>NC_136424.1:104125000-105365000 GCF_052625555.1 Lactuca saligna
TCTTAAGTTTTGTGATTTTCAGTCCCATCTTCTTGGTCTAAGTGAGTATGGATTACTCTAGACCAAATGAGCTTTCCTTTTGGACGTTTTAGAGTGTCCTGAGTTATAAAATTGGAATTTTGATTGTTCATATCCCTCAATGCATGCTCTTTAGTGGTTTAGAACCTTGTGTTAAGGTAGGGTTTTTGGTGTTGAGCACTTAATAGCCATGCAAGATCATAAAGTTGGAAAGTTTCTGATTTAGAATGTTATTTCGGATTAGATTTGAGCTTTGGACAAAAGGACTTAAGAGAATAAGAACTTAATGAGAAAGTTTCCATCTACTAAGTATGTTGGGCATACCTCTTAGTACGTTGCACATACTCCCTTGGAGCCCAGTTCCTAGATTAGTGAGTACGCCATGCGTACACGCTAAGTACGTTGGGCGTCCTCAGCCTGGATTGACCCGATTGACTTTTTGACATTGGACCTTGACTATGATTTTAACAAATTTGACCTAGGGGGACTTTGGGTATTTTGAGTTGTGGTTGAGTATTGGTCACTGTTTAAACATATAGGTGATATGTACTATCAGCAGTCAAAGTTGTGATCTGTTCAACTATCATTTTGGTCTATGAGGTAAGTTTTCATTTACTGTACTTGTGGGTCGAATGCACTAATTTTGGCCCACTGCATCATGGATCCTGGTATATTAGTTTGTTCTTATGTTGAGTATGTGTTAGATTAGTAGATTTGTATGGTTTCTGGTGTTCACTGAGTATGCGTTAGATGGGTGGATCTCTATGATTACCTGTGTTATTGGTTATTGATTGTTATTTGTATATGTTTACATGTTATGGTTTGTTGGGTTGATGCGGTCCTGCTTTGTGGTGAAAGCCAATACACCTGGGGTGGTCTTGATAGACATAAGGCCTACAAGGCCATCCAGTCAGGCTGAAGTCCCGGAGAGCGGTCTAGATAGGTTGTAGGCCATGCGCGATGGTCCAATGTAGCAATAGGTTCCTGCTATGTAAATCTTATTTAAGTATTTTCCATTTTTAGCCTTGGACTCGGCGAGTCATAGGTTCGACTCGCCGAGTAGAGACGGGACTCGGGACACGTTTAAGTTGGCGACTCGGCGAGTCCATATCCTAGACTCGGCGAGTCATCGTTGTTGGATGAAACCCTAAGTTCCAGGGGTTTGCACCCTATTTAAGCCCTCATTACCGCCCCAAGCCAGCCCCCTTTCACCCTTAGAAGCTCTTCTTCCGTTCTAGCTCTTGTTATTGTGAGTTTGAGGCATTTTTAGTGTGTGTTCTTGAAGATTTTGAGAAGGAAGTGGAGTAGATCAAGAGGAAGGGCAGGAAGCCAAGCGTCTTAGTGTTCTCTCAGTGATTTCTCTAAGGTAAAACTCGTTTTCCCCTGTTTCTATGCTTGTTACTCCATTAAAGTCTTTCTTGAGCCCTTCCCCAAGCTTGTATGTGCTTTATAATTCGTAATAAGCTGATTGGCCTCTAGATCTAGGCATGGTTGAGCTCTAGGAGCTCAGATCTACTGCGGTTATGGACCCATGTTGCATGAAGACCTTAGATCTACTCTTTTAATGCATTTTGAACCCTAAAACCCTAATGGATGAATATTTACACGTAAAGTTGGAAACTTTACATGTTATTCATGCTCTAGGAACCCAGATCTATGAATGGCATGGACTGGATTCGAGCAAAATCGCGTACATGGCTCTTGCATGAAGCAGACTCGGCGAGTCGCTCATCTGACTCGGCGAGTCTAGTCGTGAGTCTTCGAGTTGTCCCCTTTTTCGTTGTGTCGAGTTGTGTAGTGAGTCCAGGGTGGACTCGGTGAGTTGGAAGCCAAAACTCACCCATAAGGGAACTCGGCGAGTCGATGCCCAGACTCGGCGAGTTCAAGGCAATCTTCTTAGAATCAAGGACAAACTCGGCGAGTTGTTCATACAACTCGGCGAGTCACAATATAAATTGTTCATCAGATGAAGATGAACTTGGCGAGTTGTTCATACAACTCGGCGAGTAGGATGAAGGACTTGGACATCAGTTCAGAAGGAGAACTCGTCGAGTCAACGCCCAACTCGACGAGTAGAGACGGGTTGTAGAACAATTGTTTGGACAAGGACTCGGCGAGTTGGAGAGCTAACTCGGCAATTCAGGTCGACTGAAAGTTGACTCTGGCTTTGACTTTTAACTTGATCAAGGGTAAAATGATCAATTTACCCGAGGGTCAGTTAGCGGTGTTTGATTGAGCGTTTTATGGGAATTATAGCCGAAGGATTTCTGGAGCAGCAGCAGCAGTAGCACCAGACAGTTAATTCCCACACAGACCAGCAGCTACTTTGAGGTGAGTCTTCCTTCCAGTAGGAACGGGTCTACGACACCAAGGCCGACCCGTGTAGACGAGATGTTAGCACTAGAGTGTGGGCCGAGCCCGTATCTCTTGGGTTAGTTGATTATGATATATGTGTCAGTATGATAGAGTTGTCTATACTTGTTGTCTGTGCGATACATGTATGTTATGGGTTAGCGGTTGAGTGTGGGCAAGGCCGGTATCTCTCCGAGGGTGGAGCGTGGGCTAGGCCCGTATCTCCCAGGTAGTAGAGTGTGGATGAGGCCCGTATCTCCCGGCTAGCGAAGTGTGGGCAGGGCCCGTATCTTCATGAGTGTGGGCGAGGCCCGTAACTCCTAGCTGAATGTTGTATGTTATATGCTCGAACGGTATGAGGTATTATGGGGGAGCTCACTAAGCTTCGTGCTTACGGTTTTCAGTTTTGGTTTCAGGTACCTCTTCACCTAAGGGAAAAGAGTCGGCGCGGTAGTAGCATATCACACATACGCTTTTGTTTTTCCGCACTATGGATTTTCTGGGATGTACTCTGAATTCTTATTATTATGTCACCGGTTTTCAAACATGGATTATTATCATGAATGTTTTGTAATGATGTTTTATGTTTTAACCTAAATTAAAAATGAAAATTTTTAACCGGTAATTTTGGGGTGTTACAAGTTGGTATCAGAGCTCTGGTTTGAGGGATTCGGACACACCTTCGGGGGTGTCTGAACTCAAATCGAGGGATTAAAAGATTTTCTAAAAGAAAATGTTTTCTAAAAATTGAGAAAAGAGTTTCAGAAAGAACGAAGTGTGTGATGTGCGTGACCGGCCGAGCTCAGAATTCCCCAAAATACCCATACAAGTTTATGTTATGTTTATCAGCTTTTGTAGAACAACATGCTAGAATAGGACTAAGGATCTAGGAGTGATGCCTTATGTGCCTGCTTTATGTGTCTCAACTGTATGAGAATTGCATGCTAGTATTGAGTAGACAACAAGCAGGATAGCCTGATTAGGTTATGCCTGATGGTATGAGCTTAGCACTGTATGCTAGTACAGTTCCTGTAAGCAGATAGAGTTGATTGAGATTGTTACCCTTGTCTGAATGCTACTTGCTTCGTGCTATGTGGGACTCTGAATAATGGGAGTTAGCAATTAGGCGAATACGTCACATCACATGTGATCAGGGTTGAATAATCTTAGAGTGTCGAATTTGATCCTACTGCGTAGCTCTTGTTTGAGTCCAACCGTTGTAGGGACGAGTCGGGTACTCAAAGGATTATCTGAGCCTCATCACATGTGATGGTATTCGGGTAGTGGCTAATTGGCATTACAAGGAGGCCTGCAGTAGCTGAGGACTGGATAGGGAAGAATAAGAGATTTCCCTAGGGCAAGCCTAGGATGAGTATAGCAGTGCTCAGTGGTAGTGAAAGGGACCTGGTGGAGTCGAGGCAGTCCTTGAAGAAGGTACGGATAGATGTGGAAGGTAGTATGGGCCCGTACTACTGAAAGTAGAGGATCCATACCCGAACCAAGGAAGGACAAGATAAGACCAGAGAACTTGTGGTAGTTGTGATCCCTCAAGAAGTATCGGTATCACTAACGATTGTTATTTATGTATTGCAGAATGGTGGTACCACGATCGAGGCCGATAGATGGCAGTTCAGGAGAGGGGTCAGGTTTGGGATCAGGTTCCGAGCCAGTGGATGAGGGACTACGTGAGTTCATTGCGTCAGAGATCACCAGGGGTATCCTTGAGTCGACCCCCATTATCTTCGGGTTGATCAAGGAAGGGATAATTGAGTTGATGGAAGTTCGCCTTCGGGCATTCAGGAGTGATATGGCATCTAGCCAGTCAGGATCTCACACACTGTCCTTTAAGGACTTCAGGGGCAGTGGTGCGCCGGATTTTCACGCGGTGAAATACCCCATAGCTGCTAGACGATGGATTGCCGACATTGAGTCTTCACAGATGATTAACTTCTGCCTTGAGGGGTCGAAGGTGAGGTTCGCAGCGGGGTGTTTACGAGATCAAGCTAGGGATTGGTGGGAGTCCGTGGGGGACTCATTGGGAGCCTCGGCTGTCGAGGCTATGACCTGGTCGGACTTTGCGACCAGGTTCAGGGCGGAGTTCGTGCCAGCCGTCGAGCTTTAGCAGCTGGTCAGGGAGTTCTAGGATATGAGGCAGACGACGGAGACTGTGGCGGAGATCACCGCCAAGTTCCAGGAGAGGGCTTTGTTGTTGCCTCAGTATGCGGGTGACGAGGATATGAGGAGGACCCGTTATCATGACATGCTACGGGCTGACATCCCGGAGCATGTTAGCTTTTCAGCTTGCCCTACCCTGGACTCCATGATTATCAGGGCGAGGGAAAGGGAGATCGATTTAGAGCACATCCGGAAAAGGAAAGCAGAGGCGGGGCAGGCGGTTGGGGATTCGGGGAAGAAGCCCAAGGGATCAGATGGGAGGCCGAAAGGCCAAGGGGGACCGGGTCACTGCGGGAAATGCGGCATGACACATAAGGGAGCATGTCAGATGGGATTAGCAGGCTGCTACAAGTGCGGCAACGCAGGGCACTTAAGCAGGGATTGTACTACTCCTGTTTCGGCTATTCAGACATCTGAGTTGCTGTGTTTCCACTGCAACCAGAGGGGCCACAAGAAGGCCAATTTCCCCCAGTTGACAGTTTCAGCGTCAGTGAAGGCGCCAGCTCCAGCGACCCTGCGGATCACGGATGGCCGGCAGGGCAAGGCAGAGGCTCCAGTGGTGAGGAGCCAGGTATTTTAGCTGACTACCGAGGAGGCACGCGCCGCACCCGATGTGGTGACGGGTATGATTCTTTCCCTCTATTTTATTGTTATGATGTTATGATATTGATACGTGCTCCGTGTGTATATGTATGCATTAGGATCGTTCCATGTGAACGACATCCCAGTTCAGGTGTTGTTCGACTCGGGTGCATCCCGATCATTTGTTTCACTTGCGCTTAGCAAGAAGTTTCCTGAGTAATCGGGCGAGTTAGATTGCCCTTTAGAGGTAGAGATTGCTGATGATCGATCCGTGCGAGCATCGATGGTATTTCGAGATTGCGTATTGCGTTTGTTTGAGGAATGCTACTTGGTAGACTTGGTTCCCATTCCGTTGCGTGGGAACAAGGTGATTATAGGCATGGATTTGTTGAGCCCTAACGGGGCGGTGATAGATTGTGCACAGCAGCTAGTGCGAGTCAGGACCCCAGGTGGGGGAGAGTTAGTGATTCATGGCGAGAGGCCACAGTGTGGACCCACAGTATGCTCAGCAGCGAGGGCTAGACGATACTTTCAGCAGGGATGCGCAGGTTATGTCGCGTACGTGATGGATACCTGGGATGCAGGTAAGGTGACGGTGAGCGAGGTTCCGGTGGTGCGAGATTTCACAGATGTCTTTCCGGAGGAGCTTCCTGGGATACCTACGGAGCGACAGGTGGAGTTCAGGATTGACCTCGTTCCTGGTGCGACTCCGATAGCCAAGACACCATATCGGTTGGCTCCTCCTTAGATGCAGGAGTTGTCTACACAACTGCAGGAGTTGTTAGACAAGGGATTCATTCGACCGAGCAGTTCGCCCTAGGGAGGCCCGATTCTGTTCGTGAAAAAGAAGGATGGGTCGCATCGGACGTGTATAGATTACCGGGAGTTGAACAAGGTAACGGTGAAGAATCGTTACCCACTCCCAAGGATTGATGATCTCTTTGACCAGCTTCAGGGAGCATCTTAGTTCTCCAAGATTGATTTGCGTTCGGGTTATCATCAGATGAGGGTCAGGGAGGAGGATACGCAGAAGACCGCGTTTCGGACGCGCTATGGCCATTATGAGTTCGTGGTGATGCCGTTTGGGCTCACCAATGCTCCTGCTGCGTTCATGGACCTCATGAACCGCGTGTGCAGACCGATGCTGGATCGGTCTGTTATAGTCTTTATCTATGACATCTTGGTTTATTCCAAGATGCAGGAAGAGCCTGAGGAGCATCTGAGAGAGGTATTGGAGACCCTGAGGAGGGAGAGCTTGTATGCCAAGTTCTCCAAGTCTGAGTTTAGGTTGTGCAAGGTGTAACTTCTCGGACACCTTGTCAACCAGGACGGGATTCTGGTCGATCCGGCCAAGGTCGAGGCCGTGATGAGATGGGAGGTTCTGAAGTCTCCATCTTAAATTCGGAGTTTCCTAGGATTAGCAGGCTATTATCGGAGGTTCATTCAGGATTTCTCCAAGATAGCTGTACCCCTGACACGGTTGACGAAGAAAGCCGTGGTCTTTCGGTGGGGACCCGAGCAGCAGGCAGCATTTGAGACACTGAGACAGAGATTGTGCGAGGCGCCGATCTTAGCCCTACCAGAGGGCGTAGAGGATTTTGTGGTTTATTGTGACGTGTCTATTTCAGGGTTGGGCGCGGTAGTGATGCAGAGGGGACATGTTATTGCCTACGCTTCGAGGCAGCTCAAGCCTCACAAGGCGAACTACCCGACGCATGATCTGGAATTAGGGGCGGTGGTTTTTGCCCTCAAGATTTGGCGGCATTACCTCTACGGGGTTCGGTGTACCATTTACACGGACCACAAGAGTTTGGGGTACCTCATGGATCAGCCGAATCTGAACATGAGGCAACGTCGGTGGTTGGACGTGGTGAAGGATTATGATTGTGAGATCCTTTACCACCCGGGAAAGGCCAACGTGGTGGCCGATGCGCTTAGCCGCAAGGCGGCGCCGATCAGGGATATTTGCATGAGGATGAGCGTAGTGACTCCCCTGTTGGAGTAGATTCGAGAGGCTCAACAGGAGGCTATCAAGGAGGAACATCGGAAGAGCGAGTGTGTGGTGGGTCAGGTTTGCTCCTTCGATTATGATAGCCGAGGACTATTGACACTACACCGTAGGGTGTGGGTGCCGTATCACGGAGGTGTGCGCCAGATCTTGATGGAGGAGGCGCACAAGTCCTGATTTTCTATTCATCCCGGGGCGACAAAATTGTATAGGGATCTTCGTCCAGATTGTTGGTGCCCCTGTATGAAGCGGGATGTAGCATGGTACATTGAGCGGTGCCTGACCTGCATGAAGGTCAAGGCCGAACATCAGAGACCGCATGGCAAGATGCAGCCGTTGGACATCCCGTTGTGGAAATGGGAAGATATCACGATGAATTTTATCACGAAGCTTCCCAGGACCGCACGGGGAGTGGATTCGATTTGGGTCATCGTGGATTGATTGACCAAGAGTGCTCACTTTATCCCGATTCAGGAGAGCATATCGGCCAAGAAATTAGCCGACATCTATATCAGGGAGATCATGGCGCGGCACGGGGTTCCAGTATCGGTTATCTCGGACAAGGATATGCATTTTACTTCCAGGTTTTGGAAGAGATTTCATGACGAGTTGGGCACTCGTTTACGTTTTAGCACCGCCTTTCACCCGTAAACGGATGGTCATAGCGAGCGGACCATCCAAACTTTGGAGGATATGTTGCGGGCATGCGTGTTGGATTTCGGTGGTAGCTGGGATACCTATCTTCCCTTGGCCGAGTTCTCATACAACAACAGCTACCACGCGAGTATTGACCGTCCCCCATTTGAGATGTTGTACGGTCGGAGGTGCAGGACCCCGATATGATGGGGTGAAGTTGGCCAGAGAGTCATGGGGAGCACCGAAGTGGTGCTCAAGACGACCGAGAGGATCCAGCAGGTTTGGAGCAGGCTTCAGACTGCTCAGAGTCGACAGAAAAGTTACGCCGACAAGCGTCGATCCGACTTGGATTTCCAAGTCGGGGACATGGTTCTCCTGAAGGTGTTGCCTTGGAAAGGCGTCATTCGATTCAGGAAGCGGGACAAGTTGGGCCCGAGATTCATCGGACCGTTCAGGGTTGTAGCCCGGGTGGGCAAGGTGGTGTATAGGCTGGATCTGCCAGTCGAGCTCAGCCAGATCCACAACACCTTCCATGTCTCTCAGCTGTGGAAGTGCCTAGTGGACGATTCAGCAGTAGTGCCGTTAGAGGATATACAGGTTGATGACATCCTGAATTACATTGAGCGCCCAGTCGCAATCCTCGACCGGAAGTCGAAGGATTTGAGGAACAAGAGGGTGGAGCTAGTGAAGGTGTAATGGCAGCACTGCAAGGGTTCGGAATGGACTTGGGAGCTGGTGGAAGAGATGATGGAGCATTACCCCGAGCTGTTTCAGGATCGAGCAACAAACTTCGAGGACGAAGTCTAAAATAAGTGGGGGAGATTTGTAGCACCTGGTTCCTGGTATGTAAATCTTATTTGAGTATTTTTCCATTTTTAGCCTTGGACTCGGCGAGTCATAGGTCTGAGTCGCCGCGTAGAGACGGGACCCGGGACACGTTTAAGTTGGCGACTCGGCGAGTCACCACCCCAAGCCAGCCCCCCTTCACCCTCAGAAGCTATCCTTACGTTCTAGCTCTTGTTCTTGTGAGTTTGACACATTTTTAATGTGTGTTCTTGAAGATTTTGAGAAAGAAGTGGAGTAGATCAAGAGGAAGGGAAGGAAGCCAAGCATCTTAGTGTTCTCTCAGTGATTTCTTTGAGGTAAAACTCGTTTTCCCCCTGTTTCTATGCTTGTTACTCCATTAAAGTCTTTCTTGAGCCCTTCCCCAAGCTTGTATGTGCTTTATAATTCGTAATAAGCTGATTAGCCTCTAGATCTAGGCATGGTTGAGCTCCAGGAGCTCAGATCTACTGCGTTTATGGACCTATGTTGCATAAAGACCTTAGATCTACTCTTTTGGTGCATTTTGAACCCTAAAACCCTCATGGATGAATATTTACACGTAAAGTTGGAAACTTTACGTGTTATTCATGCTCTAGGAACCCAGATCTATGAATGGCATGGACTGGATTCAAGCAAAATCGCGTACATGGCTCTTGCATGAAGCAAACTCGGCGAGTCACTCATCTAACTCGGCGAGTCTAGTCGTGAGTCTTCGAGTTGTCCCCTTTTTCGTTGTGCCGAGTTGTGTAGTGAGTCCAGGGTGGACTCGGTGAGTTGGAAGCCAAAACTCACCCATAAGGGAACTCGGCGAGTCGATGCCCAAACTCGGCGAGTTCAAGACAATCTTCTTAGAATCAAGGACAGACTTGGCGAGTTGTTCATACAACTCGGCGAGTCACAGTATAAATTGTTCATCGGATGAAGATGAACTCAACGAGTTGTTCATACAACTCGGCGAGTAGGATGAAGGACTTGGACATCAGTTTAGAAGGAGAACTCGTCGAGTCAACGCCCAACTCGACGAGTAGAGACGGGTTGCAGAACAATTGTTTGGACAAGGACTCGGTGAGTTGGAGAGCTAACTCGACAATTCAGGTCGACTGAAAGTTGACTCTGGCTTTGACTTTTAACTTGATCAAGGGTAAAATGGTCAATTTACCAGAGGGTCAGTTAGCGGTGTTTGATTGAACGTTTTGTGGGAATTATAGCCGGAGGATTTCCGGAGCAGCAACAACAGCAGACAGTCAATTCCCACATAGACCAGCAGCTACTTCGAGGTGAGTCTTCCTTCCAGTAGGAACGGGTCTACGGCACCAAGGCCGACCCGTGTAGACGAGATGTTAGCACTAGAGTGTGGGCCGAGCCCGTATCTCTTGGGTTAGTTGATTATGATATATGTGTCAGTATGATAGAGTTGTCTATACTTGTTGTCTGTGTGATACCTGTATGTTATGGGTTAGCGGTTGAGTGTGGGCAAGGCCCGTATCTCTCCGAGGGTGGAGTGTGGGCTAGGCCCGTATCTCCCAGGTAGTAGAGTGTGGGCGAGGCCCGTATCTCCCGGCTAGCGAAGTGTGGGCAGGGCCCGTATCTTCATGAGTGTGGGCGAGGCCCGTAACTCCTAGCTGAATGTTGTATGTTATATGCTTGCATGGTAGGAGGTATTATGGGGGAGCTCACTAAGCTTCGTGCTTACGGTTTTCAGTTTTGGTTTCAGGTACCTCTTCAGCTAAGGGAAAAGAGTCGGCGCGGTAGCAACATATCACACATACACTTTTGTTTTTACGCACTATGGATTTTCTGGGATGTACTCTGAATTCTTATTATTATGTCACCGGTTTTCAAACATGGATTATTATCATGAATGTTTTTTAATGATGTTTTATGTTTTAACCTAAATTAAAAATGAAATTTTTAACCGGTAATTTTGGGGTGTTACATCCAATCAGGCTAAAGGCTCATTTATGCATGCTATTATATGTTATGTTTGTGTGTGGTAATTTGGGGAACCTCACTAAGCTTTGGCTTACGTTTTAAGTTTTATGTTTCATATACTTCAGATGATCGTGGAAAAGCAAACGTGTGATCATGCATATCCTTCTAATTTTATAATATTAGATTTTAGGATACTCTGATAATGGGATATTTACTTTTGGAAACAATGTTATGTAAACAATTATGCTTTTTGGATGTGTTTTAAACATAAAAAAAATTTACCTTGATTTTGGAATGTTACAACTCCGACCATCATTGGTGTTTTCGTGGCGGCGATGTCACCCAGTTTCACCCCCTGAAATATTCTCGAAGGTGTTTTGATGTCGATATTATGCTAAGGTATTCTAATGCTGACGCTTTTATATCGCTTCCAACCTTTCATCTTAAAATCAATGATTCTTATCATATTTATGGCAAACTGTTGAGCATGTTGTTTATTTTTTTTTTAGAAATTTTGGCGTATACTTCTGTTGTTCGTTGTCAACCGGATGTGCAATATTGTTTACATTCCCTAGCAAGGAGATTGGCTAAAACCCATAATTGGATGTTAATGTTTTCAATTTTTCTTATTTGTTGTGGTTGAATGTGAAGCTAGTTTTTTGTGAAAATCTTCCTGTAGTGATTTTTTTTTTCTTTTATATAACTTGAATCATAGTTTTAGATTCAATCAGGGGTTTGCTCTTACTATGATTGAATAATCCAAGTATTATTGGTATTTATCAGAAGTTTCCTATCATTCAATTTACAATATGCTCAAAAACTAAAATCTGATGGTTAATATATATATATATATATATATATATATATATATATATATATATATATATATATATATATATATATATATATATATATATATATATATATATATATATATATATATATATATGAATTATGGATTACATATGAGCATAATTCTCAGAAATGATAAAACCATCTAAAATAATTGATTTTAGTTAGAACACCAAAGTCATTTTCTTCTCCGACTTGGTTTATGAACGTAATCATGTTTTCATATCCATGTATAGGTATGTATTTGTATTTGTTTTAATTGTCTTTAATAAACCATAAATATATTTACTAACCTACAAATATTGATAAATGTGGTTGTTTGATCGAGTTATACACTAGAAGAAACTAAGCAAGAGTAAAAAGGTCCAACCTTTAAGAAGTCTCCATACTTATACCCTTGATGTTATATTGCCTCTATTCAGGTAATCCCTAAACTTTGTAGTATATCTTGGTTTATGAGTTGTACTAGTTTCAGTTACAGTTATGCATTCGAGTAAGTAAGCAGGGGTAGGAAGGTCCAACCTTCAAGAAGTCTGCATACTACACCCTTGATGTTATATTGCCTCTGTTCAAGTACTCTAAAACTTTGTAGTATATAATATGTTAGCAAACAATATACATCTGATTTAATTAATAATAAATGGGTAATTTAAGTGGACTTTGTACTATATATATGAGTTGTGTAGCACATGTGATCTGATGTGTGTGTACGTGTCATTTGATTTGTATGTTTGGATGATAGGGATATTTTTTGGGGTTTTCATTCAATTTACTAATTTCGGCTTTTCAGTTTTCATGGTATAATGTTAAAAAATTGGATATTTTAGTCATTTTTTGTTAATATAACCTATTTGTCTGCATTTTATGTAATCACCATTACTAACAATATTTTGTTGACTCTCATCTCCGAAGTTGCAAAAAGAGATATTAGAAAAACTTATCTTGAGCAACTTTAGTGAGCATGGATTTCATTGATGGATATGTTGATACCACGGTAATTAATCCTTTTTTTTACAGATAAAATATATTTGTTCAATGTAAACATGAAGATGTATTTTGGTCATTTAACCTACAAATATGTTTTGTATATTGAACTAATGGCTCAAAGCTCGCTATACCATATGGTGCAATTTTAAGAGAATGTATTCGCCATTAAGTTGCTGCAAAGTGATCTTCATAGGCAAGACTTATTATTACTATTATTATTATTTTCATCTTGCTATATATTTTATTCTGGAATTTAATTGGCAACAAGTCCCTGAAGGAATGCAATTGATGAATGAAAGTCCATTCTGCAAGGTGATGATACATTAGATGTGGTGATTGGAGAAATCAAATAAGAGACTGGAGTACGTATTAACGATATGCTTCTTTTAAATATCCTAGAACCCACAAATCAATCAAGATGAATCTAATATAGTTGGTGGACGCCCGTTGAAAGTAGAGTAGCCACCCAATTATAACATTATACTTTCTAATTCAACGCTTTACAACTTTAGTAAGAATTTTTTTTGAAAAAAGTTTCAATAAAATGGTTTCTAATAATTAATTCTTTCTATCAAATGGTTTTGCAAAGTTTAATTGTATTTAAATATAGTTTAAAAACATTTTCTTAAATATTTTCTAACATCCTGTTTCTAATCGTGATTAGGGTTCGTAGGCTGCAAACCGAGCATGAGGGAGTCTCAGGGTTGTGACGAGTTGCTAGGAGCCTAGGGCATCTTGTCAACTATCCAAGGGTATGAGGTTCATGGGAATCGGGGTTATGTCGAGGAAGTGTTGACAGTTTGATCATTGTCAAGATAAGTCTGTTAATTGAATTTGAGGGCAGCGGAGTACGTTAGGCGTATGTGTGTGTACGCTTAGCGTACTCATGCGCGTGACATTTAAGCTGGGCCACCTAGTACGCCGTGCGTACCAGACATAGAAGAAAATCCTAATTAAGAGGAGTATCCCTATATAAAGAATGAGATGGCCTCATTCTTGGCCACCATCCTCATTCAATAACCTCCCCCCCCCCCCCCCCCCCCCCCCCCGCTAAACCCTAATTCTCATTCTTGAGCTTGTGTGTGACCTTTGTGAGCTTATAAGTATTATTGTGAAAATTTTGAAGTAAATAAGGAGCATGGAAGAGAATAGAGTTGGAGTTCAGGCTTTGGATCTCAGCTTTTCTGTGCTTGGAGCATCATTTGGAGGTATAAAGCTCAAAGCTTTCCCATCCTTTTTTTGTGCATGATATGGTCTGTTTTAGGGCTTTTGGTCCCAAAGCTTGAGGCTTTATGAGTTGTTGCACTCCAGAGCTTAATACATGTCCTTTTAAGTGTTTCTAGTGGTGAGGATCCATAAAAATGAGGTCTTGAACGTGAGAATCAACCCATGCATGAGATTTGAGCATTTTGAGTTAGGAAAATAAGAATTGATGTGTTTGTGACCTTATCAGCCATGTAAATGATAGGTTTTGGTCATAAGACATCCTATGTGCTCATACAAACCCTAATGCTTGGATCTAGGTTTCTCTATTGTACATGCAAGTTATCCTAGACTATAAACCCTAATTCTAGCATTCAAGTGATCATATTAACATAAGAATAGGTTTATAATGTTACCTTGATTGTTATGTAGCAATAACAATCCCAAATCTCCTTGTATTGACTTTGGAAAGCTTAGAGTCACAAGTGTCACTCCTCTAATGGCTTACAAACACCAAGAGCAAATGGAGAAGGTATAAAGAGAGAGGAGAGAGGTTAGAATTCGTCTCTAGGACCTCTTGGGAAGGTATACACGAATTCATGAGCCAAGGAGTGTTTATATAGGTGTAGAGATATGGTTTCAGTCATTATCTTTATCTAGTTGCTGATCCACAAAGCAACCCATAAGATAATCCTTGAATCCTTATCATAGTTGAATTCTAAGACCTTATCACCTCAAATTCGTTCACCCTATATTTAAGATAATCCTTACCTTATTTTGTAACTATCACATAATTACAAATCAGCCCCTCTAGTTTAATTAATTACACTTGATCACAAAATTAATTCTTAATTAATTATTGACCAATATTAATTAGACAAATATGATTTCTCCTTTAATATATTATTCATATAACATATTAATAAATCATATTATCCTCTCTCTCTATATATTTCTCCAATCAAGTTGCTTTGGTGAAGGCAACCCAAAAGGACCATGCACCATCGGGTCAAGTACATACCAAAATAGTTATGGACTTAGACACTAATCCAACAGTCTCCCACTTGGATAAGTCTAACAACTATTCTGCGTATGACTTCGGATCCCAATCTGCAATCGTAGCTTTCCAAAGTCGCTGTCAACTCTGATCATATCAGATACGCGTGTCCTTAGATAAGGGATCATATATTCCTCCACTCTAAATATCATATGAGATATGATTTTAAATCATTCTCTTTGTACTATATCTCGATTTCCGATTTATGACGACTGACCAATTGAACAAATCAAATTAGCCCTAGCCTGGCCGAGCATTTACGTTTTTCATCACTAAACCATCGAGGGGCCCAAAGATATCGCTTTTATCCTTATTTGGATAAAAGGAACGGATAAACTTTGATACAATGTTCGCTTGCACTCACCCACCGAATTACACACAACAATATGTTTTATAACACCAAGTTACTAGTGCGTTTACATATTATCAATGTGCAACCGATTTGCAAGATACAACTCACACATCTCGGTTTCAAGAATATAAGATATTATCGTCTCACCAATCACTCGTAATACAATTCATGGAGTGATCCAAGTGAGCGTGGGTTTAATCTAATGCTCAAATCATATTCATAAGCACTCATGAACGTTGCAGCAAGCATTTGCTTATGTCTAATGCTCTTTAGACAATCCACACACCAATTCACAACAGTCTTTATTCATACCTACTTCCAACGTATGAATGACTGTGGCCCGTTCAAATAATTCGATTATTCTTAATAAAGTCAATTATTCTGGAAGTCAAAACATGCAAATGTGAAACACAAGAATAATACTAATCCCATATGGCCTCAAACCTTTGAGTATAAATAAAACACCTTTTATTTATCACCATATCGATTACTCATTATTTGTCGTTTCGGGTAATCAACTTCTTACTTGAATTATTACACTTGTCTCATGCTCATAGCATGCACACAATGTTTACCTATGGTTCTCGCTTTTGTGAAATAGATCAAATTGAACACATTTCCAATCATTCTCATTTCACAACTCCAAATCCTTTTTCATAAGTGAAAGAATATCAAAATTCTTGCTACTTATAGAATATGCTAGATTCTAACATTCTATGCAATGATTCTTTCGTAATGTCACTGCACCAAAGTCACAAAGACTATTGCTAATGATGTTACAAAATCTTCTATTGGATTTTGTTACAAGACAATTCCTTAGATATGATGTCTCTCACTCAAACTACATTCCTTTGAACATCCTTTTGCATAAAAGTTTCTGATCTAGACATAGATTTTCAATATTTAATTCCCAATATCGACACGCTTCCATATTTTCCATATGACAACTCATTCTTAATAGAATCTTATCTATTCGTAATGATGTCGATATGTTCCATCCAATACCATGCTTCCAACTACTCACAAGCGATCAATCCTCGTCGAACTTTGGATTGTCCTTTGATAGTTGTTTAATTATTTTAGTCAAAACCAATTCTAGTCCCTTTTCCCTCTAAATGCGCTAGACATTTGGAAAATTTTAGAATGGTCAAACATTAAAGCATTTGCAATCGATCCTATACCCGAAGCCTATAGGACACGATGCACAATGTTTTATTTGCTATGTTCTCAAAATTCGAATTGTGAAGAGGAATGCCGTAATCATAATCGAAATTTTAAGAACACACTATGTACCCTTGACTAAGTTTATTAACATTTCTCAACCTAATCCTTTAGATTTGAAATGAAGCATAATATTCTCTCCCTTAATTATAGCAAAACAACTTTACAACCCTTACGACTTTGCAAGGTATAACTCTTGTTTTCTATAATTAACATTGCCAACTTGCAAAACTTTCCATAATAATCATACAATCATAACTTTTATGCTCCCACTATCATGATGATTATTATAAAACATAACACTTATGCTCCCACTAGCTTCGACATGTATTCATAAACATCTTAACTTTCAGAAAGACAATACCTATTGAATTTCTTAAGTCCATGTTTCTAATACTTAGTGCTTTGATAATCTTTTATCAAGGCTTCTTGAACTTTTACACCTTTGCCTTAGATAGTTCATATGTGTGTCTTAACAATTAAGACTAATTGCCAAACCTCACAATTCAAATTATGGAAAGGGATACCGTAACCATGATCGAATTCGAGAATGCAATTTTACAATCACTATCCTTTTAAAATCTTTCTTAGTGAAATCATTTCCTCACAATCATTTTCATGAAGGAGGAAATAGTATGACACTTAGATTTAAATGGTGTATTTGTTCCTATCCATGTGAATTTGTTAAAACCAAAGTTTACGACAAATTCAAACTCATATGGATTGAACTTTCTTAATCTTGATTTCTTGCCTTATGGTAGCACAACTACCCACCAAGTCTTCCAAGTAGTTAAGCATCTCATCTTTTCCTATCAATGTACCTTTCATTGATTAAGGTGCCTTGCCTTTTATGCGTTCAAAATGAGAACTCATAGGACTCAAATGCATAATTAACTCAATTGGAGCAACACAGAATCAAATATTGTCACCACGATAGGTTGTAAACCTCAACTCGTGTGCTAGTGATGATCGATAAGGTTTATTTGATTTGTTCTTGAAACCTTTCAAGATCATTAAGACTCCCACTGACTCCTTGACATATAAGATTCTCTTGTCAATAAACATTTGTTGACAACCAAATATTCAAGATTTAGTGTAGCTTTTATAAAAACACTTCATAAATTGGTCCTAGTTGGCCTTTGTCTTATCCAAGACATCACAACTTTCCACATTTGATGAATGTTATAAACCTTTAATACTTTTTACTCATTGTCACAATATTAACTTTAAGACTTGTTATTGGAACGAAGTATGATAGACTTCTTGATTTAACCATTTCTTCAATCCTTGATTCCTCTTCTTAAACATACAATTGTACTAAGACTTACTTAGAGGATCAATTGAGATATGGTTCTTAATCATTAAGACCCATTACAAAGTATAAAAGCTACTCTCCCTTCTTCTTAGAATGGAGAAACTTTTATCTTTCTGCCTACTTGATTCTTCTTATTCGTTTTACTATTGATCTAAACCCTTTAATCAATTCAGAATTACACTTAATCTTGTAAGTGTAATCATATTTACTAAGCCTTTAGTAAATCATGACGAATATCTTTGTTACTCTTATGGTGAACTTGATCAACACACAACTTTGTGTACTCGATCTCCTAGTCCTTCACTTGACACTTTGTCAACGAATTTGTCTAATTTCCAAATATGAAATTTCTCATTCATCATGCAACCAAGTTGCGTGATTCCAAATTTCAGTCCAATTGAAATTTGGGCGATGAGAAACTCTCCCTATTTGGTAAATTCTCGACTTTCCATAAATAACATAATAAGAACCAAATTCATTATTTCTAATAATAGAAACATTTTAACATCAATTTTTCACACACGCCATTGTATGGATAAATAAATAAAATTTAAAATCAAAATTTATTTTATTGCGGAAATTTTTTTTCCTTACAATGCAACTCATTGAAAAACTTATGCTAATACATCTTTCTTAGTAATCTAATTCTAACTCTAAGTAGTAGCTCAAGAATCTAATCTTCGAGAAATGCGATCGAAATCCATTCCTTCACGGTTAGATTCTGCTCACTTCTTCCCTTAAGCTTCCTTTCTTTTCTTCGATCCTACAAAACATCAATTGTAATCTTATCACATTATGTATTAAGAATCTAGAATAGAAGCTTAAAAGAGTTAGTTAATGGATTTTACCTATCTTAGATCCATACGTTTCGACTCTCCCATCTCTTAGATTTCTTAGGTAAATAGGACAGCTTCGTCTCCAATGCCCATTCTCTTGGCAATAAAAACAAATTGACTCTTTTGGAACGGGACATGGAACTACTTCAAACATCGCCTTTCTCTTATGATCAACCTTTTCAATCATAGCATGTCTTTCGTTGCTATTGTCTATATCCATAGAGGTCTCGAAGGCAGATTCACCAATCAACTTTGCTTTTTCTATTGCGCCAAATCATTGTTGATTCAGCAGCAATAAGTATATAGGTGAGATCTATAAGGGTCACGTCGTAGTTCATCATATAGTACTCTCTTACGAACTCACTATATGAGTTGGGAAGTGACTGAAGAACCCAATCAACAGCCATTTCCTCACAGACAACGGATCCCAACATTCTTAACCTATCAATGTGTGACTTCATCCCTAGGACGTGTGCACACACGGTCTTTCCTTCTTTATGTTTACTTGCCAAAAGGGCTTGAGTGATATTGAACCTTTCAATTTTACAATCTTGTGGGTTAGGGAGAATAATTGGAGGAGGAGGAGGAAGTGAAGCATGATTTCTTGTTCCTCGATTGAATCGTGGAATATCATCTTCATGTGGAATGCTTGTTCCACGGGATTTGGGAAGACCATAGTTGTCGAACTTTGACATCTACAAAACGGGAGAAAACAAATTCAAGTTAGTTGATCGATTGAGTCCTTAGTAAATCACCCAAATGAGATACCAAGGCTAGGACCCAACACAATATGCTACAGCCAAGAAAAAGGATTCCGTAATCTAGTTGCAGAATATTTGAAGGTAAGTGAATGACGATTCACCAATTTCCACCATGCAAAACGAAAAATAACTTTAAGTTTTAAATCTATGAAAACTCCTAGATCCTTTGAGATTCATTGAACATTTCAATGGCATGTTTAAATCTCGATATGCCCCTCTTGTTTGTGACTGGGATGCCGAGGATCACAAAGCGGGTGTGAATAACCATGCAAACTTACATGGTGCCCTGACATGTTACAATCACCTATTCGATGTGCCGGTAAACCACACACGCTCCACCGAACTATGACAAACATTGAGTCACCCTTTGCGACCTTTGCTTAGAACCATTTAGTGTGCCGGTAAACCACACACGCTCCACTAACGTCTTCGCAAGGGCACAAAGTGTAATTTCATGGAATTGCATCAATTCACTTTTGCCTAAGTAACTAAGATTGGGAATTAGAAAAACATTTAGTTACTTTGTATCTCATTATACTTATAATGGAAGGTTTCTTCCTATCCTACCCATTCGGCTAACGACCCTCCACTAGTCAAGAGTGCGGTGGGTAAGAGTGGTTACCCATTCAATCGCCATTTTATAGGCAATTTCCTTAAACACCCCTTGTAGACCAGCTTCGTGAATGAGGCCTACTAACAGTAAGACTGACTTTTACTCATACATATATATAATGTTAGACTTTTAATGTTATATATAGTATAGGGTGCATTTTATACTTTTAAAATACTATGTGGTTAACTTTAACAATTACACCTTTAATTCAATTAAATGGTTAACCTAAACTTTTATGGATTTATTAAATCTCTTTTAATTATACTCCTTAATTAATTAATAAAACCATAAGGGTGTATTTGAACTTTTTCAAAACATTACTAGGGTTTTAGAATTTAACATTCCTAATTAACTTTTAATCAAGTTTTAAATTCCAAAACTTGAGGGCAAGTTTTGAAACCTTTTTCAAAACATTAGGGTTTTAACTATTTAAATTTCAAAACTTCAAAACTTTTGGGTTCAAATTTAAACTATAAAACCTAAAGGGGAAAATATGAAACTTTTCATAACAACAAGGATCAAATAACAAATAATTCAAATTAACATTTAATCACATAATTATCCATATTTGATTTATTTAATGATTTCTTGCAAAACAATTTATCAATTTAGTCAAAATAATTAATCAATTATCTTATAAGGAAACAATTATCTTATTAATTGATAAATATCTTCATTTGGATCAAAAATATAGTCAAATATATCATATAATCGGATTAATATTGATCTAACATGATAAGGTAACTATCCATATGCAAAAATAGCAAGAAATCCCAAGATAAGCACTATCTGACGAGTTGACTCGTCGAGTCAAGCCTGGACTCGTCGAGTCACCCTGGACTCGGCGAGTTCAGCTATGGACTCGGCGAGTCCAGCCTCTAGAACACCAAAAATCGAATTTTTTAGATATGCAATGCATCAATACAATTGAAACCAAGCTAGGCTCTGATACCACTGATAGGTTTTGGTCATAAGACATCCTATGTGCTCATACAAACCCTAATGCTTGGATCTAGGTTTCTCTATTGTACATGCAAGTTATCCAAGACTATAAACCCTAATTCTAGCATTCAAGTGATCATGTTAACATAAGAATAGGTTTATAATGTTACCTTGATTGTTATGTAGCAATAACAATCCCAAATCTCCTTGTATTGACTTTGGAAAGCTTAGAGTCACAAGTGTCACTCCTCTAATGGCTTACAAACACCAAGAGCAAATGGAGAAGGTATAAAGAGAGAGGAGAGAGGTTAGAATTCATCTCTAGGACCTCTTGGGAAGGGATACACGAATTCATGAGCCAAGGGGTGTTTATATAGGTGTAGAGATAGGGTTTCAGTCATTATCCTTATCTAGTTGCTTATCCACAAAGCAACCCATAAAATAATCCTTGAATCCTTATCATAGTTGAATTCTAAGGCCTTATCACCTCAAATTCGTTCACCCTATATTTAAGATAATCCTTACCTTATTTTGTAACTATCACATAATTACAAATCAGCCCCTCTAGTTTAATTAATTACACTTGATCACAAAATTAATTATTGACCAATATTAATTAGACAAATATGATTTCTCCTTTAATATATTATTCATATAACATATTAATAAATCATATTATCCTCTCTCTCTCTATATATTTCTCCAATCAAGTTGCTTTGGTGAAGGCAACCCAAAAGGACCATGCACCATCGGGTCAAGTACATACCAAAATAGTTATGGACTTAGACACTAATCCAACAGTAAAGGCTTAAAGTCACTAAATTTATGGAGTAAGAGATGATAGGGAGTCCAAATTTGAGAAATAAGTTAAGGTCTTAACGGGTTAAGACCAAGGGAATGGACTAAAGAAAAACTGGGCGTACGCCCAACATAAGTTCCAATATGCCCCGCGTACTGGGTTGGAGTCCTTGATCATTTTCATGCATGCGTGAGTACGCTGAGCGTACCAAGAGAGGTACACCCCGCGTAACTTCACTGTGGGCTTTTGGGCAGCATCTTATCATGGTTCCTGTGGATTGGGCCTGAATCTTTGTGATTGTGAATTAGAAACTAAGAGCAGAGAAATATTATAATTTTGCCTTGGGCCCTGTGTTGGGCTTACCATTTAGTTTTAAGAGTGGGCTTCAGGTGAGCCCATTTATTATTGGGGCTTGGTGGGCCCAATGGGTTTTAGGCTTTTCATGGGCTGGTTAGTGGTCTTCCTTTAGACCTAATGAGCGAGAGTTAAGAATTAGTCCCCTATTGGGATAATTGTGGTTTTGGCACATAGTTAGAGACCGACGCATGGCAACAACGTTTGTAGTGACTGTTCATCATCCGAGGTGAGTCTTCTCACTATACGTTACCTAGAGTGGTATTTATGTGTGAGTGGAAGGTCTTATGTGCTTATTTGTGTTATGCATATTGTCTATGTGATATTATGCTATGTGTTATTTAGACCGGACAGGAAGGTCCAACAATATGTAAGGTCAGAAGGCTCAACCAAATCGGGCCGGAGGGTCCAACGAGCTAGACCGGACCAGAGGGTCTAACAAGCTACGGGACTGGAGGGTCCCGCTAAGACACATGGGCCGGAGGGTACTACAGAGTATAGCCTTGAGTGGCAAATTTGTTGTATGTGGTATTTTGGGGAACTCACTAAGCTTCATGCTTACCGTGTTATGTGTTATGTGTTTCTGGTTCTTATCAGGATCGCGGGAAGACGGTGGCTCGATTGTACACACAAGAGAAAAGATTCATGAATGAGGATCCTGGATTTCGATAATTACTTTTGAAAACTATTTTGAAATATGTTATGACATCGACACTTGAGATTTTGTGTATTATTATATGTGATGTTGGTAACTTAAAATTTAAAAAATTTGTTTGAAAATTTACGTTGTTACAAGTTGGTATCAGAGCCTTGGTTTGAGGGATTCAGATACACCTTATGTCTGGACTCAAACTAAGGATTTGAGAAAAAAATTCAAAACGAACGAATTTTCTAAAAATGAGTAAGAGAATTTTAAGAGAAAGAGGAAACGAGCAGTGTGTACAATCAGCTAGTGCCTGAACAGTGATTTCCCAAAATACCATTACTTATGTGTTATATGTTGTTATGAGATATGTTATGCATGCTAGAGAGTAGGCTAGGTATTTCATGTTTTAGGACTAGAGTGGCCTGATTTGTGATGCCTTAGCCTAGGAGTTACTGCTATTTATGATTTGCTTTTGAGTATGTGCGAAGTAAGAGTATCTAGCAGGAATCCTTTTAAAAGAGGGATCTGAGTAGAAGAGTAATCTAGGAGAGATACCTAGATAGGCATTGAGGAGCCTACTAAGAGAGTAGTTAGATACCCGTAAGGGGTAGAGTTACTTGAGCTCGGTGATACCCTTTGAGTATGAGTATAGCAAGCGGAGTTGTAACCTAAAGTGGTTATACGTGTTGATAGAGAATATTCAATGCCCGAATGTTGCTTGCTTTGTGCTTTGTGTAACTCTTGACAATTGGAGTCAGCTACTAAATGAATATGACGATATTCAGGAGGTAGATGACTGGCATCATGAGGAGTTCTTCAACAACTGATGGCGGAGAAGTGTGAGAGACTAGGAAGAGCCTAGGGAGTGACCCTTGTCGGATGAGTATACTGATAGAGGAAGAGTATTCGCAAGGGAGCAACCATGTATTACAGGATGATTAAGGAGGTTGAGTAGTTGCTTAGGAAATCTGGGATGATCCATGTGGAAGGTATGGGTAGATGTGGCAGGTAGTATGGGCCCGTACTACTGAAAGCAGAGGACCCATACACGATACAGGGAAAATTCCAATGGATCTAAGTAGTAGATGAGAGGTGATCACATGGTTCGAGTACCATGATCCATACATGGTTCGAGTACCATGATCCGTAGCAGATGAGAGGTGATCACATGGTTCGAGTACCATGAATCGTGGCGGTTAGTGCTTCTGGTTTTATCAGTTATTCCGTTGTGATTAATTAGATTGAGATTAGATGTGATAGAGTGTGGGGCCAAAGGACCATGTTGAACGAGTTTCAAGGGAGCATACCTTGAGGGGGAAATCAAGTTGGTTTCAGAGAAAATTAGATGAGATGACAACAGGAGTCGCAAGACTCGGGAATGAGTAGAGATGATGCTTCATGGAGGATTACAAGTTGAGCTATGCAGTCGGCCGATAGTGGGGATACCCCTTCCTGTGACCACAATGTGCTATTTTCTATGAAGATCAGAAGGGATATGAGTTTCTGAGTTGGAGGTAAACCCTGTGGGATAGAAAGTGTGGTGACCTTTTCACCAGAGTAATTGGGTAGTATGTTTGTTATGAGGTATTCTTATACCGGGAAGGAGTCATTAGTGGGACTAAGATGGATGAGAACAAGGAGGTGCCTTGTTGGGGGGGGGGGGAAGTACTTTTATTAGCAGTTTCCAGTGGATAAAAGGAGTATATCGGGGCGGTGGCCCTCGTGGTCTTTGTGGTGTATCAACAATGAGAATGAGGTCTGTGCTTTTATGATTATTCCTGATTTGGGAGGAGGGTCGAGGAGTTAGAGTCGAAGTGCGTGAAAGGGCACTATTTGCGGATTAGAGATAGTTTGGATTCGGAACAGTGGGGTTTCCGGTGATGTGTCAGTCTGAGGCATCAAGGTGACCATAGGCAGTCACGTGGGGAGGGTTCAGAGATTTTTTCAGGTATGAGATATTTGGAGATTGTTTGGTTTCCTTTGGGAAGGCCCTAGGATGATTGTGTAATACGTTCAAGAGTCAAGAGTGACATAACTGGTGAGATAGACTACTGAGTAGATTGTGGATGTGCCCGTTTCGGCAACTTTGTGATGAAATCCACCGCGATCTGTTCCCATTTCCACATGGGAATCTCCAGAGGTTGCAGCTTACCATGCGGCCTCTGGTGCTCGGCCTTGACCATCCTACAAGTTAAGCACCTCTCGATAAACCAAGCGATATCTCGCTTCATGCCAGACCACTAATAACTCGAACTCAAATCACGATACATCTTGGTGGCTCCCGGGTGAATCGAAAAACGAGACTTATGAGCCTACTCTATCACTGTCTGCTGGACCCCTCCGGACATTGGAACCCAAACCCGACCATAACGGGTCAACAACCCGCAGCTATCCTGAACAAACAGGGCGCTTTCACCCTTAATCCTCTCAATCTTCCAGTTCTCTGGTCTCATACCCTAAATCTGAGCATCCCTGACCAAACCTACCAGCGGGGAATCCACCGCTATCGTCATACACCTGGCTGGGGTCGAGGACCCAGCTGACTTGCGGCTTAGAGCATCCGCAACCACGTTCGCTTTACCAGGATGGTAAAGGATCTCACAATCATAGTCCTTGATAACATCCAACCACCTGCGCTGCCTCATGTTTAGGTTCGGCTGATCCATGATATGTCTCAAACTCTTGTGATCCGTGTATATAGTACAACAGACCCTGTACAGATAGTGCCTCCAAATCTTGAGAGCGAAAACCACCGCTCCCAACTCAAGATCGTGCGTAGGGTATCTCGTCTCATGCGGCTTCAGCTGCCGCGATGCGTAGGCTATCACTCGTCCCCTCTACATGAGGACTGTCCCCAAGCCTGTGATGGACGCATCACAAAATCCTCAACTCCCTCGGGGAGTGTCAGCACCGGAACCTCGCATAAACATCGTCGAAGGGTCTCAAATGCCCTCTGCTGCTCAGGGCCCTACCGGAAATCCACCCCCTTCCTCGTTAGACGAGTGAGGGGTACGACAATCTTGGAGAAATCACGAATGAATCTCCGATAATACCCTACTAAACCCAAGAAACTCCTGATGTCTGAGGGAGATTTTGGAATCTTCCACTGCATAATCGCCTCCACCTTGGCCAGATCGACCAAAATCCCCTCCTGGTTAACGAGATATCCGAGGAACTAGACCTCTCACAAACAAAACTCGCATTTCGAGAACTTGGCGTACAGCCGTTCTCGCCTCAGAACCCCCAGCAGTTCCCTGAGATACTCCTCATGCTGCTCTTGGGTCTTGGAATACACCAAGATATCTTCTATGAACACAATGACTGAGTGATGAGCATTGGTCTGCAGAATCGGTTCATCAGATCCATGAATACCGTTGGCGCGTTGGTGATGCCAAACGACATCACCACGAACTCGTAATGACCATAACGAGTCTGAAACACGCTCTTCTCCACGTCCTCCTCTCTCACCCTGACCTAGTGATATCCTGACCTCAAATCAATCTTGGAAAACGAAAATGCACCCTGCAGCTGATCGAAAAGATCATCTATCCTCGGGAGTGGATAACGGTTCTTCACCGTTAACTTGTTCAGCTCCCTATAGTCAATGCACATCCTGTGTGAACCGTCCTTCTTCCTGACAAAGAGGATCGGTGCTCCCCCAGGGTGAACTCCTTAGACGAATAAACTGCTTACCTAACATCTCCTTCAACTGAGATGATAGCTCCTGCATCTCAGGCGGTGCCAATTGGTATGGCGCCCTGGAGATAGGGGCCGCACCTGGCACTAGGTCAATCCTGAACTCAACCTGCCTCTCTGGAGGCAATCCCGGTATCAGCAAACTCCCTCACCACCGGAACCTCAGAAATTGAGAGCTACTCTCTAACCCGTGTATCTACCACATACGCCAAATAACCGGCACACCTGTGTTGAATATACTATTGAGCCCTGGCTTCCGAACAAAACCCTGATCCTAACCTGGTGCCCTCACCATATACTAGAAGTTCTCTCCCACTTGGGGTTCGAACCACCACCCTCTATCCCTCACAATCGATCATGGCGCCAAAACGACTAAGCCAATCCATCCCTACAATCACACACACTTCCCACATGGGGATAGGAATCAAATCAATCGGGAAGGACACCCCGAAAATCTCCAACTCGCATCCTCGATAGACCGAAGAAGTAGAAACCCCGTGCTCTTTGGCGATCGAAACTCACAACAGACACTCAAGATCATTTATCGGCACACTGAACCCTCTAGAGAAGGTCTGAGATACAAACGACCGACTCGCCCCCGAGTCAAATAATACCAAAGAGGGAACAGAATTCACTAAAAATGTACCTAATCATAGGTATAATCAATAAGCATAACACAAATACAATAACTGAGATAGAGAATAGAAACGTACCAGCAACTACATACGGTGTTGCCTTGCCCTTCTCGGCCGTGAGCTGGAAGGCGCGACCCTGAGCCTTCGGAGGCTCCACCTTGACTGGCCTCCCATCTCCATTCCTCATAGTAGTTGGTTTGGACCCTGCGCTGGCTTGGCGGCGAGCTGCGGACAGTTGGTTTTCACATGACCAACCTGATGACAATGGTAACAAATCCTCATATCTATGGGAGGGGCGGACTGACGGCAGTCCCTGGCATAGTGCCCCTCCTTGCCACATTTGTGGCACCCACCTCCTGCTCTACAAACTCTCGAATGAAACCTACCACACTTTCCACAAGTGCGGCTTTGCTTACCCCCAGACCGTGTATCAGTGGTCTTAGACCGCTTAGGCGCTGGATGAGATTGTGTCGGTGTCTGACGCTGCTCCTTCAGCTGCAACTCTATCTCCAACTCACGCTGCCTCGCGGCTTCCTGTAGATCCAGGAGGGTATCACAATGATGTGTAGCCACAAACTGCCATATGTCCGTCTTGAGCATACTCATCTAACGATTCATCTGAGACTGCTTTGACGCACACTCAGGGCAAAACATAGCCCTCTCAGTGAACATCCGGGTAATCTCCATCACAGATAGGGGTGCAAACGAGCCGAGCTGAGCCCGAGCCTGGCCAGGCTTGGCTCGGGCTCGTTTAAGTTATATAAGGCTCGAGCTCGAGCTCGGCTCGATTCAAGCTTTCTTTTACTGAGCTCGGCTCGAGCTCGTAAAGAGTTATACAAGCTTGACTCGGGATAGGGCTCGACTCGTTTTTATCAGGTGTGCCTAAATAAGCTTAAGCTCGGCTCGAACTCGTTAAAAAGCTCGTTTACTAATACCCGAAATTCATAATTTCCCTAATATGTTTTTATGTTAATATATATAAATAAGAATAAATAATATTATATAAAGGCTTGTTTAGGCTCGTGAGCCTAATCGAGCTTTGTGACATAGGATTGAGCTCGAGCTCGTTTAATAAACAAGCTTAATATTAAGCTCGAACTCGGCTCGGGCTCGTTTAAAGTCGGTTTCGAGTCTGTGATCTCCCTATCCTGCCTCAATGTCAAAAACTCCTGCACAAGCTGCTCCCTCTCAATGCGTGGAACGTAGCGGGTGCGGAACATATCTCTGAACTGCTCCCAAGTAACAGCAGCCTGTTGATCATCAGTATACGACCTATTCATCAGCCTCTACCAGTCCTTTGCCCCAAGCCTCAGCAGGTAAAGGGCACACCTGACCTTCTAGTCAGTAGGACATGAGAACGTGAAGAAACAACTATCCACGTCAGATAACCACCTCATAGCCCTAATCACATCCTGTGTACCATCAAACGTTAGGGGCTTCGTATTATCGAAGTCCCGGTACTAGAAAGCCTTGCTGCAGTTACAGCCGAAGTGGCTGCAGCAGCAGCTGTCTCTGCTAGAGCTGCATATCGCTCATCAAAATACTCAACCATTGCGGTCTTAATCGACCCAAACATGTCTGGCAGCTGCGCCCGAAACGCAGCAACAATCTCGTCATGCATGATCTCCCGGATCCTGACATCCAACTCTTCAGTCCCTATCTGAACCACGAGATCAGGTGCTACCGGCACCTCCAACCCCCCCCCCCCCCCATCTCCCGACCCCGATCCTGATCTTGATCCTGAACTGGATCCCGAAGCAACATGTCTCATCACCACCATACTGATATATATATATATATATATATATATATATATATATATATATATATATACACCCACACACACACAAGTCATCAGATAAATAACATAATGCCGGGAGATCAAAACCCACAAACGCTAGGGGTTGTGATTTCCTTTCTATGTGTATGGGTCCTGTGCTTTCAGTAATTCGGGCCCATACTACCTTCCACACCTACCCATATTTGTCTCAAGTTTCACCACAACACCCTAAAAATATCATCAACATAGAAATGCACTCAACCCTCACTTCTATAGGAATGTCAACTATCTCGCATCGAGTCTCACCACTTCTCATGACTCACACATCCATGAAACTTCCATCATCCCCTGCAGCGCTAGTGCCTGCTAGCTGCACATAACGCTGCACCTAATAGACTTTCGAATATCCAATTCTACCCGAAGGCTGAATCAACATTCTCAGGCTATAAGGTCTTTATTATGCACAACCGTGATGCATACACCAAACATCTACAGTTATGATGTCAGTTCCACATACAAGAAACCCTAGGCAAATAGGTATCATATAATCAGGCAAATCTATCATGCGATTCCCGAAGATCCCTAGCCTAGCACTAGCATGTTGTTCTAACATATCAGAATATCAAATAACTATATTGTATTTTGGGGTTTACTTACAGGCCCCAACTGATCGTACCCTCTACATCCTCCATCCTTTATTTAGAAAACCATTTTAAAACTTATTTTCCAAAAATCTCCTTGATTTGAGACTGGATTCACACGAGTGTTCCTCCAATTCACTTAAACCAAGGCTCTGATACCAACTTGTAACATCCATAAATTTTACACCAAATTTAAACTTTTTCAATCATAAATAAAAACCAAATAGCATTGTTTACAAAATGTTTTCAAATCATTTTCCACCAGAGTGTCCCAAAAATCATAGCATAAGGATGAGGAGTGGTACGGTCACGCCTTCGCCTTGCCATGATCTCCTGAAGTACCTGAAACAATAAACTGAAAACTGTAAGCCCGAGGGCTTAGTGAGCTACCCCCCCCCCCCCCCCAAATACCAATACCACACTGACAATACCATATCAGGAATAATCAATCAATCAACATGCATACTGGGCCATCGGCTTGACTGGACCGCCCTACCGGGCCTACAGTCTGTTTGAATCTATCCTGAGCCTTCGGCATGACTGGTCCGCCATGTGGGCCTACAGTCTCCTCGGACCGCTCATAGGGTATATTTCCCTTCAGCACAAAGCAGGACCGCCTCAACCCAACCACAAGCAAATAACCATGTGTGCATACTATTATATACTGGCATATAAAAACATCAAACATATCTATCTCACTGATCATCAATCATAGAATTATCCTGTAAGTAGATTACCGACCTAGCAGGTCACTAACATACCAATCCCTGCGGATCATAAAAGCATAACATAATGTCTACTCTGATTCTGATCTAACAGATCATAACCACATGTAGCATACCATACAATAACAATTAAAGGGCCGACCTTGGTTTCGTAGACCCTATCGATACAGTGAGGATAACTCACCTCGCAGATGTCGAATCAAAAGGTAAACTCCAACTCACGGATCACTTGACACCAACTCCACCACCTATTATCATAGTACAATATACTCGTAAGTCCTTAACCTTATAAGGTACTCCATAACCCACTAGTCAGCCCCTGATCAAAGTCAAAGCCCTTAGTTAAGGTCAACAGTCCATGTTGACCCCAACTCGCCGAGTTCCTTGAAGTACAATCCAAGTCGCCGAGTCATCGGGGTGACTCCTTGAGTTCCTTTGATTCTCATTAAAACTTTAAGGCCACCCATCGAGTTCCCTCCTTGCAACTTGACAGATACACACACATACATATTCTAGGGAAAACTCATCCGACTCGCCAAGTTGTTCTTCAACCCGTCGAGTTTATGGCAATCTTCATCGGACTCGCCGAGTTGTTCATCCAACTCGTCGAGTTCACGGCCATCTTCATGTGACTCACCGAGTAAACCTTGCGACTCGTCGAGTCCATTCAGTCCCTTTTCCATATCAACTTATTTTGAGCCATGCAGTGGCTCCAAATCATAGATCCAAGCTTCTAGGGCATGCTTATCACGTAAAGTTACAAAATTTACATGCATGCATGGCTATAAAGGCTCTAAATGCCTATTTTAAGTTCTTAATGGAGCTTCATGCTCAAGAGGGACCTTAATCATGACCAAAACTGGAACTTTATGCTTCTAGAATCCAAGGATGGTCCAGATCTGAAGTTACAACCTCAGATCTAGCCCATAGCTCATCTTTCCAACTTATTATCTCACAAATAACCCTAAAACTCAATCAAATTGAAAAAGGGAAGTAAGGATTGGCACTTTGATACCTCCAAAGGATGCTAGCTAAGGTAAATGTTGCTTCCCACGCCTTCCTTGCTTCAATTCCTTTGCACTCTTAGCTTTCTTCCTCCAAGATTCTCTTTCCAAGATTCAAACACCACACCAAGGCACACACACGTATTAGGGTTTTAAAGGGCTCTCAAAGACTGCAAAGAGGCCAAAGGAGGCTAAGGCTCCTTTAAATAGAGGTGCAAACCCCGGGATTTAGGGTTTCATCTGCTAGCTCCTACTCGCCAAGTCCCAATATGGACTCATCGAGTAGGTCACTTAACACGCGATCTCATCCACCTGCTACTCGATGAGTAGGTCAACCAACTCGTCGAGTGGAGCTTAACCCAATAAATCTTATTTAAGCAATACCTGAGAATCATGGCGTTACACATGGAACTACCATTAAGTGAATTAATGGTATGGTTGTAACAAGTCAAGAACATGGTTGTATGAGCCCATGGTGCAACGTAATCCTCTGCATTCTTGTTGAGGTATGAAATCGTTGCCACTACATGAATATATGGGATACATGATACTTGCCAAGATCGACATCCATATGTGTTGTTGGTAAGATCCATAGCATATGCATCATTTCCAATTCTAACATCATATTTTTGTATCCAAGAAGGTATAACTCCCCAAAATCTACCCACAAAAATAACGAGTTCTATTAGTCTTATAGATGAGATAATAATACTTATAAAATAGAAGTTATATCATACCTTTGCTATTTCTTAACTTTGATATCTTTAATCTTATAGATGGGCATATTTTTAAATTACCCCAACTTTGTCCCTCTAGCAACATTATATACATCCTCTCCATTGCATAAATCTGAATCTCTTCCAACATGGTGATGAATGGTATCTTCCTAACAAGATCAATAACATAGTTGAAACTTTCTGATATGCCATTCTCATAAGCATCACAAGCCCTGTCCACTTCAAAGAATGCTCTGCACCAACTTTTAGGGTCCCTTTCCATGAGGTGTTCATAAGCCAAAGGGTCAATTTTTTATGGAATTCATTCCTGCCATAAATTTAGGTTGAGCAGTACTAGCAACAGTTGCCCAAAACAACTTCCTATATTGTTCACCTTTGAATCTTTTCTTAAAGTTAGCATAGATGTGCCTAGCACATTGTCTATGCTATGTTGTTAGAACCCTTTCTTTGACAGCCTCTACTAATCCTTGAAAGAAAACATGAAATAGATGACATAACAAAAACATTCAACTCAAACAAAACATAACATAAATATACCTTGTGTTGGTCTGATATAAGGGTCAATCCATAACCAATTATCATTTCAATGTCATCCAGTTGGAGGTCAAGAAACCACTTCCATGTTTCCTTATTTTCAACTTCCACCATAGCCCATACAATAGGGATGATGTGGCTGTTTTCATCCCTACCCATAGATGCTAATAGTTAGCCTCTACATATACACTCTAAAAAACAACCATCTACCCCTATTACCCTCCTACATTCTGCAATCCAACCATCCTTCACACCCTTAAAACAAACGTACATTTTAGAAAAGTAAGTGGTGGAATCATACATGACATTCACATCCATCTTTACTGTTGAACCATGATTTGTCCTCATTATTTCTTCTCCATAACTCCATACTTTACCATAATGTTCTATCAAACTACCCTCTATCTCATCAAAATCATATCTCATAGCATTTCTACATTGAGTCACACTAATAATCAAGTTAAACTTTGTTTTTACTTTGGCTTTCATTTTCCCTATGCTCATTTTGGGGTTCTTCAAAAGATGATTTTTAAAATGCTTTCCAATCCATTTATACGTTACAATGGAACCAATTTTGAAGACTCTTGAACAATTATGGTTATCAACTAAGGACTTAATCTGGAAAGACCTTTCAATACACATCCAGGAAGCCCACGGTCTAAAAGGACAAGAGGGGTTCTTGTTATCTTTACAACATCTTACTAATAATCTCTGACTATCATTTTTTCTCATAATAAAGGTTGTACCCATTCTTCACTGCATAGTTAGTCACACAAATTTTCAATTCCATAGGATTAAAGAATCTCATACCTAGAATTCGCACCATTTTGTCCCATTTCAGGTTCTTATTATGGACAGGGTACACTGGTTTGTCATCCCTATTGTTGGTTTCAACCTCATCAATTTCAACCTCATCATTTATATCCTTACAAATACCTAACACCCGATATAAGAATTCATCACCAGTAGTCTTGTCAAGAGAGGGAATGTAATCTTCTGCTTCATGCTCATATGGAATATCATCGAAAAGTTGCGAATCATTATCATCATCCGGGTCTTGCTCAAAATAATGCCTTTCATCATCTTCTACTACTTCCATATCAGCCCAATCAAATACAGGTTCATTTTCGTAGTCTATATACACATTCATTCTTAGACTAGCTTCATTACTATAACCCGTTTCAATAAACTCAAAGTAGTCAGCATCATTCCCACTTCTCCTAATACCCTCTGCTAATGGTTCATTTCTAGTGCACTAATATAAATTATCGCAACTACCTTCAATCAACTTTGCAACGAACAACATAAACTATTTGAGATCCTTGCACCAAAATCGACATCACGGATTGAAACAACAACAACGTTCAAGTACACTAATGGTTTTGGTGCGAATAAACCATTATAATGTATATAAATTGTCAAATACTTACGTTGTTTGGAATTGGAAGCTATCTTCTTCACTACAACACTCACATTCACCAGTTATCTTCAATTTCGTAAGCGTGATCTTCGATTGAACTGTTTTCTTCAATTTACTGAACCCTAACTATAAGGAGAAAGGGGGTGAAAGAGAAACGGGTATTAAATGTATCCTAAGTCCACGTAATATGACATGTTATCCTTAATTAAATGTTTTAAAATAAGGAAACCGGCAAAACAGGTGATAACCAGTCGCGAGGGTTTTGGTGAGCAGGAATACTGAATTCAAAGGTATAATAAAGACAAAAAAAAAAAAAAAAAAAGATAAGAGACCAAATAAATACAGGTCGAACACTTTATTACCCTCAAATATTATTTTCCTAAAATTAAACCGACATCTAGAAACCTAAACTGATGATTGATCAAGCAAAATACAATGAACAATATAAGATGAGAACATAAACAAAACCTTCTTGGATCATCAAATTAAAAATTCATGGACATAATAGTCTTTGATACTATGAAAACTAATAGCCAAAAGGCTAAAGTTTTATCATTAAAAAAATGATTATATAACGAGAAAATGTAACTATAAATAGATAATAAGTATGGCGAACCTAACAAATAAAAAACTCATAACTAAAAAAGGTTAAATATATAAACATATGCTTAACATATCTGATATTGATACACTAGGTTTAAGTTAATTTATTGATAAAGATACCAGAAGGCTTATAACAATAAAATGTCAATTCTTCCAACATAGATCAAATATTTTGGCATCAAAGTTTATCTATCTGATATTCTGAGTGACAATGGAAGTGTCCTTTGCTTATACGAAGAGGTAACTGATATTTCTTAATGGCGAGTAGTTGACTCTTAATAACTAAATTAATTTTTTAATCCTAAAGAGGCCATAGATTTGCCACAAACTCAAAAGATTTGCAACCTTTTAGCACTAATAGAAAATCATAAAATGTTCTCCTTAGAACTTGGTTCTTTCTTAAGATTTGATTGTCTCATTTCTTTAAATCTTATATATCCTATGATCTTTGCACCAAATCTTGTGTCCCTAAATCTTTAAAAAATCACGAATTCTTACAAGGTAAACATGACTTTATTGAAATTACATTGATACCCATGTGCAAATAATTTGATGTTCAATATATTGTTTCTACCGTACTCTCGTAGTACAATCGTTATTTTTCTCTTTTTTTCTGACATATTCACATATAGATATGCATGAATGAGTGCTATTACTATGCATATTCAAACTTTAATGAAAGAGCAATCATAACAGGGTGACATATATATGCGACACAATCCCACTTATAATGTCCACTTGTTATTAACATTTCCTTTAACTAATATAACAAAAATAATTGTACATTCCACTGGCTTCAATTATATATATAGATATGTGTCTCCTCTTGTTTTCTTCATGATTATAATTTGGAAAATGTTATGTCTTACGTCAATCATATTAAATATTGCAAGTCCCCATCTTTGGCACTTAATTTGCAACTCCATCTTTGTTTCCTAAAATACTTCATCCCCACAAACTCTGGATATTAATTAATTATATAAGGTTTCCATCACAAAATATCCGTTTGCTCATATTTATTATTTAAATCGCATTAAGCTTACCAATCTGTGTAATCGATAGAGGATTTAGGATTATCATGTGCATTTATGAAACATTATTAGTTGACATACAGTGGATAAGACTCCGCAAATAACAACCCAGGTTTATCAAACAGTGGGTATCTGGGAACTTTGATAAAGTAATTGCCATAAGAAAATGGGTGCACACTTAACTTTTAAGTGTGTTTTTAGGCGTTTCAGTGTTGGAAAGATTCGGATTTCTTAAAAAAATAAGGGGATAATCATTTGTTTAATAAGATAGGATATTAGCATTATGTTTGCTCGTAGTGCTTACACTGTACCACACCACTCCCAAGTTGCCGCATATATATATATATATATATATATATATATATATATATATATATATATATATATATATATATATATATATATATATATATATATATATATATATATATATAAAAGAATTTTTAGATTTTTCCATTTATTTTGCATTTTAAAATTATTTTTTAAAATATGTCAGTGTAATATTCTATTTAGAATATTTCACGTATTTTTCAAAAAAAAAAAAAAAAAAACGGGATTTTTTTTTTATTTTTTTAATGTTTGTTTTATTTTTTTTAGTTAATTCAAGTCCCAAAAATAATATTTAAAAAAAAGAAGTTTTGGATTTTTCCATTTATTTTGTATTTTAAAATTATTTTTAGATTTGGTCTTACAAAATTAGAATGATCTCAAATGAACCTGAACATATATATATATATATATATATGTATGTTTGCCGCATATATATATATGAATTGGTTTTGTCATCCAAAAAGGTCTAGCGACGCAGCTTGTTACCCGTTTGCCTTCAATCGATATGTATTGAATTCAAATTGTGTCAAATATTTGGTTTATAATCATATGTTTGGTCCGATATATATATATATATATATATATATATATATATATATATATATATATATATATATATATATATATATATATATTCAAAATACGATAATGAATCTTGACTACTCATTTCATATTTGAACGTATCGGAACCATAGAACATATAATATTCTTATATGAATAAATAAATAAATATATAAATAAATATATACTTATTCATATATGAATAAGTATGTGTTTGTTCACAAATGATTATTCATATATAAATAAATATATTAATATATATAAATAAGTATGTATCTGTTCATAGCTAATTATTTATGTATAAATATGACAGTTGGTCGTGTATGTGATAGCAGTGCACTACAAGAAATACAAACTTTAGCAGCGACATCGGAATTTAACGGCAACATATTGAAAAGTCGCCGCTAAAGACCAATGTCGTTGGTATTTGTGTCGCCGCTAAAGATCTATGACACGGATCCGCGCTTTGACGTTCCGGTAAACAAGAATCATCCGATCGTGTTTCTAATCCAACGGTTGGGGTGCTCGTGGAACACACAAAATCAATACTGGCGACTTTTGTCGTCGCTAAAGACCTTGAAATGTCACCGCTAAAGATCGAAAAATGACACGACAATAATTCCCTCTGGAGAGTCGCCACTATTGATATTATGTCGCCACTAAATCCCCAAACGTCGTCGGTAAAAGTGTCGCCGCTAAAGGTCGATGCAGTTAACCCCAAAAAATCGACGCTTTTTTTCCTTTTGCTCTTCTGTTTCCATTCGTTGCTGTTGCGTTTCTCTTCTGCTTACTTCCATTGATCCTCATCAATTAAGTGGATGATACCAGTGACATTACTAATTTTCCGGTGGGTGAATCGGCCACAGAAGAAGACACCGGTGGAGAATGTATTTTCCGGTGAGGACCATTTCTCCGGCGACATTACTCAATTTACAACGACTAAGAGGTATATCCAGGTTAGTTTTCTTTCCTTTTTCTTTTGTAACATCGATATTAAGCTTATTGTAGTGGTTAATTCCAAAAAGATTATCAATTTCAGTTTTTTGACTGTGTTCCCGACCACCACCTGCGACTACAACCACCACCTGCGACTAACGCCACCACTGGACCATTTTCGTTGATTTCCACCAACACATGTTTTATATACTTCTATTTATTGTGAAATTGAGTTTAATTGCAAAATATGCGTGGTTGTATAAACTATATGAAAATTGGGATATGTGTGTATATTTGATATTTGCATGTGAATCTATGTATATTTAGTGTATATATGTCAATGAATGTGTGTTTGATGTATATGTGGTATATGAGTATATGGTAGAAGTACGATGTTATTATCTATATATGTAAAATTATGTGTATTTGGTACAAGTATGATGTTATTATGTGTGTATGTGAATTTATGTGTGTTTGTTGTATATGTGGTATGTGAATGTGAAATTTGTGTATTTTGTATAAATAGGATGTTATTATCTATATATGTGAAAGTATGTGTATTCGGTCTAAGTAGAATGTTATTATGTATGTGGACATATTTGTAGTTGGTGTATATGTGGTATATGTATGTGAAAGTATGTGAACTTGATGCTCTTATGTATTATGTAAAAGCATGTGGTTTTGGTATAAGTAGGATGTTATAATTGAAAAAAAATATTGTTATAATTGAAAAAAACAAAAAATAAGTTATAAAATTGTTTAAAAACTTATATACGAATACTAAAAGGTTTCTAGTGTGTTCCCAAACTAACTCCAAATTAACTAGTAAGTTTCAAAACTTATATACGAATACTAGAAAGTTAAATTTTTAACTTTATAGCTCCAAAACTAATAAGTCAATATCACACGTATTATTATTATTATTATTATTATTATTATTATTATTATTATTATTATTATTATTTGAAATAGAAGTCAATATCATTCTTAAATTTATTTGACAAGTTTGATTCCTCCTTTTGCAAGTCAATATATTTTTTAATCTCGACGGTAAAAAAAACAACACAACAACATAATATAATTATTTAAAGTACATTGCTATAATTTTAAAAAAAATGTTATAAATAAAAAAACATAAAAATGTACAATAGTAAGAAATGTTTTTTATGGATATACAAAATTATTAATTTTACTTTATTTAATTTTTTAATCAATAAAAACATTTTTTATTTGCAACATATTTATACAATTCTATAAATAAATAAAAAATATATTTTTTAATCTCAACGGTAAAAAAGAACAATATAACAACATAATATAATTGTTTAAAGTACAATACTATAATTGAAAAAAAAAAACAAAAAAATGCTATAAATAAAAAAAAATATAAAAGCATACAATAGCAAGAAATGTTTTTTTTTATGGATATACCAAATTATTAATTTTGCTTTATTTAATTTTTTATTAAATGAAAATATTTTTTATTTGCAACATATTTAAACAATTATATATATATATATATATATATATATATATATATATATATATATATATATCGACAGTAAAAAATAATAACACAACTAACATAATTGTTTAAAGTAAAATGTTATAACTAAAAAACAAAAAAATGTTATAAATAAAAAAAAATATAAAAATATACAATAGTAAGAAATGTTTTTATTATGGATATACCAAAATTATTAATTTTGTTTTATTAAATTTTTATTCAATAAATACATATTTTATTTGATATATATATATATATATATATATATATATATATATATATATATATATATATATATATATAATCTGGCTAGTGATATTTAGATTCTTTTTTTTTTGAACCGACAAATATAAATATATAATCTACACCTAAACTAACACCTAATTCCACTTATATCCACGACGGGACATGAACCTTTAGCGGCGACTTTTGTCGCGGCTAATTGTCTTTTTCCTTGTAGTGGTGGTGGTGGTTTCGGTATCTGGATGGTGATGATAGTGGTGTTAGAGATAGAAGATGTGGTGATGATAGTATATATAACATTATTAGTAGAATAATAATATAAAAATAATGATTTCATGTCTTTAATTTATTTAGTGTCGTTCATTTGAATTATATATATATATATATATATATATATATATATATATATATATATATATATATATATATATATATATATAACACGGTGAAACTGGGCAATTACATGCAATAAAAATGTCGATAATGGTGGTTTATCAGCGGTCACAATCATTGTACCCCACCAATGTTGCTGTGTATACCACTCTTGTTTAAAGCATATGATCATTGGTTTCCAACAAAGCTAAAGGGATGCTTCATTTGCTTGCATCATAACTCGTTAACTAAAATTTTAACTATTTATTATAAATTTTAAAGAGAAAAAGAAAAAATAAAACAATATAAGAGATATTTAATTCAGAAAAAATTAAATAACATTTTATATTTTCTTCATACTAGTAATCATATTCATATAATATGATAATACGTGAAATCCAGTAATTATCTTTCTTAATATCTTTTTTTTTAATACATGTCATCATCTAAGTATAAAGAATAGTATCAACAAATGGTATTAAGATATTTGATTTCTCATTAGTTAATGATCTTTCCCTCGGTTATTAGATAATACAACTTCGAGTCTCGGTGAGTTAGGGGGTGTTTGGCTAAACTTATTTATGGGGAAAATAACTTAAAAACCCAACGAAGTTTCCAAACCGTTTAAAAAACTCCAATCATGTTTTGTATGTTCAAAAAAACCTAACAAACTTAACATTTTATCTAAAAAGTCCAACTAAGTTACACTTTCTCCAAAGTCAAATAAGAGAAACAGATGACGTGGCTAATTACCGTATCGGAAAAATGACTTGTTAGACCAACGAAGTTTCCAAAACGTTTAAAAAACTCCAATCATGTTTTGACTGTTCAAAAAAAACCCAACGAACTTAAACAAAACAAAATTGGAATTTTCTGAACGGTTTGAAACTTTGTTGGACTTTTTAGATAAAATGTTAAGTTTGTTGAGTTTTTTTGAACATACAAAATATGATTGGGCTTTTTTTAATGGTTTGGAAACTTCGTTAGACTTTTAAGTCATTTTACCCTTATTTATGGTTTGTTTTCCAAATTGATTTTTTATAAGTTACTTTTTTCGGACTTACTTTGCATGAATTCGGTTTATTTTCTTAGTGTAAGTCTTAATAAGCTCAAAAGTTAAAAAATAATATCGATAAAATATACTTATAAAAAATAAACTCAAAATAAGTTATAAATAAACTTAACTATACACCTTAAGCAAATACAGCAACCTTTACGTTTAATCAAAGATTGGTTCTGGTTTCTCTAGAAATATAATTAATTGAATAAATGATTATTTTTATTATGAAATTGTTTGGTTTGAGACGTTCATCATCATCCATTAACTTTTTATGATTCCCAAAACACAACTTTTGGCCCCGCCAAAGAAAAAAGAGAGGCTTATTAGATCACCATTATCGATGTGACATTGTCATTGTGTATGTATATACAAACTCACACAAGATATGATGAAAATTTTCATCCTTTATAGCCATTCCATTTATTTATTACAGATTCTTCATACACCCAATTCCTTTTTTATATATATATATATATATATATATATATATATATATATATATATATATATATATATATATATTCGATTCAAAACATGGATTGACAAAGATTCAATACTAGAAGGGATGTCAAACGTACGTCTTGATTGAATTATATTATATGACAATGTTAGATACTCGAGTCATAAATAGTTGATACCGAAGATTATCCATCGGAGTTGGTTTGATTAGTTAGATTATCCATTTATTTCACTAATCTAATTTGGGATTATCCTTTGGAATCATAATATTGGAACAGACTTGCATCTATGGACGATTAATCATTTAAAATGAAGTTTATCAACACTTTTTGAAAATTTTGGATCTAAATCTCCTAGATCTCTATTCTTAGCTTGTTAATCATTGGATTGATGATGAAATTAGAATGCTATACGGTTTAAAGCATATATTTTGTATTAGTAATCATACAAAATCATTAAGAGTATAAAGAAGGAAGTTAGGATTGATTTGGATACATTTTAGAAGCATAAAAGCGGCTAAAACCTTCAATCTCAAAGAGAGATGACAACACTGGATACCGCTGTGTTAGAAGCCATTTGATAATTAATAATTATTTGATTTATACATATCCTTGGTGATAACTAGACATCCAAACAATAGATGAAGTAGTGTATTCCTACAAGTTGAGGGGAGGTTTGCCCAACCATAAATGTCCTTTACTTTTTTTTTTATTAATAGAAAATTATGAGTTTTCCTATAATTGTACTTCTATATGCATTATTTCATGATATATTATAACTATTATGTGTACTTACACAAAAATACTTTAAAATTTTTGGGATTAATTTTATGATTTGAAAAGGGTTTTGATCATGATCATTGCATCCAATTAGGTTGGGTTGAGACTTTGTATTGCCTGAACACTTTTAATTTGGGAATACAGTCTCATGCTCGCAGATTGAATGACTTTAATGTACTCAGAGAAAGTAGAATGGCTTGAGGATAGAGTGATGCATCCGGAAACCCTTTCTAGTAATTGATGAATATGAGCTTTCCACTAGAGCAATAGACTCTTTGGGGCTACTACCATGTTGGGAAGTTAGATCCTTCAGCGAGTTCAAATGATAGGATGAGAGAGGTTCACGGTTGGATATCCATTTGGTGGTTGTGCGTTGACATCGACGACGATTTCTGTAACATCCCAAATTTCAAAGGTAAAATTTTCATTTATATTTATTAAAATACAAGTCTTACAAAACATTGCAATTGTTCATTATATAAAAGAGTATTTTAGCAGTAGTCAATAAAATTTTATTGATGCTTCGATGCTGATAAAGTCATACGTGAGCCTTTCCACGGTCAGATTAACATCTTGTAAAATAGTTATTCAAAAACTGTAAGCAGAGACATAGTAAATTCCCTTAAAATATTCCATACCACAACACATATACAATGCATACACAAAATGACCTTCAACATATAGTTGGCCCACCCTTTCCTTGGCCTTCAACATATAGTTGGCTCGCCCTATCTTTCCTTACATCATATAGCTGGATCAAGAATTCTTAGGCTATCCTACATGACTACATACAACACCTTGGACACTCCATTAGATGATAACTAGCAAGTACACATAGACATATAGATCTACATGTCACTACCGTATAACAACATCCAAAATACCAGGATACAGATCTAACATAAAAGTAAAACATAACAACTTAACAACTACCCGGATACAGATCTAACAGGTCTCTACAACATAATTGTTGGGTTTTGAGCACTATAACACTCCTATGGTATGCAACCCTAAATGCTTTGGATCTATGTTTTCTCTAATTATACACCAATTTTTCCAAATCATTGTCCTACCTAGCATACATTTGAACAATTCTATGATACAACTAGTTAGATGATATACCTTTATGAAGGACTTGTAGTTCTTGACCTTTGAAGCTTGAGCACCCCAAGTGTGGTGCCTATAATGGTTCGCAAACACCAATATGAAAAAGGTGGCTTAAGAGAATAAGCTGCTTAACTCATAAAGAAGGTGCAACCCATGTGCAACCGATTTTGGCTATATGAGGGTTCTATTTATAGTGTTGCAAATGCTAGGTTTACACTTTGCAAACCCTAATGACCCATGGCTTTCCAAATTCTTATGCTCCATGGGTTTAACCTCCATGGACTATCCATGGATTAGTTTAGCCCATCATGGTTCATTAGCCCACACTTTAAGAATCATTGATTTACATAATCAATCCCCATATATCTAATTAGTCTCTTTTGACCACAAAATCAATTCCAAATTAATTCTTGATCAATACTAATTATATAATAATATGATTTCATATTAATATATTATACTATAATATATTAATAAATCATAAACAACCTTATTCTCAAAAGTCCATCCTATCAAATTGCACTGGTGAAGGTAACCTCAAAATGACCATGCTACAATCGGGTCAAGTATAACCCGGTTATAATTATGAGCTTAGACACTAAATCCAATAATCTCCCACATGGATAAGTCTAATAACTATAGTTATTAATGTGACTTCAAGATCCGACTTAGCAATCGTAAGATTTCACAAGCCGTTGTCGAACTTTGACCTGGTCAGTGACTCGTTCTTCAGATAAGGGATCACATATTCATCTGTTCTCAAGATATCTATGCAGACAAGCACATGGAACATAGTCCTACTTATTTTCATGCAATTTGTTTCCTGATTTCCGATTCGTCTGAAATAGAACATAACTGAAGACATCAATTTAGTTTTGACCGAGCCCGACACATAGTAAAAAAAGAATCATCGAGGGGCCCAAGATATCGCTTTTAATCCTCTTAGGATAGAAGGAACATATAAACTTCGACATTATATGCTTGTACTAACTACTCATCAAATCATGCACAACTACATGTTTTATAAGATCAAGTTACTGATGCGTTTTTGTGCCATCAATGCATAACCAACTCGTAGTCAACAACTCATAAATCTTGGTTTGAAGATTATATGATATTATCATCTCACAATTACTCGTGACAGATTCCATGAAGCAATTCAGGTGAGCGCGGGTTGATCCAATACTCAAATATTATTTCAAGAGCACTCATGAATGGTGTAGCATACTCTTGTTATGCCTAACTTCTTAGACAATATACAAGCCAACTTAAGACGGTCTTCTTTCATACCTACTTCCCACGTATGATCGACTGTTGATGGTTTGAATAATTATAATTATTCTGAAAGTCAAAACATGCAAAGTGAAACAATAGTAAATAATTGACACAAAACAGTAACTTTACTTATAAATAAAACTCCTTTTATTCAATCATCAAATGTCAATTACAATTTAGCTATTACATGTTTCTATTTATCTAACCTCTAAAACTAATATCGTCCATTAGCCCAATGCCCCTTGCATGCTGCAAGTGCTTAACCCTAGTCAGTCCCTTTCTAAGGGGATCTGCTGGGTTGCCCTCTGAAGATATCTACTTTACCATGAGGTGCCCTTCTTGTACTTGATGTCTTATGAAGTGATACTTTCTATCGATATTTCTGGATCTACCATGATCTCTCGGTTCCTTGGTTAAGGCAACCGCCTCTTCATTATTATAGAAAATCTCCATAGGCTCCTTTATGGATGGAATGACTCCAAGGTCTCCGATGAAGTTTTTCAACCATATTGCCTCCTTCGATGCTTCGCTTGCTGCAATGTACTTTGATTAGTACGTTGAATCAGCTACAGTCTCCTACTTGGAACTTGTCCATGTCACTGCTCCTCCATTCAGGGTAAACACCCAGCCCGACTGAGAGCGGAAATTATCTCTGTCGGTTTGGAAGCTGGTGTCGCTATACCCTGTCACTCTCAAGTCATCACTCTCACCGAGGATAAGGACCCAATCCTTAGTCCTCCGCTGGTACTTAAGAATGTTCTTAACCGCAGTCTAATGAGCTTTACCAGGATTCCCTTGATATTTACTGACCATGCTCAAAGAAAAGGCCACATCAGGATGAGTACAAGTCATAGCATACATGATCGAGCCAACTGTGGAAGCATATGGAATTCGACTCATCTCTGCTATCTCAACCTCTATACTCGGACTCTGAGTCTTACTCAGTTTGGTATTGCTTTGGATAGATAAGTCACCTTTCTTGGACTCCTCCATGCTGAAACGTTTCAACACCTTGTCCAAGTAGGTAGTTTGACTAAGTCCTATTAGTTTTTTACTTATTTTTCTTAATATCCTTATCCCTAGAATATAAGCAGCTTCTCCGAGGTCCTTCATAGTGAAACACTTCCCAAGCCAGGACTTAACCTCCTACAAGGTTGGGATTTCGTTTCCTATGAGCAGTATGTCATCTACATACAATACTAAAAAGCTAACTATACTCCCACTAGCTTTTACATATACACATGACTCATCCTCACTTCTCGAAAATCCAAACTCTTTGACTTTCTCATCAAAACAAAGACTCCATCTGCGAGATGCTTGTTTTAATCCATAAATGGATTTCTCAAGCTTACACACTCTATTAGAGTACTTTGATTTGACAAAACCCTCTAGCTGACTCATGTAAACATCTTTAGCCAACTTTCCATTAAGGAAAGCGTTGACATCCATTTTCCATATTTCATAACCATGAAATGCAGCTATGTCCAACATAACCCTTATAGATTTAATCTTCGCTACTGGTGAGAAGGTCTCATCATAGTCAACTCTGGGAGTTTGAGTAAAGCCCTTCGCAACTAGTCGCGACTTATATGTGTGTACCTTCCCATCCATGTCGGTCTTCTTCTTGAAGATCCTTTTGCACCCAACTGTCTTACAACCCGGTACATTATCAACCAAGTTCCAAACTTGATTGTCGTACATGGACTGAATCTCGTTGTCCATAGCCTCTTTCCATTTTGCAGACTCGGGGCCTGCCATGGCTTCCTTGTAGTTGTTAGCTTCATCCAGATTTACCAGTGTGCTATCACTGATAAATATATCACCTTCTGCAGTAATATGAAAACCATAAAACTTAGGTGGAACTCTAACTCTACTGGAACATCTTAGAGGTACAGACTCGTTAATTGGCTCAACCGTAGTTTCCTCCTCAAGTTGATTGCTAGTTTTTGAGGTTCCTTCATCACTTAACTCTTGAAGCTCTTCAAGGTCAATTTGCCTCCCATTGTCCTCTTGGCATATGAGTTCTCTCTCGTGAAAGACTCCTCTCCTCACAACGAAAACTACATTGTCACTTGGTCTATAGAAGAGATATCCAAAGGACTTTTGCGGGTAGACGATGAAAATACATCGCTCACTCTGAGGTTCGAGCTTTTTGTTAGTCTCACATCTCAGGAAAGCCTCGTAACCCCAAACCTTGATGTGGTCTAACGAGGGAACCTTCCCTGTCCACATTTCATGAGGTGTTTTAGAAACCTTTTTGGTAGGGACTAGATTAAGGATATTGACGACAATCTCTGAGGCATACTCCCATAATGAGATAGGTAACGAAGCTCGACTCATCATGGAACGAACCATGTATAGCAATGTTATATTGTGCCTCTCAGCCACACCATTAAGCTGTGGTGTCCTAGGTGGCATCAATTGTGAAACAATTCCACATTCCTTAAAATAGTCAAGGAACTCGATACTAAGATACTATCCTCGATCAGATCGCAACATCTTTATCTTCCTGCCCAATTGATTCTCCACTTCTTGCTTAAACTCTTTGAACTTTTCAAAGGTTTTTGACTTATGCTTGATTAAGTAGATATAGCCATACCTAATGTAATCGTTAGTAAAACTCACATAGAAGTGGTTAGCATCCCTTATGGCGATTCTGAATGGTCCACACACATTCGTGTGTATGAGATCCAACAGACCTTCACCCCTTTCACAAGTACCACTGATGGGTGACTTGGTCATCTTTCCAAGTAAAAAAGATTCGCAAGTGTCATCAGACTTTAATTCGAATGGCTCCAAAACTCCATCCTTTTGGAGTTGGGCTATGCGCTTCTTGTTGACATGTCCAAGACGACAATGCCATAAGCATGCTTTGTCCAAAACATTAAACGAATCAATGTTCAACACATTATTTCCTAAGTTATCTATAACCATCACAGTTTCATATATATCATTGCAAGGTAATGCTTCAAAATAAAATACACCATTATAATAAGCGTTAATAGTACCAACTTCATTATTAAATGAAAAAGTAAAACCTTTTTTATACAAACTATGAAAGGAAAGAATATTTCTCGCCATATCGGCGGAGTAACAACAATTATTCAAATCTAAATCTAAACCATTACTAAGCAATAAAGAATAAACTCAAATCTTGGTCACATACGACACTTTCCTATTTCCCATGATTAAGTTTATCTTCCCGTGCTCCACATCCCTACTTCTCTTTTGTCCCTGCAAATCAGAACAAATGTGAAATCCATAACCTATATCAAGGACCCAAGAATTAGCATGTGATGATTTATTAGATTAAATAGTGTAAATACCTACAAAGGAGGGCTTAATCTTCCCATCCTTTATATCCTGCAAGTACTTGGGGTAGCTTCGTTTCCAGTGCCCTTTTTTATGACAATGGAAGCAGTCAACATCCTTTGGATTGGAAGAGGGATTAGCATAACCAACTTTGGTCCCACTAGAAGAGGATCCATCAAGAGACTTCCCCTTGCGGCTCTTGGAGGGAGCCTTCCTCTTCTTTCCCTTCCCATGCCTGATTTCCAGTATTGGGGAAGAAGTAGTAGTAGTAGGAGTAGACACAACCGACTTGCCTTTTAGGTTGCTTTCTGCAGTCCGTATAAGGCCTTGAATCTTGCTTAGAGTGACCCCTCCTTGTTCATATGATAAGTCATATGAAACTGATCATAACAAGTTTCTATAGGGCTGCGTTTTTGGTTTGCATTCCAGCCATACATCATGGAGGTAAGTTCCTAGCATTGTGTTTGTTTTTTTTTGGGGGTTCGATTCTAGTTATCACCACCACCGGCAACCATGTTGTCGGGTTCTACCACCGCACCACCATTTACCAAAGGGTGGTTGTGATTGGGTTGTTGTTAAGCTGTGATTTTTTTTGCTCTATGTCTTGATGGGTTCCAATGAAAGCCTAGCCCTAAATCTTGACTTTATGTGACTTTGGTCACTTGGGTTTCTATGTAAAATTAATCCATTTTGGAGCTCCTTAATGGAGCATTTAATTCATGACTTAACCAAACTTATTAAGATACTTATGCTTTGGTTAAAAATTAGTCCCATATAATTTATATTGTAGCTTAATGAAGTGTGATGATATGTTATGAATTGTGATGATGTATTCACACTAAACTATAGATTGTTTATTGATGAGTAAATGTTGTGAAATCAAATGTTCCTTTGTATGTAACTAAAGATGATGAAATAAAATATGGAGGAACATACTTAGAGTGGAATGGATAGTAACTTAAATTAGGTTTATACCCTATTCAGATTGTGTGGTGACCTTTGTGTTGAAAGATACCTTAGGTAAAAGAGCTTATGTCAAAGCGGAATCAAATGGTTTTGTAGATGACCATTTCATGATTTGTGTTTTTATTTATCAACACTTTGATATTTTATTGTTGATGTCTATGTTACCATGAATATAGAAAAATGAAGATCCACACAAGGAATTCCCCACTCCAAGTCAAATGTTTGAATGTACACATAAAAGGACAGATGGGAGTGCATATGTTGATAAATATGATGACACAACAAAGAAAATTGTAAGTTTGTATTTCAATTTCACAATAGGTTTTTCATTTTGATAGTAAACTACATTTTTAGACATTAAATTGCAGTTTTTAAACGTTAAGATGTTGTTTTTTCGATGTTAAAGTACAGTTTGTTTAGACGTTAAAGTACAACGCTTTAGATGTTAAAATGATGTTTTTTAGATGTTAAATGTAGTTACTTTACATTAAAAAACAACCTTTTGATAGCATATTTTGGATGTCAAGTGGTTGTTTTTTACACAATAAAAAATTGTTTTTTATACGTTGAAATGCATTTTTTACAATAAAAAAAACTTTTTAATAATAGATTATTTAACAACATTATCCTATTATTTTTTGAATAATCTTCATTGAAGAAATGAAGAACTACAAACGTCTAGAAGATAGAAGTGATGCGGTAGATCCTTATATGATTGTGATGAACAAAGAAAATGATGGATACCGTCGACTTTATTGTAGATGTGTTACTAATAGATTGATAAAAAATATGGGTGGTGGTGATGAATCATACATGATTCTAGGGGGACTTATGATATCATTCAAAGAAAATGAAGTTGAAAGAAATCAGTTGATTGAAATGCAAAAAGAGATCAAGAGGACCATGAAAAAACATGTCGAATTAGAAGCTATGTGAATAAATATTAACAACCAACAAGAAACTTTGAAGCCATTATGTGGAAGCTTACAGAACAACAACCTCCAAAATGTCAATAGTTGCTAATATGATTTATCATCTATGTTTAGTACATCTCTAGGATGTTTTTAATATCTTTTTGTGATTATTGTTGACTTTGATTTATTGTTGTCAAAGGAGACCACAAAATTGTAAATCATATTTATGTTATTACTGTTATGGTGTAATTTTTGTAGTAATGAATATTCAAAAAATGTAGTAAAACATATGTAGCGCCTACATGAATAGATTGATAAAAAATATGGGTGGTGGTGATGAATCATACATGATTCTAGGGGGACTTATGATATCATTCAAAGAAAATGAAGTTGAAAGAAATCAGTTGATTGAAATGCAAAAAGAGATCAAGAGGACCATGAAAAAACATGTCGAATTAGAAGCTATGTGAATAAATATTAACAACCAACAAGAAACTTTGAAGCCATAATGTGGAAGCTTACAGAACAACAACCTCCAAAATGTCAATAGTTGCTAATATGATTTATCATCTATGTTTAGTACATCTCTAGGATGTTTTTAATATCTTTTTGTGATTATTGTTGACTTTGATTTATTGTTGTCAAAGGAGACCACAAAATTGTAAATCATATTTATGTTATTACTGTTATGGTGTAATTTTTGTAGTAATGAATATTCAAAAAATGTAGTAAAACATATGTAGCGCCTACATGAATAAGAAAAAAAAGATAATTCTCTATTACTTAATCACCAAAAGTTAGTTATGATCGAATTATTAAGGAAGTAAAACATAAAAAAATGAAACACAATGATAAACAATTGACAAAAGGTAGTAAACAAACTCAAAAATAATTCTCTATTACTTAATCACCAAAAGTCAGTTGTGTTTACATTATTACCAATTTCAAACTAACTATCTAACTACTAAAGCTAGCATTATCTCCCAAACCAATGCTCCTAGCATGTTGAATGTGTTTAACCCTACTCATATGTAACACTTGGTTTACGTGTTATTCAGTTTTCATCATTTTTAGACTTTTGGGCTGGAACTTGACGAGTTAGGGAGTTCCAACTCGTCGAGTAGAGATCATTTTGGACACGGAATGAAGGGTTTACTCGACGAGTTGGAAGGCACCAACTCGACTAGTAGACACTGGAAAGGAAAAACCTAATTTTCAGGTTTTGGACCCTATTTAAGGGCCTTAAAGCATCACTCGTAACCTCCCTTATCACCCCCCTATCCAGAGAAACCCTAAATAGTGTCTCATCTCCCATTTTGAGTGTGTGAGTGTGACAACCCGAAATTTATTCCGTCAATGTAACCCACTTCCATTAATAAAGTTTATTTTTATTAAAAGTTTTCCATTAATTTCTTAAGCTAATTAAATCAATTGGAGTTATTTGTTGTAATTTCATACGTGACGGAAAACGATAAATCACGCGAAATACCCCGTTTGCGGTTAGTGTTTGATGGACCCCCACCCTGACCGTAAACTCAACCCTATATAAGGGTTGAGTGGTCTTCATTTCCAACCTTTTTCACACCCTAGAACTTTCTCTCTCTACTCTCTCTCTCTCTTTCTCTCTAAAAAAGTTGGAATTTGATCAAGAAAACACCATTTCAAGCTTCACAACAGTAAGTAAATCTTCCTAGCTTGTTGTTTAGCCTAGCATACTTGCAAATCCATGGTTTAAACCCTCAAAAACCCCAAGAACAAGAGTTTATAGTTTGGGAACATCCCAAAACCATTAACACCCTAAAAGGGGGTTTTGATGCCCCAAAACCCTTCCAATGCATGGCTAATGACGTAGAAACTTGTATGAATGATCTAAGGAACCTGAAACACGAAATGGATGGGGGTAACCATGAGTTTACTGCTGTAAACTCATGGGTTTACAGTATTAAACTCCCAATAAATGTTCAAAAATCGTAAACACCTTCCAAATGGTGTTTTGATGCCCTTAACACCTTATATGGCTAGTATATGTGACTAGAACCTTGCATGCTTAACCTAGAACCACCAAATCACTTAAGAAATGGAAAAAAATGAGTTTACGGTCGTAAAATCCCCAAGGAGGGACTCAGAAATTGTAAACTCCAAATAAGGACCATTTCAAGCCCCAATCACTTCCATAGCCCTTGATTCGAGTCTGGCATAAGTCCTTGAGTAGTGTAAGACCTTTGAGCACCCAAACCCATCATTCCCATGAGTTTACGGCCGTAAACTCATGGGGTATATGGTCCCTCAACCGTAAACACCCCTATGGCCACCACTTGAAGAGTAAACTCCATAATGAGACCATACACTCCTTAGATGCAACCTGTATCACCCTAACACTTCAAATAAAGTGTTTTCACGCATTAGAGTGTATTTACTTACTTAATTAGTAACTAAATAACTAATTAGATACAATTATGTATCACTTCATGTTACATAGGATCCTCGCGTGTGTTCAAGTCCTCACTTAACACCTAACATTCCTACCCGACACTTCCATCCATTCATTGCAGGTGAGTTCATACCCCTACACCTTTTTCCGAGTTTTTCATGATTTCAAGGGGGGGGGGGATACAAGCAAAAGTACAAGGGAACTTGTACTCAAAACCTATTATTTCATATGAAATACTTACATGTTCAACATGCTTTTATTACAGAAAACCGTTTTACCAACTGATTAAGAAATTAACTTGTAGAGTTAGTTTTCAAAACTAAAACAAGGAACTTGTGAACCACATCATAAAACGTTATATTTTATAATTTACAAAGGATTCATGTCAATCATAAAACATTATTATTATTATTATTACTTGTAAATTCATTAATCTTAAGATTTTAGACACGTCCTTGGTAACACTCCACCGGAATACGCGAGTGAAGGGCCAACCCTGTAACCAGAGCTTCAAAAACAAGGCTAATATACTCCTCTGGGTGTAACCAGAGCTTCGAAAATACAACTAATATACTCCTTTGGGTGTAACCAGAGCTTCGAAAACATGGCTAATATACTCCTCTAGGTGTAACTAGAGCTTCGAAAACACAACTAATATACTCCTCTGGGTGTAACCAGAGCTTCAAAAACACGGCTAATATACTCCTCTGGGTATAACAAGAGCTTCAAAAACACAGCTAATATACTCCTCTGGGTGTAACCAGAGCTTCGAAAATACGACTATTATACTCCTCTAGGTGTAACCAGAGCTTCGAAAAGAAAACTGTTATCTGAGTATGGTAGATACTCGCGTATGGATAGTCAATCATGAACTTTTAAAGGGAAAATATAGGAATTTCCTGAGATAACCCGGCTATTCAAAAATTAGATTTTTCATGTAACTAATGGATAATCAAACCACTTTCATAAGAAAATATAGGATATTCTTGGGAAGAAATTTCTCAAAGAATCAAGGAAACATTTCTTTCACAAGAATTTTACACTTATGAACTCACCAGCTTTATGCTGATATTTCTAAAACTGCTTGTATTTTCAGGTTCACATTAGAGAGGTACCTCACCCACTTTTGGAGAAGACGGAGTATATAGAAGTCTCGTCTTTACTTTTGATTATACTGATGTATATAAACTATGTTTTCAATGCTTTTAAACAAATGTAAATATTCTTATTGTAATGTAATGGTTGTGTTTACTACGCTTACTATGTACAAAGGTTGTGATACTACGCATGATGTCTCCGCCCCTGGACGTTTCCGCCGTTGTTTTTCCTGACGGTTCGGGGGTGTGATAGATTGGTATCAGAGCTTTTGTTTATAGTAAACTAAGTATATTGAACCTTACATGGTATACAACTATAAACACTAAGGGGCCGAAGTGCTCTGAACTAAAAGTGTACTTTAAAATACAAGTATTTTTACAAAAAGTATACAAGAATACCTAAATATCAGAAACAGTAACCACGAGTAGAACAAAACGAAAGTAATTGTGTGTTGGGCACTGTGGTTAAACCTGAGCAGTTATGTAGTCGTGTCTAGGTTCAATATAGCCTGATCAACTATATTCATTCGAGACACGACCAACATGTGCTTGGGAGTGACTGTGGTGTACAGCAGGCCTAAAACTTACCAACTATCCAAACAACAAGTCATCGTCGCAACAAAACATAAAATACTATAGGAGTATTTTAGTCAAAGCCGAATATGTTGTAGAAATTCATTCCAAGTGTTGCTACTCATTCTTTCCTTAGCAATAGTTTACTTGTTTTAGTAACTTTTTCCTATTCCATCGCTTAGTAGAACACTCTATCTGCCATAATGAGATATCTCTTGTTTCATATTTCTTGATTCTATCCAGAGGACTTACCATCCTTTCTTTCCTGATCCTTTTAGATTGAGATACCTCTAAAGAAAAGACCCAACTCAAAGAACAACAATCCTCCTCTGTCACCTCCCCCGTTTGATCCCGCCATGTTCCAAGTAGCTGTTACTGTTGTTGTGGCTGCTGCAATGTCACAGATGAACCCTGGCGGCTCTGGCGGGCCAGGAGGTGGTACTCATTGCCAAAACCAGGAAAGTGGTCAGGGACACCAGAAGGAGTGTTCCTATAAAGACTTCATGAATGCGAAACCCACATCTTTCAATGGCACTGGAAGTGTTATTACCTTGACTCGATGGTTCGAGAAGATCGAGTCTATCTTCGAAATTTGTTCTTGTTCGGATGCCAACAAGGTGAAATTCGCTTTCTGCACCTTCACTAACAAAGCATTGACTTGGTGGAATGGCCGAGTCAAATCCTTAACCCTACCAGTAGCAAATGCTATGGGTTGGGAGAGCTTGAAGGAGCTCATGCTTGCTGAGTACTGCCCGCGGGGCAAAATGCAGAAACTGGAGCACGAACTCTGAAACCTAAAGATGAAGGGTTCCGATATCGCTGCCTACACTTCTAGGTTTGAAGACCTAGCACTCCTTTGCCCGGGGATGGTCACCCTGGAAAGCAAGAAGATAGAAAGGTACATTTGGGGATTGACACCCAAACTCAAGGAAATGTCTTTGCTGCTAGACCAAACACTTTCGATAGCGCCAAGTGCTTAGCGCAAACCCTTATAGATCATGGGATCGATCTAGATAAAGTAACAACCACTTAGGAACCAGAAAAGGAAAGTGGGGAGAATAAGAAGTAATTCTGGAACAAGCGAAAGGGTCAGAGTTCGCAAGGATCCTCCAAAAAGCAAGAAACTGTGGCAGTCCATGCTGCTACTACTCCTATCGCCACTCCTATAGCTCAAGCACCTACCAGTGGATATACTAGTATCCTCCCGTCGTGCAATAGGTGCAGTTACCACCATCGTATACCCGGCCCATGTTGTGATATGCTCTGCAACCACTGTGGCAAGAAGGGTCACCTTGCGCGAAACTATAAAACACCAACCCAACCAACCAATCAAGCATCCGGAGCAGGTGTCAGTCAAGCCTGCTATTGTTGTGGTGAGGTCGAACATTACAAAAGAAATTGCCCCAAATCAACAATGACTAAAAACACCGGGAGAGTTCTAGCAATGGGGCAAGAGGAAGCAGTCGCCGATCCCACCATTGTCACGGGTACGTTCCCTCTCGACAACTCTTATGCATGCATCCTTTTCGATTCTGGTGCTGAAAGAAGTTTTGTTAGTCATGCATTCAAGCATCTTCTTAAACATAGTCCTCAACCATTAATCGAAATGTTTACCGTCGAGATGGCTAACAGCGAGAAAGAGAACGCTAACTATATATTCATAGGCTGCACCCTTACCCTAAACAATCAATCCTTTCCCATCGACCTCATGCCAGTTTCCATAAAGAGCTTCGATGTTATCATTGGCATGGATTGGTTGAGCCCCACTCATGCTGATATCCTTTGTTACGAAAAAGCTATTTGTCTCAATCTACCCTCTGGCCAGACCCTCATGATCTACGGCGATAAACTTAGTCCCAATCTTCGCATCATTTCATGCATCAAAGCCCAAAAGCTTCTACGAAAGGAGTGTCATGCATTCCTAGCTCATGTAATTAACGAGAAACATGAAGTTAAAGACCTCGAGAGCATCCCCAAAGTCTGCAACTTTCCTGATGTCTTTCCCGAAGAGCTCCTGCGAATTCCTCCCGAACGCCAAGTCGAGTTTCGCATCGTCCTAATTCTCGGAGCCACCCTCGTAGCCAAGTCTCCATATCGCTTAGCTCCAGCAGAAATGCGGGAGTTATCCAGTCAGCTTAATGAACTACTCAGCAAAGGGTTCATCAGACCGAGTTCCTCACCCTGAGGAGCCCCAGTATTATTTGTGAAGAAGATATATGGATCCTTTCAGATGTGTATAGACTACCGTGAACTGAACAAACTGACCGTCAAAAACCGTTATCCTCTTCCTCGAATAGATGACCTTTTTGATCAACTTTAGGGAGCCAGTTACCTCTCGAAAATAGACCTTAGATCAGGGTACCATCAGCTACGAGTTCATGAGAGTGATGTTCCCAAGACAGTATTCAGGACTCGATATAGACACTACAAGTTTGTATTGATACCCTTTGGTCTAACCAACGCACCGACAGTGTTCATGGACTTGATGAACCGGGTGTGTCTTCCTTTTCTGGACAAACAACACTTGAGATTAGTGTTGGAAACCCTATGGACGGAGAAGCTGTACGCAAAATTCTCCAAGTGTGAATTTTGGATTCGGAAGTAACCTTTCTAGGTCACGTGGTAAGCGAGGAAGGCATACACGTGGACCCTTCCAAAAATAAGGCGATAGAGAATTGGTCGGAACCAAAGACACCCACAGAAATTCGTCAATTCTTGGGTCTTGTTGGCTACTATCGCAGGTTCATCCAGAATTTTTCTAGAATTGCCAAACCCCTAACTACTCTGACATAGAAAGGTGTACCCTTTTGTTGGAGTGAAAAGTAAGACGCTGCATTCCAAATGTTGAAGCGAGCCTTGTGTAGCGCACCTATCCTATCCCTTCCCGAAGGGACGGAGGACTTCAATGTCTACTGTGATGCGTCCAATCAGGGCTTAGGCTGTGTGCTCATGCACTGAGGAAACGTTATTGCTTATGCCTCAAGACAGCTGAAAGCACATGAAGTCAACTATGCAACTCACGACCTGGAGTTAGGAGCAGTGGTCTTCGCACTGAAGATTTGGAGATATTACCTCTACGGAACCAAGTGCACGATCTTCACGGACCATAAAATCCTACAACACATCGTCGATCAGAAGGACTTAAATATGAGACAACGGCGATGGGTAGAACTGCTTAGTGACTATGAGTGCGAAATCCGCTACCATCCCGGCAAGGCCAATGTGGTGGAAGATTCCCTTAGTCGTAAGGAAAGTTCCGGCCACAAGGTAAAGACACTGACAATGACCATCCATTCCCACTTATCTGCACAAATCCGAGAGGCTCAGTTGGAAGCCCTAAAACCAGAAAACGTGTTGAATGAAGCCTTGAGGGGAATGGATAAGAATCTTGAGATCAGAGGTGATGAAGTCTATTGTTTCATGGATCGAATCTGGACCCCAAAGTTCGGAGGTTTCAGGGAGGTTGTCATGAATGAAGCTCACAAGACTAGATAGTCCGTGCACCCAGTTTCGGATAAGATGTACCTGGATTTCAAGAAACTATACTGGTGGCCAAACTTGAAAGCTGAAATCGCTACCTTCGTGGGCAAGTGTCTGACTTACGCCAAGGTGAAAGTTGAATATCAGAAACCTTCAGGTCTGCTCCAGCAGCCCGAGATATTTGAGTGGAAGTGGGAGATGATTTCTATGGATTTCATTACCAAATTACCCAAATCTCTGAGTGGGTACGATACCATTCGGGTAATTGTCGATCGATTGACAAAATCCGCTCACTTCCTACCGATCAAAGAAACGCTCAAAATGGAAAGACTCGTGTGAATCTACATTCAAGAAATGGTCCGACTACATGGTGCGCCTGTATCCAGTATCTCCAATCGAGATAGCAAGTTTACCTCAAGATTTTGGCAGTCCCTTCAGAAAGCCCTTGGAACTAAGTTGGATATGAGTACAGCTTATCATCCTCAGACAGATGGATAGAGTGAGAGAACCATCCATACCTTGGAAGACATGTTGAGGGCATGTGTCATCGACTTCGGTAAGTCATGGGACACTCATTTTCCCTTGGTTGAATTCTCTTATAATAACAGCTACCATACCAGCATCAAGGCTACACTGTTCGAAGCCATCTTGACAGTACTCTCACTGGTCCTGAAATCATCCGCGAAACCACCGAAAAGATCATCCAAATCCAAGATCGATTGAAAGCCTCTAGAGACAGACAAAAGAGCTACGCCGATAAAAGACAAAAACCTTTGGAATTCCATGTTGGAGATCGTGTCATGTTGAAGGTCTCACCCTGGAAAGGCATGATACGCTTTCGAAAGTGCGGGAAATTGAACCCAAGGTACATAGGACATTTCGAGATCCTTGCTAGGATCGGTCCCATAGCCTACAAACTCCGATTACCTCAAGAGCTTAGCAACATCCACCCTGTCTTCCATGTCTCTAATATTAAGAAGTGTCTATCTGATGAAACCCTTGTGATCCCTCTTTATGAGATCAAAATCAACGAAAATCTGAACTTCATGGAAGAACTAATCGAAATCATGGATCGGGAGATCAAACGAACGAAACAAAGCTGCATCCCGATAGTGAAGGTTCGTTGGAATGCCAAGCGGGGACCCGAATTCACTTGAGAGCGCGAAGATCAGATGAAACAGAAATATCCGCATCTCTTTCCAAATCCATGATTTGTATCTTAATTCTAAATTTCGGGACGAAATTTCCTCTAATGGGGGGATGATGTGATAACCCGAAATTTATCCGTCAATGTAACCCACTTTCGTTAATAAAACTTATTTTTATTAAAAAGTTTTCCATTAATTTCTTCAGCTAAGTAAATCAATTGGAGTTATTTGTCTTAATTTCATACGTGACGGAAAACGATAAATCACGCGAAATACCCTGTTTGCGGTTAGTGTTTGATGAACCCCCACCATGACCGTAAACTCAACCCTATATAAGGATTGAGTGGTCTTCATTTCCAACCTTTTTCACACCCTAGAACTTTCTCTCTCTACTCTCTCTCTACAAACGTTGGAATTTGATCAAGAAAACACCCTTTCAAGCTTCACAACAGTAAGTAAATCTTCCTAGCTTGTTGTTTAGCCTAGCATACTTTCAAATCCATGGTTTAAACCCTCAAAACCCCAAGAACAAGAGTTTACGGTTTGGGAACATCCCAAAACCATAAACACCCTAAAAGGGGGTTTTGATGCCCCAAAACCCTTCCAATGCATGGCTAATGACCTAGAAACTTGTATGAATGATCTAAGGACCCTAAAACACGAAATGGATGGGGTAACCATGAGTTTACTGCCGTAAACTCATGGGTTTACGGTAATAAACTCCCAATGAATGTTCAAAAACCGTAAACACCTTCCAAAGGGTATTTTGATGCCCTTAACACCTTATATGGCTAGTATATGTGACTAGAACCTTGCATGCTTAACCTAGAACCACCAAAGCACTTAAGAAATGGACAAACATGAGTTTATGTCCGTAAACTCATGTTTTTACGACTGTAAACTCCCTAAGGAGGGACTCAGAAACCGTAAACTCCAAAAAAGGATCATTTCAAGCCCCAATCACTTACATAGTCCTTTAAATTCGAGTCTAGCATAAGTCCTTGAGGTTTTTAAGACCTTTGAGTTGGATTAATGTCTAGTTCCATAACTATAATTGGTAAGACTTGACCCGAACAGGCATGGTCCATTTGGGTTGCATTGCATCATGCATTTGGATAGACTATAATGAGAGAAATAACACTTAAGGTTTGTTAATATATTATAAGTTCTGATATATTAATAAGATTATTTAATTAGTATTTATCAAGAATTAGTCTAGGATTAATTAAGTGATCAGAAGAATACTAATTACATATATGGGTTGATTGTGTAAATCATCCATACTTGTATAGTGGGCTAATGCTTCATGGATTGTCAAGATGGGCTAAAACCCATAAGATACTCCATGTATGCTCCATGGTGTATTTGAACCCATGGATCCAAGGAAATGGAAAGCCATGACACTTAGGGTTTACCCTAATTGTCACTAACTATATAAGCATCTTATTGTTGACAAAATCAGCCACTATGGGTGATAGAAAGGGCTAGCCAATTTTATGAAGTGTTCCAATTTCTCTCAAGTCATTCCATGCGTATTTGGTGTTGTGTGAACCATTTAAGGTGTCACACTTGGGGCACTAGGCACTCAAGGTTCATGAAGACATTCTACATCAAAGAGATATGTAATTCTAACTTGATATATTCATATGAATCAATGTTATTATGCTAGTTAAGATGAATACCTTGGAAAGATCATATTTGCATGTATAATATAGAAAACATAGATCCAAGGTATTTAGGGTTGCATGTACACTTAGGAGTGTTAGAATGCTCAAAACTCAATAGTGGTATCAGAGCCACCAGTTGTTTTCTGTTATATTGATGCAAATATTTTTTTTTCAAAGTTGAAAAAAAGGGGGAAAAAAACATGAAGTTTGTCAAATTTTAAGATAATTACTTGTTCTTGTGAAAAACTAATTATTTGTAAAATTTGAATAATTTTCTATATGATTTAAATTAGGTCAAATTTAGTAAAAGATAAAATGATATGATTATTTTATTAGTTTTAAAAGTTTGATCTAAAGAGTTTTATTTTTTGAAACCTCCATAAGTTATGGATATGAAAAGGTTTTAAAAAAATTTGATTCAAAGTTTTTATGGTGTTACCTTGTTTTATGAGTGAATTTAGATTAATGAAAAAAAAATGTGATAGTTGGTTTTAATCCAAATTAATCCAAAAGAAGTTCATAAAATGTGTTTATGTAACTTAAAAGTCACATTTATGAATCTTAAAACTCATAAAAGTTAACATAGGTTACAAAATGAAGAGTCTTTTTCCTCATTAAATTGTTTTATGACTCCATAACTTGTCCTCAAGTTATGGATGTTCAAGAGTCTTTTTATTAAAGTTTTTAAAACTTTAATTAAACTCATAAGTTATGAAAATCCAAGAGTTTTGAATAGTTTTAAAACTTGCCCTCAAGTTTTAGAATTTGTAAAGTTTTCCCCATGAATACTTTAATTCCAAGTTAAGCCCTTAGAATTTTAAAACTTAAAATTCAACTCTTATACTTTATAATATTATAAGTTAATATTATATATATATATATATATATATATATATATATATATATATATATATATATATATATATATATATATATAAGAGTAAAGTCAGTCTTACCGTTAGTAGGCCTCATTCATGAAGCTGATCTATAAGGGGGTATAAGGTTACTGCCTATAAAATGGCAGTTTAATGGGTGTCCATTCTCACTCACCTCTTCCTTGAATGGTGGAGGGTCGTTAGCCGAACAGGTAGGACAAGAACTATAATTCTCCCTTCATTAAAAGTATTAATGATAAATACTAATTAACTAAACCTTTTATAAATATCCAATCTTAGTTACTTAGGAAAAAGTGAATAAGATGCTAATCCATGAAATTACACTTTGCACTTTGTTTAAGCCGTTAGCAGAGCGTGTATGGTTAACCGGCACACCAGCTTGGACTTAACAAGGTAGGCAAAGGGTAACTTAATATTTATCATATTATCGGTGGAGCATGTGTGGTTAACCGGCAAATCAATTAATGGGTAAATATTAAGGGTACCCAGTATATTTGCATGGTTACTTCACACCTTGTTTTGTGATCCTCGACATCCGAGTCACAAAACCTGAAGGGCACACTCGAGATTGAAACATGCCATTAAAAAGTTCAATGAATCTCAAAAGATCTAGGAGTTGCAAATCCAATTAAAACCTAATAATACATTTCATTTATCTTGGTGGAAATTGGTGAATCGTCATTCACCTACCTTTAAATATTTTATAGCTTGGATTACGGCATCCCTCTTCCAAGTTATAAAAGTATTGTGTTGGGTCCTAGCCTTAATATTTCATATTGGGTGTTATATTAAGGACTTTAAATCAACTATCTTGAATATCTCCCAAAAGATGATCTTCCCAAATCTCTTGAAACAAGCTTTCCTAAATGAAGATGATGTCCCATGGAAATCATACTTCTTTCACCTCCTACAATTATTCTCCCTAACCCTCAAGTTCTTGAAAAGTTTTAGGTAACTCAAGCCCTATTGTCAAGTAAAGGTCTATTTGTTGTCACATCTTGGAGATGTAGTCACATATTGACAAGTCGGGAGAGTTGGGTGTCAAAGTCTTGAGAAAGTTGGTGGCTCAACTACTTTCTATGTCACATAGTGAGTTATTTTGGAACACCTATGAAATAGACTATGACAAGACCTTTAATGATCTTATCTATTTTCTAAGATCAACTTCCTAAAACTTTATGGACATTGACAATGAAGACATTGGAAATCCAGAAAAAGCATTCTCTTCCCAATGGAAAGGGATTGGCCATAGTCAACTTGGTTGACCAAATGGTAAAGAGAAAGGCTAAATCTAAGATAGTCACATGTACTATTACCTAAGGGTCCATATGCTTCTATTGCCAAAGGAAGGGGCTTTGGTTACGAAGCTGCCAAACTTACCTAAGGATGGTAAAGTCAATAAGGTTGACTCTACTTCAGGTAAAGTCCATTATCTAACTCTGCTAAGTTTCTATTCTGAGATTCTTGATACATGATGTGACTGGGTCACATGGTGATGTTTTAAGAATCAAAGAAAAGTGAAGGAACTTAAAGAAAAAATATGTTGAATCTGATCGCATAGATGGATTTCTATCGCATAGTTTGAAGATCGGATTCTTGAGCTACTTCTTAGGAGTTATGAGATATTTCTTAGGAATAGATAACAACAAGTTTTCATATGGATTGTAAGGATAAGTTTTTCCAAAAAGTTTTAAAATAAAAAAAAAATTGATTTTATTTATTTTATGTATCCTTACAATGGCGTTTATGAAAAAATTGTTGCTTATAAGATTCCACTGATAGCAATATTGGAAAGTGAATTTGATTCTCTCATTTGTAGTAATGTCTAAATTTACCAAATAAGGAATGATCCTCATCACCCAAGTTTCAATTGGACCGAAACTTGGAATCATGCAAGTTGTATAGCATGATGAATGAGAACTTCCAAGCATTGAAAAAAATTAAGACTAACTACTTGTTCACATGGATGTGTGAGTCAAGTGAAGGACTAAGGGATCGAGTACACATTTTTGTGCATTGGTTAAGTCCACCACAAATGATCGATAAGACTATTCATCATAATTTACTATAGCTCAGTAAATATGGTTATACTTACAAGCTTAAGTGTGATTCTGAGACATTGGAAAAGGATCCAATGTATGGCAGAGCGAATAAGAAGAATCAATTTGGCAGAAAGATAAAAGTTTCTCAAATCTGAAAAAGATGGGAGAGTACTTTAGTATCATGTTTTAAGACCATCTTAATGATTTTGAGACCTTATCACAATTCATCCTCTAAGTGCATTCTGATAGTTAAGAAGAGGAGATATGAATTGTTGAAGTGGTTAAATCAAGAAGAAAATGAATTATTGAAGTGGTTAGATAGCAATTGTGATATTTGCATTCTCAAAGTCATTAGTGGAGCATGTGTGGTTTACCGGCACACTAACATGGACTTATGAGAAGTGGCAAAGGTCTAAACAATCGAGACTATGATTACGGCATCCCTTTTCATAGTTCTTAAAATTGTTTAGACACACCTGTGAGCTATCTAAGATAAGGTGTATGATATTGATAAAGTTTTATCAAAGCAATCTAGTTTCAGAAATCTGAACTTTGGTAAGAAAGTCAATAAAGTATTGATTTCTAGAAGTCCAACTGATTTCTGAGTACATGCCAAAGCTAGTAGGAGCATAAGTGTTACGCTAATAATCATCATGTTAGTGGGAGCATGATAATTATGATAAAGGTTGCAAGTTAGCAATGTTAATTATAGAAAACAAAAGGTTGCAATTGGGAAAAAGTTGTTTTGCTATAATTAAGGGAGAGGAAATTATACTTCATCTCAAATCTAAAAGCTTAGGTTGAGGTTTTAATCGTATTTAGTCAAGGACATATATATGAATTTCATGTTGGAATGGCTCAACATAAGAAAAATTCTATATATAGATCCATTATTGCCGTTCTAAAATTCGATTATGATTACGACATCCCTTTTCATAATCTGAATTATGAGAACTTGGCAAATCGAAATGGAAATATTATAGCAAAAGACTGGTTTAGTCTTTATGTGAGACATCATGAATCGTGTCCCATATGCTTCGGATATAGGATCGATTACATGTGCTATATTCATCCTTTCTAAAATTTTCCAAATGCCTGGGGCATTAAGAAGGGAAAAGGTCTAGAATTGAATATGACTAAAAGGATTAAACAATTGTCGAGGACAATCTAAGGTTTACCAATGATTGGTTGCTCAAGGAGAGTAGGAAGTATAGTGATAATTCTGGAAGGACCATATTGACATAATCTGAAAGGAGGCAACTCTTGTTCAGAAGTGATAGTCAAAAGGAATATGGAAATGTTTCAATGTTAGGAATTATTCAATCTGTGTAAGATTAGGAAACTTAATGCCAGAAGGATGTTTCCAAGGAGCTGATCTCTTTTGGAATACTCTGTAATGGTTGTTGTCAAGTCTTTGCGACTTTGTGCATAATCATTACAAGAGGATCAATGTATATAAGTTTAGAATCTAACCAGAGCTTCGAAAACACGACTAATATACTCCTCTAGGTGTAACCAGAGCTTCGAAAACACGGCTAATATACTTCTCTGGGTGTAACCAGAGCTTCGAAAACACAACTAATTTACTCCTCTGGGTGTAACTAGAGCTTCGAAAACACAGCTAATATACTCCTCTGGGTGCAACCAGAGCTTCGAAAACACGGCTAATATACTCCTCTGGGTGTAACCAGAGCTTCGAAAATACGGCTATTATACTCGTCTGGGTGTAACCAGAGCTTCGAAATGAAAACTGTTGTCTAAGTATGGTAGATAATCGTGTATGGATAGTCAATCATCAACTTTTAAAGGGAAAATAAAGGAATTTCGTGGGATAACCCGGATATTCAAAAATCAGATTTTTCATGTAACTAATGGATAATCACACCACTTTCATAAGAAAATATAGGATTTCCTTGGGAAGCAATTTCTCAAAGAATCAAGGAAACATTTCTTTCACAAGAATTTTACACTTATGAACTCACTAGCTTTATGCTGATATTTCTAAAACTGCTTGTATTTTCAGGTTTGCATTAGAGAGGTACCTCACCCACTTTTGGAGAAGACGTAGTATATAGAAGTCTCGTCTTTACTTTTGATTATACTGATGTATATAAACTATGTTTTCAATGCTTTTAAACAAATGTAAATATTCTTATTGTAACATAATGGTTGTGTTTACTACGCTTACTATGTACAATGGTTGTGATACTACGCATGACGTCTCCGCCCCCGGATGTTTCCGCCGTTGTTTTTCCTGACGGTTCGGGGGTGTGATAGTGAGGGCTTAAAGAGTACTATTTTGGTGCTTATGTGAAGAAGCTTGAAGTGATTGGTCCATAGCTAAAGGGAGAGGTTGTAGACCCGATGTTTACTCTTCTGTGGCAACTATTTTAAGTATATAGTCAAACCTTCACCTTCCATTGCTTAGATTTTCTTCTATGAAAGTTTATGGCCATTTTTAGCCTAGTTTGGTACCATACTTGGTTTTGAGCATGATATGAAGATATGGATTTAAATCTGGACATCTCAGGGCCTTTTGGGACTTAAAGTTGCCAACTTTATCAAGTCTTGGCCCTCTTTCATGCTCTAAGTCTCTTAACAAGCTTTGATTAAGTGTTTTTAGCCTTTGATGCCTTGCATGGATGTAAAGTTAACAACTTTACATGGTATCTTAACCCAAGGGGGTTTGATCCATAGTTTGGGGCTTTAGATTCAACTAGAAAGGGGTTGAATATGTTGAGACAGGGGAAACTCGACGAGTGGGGTCGGGTTTCCCCGCTTTCTGGATACTGAGCAAAATCGACAAGCCGATGAGATAACTTGAAAAGTTGGCTAAGGTTTTTTCCTGGTTTTTTGAAAATTGAAGGAACTCGGCGAGTTGTTAGATGTGCTCGATGAGCTGGGTCAACATGGATTATTGACCTTGACTGTTGACTTTGACTTTGACCTTTGACTTTGGGCATGTTAGACCCAAGGGGTGCTTGGAGTAAACCAAATTATAATGAAGGAGATTATGAGATAAGAGTAAGGCTCGTAAGGGGTTGGGGCCCAATTTGGAAAATTAGGCCATTGATGGATTTATGGATATTATAGTGTTGGGCTTTTGTTTTGGGCTTGGGCCTCAATTTTGGATAATATTAAGCCAGGGTTAAAATGGTCATTTTACTCCATGAATTCATTAAGGATTATAGTATGGAACTTAATTGCTAATTGAGTATAATGATTGGTATTGACGGCTCGGGAAGTCGGAGGGGCAACAGCTAAGGATGTCATTTGGGAAGCTTCTGCATTCGAGGTGAGTCTCCTCACCATACCAATGGGTCGATGGCACCAAGGCCGGTCCATTTATTTAGTTGTGGTGATTAGTGTGAATGTGCTATCAATACATTGTGTATTTATGTGAAGACCACGTGGGGGTTCCTATGGCAGTAGTTAAGACCATGTGGGGGTTCCCATGGCAATTAGTTATATTTAGTATGCTTGTTGTCTTCATGACTCTTGCATGTAGTGGTTACTTGCGAATGTACTGTTAGTATGTTATGTATTTATGCGAAGACCATGTGAGGGTTCCCATGGTAGTTAGTTAAGACCATGTGGGGGTTCCCATGGTCCATTATGTGATATATGTTATACTAGTTGTTTATGTGATATATGATATGCTAGCAGTCTCTGTGATACTTTCATGGAAGACCTCGGGGGTTCATGGGACACATAGGTGTAAGACCTTGGATTGTTTCCATGACATCCTAGGTAAAGACCTTAGAGGGGGGGGGGGGGGGGTTCCTGAGGTACTTAGGTGTAAGACCTTGGAGGTATCCATGGCATCCAAGGTAAAGACTTTGGGGGGTTCCTAAGGCATTAGGGTATAAGAGCCTGGAGGGTTTCCAGGGAATTCTTATTCAATACATCGAGGGGTTCTCGAGGCATTGGGCTAAGACCATGTGGGGGTTCCTGTGGCACCTGGAGTAAGGCCTTGGAGGGTTTCCATGGCTTTCTTATATGTTTATATGTATAACTAGTGTAGTTGATATGGTTTATGTGATTATATGGGGTATGCTCTTGGGAACTCACTAAGTTTCATGCTTAAAATTTTATTTATGGTTTCAGGTATCATCGGTTCGGAAAGGAAGTGCTTGATCGCAGCGCACACACCCGTGTTTCCGTAATATATGATTTTGGGATGAATTCTGATGAATGCTTTTAATTGATCATGTATTTTTGGAATGTTTGGATTTAAAAGATACATATGTGTTTTGAATGTATTGAAAAATAAAATTTTTACCCTGGAGTTTTGGGTCGTTATGTGATACCCTTTGTGAGAGGGTATGCAAGATTCTCTTTAGATGATACCCTCTTCACTAGAAGGTGACCTTCTTCTATCCTATGTCTGGTGAAATGGTGTTTCCGTTCGATATGTCGTAACATGCCATGATCTCTTGGTTCCTTTGTCAAAGAAACCACTCCTTCATTAAAAGAAATTTTCTATTTGCTCCTTGATGGTAGGTACAACTCCAAGATATCCAATGAATTTTTTCAACCAAATTGCCTCCTTTGATGCTTCGCTTTCCACTATGTACTCTGATTCATAGGTAGAATCAGTCACTGCCTCTGGCTTGGAACTTTTCTAAGTAACTACTCCTTTATTTAAGGTAAACAGCTAGCCAGATTGAGAATGAAAGTTTTCTCTGTCTATTCGAAAGCTGGCGTCACTATACCCAGTTACTCTTAATGTATCACCGCCACCAAGTACTAGGACCCAGTCATTATCCTTCGTAGATACTTGATAATATTCTTAACTACTATCTGATGAGCTTTACTTGGATTTCCCTAATAACTATTGACCATGCACAAAACAAAGGACACATTAGTGCGAGTACATGTCATAGAATACATGATAGATCCAATGGTGGAAGCATATGGAATTCTACTCATTTTTGGTATCTCTTCATTAGTACTCGGACTCTACTTCTTACTCAGTTTTGTATTACTCTGGATGGGTAGTTCACATTTCTTGCAATTTTCCATACTAAAACATTTTAGCACTTTTCCAAGTATGTATTTTCACTAAGTCAAATTAGTATTTTACTCATTTTTCTTAGAATACTTATCCCCAGTATTTAGGCAGCCTCTTCTAGATGCTTCATAGCAACACACTTTCCAAGCCAAGACTTATCCTCTTGCAAAGTTGGAAGGTCGTTTCCTACAAGAAGTATTTCATCAAAATACAATACTAGGAAGGTTACTATACTTGCATTAGCTTTGACATATACACAAGACTCGTCTTTACTTGTAGAGAAACCAAACTCGTTGACTTTCTCGTCAAAGCAAAGATTCCATCTACGAGACACTTGGTTCAATCCATAGATGGATTTCTCAAGCTTACATACTCTATTTGGAAACTCTGCATCAACAAAACCCTCAGGATGAATAATGTAAACATCCTCAACCAACTTCCCATTAAGGAAAGCAGTTTCGACATCCATATGCCAAATTTGATAGTCATGAGATGCAGCTATGGTGAGCATTAGCTGAATAGATTTTATCTCTCATCATAGTTAGTCTGTGGGTTTGAGTAAATCCCTTCACAATCAGCCGAGCCTTGAAAGTGTATACCTTTCCATCCATGTTGTTATTCATCTTAAAGATCCATTTGCACCCAACTGTGTTACGACCTACTACGTTATCAACCAAATTCTAAACTTGGTTGTCATAGATGGACTTGATATTGCTGTCCATTGATTGTTTCTATTTGGATGACTCAAGGCTTGCTATTGCTTCCTTATAGTTAGCCAGTTCATCCAAATTTACCAGTGTACTATCACTGTTAAATGTATCACCATCTATAGTAACCTAGAAACCATAGAACTCAGGTGGCATTCTAACTGTACTGGAACGCCTCATAGGAAATGAATCGTCAACTGGTATAACTGGAATATCTTACTCAAGTTGAACCCTAGCATCTTTAGACGTTCCTTCATCGTTTGAATCTTGAATCTTTTCAAGATCAATAGTGCTCCAACCGTACTCTTTGTATATGAGCTCTCTCTCATTAAAGACTCCTCTTCGTGCTACAAACACCACATTCTCACTAGGCCTGTAGAACAAATACCCAAAGAAATTTGGTGGGTATCTGATGAAAATACATCTCTCATTTACACATTCAAGCTTGACGTGAGTCTCTCATCTAACAAAATCTTCACAACTCCAAACCTTTATATGTTCTAACGACGGAACCTTCCCTATCCATATATCATGAGGTGTTTTGGCATCCCTTTTAGTTGGGACAAGATTAAGAATGTTGGCAGTAGTCTCTACGGCATACACCTAGAACGAAATTGGAAGAGAAGCTTGAATCATCATGGAACGAACCATGTCTAACAAGGTTTGATTGCACCTCTTAGCCATACCATTTAGTTGTGGTGTCCTAGGAGGTGTCAGCTGTGAAACTATTCCACATTCCTTAAGGTAGTTGTGGAGCCCGATAGTAAGACACTCTACATGTGGCACTCGGTTTAGGTGCACCTTTTAGTATTTGATGAAGTTAAAATTTCAATGCTGACCCTCTCACGACGTGGGATTTATTTTCGCATTGTTAGGAATTACATGACCGCGTATGCATTTTTTGAGGCTCACGACATGAGCATTTGATAGCTCATGATGTGAGATTTATCTGTGTGGAAAACCCGAGTTTTGAAAATTTCACTCCGTATTTAAAGGAAGTGAGGGCTAGGGTTATCCCACCCTCAACCTCCATCACCTCCTTACATTTCCTTTTTTTTAAAACCCTAGAATTTATTATTGGTCTTTAAGCTTAATTATGGTGTTTCTAGCCAAGAAGAAGAAGAAGAAGAGCACATAGTTCATCATTCCAACATTCAAGCCTCACCATCATCCATTTTGGCACCTTCTGTACATGTTGTGTGTTCCAAGTGTTCGAATAGGTGTCTAAGCCCATAACTATAATTGGTATGTACTTGACCTGAGAGTAGGATGGTCCATTTGGGTTGCATTTCACCAAAACAATCTGATAGGATGGGCGTTTGAGAAAAAGATTGTTTATGATTTGCTAATATATTATAAGTATAATATATTGAGAAATCACATAATTTAATTAGTATTTCTCAAGAATTAATTTGGAATTAATTCAGTGATCAAAAAAGACTAATTAAATTAATAGGGACTAATTGTGTAAATTAATTATATATATATATATATATATATATATATATATATATATATATATATATATGGTTTGGGCTTATGATAGATGATAGACTAAGTTTATGAAAGAATCCATAAAGAGTTAGTCCATATGGATCATGCATCATTGGATAATAAGCCCATGGGTATGGATTAGGGTTTAACCATGACTCTTAGAATCCTACAATATATATATATATATATATATATATATATATATATATATATATATATATATATATATATATCACCCTATAGCTAAAATCGGTAATCACATATGTTTTAAGAGTTCATTGGACCCGAATTTGGTGCAAGATAATCTCTCTCAAGTCCTCCGTTGTTGGTGGTGTTTTGTGAAGCATTTGAGGCATCATATTTAAGGTGCTAAGCTTTTAAAGGCCAAACCTAACAAGCTACAACAAGAGCTAAAGTTTCTAACTAGTTTTATTGTTTAGTTGTCAAATTGTGTGCTAGTTAGGAGGTGTGCTTTGGAAAATTGAAATTGCATGTATAATTAGAGAAAACTTAGATACAAAGCATCTCGGGTTGCATGTGCACCTTATGAGTGTTAGAGTGCTCAAAATCCTTCAGTGTATCAGAGCCTAGGATAGTTTTTTATTATATTGATGCTGTTGTATTATTTTTCAAAGCTGAAAAATGTTCTGTCGGCACCTACTCGACGAGTACATAATTGGACTCGATGAGTAGGTTGCATTTTGCCTTGAACTCGACAAGTCCATAGTTGGACTCAACGAGTTGGATCATTAGATGACAGTTTTTCGAATTTTTTTGGCAAGAATTGGATTAGGATCATTACCACAAACTGTTTTGAGTCATAAAATATGTTTTTTTTTTTTTTTCTGATATGGTAGTGATCATCCTCATCCAATTAAAAGATAATTGTTAAAATTTCAAAATTTGTAGTGGTTTATTGTGTAGGCTAATTTCTTGCAAATTGTTGATGTGAATTACCTTGACTTATGAGTTTAACTAGATTATAGATAAATTATTTGATAATTTTTGTTGGTAAAAATATTGATCTAAATGTCTTAATGAATTCCATAACTTGTCCTCAAGTTATGGAAAATGAAAAGTCTCATTTTTAAAAGGTCATTAAACTCATAAGTTATGGAAACCAAGAGTTTTGAAGAGTTTCAAAACTTATCCTCAAGTTTTGGAATTTGTAAATTCACACTTATGAATACTTTAATTCCAAATCCTAAAAATTTAAAAGTTTAAAATTCAACCATTATACTATTATAATATTAAAAGTTTAATAATTATATATATATATATATATATATATATATATATATATATATATATATATATATATGTATGTATAAGATAAGTCAACCTTACTGTTAGTAGGCCTCATTCACGAAGTCAATCTATAAGGGTGGTATACGGTTACTTCCTATAAAATGGTAGTTTAATAGGTGTCCATTCTCACCCACCGCTTCCTTGATTGGTGGATGGTCGTTAGCCGAATGAGTAGGATAGTACATTAATTCTCGTTAAAAGTATAATGATAATTATGAAGTAACTATATGTTTCATGAAATTGCACTTTACACCTTACTAAGTTGTTAGTGGAGCGTGTGTGGTTAACCGACACACTAACCAAGACAAACAATGATGGAAAAGGGTAGCTTGATGTTTGTCATAGATCGATGGAGCACGTGTGCTTATTCACACCTTGTTTGAGATCCTTGGTATCCAAGTCACAAACTTGAAGGGCATAATCGAGATTTAAACATGTCGTTGAAAAGTTCAATGAATCTCAAAAGAATCTAGGAATTTCAATTCAATAATCATTTTCTTTTTTCATGGTGGAAATTGGTAAATCGTCATCTACCTACCTTCAAATATTATGCAATTGGATTACGACATCCCTCTTCCAAATTGTAAAATATTGTGTTGGGTCCTAGCCTTAATATTTCATGTGGTGTTATATTAAGAATTATTATCTAGTCTAAACTTTGTCTTTCTTTTTTAGATGTCTTCCAATCGCTTCTGGCTCAAACCCTTAGGCTCTTTCTCTCTCATGAACTTGTGTGTGAGGGTTATCTTTAATGGTTCGAACATCAATGAATGGATTCGGAACATCAGGATGGTCACTCGATACGAGGACAAGGAATATGTCCTCAACAAATAGCTTAAGGAAATTGATGAGTCCACTGCTACTCCTAAGGAGATCGTTGAATATAGGACTCATGAGAACGTCGCCACCAAGGTGTCTTGTATCAGTCGGCCACTATGTCGGCTGAACTCCAAAAGTTCTATGACGACTTCTACCCTTTTGGTATGCACCGAGACTTGATGGAAAGATACCATCAAAGTGCTCGTCAAGAAAGGTATGAAATTATTGCCTCCATGATAACAACAAAGATGAAGGATGGAGAGTCCATCACGACCCACTTGCAGAAAATGCAGTGGTTTGTGGACCGCTTGCTGAAATTGAATGTCAATTTCGATGAAGATTTGGCCATAGATATCATTCTACACTCTTTACTTCCCTGTTATGATCAGTTCCGTGTGACCAATCATATGAACAAGGAGCAGGAATCTCGAAAGTAGTCTCAAAGGTAAATATGTTGTTACTAATCCTACTGCAACCGCTCCTGTGTTGGCAATTGGACATGGGAAAGGGAAGAAGATGAAGGCTCCCTCTAAGAGCCGCAAGGGAAAGTCTTTTAATGGATCCTCTTCTAGTGGGACCAAAGTTGGTTATGCTAATCCCTCTACCAATCCGAAAGAAGCAGAGTGCTTCTATTGTCATGATAAAGGGCATTGGAAGCATAGCTGCCCCAAATACTTGCAGGATGTCAAGGATGGAAAGGTTAAGCCCACCCACGCATGCATGTATTTATACTATTCTATCTAATAACTCATCACATGCTAGTTAATGTTTCCTTGATACAGGTTGGGGATTTCACATTTGTTTTGATTTGTAGGGACTAAAAAGAAGTAGCGATACGGAGCATGGAAAGATGAACTAGATCATGGAGAATAGGGAGGTGTCACCTGTCACAAAGATTGAAGTTTATTCTTTATTGCTTAGTAGTGGGTTAGAATTAGATTTGAATAATTGTTGATACTTGTTTGATATGGCAAGAAATATTATTTCCTTTCATGGTTTATACAAAAAAGGTTTTAGTTTTTCATTTGATAATGAAATTGGGGCTATTAATGCTTCTTATAATGGTGTTTTTCATTTTAAAGCATTGCCTTGTAATGGTGTATATGAAACTGTGATGGTTGTGGACAACTTAGGAAATAATGTGTTGCATATTTATTCTTCCAATAGTTTAGATATGGCATGCTTGTGTCATTGTCGTCTTTGACATGTCAACAAGAAGCGTATTAGCCAACACCAAAAGGTCGGAGTCTTGGAGTCATTGACTTAAAGTTGCATGACACTTGCGAATCTTGTTTGCTTGGAAAGATGACCAAGTCACCCTTCACTAGTACTTGTGAAAGGGGTGAGGGTTTGTTGGATCTCATACACACAGATGTGTGTAGACCTTTGAGAACCGCCATAAGGGATGCTAACCGCTTCTATGTAACTTTTACTGATGATTACAACATATATGGCTAAATCTAATAAATCAAGCATAAGTCAGAAACCTTTGAAAAGCTCAAAGAGTTTAAACAAGAAGCGGAGAATCAGATGGGCAGGAAGATAAAGATGCTCTGATCCTATCGGGGTGGTGAGTATCCTAGCATCGAGTTCCTTGACTATCTTAAGGAATGTGAAATTGTTTCACAATTGACACCACCTAGGACACCACAATTTAATGGTGTGGCTGAGAGGCAGAATCGAACCTTGTTGGACATGGTTCTTTCCAAGATGAGTCAAGCTTCGTTACGTATCTCATTTTGGGGGTATGCCTTAGAGACTACCGCCCATATCCTTAATCTAGTCCCAACTAAGAAGGTTGCCAAAACAGCTCACGAGATGTGGACTTGGAAAGTGTAACATCCTGAATTTAGAAGGTCGGAAAAGAGAATAAAACCTCAAATGAGGAAGTGACTCATCGGGTAGATGGGTGACTCGACGAGTAGGAGCGTGATTTGGTCTCAGGTTTAGTGACCTACTCGATAAGTCAGAAGAATGACTCAGTGAGTTGGCTAGGATTGGGGAAAACCCTAAATGCGGGCCTTGCACCCTATTTAAAGAACATTATAACCCTTCATCAGCCTCCTTGATGCTCTCTCAACCCCAACACGAAACCCTAATGCCTCCCATCAGTTTGTGAGCCTTTGTGAGCATTATTTAGTGTTGTGAAGCTTGAAGAAGAAGGTGAAGCCTTGGGGATATAAGAAGAGACTAGTAGATCCAAAAAACTCTTGCATTTTCCTCCATTTTCTAGTAAGAAAGTTTCCACCTTGATCATTATGCATGTAGATCTCTCTTCTTTTCATTTTGGGGGGTTTTTAGTCCAAGAACCCTAGCATGAGAGGAATGGACGTCCCAAGAGTTTGTGTTTTCAGATCTAGCACTATTAAGGGATTTTATGGCATAAAGGTGCAAGATTTATGCCATAGGAATCCCTATGAAAGCATATGAAGTATTCTTTTGGACATTTTAGCTCAAAAGGCCATGAATGGAGGAAAAATGTGGTAGCTTTGCATGGTTAGGAGATGGTTGGGTCCAGATCTATGTGTTGGATGCTTTGAGACTCTTAGAAATCGTCTGAATAGATTGAGACATACAGGGACTCGGCGAATCACTATCAGGACTCGACGAGTCATACAACTTTCTTGCCCCCAAAACCCTTTTGTTAAAGGGTATGAGTTGAGTGGTTAGGGACTCAGCCAGTCCGGTTCTAAAGTGGGTATGAAGATCATCGTACTCGACGAGTTTGAGGAGGAACTCGGCGCATCCAAGGCAATCTCCTTAGTTTATGATGGTGGACTCGTCGAGTTCAAACGGGAACTCGACGAGTCAGATGAAGGAGGGTCCTGATGTCTTGAAGGTGTACTCGACGAGTTCGAGGATAACTCGATGGGTAGGAGCGAAGTCCAAAGTTTGTGAGGAATGTAGGACTCGACGAGTTGATATGCCAACTCATCGAGTTGAAGTCAACTCGAAGCATTCACTTTGACCATGCTTGGCTAGGGTTGACTTTTGGATTATTATGGTCTAAATGTTGTTTGAGTATTGATAGTTCGGGAAGCCAAAGGGTCAGCAATTCAGAAGTGTCGGTTAGCAGTCAGAAGTGTTCAAGCGAATCTTCAGCAGTGTGAGGTGAGTCTCCTCATTGTGTGCATGCATCTACGGCCACAATGTTGGCCCATTATGTTCATGTTTATGTTCATGCTTATATATAGAAGGAAGACCCGGGGGTTAGCCCTAGGCACTTATTGATATATGTTCTGGGTTACGACCTGATGTCGGGCGAGGCCCGAGGAATGTTAGGATGCTAGAGGTCTTTGTGATTCTTGCTTGTTTCGATATGATAGGATCCGGAATGAGGGTCCGATATTGGGGTAAGCCTGAAGTACCTTACATAATAGTATGTTTCCAGGCCGGGGGTACGATTTCGGGGTATTCCCGAAGAAGATTCTTAGGTAGTGCGTTAGATTATACTTGTTGTCTTCGTGATACTTGTATGTGCCTGGTAGGGAGGTGAGTGTGGGCGAGGTCCCGCATCTCATCACTAGATGAGTATGGATAGGGTTCCATATCTCGATATTGGCATAGCAGGGGTGAGGCCTATGGTAGGAAGGATTTATTGTGGGCGGGGGCCCATATCTCACTACTAGTAGGAGTGTGGACGGGGTTCCACTACTTCAGTAGCAGACCAGGGGCAGGGCCCAAGTTAGGAGAGGCCTTAGATCAGGGTATGGTTAGGGAATGTTCATGTATGTTTCAGTATGTTATTTGATCGTATGTATGTGTATGGAGGGAGAGGCTAAGAGACAGACGGGGCCTAAGGGAAACAGATCTGTATACGTAGCGGGGTTTGATGCCAGGTAGGACCCGATGCCAGGCAGGGCCTGATGACGGATGGGGTCCGATGGCGGGCGAGGCCCAATGCAGCGGGCGGGGGCCTAGTATGTGACTATGTGCTCACGGTTGTATATGGCATGTTTGGATCAGTAGATATGTATGGTATATGGTAGGTTGGCGAACTCACTAAGCTTCGTGCTTATGGTTTTTAGTTTTGGTTTCAGGTACTGCCGGTAGCGGACGGAAGGGCTCGGGATGATCGCATGGCACACACCAAGAAGTTTAGCTTGGGATGGTTACTCTGATAAAATGAACAAGTGTTTTGAAAAGATACTCTGATTTGTCATAAAACCCTTGTAGTATGATTGAAATGTTTTAATATTTATGGGTTAGTAATGTCTTTAAAAGAAATTTTTGGTCATGATTTTTGGGATGTTACAAATTTCACCCAGGTCCCACCATAAGGCTCCGACTAAGAGTCTAATTGATAAAGTCTACCCTAGCCTAACCACCACACGGATGCCAATCAGTAACTACAGAGTCATCCCACTCTAAACGTGATCAAATACCTTGCTCAAGCCAATTTCCATCAGGTTTCACCCACAACATCATAACCAAACGAGCCTTGCCCATCGGGTCACACCCAGGCATGCACTGATCCTCCTTCTTCCCATAGACCACTCTACGATGGCCTAACTCATTCTGGTGAATGTTACAACTATATCATAGACTTATAACATGTCCCAACAGCCTATCATACATGTGTATCCTACAGCTATCACGTAGCCTTATAACACTTGTGTATCAACCGTAAGCCCGACTCATGGGCTTTCTCTCCATCTACCATACCAACCCACTATCAAACATGGGTCAAACTTCATTAACTACATCCCAATCAGGTGTTTGGGTCCTGCTTTGAAGCCCAAAGCCTTCATCATACAAGAACAGACAGAGAGGCTCTAACACAACCCTCAACCTGGAGCCAACCACATATATGTTATGCATCACTATGAATATGCCACCCTATCGTTGAAAGTTTATGAATCCCCAACCTTGTGCAACATCTATCTAGATTTCCACTTAAATTGGCTTCCCTCTCGACTAGGATGTGGAACTCTTCCTGGTTTCTTACCTAATTCTATCCTTGGAATCCAAACGGTTCTCCCCCACTTGGATTTAACTATACCATGCCAACCTTGCTAAAGACAATGAATAACGAACCCTTCATCGAAACTGACAGATCACCATCCTAACATCCCATTTACCGAAGGATTTATAAATTTTAAACATCTTCAACCAATACAATTCGAAATTCCCTTGACAATTCTAGTCTATGTGACCATCATCATCACCCACTCACCACTGCTCCTTCCCTAGGAACGGTAGTGATCAGACCCAAGAGTCCTTCAATAAAACACTTCCATCCATAATGAGTAACACAAGCACTTCTGAATTTTGACTTGACAAAACTTCAAAAATGGTCCCTGTGGTTTTCGAAAATATCAAGTTTAGTCCCTAAGTTCAAAAAACCTCACAGATGGTCCCTGTGGTTTCAAAACTATTAACAAATGGTCCTTTTCGTTAACTCCGTTAGCTTTTGGCCGTTAAGTGGAGGGTATTTATGTCATTTCACTGCTACAGGGACCATTTATGAAGATTTTCCTTATTTTTTTTATAAAAAAATAAAAAAATATAATTATTTAATATTAAAGGGTCCCACACTCTCTCTCTCTCTCTCTCTCTCTCTCTCTCTCTCGTCTTCTTCCTAACCCTTTTGAATAATACAGTCAGATGAACAAATTTACTCCCTCCTTCTTCACTTTAATCTCCTCCACCAAAACCCAAACCAACAACGTTACTTTAATCTCATCCCCCCTTCTTCACTTTATCATGTTTAGTTCAAGAAGCATGGAAATTCAACAATGAAAAGAAGCCCCTGATAACCCATTTCTTGTTCATAGTCTATGATCACTAAAACATCTAATTGCAGTCATACAACTCTTGCTGATGGTAAATTATGTTTTAATTACAGATTATAGTAAACCCTAACATCAACAAAATCATGAAAATCAATAGTGAAAGTAAGACCCTAAAAATCAAATTGGTTAATCAAAACCAAACAAAGATATCAAAGAACCCAAACAAGAAATTCGTTTACTGCTTCGATATCTCATCATCTGCCACCAACCAGCAAGAATCACAATCCCAAATACAATGCCCATCAGTATTCCTGAAATCAACCCCATTTTGTATCAACTTCAACTCTCCAAAAACAGAACTACAATCAACAAAACATCTAACCAACTACAGGTTCACGCCATAGGTTCGACACTCTGTTTATTCTAACCAAACCTACCGGTAGCTTTACTTATCCTTTATCCCTCTGTCCTTGATATCCTGCCATAAAAACTGACCAAGAAAGATCTTGTGAATTAGCATTCCTTTGTAGTAACCGGAGACACCAATACACATAGATTTGAAATTGGAAACAATAAAGGGGAAAAGGTTGCTATAGAGGCTGAGGATGATGTGGCCAACAAGTTCGGTATCATGACAGAGGGCAAGATATGATCCTAGCGTTCGGGTTTGGAAGTAGCTAGGGCATATACGAAATCAATGAATACGTAGTGAGTAATAATGGTGTCAAGTTGTTTTTGTGGTGGTGAGGTTATGGAGAGGGATGGGAGGAAGAGAGAGAATGATAAGGAGATCGGGGTGGTTGTGGTTGAGTACCCAATGGTGACGATGTATTTATTGAGAGAGAGAGAGAGAGGGACCCTTTAATATTAAATAATTATATTTTTTATTTTTTATAAAAAAAAAATAAGGCAAATCTTCATAAATGGTCCCTGTGGCAGTGAAATGACATAAATACCCTCCACTTAACGGCCAAAAACTAACGAAGTTAATGAAAAGGACCATTTGTTAAAAGTTTTGAAACCACAGGGACCATCTGTGAGGTTTTTTGAACTTAGGGACTAAACTTGATATTTTCAAAAACCACAGGGACCATTTTTGAAGTTTTATCTTTTGACTTTGTTGCCTCAAGAAGGGACAACCAACTTTCAAGAGATCTTTTCCTCAAGCATCGGATGTAAGGACTACTCTCACATCCTGAGAACATTGATTCAGAAAAAACCCTCTTGCACTCAAATCTTAATCAATCTTTTGCACCCCACATCTATCTCGAGTTTCCGAAAGTCAATGACCTTGCACTACAACTTCCTCTGCCATAATGCTGAACTACCACGCTGATCCGACTACTGATCTTCCAAGCGGTACCACAAAATCGCTTCCACAGATGACGCACAACAACATGCCTGACAATCTAAATCCAGCTTAACAATATGCGCCCCACTCATAACTCTCAGCATGCAAAATGACATATAACAACCATTGATACTACTACCCATGTAAGTAAAGGGAAACTAAATCAAAGGTAATTTCTTACACATGCAAACTCATGATTCTGAAGCACATAAATACAACATTAAGGCACTAGAAGAACAAAAGATAAAATACATGTGATAGCATCAGATGAAACTCTGGCCTCTCCCGACTGAAGCTGTAATGCTCAGTTCCTCACTGATGGGGCTTCCTCCCTGCCTTCACAATTGTTAGTACTACTCATAATAGCTAGAGCAGGTGCCCTCACTGTTCCACTTATCAGCCTCAGACAATTGGCCTTCTTGTGGCCCACCTGGTTGTAGTGAGAAAACATCATAACCGATCCTCAAGGGAAATCCCTACTGAAATGACCCATCTTACTGTAATTGAAACATCCCCTTCCTGTCTTCTAATAGCCCCCCTCATGGGTCTTCCCACACTTGGAAAAACAACCCCGACTCTGATGCCCCCTACATGAATCCTGAGTCTTAGGCTTCTTCAGCTGGCCCACTATGATCTGAATCTGCTCTAACTTCCTCCTCTCGAGGTGCTCCAAATTAATCTTCCACTATCTGGCTCTACCAATCATATCATTTAGGTTCTTGCGCTTTGACAAGCTCTCAAACTCAATGATGTTGTAACGCCCGGTTCCTGGTATGTATTTTAAATACGAATTACTCATTTTTGCAAAGGGACTCAATGAGTTGGAGGCCCCAAACTCGTCGAGTAGGAATGGAATTTTTGGACGCGGGACTTGAAGTCTACTCGACGAGTTGAGAGCCTCAACTCGACGAGTAGAGTTGCCAGAGTGAGACCTGAATTTTCAGTGTTTGCACCCTATTTAAGCACCTTAACCTCCAAAGGTTGGCCTCATTTGTAGCCTCCATCACCCCAAACCCTAGCCACGAAACCCTAATCCACCTTGGAGTGTTTTTGAGCCATTGTTGTGTGTTCTTGGTAATTTCGAAGCTTGAGAAGGAAGGAGAAGCTTAAGGACTCAAGAGGAAGCCAGTAGATCCTAATGTTGAGCTGCATTTCTGACTCATCTTAGGTATAAAATTGATACCTTGGCTTTCTATTGCTTAGATCTTCATTTAGGGTTGTACTTTACCATTTTTGGGCCATATTGAAGTCATTCTCAGGATTTGAGTGCATCATAAATTTGTGACTTTAGATAGGCACCCATGAGCTTATAAGGCTTAAAGTTGCCAACTTTATCAAGCCATGGCCCTTACCCATGCCCTAGATCTTTTATATAGCTTGGTTTTGGTGGTTCTAGCTTCATGACACCATGCATGGACATAAAGTTAGCAACTTTGAGTGATAAATTGGTCCTAGGGGACTAGATCCATGGATTGGAAGAAATGAGCCCAACAGAAAGTGACTTAACGGATATATACTAAAGGGACTCGACGAGTTGCTCATGTAACTCAACGAGTTGGATCATGGCCCCAACCTTTTCTAGTTACTGAGCAAACTCAGTGAGTCTAGGAGATGACTCGATGAGTTGGATAAGTTTTCGAGTCTTTAAAGATTGGAGAACTCGATGAGTTCAAGGAAGGACTCAACGAGTTCAAGCGAAAAGTCCTGATTCTGTCTTAAGGAAGAACTCGGCGAGTTAGAGGGTAACTCGACGAGTTGGATCATGAGTTCGAGGTTCTATGATTAATGGAACTCACCAAGTTGATGGACCAAGTCGACGAGTTAATGAACCAACTCGGCGAGTTGAGTTAACCAGATGTTGACTTTGACTAGATGATTGACTTTGACCAAGATATGGACTTTGACCAAAGGTTGACTTTGACCAGGGTGTTGATCTTGACTTTGATTTTGACATAATTCGACCCTTGAAGGGGTTATAAGTATGAAAGGGTAATTAAAGGAAATATTCTGTGTAGGAGTTTGAGAGGAGTTGATCCAGAGTCGAGGACAGTTCAGCTACTACACGACATTTGAGGTGAGTTACCTTTCAGTAGGAGTGGGTCGAAGGCACCAATGTCATCCCACTATTAGGTGATTATATTTGAGATGATTGTCTTTGTGATAATTTTCTGGTATGGCACTATCTGTTATGCTTTATGTGATAGTATGCTAAGTTATTCTGTGGTAATGGTAGAGGGTGAAATAGTCCCTAGTTATGGGTTAAAAGAGACCGAAGGGGAAGCCATCACCTAGATATGTTAGGTTGTATATGATTTATATGTTTATGCTAGGGTATTATATGGTAGTAGTAAGGGGTGAAATACTCCCCGGTCATCGGTTGAAAGAGACCGAAGGGGAAGCCAGCACCCAAATATGCTAGGATGTATATGATTTATATGTTTATGCTAGAGTATTATGTGGTAGTAGTAAGGGTTGAAATAGTCACCGGTTACCAGTTGAAAGAGGCCAAAGGGGAAGCCAGAACCCAGATATGCTAAGCAGCTACCGGTTGAAAGAGACTGAATAGGAGGCCAACACCCAGATATGCTAGGTAGTTACCGGTTGAAAGAGACCGAAGGAGAGGCCAACACCCAGATATGCTAGGCATTATCTGATTATATGGTATATGGTATGATGGGTAACTCACTAAGCTTTGTGCTTACAGTTTTCAGTTTTTGTTTTAGGTCCTTCTTCTTCGAAGGGAAAGGAGCCGACACGATAGCAGCGTATCACACACACGATTTACCACATATGAGATTCTTGGGATTTGTACTTTGACATTGTACTATCTTTTGACATGCTTTTGAGACATATGATCTATGGTTTTTATGAAATAAGATAGCTTGATGATGTTTTCTATAAATTGCTTTATGAATCGTTAAATAAAAAATGAAATTTTTGGTTTGAATTTTTGGGATGTTACAATGTCACCCCTTAACATATCATGATACATTGCCTTCTTCATCTCCTCATCCGTCGCATACTGTAGAATCAAAAAAGCTCACACTCGAAATGACGGAGTCTACGCTCTCAACTATCCTTCTGCAATCTCGGCCTGAAAGGCCCCAAGTCACTCATCTAACAACTCAATAATCTCAACGTGGTATGCATCATGATTCTCCTGCATAATCTTCATGATCCCCTCCTTGATCATACCAAAGATCATAGGAGTCTGCTCTAAAATACCATGGGTGATCTCCGACGAGATGAACTCCCACATCCTCTCATCCATTGGCTTAGCACCAACACCTTAGCTTGAATCAAAACATGAACCTCCTCCATGAGTGCTCATCACCATTATCAAAGGCAACCAGACAATATCATAACATACTCACGAAGTCCTCATCCTACAAGTTTCCTAGATAATCCGTGACCATCCTTTATTCGAGTATGGATTTGTGCTTCCAGTAGTACGGGCCCAATATAACCTTCCATACATATCCATACTTTCCTCAAGAATTATCCTGAATCCTCTAAGTCACCTTCTCAAACTGCTACTCCAAATACCTACTGAACAACACATCGATACCCACTAAAACACCTCCTAGGCTCTCCTAGGTTCCTCATCTTCACCTTAATGTCAGCTAACTACTTCATGAATATAATCACATACAACAAAGCTTAGATAATCCTTCGAGTATAAGACTCAACCCTACAACGGTTGTACTCCGACAATAGCTATGCAATAGCGTCAAATCCATCACTCTATGATTATTTAACCTTTGCAGCATGCAACTAAACATATTCATGAAATAAGTAGCGCACATTAGTATGATTCCCACAAAGCACAAAGCATGCAACATTCATGTGACATCCTAAAATTAAGACAATTCTTTTTTTTATTAATTAATAAAATTGTAATTCAAAACATCATCATAAAACTATGGTGGAAGAAAGTGTATAAAATACATCATAAAACATCGGAGTAATCATAAAATGCAGAATGAGGTGGTGTGTGCACTATAATCATTCTATGCTCTTCCCCTTCGGACCAGAAGTACCTGAAACATAAACTTAAAACCGTAAGCACAAAGCTTAGTGAGTTCCCCAGAATACCAAATACCATACATAATAAACACAGAATGGGCCCCGCCCGACATTGGGTCCCGACGGACATCGAGCCTCGCTCGGTATACATATATGTTAGTCATCAGGCTCTCTCGGTATACATATAATCATATAACAGATAAAAACATAACACATGCAATAATCACAAGGATAAATAGCATACAAAATGCTCATCAGCCCTGCCCGGTAAGCATACAAGCACATAACACTTGCAAGAGTCACGTAGACATCTAGCATCCTAACATAACAAACCATGGGCCGACATTAGTGCCTTCGACCCGTTAAACACAGTGAGGAATCTCACCTCTAACTGCTGAAATATGAAAATAAATCTCTTCCTGCTGGTCTGGAAAATCCCAGCGCTATCATCATCAAAATAATACCCAATTATTAATTGGATTTCGATCCATAACCAAGAATTTAAGCTACTTAGTCTATAACCAGGGTAAAAGACCATTTTACCCTTTATCTAACTTAGCCCAAATCCAAGGCCCAACTCAACCACTCATAAGGCCCAAATCCTAAATGGCAACCCAAAACCCAATATATGGCCCAATCTTCCAAATTGGGCCAAAACCCATCATGGGCCTAAAACCAAGGAAGCCCAACATACTAGCCTCATGTCCAAAATAGAAGTCTAATGGCCTAATCAAGGCCCAAACTCACAAAGTCCAAAACATTTCCCAATACCGAGAACGTCAAGCCCAAAAGCCCATCTGCTGAGTACATGGGGCGTACTCAGCTCGTATGCTTAACGTACTCCATCCGGGGCCAGTACCCACAACGTACCGGCTAGGTATGCCTAGCATACTCCTCAGATTGCCAACCCACTCAAGAACTTAATCAGTTGAGACCTCAAGCCAAACTCTCAGATCTAGTCCGTAAGGGTGACATATCATGTAAAGTTCATGCATGGCTTAATGGGGCTCAAGGAATAAAAGGAGCTTAATAAAGGTCTTAATACTTGCATGGAACAATAACATCCATAAAGTTTATATTTTTTTTATGAACTATGGGCCACAACGGAGCTAAGATCTAACATCCATGGTTTTTGGAGTAAATCAAAGGCTCAACTTTAACACAAAAGACTTCAAAATGCATACAAGACTCCGTAAAACGGATCTAACATAACTGATCATCAAGTTATGAGATTTTTACCTCAAAAAGCTTGAAAATGAGAAGATAATCCTAGATCTACAAGCTCAAGCCACTCTTCCAAGTGTTCCACTTCTTCTTCTTCACTACAAAACACCAACAAGTCACTCTCAAGCTTAAAAACACCCCAAATGCTCTCAGGGTTTCGATTTTAGGGTAAAGGGAGATGGAGGCTAGTCATAACTGTCCAATAGAAGTTATAACGGGGTTTAAATAGGATGCAAACCCTAAAAGTTAAGGGTTTCCCCTGCACTATGTACGCCTTGTGTATGTAGGTGAAACCCGCGATCATCAAATGGGCTAGTACGCTAAGCGTACTAATGGAGTATGCCCCGTGTACTAGCCAGAGACTAAGATGTTAAAAAAATTGCATTAAGGGCTAAAAGAGAAACTTACCAAAAATTGAATGTTACAATTCAGGCATCGGAAAAAGTAACCAACGCATCACCTAATCATGCCATTCTATCACAGTCATCTAAATTCCATACTAGCATATAATTCTAAAAGCTAAAAAAACATGCATATAAAGATATCTCTTTTAATCATAAAATCATGAGCAGATCCTTATGCTTATTCTAGCATTCAATTCTCATAACATATATCATATCAACATGTATGGGTATTCTGGGAATCACTTAATTGAGCTCAGCTGATTGCATGTGTCACACCCCCTTTTCTTTATAAAAATCATTTTAGAATTTTTTTTTTCTTTCAAAAGATTATCAATTCCTCAGTTTGAGTTCAGTCACACCCGAGAGTATACCTGAATCCCTCAAACCAAGGCTCTAATACCAACTTGTTGCATCCCAACAATTATAAGGTAAAATTTCAAATTTTAAGTTAACCATAAATACCATTTATCCTTTTCAATCATTCAAAAGCATATCAATGTAAAAATAATTATCAGAGTACAATATTAAAATCACAAAGTATGGAAAAATGGGTGGATGTGTTGCGATCAAGCCGGATCCTTCCTATTCGAACCAAAAGTACATGAAACCATAACCATAAAAGTGAAAGCACAATCAATAACGATTTCCATAATAGCATACATAAGTTCTTTTTAAAAAGATAATTTAGACATGAGTAACACGACAAATAAAAATAACATAAAACAATATAGAATGCTACTATATATGTGGATTTTGAACACGAACAGAACGTTTTGTGCTATATCGTGTTATTAGCGTATCAAATTTTAAACACGAATACGACACTACATGGCTTTGTCTTTCTTATCCATGACACGAATACAACACAACACAAATTTGTAGTTCGATTTGGTTTTGTTTCGTTTATTTTTTGTGTCTTTTCGACTTTTGGCACCTTAGTCTCACATTATATATATATATATATATATATATATATATATATATATATATATATATATATATATATATATATATATATATATATATATATAAGTTTATAACCTGTGGGAACTACAGTTATAAAATTAGTCAAACTTCTATAGTAAAAACTCAAAATTATTATTAAGTTATCTTAAATTAATTATTAATTTAAGAGATATTTTTTATTAGTTATATAAAATTATAATCATTGATTCAAATAAATATATAAAATTAATTTTTAATATATATTAGATATTTTTTATTTGTGAATTAATGAAAACAATAATTCAAATTTTAAATTTTAAAATAGAATCACATTAATGAGAAGGTCTAATAAATTTAAAATGAAAAAACTAATAGATTGACAAATAGCAACACATTAATTAAAATGTCTAATATGGTGACACATGACAAAAAAGCTACTCTTTTATTAGTATAGAGATATATAAAATGAAAACTTCCTTATAAAAACAACAAAAGAATTGTTATAGAAATCAAAATATAGATCTGATCAAATTATCAAACCACGACGACAACGATTTATGTAATTTATCCTAATCATTAATTGTGATTCAAACTTTCATTTTATTCGCACAACATTTAATGAATAAAAGAACGGAACATTGAATTCATAATTCAAAGATTTTATGTACATTTCCGAAGTATCCATCTAATTATCATGGAACCCACCTAACCAAATCGTAAACAAGAATCAACGGAGCTGATCAGCGGCCTCTTCGTTCTCCATGATCCTCACTTCTAACCGGTAACTGGTCTGTTCTTTATCAGTCACCATCTCAGACGTTGATACTTTTTCCGTCAACCCGGTTGAATTGCTCAGGCAACTGCAACTACCAAACGACGAGATTGTGCTGGTAATCGGTGTGGCCAAAAACGTCGGAGTGGCTTGTCCAGCCATAATTACAAGATACTTCTCTTCAAAAACAGGCGGTGGCTTGTCGTTGCCGGCATTATCAGGTTTGTTGTCGCCGTCTCCAGATTCAATGTCCCTCTCGGCGTCGAGGTTGTTTTGGAGGTAGCCGGAGAGCTTCCAGTACGAGCATGCCAGAATCAGGAGAGCAAAAGCAATGAGACCAAGCATGGCAGCAAGGCCTCCGAAGAGGTATGGGACCGGTGAATGCCAGGGTGATCGTTGAGCAGACATGACTGACGACGGAGCAAGAGAAGAAGTTGATTCCATCGACATCATTCTTCTTCTTCTTTTTGTTGTAGTTGGTAAGTTGAGAGAGACAGAGAGAGAGAGAGAGAGAGAGAGAGAGAGAATAACAAGGCCTAGTGATGGATAGTTGATTTAAAGTAGTTCTTTTTTGAGAGACGACTAGACGAGTGGATTTGGTTCTCATTTTCGGGTTATATTTATAGAAGAAATGATAGAACAAAAACGAGTTGGATTTTTGGTTTCTTTACTACTTACAATACTTACAAAACGAATCAAGAGTCGAAGTATATTATTTAATGCAAAATGTTGAAAGTGTTTGTTTAAATTAAATGGATGAAACTCAAGTAATATTACCATTTTACATAAAAAAAATTATATAACGATACCATCCCAAATAATTAACTTGTTATTCTATTCGTTTGTCAATTTCTTTTAATTTTCTTGGCAATTAAATCAACCGTCAAAATCACTTTTTAATCGTAGAATCGTACAATTCTACGATCCTACAAGTGTATAATGATCCTGATCTTATTAAACACGTTTTTTTGATAGAATAGTAGTGGGATCATAAAAGTCCTAGAATTGTTTTGATCTTACATTTTTTCTATTTTTCACATTTGAGCAATGTACTTTACCTTCTAACTTAATATAAACATAACTTTTTTATATGTATTCGGATTTTGATGATCTTTATATCCACATATTCATATTCAAGCCAACTACAATTTTCTTTTAGATTATTTTGGCTATAAACTACTATATTTTTAATTTATAAAGTCATAAACAAAGTTTTCAACATTTTAAAACGTGTGGATGCATCTCTTGTTATGTTAGATTAGATTGGAAATGATATATATTAGTTATCAAAAATGTTTTAAACAATTTAGAACTTTGTGGACAATCAACTGATGGAGGAAGATATGTTTTTTAATTGTTAAACTTATAATTGCATTGTTTTTTTTTTTGTAGGATCTTATGATCCTAATTCGATCTTAAAATACTGATTTTGCAAACCCGAAATAATCCAACGTAGAATCCTAATCTTGACAACCATGAAATTAACTCAAAACTACAATAGAAAGACTTAAACCACATATAAACGTAATGTTGGTGATTTTAGTGATACCAGGTCATTTTGTGTAATTTAAATTTACATGTGAGCTAAGAGGCTTCATAATTTGTACTCTAATATATGTTTTGGTATGTGTGGAGTGTACACATGTATAAGATTGAATTAGAAGCTGGTTCGAAGACAAGTCGGGGGTCCAGGGGCAGCACCCCTAGGTCTGGGGTTTCTAAAGGGGCAGCGCCCCTAGCGGGGTCCAAGGAGCAGAGCCCCTGGATAGGGTCTTGCTGACAGCCAACCATAAGATGAAACCCTACATCTCGTTTCCTATATAAATGACTCTCTTCTTGAGGAGAAAGGATCACCTTTTAGCTTTCTTTTTCTTCATGTAAACTTAGAATCCTCTAGCAATTTGGCTTACGCTTTTTGTGCCTAGATTCGTAAGTGTCCCATTAGGATTATCCTAGACTGGGTTTCTTGTAACCCGAACATAGGGTATAAATATTAGTTCAAAAAGTGTTTACACGATCCAAGGGATATCCAGATCTCCACTATAACCCTACCCAATTTTCTAACACGAAATCCATTTGTCACCATTTACCAACGGATCACCCACAAATATTATTACCCTATTTTTAAAGAAATTTATGAAGGATTAGAATTAGTTTAGTGAAGACAACACATTCGTGGCTAATCTATCACAATTTGTTGATAGTTTCCAACAAACTTCTATATAAAACAATATCATACATACATTTAAAAATTCATATGGTATCCATGTAAGCCATTGAGTGCCCATGTGATCTCAGGAGAAATGTATCCTTCCCCTAATCTGAGTATTGGAATAATTTGATCAGAAGGCAAATCATTAGTTGGATTAGAGTTTTGAATCATGTATAAAGAAAATGATTGACATTCGGGCAAGGTTGTAGAAGTCGTTACTCGGTACTTGTTCGGCCGACTACCGAGTAACGAGTACTCGGGAGTACTTGAGGAGTAATCGGATTTGGTAATTCATGTAAAAATATTTTTAGAGAAATTATATATGTCAAAATCATATGTTAAAACCATAAGTTGATTGAAATATATAACAACATTAGAAAAATGTGAATACATAAAAACTGAAAAAACACATAATTGTCTCACTTTGTGAGTAATTACTGAAAATTGAAGATATATATGTAGCAATAATCACATTTATGTGTGTTAAATAAAAATCATTAAGTATATTATACATATTAATCGCCAAGTTGACCGAATTTTACAACATTGTTCAGTTCATTAAGGGGCCGACCAGGGAGTACCCAGGATTCTGTAACTCGTCTCGGTAAAGGGCCGAGTAGTGAATACTCGAAGGAGTAATCAGCCAACTCGACAAGTTTTACAATACTAGATTCTAGGACATCCAGAATGCACTGAAGCCCATAGAGTTCAATAGACTTTACATCATTACTAAATTTCATACAATTCTATCAGTTTTTCTTTCAATGCATTCAACTCTATAAAGTTTAATGAATTATAATTTAACATGTATTTAAGAATTATAAAACATTTTTTTTTCTATATTGAAAAGTTCAATGGTCATTAAAGTCAAAATCCATTGAATGTTAATGTGACATTTCGCCATGGTATGGTATCATCTATTGGATGACAAAGAATGACAACTAGGTATCCCACTTCATTCGACTCTTTTATTGAATTTTTCATTGTAGATACTCATTTATTCTGCTTTTTCTTTTATATTCATGTTCTTTTGTTTTTATTTTATTAAATTATAAATTATTTTAGGAAGAAGACAAAAAAAAAAAAAAAAAAAAAAAAGTATGGTAGTGTCATCCATAAGGACCTCTTGTGCAATAGTTTCATACCACCAGCCGTGTCAAAAAATTAATGTAAACACTACTTGTAGATCAGTCAAACTACCCGCATGTAATAATTATAAAAAATAATAAATAAAAAAACATTTATATTCATATGGATCGTAACTTATGTGTTTGGAATAGGGATGAGCAAAAGGACCGAACCGGTTGGAACCGGCTCGAACCGGACCGGAACCGGGAACTGGCTTCGGCCAAAATCAAGAACCGAACCGGCCCGACGGTTCTATCGGTTCCGATTCTACCGGTTCCCAGTTCCTACCGGTTCTTGTCGTGCTTTCAAATGTTGGAACCGGTCTTTGAAAAATAGCATTATACGGTTCCAGTTTTTGCCGGTTCTACCGGTTTTTGCCTGTTCTACCGGTTCCGGTTATTTCGGTTCCAGTTCCTACCGGTTCCCAGTTCCAAAAATCCATAAAAATAACGTCCCGGTCCCGGCCCGACCGGTTCCATCGGGTTCCGGTTCCGACCGGTTCCGGTACCGGTTCCGACCGGTTCCCCGGTCCATTTACTCATCCCTAGTTTGGAACCTAAGAAGGAGGAAACTAAAGTGTTAATGGTGTTATATCATGATGAATCAATTTGTAGAACAGCTATTATGGATTTTTAAAAAATGCCTTTTTAACTTTTGTTCACTAAAAAATCATATCTTTTTATGCTTATGTTGTGTTACAATGTAATTAGTATCGAAAATAAAGAAGTTAACAACTAAAACGCTTCTAGCACAATTATTAGTTGGTACCTTTTTTTTTTTGTTTTAGATCAAAGATTCAAGTCTTGTTGTAGGGTATGTTAAAATTAGGTGTTAGTTTAGAAATATATTATATATTACTGGTCCAAAATTAAAATGAAAGTTAAATTAACCAAAATTCAAGACGATATAATAATATGTATAGCGACATGAAGACTTCAAAAATCAAGGCTAGGCGATATATGTGATCATATTACATCTTAGCCCCCATTTGAATCTAGTGTGTTTGCATGTCCACTACCGATCTTATATCATCAACGGAATGATTAATTGAGAATTATTTTTGCAATTCTCACCATTTTGTGTGTTATAACAATTCTTAAGCGTTAAATTAAAATAATCAATGGTTTCGATAAAAATACATATCAGATTTTATCTATAAATAATTATTTTAAAATAATATTCATTTTCATATCGTTAATTTATTTTAATACGACGCACCAAAACCATTTTTACGTTCTCACACAATCGAATTAGTTTGCATTCGAACATTTTATAAACAAAAAACACATGTATAGAAATTCCAAAAATATATTATGTGGCAAAACGGAAAATTCCTTTCATTCTCCAAAAAAAAGTTGAGATGGTGCTCTATGATCATCTACAAAACCCCATACCCTATCTGCTATGCAACCGCAGTCACCGGAGCTCATTCATCAGCATCCATTGATGACTTACAGAAGAATTCCTTTCCTTCAAGTGAAAAGAACCAAAATTTCCAAAAAAAGAAAAACTAAGAAAGCTCTTGATCTGCTGTCTCATGGTTCTCTGTATTCGTTACTTGTAACTGATCATAACTCTTCTCTTTTTCCTCCTCCGTCACCGACGACGTCTCCGTCGACACCGTTGAGTTGCCACAGGAACTACAGCTACCAAACGACGACGCTCTGCTGGATATGGGTGTCGCCAAAAACGTCGGTTTATCTTGTCCCGCCATTATTACCAGATACTTCTCTTCGAAAACAGGAGTTTCCTTTTCTTTGTGATTACCGGGTTTGGAGTCGCCGTCTGCGTCACCTTCTCCGGCCTCAAGGTCTCTGTCTCCGGCTTCGGATGAGATCTTCCAGTAGGAGCAAGCGAGGATCAAGAGGGCGAAGGCAATGAGACCCATCATGGCAGCTAACCCTCCGAACAGGTAGGGTACTGGTGAGTGCCATGGTGATCGTTGTATGGTCACTGGAGAGGATGGAGCCATTGAAGAAGCTTGAAGAGTCATTAATGGTGGATTATTGAGGTTGAGACTTGGAAGACAAGAGAGAGATGGGAGATGATTAGAGTTGATGAGTGGATTAGGAAATGGTTCCATTTGATGCTATTTATACACGAAATTCGAAAATGGTGGATATTTTGTTCTTAATTGAGAAAAATGGCGTCATATTTTATGTTTGTATTTTTAATTTATTTTATTGGTTATTGGAATATATCGAGTGCGTTTCTCTTTTCAATTTTCTAATAATTATGTTTATATGCTAAATATAACAATAAAAACAAAAATTCAAATACATGAGATTTAGGCGCATAGAATAAATAGTACCAAATTAAATAATTTCCAAGTGATAACTTCTTTTTTACTCTTTCTTTTATTGGTTATTTAATATTTAATATTAAATCGTGATATTTTTCCCTTCCCTTATCTTGTTTTAAAATCTACATATATTTTTTAAGAAAAATTATATATCCTTCTACTTTGTTTTTATAAATCCTATTATTCAATTAAATAGTAAAATATGTAACATTTAATGCTCATCTAATTAAATTTAAAACCGAATGACATTTGGTCTAAGGATAAAAAGTGATCCTTTATGTTCAAGTCTCTTAGTAGAAATATGTGGTATTTAGGAGTAGGTTTAGTAGATAGTTTTCCGTTTAAAAAAAATTTAATAATATTTTAATATACTAATGTAACACATGTGATCATTTAAATGGATAAGATGATTAGTAGGGAAAAAAGAAAGAAGATATTTAATTTCTCCTTGTAAATAATTATTTTGATGGTCGTGAACGAACTTGATTTCATTATCAAAGGAGAGTCACTCGAGTTCGATCCACACTTCGTTTCAATTGGAGGGGGTGTATCTCTTTCAAATTGATGCTTTAAATGGTCTTTACATATTAAGAGCCTAAAACATGTGTCCGTCCTACGGGACATAAAAGACATGATAACATGATAACTGTGATCATCCTTATATTCTTCGAGCTTATCACATGCAGTCTGCTCAGGGTTTCAAACTCAATGATGTCAACTAAGCACAATGGTTGCACCGGTGGCGGGACTTAATTCAGAATCTTACAACACGGTTGATAGCCATGCATGATTTGTGACCTTGCTCCCGAAGGCACCCATCTCTTTCTAGAAGATTTTTGGAAAGGTTCTTTATTGTATATGAAATTCCATTTCTTTTTGCTTTAAATATAGGTTTCGATAGAATAAGTTGAAACTAACTCATATCAGTTGACATTTTTATCAAAGTAACATTCATTTTTCTCTTATCTAATTTCGTTATTAGTCATGTATATAATTTATATACTTACATAAAATATATTTTATATTTTATAAATTATAAAGACATACCTTTTGATATTGCGCGGATGGGATGCACACATTCGTTTAATATGACGCCATGACGGGTCTATTGAGGAAAATGCATTCAACTACCATAATAAACGTGACAATCATGCATTTGAACAATCTTTCCCTTCATTAAATGAAGTTCAGGTTCATTGGATTCAATTCAACTTCATTTATTTAATCCTTTTCTTTCGGTAAACAAGAAATATCTTGTGACTTTTATATCAAAAAACAGTTTTGATTGTGAAATAAGAATTATGTTAACTTTTATAAAATACAATTTTGATTGTTCTGCATCAAATTGAATTTTAGCGACTTTGTATGTACAAACAAGTACACTCAATCGAAGTAGAAAACAAGAACAAGCCCTACAATCACCTATGGAAGCCCTCACTGTATCTAACATGCTCTCCACGATCAGCACCGTTTTCAATGAACAAAACTGATATCAGATGGCTCGACTAGTCGACTCCCATATGAATCTTTTAAAAGCAAAAGCAAAAGAAGCTAATGCTAGTGGAGCTGATCTGGGGTCTACTGGTTCTCGGTGTTCCTTACTTGTAGCTGATCGTTGCTCCCTTCTTTCACCTTCTCCGACGTCGACGATTTCTCCGATGGGTTGCTCCGGCAGCCACAACTACCAAAAGACAACGTTTTGCTTGTAACAGGTGTTGCCAAAAAAGTTGGCTTTGCATCTCCCGCCATGATTACCAGATACTTGTCTTCGAAAACGGTGAGTTCCTTCTTGTGACTATCGGATTTGGCATCTCCGGCTTCAAGGTCTGTCTCTTCGTCGCCGTTGTTCTGGTCATCGTCGGTAGGATTTAAGTAAGTGCATGCGAGAATCAAGAGAGCAAACGCAATGAGACCCAAAACGGCAGCTAAACCTCCGAAGAAGTACGGGACCGGTGTGTGCCACGGCGACTGTTTAATCACCGCCGGCGACGAAGGAGCCATTGTCATCACTGTTTCTCAGTTTTGCTTTTGGTGTCGTTGGATTAGATTAGAAAGTGAACAGTTAGATTTGTTAATGGTGGATGAGTAGATTAGGAACTGGTTCCATTTCAAGGAATTTATAGACGATAAAATGTGTTTTTTTTTTTTCTTTTCATTTATTATTATTATTGTATAGTTTAATATTAAATACTTTTTTTAATTATTATATTGGAATTATATTCCCTTTTTAAAATCTAATCTTATGGTTAATAGAATATAAATGGGATTCTTACAATTGTTCAAGCAAAGAAAAGATTTAGTGCGTTTATTTATTTAAAATTTTAGTATATGTTTAGATGGCAATAAGGGAAACGAATATCCAAATGGAGTGAATTTTAAGGTATCGTTTAATTTAAATTTTTATTAATAATTGAGGACATCTTATTGATAATAAATCTTTAATTTGCGGTTTCTGTTTCGATATGTTAGAAATAATGAAACAAGTTGAAAAGAGATGGTTATGCCGTTCAAAAAAAAAAAAAAAGTTGAAAAGAGATGGAAAATATATAGGGTATTAAAGGACAAATTTTGCCTATTAACTTCAGCCATTATGATGTTTCTTGTCCGTTCATATTTTGAATTGTAACTTTCTATCTTATGTACCTTTATGGTACTTTTTTTAATGAAATTTTCTATTCATGTTGAAGCCATGAATATCGTGTGGTTCATCACTTAACTAATGTTGATCATTGTTATTTAAAATAATATAACTGATATATCCGTTTGTTTTGTCTATTTTAGCTTTGTCTTGAGATGAAAAAATCAAGAAAAAGTTTTATGTAACGTTCCTCCACGGTTGAATAGGTACTAGTACCATATAGTTTTTTCGGTCCGGACTCGATTGCCCTAATTTGATTTTTAGTTCTACGGGACTATAAGTCTCGTACTATTCAACTTGGATGAAAACTAGAACCAAACCTAAATTTATGTTTATGTTTTTATATCTTTCTCAAACTTTAAACAATCATAATTTGGATAATATAAAATTCTTATATAAATTTACATTTGGTTGATCTTCTTTAGTCTTTGGCTTTGCTAGACGTTTGTAACACCCATGTTAGATATGGATTAATATATTAATTTTGAAATTTACTCTTGGGTGGCCACGGTGTGGTGGATCTTCACCACAATCTAACGATTGTTCTCTTGGTTGTGGGGTTTGATGACCCGCCAGGGCGTGGTTATAAGTGTCATGGTATGGCAGGTGATTTTAATGAGACCCTAGATTTCTAGGTTGGACCCCTATTTAAAGGAATAAGAATGCTAGGGTTTTCTCACCCACAACCTCCATCAACCTCCTAAAGCTCTAAAGAAAACCTTAACCTCTTTCATCCATGATTGAAACTCTTTTTGGTGTTCTTGGAAGTTTGGAAGAGAGGTGGAAGAAAAGGAAGTTAAGATCCAACAAGCAAGACCCCATTCTTCACCCTAGCATTCTTCTGGACCTTTGTAAGTGTTCAAGACTCCATTTTTATCATGCTAGGTTGCTAGATCTTGAGTTTTAGCCCATAATCTTTTTGTTCTTGATAGTTGGAATGGTGAGACTTCATAAAGGTTGTAACTTTATGAATCTTTGGAACATTTAGTATGATTGTTGGTTTTGATATGAAGTGTAGTTAAGTTTTTGAGTCATGCGTGAGATTTTTATCAAAAGCCCATATTTTGGAACCATTATGGCTTCAAGACATGCAATGGACATGCATGTTTATAAAACACTTGTGTTTATGCTAGATCTAGTATTAGAAACTCTTCTGGAGTGGGTAGGTGAAGGACCTTTTATGAATACGGGCTTAATGGTTAAGACATTGTTGTATTTAGCCTTATTGGACCTAGGGTTTAGGATTTTTGACATTTAAGGTGGTTCTAATGGATAAGGTTGGAAACTTTATCCTTCTAGACCATGTTTTAGACCAGATCTGAGCTTTGGAGCTCTTGGAATCAAGGAAAACAACTTAACGCATTAAGTTGTTAAAAATCTAGTGCCCACGACTTGGCCTTTCGGTCGCCATGGCGTGACGACTGGGAAAAAGACTATTGTCTCGATGTATGAAGGCCACAACGTGGCAATGGATGGCCAAGGAGTGGTGGGTGACTAAAGTCAATGTTGTTCGTTGAATTTTTTACTTGAGTTGACTTTTAGTCAGACTCCTAGTATTGGAAGAAAAGTTGAGGGTTTACCTTATGTAATGGTAGGTAGTGTGTAGCCTCAGTATTTCTGGCAGTGAGAGCAGAAGCAACTGAGTATCAATTGAGGGTGAGTCTTTTCACTGTATTGAGGGGTCGAAGGCACCAATACCAGCTCATTGGATTATGTTTGTAGGATAATAGTCGTCTTAGTGACACTTGCAGATATGCATGTATATGCTTGTTGACTTTTTGACTATTGTAACGACCTAATTTTCAAAAGAAAATTTTCGGTTTTGATTAACAAAAATACTGTCCACAAATCATGAAATCCCAAATACAATTGTTTTCAAAATTCATATTACCTACAATTTTATTTCAAATCATCAGAGTGTCCCATAAGAAAACACTTGAGAGAGTGTACGCCACTCCATCAAGCCTTGCCCTTGCCATTAGGCTCAGATGTACCTGAAACAAATCCAAAAATTGTAAGTTAATGCTTAGTGAGTTACCCAGAGCATACCATACATATAATCCACATAACACATATCATAATAACCATAAAAGCTACACATATCACATAAGCCATGGGCTCCCCATGGTCTTTACCTAGCATCATAAGATTAACTTGTCATAATCCCATAATGACGCTCAAGGTCAACCCTGGTCAAAGTCAAGGTCAACAGTCCATGTAACTCGTCGAGTGCATCTAGCAACTCGTTGAGTTCCTACAAAGTCCAAAAAAACTTAAACAAGCCCCAGTCAACTCGCTGAGTTGTTTCATTAACTCGACGAGTTCACTTGATATCCAGTAGACGGGGAAACCCAATCCGGCTCGTCGAGTTGCTAGGGTAACTTGTCGAGTCCCCTTCCCTGTTTTCGTATTATGATGATTCACTGAATGCAGGGACTCCAGGGCTTGGATCTGAAACCCTAAGGTGTCCAGAGGGATAAACTTTCTAACTTTACCCGTTATAACCACTTTGAATGCTCTAAGGTCCTTATTCATGGTTGGAAAGCTCAAAATTCTTGCCATGCATTCCCAAAACTTTAGGGATCTGGAATCCCTCCTCTCCAGAGGAGTATCCAGTCCTCAAAACGTTTTACAGGTGGAGACATGCATGTACAATGCATGTCTTTAAGTTAAAATGACCAAAAAGGGGAAATCTACTCTAAAAAACCTTGCATGGCATCCTTGCTTGATCAAAACCTAGATCTAGCACACCTTGGGATTATTTTTCCTTGGAGATACATAACGTTGCAAAGTTTATGAACCCTATGAATGCAATCAAAATTAATGATAGGAAATGAAGAGTAAACTCAAGATCTAGCCATAATCTAGGATAAAATCGAATATTGAAGACTTACCACAATCCAGAAGATGGTCAAGCTCAAGAGTGAGGGATTGCTTTGCCGGATCTTCTTCTTTTTCTCACTATCTCATTCTTTTCAAGCTCCACAAGTCACTCTAGCTCATAAAATGAAAAAGAATAGGGATTAGGGCTTGTTACAGACGTTCTTAGGGTTTGGAGGTTGATGGAAGGTCAACCTCAAGGTTCTTAAGGAGATTATATAGGGTGCAATGTAACACCGTAAATTTCAAAACAAAATTTTCAATTTTTAAAAAACATAATTCCATCAATATTCATCAAACAACCATTTTAATTATCCAAATAAGTTAATACAAAATCCCAAGATCATAATGTCAAAACTCCGAGCGTGTGTGTGTGTACGGATCAAGCCGGCGCCTTCCTGCGGTCGTCACTAGTACCCGAAACAATAACAAAAAACACTGTAAGCACAAGGCTTAGTGAGTTCCCCAAAATACCACTCATAACACATATTAGCCACTCGAGGCTATAACTCTGTGGGTCCGTGCACCCAAACTCTGTGAACCCTCAGGGTCTAGCTCTGATAAACATGCACTACATAAATCACATAGAAACAATGCAGTACAACACATAACATGCATAGCATACAATACTCTATTACATAACTCAGGTTACCTACTCAAGGTAATATAGTATAGTGAGAAGACTCACCTCGCGTGTCTCAGTAAGTCGTAAATCTGAAATCACTAGCGCTCGATCTGCCGAGCTATAGTCCTCCTATAGCACAATACATCTCTAATTAACACTTTCCCAACTAAGGTTGACTACACTATAACAAGTCAACTTAGGTCAACGCTGGTCAACGGTCAACGGTCAACTTTGACCGGACTCGGCAAGTGCACTATAGCGACTCGGCGAGTCTGAGCGTATACACTGATTTCCCTGGAATCCTCCCTTAACACGTCGAGTATTCTCCTAACTCGACGAGTTCCACCTGGCATGAGTTGTGGGGCCACCACGACTCAACTCGCCGAGTCTCAAGAACAACTCGGCGAGTCCAGCTTGACTCAGTCCACCTATCCACTTTGACTCCCCCCTGACTCACTGAGTCAACCCTCCCCAACTCGGCAAGACCACTCGCTGTGTGGTCGAGCAACATTCATACTACTCGCCGAGTCTGTTCTTCGGACTCGGCGAGTCCGTGCCATGCAATGACTCAAACTTGCTCATAAGGTCAGATCCAGTCCATTAACCCATAGATCCAGTCCTTCCAAGCTCATTTAGCACGTAAAGTCACTATCTTGATGCACATACAATCTCTATATGACCATATATGATGCTTTTGACCCATATACTACAACTCAAGGTCATAAACTCCATTGCTATACATAAAGCTTGATGAGTGAGGCTCTCTGGACCCCTATGGATCCAGATCCAGAGCCTCAACACAAGAAGGGAACTATTTGGCATCAAATCAACCCAATAATGTCCATAAAAACCCTAAATCCGATTATACTTCACAAAACAGAAGATAAGCCGAAATTATACCTCTAGATTGATGATATAAGCTTCAAATCCACAGTATAGCAACCTCCTTTGCTTCCTCTTGCCTAGAATCTCCTCCTTCTTTGCTAAATGACACACACAAGGTCAAGAAATGCTTCCTTTCTCTCTCAAAACGTTCAAGCACTCAAGGGTTTCTCTCTGAGGGTTGGGTGAGCACAAATGACGGCCATAAGGCCCTTTAAATAGGTCTCAAACCCGAGAATTTAGGGTTTCATTACTCAGCGCAGACTCGCCGAGTCCATATCCTGGACTCGCCGAGTCCAGGCGCGATTCTTCGTCCAAATCCGCGTCTCTACTCGGCAAGTCTGAGCTCCAACTCGCCGAGTCCCCCTCACAAATCAACAAAATACCATTTACACGATACCTGATAAAAGTCCGGATGTTACATGCAAACTATAAAATTAGGGGTTTTCCTTTACAGTACCTACTCGTCGAGTTGGCCTTCCAACTCGTCGAGTAGGGCCTAGATCCACCGTCCTCGAAATGTTCTCTAGTCTACAAGTCGGGGCTCCCATCTCGTCGAGTCCCAGCACCAAAACCCTAAAACTTAGAAAATTAAATAATACCTTGAACATGTGCTAAAAATATCCCCCACTTGAACTAGACTTCGTCCTCGAAGTCTGGCGACCGAAATAAATCCGGGTAGTGATCTCGCATCTCATCCTTTGGCTCTCATGTCCATTTAGAGCCCCTTCGGTGCTGTTATTGCACCTTTACCAACTTCATTGTCTTGTTCTGAAGAAGCTTGGTCTTCCTATCTAGGATCGCAACACACCTTTCAATGTATTTTAGGCTCTCATCTACCTGAATTTCGTCCAACGAAACGACTACAGACTCGTCAGTGACACACTTTCTAAGTTGCAACACATGGAATGTGTTGTGAATTTGTCTAAGCTCATTCAGCAGATCCAAGCACTATGCCACTTTGCCCATCTGTTCCGAAATCTTGAACGGGCCTATATAGCGGGGTCCCAGCTTTCCCCTCTTTCGAAACCTGATGACCCCCTTCCATGGTGACACTTTCAGTAGTACAACATTCCCCACCTGGAACTCTAGATCCAATCGCCGCTGGTCAGCATAACTTTTCTAACGGATCTACGTGACCCGTAATCGGTCGTACACCTGCTGAATCAATCTGGTAGTCTTGAGCACTACCTCAGTACTCCCCATGACTCGGTTTCCCACCTCGTCCCAACAAACCGGGGTCCTGCATCTCCTACCATACAACATCTCAAATGGAGGTCGGTCAATACTAGCATGGTAACTGTTATTGTATGAAAACTATGCTAATGGAAGGTATGTATCCCAACTCCCTCCAAAATCGAACACACAAGCTCACAACATATCCTCCAGTGTCTGGATCGTCCTCTCGCTCTAGCTATCGGTATGAGGGTGGTATGTCGTACTAATATGTAGCTGAGTGCCCAGTTCTTCGTGGAACTTTTTCTAGAACCTAGATGTAAACCGAACGTCCCTGTTAGAGACTAGCGATACTGACACTCTGTGTCTAGCCACCACCTCTCGCGCATAAATGTTTGCCAACTTCTCAGTGGATATACTCACTGAGATCGGAATAAAGTGGGCCCTCTTCGTCAGTCTGTCTACGATCATCCATATGGCGTCCACACCCCTCCCCGTCCTCGGTAGCTGCGTAATGAAGTCCATAGTAATATCTTCTTACTTCCACATGGGAATGGGTAGTGGTTGAGCCTTGCCATGAGACTATTGATTCTCGACCTTGACCTTCTTGCAGGTTAAGGACCGCTCCACAAACCAGGCAATCTTCCGCTTCCTGCAGGGCCACTAGTAACTCAGTATGAAATCTCTATACATTTTTGTAGCCCCAGGATGTATAGAGAGCCTAGACTTGTGCACCTCCACGAATATTTTCTGCCTCACTCCTCCGGTTACCGGTACCCATACCCGGCTACACTCTGTCAAAAGGCCACAGCTATCCTTAAAAACCAAAGGGTACTGCCCCCGAATCCGCTCTATCTTCAAATTCTCCTTCTTCAACCCCTCGACCTGAGCCTCCTTGATCATATCCAACAATGGAGAGATCACAGTCATCTTCAAACAAACATTCCCAATCGGGGAACCTGCCACCTTATGTTGGGTTTTATACAAAAAATACTATGTGTACATGCAACCCTAGCATTGGATCTATGTCTTCACTATTAGATACACAATATTATGAACACATAATGAAACCCTAAAGATGATTGCTATTTTCAAAATTAACCAAGAAGGTTAGATTACATACCTCTTGTTGTTATATTGTAATAACAACTTGAATCTTCGAACCCTAAGTCTTGAAAGCAAGCACCACAAGTGTAGTGCCTCTAATGGCTCACAAACACCAAGAGCAATTGGAGAGGCTATAGAGAATAAAGGAGAGGTATAAAATTCGTCCCTAAGAAACCTTGGGAAGGTATGGACGAAATCATGAGCCAAAGGGGTGTTTATATAGGTGTAGAGAGAGGGTTTCAGTCCTTATCCTTATCTAGTTGCTTGCCCACCAAGCAACCCATAAGATAAGCCTTGAATCCTTATCATGGACGAATTCTAAGGCCTTATCACCTTAAATTCGTCAAACCTATCCTTAGGATAATCCTTACCCTATTTTGTAACTATCACATAATTACAATTCAGCCCCTCTAGTTTAATTAATTACATTTGATCACAAAATTAATTCTTAATTAATTATTGACCAATATTAATTAAACAAATATAATTTCTCCTTTAATATATTATTCTTATAACATATTAATAAATCATAATAACCTCTTTCTCTATTATTTCTCTAGTCAAGTTGCTTTGGTGAAGGCAACCCAAAAGGACAATGCACAATCGGGTCAAGTATTTAACAAATATGGTTACTGGCTTAGACACTAATCCAACACCTTACGGCTCAAAGCATCGGGTCGGCCACCACGTTGGCCTTCCCGGGAGGGTACATGATCTCATAATCATTGTATTTCAGTATGTCCAACCACCTCCACTGTCGCATGTTGAGGTTCTGCTGATCTATTAAATACTTCAAACATTTTTTTATCAGTATAGATGGTACACTGCACTCCATACAAGTAGTGCCTCCAAATCTCGAGGGAAAATACCACTGCCCCCAATTCCAGGTCGTGAATGGGGCAATTTGACTCGTGAGGCTTCAACTGCCTCAAGGCGTATGCTATCACATGCCCCCTCTGCATCAGTACCGCACCTAACCGTGAAACTGATGCGTCATAGTACATCACCAAATTATTTAACCTCTCAGGTAGTATTAGAATCAAGGCCTCGCATAATCTTCGTCTTAGGGCCTTAAAAGCCAGATGCTGATTCGTTCCCCATCGAAATGTCACATTCTTCTTGGTCAAGCGGGTCGAGGGCACAACAATCTTAGAGAAATCTCTGATAGTAGCCCGCTAGACCCAAGAAGCTACGGATCTCGAAAGCATTCTTCAGTACTTCCCATCATATCATTGCCTCAATATTGGTTGGATCAACCGAAATACCCTTCTGGTTGATGATGTGCCCCAAAAATTGTACGTATCGTTACCAAAAATCACACTGGGAGAACTTGGCATACAGCCTCACTGACCTCAGAGTCTCCAATACTTCCTTCAGGTGCTGCTCATGCTGCTCCTTGGTCTTAGAATAGACCAAGATATCATCAATAAAAACGATCACCGACCGATCCAGCATCAGTCATCACACTCTATTCATGAGATCCATGAATGTTGCGGGGGCATTGGTGAGCCCAAATGGCATCACCACAAAATCATAGTGCCCATACCGAGTCCTGAAGGCTGTTTTCAGTATATCCTCATCCCAAATCCTCATCTGATGGTATCTCGACCGAAGATCAATCTTGGAAAACCAAGACGCACCCTGCAACTGGTTAAACAAATCATTAATCCTCGGTAATGGATAACGGTTCATCATCGTTAATTTATTCAGCTCTCGATAATCAATGCACATCATGTGTGACCCATCCTTCTTTTTCACGAACAGGATTAGAGCTCCCCATGGGAAACTGCTTAGACGGATGAAACCTTGGTCTAGTAGCTCCTCGAGCTGTGTAGATAACTCCTGCATGTCAGGTGGTGCTAACTGGTATGATGCCTTCGCTATCAGAGTGGCACCCAAGACCAAATCAATGCAAAATTCCACATACCTCTCCAGAGGCACTCCTGGTAACTCTTCGGGAAAGACATCATGAAATTCATGCACAACCAGCACACTGACCACATCCATCATGGTTTGAACCCTTGCATCTGAGATATAAGCCAAAAATCCCATACATCCCTGCTGCAGAAATCTTCTAGCCCCCACAGCCAAACAGAGGGTTGGCCCATGTGAGGCCCTCTCACCAAGTATAACAAGTTCTCCCTCACTTGGGGTTCGAACCCTCACCGACTGGCACTCATAATCAATCATGGCCCCGTTGGCCCCCAACCAGTCCATCCCGACAATCACCTTCAACCCTCACAACGGTATCAGGACTAGGTCAACGCGAAACCTCTCCCCAAGAACATTCAGGACACAGTCGTGATACACCCTCGTAACACTCACAGTGTGATCATCTGCAATCTCTACCTCGAACAGGGAATACAAAGTTCCCAGCGCTTCCCGAAACTTCTTGCTAAGTGTAAGAGACACGAATGATCAGGTAGCTCCCAAATCGAATAAAACATGCGCCGACATACCATTAACCAAGAAGGTCCATATACAAGCACAATGTACATATAAGTAATAAGAATAAATATAGAGCAAAGAAGAATAAACACGTACTAGCCACAATGTCTGGCTCTACCGGATCCTCCTCAGTAGTCAGCTGAAATGTGTGGCTCTTCACCGTTGGAGCGTCCACCTTAGCAGGGCGGCCATTAGTAATCCTCATCATGGCGGGCGCAGGTTCCACCACTGCTCCTCCCCCTCCATGCAAACTCGACCAATCCACCTTTTTATGGCCAGTCTGGTTGCAGTGGAAACATATCAACCCCTTCTTGGGGAAGTACCTACTCAAGTGACCCGGCTGGCCACATGCGTAGCATCCCAAGCCTGCTATCCAACTAGCACCACTGTGTGGTTTACCACGCTTGGCACACCGGCCTTGACCCTGTTGGCCCCGACTAGAAGAGTCTGAGGTCTTAGGCTTTTTAGCCTGACCTACCACTTCCTGTGCTTGCTCCAACTTCCGCTTGGTGTAGAAGTCCAGCTTATCTCTCGTTCACGAGCCTTCTCTACCATCTTATTTAGGGTTTTGCACCCTGTGAGGCTCACAAACTCCCGGATATCATCCCTCAACATGGAATGATACCTTGTCCTCCTTATGTCCTCATTGGTGGCATACTAAGGAATTAAAAATTCTCGTTCCTGAAACTTGGCGGTGATCTCCACCACAGTCTCGGCGGTCTGCCGCAGGTCATGAAAATCCCTCACTAGTTGTTGCATGTCATCTCAGCCACACCCACAGATCCCACCTAACTAGTTAGCTCTCCCCACTAGTCTCGGGCCCGATCTCTCAGCATATACGAAGCAAAACCCACCTTTGCCGCATCAGGGTAAGAACTCGTATGCTAGGCGTTTTCGATATCCACCACCCAATGTTGGCTAACAATGGGGTCCCTGACCCCGAAAAACTCTGGCGCCCCACACGCCTTAAAATCCCGGAACGAGGGAGTTCGGGCTTTGATCTGGTCCGTAGCAATATCGGCTTTGAATGACATGAGCCTCTCCTCCATGATCTCCATCATACCCTCCTTGACCGTACCAAAAATAACTGGGGTAGCGTCAAGGATGCCCCTCGTAACCTCAGTTGCAATGAGCTCACGCAACCTCTCATCGATGGGCTCAGTAGTGTCGCCTGACCCATACCCAGATCCTGACCCCGATCCTGATCCTCCTCCTCCCCCAAATCGTGTGACCACCATACTGAACTGCAATAGCATAAAATATAACGATCAGGATATTAATACAGGGGATCGTCCCATACCGGTCCTCCTTAGAGCTACCAGATCTAACATTGATTCAGGTACAGGTCCTGTGCTTTCAGTAGTACGGGCCCAATACTACCTTCCACACCTACCTGTACCTTTCCCAAGGCTATACCTGATAACTCTAATTCGACCCAACAACCATATCTCATAGGCCACCGTATAGTTCAAATCCTAGGTTGTCCTAAGATTTCTCTAACAACACCAATCATGCCAATCATAACATATTGCCTCATGCATGCAAATTATACATAGAAAAGGATCAAATAGACTTTCGAATAATAGACTCTACCCTAAGACCACAACCAAACAAGGAACATGAAATAAGGCCAAATCAATCATTCTAAGGCTATAAGACCTAACCGTATGCAATTTAGAAAGCATACATGTAGCAATATTCATACGATTATCATAACTCACATATTAGTATACATGGCTAACACATTAGGGAAACACTGAAGTGTTGTTTGTTTTTTCTAAGCCAAAATCTCTGCAGTCTGCGGACTATATCTGTAGACATCTGTAGTAGAAGAGGTGGACCAAACATCTGCAGTCTGAAAAAAGAAGATTGTTTGTTTTTTTTAACATCTGCGGGCTACTAAAATAAATTGAATGTAAATAAACTGATTTTTTTTAAACTTCAAAGTGATTTTTTAATATTTTTATGACTTTGTTATAAATAATTAACGAATCTATATCAACTTTTATGTATTATTGTGAAATAAAAATAAAAAAAAATGGTATGAATTAACGTATATATTTGATAAAACCAACAACTTTTGTTGCAAAGTTTTAACTAAACATTATAATTAGTGATCAAAGAATTTCATATATAAATGGACGGAAATAAACTTCGATTTTTTCAATTAAATCTATTAAAAACGTATTAAAATATTTTCTAGAGAAATTGACGATACTGTATTAAATAATATTTTACAAAATTTGGCAAGAAAATATAAGATTATAGTATGATTTTTTTTGATATTTATATAAACAACTTCAACGACTATTATTGTAATAAATATTTATTTACAAGTTTGTCAAAAATATCATGTTTGTATCGTCGAACGTTTTTTTTTTAAGTTTTGTAATTTTTTTTTTCAAATTGTTTATCATTAATAAAGTTGGAAAAATATAACTTAAAAAAAATAAAGATATATATGTTTTTTTAGGCTAGAAGATGTCTGAAGATGTTAGAAGACTCTGGTCCACATCTGCGCCAAGAAGAGGACGCGCAGACATTTTTAGGTATGCAACCTTCAGAAAAACAAACAGTCTGTGAAGGCTAATGTTTACGCGTGGTCTGCACGGTGCAGACAGAAGAGGCTACACAGATCTGCAGACAAAAAAAACACTACTTTACTTGGCTCGGCTGATCACATGCGTTGCACTCTCTTCTTTTCCATACTTTAAAAGTTACAACTTTTATTTATGATTTTGAAAACAATTTTACCATTTCCTTAGTTTTAGTCTTGACACACCCGAGGGTATGCCTAAATCCCTCAAACCAAGACTCTGATACCAACTTGCAACGAACTAATTTTCAAAAGAAAATTTTCGTTTTTGATTAACCAAAACACTGTCCACAAATCATGAGATCCCAAATACAACTGTTTTCAAAATTCATATTAAGTACAATTATATTTCAAATCATCAGAGTGTCCCTTAAGAAAACGTCTGAGAGAGTGCACGTCATGCCATCAAGCCTTGCCCTTGCCCTTGGGCTCAAATGTACATGAAACAAATCCACAAATTGTATGTTAATGATTAGTGAGTTCCCTAGAGCATACTGCACACACAATCTACATAACACATATCATAAAATGGGCCGACCATGGTGCCTTAGACCTATTGGTATGGTGAAGAGACTCACCTTTCACGAATGTTGTGCAGACAAGATAAGACCCAATAACTCCCAACGCGAAGCTCCAACTTAACTTCCTATAAGCATCATAAGATTAACGTTTCATAATCACATAATTACTCTCAAGGTCAACCCTGGTCAACCTTGGTCAAAGTCAAGGTCAATAGTCCATGTTGACCCCAACACATCGAGTGCATCAAGCAACTCATAGAGTTCCTACAGTGTCTAGAAAACCTAAACAAACCCCAGTCAACTCGCCGAGTTCACTTGATATCCAGTAGACGGGGAAATCCAATCCGACTCATCGAGTTACTAGCGCAACTCGTCGAGTCCCCATCCTTGTTTGCTTATTATGATGATTCATTGAATGCATGGACTCCAAGGCTTAGATATGAAACCGTAAGGCATCCGGAGGGTAAAGTTGGTGGGATAAAGTTTCCAACTTTACCCTCTATAACCACTCTAAATGCTTTAAGGTCCTTATTCAAGGTTAGAAAGCTCAAAAGTCTTGCCATGCATTCCAAAAACTTTAGGGATCTGGAATCCCTCCTATCCAGAGGAGTTTCTACTCCTCAAAATGTTTCAAAGGTGGAGGCTTCGTGGACATGCATGTCCAATGCATGTCTTTAAGTCAAAATGGCTAAAAGGGGATATCTACTCTAAAAATCTTGCATGGCACCCTTACTTGATCAAAAGCTAGATCTAGCCTACCTTGGGACGATTTTACCCTGGAGATCCATAAAGTTGCAAACTTTATGAATCCCATGTATGCAATCAAAAGGAATTATAGGAAATGAAGAGTAAACTCAAGAGCTAGCCATATTCTAGGATAGAAATCGAATCTTGAAGACTTACCACAATCCACAAGATGGTCAAGCTGAAGAGTGAGGGATTGGTTTGCTGGATCTTCTTCTTCTTATCACTATCTCCTTTTTTTCTTGATCCACAAGTCACTCTAGCTTACAAAATGAAAGAGAATGGGGATTAGGGTTTAGCACAAACATTCTTAGGGTTTGGAGGCTGATGGAAGGTCAGCCTCAAGGTTCTTAAGTTGATTATATAGGATGCAACCCTAAATTTAGGGTTTTTCCTTTACAGTACCTACTCGTCGAGTTGTCCTTCCAACTCATCGAGTAGGGCCTTGATCTTGCATCCTCAAAATGTTCTCTAATCGACGAGTCAGGGATCCCAACTCATTGAGTCCCAACACCAAAACCCTAAAACTTAGAAAATTAAATAATACCTGGAATAGGTGTTACAACTATTGATGATATGACTGTATGCTTATATGTAGGTGTTTAATCGACCCATACCAATTAAAAGATACCGAACATGTTGAAATAGAATCGGGGGTGAAATAGACCCGTATCGGTTGAAAGATACTAAAGGAGTTGAAATAGACTCATGGGTGAAATAGACCTGTATCGGTTGAATGATACAAATAAAGTTGAAATAGACTAGTGGTGAAATAGACCTGATTTAACTTCGTGTTGTTATGTATGTTTAGTATGGGTATTTTGTGTAACACTCTAAAATTTCAAACGAATTTAAACTTTTCAAAAACAACCCAGTTTCGTTAAATTATTACAAAAAGGTTTTCAATACAATTATTATCAGAGTCTTCCCAGAACCATATCCTAAAACATAAACATGAGGAGCGGTACGATCACGCCTTCGCCTTGCCACAGTCTCCTGAAGTACCTGAAAAACATTAAACCACAACTGTAAGCCCGAAAGCTTAGTGAGATACCCCCAAAATACCAACCACATATACCACGCATAACATATCATAACCGAACAGAACATCGATGCACTTCGGGTCTACTGTGTGACTGGTACGCCGCACCAGGCCTTCAATCCACCTAGTCCACCCTCTAAGTCTAGCCATATCCCTCGAGTCTGTAGTGTGGTTGGTCCGTCCGCACCGGGCCTTTAACCCACCTGGTCCACTCTCTGAGTCTACAGTATGATTGGTCCGCTTGCATCGGGCCTTCAGTCGGCCTGGTCCACTCTTCGAGCCTCGGCACGTCTGGTCCACCCTCGTGGGACCTACAGCCTATCCGGACCGCTCGTTGGGCCTTCGGGATAACCAATCCGCCCTGGGTATGTTGGCCTACAACACAAAGCAGGACCCCCCTCAACCCAAACCCCAACCAAACAACCATGTGCACATAAACATATAATCATATAACAATTCACATCCAATCAAACCGATCTACCAGATCACATAACATAACATACTCTAAACAGAATACCGACCTAATCGGTCACTAGCATAACATCATCCTATATACCAGGATACTGACCTTAACTAGGTCTCTAACATATACCATCCTAACTACCATGATGTAAACATAGCAAGGCAACAATATAACATGATACCCGGATTTCAATCCAATAAAGGGTCGGCCTTGGTGCCTTAGACCCTGTTGATATAGTGAGGATAACTCACCTTGCAACTGCTGACTGAAAAGATAAGATCACGCTGCTCCAACCTCCGACACGAACTCCACCCCTGATAATACCAAAAGACTAAACCCAATAAATACCAATAAATACCGAAATGCCCTTGGAAGTCAACTGGTCAACTCTTGGTCAAAGTCAAAGTCCTCAGTTAAAGTCAAACTTCCTGACTGACCCTACTCACCGAGTCAACCCGCTGACTCGCCGAGTCCCCCAACTCTGAAAAATCCCATCTCAACTTACTAAGTCATCCCTTGACTCACCGATTCTCAGCTTAACCTGAAAAGGCTAGAACCTCAAGACCAGACTCGCCGAGTCCAAGAACAGACTTGCCGAGTCCAAGGCTATCTTCAACCAACTCGCCGAGTTCTTCTTCCAACTCGCTGAGTTTCTTCCCATCTTCAAGCAACTCGCCGAGTACACCAATGTGACTCGCCAAGTACCACTAGCTCTTAACCCATACAGAGGCTTTCCAAGCCATGCAGGGGTTCCAATCCATAGATCTACTCTTCCACAAGCTATTCCTCACATAAAGTTGCAAACTTTACGTGTATCCAAAGAGATCTAAGCATAATATACTCTAGGGCTAGGGTTTGGGACAAAAGAACTTCACCAACAACTCTTGAGCATAGACTTTATGGCTTTCTGGATCATTAACAACCTAGATCTGAGGTAGCAACCTCAGATCTTACACCAAACTTGAGATGGACCTCATACATACCACAAAAACCCCACAATTGATAGAACTAGATGCACAAAAGCTCAAACAGCAGATTATTACCTCAAATGAAAGCTCCAACTGAAGAATAAGCTAAATCTCTGCAAAACCCCTTACTCCAACCTTCTTGTTCTTCACTTCCCCTCCAAGATTTCCTCCTCCAAGACTCTATGTTCTCTCCAACTCTCTCACAACTGAAAGCTAGGGTTTTCTGGACTTCAAGGGAGAGTAAAGATACTGGGGAGAGGGTATTATGTTCATTATATAGGGCTCAACCCCCGGGATTAGGGTTTTCTCCATACAACACCAACTCGCCGAGTCCACCCATGAGACTCGCCGAGTTGGTCACTTATCACTCGACCTGAACACGACTCGACTCGCCGAGTCTATCCATAGACTCGCCAAGTCCAACTTTCTTATTTACACTTTTAGTCCCTCAACTTTACTTCTGAATTCCGGGATGTTACATTTTGGGCAAACTCACTAAGCTTTATGCTTACCGTTCTATATTTATGTTTTCAGGTACTTCAGGTTTAAAAGAGAAGGGTATGACATGATCACACTGCATCCACCAGTGTTTTGCATTGTAACACCTGGAATCTTGAGGTTCAATTGTTGGGAATGAATCCCCCTTTTGAGGATTGGACATGGCTTTTTGGAGGAACCAACGCGACATGTCTATATAAGAAGAAGCATGAATGTCATTAAGGTCAACACGACATGTTGCCTCTTGGAACACAACATGTTGATGGCTGGAATGAAAACTCTAATCTTTCAGGTTTTGCTCCCTATCCAAAGGAACATGAGGCTAAGGTTGTCCATCATCAGTCCCTCAATCCCTGAAAGAAACCCTAATTATCTTTCCTCCTATTTTTGAGCTATTTTGGTGTTTTTGAAGCTAAAGAAGGAAGAAGGTGGAGATAGGAAGCAAGGATCCAACAAGCAAGCCCTCATTCGTCAGTTTGGCACTCTTCTAGATCCTTATATCCAAGACTTGAATTTTATCATTCCAAGATGTTAGATCTTGAGTTTTACCCCTTTTAGTTTCTTATTCTTAGATATTGGAATGGTGGTACATATCATAAATTTTGCAACTTTATGGATCTCCAAATCAAGGTGATCTAGTAGTTTCTTGGATTTGGTCTATAATCAAGTTTTGTAGCCATGCATAGAGATTAGGTCATAAATCATCATTTTAACCTAATACGGGTTCAAGACATACCTTAGATATGTATGTCTAAAAAGCACCAACATTTGAGATGTTTTGGGTGTTAGAATCACTTCTGGAAAGGATAGACTTCAGACTTTAAAGATTAAGTGCTTATTGGTTAAGCCCTTGCATTATCAAGCTTTATGGTTTGGGTTTTGGACCATGTTGGTAGTCCCAAATGGATAAAGTTGGAAACTTTACTCTTCTAAATCTCATTTTGATCTAGATCTGAGATTTGGAGCTCTTGGATTCAAAGAAAGCAGCTTAATGTATTAAGCATTAGGAACTCAGGAAACCATGACGTGTTTGCAAGTCGACACGACGTGTTGGATGGGGTTTTCCTGACTATTTGGATGATAGCGAAACATAGGGTGTTGGAAAGTCAACACAGCGTGTTGGGTCAACATGGATGGTTGACCTTAACATTGACTTTTTTATTTGGCTAGGTTTTACTTAGAGGGGGGGGGGGGGTAAGGTATTTTGAGTTATATCTAAGGATGGTTACTGTTTAGGTGATGGGTAGAGCTGATATTCGGAGTCGGGACCTATTCAGCTATCGCAAAAGGATATTCGGACTTAAGTTGAAAAGATTTGAGATGGGGATGCTAGAAGTGTAATTATGAGGGAAGTTGCATATGACCGGGTATATATATAACCCGTCACTTTGTCCGTAACCCTAACCCTAGGAAGTTTTTCAGCCGCCACCTTAGATCTCCCTTCACCTCTAACTGCCACCATCACTTCTACGATTGTTGGCGCCGCCACCACTATTGTTGAGGTCGCAAGCCACCAAAGGCAACCACTACGACCATCCTACTGCCAGAGAAATGAAACCATGGTGGAGCCGCCACTATTTTCTGTTGAAAAGGCACCACCTTTCTCCCACTGTTGCATTACTTCCACTGCTGCACTCCAATCGTTAAAGACGAAGCCACCACTAATGCCAGCAGTTAGCTTTGTTGTTGTTCGTTGTGGTCTCTGCTCGTTCTCCTATCGCTACTTCACAACCACAACCGCTGCCGCGGCTCCAACGATTGTTCCACCCATTGCAATCGTCTTACACCACCAGGTGGGGGTTGGGTTCATCCTCCGAGAAAAAGGCATGTGTGCATTTTGTTTGACCAGAAATTTAAAAGGTGAAATCATAATCACCACCCGTGAGGTGGTGGCTATCACCTCCGACCACCGCCTACCACCACAAGGATGGCTGAGTGTACGTGTCTATGTGTGTGTATATGTGTGTGTGGGTTATATTGTGTGTGTTCTTTTGGATATTATGTGTATAATGTATTGTTTGGCTGGATTAATCAAGGAAACAACCCACCACCACCAACGTGAGGTGGTGGTTGTCACCTTCTGCCGCTACCAGCCGCTAGTTGGGTGGCGATGTGCATTGTATGATTGGATAATTAGTTTATATGCTTGGACATATTTAGTCAAAAATTATAACCACCACCGTGAGCCGCCGTTGACCACCACTACCCGAGTTGGTAGTGGGTGGTGCCTAACTTAATTAACATTAATTAGCCTGAAAACTTAACAAATGGACTAACTGGAACGCGATTGGGTTGGAAACCCTAAATAGGGTTTAGAAAACCCTAATTTTGGATATGTTAATTTGGAATTATCAGTTACCGCATTTTGGACTGTTAGATTGGAATTATGAATTAAACCTGATCAAATTGTATGGTTGACCTAGTAGAGTGATGGACTTAATGGATTAAGTCCTTAATAGGTTAAGCGAGAACACTTAACCCTAATCGTCATTTTATGTGAAAAGCCTAATTTTGTTTGGGCCTTGAGTTGGGCCTTTCTATTGGGCTTTGGTGATTGGGCTATTGATGGGCCATCTAAGAACAAGTATATGGACTAGAATATTTGGATGGTCTTTAGGGTAAGGCCCATGTGAGGAGTTTGGGCCAAATTTGGAAAATTGGGCCATAGATGGGCCATATTTGGGCCTTGATGATTATGAGATATTGGACCATCGAAATGCTAAGTGTTGGGACTAGAATAAACTGTTGGGCATTAGGGTAAGACCATGTAGAGGTTTGGGCCCAATTTGGAAAATTGGGCTATATGTTAGTATTTGGTTTATTGTTTGACTTTTAGGCCTTTTGAGTATGATTTTGGGCCTAGGGCTTAAATCAAGCTAAGTTGGGGGTAAAGTAGTCTTTTACCTCAATCATGGACTTATGCTTATGTATTGGAACCCACTTATTAATTAGGTGTTGTTTTGATGTTGACAGTTCGAGAATCTGTTATCCAACAACTAGAGCTTTGTCTGTGGGACTTCAACAATGCAAGGTAAGTTACCTTCCTATAGAAGTGGGTCGAAGGCACCATTTCCGGCCCGCTAGTAGTTGATTATAGTAGAGATGATTATCTTTGTGATAATTATCTTGTATGTCACTATCTGTTATGCTTTATGTACTAGTATGCTATGATATTGTGTGATAGTGGTAGGATTGGTAGATTAAAGCCCGTAACCGGTTGAAATAAACCGGAGGGTAGGTCGGGCACCCAGATAGGCATGGCAGTATGTTTATGCTATGTTATTATGTGGTAGTGGTAAGGGTGAAATAGTCCTAGCAACCGGTTGAAATAAACTGGAGGGTAGGTCGGGCACCCAGATATGCCTGACAGGGGTAGGTCGAACACCTCGGTATGTCTGACAGGGGTAGGTCGCACACCCCGGTATGCCTGACACAGGTAGGTTGAGCACCCAGATATGCTCAGTAGGGTAGGTCGGGCACCCATATATGCCTGGCAGTATGTTTATTATATGGTATGTGGTATGATGAGGGAACTTACTAAGCTTCGTGCTTGTGGTTTTTAGTTTTGGTTTCAATTACTTCTTCTGTAAAAGGAAAGGAGCTGGTATGATCGCAGCGCATCACATTATGTATTCCGCACATGAGATCTTTGGGATTATACTCTGATGTTGTTCCATTATGACATGTTTCGATTCTTGACATATTGGTTTTGATATGGGATGACACTATGGATGTTTTTTATACTATCGGTTATTACATTAACGTAATTAAAATGAAATTTTTGGCCTTGAATTTTGGTATGTTACATAATTGCTAAGGGTATGCTTTAAAAATTGTATACAGTTAGAATCTTATAGCCTTAAAATGATTGGGTTGGCCTTATTTCTTGTTCCTCATTTGGTTGTGGTCCTAGGGTAGAATATTTTATTCGTCAATCTATTTGATCTTGTATTGTGTATGATTTCCATGCATAAGGAAATCGGCAGTAAGAATGGAAGTTCCTAGCATGAGTTATAGTATGTAAGTTTGAACGTTCTTTGGTTATTCTATGGATTGGAGTGCTACTGCATGAATGTTGCTTGCTTTGTGCTTTGTGGGACTCTTAAGTAATGCGAGTTAGCTATTAAGTGAATATGTTAAGTCACATGTAATAAAGGTTGAATAATCTTAGAGTGATGGATTTGACCTTATTGTGCAGTTCTCGTTTGAGTCTAACCGTTGTAGGATGAGTCTTTTACTCGAAGGATTATCTCAGCTTGGTTAATGTGATTGTGTTCATGAGGTAGCTAATTGACATTATGTGTATTTCTTCACCAACTGATGACAGGGTGAGGTCGGAAACCTAGGAAATGCTTTGGTGGGTTTTGTTGTGCTGTTTAACGAGTGCTTAGAGTATTAGTTGGCTTGGAGGATTTGGGATGATTCTTGAGGAAAGTATGGATATGTGTGGAGGGTATTATTGGACCAATACTACTGAAAGCACATTATCCATACTCCAATCGGTGAGAGTCTTGGAGAATCTAGGAAGCCTGTGAGATGAGGATTCTTAGTATGGAAGTATTGATACCAGTGCCATTAGTATATATCAGTTCGGTACTCGATTCCTATAAAATACAGTTTTGGATTTCGATACTAGTTCAGTCAGTTCCGGTAACATGTTATGTCCTATGTTCCTCTGTTTCTTTCAATGTTTTGATGTTATTCTTTAGTTACATGACTTACCTTTAAAAGAATACCAAGATACTCATGAAAATGCCAATATGCACATTTAATTAATTAATCTCACACTAATGGTGTAAACCCATTTGGTCTCTGGTTTTCCTCTCATCGGACTACAAAAACCTTGTAACCTGATCCTCCACAAAACATATTTGGATCTTGGGTAGTGTATCAAAACCTATCAAAAAAAAACAAGTGCAAAAATACATTTTCCCAACATCAAAAAACAAGTGCAAAAATACATTTTCCCAATATTATTGACTTGACAAAAAGTTTCATTGGTCTACTATGTACCCTTACACAATTATGTAACGAGGGAAACCTTATACTATAATGGTCGCTATCTAAACACATCATCATTCACCAATGTCTACTCAATTTCTTGTTGTCTATGTCTGGATACATCACCATTATATAATGTCACTATCTGGATGTGTCAGCATTCACCATTCACCAATATTAGTTTAAAACCTCATAACGAATTAAGATCATTCTTGTAGTCTACTCAACTTCTTGAACTTGCTTTTGGATGCCTACCTAGCTTAATACTAAGTAGATTGTTTGAGTGTATTATATCCGTATAAATTCTGAAATACCAACAATACATTCCTTCATTTTTGGTTATAGCAAACTTGAAAATCTCCCCAACCTTGTATTTGATACGGTGTATATATCGGATCACATATATATCTACAAAATAGTTAATTTGCTTTCATTGTATTAGACTGTGTAGAACTTTATTGTGTTGAAGTAGCAATTTAAAAAAAAAAAAGATGGTTGTGATCTTGTGATTATATATAGTTTTTGAATATGTTTAAAATTGTGTGAAATTATAGTAATGTAATTAATCATTGCATATTAACTGATGAATCAAATATGATCTCTGATACATTTTATTCGTTTAATTTGTATGTTGCATGTCATTTTCTTCCGACAGTATGTATTATTTTGGGCAAAAGAGATTTTTGGATATTTAAATAGAAAGCATGAAAACACAAATAAAATGTAAACAAGTGTCTTCTTTCGTTCCTTGTAATTTTTATGTACATTCCGATTGGTTAAAACTTAAAACTAAGAAATACGAGGTAATGCTCAATGATCACCTACAGTAGTCCCTACCCTATCTACCATACAACCCACAATCGCCAACATTCGGTATTTCATTCGATGGGTACCTTGAACGCAAAAGAGCTAAAATTTGGAAGATATCAAGGGATATGATCTGTGGTGTCCTGATTCCCCGTGTTCCTAACTTGTACCTGATCACTACTCCTCCCCTGTTTTTCTTCTTGATTCTCCTCCGTCATTACCACTTCCGACGTCGAGGAATTTTCCGTCGAGTAGCTCCGGCGACTACATCTACAAAACATTAAGGGTTTGCTCGAGATGGGTGTCGCCAGAAACGTTGGTTTTGCTTCTCCCGCCATGATTACCAGATACTTCTCTTCAAAAACAGAGGATAATTCCTTGTCGTTGTTTGGTTTATCATCTCCGGCCTCAAGGTCTCTTTCTCCATCTCCGGTGTTCTCCTCGTCTCTGGCGTGTTTAGCATAGGAGCAAGCGAGGATCATAAGAGAAAAAGAAATGAGACTGAGCATCACAGCAAGCCCACAAAAGAGGTATGGCACCGGTGAGTGCCACGGTGACTGGTGAACAACCACCGGCGATGATGGAGCCATTGAAGAAGGTATAGATAGAGTCATGAATGATTGTTTTAGTTCTTAATTGGTAAATACTATAGAGTTGTATACGGGGGAGTAGTGGCCGAAAAAGGTGTTATGTAAGGTGGTATTTATAGATGAGAGTTTATTTTTAGGTATAAAAATATATGAAGTTGTGCCAAAGAAACCATTGGGTACCTTGTAGTTTCTCACGTTCTAATTTATCGTTCAACTTCGGTTTTTCCATGCATTAAAAGGGAAAACAAATATATTTAAGAAGTATGTATAATAATCATATTAATTTAAAATTAAATATAAAGGTTTAAATATTTAAAAACTTTGGATTTATAAAAAAAAAACAAAAAAAAAAAATGAATTATTAAAATTGTTAAATATAAAGGTCTAAATATCTAAGAAATTTGAATTTATAAAAAAATAATAAATTAGTAAAATTGATTTTTTTATCTTTTAAATTTAAATAAATAAATAAAATAAACTAATGAGCTTTAATTTGAGAATTTTAAAATAAGAAAGTAAGTTCATTAATGAAATTTATATTAATTTATTACAACATTTATTATAATTAATACGTAAAAGTATTATGCGAAATTTAATAAAATAGAAAACCCCATGAAATGATATGTTGAAAATAAATTAATTCAAAAAAACCAAAAAAATGATATTTGGCAAATTGAATGAAAGTGCAGCATATGATAAAAAAAAAAAACCTTCATTTATTAGAGTAGATTAAACCATCATAAATCTTTTGAATTACAATAGTCTAATCTACTCTAACCTCAAGATCCCCATAATTACATTCAGGATCCTCAAACCTCAAGATCCCCAAAATTACTTCAAGATCCTGACTGGTATTGTACATTCTCCTAGTATTTATATTGGATATATGCTTTGTTATTTTTCCACATGTGTAGAAATAGTCGGCCAAAGACTTATTCTCAACGAATATTCATTGTGACCATGCAAAAGACTCGGAAGACCAAGTTAAAAAACGGCTATGAGTTGATCTCAGAGGATCCCGAAATTATCGAACATTGTGTTATTAGCTTTAGACTATAAAAAACACTTGTATTCATCACACTACACACGACACCTAGTAGAACTACAACACTTGTTCTTACACTCTTTATATTTTCTCTATAATCAACCTTTTTCAATTAATAAAATCATCGAGGCAGGTGATCGTTATCACCTCCTAAGGTTTTATGCTGGAGATCCTAGCAAGGATCAAGGGCTTTCTTAGTAAGCAACTTGTGTCATTTTGATCATCATTTTATACTTGCTTATTCTGAACATCAGAACCTCCCGTACACTTTGGTTGATTCCTGTTTGTTCATTTTTTGACCAAAATAATTTGGGGACCATCGTGGGCCGTGGAGTTCAAAATCCTTCAAAAAATCATGTCTACACAATCAACATGTCTTCTTCCTCAATTCCTCTCATTTCATCCAAAAACCTTTCGCCGCCACTGGTTGGAGCTCCCAAGAAGGCCTCAGAAGCACCGAAGAAAAACACCTCTCCGGTCGTTACCCCGTAACTCAAGGATCATCCTATGTTGATCTCCAACAATGAAATCTTCGTTATGATGAAGATAATGGAACGACAAGTTGCCAACAGCAGGAGGATAAAAGGACAATTCTCAAAGAAGAATGAGGACAATAATCCACAAGCATTAGGAGGCAGCACCATCGATCTTGCAGCCCAAGATTTTGAACTTTGATAGCACGGGATCCTTAGCGATTCGCCGCGAGATAGGATCCTCAATACCGACATCTGTTCCCACCGTGGGTGCAACTCCAAGAGAACAAACCCATACGATCCAGGATCCTAACGAAACCTTTGTTACTCCTAATAACAAGGATCATGGTAACTCCGTCAATAATAATATCTTTACTACTGACATAATGGATCTTGATGCAGGTCTAAGCCTGATCATAGCTAAGGAGCTCTAGAAATTACTACAAATGATCTTGAGCGTGTCTGGAGTGGTTCAGCCTATACCAGAAGTATCCTGCACAAGCCACAGGATCTCAAGATTTGTTTCGGCGGTAGCTGACACTGAAGTCCCAAAGCGCTTTCAAGCCCCCAACATGAAGCCTTATGATGTTACTACATATCATGAGGAGCATGTGGTACAATATAAAGAAAGGATGAAAATCATTCACCTTCCCACTCACTTAAAAGAAGCTTGCATGTGCAAGGGTTTTGGTTCAACCCTCATGGGATCAACTTTAAAATGGCTCATTAACGTTCATCCTTATTCTATTACATCGTATGCTCATATGATTAATATATTTAACAATCAATTTTCTTGTAGTAGAACATTCGAAAATATCACTAGTGATGTCTATCGGGTGGTATAGGATCCTAAGGAATCCCTTAGGACTTTTGTGAATAGGTTTGGTAGAGAAGCTCTAAGTATCCCCAACATCAACATGTAAACTGCAGTTGAAGCCTTTAAAATGGACTTAAAGAAGACAAGGAAATCCAAAAGAGGATTCTCTCTTTTATGAAGACCTCATGATGACTCCATGCAAGAGGATGGACGATGTCGGAAGCAGAGCACTAAGTTTCATCAAGCTCGAAGAAGACAAGGAAATCCAAAAGAGGAGTAACCAACCAAGCTCTTACGATCACCCAAATAGAAATGCTGACTCATTGACCTAAAGATCCTATAAGTCAAAACCATATTCCAAACCTAACGATCATAGGGTTAACGCAATTGAAGATGAAGGAGATGAAGAAGATTTTCCAAAAATTACTGACTATTATTTTTCCGTGGATATTTTAGGTGTAATATTTGCTATGTAGGATCTTGGACACAAAGCAATATGGCCAAGAAACATAGAAAAATCCACTACTTGGAAAGAAAAATCCAAATGATGTGCATACCATTAAGATTTTGGTCACATCACAGAGGATTGAATAACTTTTAGGAATGAGATCAGCTACCATCTGGGCAAAGGATACCTCAAAGAAATCCTTGGTAGAAGAAAGGAGAGATCCAAAGAAAAAGAACAGGATCCCCTCTGTTGATGCTAAGTTAATCATGTGATTTCTGGAGGACCTAACATTTGTGGTACTTCTTATTCCACAGTAAAGAGGCACGCCAAGGTATCCAAAACGGACAAGGAAAAAGGACCATGGAAGAACACATTAATCACAAATAAGAAGGAGATCACCCTCGACAAAGCAGATAAGCAAGACATTCAGGATCCCCTTTGTTGACGCCAAGTTAATCATGTGATTTCTGGAGGACCTGACATTTGTGGTACTTCTTATTCCACAGAAAAGAGGCACGCCAAGGTATCCAAAACAGACAAGGAAAAAGGACCATGGAAGAACACATCAATCAAAAATAAGAAGGAGATCACCCTCGACAAAGCAGATAAGCAAGACATTCAGGATCCCCTCTGTTGATGCTAAGTTAATCATGTGATTTCTGGAGGACCTGACATTTGTGGTACTTCTTATTCCACAGCAAAGAGGCACGCCAAGGTATCCAAAACGGACAAGGAAAAAAGGACCATGGAAGAACACATCAATCACAAATAAGAAGGAGACCACCCTCGACAAAGCAGATAAGCAAGACATTCAGGATCCTCAGCATGACGAATTGGTGATTACTGTCTACACCGCCAAACATTTCGTCAGAAGGATCCTCAACGATGGAGGATCCTCAGTCAACATCATACTACTGGATACGTTCAAAAGAATGAACATCCCAGAGTATGAGATAGTTGTAAGATCCTCAGTGTTGATTGGATTTAGCAGTGAAACCAAGCACCCCGTCGGTGAGATAAAGCTACCTATCTACATAAAGGTGGTAAACTTAATACAACGTTTTTGTGTAATTGATACATTATCCTCTTATAATGTTATACTAGGTAGACCATGGATCCACAAAATGAAGGCCATTCCATTGATATATCATCAATGCATAAAGATGCCCACCCCATGGGGGACAGTGAAGATCATAAGAGACCAAAAGAATTCAAGGAGTGCTACAAGACTTCGATGAAATCTTCAACAATTCCATGACAAGCATAGCAATTAAAGCAGGGAAACGAGATGTGCTAGAAGCAAGAGAGCAAGATATAAAAGAAGTGCTCCTGAACCTTGAGGATCCTGAAGCTAAAGTTCTCATAGGATCCTCAATGCCCGAAAAATTCGAACATGATCATATAAGGTTCCTCAAAGCTAGAAGAAAGATGTCTGCATGGAAGCATGAGGACATGAAATGTATTGATAAAAGCATAATAACCCATAAAATTAACATTGATCCATCTTTCAGACCGGTACACCAAAAGAGAAGGAAATTTGCATCGGAAAGAAATCAAGTTATACAAGAAGTAGTAGACAAACTTCTTAAAACTGGGATGATCAAGGATGTGAAATTACCAAGATGGCTAGCGATTGTGTTCATGGTACAAAAGAAGAATGGTAAATGAAGAGTGTGTGTAGACTATACGGATCTTCACAAGGCTTATCCCAAGGATCCTTTCCCTCTACCACACATAGACTCCATGATAGATGGGACATCGGGTCATGAATTATTGACATTCATGGATGCATCAACATGATTCCAACATATCCAGTTGGAACCCTCTGACCAATGGGACATGACGTTTATAACTCCGACATGTATATGTTATTATACTGTCATTCCATTTGATCTTAAAAATGCAGGTGCAACATACCAAAGACTAGTCAACAATATGTTCAAAGAGAAAATAGGGGACACCATGGAGGTCTACATCGATGACATGGTGGTCAAGTCCAAAAATAGCTGAGGATCACTTCAAGGATCTCGAAGAAGTCTTCGACATTATGGACCAATATAACATGAAGTTGAATCCCTCCAAGTGCCACTTTGGGATGAGATCAGATAAGTTCATGGGATAGATCGTAACCAAAATAGGAATCGATGCAAGCCCGGTGAAAATCAAGGCCATCCTCGATCTAAGATCACCATCCTCGACAACAGATATTTAGAGACTAACAGGAAGAGTAGCAGCCCTAAACAAGTTCATCGTAAGATCCTCAAAAAGATGCAAGCCTTTCTACGACATCTTGAAGAAGATCAAAAGATTTGAGTGGACCCAGGAACATGAAGATGCTTTCCAAAAACTTAAAAGATATTTAAGTTCACCACCCGTATTAGTAAAGCCATTAGATGTGGAACCACTCCTTCTCTACCACTTAGTGTCCTCAAACATGGTGAGTGCAATATTAGCTAAGGATCTTAATGAGGACCAACATCCCATCTACTATGTAAGTAAAAGTCTCCTAGATCCTGAGACCAGGTTCTCCCACCTTAAAAAACTTATAATTGCATTAGTAACTACTTCTACTAACTTAATACATTATTTTGAAACACACCCTATAACTGTAAGAACTAGGTATCCCATTAAGAATGTTATGAGAAAACCATAAATATTAGGAAGGATAGCAAAATGGTCCATGAAGTTAAGCACATATGACATAAAGTATGATCCAGGATCCGTGATAAAGTCTCAAGCATTGACAGACTTTGTGGCCGACTTTTGTGATGATCTAAGAGTTGAAGTTGAAATAAAAGCAAAAAAATATTCTGGAAGAAGAGAACATGGGAAGATGGAAACTATTCACGGATGGAGCATCAAACCAAAGACGAAATGGATGAGGGATCATATTAAAATTGCCACAGGGGGACATCCTACCCCAAATAATCAGCTGTGAGTGCAATGCAACCAATAAGGAAGCAGAATACGAGGCACTAATCATGGGACTACAGTTGTCTAAAGATCTTCAAATCAAGGATATTCAAGCATTCGTCGATTCCTTACTATTGACTAACCATTTTAATGCTTTAGCCAATTTAGGATCCTCCCTAAGGATCCCATCAGAAACCAGGATCCCGATAACCCACATGTTGATCCCAGTAATCGAGGATCCTGCCAAGTGACTGACGGATCCTAATGATCACATGGAAACTACTGGCATTGATACAATTAAAGATCCTGATTCGACGATTCATAATCAGGATCCCAATATCAAGGATCTATCTCCAACCTCAGGATCCTAGACCCAACCCATTATGGAATACCTCCTGAATGGCACAATCCCTAAAGAAGAAAAAAGTGAAAGGGCATTCAGAAAAAGGGTCTCAAGGTTTGTTATAATCCAAGGTAAGTTATACAAAAAAATCTATGGCAGATCCATACCTTAGATTCCTAGAAAATCATGACGCTACAAAAGTCCTAAAGGATATACATGAAGGAGACTGCAGCAACCATGCTGGGTGCAGATCCTTATGCTCCAAAGTGTTGAGGACATGATACTACTGGACGACCATGAAGAAAGATTCCTTCCTTTATGCCCAAAAATGTGATGCTTGTTAAAGACATAGCAACATCTTGCATCAACCTGCAGAACCTCTACATCCTATCATCTCCCCTTGGCTATTCATGAAATGGGGGATGGATATAGTGGGAAAATTGTTGGTAGCTCCGTAAGGAAAGGTCTTTATGCTAGTGATGACTGACTACTTTTCAAAATGGATAGAAGCTGAGGCTTTCTTCCATGTAAGAGACAAAGAGGTAGTTTCCTTCATTAAATGTAGTATTTTGATCAGGTTCGGGATCCCTGTCGAAATTATATGCGATAATGGATCCTAGTTCATAAGCAAAAGGAAAAGGGGATTTTTTTTACAAGTTGGGGAAACAAGATGGTAATGTCCACTCCTGTCTACCCTCAAGCCAACGGTCAAGCAGAGTCCAACAACAAAATCATAGTCAGCAACTTGAAGAAAAGGTTGTATGAGAAGAAAGGAATATGGGAAAAAGAACTTCCTTTCATATTGTGAGTGGATAGGACCAGTTCTAAGGTAGCTACGGGCCAAAATCCATGCTCCTTAGTGTTTGGAACAGAAGTAATGATTCCCACTGAAGTGTTGATCCCAACAACAAGATACCTACTTCAAGACCAAGAGGACAATGATAAGATCCTAGCCCAGGATCTTGATATTATAGATGAGCTCAGGGTTCTTGCTAAGATCTATATCATTGCTCATCAACAGAGGATCACCATGGCATACAACAAAAATATAAAAGTGAGAAGATTCCAAATAGGAGACTTGTACTAAGGAAAACATTCCAAAATACCAAGGATCCTAGTGTAGTTAAATTGACACCTAAATGGGAAGGGCCATATCTCATAGATGCTGAAGCAGGAAAGGGGGCATATTGGCTGGCCACCTTATATGGAAATGTCTCGCCAAGATCCTGGAATGCCATATATCTCAGCTTATTTTATGTAAGTAAGAATTAGTCATTTTCCAATGCACTCAAGATACACATGCTATTTACCTTTTACCCTTTATTTTTATTACTATTTATTCTCTTCGAATATCATTACTGACTTAAGCATCGGAGGGGTGTTAGTTAGACTAACTCCCATACGTAGGTAATGTTTGTTGTGCGCAGGGACCAAAGGATCCTAACACTTAAGGATCCTAACATACAAGGATCTTGACAGATGAAAACTCAAGTAGATAATGGCACCATAGAGTTCCATAACTGCAAACACCCTATGACTCATAACACGAGTATACTAAGAATAAAGACTGATCATCTCTCTTATGAATAAGGGTAATTAATCCCCTCTAAGCTTTAAAGAGTTAATTACCTCTTTCGTACGAGTTAAGGTTTATACACCTCGCTTGGATGCACGTTATCTAACTATGGGATGTGAATAAGGGTATCATTTCACGCTACAGTGAATTAGCAACCCTCTTAATTTTGAACATAAGTTAAGATCCTAAAGTTGAAATCTAAGGTTTAAAACATTTTCATGTTATCTTAAGTTGGGATTTTCTCTAAATTTCTAAGGTTTATAACATTGAAACGTTATCTTAAGTCGGGATCTTCCCCAGATAATACACAAGGCTTATAAAATTTTCATTTTATCTCAAGTTGGGATTTTCCCTAGAAAACACATGAGGTTCATAACATTTTCATGTTGGGATCTTCCCCGAAAAATTAATAAAATTTATAACATTTTTATGTTATCATATGATTTGGGACCCCCCCCCCCCCCCTCTAGAAATTTACTAAGTTTCGAATTTTCCTAAGGTTTTTCAAGAATTATGATACCAACGTATTGCTTGAAGATGGGATACTCCCCATAAATTATATAAAATTGGTAGCATTGTAATGTTGTAAAAGTTATTTCAAGCATTTTCCAAGTTAGAGTCATTTCCACTTGACTCCTTGAACTTCACTGAATTAAAGATAATCCACGATCCTACTTGATGAACAAGGATACTTCCACATACAAGCCTTAAAGATAATCAACGAAATCTGAGTTATAACGAAGAAGTTATGGCTCGTCGAAGCTTTACGATAAAACTGGCACGACACTAAGAGACGTAAATAGTGAATTTATGATGGCGGTGTAACGACGCAAAAATAAGTCTAAAATTTTCGTTTAATTTTAATAATAAAACCACAAGTCATCAAATCATTCTGTCAAAATGTAACACCGCAAATTTGGAAACAGATTTCTCTATTTTTATAAAAACATAATTCACTTAATATTCATAAAACAACCATGTTTGAAATTTAATCCAAGTAATACAAAAATCCCAAGATCTCAAAATCATAAAATTCCATGCGTGTGTACTGATCAAGCCGGTGCCTTCCCACGGTCATCACTAGTACCTGAAATAAATAACACCAAACACTGTAAGCACAAAGCTTAGTGAGTTCTCCAAAATACCACATATAACACATATTAGCCACTCGAGGCTATAACTCTGTGGGTCCGTGCATCCAAACTCTGTGAACCATCAGGTTCTAACTCTGTAACCATGCACAACATAAATCACATAAAATAATGCAACGCAACACATAACACATATATAGCATACAAACACTGTATCACATAACTCTAGTTACCTACTCAAGGTAATGTATAGTGAGAAAACTCACCTCGCGTATCTCGGTAACTTGCAAGTCCCTGAAATCACTCGTGCTCGATCTCCCGGTCTATAGTCCTCCTATAACACAATACGTCTCTAAATAACACTTCACAACTAAGGTTGACTATCAACACAGGTCAACACTGGTCAATGGTCAACGGTCAACTTTGACTAGACTCGACGAGTGCACTATAGCGACTCTGCGAGTCTATAGGCATACACTGATTTCCCTGGGATCCTCACTTGACACGACGAGTATTCTCCTAACTCAACGAGTTCCACCTGGCATGAGTTGTGGGGCCTCCATGACTCAACTCGCCGAGTCTCAAGAACAACTCGGTGAGTTCTAGCTTGACTCAGTCCACCTGTCAACCCACTCTGACTCTCCCTGACTCACTGAGTCAATCCCTTAACTCGGCAAGACCACTCGCTGAGTGGTGCTGGGCAATCTTCATGCTACTTGCTGAGTCTGTTTTTCAGACTCGGCGAGTCCATGCCATGCATCAACTCAAACTTATGCCTGAGGTCAGATCTGTTCCATACATTCATAGATCTGGCCTCCCCAAGCATGATAATCACGTAAAATCCAAACCTTGGGGCTCAAACAACAACTATTTGCTGATAAATGATGTTTTTATCCCCATATCTCCTAACTCTAGGCCAATATTCTCATGAACCCTCATAAAGCTTAAGGAATACAGCTCTTCTGGACCTCTATGGATCTCATCTCAAGCCTTATCATGAATAGGAACGAAATGGACATCAAATCTATCCAACAAAGGGGTCAAGAAACCCTAAACCCCCATGTTCATCATAAAAACCGAAAAAGGAAGCCAAGATATACCTCCAAGATGATGCTCTGAGCTCCAAAATCGAAGAATGTCCACTTCCCTTGCCTTCTCTAGCTAGAATCTCCTTTGCCTTGCCAAACCATGCTTCAAAGGTCAATAATGGCCTCTCTTCTCTCTCAAAACGCTCAAATCTCTTTAAGGTTTCTCTCTAGGGGTTGGTGGCCGCAAATGACGGCCATAAGCCCCTTTAAATAGGTCTTAAACCCTGGAAATTAGGGTTTCATTGAACAGCGTGGTCTCGCCAAGTCTACTCTTGAACTCGCCGAGTCCAGACGCGAACCCGCGTCCAAAATCGCGATCCTACTCGGCGTGTTTGAGCTCCAACTCGCCAAGTCCACTCACAATTCTCCAAAAATACACTAATAATAAATACCTGGAAATTCTGGGTTGTTAAACAAAACATAAATCTTATTGCCCCAAAACATTATTATTATCATAGTAATGTTGGGTTATGAGCATTCTAACACTCCTAAGTGTACATGCAACCTTAAATACCTTGGATCTATGTTTTCTCTATTATACATGCAAATATGAATATCCAAGGTATTATCCTAAACTAGCATACAAAACTATCAATATAACAAGATAGAATACATACCTCTTTGATGGTGCTTGTCTTCATGAAGCTTGAGTGCCTAGTGCCCCAAGTGTGACACCTCAAATGGTTCACAATCATCAAAACACTTAGAATAACTTAGAGAGAATTCTACACTTCATGAAAATCGGCTAGCCCTTTCTTACTCTCACTAGTGGCCGCTTTTCCTCAAGAATAAGATGCTTATATAGTTATACAATTAGGGTAAACCCTAATTGTCATGACTTTCCATTTCCTTGGATCCATGGGTTCAAATACACCATGGAGCATCCATGGAGCATCATATGGGTTTTGGCCCAACTTGATTATCCATGGAGCATTAGCCCACTATACAAGTATGGATGATTTACACAATCAACCCATATATTTAATTAGTCTTCTTTTGATCACTTAATTAATCCTAGATTAATTCATGATCAATACTAATTAAATAATCTCATTATTCTTATTATTAATATACTAGAACTTATAATATATTAATAACCATAAGTGTCTTATTTCTCTCATTTTGTCTATCCAAGTGCATGATGGTATGCAACCCAAATGGACCATGCCGGGTCGGGTCAAGTCTTACCAATTATAGTTATGGACTTAGACATTAATCCAACAGTCTCCCACTTGGATAAGTCTAAAACTATTATTGCGTATGACTTCAGGAACCAACTAGCAATCGTAGCTCTCAAAAACTTCTGTCGAACTCTGACCTTGTAGATGAACTCTGACCTTTGTTAATGACTTGTCCATTAGATAAGGGATCATATATTACTCCATTCTAGATATCATATGGACTGAGACATGGATTATAATCATTCTCTCTGTCCATTTGTTGTTTCCCGATTTCCGATTTATGACGACTGACTAATTGAACAAATCAAATTAGTCCTGGCCCGGCCGAGCACTTCCATTTGTCATCATCAAATCATCGAGGGGCCCACAAATATCGCTTTTATCCCGAAGGTAAAAGGAATGGATAAACTTCAACTCATATGGCTTGTTCTACTACTTGTTGAATCATACACAAAGGCACGTTTTTTTAGCACCGAGTTACCAAATGCAGTTTCGTGCAATCAATGTACAACCAACTCATAGTAACAACTCATATCTCTAGGTTTGAAGAATATAAGATATTATTGTCTCATGATCACTCGTGATAAAATCCATGAAGTGATTCCAATGAGCGCGGGTTGAATCCAATACTCAGAACTTATGAGCACTCATGAGTGTTGTAGCCCTTTGTCCAACAACTTAGACCTCTACAAGCCAACCCATGACAGTCTTAATTCATATCTACTTCCAACATATGACCGACTGTGGAAGGTTTGAATAACTTAGTTGATACTAAAGTACTCTCCCATCTTTTCAGATTTGAGGAACTTTTATCCTTCTACCTAATTTGATTCTTCTTATTCGCTCTGCCATGCATTGGAACCTTTTCCAATGTCTCAGAGTTACACTTACGCTTGTAAGTATAATCATATTTACTAAGCTTTAGTAAACTATGACGAATAGCCTTATATCTTTTGTGGTGGACTTAATCAGCGCACAAGACTATGTACTCGATCCCTTAGTCCATTACTTGACTCACACATTCACGTGAACAAGTAATCAGTCTTAATTTTCCAATACTTGAAAGTTCTCATTCATCATGCTATAGAACTTGCATGATTCCAAGTCCTGGTCCAATTGAGACTTTGGATGATGAGAGTCTTTCCTTATTTGGTAAATTTAGACATTACCACAAATGAAGGAATCAATTTCATATTTCCACTCTTGCTATTAATGGAATCATATAAGCAACAATTTTTCCTCAAATTCCATTGTAAGGATATTTTAAAATAAATAAAACCAAAATTTCTTTTATTTTAAAACTATACGGAAAAACTTATCCTTACAACCCATATGAAAAACTTGTTGTTATCTATTCCTTAGCAATATCTCATAACTCCTAAGAATTAGCTCAAGAATCCGATTTTTCAAACTACGCGATAGAAATCCATCTATGCGATCAGATTCAACATATTCTTTCTTTAAGTTCCTTTACTTTTCTTTGATTCTTAAAACATTACCATGTGACCCAGTCACATCATGTATCAGGAATCTCAAAATAGAAACTTAACAGAGTTAGATTAGTGGACTTTTACCTGAAGTAGAGTCAATCTTATTGACTTTAACATCCTTAGGTAAATTAGGCAGCTTTGCAACTAATGACCCTTACTTTGGCAATATAAACATATGGACCCTTTGATAATGGTACACAGGACTATTACAGACTTAGCCTTTTTCTCTTTACCATTTGGTCAACCTAGTTGACTATGGTCAATCGCTTTCCTTGGGAAGAGAATGTTTTTTTTTCTGTATTTCCAGTGTCACCATTGTCAATTTCCATAAAGTTTCAGGAAGTTAATCTTAGCAAATAGATAAGATCATTAAGGGTCTTGTCATAGTCTGTTTCATAGGTGTTCCAAAAGAACTCACTATGTGACTTAGAAAGTGATTGAACCACCAACTTTCTCAAGACTTTGACACCCAACTCTCCCAGCTTGTCAATATGTGACTACATCTCCAAGATGTGATCACACCAAGACCTTTACTTGCCAATAGGGCTCGAGTGACCTTAAACTTTTTAAGAACTTGTGGGGTTGGGAGAATAATTGGAGGAGGTGAAAGAAGTATGATTTCCATGGGACATCATCTTCATTTAGGAAAGCTTGTTTCAAGAGATTTGGGAGGATCATAAATGTCTAAACCAGACATGTTTTGGGAGATATTCAAGATAGTTCATCTTAAAGTCCTTAATATAACACCCAATATGAAATATTAAGGCTAGGACCCATCAAACTATTTTATAACTTAGAAGAGGTATGCCGTAATCCAAGCTATAAAACAATTTGAAGGTAGGTGAATGACGATTCACCAATTTCCACCAAGATAAAACGAAATGTATTATTAGGTTTTAATTGGTTTTGAAACTCCTAGATCTTTTGAGATTCATTGAACTATTCAATGGCATGTTTCAATCTCGAGTGTGCTCTTCAGGTTTTGTGACTGGGATGCCGAGGATCACAAAACAAGGTGTGAAGTAACCATGCAAATTACTTGGTACCCTTAAGTGTTTATCCCTCAATCGATGTACCGGTTAACCACACATGCTCCATCGATACTATGATAAACATTAAGTTACCCTTTACCTACCTTGTTAAATACGAGTTAGTGTGCCGGTTAACCACACACGCTCCACTAACCGACTTAAACAAAGTGCAAAGTGTAATTTCATGGATTAGCACCTTCTTCACATTTTCCTAAGTAACTAAGATTGGGTATTTATAAGAGTTTAGTTACTTAGTATTTATCATTAATACTTTTAATGAAGGGAGAATTATAGTCCTGTCAAACCCGTTCGGCTAACGACCCTCCACCAGTCAAGCAAGCGGTGGGTGAGAGTGGACACCCATTAAGTTGCCATTTTATAGGCAACAACCTTATACCCACCTTATAGACCGGCTTCGTGAATGAGGCGTACTAGCGGTAAGACCGACTTTACTCTTATACATGTATATATTATTAACTTATAATATTATAATGTATAAGGGTTGAATTTGAACTTTTAAAATTCTAAGGGCTAACTTGGAACTAAAGTATTCATAAGAGAAAACTTTACAAATTCCAAAACTTGAGGGCAAGTTTTGAAACTATTCAAAACTAATTAATTCCATAACTTATGTGTTTAAAGTAGTTTTAATCCAAAAACTCTTCAAGTTCCATAACTTATGGAAGACTTTAAACTAATAAAAGAATTAACTTTTCTTTATTTTTATAACTTATGGAAATAATTAAGGTTACATTATTTTTTTTTTATTTATTTAATGAAGAGACTCTTGGTCCTCCATAACTTGAGGACAAATTATGGAGTCATAACTCCAATTAATTAGAACTAGACTCTTCATTTTTTTTTTGTAACCTTTGCCAATTTTATGAGTTTTATGAGTCTTTAATGTGACTCTTCATGTAACTTGAGGACAAGTTACACAAACACATTTTATACTCAACTCTTAGATTAAAATGGATTGAAAACAACTATTTCAATTAACTTTTCTATTAATCTAAGCAACTCATAAGAACAAGATAATTCAAATCAAACTTTTTCATGTAATTAGTCTAACCTTTAAACTAATACAAAACATGAATCTATTGACAATTATCTTTGAAAATGGATTAGCATGAACATTACCTCATTAAAAAACAAGTTTATAAGTTCAAAAACAACTTAGGGTAATGTTCCTAGTCCATTTCTAGCCAAAAACCTCGAAAATATGCTGTCTGGGGTCCAACTCGTCGAGTGCATGAACATAACTCGGCGAGTTGGATGCATTTTGCCTTGGACTCGTCGAGTCCCTTCATGGACTCGGCGAGTCTGCTGAGCTGACAGCATCAAAACTCGATTTTTCAGCTCTATTTGCAAGTATAACAAGAAAACAAGCCTAGGCTCTGATACCACTGTTGGGTTATGAGCATTCTAACACTCCTAAGTGTACATGCAACCCTAAATACCTTGGATCTATGTTTTCTCTATTATACATGCAAATATGAATATCCAAGGTATTATCCTAAACTAGCATAAAAAACTATCAATATAACAAGATAAAATACATACCTCTTTGATGGTGCTTGTCTTCATGAAACTTGAGTGCCTAGTGCCCCAAGTGTGACACCTCAAATGGTTCACAATCATCAAAACACTTAGAATAACTTAGAGAGAATTCTACACTTCATGAAAATCGGCTAGCCCTTTCTTACTCTCACTAGTGGCCGCTTTTCCTCAAGAATAAGATGCTTATATAGTTATACAATTAGGGTAAACCCTAATTGTCATGACTTTCCATTTCCTTGGATCCATGGGTTCAAATACACCATGGAGCATCCATGGAGCATCATATGGGTTTTGGCCCAACTTGATTATCCATGGAGCATTAGCCCACTATACAAGTATGGATGATTTACACAATCAACCCATATATTTAATTAGTCTTCTTTTGATCACTTAATTAATCCTAGATTAATTCTTGATCAATACTAATTAAATAATCTCATTATTCTTATTATTAATATACTAGAACTTATAATATATTAATAACCATAAGTGTCTTATTTCTCTCATTTTGTCTATCCAAGTGCATGATGGTATGCAACCCAAATGGACCATGCCGGGTCGGGTCAAGTCTTACCAATTATAATTATGGACTTAGACATTAATCCAACAAGTAAAACATCCCAGGCTGAATAATCAATGGTGTGTGTCATGCGATCATCTTGAACTCTTCCCTCCGCTACCGGAAGTACCTGAAACCAAAACTGAAAACTGTAAGCACAAAGCTTAGTGAGTTCCCCAACCTACCACATACCCTGTATCCTATCAAGACTGAAGACTATGAAGTGTGAAAGAGAGGATGAAAACATTATGGAAATTTTTTGTAAGGTTGAGGTAAATATCTCACTTTTAGATGTTATTCAACACATCCCTTGATATGTTAAGTTTATTAAAAATTTATGTAGTTCTAAGAAAAAGATGAAATTTAATGAAACTGTAAAAGCTGGTGAAAATATTTCTACCATTTTGCAAAAATGGTTTGCATTCAAAGTGCAAGGATTCGGGGATTTTCTCAGATCCTTGTAAATTGGAGAAACTTAATTTTTCAAATGCCATTCTTGACCTTGGTGCATCAGTAAATGTCCTTCCTTTCATGTTTTTGAAAAATTAAAAATGGGAACTTTACAAAAGGCCGGGACAATTATCTAGTTGGCTGACCACTCGACAATACAACCAAAAGGTGTATTGGAGGATGTTATTGTCCCGATGGATAATCTTATTTTTCCCGATGATTTTTATATTCTGGACATGGGTGATTTAGACTTATCAGATAAAAACTCAATTATTTTGGGAAGACATTTTCTGAAAACTACTAAAACGAAAATTGATGATTTTGTTGGTACGCTTTCTTTGGAATTTGATGGGGATCTGGTGAATTTTAAAATCAATGATTATGATACTTATGATAATATTTTTGTTAATTATCTGGGTATCAGCAGTCCTTTATGTGAGAGCTGTTGTGAGTTTTCTAATGTCTCTGTGCAAGAAATATTGTAGACATGAGCTTATCTAACACATCAGAAGAGTTAAAAAAAAGGAAAGTTTGGGGAAAAAGAGGAGAAGTTAGTTGCTGATAAGAACTTGAACATAAATAAGCTTAGGGAAGAGGAGGAGCTGAAATTTGAGGAAGAATCAGATAAAAATCTAAAAAGAAAAAAAGTTTTGAAAAAAGAAAAGGTGGGAGAGGTGATTTCAGAAATGAATCTGAAAAGAAAAGAATCTAAAAAATTCAAGGAGAATCTGAAGTCTTTTCACTTTGCTGAACAAGTTTCTGAAAGAGAAACAAATATGAAAATCATCTGAAAGACTTATTAGAAGACAATTTGAAGTCTTTTCACTTTGCTGAACAAGTTTCAGATCCATCAATATTGTCAAATTTTAAGGGATATAGAGTGACAAGGGAACCAGTTAAGCTTCAAAGAAGTGCCAACCGCACCAGTTTGTTAATTTGTTTAGGCAAACTCAAGCCAATGACTTTAAAAATGGGCAACTTTTCGGGAGGCAGCCCGATGAGTGTTTTTTTTTTTTTTTTTTTTTTTTTTTCCAGTAACGAGATGGTCATAGTTCCAAGCAACTTTGGGGAAATCAGATGATTGACAGAGTTGTTGAAATTCAGATTTTTCGCCACATCTTTGTCAAAATCAGATTTCTGCAATCTTATCAGGTGCATTCGTTCCTAGCTACACCCTTTTTATTTTATTTGCTTTATTTACTTGTTCATTCCTTTTTGATCATTAAGGACAATGCATCATTTTAAACTTGGGGAGAAGGTTAATGTAAAAATTTGCATTTTTTGTTAAAAATTTTAAAATTTCAGTTGTTAGGCTAAATTTTTCAAATTTTATTTTTCTTTTGCATTTTATTTTCTATATTTCATTTCCATGAATAATTAGAAAAATCCAAAAAAATACTTTATTTTTCTACATTCATAAACAAAAAAAAAAGATTTTTAGTTCTAGATATTTTTTTTAATTTCTACATATCAAAAAAAATTATGAAAATCAAAAATATCTTAAAAATCTAAAAATTTAAAATTTACATGAGATAACAATATTATTTACATTCGATAGCTCCGTTAAAATGAAGTGTGAAAGTTACTGAAAATAAGAGTTTCACTATAATCAATTTGAAAAATTATGTTTTCAAGTGCTTTAAATATTTTTAAAATATGAACCAACAGATGAGTCAGATAATATTTACAATGGAAGTGTGAAATAGAAAAACGAATAGTGTTTTAGAAATAATTTCCTTAAATGCCTTAAAAAGAACCTATATTCGATAACCCTTATCTTTCATTGAAATACTGAACCCTATAGTTTCTACACCTTTTAAGATTGGGAGGGAACTCTTGTTGTACGCACAATTTATTATCATTTTTGAAGTATTGAAGATATGGTGGGCCTCAAAGTAAAATTTGCGCCCAGTCAATATATATATATATATATATATATATATATATATATATATATATATATATATATATATATATATATATATATTAGAAATGGTACATCAAGCAACTTGAAGAACTCTACAATTGAAAGGCAAATCCAAGTTGAAATCAAGAAGCAAGAAAGTTAAATCTGAAGAGTAGATCAAGAGAAAGAAGATGTGTGGTATAATGAGATAGATCCCTCGATAGGGGAATCATAGGGGTAAGCTTGGATTTTTTATTCACAATGGAGCTTACTACGTTTACTAGACGAGTTTGGAAAAAAAGGGTTTGGTCAAGCTAAGTTTTTATAAACGAATTTTCGTGAAATTATTTTTAAAAATACATCGTTTTCACAAATTTAATTCGGCATAAAAACTATTTGCTCAAGCTTGGTTTGACTAATTAAATATTTATGAATCTGAAATAAAAGTATTGACACTGTTGTCTAGGTAGTGATTTTTTTGGAGCTTCCTCGTTGTTAAATCAGATCAAGTGAGAAAAAAAGAGTGAAGTATTTTTATTTTTTCTTTCTTTTATTCTAAATTCTTGTTAGGTCATCTAGATCTTTCCATTTGTTATAATGTTTTATCTTTTTCTTACTTGAGGGCAAGTAAGGTTCAATCTTGGGGAGATTTGACAGATGTCATTTTATGCATCTTTTATATTTGCTTTAGTATAATTTTTCATCATATTTTATGTTATTTCATATTCATTAGTTTAGATAATGTTTGGCTCATGTATTTTGTTAGTAATTTCGTACTTCGGGAGCAGCTTTGGATGCATTTGAGGGAACAAATTGATGCATATTTGGAGCCTAAATGGAGTTAAAAATGAAGGAGGATATTTAGGAACTCTTGGAAAATGTTTTGGTCAAGAAACATTCGATCGAATTGATCACACGAAGATAGACTACTACAAGCTGAAGTTAAAGGATGTTGCTAGCAGCTTTGACCCCTTGTCAACATTTTGACCATATGTCATCAACCATAACACCAATTAATGGGATTCAAAATTTTCTGACAACTTGACACAATTTCTGACAACTTTCATGTTTGTGAAAAAGGCCAAATCAGTAATTACATAGCCCAAAAATGCAACCGCATGTATGATCACATGTTTTTCCTGCGATCGCATGTTTGCCACGAAGCTTCCCAGGGTCAAAATAAGCTGTCTGGAAGTCATCTGAAGTAACAATTCCAAACCTGATTGCATATACTTATACATTCGGTCGCATGTTGTCCAAAAAAACCTAGAACAACAATGTACGTCATTAAATCGGCTCGATACATGTTTTTAAGAAAACCTGCGATCGCATAGGGCCTACTTGCGATGGCATATTATCAGTTTCTTTCTCCGTTAGTTTCTGGAAAGCCTATAAATACAATCATCATTATTAGATGTGGTAAGAGAGACGATTCCAAAAGACAAAAACCACTCCTGAAGGCAATTTCTAATATCTTTCAATGTCTTTTGGAGATCTGAAGACTACAAATCATCTCATTCATTTAGTTTAAAAGATTAATTCGGTTAATGTTTCTTTTTTCTAGTTTTTGTTTGTTTTTAGCCATGTCTTGTTAAACCTTAGTTTTCAGTTCCGCACAGACTAGTACTTTTCATGTGACCAGTTACTCGATCTAAGCTAGTTGCATGATTAGGAAAGTTGCAGCAGAACTAATGTAACGCCCGCAGATCCGAGCTAGTTAATTTAGAGGCAATAGGGGTCGAAACGACTGTTCTACAAAAAGATTATTTAGAATAAATAATCTTAACCAAGTTGTAGAATATGTCACAAGGTTTCTGTACATATAAAGAACGCCGAAATCTGAGTTATAATGAAGAAGTTATGACCCGTCGAAGTTTCGCGTCGGAACCGACACGGCGCCGGGAAGCGTAAAATAGTAAATTTATGATAGAGAGAGATTTAGCCTTAGCGCTCTAAACGAAAGTCGTAGAATATGTTAAACTAAGAACATCGATAAAAAGAACGCCCAAATCTGACTTCGTATGAAGAAGTTATGATTTTTTGAAGTTTCGGATTAGCGGTGTACAACCCGAAATTCGAATTTTAGATCGATTGATTTTTAGCCGACACAACCTAAACAAGAATAGAAGATCTCGTTATTAGTAGCGTAACGATAAAAATACAGATGAAAATGGACATCGGATAAAGAAGTTATGAGATTTTAACGAACCAATCCTGTCCCGGCCTGTTAAAAATATAACTTTAAAAATAAAGTCAAAATTAGCCGATGGAGTCTAAACGAAAGCTGTAGAGTACGTCTCCACCTACGCGTGGATATAAAGAACGTCAAAAACGGAGTTCGTATGAGCGAGGTACAAATTATAATAGCATATTTACGTATTAAAATAAAGTATAAATCATGTATACGTACATATATATATATATATATATATATATATATATATATATATATATATATATATATATATACATATGTATATATCATTAGAAAGGTATCGACGATGCGTTCATTATAAGACTAATGTTGAGTTCTTTCAACATTAGTTTAGTACAAATATCATTAAATCCATTTAAAATAGTATTATAGAAGGGTGTTTAGTTGTTTATATAACTAAAAGGTCATTAAGTAATTATGGAGGGTAGTTTTTGAAAATTCAATTAATATAAATAAGAGCCTTGGGCTCTCATATTTCTTGCACCATTCTCTTGATTCAAGAGTCTTTCTCTCCTTATCCCCCGAGCATTTCGGTCCCTCGTGATTCGACTTCTCTTTCTGTAGTTTTAGTATAGTAAGGTGAGCGCTGAAGCGCTGCACGAATCTTTGTTATAAAGATTCAGCGACGAAGTTCTGCCCCTGCAGAGCCCGACTCCTAGCTAAAATCCCCTTGGAAGTAAGTTATGCTTACCCTATTTTAAATATAGTTTATATTTAAAATTAGTATTGTTATTATAAATTTATAATAAATATTTGAGCTATTATTATGACTTATATAAGTGTCGTTATAATATCTTTTAACTACTCGCGGTACGGGGAATCTGGTTTAAAGGGCCGCATAGGGTTGTTGGATTTCAGAAGTGCTATACGCCAAAATGGTCCTGCCCTCCGGTGTTTTATGTCTGACCCCTGTCTGTACATAGTAGTTGGAAAGTATTGTTTAAACGCTAATATAATAATAATAATAATAATAATAATAATAATAATAATAATAATAATAATAATAATAATAATAATAATAATAATAATAATAATAATAAGACTAATAATTAGTCACGGTAATATTAGACTAAAATCTAGTGGTGATAATACTAGGTTTCGTCAAAGGAAATTATTTTAAAGTAAACGAAGCGCTGTCCGAGTACCGAGTCACCACCTTCTCAGGTGAGTGCATAGTCCCTTTCATCTTACACATAGATATGAAGTATTTTAATATAAATTACGTGCTATGTGTGCATATTGTCTGAATACTTACTGTCTATGCTGAGTGAAAGATTTTATACATGTTTTAAATGATTTAAACTATATATGTATTTTATATCTACGAAAATGTTGGGGTAAAACATGGGTAGATATAATAGATGAAATATGAGTTGGATGATGAGTTGAGAGGTGATATAGACTATAAGGTGTGGGTGAGAGGTGTATGATGTCAGAAGCCTTTTTCCCAAACGATGTCCCCATCATTCAGCAGAGTATGGATGACAACCACGAACTATCCTAGATAGTCCAGTAGAACACTATCAGGCTCGTAACCTGTAGGTGTTGTGAACGATGTGTTCACCCGGTGTATTCTAAACCTTGGTGATCATGCAGACTTGATACCTAGACCCTGGAGATCATGCAGACTTGGTGCCAAAACCTTGGCGACTATGCAGACTTAGTGCCTATTGTATAAATTCTGGCGACTATGCAGACTTAGTGCCTAAACCCCGGTGACGATGGACTTCGTGCCGATTCCTTAGGATGATCCTTAGGAATGTATGAACGAGGAATAGTTGATTCTTAGGGTAGATCCTTAAGAATAAAGCAGATAATAGGGATGGGTAATTGGGTTGATTGTTTGATTGTTTGAAAATAATAATTATATTATTGTGGGTTGAAAACCCTATGTACTCACCAGGTTTCCCAACCTGACCCACTCAGTTTATTTATATCACAGGTGTTGATATGAAGTCACATTACACTGAGAGATTTAAAGAGATGTAGATCACTAGTGTAAATAAATGTAAGTTCTGTTTATGCTTATGTTTCTGTATTAACGATGACATCCCAAATGTTTTAAAATGAACAAAATACGTTTCTTCGAAAATGTTTTAAAAACGTATTTATCATGTTTTTCTGGGAACAAATTCCGCAACATTTTTATTAAAAGAAGTACTCTGATTTTTATAAAACATAAACAAAAATCGGTCTTTTCTGGCCGTGAAAATGGGGATGTCACAGTTGGTATCAGAGCATTAGTTTAAGCGAACTAGGAATATGGATTTATTTCTAGACTTAAACTTAGAATGCTAAGTGATGATTGTGAGGAGTGTGTCAAATAGATTTAGGTAATGCACCTGAATAGACACAAGCACTAGCTTATTTTAGGAATGATGCCTAAATTCCTTTTACGTGCTAAATGATGGTATAGTTTGATCGGATCTATGGTTTGTTGCCGACCGGATCTGGAAACCTTATGTGTTTAGGATTCTAAACGTACGAATACGATATTAGAACTAGCATATAAACGTTTCGGAGTGATAAGGATTATTTAAACGTCAATCTTAAGTAATGGTCTAGATTCACCTTATTCGGTGTATAGATCAAGATGGCAAGGACCCGTAGCGGAAACATGAATGCAAATGGGAACCGGAACCAACCCCCGGTGATTGAGCAAATACCGGTTGTGGTAACCGCTGCTGAGCCAATAACAATGGCCGGAGTGCAAGCAATGATCCTGGCGATGTTGGATCGTCAAATGGAGGAAACCAGACGTTTGCTCCAACAAAATCGAGAAGAAGCAACCATACAGATCGAACAGCCCGAGTTGAACGAACGGCAGACTGAGGAGGGAAACTACAGTGGGACTGTTGGTCAAGCCAACCCACCGATAGTTAGGCAAAACCACCAGGATGGAGGAAATGATGGACGTGGATGCAAATACAAGGATTTCATGGCGTCCAAACCACCGAGTCTATCTGGAAGCCCGACACCAGTGGAAGTCATGAACTGGATCTTCGAGATGGAGACGATGTTTGAGAGTTGCGAGTGTAGCAACAGGCAAAAGACCACACTCGCGGTTCCTTTGTTGAAATCTGGAGTACTAAGCTGGTGGAAGCTACTAGCCGATTCGATGCCCAAAGGAGAAGCGAGCAAGATGTCATGGGAGGATTTTCTAGTGCAGTTAAAAATGCAGTACTGCTCTGAGCAGGATCTTCTGGAGATCAACAATGAGTTTCAGAATCTAAAGAAGGGAAAGATGAGTGTCATCGAGTATGTTGCAAGTTTTACAGAGAAAATGAAGCTTGTTCCTTATCTAGTTCCAACTGAGCTCTCCAAGGTCAATAAGTTTTCCCATGGATTACCAACAGACTTTGGAACAATGGTCAAGCAAGCAACCACTTTGAAAGGAGCCATCTGGGCAGCCAGGAATGTTGAGACCCAAATTAGGGAAAAAGGTCTGGAGAGAGCTGAAGTTGGCGAGAAAAGGAAACATGAAGGATCATCAAAATTCAACAAGGAAAAGAAATTCTCAAAGATTGAAGAAGGAGGAGGAGGTGAAACCAAGTGGTGCGAGAAGTGTAAAAAGAAGTACTTCGGGAAATATAGCGAGGAGGTGACTTGCTACAAATGTGGGAAGACAGGGCATTACGCCAGCAAGTGTGCGTCCAACAAGAAGGTGTGTTATGGATGTAACAAGGAAGGGCATATTTCCAGGGACTGCCCGGGGAAAAATAAGGCAGCAAGACCAGAAACGCCACCGAGGCCAAGGGCATTCCACATGATCCTCGACGAAGCAGAAAACCGTGCAAGGAATCAATGATGAGGACTTCGTATCCGAAGATCAAGTTATGCAGTAGCCATAGTGTCGTATGATGTAGCCTATTAGAGGCATAGTCTAGGGTGAACTTGGACACCTATGTAATAGTTTCAAGAAATAATAAAACCTTCGTTTTGTTATCTGATGTGTTAAAATGTTATGTGATTTTCTTGTATGGTGACTTGGGAAACTGCGGGACAATACTTGGGACGAGGATGAGTTGGTGTGAATGGTAGTAGAGGCCTATACTACCGGAAGCACAGGACTCACACTTGGATCAGGGAAAGTCATAAGGTTACCAAGAAGCTAGTAACTGATTCTGTTTTTTTCAAGTATGTCATTACCATCGTTTCGATAATGACTAAAAAGATTGTTAATTTCCGACCCTAGTGGTCGTACCGAATTGAGTCCGACTACGATGAGTATGTTGCGTGGTTCAGGGAACCAAGTTCGATGTAGCGTCCGACTTAAACCAAACAATTGAAATCAAAGCGATCAATAGAAGTATCGCGTTCGTTGTTAAAGAAGTTGGTAGTCAGAACCGCTACATGTTAAAGTGTGATTAATTATATCACATTAGAACATGAAGGAAGGCATAGTCTATTTTAGAATTTAACTCTAAGAGACCTAAGTCTAAACGTGCATCACATGATGATAGGTCATAATTTGAAGTCTAGCGTGAGGTAGAGAGCAGGTGCACGATCGAGTACTGCTTACAGTCAATGAGTCTAAGAGATAGACTTGAAGGAATATAGAAGTTATAATTATTACCTAGGATGAAGAGATGACGTATGGAATCATTATATGAGCCATGTTTCGTTGATTATTCCAGGACGTAATCATCCTAAGGGGGAGATAATTGTAACGCCCGCAGATCCGGGCTAGTTAATTTAGAGGCAATAGGGTCGAAAACGAATTTTCTACAAAAAGATTATTTAGAATAAATAATCTTAACCAAGTTGTAGAATATGTCACAAGGTTTCTGTACATATAAAGAACGCCGAAATACGAGTTATAACGAAGAAGTTATGACCCGTCGAAGTTTCGCGTCGGAACCGACACGGCGCCGGGAAGCGTAAAATAGTAAATTTATGATAGAGAGAGATTTAGCCTTAGCGCTCTAAACGAAATTCGTAGAATATGTTAAACTAAGAACATCGATAAAAAGAACGCCCAAATCTGATTTCATATAAAGAAGTTATGATTTTTCGAAGTTTCGGATTAGCGGTGTACAACCCGAAATTCGAATTTTAGATCGATTGATTTTTAGCCGACACAACCTAAACGAGAATCGAAGATCTCGTTATTAGTAGCGTAACGATAAAAATACAGACGAAAATGGACATCGGATAAAGAAGTTATGAGATTTTAACGAACCAATCCTGTCCCGGCCTGTTAAAAATATAACTTTAAAAATAAAGTCAAAATTAGCCGACGGAGTCTAAACGAAAGTTGTAGAGTACGTCTCCACCTACGCGTGGATATAAAGAACGTCAAAAACGGAGTTCGTATGAACGAGTTACAAATTATAATAGCATATTTACGTATTAAAATAAAGTATAAATCATGTATACGTACATATATATATATATATATATATATATATATATATATATACATATGTATATATCATTAGAAAGGTATCGATGATGCGGTCATTATAAGACTAATGTTGAGTTCTTTCGACATTAGTTTAGTACAAATATCATTAAATCCATTTAAAATAGTATTATAGAGGGGTGTTTAGTTGTTTATATAACTAAAAGGTCATTAAGTAATTATGGAGGGTAGTTTTTGAAAATTCAATTAGTATAAATAAGAGCCTTGGGCTCTCATATTTGTTGCACCATTCTCTTGATTCAAGAGTCTTTCTCTCCTTATCCCCCGAGCATTTCGGTCCCTCGTGATTCGACTTCTCTTTCTGTAGTTTTAGTATAGTAAGGTGAGCGCTGAAGCGCTGCACGAATCTTTGTTATAAAGATTCAGCGACGAAGTTCTGCCCCTGCAGAGCCCGACTCCTAGCTAAAATCCCCTTGAAAGTAAGTTATGCTTACCCTATTTTAAATATAGTTTATATTTAAAATTAGTATTGTTATTATAAATTTATAATAAATATTTGAGCTATTATTATGACTTATATAAGTGTCGTTATAATATCTTTTAACTACTCGCGGTACGGGGAATCTGGTTTAAAGGGCCGCATAGGGTTGTTGGATTTCAGAAGTGCTATACGCCAAAATGGTCCTGCCCTCCGGTGTTTTATGTCTGGCCCCTGTCTGTACATAGTAGTTGGAAAGTATTGTTTAAACGCTAATATAATAATAATAATAATAATAATAATAATAATAATAATAATAATAATAATAATAATAATAAGACTAATAATTAGTCACGGTAATATTAGACTAAAATCTAGTGGTGATAATACTAGGTTTCGTCAAAGGAAATTATTTTAAAGTAAACGAAGCACTGTCCGAGTACCGAGTCACCACCTTCTCAGGTGAGTGCATAGTCCCTTTCATATTACACATAGATATGAAGTATTTTAATATAAATTACGTGCTATGTGTGCATATGGTCTGAATACTTACTGTCTATGCTGAGTGAAAGATTTTATACATGTTTTAAATGATTTAAACTATATATGTATTTTATATCTACGAAAATGTTGGGGTAAAACATGGGTAGATATAATAGATGAAATATGAGTTGGATGATGAGTTGAGAGGTGATATAGACTATAAGGTGTAGGTGAGAGGTGTACGATGTGAGAAGCCTTTTTCCCAAACGATGTCCCCGTCATTCAGCAGAGTATGGATGACAACCACGGACTATCCTAGATAGTCCAATGGAACACTATCAGGCTCGTAACCTGTAGGTGTTGTGAACGATGTGTTCACCCGGTGTACTCTAAACCTTGGTGATCATGCAGACTTGATACCTAGACCCTGGCGATCATGCAGACTTGGTGCCAAAACCTTGGCGACTATGCAGACTTAGTGCCTATTGTATAAATTCTGGCGACTATGCAGACTTAGTGCCTAAACCCCGGTGACGATAGACTTCGTGCCGATTCCTTAGGATGATCCTTAGGAATGTATGAACGAGGAATAGTTGATTCTTAGGGTAGATCCTTAAGAATAAAGCAGATAATAGGGATGGATAATTGGGTTGATTGTTTGATTGTTTGAAAATAATAATTATATTATTGTGGGTTGAAAACCCTATGTACTCACCAGGTTTCCCAACCTGACCCACTCAGTTTATTTATATCACAGGTGTTGATATGAAGTCACATTACACTGAGAGATTTAAAAAGATGTAGATCACTAGTGTAAATAAATGTAAGTTCTGTTTATGCTTATGTTTCTGTATTAACGATGACATCCCAAATGTTTTAAAATGAACAAAATACGTTTCTTCGAAAATGTTTTAAAAACATATTTATCATGTTTTTCTGGGAACAAATTCCGCAACATTTTTATTAAAAGAAGTACTCTGATTTTTATAAAACATAAACAAAAATCGGTCTTTTCTGGCCGTGAAAATGGGGATGTCACAACTAAAATCGTTATTATTATTGATTTTTGTTTAATTTTAATATCACAACCAATATTATTTTTTTAGTTAACTAAAAACACCTTTATATTTTCTGTTTCTTGACTAGAATGTGCCTAATGCAAAAGGCATTGACCGTTAGGTTGTATCCCTGAGGATTCAATCATGCTTCCCTGTGCTATTTTTAGCGCAACCAATAGTGATTATTTTATTTGTTTAAATCGGGTGCGACAATCGGTCTAACAGACACATTAACAAGAAACGCATCACCTAATTCCAAAAGAATGGAATGTTGGAATCATTTGATTCAAGGCCAGATGACGAATGTAAATCTTGTCTTTTGGGGGAAATGACAAAATCACCTTTCATTGGATCTTTTGAAAGAGGTGAGAGTTTGTTGGATCTCATACAAACAAATGTATGTAGACCCTTTAGATCCACCACAAAGCATACTAATTTATTTTATGTGACATTTACAAATGGTTATAGTAGATATGGTTATATCTAGGTAATCAAACATAAATCAAAAACCTTTCAAAGTTCAAAGAGTTTAGACATGAAGTCGAGAATCAATTAGGAAAGAAGATAAAGATTCTCCGATCTGACAGAGGAGGAGAGTATCTTAGTATCGAGTTCCATAACTATCTGAAGGAATGAGGAATAGTCTCATAATTGCCTCCTCTTAGGACACCATAACTTATTGATGTGGATGAGAAGTACAATCAGACTTTGTTAGACATGGTTCGTTCCATGATAAGTCAAGCTTTCACTTCCCATTTTTTTCTAGGGGTATGCCTTAAAGACAGTCGCCCATACTTATCCCTACCAAGAATAGCGCCAAAACACCTCATAAGATGTGGATAAGGAAAGTTCCCTCATTAGCACACATCAAGGTTTGGGGTTGTTAAGCTTTTGTTAGATTAGAGACTCACGAAAAGCTAGAACTTAGAAGTGAGAGACGTATTTTCTTTGGTTACAGAAAGAAGTCATTTGGATATTTGTTCTACATACCTAGTGATAATGTGGTCTTTGTAGCACGAAGGGGAGTATTTCATTAGAGAGAAATCATATGAAAAGAGAATAGTGAGAGTACAATTGACCTTGAAGAAATTCAAGAGTCTACTAGTGAAGGAATCTTGGAAGAAACTAGCACTCAACCAGATAAATAAATTCAAGTCGATTCCATTGACAATTCATTACCTCTTCACCGTTCTAGTAGAGTTAGCATGTGTAACACTCGGCTTTGAATTGTTTAGATTGTGGCCCGGTTATCGGTTATCATAAGGCTTAGGGCCTTCCTTTTTCGATGTGGATGTTATATATTAAGCAATTTGAGTGTTTGTTTGTGTTTCGAAGCCTAAGGGTATAATCGTAATTTGGCTATCTGGGCCTTTATGATTTTTGGGTTTTTGTTTGGGAAGTCTTAAGGCGAGGGTGAGTTGATAGAAATGTATGGCTTCTCATCACCTTTCCATGGATATAAAGTTCAATGGAAATGGACTTCGGACGCAGGAGTTGTGGTTAATAGAAGTTTATGTGTTTTGGAGCTTGGTCGAGTATGCAGGGCGTACTCACCAAGTATGCAGTGTGTAGTGGCTGAGTGGATGGTGGAGGACTCTCGAGTATGCTGGTCATACTAAGGGGTACACGGGGCTTACTCCATTTAGATGGAAACCCTAGTTTTTAGGGTCTTGACCCAATTTAAGCCTCATTTATTCTTTAGCATTGTCCCTTATCATCCTCCAAGCCTTTTCAACCCTAATATTCGACCCTTAGCCACCATCTTGGAGTTCTTAAGCTTTTGTGAGGAATCTTGGAGTGTTTTGTGCATTTTGAAGAGATTGAAGGTTGTTGAAGGATCATCACTTGGAATGGGGCTTGTAGATCCAAAAGTTTCTCATCTTTTGCAATCTATTGAAGGAAAAAAGCTCTCATCTTGGCATCTATTTGGTTAGATCTTGTTTGGGGTGGCTTATGACATGTTTTGGTCCCTTTGGTTTTTCTTTATGAGGTTGAGCTTTCCCCAAGAGATTGGACACTAGATCTAGACATTTTAGGTGTCCTAAATGCATAAAAATGTGATCTTGATAGTTGATATCAACTCATGCACGTGTTTTAGCCTCTTTGATGAAGTTGTAAAGTAAGAACTCGAATTTGGAACCCATTGAGCCATGCAAAAGCTCAAAGTTAACGACTTTATAGATTAAGACATGTTTTGGAACTAGATCCAACATTAGACGTTTTGGCTGAAGGGATTAAGACATGAATCAACCATAGGGTTTTGTAGATGTAATGTTTCCTAGTAGAGTGTGTAAACTTGAGAAGCCCATTTATGAATTAAAACAAGTGTCTCATAGCTAGAATCTTTGCTTCCATGAGAAAGTCAAAGACTTGTTTTGTCTATGAGTGAAGATGTGTCATGTGTGTATGTCAAGGCTAGTGGGAGTATAGTAACCTTTCTAGTATTGTATGTTGATAATGTACCCCTTATAGAAAATGACATTCCAAATTTGCAAGAAGTGAAGTCTTGGCTTGGAAAGTGTTTTGATATGAAGGATCTAGTAGAGTCAACCTATATTCTTGGGATAAGAATCTTAAGGGATAGAAAGAAAAGATTAATTGGCCTCAGTCAAAGTACATGCTTGGATAAGGTACTAAAACGTTTTAGTATGGAAAATTCCAAGAAAGGAGAGCTACCTATTCAGAGTAATGCCAAATTGAGTAAGACTCATATCCTAGTACCGATAAAGAGATAGTGGAAATCAGCCATGTCCCATATGCTTCAGTTGTAGGATCGATTATGTACGTTATGGAATGTACTCGCTCTGATGTGTCTTTTGCTTTAAGCATGGTTAGTCGCTTTTAGTAAAATCCTGGCAGAGCTTATTGGACATCAGTGACGACCATTATCAAGTATCTGCAAATGACAAAGGACTTGGTTCTAGTCCTTGGTGGCAGTGATACGTTAAGAGTGAATGGGTATAGTGAGGCCAACTTTCAAACAGATAGAGACAACATTTGTTCTCAATCTGGCTAGGTGTTCCTATTAAATGGAGGAATAATCAATTGGAAAAGTTCCATGCATCATAAGGTGGCTGATTCTACTTATGAATCAGAGTACATAGTAGCGAGTGAAGCATCAAATCAAGTGACTTGGCTGAGGAACTTTATCAGTGATCTCGGAGTAGTTCCGACTATTCAAGAGCCAATGGAACTTTTCAGCGATATCAAAGGAGCAGTTGCTTTGACCAAAGAACCAAGAGGTCTTGGTAAATCCAGACATATTGATAGAAAGTACCATTATATTAGATATAGAGTTTAAGAAGGTCATCTCACAGTAAATAGAGTTTAATCAGAAGACAATCCTGCAGATTGTCTCATAAAGGCTCTGAGTAGGGTTAAACATAGTCAACATGCTTGGAGCACTGGTTTGAAATATGACATTAGTTTTAGTTGTAAGATGATTAGTTTGAAACTTGGAACATAATAAACGTAGTTGATTTTGGTGATTAAATGATAGATATTATTTATGAGTTTTTTTGCTGCCTTTGTCAATTACTTATTCTTGTATTTTGTTTTGCATGTTTTACTTGTTGAATGATTTGATTATTTGAAGCTCCACAGTCACTCATACATTATGAAGTAAGTTGTGAATGAAGACTGTCATGAGTTGGACTGTAGATTGTCTAAGGATTTTAGACGTAGCAATTATGTTCCAACATTCATGAGTACTTAGGAAATAGAGTTTTGAGTATTGGATAAATCCATGCTTAGAGAATTACTTCATGTTTTATATCATGAGTAATTTTGAGACGGTAATATCTTATATTCTTAAAATGAACACATATGACCTGTAATTTACAAGTCGGTTGTACATTTGTATTACGAAACCATATTAGTAACTTGATGTTATAAAACGTAGTGTCATGTATTATTTGGCAAGTGAAGGATATAAGCATATAAGCCAAATTTTATTCGTTCCTTTTTCCTTAACGGGAAAAATGATATCTTTCGTCCCCTTAGTGATTTGGTGGTGACTTATAGTGTTGGGCCCAATTAGGACGAAATTGATGTGTTCAATTAGAAGTCTTATGAGGTTATCACAAATCAAGAAATCGTGAAACATAAATTTTCACAATGAGATTGATTCTAGTCCATGTCTCATTTCGATACAATATCTTGTAGAACGAAAGAATATTTGATCACTTATCTTAGGATTAGCGAATGATCAGATCAGAGACTGAAGTTGCTTTTGGGAAGTGCCCTTTGCTGATAATTTATAAGTTATACTGGTAATTGTAGTAATAGACGTATCTAATTGAGAGACTATTGGATTAGGTGTCCAAGCCAATAACTAAATTGGTATATACTTGAGTTATTAGCAAAGTCCTTTTGGGTTACCCTCAAACATACTAATCGAATATGATGACTTTTGGAGAGAGATGTTGACTGATTACATGATTAATAAGAAGTAATAAATGATTTATTCATATATTATAAGAATAATATATTAATTAGAAACAATATTATTTATGTAAAAATTAATTAGAATTAATTGGAATAAATAGAAGTGCAAAAACCTAAGCTGTAATTGTTCAATAGTTGAACAAAAGGGTTCCAAAACCTTCCCCATGAGAGGTGGATGATTTTAGGGAATATTCTAGGGTTTCTAGAATATCCCTTGAAAATAATTAGGAAATCAGATAATTATCCGATCTGAAATATTATTATTTTAATCAAGTAAGGGTTATCTAGGGTTTTTCTATCAGCTATAAATAGGCCTTCACCCCTTCGTATTTTTGGCCATCACTTCCGTCTAAAGGATATATGATTTTATACCTCCCATCTTCTCTCTCTTCAAGTTACCTAGTTGCTAATGTTTAAGTGTGAACCATCTGAGGCACAAGATTTTCGGTGCTTGCTTCCAAGAGTTTTGAAGTAGGATTGGTTTGATTTGTTAGCTATAACAAATCAAAAGGTGCATAACCTTCTCGTATGTATTTCAATTTTATTCGGGTTATAGTAATTTTGTTAATTCAAAGTATTTTTCCTTTATGTGAAAGACATAGATCCTTTAGGTTACATGTGCCCAAATTCTTAATGGTTAAGTATTTCCTGCTTTATGCATTTTTATTGTAGCCTATAAAACCCATCAGTTTGCACCATCGCTACCACCACTGATGTCACACCACAACCTCCTACTATCGACATAAAGTTCAGATATGGTGCATATCGTTTGATTTTTCAAGATTTGGTTTATGTGGTGTTATTTAATGTTTAAATCTGAAGCTATAACAGTGGTGTCGGTGGCTAATGGTAGTTCCACACCACCACTTCCATCATTTCTTTTTCTTTGACCTCCGGCGAAACACATTAGGTATGTCGATTCTTGTCCTGGTTATATTTTTTTTGGAAAGGGAACTTCCCTAACGAGAGTTTCCGGGCCAGCTTTCGCGCACCGACTAATCCCCCGCTGCAAACATAAAGCTTTGCCTCATGCCCTGGAGTCACTGCAGGCGAACCTCCATGGCCACAAGGGATAATTTAATGTTTGCTTTGTCCTGGTTATATTTCCTTATGTTAAGAAAGGAATTTAATGTTTTAATCTCTTATTTATTTTTTACTTTTGATAATCATAGTTTTTTGTGTTGTTAAGTTGTGAATCCATGTTTGTTTTCTTATTTGTTATAATATATGTATCAAATTGTTATTCATACTTTATGTTTTATGGTTGTTATACTAGGAATTGAAATTAGAATGTGTGTTGTTATGTTAATGTTTTCTCAAATAATGTGAATGTATTTTTTTTAAGCCGTAAATTGTGATATTTAATGTTTCAACTATTATTTAGTTATGTTAAAGTTAGTTTTAACTGTGAATGAGTATATTAATATGTTTTTAAGTTGTGAATACTGTGAATGAGAGTCATAAACTGTTTTATTAAAATGTGAATAACAGTCCTGAAATGCTTTATTAAACTGTGAAATTGTTTGGTGCACAGAACATATTTGATGAAATGTTTCAACAAAATCAATTATGTTTTTAAGTTTTAAATATCGAGAATGAGAGACCTATACTACTTTATTAAATTATGACTTAAAGTCTTGAAATGTAAGTTTTTATTTGAGAATATGATTGTCAAGTATAATTTTTTGTATAAATCTTTGAAATTATTATATTAAGCTGTGATTTTATTTATTAAACCATGATTTGATTGTATTAAGCTTTGAGTTAACTACATTAAACTGTGAATTAACTGTATTAAGTTGTGAATTGACTGTATTAAGATATGATTTTTTTATTAATTCCTTGTTTCCTTCTGGAATATGAGATAAATATATATAAATCTCATTTTAATCTAATTTTGAATAAAACATGTAAAATTTAAATTGTGAAAATTTGTGTAAATAAACTTTCAAAAAAGTAGTAGCCTATAGATCTACATGTATATATGTAAGTTTCAAGTTAAGAATATGGTTGTAAATGTATACTTTTTGTGCATTAAACTGTTAATTTTTTATATTAAGCTGTGAATTTTGTATAATGAATTGTGAATTAATTGTATCAGGCTATAATTTTTTTTTTATATTATGATTGATTTCTGTATGAATGTTTTTATTAATTTTTTCTGTAAATATATTTATTTTTTATGTTGTATAAATATGGAAAAATATATTAGTTTTTATAATTATTTTGCATTAAACTCTTAATTAGTAAATTAAATTGTTTATTAAACTGTGAATACAATATTTAAGTTGTGAATCTATGATCTTATATACATATCTGATTTGGAATGAAAGATAGTTGTGGAAATAGCACATGTATTGGTGGCAATGTCTTGTAGTTGGTGGTGGTGGTAGTATATGGGTTTGACTTATTTGAATTTGTGAATTAGTATATAATGGATTGTATTATGTTATGAATTTATGTATTAAACTAAAGTTGGATGGTATTAAGTTGTATACATTATATAATTTTTGTGTTTAAATATGAATAAATATATGCATAAAAAACTAAATCGTGTACTAATGAATTAATATGTTACTAAACTGTGAATATGATATTTTAAACTATGAATATGTCTTATACACGATATATTTTTTTTTAAAGAAATCTACATTTTTGAAAAAAAAAAATTGACTTTGTCAAGGAGTAAATCTATTTTTTTTTTATTAAAATTTAGTATATTTGGCTGCAAAATAAAATGGTATGTTTAAAAAGTATTACCAAAGAAATTAAACCAATAATTTTTGTTCTATGAAGCTGTTAATACGACCAAAAGAATGTCATTGAATTTGGTGTTAGTCAAGCGATGGTTCGATGGTGGTCTGAATGTGTAATGTCCCATTTTCACAACCAATTTTTTTTTTTCATTTTAGTAAGGTAAAACTTCCCAATTTATAAATCCATTATCAATAAAACCTTTTATTCCAAATTACTTGTATTAAAAATTAGAGTATCATATTCAATGTGAAATCCTCAATGTTGTTGATGAGTGTGTAAAGTCCCTCATTCGCCTTCCCATAGACACCAATGATACCTGAAACAATAAACAACTGGATAAGCATAAAGCTTAGTGAGTTTCCCCCAAAATACCACCACACAAAGGGATAACATATACAACTAAATACGTTAGGTCTAGTCAACCATCGGGTAAGAATACCCCTGGCCCAGTTAGCCTTTGGATCTAGTCATCCTCGGGATGGAATACTCCAGGTTGGAATGCCAATATACAATGGGTCCAATCAGCAACCGGGTTGGAATACCCAGGGTTTTTGGCCTATCGCCTCAACCCTACCGCTTTTCCCAAGCCTCTGTGCCTACGTATTATAGCCGGCCTGCATCGGGTATCTTGCCCTAAAGCACTAAGCAGGACCGCCTCAACCCAAACCAAACACAACATGTCAATATATAACAATTAGTATCAAGTAGGCTCACAATACAAGTAAACAACAATCACACAACTCGCTACCGCTTACTAGTCTTCTCATAGTATATGGTCCTGCTACTAGCTATCTTCCATAGACTGCGTAATCATAAGTAACCAAATGTGAAATAGCCACCCGAACAGATGATCCTACTCTAGAGCAACAACCAAACAAGGAACAGGAAAGTGAGCATAGACCAAGAGTTCTCAGGCTATCCTACATGGCTATAGATAGTTCCTAAGGGCACTTCATAAATGACAACCAACAAGCACATATAACATACAGTTCTGCAGATTATTACATCAAAGCAACATACTCAATACCAAGAGACAAATCTAACATATCACTATTGCATAGCAACATACTCGATTCCATAACACAGATCTAATATATCACTATAGCATAGCAACATACTTGATACCAGAACATAGATCTATCAAATCACTATAGCATAGCAGTATACTAAATATCAATAATCCAAGGAATGCATTATTGTAGATACTTAGAGGTGAGATATGTTGGATTTGGTGTCTAAACCCATAACTATAACTAGGATGTACTTGACCCGATTGTAGCATGCTCCTTTTGGGTTGCCTTCACCAGTGCAATTTAATTGGATAGACTTTTGAGAATAAGGTTATTTATGATTTATTAATATATTATAAGTATAATATATTAATATGAAATCATATTATGTAATTAGTATTGATCAAGCATTAATTTGAAATTAATTGTGTTGTCAAAAGAGACTAATTAAATATATGGGGATTGATTATGTAAATCAATGATTCTTATAGTGTGGGCCAATGATCCATGATTATGTAGATGAGCTAAACTAATCCATGAATAGTCCATGGAGGTTAAACCCATGGAGCATAAGAATGTGGAAAGTCATGGGTCATTACGGTTTACAAGGTGTAACCCTAGCATTTGCTACACTATAAATAAACCCCCTCTAGAGCCAAAATCGGTTGCCACTTACTTTCCAAGAGGGTGAAGTTGATTTTGTGCTAAGTAACGTATTATCACAAGCCTCCTATTGTATTTGTTGTTTGTGAACCATTAGAGGCATCACACTTGTGGTGCTCAAGCTTTCAAAGGTCAAGAACTCTACCCTACTCAAGAGGTAAGCATCCAAACTAAGTTTATATTGTATAGCTTCAATTGTATGCTAGCTAGGGAGAATACTTTGGAAAAACTGAAAATGCATTCATAATTAGAGAAAACATAGATATAAAGCATTTAGGGTTGCATGTGCACCATATGAGTGTTATAGTGCTTAAAACCCAACAGTGGTATCAGAGACTAGGATTGTTTTCTATAATATTTGATGCTTATTAGTTTTTCAAAGATGAAAAGGTCGAAAATTTTGGCTTCTGAATAATTAACTTGCCGAGTCCATGAACAGACTCGACGAGTACACTCAGTAACAAAGCAACTCACCGAGACCAGTTCATGCACTCGATGAGTTGAAGGCTCTGTTTGTAGAATTTTTGAGTTTCTTGGCCTCTTTTTGATTGGGAACAGTAGCACAAACTATTTTGAATCATTGGAAATATTTTTTATGATATGGTAGTGCTTAGACTCATCCAACCACAAGATATTTTTCAAAGTTGTAAAATAATTGTTGTTTTATATGATAAACAAAATTCCTTTCAAATTGCTGATTTGTATATTATCTTGATTTTGATTTTAGTTAAATCATAGATTATGTGATGATTTTAGTTGTTAGAAAATGATCTAAATGATTTTTAATGACCTTCATAACTTGTCCTCAAGTTATGGAAAATGAAAGGTCTCATTCATTAAAATTCAATTAAACTCATAAGTTATGGATGTGAAGAGTTTTGACAATTTTCAAAACCTGCCCTCAATTTTTGGAATTTGTAAAGTCTCATCAATGAAACTTTAATTCGAAACCCTAGAGCTTTTAAAAGTTAAAATTCAACCCTTATACTTTATAGTATTATAAGTTATGTGTGTGTGTGTATATATATATATATATATATATATATATATATATATATATATATATATATATGTATGTATGTATGTATGTATGTATAAGACTAGTAAGTATTACAGTTAGTACCCCTCATTCACGCAGCCGGTATATAAGGGGGGTATAAGGTTACTGCCTATAAAATGGTGGTTTAATGGGTGTCCACTCTCACCCACCGATTCCTTGGCTGGTGGAGGGTCGTTAGCCGAACAGGTAGGACAGGACACTAATTCTCCATCATTAAAAGTATAATGATAAATATAAAGTAACTAAACTTTTATTAAATTCCTATTCTTAGTTACTTTAGGAAAAATATGAAAATGGTGCTAATCCATGAAATTACACTTTACACCTTGTTAAGTCGTTAGTCGAGCATGTGTGGTTAACCAGCACACTAATCTGGGACTGACAATAGGTGACAAAGGGTAGCTTGGTGTTAATCATAGATCAATGGAGCGTGTGTGGTTAATCGGTACATTGATTAGGTGATTTGTAACATTAGGTGTACCAAGTTAATTTGCATGGTTATTCACACCTTGTTTGTGATCCTCGGCATCCCAGCCACAAACATGAAGGGCACAATCGAGATTTAAACATGTCATTGAAATGTTCAATGAATCTTAAAGGATCTAAGAATTTCAAATCCAATTAAAACTTAATAATCTATTTCGTTTTTCATGGTGAAAATTGGTAAATTGTCATTTACCTACCTTCAAATATTTTACATTTGGATTACGGCATCTCTCTTCGTAATTGTAGAATATTGTGTTGGGTCCTAGCCTGAATATTTCATATTGGGTGTGATATTAAGGATTATCATCTAACCTAAACTTTTTTCTTCTTCTTTTTTAGATGTCTATCCCAAACAATGCTTCCACACCAATTCCTTCAGGCTCATTCTCCCTCATGAACTTTTGTGGGATGGTCATTTTAGATGGTTTGAACTTCAATGATTAGATTCGTAAATCAAAATGGCTATTCGTTATGAGGACAAAGAATATGTCCTAGAAAAAGACCTTAAGGAGATTGATGTAACCTCTACCACTCTTGAACAAATCGCTGAATACACTACTCATGAGAGGGATGCGACAAAGGTGTCGTGTCTAATGATTGCTACCATGACTGCTGAGCTGCATAATTCCTATGAGGACTACTATCCCTATGAAATGTATCAGGATTTGATGGAAAGATACCATCAAAGTGCTCCGCAGGAGAGGTATGAGATCATGATCACAACCAAAATGAAGGATGGAGAGTCCATCACGGCCTACTTGCAAAAAATACAAAGATATGTGGACCGCTTGCTTAAATTGAATGTCAATTTTGGTGAAGAGTTGGCTATATATATAATTCTACACTCTTTACCTTCTTGTTATGATCAGTTTCGTGTGACTTATCATATGAACAAGGAGGAGGTCACTCTTAGCAAGCTTCAAGGCCTTCTAAGGACTGCAAAAAGCAACCTGAAAGGCAATTCGGTTGTGTCTACCCCTACTACTATTTCTGCCCCTGTTCTGGAAATCGGACATGGGAAGGGAAAGAAGAGGAAGTCTCCCTCCATGAGCCGCAAGGGAAAGTCTCTTGATGGATCCTCTTCTAGTGGGACCAAAGCCAATTCTGCTAATTCCTCTTCCAATTTGAAGGATGCTGATTGCTTCCATTGCCATGAAAAGGGCACTGAAAATGAAGTTGCCCCAAGTACTTGCAGGACATAAAGGATATGAAGATCAAGCCCTCCTTTGCATATATTTAGACTATTCAATCTAATAACTCATCACATGATAATTCTTGGGTCCTTGATACAAGTTGTGGATTTCACATTTGATCTAATTTGCAGGGACTAAAATGTAGTAGGGATGTGGAGCACAAGAAGATAAACTTAATCATGGGAAATAGGAAAATGTCGCATGTGACCAAGACTGAAGTTTATTCTTTATTTCTTAGTAATGGTTTAAATTTAGATTTGAATAATTGTTATTACTCGGCCGATATGGCGAGAAATATTATTCCCTTTCACAGTTTGTATAAACAAGGGTTTACATTTTCTTTTGATAATGAAGTTGGTACTATTAATGCTTATTACAATGGTTTATTTTATTTTGAATCATTATCTTGTAATGGTATATAAGAAAATGTGATGATTGTAGATAACTTAGGAAATAATGTGTTGAATATTGATTCGTCCAATGTTTTGGAAAAGGCATGCTTGTGGCATTGTTGTCTTAGACATGTCAACAAGAAGCGCATAGCCTAACTCCAAAAGGATAGAGTTTTGGAGTCATTCGATTTAAAGTCGGATGACACTGGCGAATCTTGTTTACTTGGAAAGATGATCAAGTCACCCTTCACTGGTACTTGTGAAAAGGGTGAAGGTCTATTGCATCTTATACACACTGATGTGTGTGGACCATTTAGAACCACCACAAGGGATGCTAACCACTTCTATGTGACTTTTACTAATGATTATAGTAGGTATGGCTATATCTACTTAATCAAGCATAAGTAAAAAAAATCTTTGAAAAGTTCAAAGATTTTAAGTAAGAAGTGGAGAATCAATTGGGCAGGAAGATAAATATGTTGCGATCCGATCGTGGAGGAGAGTATCTTAGTATTGAGTTCCTTGACTATCTTAAGCAATGTGGAATTGTTTCACAATTGACGCCACCGAGGACACAACATCTTAATGGTGTGGCTGAGAGGCGCAATAGAACCTTGTTAGACATGGTTCGTTCCATGATGAGTCGAGCTTCATTAGCTATCTCATTCTGGGGGTATGCCTTAGAGACTGCCACCCATATCCTTAATCTAGTCCCTACTAAAAAGGTTTCCAAAACACCTCACGAGATGTGGAAAGGGAAGGTTCCCTCGTTAGACCACATCAAGGTTTAGGGTTACGAGGCCTTCGTGAGACACGAGACTCACAACAAGCTCAAACCTCGAAGTGAGCGATGTATTTACATCAGCTACCCACAAAAGTCCTTTAGATATCTCTTTTATAGACCGAGTGACAATGTTGTCTTCGTTGCGAGGAGAGGACTCTTTCGCGAGAGAGAAATCATATGCCAAGAGGACAGTGAGAGGAAAATTGACCTTGAAGAGATTCAAGAGTTAAGTGATGAAGGAACCTCAAACACTAGCACTCAACCCGAGGAGGAAACTCTGGTTAAACCGGTTGACGAGTCTGTACCTTTGAGGCGTTCCAGTAGAGTTAGAGTTCTACCTTAGTTTTATGGTTTCAATATTACTGCAGAAGGTGATACATTTATCAGTGATAGCACACTGTTAAATTTGGGTGAGCCTAACAACTACAAGGAAGCCATGGCAGGTCCTGAGTCTGCAAAATGGAAAGAGGCTTTGGATGATGAGATTCAGTCCATGCATGATAATCAAGTTTGGAACTTGGTTGACAATGTGACCAGTCATAAAACAGTCAGGTGCAAATGGATTAATGTGTGTGAACTCAACTAGTTTTAAACCCTCTTTTAATTATAAAATTAACACACAAGGGCAGTGTACATGTCAATTGGTGGTATAGATATAGTAAGCAAGGTATCGAACTCAGGGAATGGCAATTAAACTAATTACTAAAATTATCTAGGAACAAATAATAAAAGAGGGGTTTTCTCTAGTTTTACAAGACTAGAAACTTACTAACAGTTAAACTAAATAACTAACTAACAACTAAGCAAACAAAGACCAACTAAATTCAATATCTAAGGGGACTTCTGTTCAGGTTCGACTCAATTGATCCTATGGTTGATTTAATGGTAATAGTGTAATGGATTAACCTTTTATTGGCTACTGATTTAGGTGATTAGATTCACATTCTCTATCACTAATCCTTAGAAAATAAACTAATTCAAGCAGTGGCCAGTTGTCTAAATTAATTAATTCTCTATGTTATTTATTCGGGTTAAATAAAACTTGTAATGGTTAATCAAATTAATAATTCAATTAGCCTCTTGTTATTGGTTTATCAAAGAAGCTCACACATTAACTTACCCATTCTCTAATTAATCCTAGTTTCACATTTGCTAATCCTAGGCACATAATGAAGTGTTCACATAAATCACATGAGGTAGATAATTAAGAGATGTTCATGCAGCCTAATTGCATTCCTATTAACAGAAAATAGTTATGGTTAATGCATAAGTATCTTTAACAAGCTTAATTCAACAAAATCACCAATTTAAAGTTAATCCTACCATTAATCAAACCATAGTCTCAAAATTGTCTTACCCAAGCAGAAGCTAAAAAGTTTAGCTCATGATTAAGGCAGTAGAAAACTCAAAAAAAAAATTCAATAACACAAACATGGTTTAGGTACTAGATCTAGTTAAGAGAAATAAAATTACGCTTTATTTATCCTTTAAAATTGGAACTGGGTTGGATCTTCACTCTTCCAGATGCCTCTCTTCATTCTAAATCGTAGCTCCTCTCTCTAGGGTTCTCAGAATCCCCGTGCATTGATCTGGAAGGCTTCTTTTATAGATTCGACTTGACTTGTTGAATCCACAACCGAATCGTCGAGTCCCTCATTAAATTCCCGTGTACGAAAAGGTAAGGACTCTTCTGCTTCACGAATCTTCGTGGGAACTCGTCTATTCAATTCTAGACTCGCCGAGTTCTTTGTAGTTTTTGGTCCTCTCTTCTTTTGTTCACTCCAAAGTTTCCTAATAGCTGCTCCTGCTTCCTTTTTCTTCCGAGCACTTCTTTTGGTCTGAAAATATAATTCCAACATAATTAAGTACCTTTTGTCCATAATATGGAATTAATTACCTAATGAATGATAAAAATCTATACTAAATATAGGGTTAAACATGCACATATCATGGATCTTCAAGAAGAAGACCGATATGGATGGGAAATATAAAGTGCAACTGGTTACGAAGGGCGTTACTCAAATTTCCGGAGTTGACTATGATGAGACCTTCTCACCATTAGCGGAGATTAAATCTATAAGGGTTATGTTGGCCATATCTGCATTTCATGATTATAAAATATGGAAAATGAATGTCAAAATTGCTTTCCTTAATGGGTGGCTGAAGATGTTTACATGAGTCAGCCGGAGGGTTTTTTCAATGCAAAGTACCCTAATAGAGTGTGTAAGCTTGAGAAATCCATTTATGGATTAAAACAAACATCTCGTAGATTGAATCTTTGTTTTGATGAGAAAGTCAAAGAGTTTGGATTTTCGAGAAGCAAGGATGAGTCCTGTATGTATGTCAAAGCTAGTGGGAGTATAGTCAACTTTTTAGTATTGTATGTAGATGAAATACTGCTCATAGGAAATGACATTCCAACCTTGCAGGAGATCATGTCCTGGCTTGGGAGTTGTTTCATTATGAATGACCTCAGAGAAGCTGCCTATATCCTAGGGATAAGGATATTAAGAAACAAAAGTAAAAGACTAATAGTACTTAGTCAAACTACTTACTTGGACAAGGGGTTGAAACGTTTCGGCATGGAGGAGTCCAAGAATGGTGATTTACCTATCCAAATCAATACCAAACTTAGTATGAATCAGAGTCTGAGTATAGTGACTGAGATAGCATAGATGAGTCGAATACCATATGCTTTCGTAGTTGGCTTGATCATGTATGCTATGACTTGTACTCTCCCTGCTGTGGCCTTTGCTTTGAGCATGGTCGTCAGATATCAAGGGAACCTGGTAAAGCTCATTGAACGGCTGATAAGAACATTCTTAAGTACTTGCGAAGGACTAAGGTGTAACGCCCGTAGATCCGGGCTAGTCAATTTAGAGACAATAAGTGTCGAAAAAGACTTTTCGACAAAAGATTATTTAGAATAAATAATCTTAACCAAGTTGTAGAATATGTCACAAGGCTCTCGTACATATAAAGAACGCCGAAATCCGAGTTATAACAAAGAAGTTATGACCTGTTGAAGTTTCGCGACGGAACTGGCACGATACCAGGAAGCGTAAATAGTGAATTTACGATAGAACGAGATTTAGCCTTAGCAGTCTAAATGAAAGTCGTAGAATATGTTAAACTAAGAACGTCGATAAAAAGAACGCCCAAATCTGACTTCGTATGAAGAAGTTAGGATTTTTCGAAGTTTCGGATTAGCAGTGTACAACCCGAAATTCGAATATTAGATCAAGCAGTTTTAGCCGACACGACCTAAACGAGAATCGAAGGTCTCGTCAAAAGTAGCGTAACGAGAAAAATATGGGCGAAAACGGACGTCGGATAAAGAAGTTATGACGATTTAACGGACCAATCCTGTCCCGGCCTGTTAATAATATAAAATTTAAAATCGAATCAAAATTAGGCAACAGGGTCTAAATGAAAGTTGTAGAGTACGTTCCCAACTTAGTGTGGATATAAAGAACATCGAAAATGGAGCTCGTATGTGAAAGTTACAATTTTTAGAAGTTCAGAGTGCAATTTGCGAAGCTGGTGATGACGTGGCAAGATCCTAGCCTTCCCTTGCTCCCCACGGTCTCGCATCCGATGACCGACGCGTCACCAACGCATTACATCCAACGTCCGAAGCTGAGTACGCACTGCATATAGCTGCCACCTCGGCCCACAAGCAGCCGCGTAGCTCCAGCCGATGTCCAACGCGTGTCTCGTACAAAGCCATATGGTAGCCCAATGCGAACTACGCCCAGCGTAGCCGAGGACTACGCCCAGCGTACGTCCGAGGCTGCTGAGGCTATAAATAGCATGCAAATTCATCCGAATTTCTCACACCTTTCTTCATTTCTTCTCTCACTACTTTCTCTCTCTAGGGTTTTGAACCCTCCCTAAAGTCTAGGTGAACCCCTAGCACCCTAAGGAAGCCCCGAGGCTCCCAGAGTCCCAAGAAAAAGGAGTCTTTCGGTTTCGAAACGCTGCTCCAATTAAGTTCCGGTTTTCGATAAATGTCGCTGTAAGTGAGCTACGCTTAAGTAATTTTTAATATAGCTTTCAAATTATTATAGGAATGTTATTAGGTCCTTAAATAATTATTTGGGCTATTATTATGAGTTATATTGAGTGTTATTAACGCTTATATAATAATAATAATAGTCAGACTAATTAAATTGTCGCGGTTATCGTTAGACTAAACCCTAGTGGTATTGGTACTTGGTTTTATCGAAGGAAAATCGTTTTAAGAGTATCGAAGCGCTGTCCGAGTGCTGAGTCACCACCTTTCAAGTGAGTGCATAGTCCCTTTCATGAACATGATTTTAATACAAGTATTTATTGAAGTATTAATTATATGTTTATGTGTGAGTTAATTGGTGTTGCCTGAAATATGTGTTAAAGAACATACCTGATTATATTTGATAATTTAGGATAAAGAGTAGACCTAAATTAATTATGAGGAATATTGGGTAGTATATTCTTACGAGTACAAGTGAGTTATACTCAGAGAATATAATTTAGTATATGTCATTTATCCGGGAGCATGGATTAGACATAGTCATTGTCCCTAGTCCAAGAGTATGGATTAGGCATAATCATTCATCAGTAATCTGGGAGTATGGATTAGTCATTGTCCCTAGTTCGAGAGTATGGATTAGGCATAATCATTCATCATTAATCCGAGAGTATGGATTAGTCATTGTCCCTGGTTCGAGAGTATGGATTACGCATAATCATTCATCATTAATCCGAGAATATGGATTAGTCATTCGTCCCTAGTCCGAGAGTATGGATTTGGTAAATTCGTTCATTTCTGATCCGGGAGTATGGGTTAGGTAAAACGACTAATCTTAGGTCCGAGAGTATGGATAGTCTCATTGTGAGGATCGATGGGGGTGGGATAAGAGTTGTTTATATATATGGTGAAATTGTATATGTTGTGAGTTTTAAACTATATATATGGTATAACATTATGGGATTGAAATCCCTATGTACTCACCAGGTTTCCCAACCTGACCGACTCAGTTTATTTACATCACAGTTGTTGATATGAAGTCACATTACACTGAGAGATTAAAGAGATGTAGATCACCAGTGTAAATAAATGTAAGTTCCGTTCATGCTTATGTTTCTGTATTGACGATGACATCCCAAACTTTTTAACATAAATAAAATACGTTTCTTCGAAAATGTTTTGATAACGTATTTATCGTGTTTTTCTGGGAACAAATTCCGCAACATTTTTATGAAAAGAAGTACTCTAATTTTTATAAAGCATAAACAAAATCGGTCTTTTCTGGCCGTGAAAATGGGGATGTCACATAAGGATTGGGTCCTTACCCTCGGTGGGAGTGATGACTTAATAGTGACATGGTATAGCGACACCAGCTTCCAATTCGACAGAGATAATTTCCGCTCTGAGTTGGGATGAGTGTTTACCTTGAATGGAGGAGCAGTGACATGGAAAAGTTCCAAGCAGGAAACTGTAGCTGATTCAACATGCGAATCAGAGTACATAGCAGCAAGCGGAGCTTCGAAGGAGGCGATATGGTTGAAAAACTTCATCGGTGACCTTGGAGTAATTCCATCCATAAAGGAGCCTGTGGAAATTTTTTGCGATAATGAAGGGTTGTTGCCTTAACCAAGGAACCGAGTGATCATGGAAAATCCAGGCATATCGAAAAAAAGTACCACTTCATAAGACATCAAGTAGAAGAAGGACACCTCGTGGTGAAGACGATATCGTCAGAGGATAACCCATTAGATCCCCTTACAAATGGATTGACTAGGATTAAGCACCTGCACCATGCAAGGGGCATTGGGCTAAGGGACGATATTAGTTTTAGTGATTAGATAAAGCGAATTGTAATAGATAAATTGTAGTTGACATTTGATGATGAATAAAATGAGTTTTATTTATAAGTAAAGTTACTGCCTTGTGTCAATTATTTACTATTGTTTCACTTTGCATGTTTTAACTTCCAGAATAATAAGATTTGTTCAAACCATCCACAGTCGATAATACGTTGGAAGTAGGTATGAAAGAAGACTGTCATGAGTTGGCTTGTAGATAGTCTAAGGCGTTAGACATAGCAACAGTTGCTACACCATTCATGAGTACTTCTGAAATAAGATTTGAGTTTTGGATCAACCCGCGCTCACCTGAATTACTTCATGGAATTTATCACGAGTAATTGTGAGACTATAATATCATATAGTCTTCAAACCAAGATATATGAGTTGTTGAGTACAAGTTGGTTGTGCATTAATGACACGATAATGCATCAGTAACTTGATGTTATAAAACGTATTGTTGTGCATGATTTGATGAGTAGTTAGTACAAGCATATAATGTAGAAGTTTATTTGTTCCCTTTTATCATAAGAGGATTAAAAGTGATATCGTGGGCCCTCGATGATTCTTTTTTGACATATGCGTCGGACCCGGTAAGAACTAAATTGATGTGTTCAGTTATGTTCTATGTCAGTCGAATCGGATATCGAGAAACAAACTGCTGGACAATAAGTATGACATTGTTTCATGTTTTTGTCCAACTGATATCTTTAGAATAGAGGAGTATATGATCCCTTATCCAAATGATGCGTCCATGACTAGGTCAGAGTTGACAATGGTTTTTGAAAGGTTACAATTGCTAAGTCGGATCCTGAAGTTACATTGGCATCTATAGTTATTAGACTTATCCAAGTGGGAGACTGTTGGATTTGGTGTCTAAGCGCATAACTATAATTGGAATGTACTTGACCTGATTGTAGCATGGTCTTTTTGGGTTGCCTTCACCAGCAATTTAATAGGATGGACTTTTGAGAATAAGGTTATTTATGATTTATTAATATATTACATGTATAATATATTAATATCAAATAATATTATTTAATTAGTATTGATCAAGAATTAATTTGGAATTAATTTTGTCGTCAAAAGAGACTAATTAAATATATGGGGATTGATTATGTAAATCCATGATTCTTATAGTGTGGGCCAATGATCCATGATTATGTATATGGGCTAAACTAATCCATGGATAGTCCATGGAGGTTAAACCCATGGAGCATGAGAATGTGGAAAGTCATGGGTCATTAGGGTTTACTAGGTGTAACCCTAGCATTTGCTACACTATAAATAAACCCCCTCTAGAGCCAAAATCGGTTGCCACTTACTTTCCAAGAGGGGTGAAGTTGATTTTGTGCTAAGTAACCTATTCTCTCAAGCCACCTCTTGGATTTGGTGTTTGTGAACCATTAGAGGCATCACACTTGGGGTGCTCAAGCTTTCAAATGTCAAGAATGCTACCCTATCCAAACTAAGTTTATATTGTATAGCTTCAATTGTATGCTAGCTAGGGAGAATGCTTTGTAAAAATTGAAAATGCATGTATAATTAGAGAAAACATAGATCCAAAGCATTTAGGGTTGCATGTGCACCATAGGAGTGTTATAGTGCTCAAAACCCAACAAGATAGTCACTCGGACAGGTGAACCGACTCTAGAACCACAAAAAAGCAAGGAACATGTAAGATATAACTTAGATCAAAAGTCCCCAGTCTATCCTATATGACTATATACAGTCCCTAAGGCATCCCTCTACTAACAGATAATCAAAACTAGTGGATTGGTATTGGTGCCTTTGACTTACGGGTACAATGAGGTGAACTCACTTCAATATGAGTGTAAGTAACCATTTTAGTAACGAATAACTCTACCAGCTTTAACTCACTTCCAATCACCTATAGGAATATACTCGAGTCAATACCCAATCATAGGTCGTAGTCACTTCCAACAGTGGCTACCTCACATGAAATGATAATTAGGGTTTCATATAAAATGATGATTATGATTAAGTAAGAACACTTAACCCATTAAGGACTTAATCACCTAAGGGTAGGACTGATTAAGGTTTGACTTAGTCATTCTTGGGTAAAATAATAATCCAATCAACAGCCCAATTATGCGCACAATCATTGTGCAAAATAGAACTCCATGATTCTAGGGTTTCCACATAAAATGATAACTCGGGTTAGTGTTCCACTTAACCCCTTAAGTACTTCATACATAAAGTCCAATATTGCATTTTTTAATTGTCAAGCATTGTTAAGTATTATTTAAAGTTTAATTAATAGTTTTAACGTGGGTCCCGACCAACTCCAAAACTAGGGTTTTTCTTGACATTAGGGTTTTCTGAATCATGATTAGGGTTTCCAACCCAAACACGTGCCTCTCGGACTAAACTTAGATGTTTAGATAATTTAATGTTTAATATGTCCGACACTACCCCTACAACCTCGGGCAGTGGTGATTGGCAGCGATCCGTGGTGGCGAGAGGCGGCAACCATCACTTTTAATGGAATGAGTTATAAATTTTAAAGCCAAAATACAATCCAAAGCTTTCCGGTTCCCACAAAACGTCAATCCAACACACACATACACATACAACCACCCCAAGATGGTGGCTAGTGACAGCAGAATGGCGGTAGCCACCATGGTCAATTCCCATGGTAGGTTTCCCATAGTTTTTCAGCAACAAACACCTACATGATTACATACACTGCAACATGCACACACATGTGAAAACACACAACACGACCACCCTCGTGGTGGCAGGTGCTGGTCAGAGATCGATAGGGTGACAGTCGTATGGCAGCCACGGTGGATGTCGAACGACCGTGGTGTTCCAGAATAGATGGAAAAGAGAGAGGTTGCAGCAGCAACACACACACTCACATGAAACACGAACACCACACAGCCACCTACTCACGGTGGCATGTGATAGTCAAATAAGGATGACGACAAACAGGACAACCGCCGGAGCGACAACGATGACGAGATGAGAAGAAACGATATGAGAAGCGAAGGGGGATGTGTCATTATCGGGGAGAGGCAATAGTAGCCATAGTCATGATGTTCCGACTGATATGGCCTCCACGCGTCAATCTTCGTCATTGATGACAGTTCTAGCGGTGGTGGTTCACGACGGTGATAAGGGAGTGACAACGACTGGAGGTGAGGAGTGATGAGGGTGACGACTGAATATAGAGATTTAGGGTTAGGCTTTGATTCATGAAAGAGCCAAGGGAGGAGGGGGAGTCACTAGTTTAAGCCCCGTCTCTAACTTTAAACTTCATTCCATAATTGAGACTTCCAGTCCCTCCATCACAAATCGTTTTCAAATTAAATCCCTAATTTACTCTATAGCCCCTGCTTCCAAGAATCCTTTCAATTCAAGTGCATAAGTTACAATTTAACCCTCAATATCTAGAAAACATGACTTTTAACACCCCAAGGTGTACACCCAACTAATTTAATATGAATTTGGGGCTAAAATAAAATATGAAAATACATCTTGGGGTTTTTAGGGTTATTTATTTATTTATTTATATACTTATTTTATTTTATTTTATTTTAAACGGAATGTTACAGAATGTGGTATGACGGCTGTCAAACAAGTGACAACTAGTTGTAAACTAGAGAATGAAAAAAAAATGTTTAATATAATATTAATGGTTGATTTGTCTAGAATGTCCTTAATGAAAACATCTTTTAAAAAAATGGTTCTTAGGATTCTTAACATTTTTGTGTTCATATATATATATATATATATATATATATATATATATATATATATATATATATATATATATATATATATATATATATATATATATATATATATATATATATATATATAAATTTATTATTTAGTTATGTTCTATTAAAATTTATAGAGTTCATTGAAATATGGAAATTGATATAATAATTCATTAAACTTTATTTATTGAAACCTTTGAATGTTACCATCATAGTCATTGTAACTCTTTGTTGAATGCTATTTTTTTCAATTCTAAGTTTTTGACAATTTAACTATTCAATATTTATTACAATTTTTGAATATGCTTGGTGTATTAGTCGAAAAGTTAGCTGTTACATAAAAATATAACTGATAGCTGAAAAACTAGATGTTATATGAAAAGGTAGCTGATTGGTGAAAAATTAGCTAATAAAAAAAATAACGTTTGGTGAAATTAGTTGATAGAGTAACTGAAATATATAAAATTACAAAAATAGATATTTATAAAAATATGCTTTTATAATTAATTAAGGATGTATATGAAATATTTAAAAAAAAACTCCTGAAGAGATAGTCTAAGTAGGTATTTAAAAACTAACTTATAAGCTACTTTTTGGATTGCCAAACATGACAACTTAAAAAAGCTTGAAAAATAAGTTAGATTATTAGCTGACCATGACACACCAAACACAACCTTAACTTAATCAGTAAACAAAAGATAAAACATCATTGTATAAAACAAACACCTAGCAACCAGAGAAAACAATCCAAATAAACTCTCAACAACAAAATTTCAACACAAACTAGTAATCCCTAACATTCACATCAAGAACCGATCATTAAACACTTGAATGGACAATACAAAGATTAGCAATTTCCTTCATGTTGGTCCACCTTAAAGACATAGACAACCCAACTGACTAGGTAGGTTCTATACAACTATATATTCATGTTGTTTAATTAAAAAATACATGAAGTTTCTCTAGCGAATAAAATTATATTCATTTGGTTTAATTCAAGCTAGAAATTATCGCATCCCCGCTTCACAAAGTACACACGCAGGGCCGAAAATTGTATAACTACGAAAGTGTAAAGGGCAAACCTCAAAATTACAAAACTCATGTGATCAAAGTGTCAAAACAAAAAAAGTATAGACATGAAACATAACCATATATTGTGTATGTTTGTGTGTGTAGCGGGGGGCGGGGGTGCATGGGGTAGTAATTTGCACATTGTTTATTAGGTATAGACTTTTATTTTTGTAATTTTTTTAAATAGATGAATCATTTCAGTAAAAAAATTAAACAATGATATTTTTTGTAAATTACAGGGACAATTTTAATTATTATTTTTTATACAGGAGCCAAACCTACCAACATATGAAAATCTTAAACATGAGGACTATTTCTATAGCAAAACCTCATAAGACATTTTTTATCAAATTACAAAATTATGAGGACTAAATATGCAAATAATAAAAATATGTGACAAAAATCTGAAATGTATAAAGTTCACAATTCTTCAAGCTCATTTCTATTTAATATATAGTTTAATATCATCTAATAACTTTTTTTGAACAACAAAAGATAATTATAAGAGTGTCCAATTAAACAACTTAAATTTGTTCATCTAAAATGATAACATAAATCTCTTAAAAAATTTCCAACCCAAGGAGCATCCACTTACACCCTTTGCTTCCATGTATAATCGCCTATAGGTGAGCATTTTGACCAGACCAGACCGAATCAGACCGGACCGACTTTTGGACCGGACCGGTTCCGAAGAATTTTGTGGACCGTGGACCGAACCGGATGAGACTTATCAAGTCCAGGTCCAAGTCCGGGTCTAGATCTGGTTTTTCCGATTCTATGACATGGTTGGACTAGTACAACTTTACATACATATATTACAAGTAGTTAAAACACATTTTTAGGTTTGATACAACTTGTTAAAATGAATATGTTGTTGGTTTTGATATGTTACCACTCGTTAAAATGAGTACATTTTTGAGTTTTATACAATACAACTCGTAAAAATCAGTACGTTTCCATTTCTTGTACCCATTGTACCGGTCAAACTTTGATTGTTTATACCATTTGTTTGAACTTTGAATCAAATAAGTTAATGATTTTATCATATTTTATGCATAACTAATCTAATTTTATCTATAATATTATAAAATTATATTATAGGTTTATACCATTTGTTTGAACTTTGAATTAAATAGGTTTAGGTTTGGTTTTTCCGGTTCTATGACATGGTTGGACTAGTATAACTTTACATACATATATTACAAGTAGTTAAAACACATTTTTAGGTTTGATACAATTTGTTAAAATGAATATGTAGTTGGTTTTGATATGTTACCACTCGTTAAAATGAGTACATTTTTGAGTTTTATACGATACAACTTGTAAAAATCAGTACGTTTCCATTTCTTGTACCCGTTGCACCGGTCAAACTTTGATTGTTTATAACATTTGTTTGAACTTTGAATCAAATAAGTTAATGATTTTATCATATTTTATGCATAACTAATCTAATTTTATCTATAATATTATATCTTGCAAATTAATTTTCCAAATAAAAGAACCTAAAATATAAATCAAGTTCACCAACAAAAGTTGACAATCTTACAAACATACAAAAGTAATTACCGTAACACAAAAAATCATATTTTAAAATTTAAAATCAATCCAACTAACAGACTTCATACTCTAATATTCCATTGGCCTCTTTTCTATATAATTTTCATCCGAATCTAACATATTTAAGACTTGTGCAATCTCTACATAAACACAAAATGAAAATGTTGTTAGTATTTAATAAAATTGAATCATTGAAAAACTGAAATATTTCAGCTTTTATATCCTAACTTTGAATGATTGTAACTCATCGAATATAACACCAAAAATAGTAAAATTATAGTTTAAATTCATCTACTAACTCTAATTTATATATTGGAAAAAGCTACATGTCAATTCGACCTAAAACGAATGAGATATGCTTGTTTAATGAATTTCACATAATATAAAATTTAAATTTCTTGCTGAAAAACTGAAATATTTCTGCCTTGATATCTCATCTATGACGGATTGTAACTCATATAATATATCACCAAAAACAATAAAATTATAGTCTAAAATCATCTACAAACGCTAAATTACACGCTGGAAAAAACTGCATGTCAAACCAACTTAAAACAAATGAAATATGTCTGTTTAAAAATTTTCACAGAATACAAAAGTTTAAATTTCTTTGCTGAAAAGCTGAAATATTTTAGCTTTGATATCTAATCTTTGAACGATTGTAACTAATCGAATATAACACCAAAAACAACAATGTTATAGTCTAAAATCATCTATAAGCCGTAGTTTACATGTTGGAAAAAACCATATGTTAATCCGACTTAAGATGTATGAGATATGCCCATTTAAAGAATTTTACAGAATACAATTTTTTTAAAACAAGTCGGTCCAAAACCGTTTTTTACCTCGAAACGGCCAAAACTGACCGGTTTTGCTCAAATCATAGAACCAAGAACTGGTCCGGGGATCCAAATAAACAGTCCGGTCTGGTCTGGTCCGGTCCGGTCCATAGGTTCAAATGCTCACCCCTAGAATCGTCATTGTCTACCATCACATAATATAATTGCACTTGTATCAAGTCCATACTCGATCTCCTCACAAATTTTGACTCCTCATGACCTCATGTCTTGCGAAAAACTGTTACATATATGATCAATGGCTTGACTCCAAACATGATTAAATCTCGAGTTTCATCTGCCTCCTATCTCCTCTCTGCTCCTTCTTGAAGCATGGTCCATGCTCATTTTAAAAGAACAATAGATGTTTCAAGTTGATCAGTGAATGTCCTCTTCTAGACATCAATTCATACCCCACCACTTTGTATATACTAAAGCTAACTCTTAAAATGGTTGTCAAAACCAAAACTCTAGTAAACAGAATGACCGGCGGCCAAAGTCGACGCAACCGCCTACCGGAGTACAGCAACGGCAACAATAGTTACCTGTATTGTCTAATAAATTCCAATGAAAAGATAACAAGTGTTTTAAGCATTCCCAAAACTATTTACTTTACATGTGTAAAATAGGTATAAGAAAAGGGCAATGATCATATAAAAACAATCTTTTCTACTTCTACAAAAACAATTTATCAGCTCAAAGTTAGCGAAAGCGACGGATATGTGTCATGTCTTTTTATCATATTTTTTTGTTGTTGTTTTGGAATCGTACACCATCATCCCTTGCTTTACTGTGAGTGTTCTCTATTCTTTCTTTGTCGTGGTTCTCATCTTCGACATCTTGCCATTGTTTTGTTTAGCTTTACAATCGAAAAGGTTAATACAACAATGCTTTTGTCCATGAACGTCGCACCACTACTAGTAATGTGGTCGCAAATTGCCGCAAAATATGATATATCGTAGTCTATGGTCTTTTTAAAGAAAATGACATTCATTATTAATAATTTCATTGTTAAAACACGTGTACTTCAAACTTATCATGTTAACGCATCGTAATAGTAGAATTAATATGCTTCCAAAAACAAATTAGTAAGAAAAAGGAGATTCATAACAAGAAAATTTGTCAAAATGAATGGAGCCTTTTATTGTCACTGCCACAGTTAGCATGAATAACACACATATGCAACCACGGCTGTGGCAGTCACGGTTGATTCATGCCACCGGAAACAAATTCTTGAGCAGTAATGCATTGTGGGCCCTGAAGAACTCTTTTGGAACACACTATTAATAAAGACATATTCTTTGCCTGCCACACAACGTCCTTTCACATTTCCTTCATACTTTATCAGCTCAAATAAATTTTACTTTTTTTGTATATTTTGATTTTAGAATGTCACGAATTTATAAAACTTAGGGTGTGTTTTGCAGAAATTGAAATTTGAAGATGTGGATTTTTAAAAAGCTCTGAATTTTTAAGAGGTTAAAGAGGGCACTTGTAGAGAAAATGGATTCAGTCTGGTAAAATAGGAAAAGAATATAGAAAAAGATTTGCTGAAAAATTAATATATTTCCGGAAACACACATTTATCTTGTTGAAATATAACTCATCATTTTAAAAATGAAGTGACTTATGAACAATTAAAATGCTATCAAACGCTTTAAATTTAAAAAATTAAGAATTTGTTGCCAAAAAGCGTGAATCAAAAAAAATTATATGTATGGATTCCAATGACGTATGATTCATACTTATAATTTTTATAAAACTGAAAATTTGGTCCATATAGTTTAAAGAAAAATATAAATAGAGGCAAAAAAAGTTTTATATAAAATGTCAAAAAGTTTTATATAAAATGTCTATATAATTATGACATTTATGTGCTTTTGGTCCTATGGAACATGAAGCGACTATTTTGCATTTTTAATATCTCTTTTTGTATTTTTTGTATTTTCTTTAATACTTAATTATTTAAAAAAAAAAAAAAAAAAAACAGTTGGGCCAACATCACACCACACCATTAGTACCCTCCGCCTCAAAGGACGCCATCATTCAGGCTACCTAGTCTTCCCTCACCCTTATCAACAGCGTCATTCAACCCTTATCCCTATCTCGTCCAGCACCAAATTTCAAGATTTTTCCCTTTGTCAACATCTAAACCAAATGATACTCCAGAAATCAAAATGTTGACAAAAACAACACATGATAAATTTGGAGTGGATTCATATCAAGTTGCTCAGGGTTATATCATGTTGCCAAGTTGCATAGGGTGTTGGTGTTGATATTGATGAAAACCCAAAGGGATGACATAAATAGAAGGGTTACAAACCAAACCCATTAATCAAAGCAAAATCTCCAAAACCAAAACAAAAAATCGAGCAGTTGTTCCCTAGCACATAGATATAAAATCCATGTGTTCTGTATCATCATCTTCATCTAATCTTAGCATTAACCATGAATAACTAATAAAATGATACAACCACAGAGATAGACAACATACGTAGGCCATAAATCTAGATTCAGCCGAAGTAAACAAACATCATCTAGAAGTAAACCCTTGAAGATGAAAAACACAATAAATGACGAATAAGAACAATAAATTCATCCTTCATCAGATACAATAACATAAATCAATCCTTCAAGATAAACCAATAAGCATCATAAAAAAAGTGATGAACGGATTAAAAAAACGAGACAATAATGAGATCGTGAATTTGAAGAGTTGATTAAAAAACGAAGAGATGAACGTATACAAAGAGTAGATAGAAAAAGAAAAAGACAAAGAAATGGGAGGGTACCGGTGAGGGTGGGGTCGTGTGGGCCATATTACTTTATTTTTGTTCTTAATTAATAAAGTATTAAAGAAAATATTAAAAAAAAATACAAAAAATAGTAAAAGGGAAAAATAATCATTTCAAATTTCTCACGGACAAAAACAACGGAAAATTTTCATTTTGGACTTATTATGTAAATAGAGGATTTAGAGCGTTTTAATAACCTATTGACTGTTCAATAGTGTAACACCCGTTTTCCAGAATGGTTTAGTTTAGGGCATTGAGGAGTCAAAAACTTGGTTTTGGGGGAAAATAAAGTGTCATGACGTGACCATAAGGAGGTCACGATGTGACAAGCCAAAGTGAGGAATGCATATTTGGATTATGCTCACGACATGACACGTACGTTGTCACGACGTGAGGAAGGCTGAAGCCTAAACCCATGATCTTTTAGGGTTTCCTTTGTCTTTAAACCCCATTAACTCGATTTTAGGGTTCATTATCATCCTTCATCACCCTTAAACCTCAGAAAACCCTAACCCAAATGTCCCCTTGTGGTTTTGGCTCATCTTTGGTGGTTTTGGTGCTCTTTGAAGGAAGTAGAAGGAGAATTGGTGAAAGGATCAAGCAAACAACATCTTTATATCTTTGATATCTTTATGGTTTATTCTTTTAGATCTATGTTGTTTTGGTCCCTTTTAGTGTAACACCCCGTTTAAAATAGAATAATTAAACAATAAACCTGTAACACCGAGAAGTAATTTTTGTTATTATTTTATATTATTATAGCCCAAAATCAAATAATAATTAGTGGGGTATTGGTTTCGGGGTGCCAAATGATATACTTTTGATTTCCGAGGGTTAAAGAGTAATTTTGGGACTTATTTTGTATGGATTTTAGAAGGTAGGGTGTAATAGGTAACTTTTGGATTCATTCTGGAAGGATTTATGGGAACTTGGGTATAAAGGGTAAATTACGGACTTCATTTGAAAACAAATTTGTAGAAGAGGGGACATTAGGTAACATTTTGACTTGAGTTGTAAGAAAAGAAGATAATCAGGGACTATTTGCATCATTATGGGGCAATCTTTATATGGGACGGGTATATAATGTAAAACCCGTCACCCTCTAAACCCTAACCCTAATCGGGTGTTAGCCGCAACCCTCTCCACCCTTGTCCCTCCAGCCACCACTAACCCCCCCCCCCCCTTCTTCTTCTTCTTCTTCTTCTTCTTCTTCTTCTTCTTCTTCCTCCGATCTCCAACGTCGTAACTCCCTCTTCTGTTGAGTCAAACCGTCTTCACTGGAGTTATGGAGCAGCACCACCACAACCCATGCCAGCAAGGCGCCATTGTTACATCACTTTTCCGGTAATGGCGCCACCCCTTATCTATTCACCTTACTCTTCTGTTTCCTTACTCCACTGTTAACCGCCACTACCCATTTTTCGTTGAAGGCCAAGCTGTCGCCGGGAACGCCTTTCGGCCACCGTGAAATGGTGGTTGAGCTCGTGGATTCGTGAAGTTGTGGCGTGTGTGTTGCTGTAACAAGGTGGAAATGCGGGCATGTGAGTTTCTGATGAGGGCAAGCTGTGAAGGACCACCATGGCGGCCAACCATGGTGGCTGCCGCCGATTACAAAGTTGTTACTACTACTGGCCGCTTTCTCGTGTCACCATCACCGCCGGCAGGGTGGATGGGTTCTGTTTACAAGCAGAAGATGTGTGGGTGTGTTCTACTGTTAGTGTGTGTGGCTAGTTGACCGGATTTCACAAATATGGCCACCACCACCACTGTGAGGTGGTGGCTAGCACCTCTGACCACCACCTGCCACCATAGTGTTGGATTAATGTCTAAGTCCATAACTATAATTGGTAAGACTTGACCCGACCCGGCATGGTCCATTTGGGTTGCATGGCATCATGCACTTGGATAGACTAAAATGAGAGAAATAAGACACTTATGGTTATTAATATATTATAAGTTCTAGTATATTAATAATAAGAATAATAAGATTATTTAATTAGTATTGATCAAGAATTAATCTAGGATTAATTAAGTGATCAAAAGAAGACTAATTAAATATATGGGTTGATTGTGTAAATCATCCATACTTGTATAGTGGGCTAATGCTCCATGGATTATCTAGTTGGGCCAAAACCCATATGATGCTCCATGGTGTATTTGAACCCATGGATCCAAGGAAATGGAAAGTCATGACAATTAGGGTTTGCCCTAATTGTAACACTATATAAAGATATTATTCTTGACAAAATCAGCCACTAGAGAAACTAGTATTATTCTAGAGAGGGCTAGCCGATTTCATGAAGTGTAGAATTCTCTCAAGTTATTCCAAGTGTATTTGGTGTTGTGTGAACCATTTGAGGTGTCACACTTGGGGCACTAGACACTCAAGCTTCATGAAGACAAGCACTAAAAAAGGTATGTTATTCTAACTTGTGTTATTCAACGTTTAGTATGCTAGAATAGAACAATACCTTGGAAAGTTGATATTTGCATGTATAATAGAGAAAACATATATCCAAGATATTTAGGGTTGCATGTACACTTAGGAGTGTTAGAATGCTCATAACCCAACACATAGTGCGGCTGTGTGTGTTATTTATGTGTGTAGCTTAGTGTGTGTTTGTGTGTGTTTGGATATGGTGTTGTAATCGATCGCAATAGTAAGAAAACTCTAAACCACCACCGTAAGGTGGTGGCTGCCACCACCAACTGTCGTGTTGGGCGGCAGTGTGCTTAGTTTTCGTGTTGACTCGTTTGGGATGCTTAGACAAGATGGGCCTGATGAAACCCTAATGGGCCCAATGAATCCCTAAGTGACCTAAAAGCCCAACCAATTGACTAATGAGCTAGTATTTGGTAGGAAACCCTAATTAGGGTTTGGAAAACACTAATGACATAAACCCTAATTTTGGGAATTGATCAGGACACACACGGGAATTATTTAATAAACCTAAAATAATAATTAATAATCATTAGCAAATTAACCTAAGGCAATATTGGGCTTAATGGATTAAGTCATTAATGGGTTAAGTAAGAAACACTTAACCCTAATCGTCATTTCATGTGGGAACCCTAATTTCACTTGGGCCTTGAGTGGGCCATTCTATCGGGATTTGGTGATTGGACTTTCAATGGGCTTTCCAAGAATAATTAAATTGACTAAATAATTGTATGGGTTTTAGGATAAGGCCCATGTGAGAGTCTTGGGCCTAATTTGGAAAATTAGGCTATAGATGGGCTATAATTGGGACTTTATGATTATATGATATTGGGCCATTGGTATACCAATAGTTTGGAATAGAATTAATGGATGGGCCTGAAGGAAAGACCATGTAGAGGTCTGGGCCCAATTTGGAAAATTAGGCCAAAAGTTGGGCTTTGGCCCATTACTTGACCATTAGGCCTTTGGAGTGTGAGTTGTCCCTTGGGCTTGGAACCCAATTATTAATTAGGTATTGTTTAATGTTGGTAGTTTCGGAATCTATTTATCAGCAACTGGAGTTTCATCCACAGGACTTCAGCAGTTCCAGGTAAGTTATCCTCAGTATACTAAGGGGTCTAAGGCACCAAGGCCGACCCATTGGATATGATACCCTAGCAGTTGATAGTATGTTGAGTATGAGTTAGTGTTGCATGCTAGTGTTGGGTTTTGAGCATTCTAACACTCCTAAGTGTACATGCAACCCTAAATACCTTGGATCTATGTTTTCTCTATTATACATGCAAATATGAACATCCAAGGTATTATCCTAATCTAGCATACAAAAACTATCAATATAACAAGATAGAATACATACCTCTTTGATGTAGAATGTCTTCATGAAGCTTGAGTGCCTAGTGCCCCAAGTGTGACACCTCAAATGGTTCACACAACACCAAATACACTTGGAATAACTTGAGAGAATTCTACACTTCATAAAATCGGCTAGCCCTCTCTAGAATAATCTAGTGGCCGATTTTGGGAAGAATAATATCTTTATATAGTGTTACAATTAGGGTAAACCCTAATTGTCATGACTTTCCATTTCCTTGGATCCATGGGTTCAAATACACCATGGAGCATCCATGGAGCATTATATGGGTTTTGGCCCAACTAAATAATCCATGGAGCATTAGCCCACTATACAAGTATGGATGATTTGTACAATCAACCCATATATTTAATTAGTCTTCTTTTGATCACTTAATTAATCCTAGATTAATTCTTGATCAATACTAATTAAATAATCTTATTATTCTTATTATTAATATACTAGAACTTATAATATATTAATAACCGTAAGTATCTTATTTCTCTCATTATAGTCTATCCAAGTGCATGATGCCATGCAACCCAAATGGACCATGCCGGGTCGGGTCAAGTCTTACCAATTATAGTTATGGACTTAGACATTAATCCAACAGTCTCCCACTTGGATATGTCTAAAACTATTATTGTGTATGACTTCAGGAACCAACTGGCAATCGTAGCTCTCAAAAGCTTTTGTTGAACTCTGACCTTGTAGATGAACTCTGATCTTGTCAATGACTTGTCCATTAGATAAGGGATCATATATTCCTCCATTCTAGATATCATATGGACTGAGACATGGATTATAATCATTCTCTCTGTCCATTTGTTGTTTCCCGATTTCCGATTTATGACGACTGACTAATTGAACAAATCAAATCAGTCCTGGCCCGGCCGAGCACTTCCATTTGTCATCATCAAATCATCGAGGGGCCCACAGATATCGCTTTTATCCCGAAGGTAAAAGGAATGGATAAACTTCGACTCATATGGCTTGTTCTACTACTTGTTGAATCATACACAAAAGCACGTTTTATAACATCGAGTTACCAATGCGTTTCGTGCAATCAATGTACAACCAACTCATAGTAACAACTCATATCTCTAGGTTTGAAGAATATAAGATATTATCATCTCATGATCACTCGTGATAAAACCCATGAAGTGATTCCAATGAGCGCGGGTTGAATCCAATACTCAGAACTTATGAACACTCATGAGTGTTGTAGCCCTTTGTCCAACATCTTAGACCTCTACAAGCCAACTCATGACAGTCTTAATTCATATCTACTTCCAACATATGACCGACTGTGGATGGTTTGAATAACTTAGTCATTCCGGAAGAATAACCTAGTTTATTCGGGAAGTCAAAACATGCAAAGTGAAACACAATAATAATTGAATCCAATATGGTATCAAACCTATGAACATAAATAAAACACCTTTTATTTATCACCATATGATTACACATTATTCATTGTATATTGTTTCAGCTATCAACATTATTCTTGAATTTAAAACAATAGTTGTCCCATGCTCCAAGCATGTACACTATGTTTTCTAAACACTAGTCATGCCATACACCAAGTATGCATACTATGTTTGTCTATGATATTTACTTTGTGAACTAGATCAATTGAACATAATCTTCAATGATTCTCTTTTCACACTCCCAAATCCTTACTGCAAATGCAAGAATTCCAAATTCATGTCATTTACTGAAATCTGTTAGATTCTAAACTTATATGCATTGATCCTCTTGTAACGATTAGGCACAAATTCACAAAGACTTGGCAACAATCATTACAGAGCATTCCAAAGGAGATCAACTCCTTGGAACCATCCTTCTTGCATTAAGTTTCCTTAATCTTACACAGATTGAAAATTCTAACTTTGAAACATTTCCAGATTCCATTTCGACTATCACTTCTGAACAAGAGTTGCCTCCTTACAGATTATGTCAATATGGTCCTTCCAGAATTATTACTATACTTCCAATTGTCCTTGAGAAACCAGTCTTTGGTAAACCTTAGATTGTCCTCGACAATTGTTTAATCCTTTTAGTCATATCCAGTTCTAAACCTTTTCCTTTCTTATTGCCCTAGGCATTTGGAAAATTTTAGAAAGGATGAATATAGCACATGTAATCGGTCCTATATCCGAAGCATATGGGACACAATTCATGATGTCTCACATAAAGACTAAACCAGTCTTTTGCTATAACATTTCCATTTCTATTTGCCAAGTTCTCACAATTCAGATTATGAAAAGGGATGCCGTAATCATAATCGAATTTAAGAACGCAAATAATGGACCCATATACAGAATTTCCTTATGTTGAGCCATTCCAACATGAAATTCATATATATCCTTGACTAAATGATTAAAACCTCACGATCTAAGCTTATAGATTTGAGATGAAGTATAATCTCACGATCTAAGCTTATAGATTTGAGATGAAGTATAATTTCCTCTCCCTTAATTATAGCAAAACAACTTTTTCCCAATTGAAACCTTTTGTTTTCTATAATTAACATTGCTAGCTTGCAATACTTATCGTAATTATCATGCTCCCACTAACATGATGATTATTAGCATAACACTTATGCTCCCACTAGCTTTGACATGTACTCAGAAATCACTGGACTTCTAGAAATCAATACTTTATTGACTTTCTTACCAAAGTTCAGATTTCTGATACTAGATTGTTTTGATAAGACTTTATCAAAAACATACACCTTCCCTTAGATAGCTCATGGGTGTGTCAAAACAATTTTAAGAACTATGAAAAGGGATGCCGTAATCATAGTCTTGACCGTTTTGACCTTTGCCATTTCTCACAAGTCCAAGTTAGTGTGCCGGTAAACCACACACGCTCCACTAACGACTTTGAGAATGCAAATATCACAATTGCTATCTAACTAAAATCTACTTAGTGGAAGTGTTTCCTCACCATCATTTTCATGAATCAGAGAGAAACCTTATGACACTTAGATTTATTGGTGTATGAGTTCCTACCCATATGAATTTGTCAAAACCATAATCACAAGACAAGGATAATGACAAATCCAAAACCATATGGATTGAACTCAATCTTAATTTCTTGCCACCTGGCAGCTCAAGGGCCTACCATTGCTTCCAAGTTGTTGTGCAACACATTGAGAACTCTAAGAACTCATATGCAAAGCCAACTTTAACTAGAATGGGCACAGAATATGTCAACACGATAGGTTATAAACCTCAAGTCGTGTGCTAGTGAAGAACTTCAGGTTTCATTCTTGATTAGTTCTTGAGACTTTCAAGACCTTTAAGACTCCCACTGTCCTCTTGACCTATAAGACTCCCTTGTCAAACATCCAAGAGATAGTGTGGATTCTAATCAAGACAAACACTTCACGCAATTGGCCGAAGTTGGTCTTTGTTTTATCCAAAACATCACAACTTACCAATTTCAAATGTACAAGAGTAGAAAACTTTTACTCTTACATTTGTCAAGTGTTTTAAACCTTCTTTAAGACATGTCACTCATATTACAATCTTGGAGTATGACTCTAAGACTTGTATTGGAACGAAGTATGACTCATCTTCTTGATTTAACCATTTCAACAATTCAAGATCCCTTCTTCTTAGTCATAAGAATGCACAAAGACTTCCTTAGAGAACTAATTTTGATATGGTTTCTTAATCATTAAGATGATCACAAAACTGATACTAAAGTACTCTCCCATCTTTTCAGATTTGAGAAACTTTTATCCTTCTGCCTAATTTGATTCTTCTTATTCGCTCTGCCTTACATTGGAACCTTTTCCAATGTCTCAGAGTTACACTTAAGCTTGTAAGTATAATCATATTTACTGAACTCTAGTAAAATATGACGAATAGCCTTATATCTTTTGTGGTGGACTTAATCAGTGCACATGACTATGTACTCGATCCCTTAGTCCATTACTTGACTCACACATCCATGTGAACAAGTAATTAGTCTTAATTTTTCCAATACTTGAAAGTTCTCATTCATCATGCTATACAACTTTGCATGATTCCAAGTCCCGGTCCAATTGAGACTTGGGTGATGAGAATGTTTCCTTTATTTGATAAATTTAGACATTACCACAAATGAAAGAATCAATTTCATATTTCCACTCTTGCTATTAATGGAATCATATAAGCAACAATTTTTTTCCTCAAATGCCATTGTAAGGATATTTAAAATAAATAAAATCAAAAATTTATTTTATTTTAAAACTATGCGGAAAAACTTATCCTTACAACCCATATGAAAACTTGTTGTTATCTATTCCTAAGCAATATCTCATAACTCCTAAGAAGTAGCTCAAGAATCCGATCTTCAAACTACGCGATAGAAATCCATCTACGCGATCAGATTCAGCATATTCTTTCTTTAAGTTCCTTTACTTTTCTTTGATTCTTAAAACATTACCATGTGACCCAGTCACATCATGTATCAGGAATCTCAGAATAGAAACTTAACAGAGTTAGATAGTGGACTTTACCTGAAGTAGAGTCAAACTTATTGACTTTAACATCCTTAGGTAAATTAGGCAGCTTCGCAACTAATGACCCTTCCTTTGGTAATATAAACATATGGACCCTTTGATAATGGTACACGGGACTATCACAGACTTAGCTTTTCTCTTTACCATTTGTTCAACCGAGTTGACTATGGCCGATCCCTTTCCATTGGGAAGAGAATACATTTTCTGGATTTCCTGTGTCACTATTGTCAATGTCCATCAAGTTTTGAGGAAGTTGATCTTAACAAATAGATAAGATCATTAAGGGTCTTGTCATAGTCTGTTTCATAGATGTCCCAAAGAGACTCACTATGTGACTTAGAAAGTAATTGAGCCACTAACTTTCTCAAGACTTTGACACCCAACTCTCCCGGCTTGTCAATATGTGACTACATCTCCAAGATGTGATCACACCTAGTCCTTGCCTTGCCATTAGGGCTTGAGTGACCTTAAACTTTTTAAGAACTTGTGGGGTAGGGAGAATAATTGGAGGAGGAGAAAGAAGTATGATATCCATGGGATATCATCTTCATTTAGGAAAGCTTGTTTCAAGAGATTTGGGAAGATCATAAATGTCTAAAACAGACATGTTTTGGGAGATATTCAAGATAGTTGATTTAGAGTCCTTAATATGACACCCAATATGAAATATTAAGGCTAGGACCCAACAGACTATTTTTAACTTAGAAGAGGTATGCCGTAATCCAAGCTATAAAATAATTTGAAGGTAGGTGAATGACGATTCACCAATTTCCACCAAGATAAACGAAATGTATTATTAGGTTTTAATTGGATTTGAAACTCCTAGATCTTTGAGATTCATTGAACTGTTCAATGGCATGTTTCAATCTCGAGTGTGCCCTTCAGGTTTTGTGACTGGGATGCCGAGGATCACAAAACAAGGTGTGAAGTAACCATGCAAATTACTTGGTACCCTTAAGTGTTTACCCCTCAATCGATGTGCCGGTTAACCACACACGCTCCATCGATACTATGATAAACATTAAGTTACCCTTTGCCTACCTTGTTAAATACAAGTTAGTGTGCCGGTTAACCACACACGCTCCACTAACGGACTTAAACAAAGTGCAAAGTGCAATTTCATGGATTAGCACCTTATTCACATTTTCCTAAGTAACTAAGATTGGGTATTGTTTAGAGTTTAGTTACTTAGTATTTATCATTAATACTTTTAATGAAGGGAGAATTATAGTCCTGTCAAACCCGTTCGGCTAACGACCCTCCACCAGTCAAGCAAGCGGTGGGTGAGAGTGGACACCCATTAAGTTGCCATTTTATAGGCAACAACCTTATACCCACCTTATAGACCGGCTTCGTGAATGAGGCGTACTAGCGGTAAGACCGACTTTACTCTTATACATATATATATATATATATATATATATATATATATATATATATATATATATATATATATATATATATATATATATATATATATATATATATATATATATATATATTATTAACTTATAATATTATAAAGTATAAGGGTTGAATTTTAACTTTTAAAATTCTAAGGGCTAACTTGGAATTAAAGTATTCATAAGAGAAAACTTTACAAATTCCAAAACTTGAGGGCAAGTTTTGAAACTATTCAAGAACTAATTAATTCCATAACTTATGTATTTAAAGTAGTTTTAATCCAAAAACTCTTCAAGTTCCATAACTTGTGGATAAATTATGGAAGACTTTAAACTAATAAAGAATTAACCTTTTCTATATTTTATAACTTATGGAATTAATTAAGGTTACATATTTTATTTATTTATTTATTAATGAAGTGACTCTTGAACCTCCATAACTTAAGGACAAGACTCTTCATCTTTTGTAACCATTGCCAACTTTTATGAGTTTTTATGAAACTTAAATGTGACTTTTCATATAACTTGAGGACAAGTTACAAAAACACATTTTAGAATCAACTCTTAGATTAATTTGGATTGAAAACAACTTTTTCACTAAACTTTTCTATTAATCTAAGCAACTCATAAGAACAAGATAATTCAAATCAAACTTTTTCATGTAATTAGTCTAACCTTTAAACTAATACAAAACATGAATCTATTGATAATTATCTTTGAAAATGGATTAGCATGAACATTACCACATTAAAAAACAAGTTTATAAGTTCAAAACAACTTAGGGTAATGTTCCTAGTCCATTTCTAGCCAAAAACCTCGAAGATATGTTGTCTGGGGTCCAACTCGTCGAGTGCATGAACACAACTCGGCGAGTTGGATGCATTTTGCCTTGGACTCGTCGAGTCCCTTCATGGAATCGGCGAGTCAGCTGGGCTGACAGCATCAAAACTCGATTTTTCAGCTTCTATTGCAGGTATAACAAGAAAACAAGCCTAGGCTCTGATACCACTGTTGGGTTTTGAGCATTCTAACACTCCTAAGTGTACATGCAACCCTAAATACCTTAGATCTATGTTTTCTCTATTATACATGCAAATATGAACATCCAAGGTATTATCCTAATCTAGCATACAAAAACTATCAATATAACAAGATAGAATACATACCTCTTTGATGTAGAATGTCTTCATGAAGCTTGAGTGCCTAGTGCCCCAAGTGTGACACCTCAAATGGTTCACACAACACCAAATACACTTGGAATAACTTGAGAGAATTCTACACTTCATAAAATCGGCTAGCCCTCTCTAGAATAATCTAGTGGCCGATTTTGGGAAGAATAATATCTTTATATAGTGTTACAATTAGGGTAAACCCTAATTGTCATGACTTTCCATTTCCTTGGATCCATGGGTTCAAATACACCATGGAGCATCCATGGAGCATTATATGGGTTTTGGCCCAACTAAATAATCCATGGAGCATTAGCCCACTATACAAGTATGGATGATTTGTACAATCAACCCATATATTTAATTAGTCTTCTTTTGATCACTTAATTAATCCTAGATTAATTCTTGATCAATACTAATTAAATAATCTTATTATTCTTATTATTAATATACTAGAACTTATAATATATTAATAATCGTAAGTATCTTATTTCTCTCATTATAGTCTATCCAAGTGCATGATGCCATGCAACCCAAATGGACCATGCCGGGTCGGGTCAAGTCTTACCAATTATAGTTATGGACTTAGACATTAATCCAACAGCTAGTTGTTATGACAGTTAGGTAGATATGTAGGATTACATTTGTTATTATGTGATTATCTGTATGCGCATTAGTTGTGTTATATGTCGGCATAATATATTGGATAGGTTGAGGTGATATTGCTCCGTGTGGTAACCAACAAACCCGGGAGCATTCCATATACGAGCTGAGGGCCAGGTGGGGCATGCAAGACTCGTATTGTGGGCTCGGGAGCATTCCAGATACGAGCTGAGGGAGACTCGTACTGTGGACTCGGTGGCAATCCATATGTGAGTTGTGGGCCAAGAAGGCAATCTAGACTCATACTGTGGGCCTAGGGGTAATCTAGTATGTAAAGCTGTGAACCCAGTACATGCTGTTATTTGTATATGTGTTATTGCAGTGTATTGATATTTTGGGGGAAGTCACTAAGCCTTGGGCTTACAGTTTTAGTTTATTGTTTCAGGTACATCATGGGATCTCGGCAAGGCGAAGGCGTGACTGTACACATCCTCATGTTTTGGACTTATGGTTTCTAGGATACTCTAGTAGTAAACTATTTTGAAAACATTTTGTAATAACTAATGGCTTTTGGATGTTTGAAAAAGTTTTAAATTGGCTTGATTTTTATGGGTGTTACATTTAGTTCATGGTTTTGATTTCATAAACAGATGGAATAAAGTTGGAAACTTTATGGCTCTCCTGAGTCTTTTAAGCATCATATCTTCTGGATCTAAAGATTGGTTGTGGTTTGTGGACCTTGCAATAGCTTTAGGTCATCTTCTTGGCTTTTGACCTAGGTAGGGTAGAGGACACACATGGAGCATGCATTTCTATAAAGTTGTCATTTTTATGGACCTATGGAGTCCCTCAAAGCTTTATGGAAAGTGGGAGTTGAAGGATTAATGGATTAAGGACTCAAACCATTAAGTTGTTGTCTCAGATTGTCTTCAGACATGACATTTAGGATGTCACGATGTGACCAGGGAGGATTATGTGCTTACTTGTCGTGTTGTGCTCACGACGTGACCAAAGAGGGTTCATATCATGATGCTTGCTAAGTGGGTTGTATGTGACTGAGTTAGCAAAGTTGGAGCGGGAAGAATTAGAATTGGGGCGAGTGTGTTCTCACGACGTAACCAAGGGTTAGTCATGACATGAGGCTCAGTTATTGATATTATTGGTTGTTGACTTTGACATTGACCGTTGACTTTTTAACATGTGCTGAGTTTTGGTCAAGATTCTTGGATTCAGTATGTAGAACAAGGTTAGACCTTATATTTCTTGATAGGTTTGTCGTAGCATTTGTTGCGGGGCATTGAGTTACGGTTTTGCTGATTTCGTTAGTCAGATGAGTCTTCTCACTATATTGTGTAGGATGCTAGCTATCTTTGTGACTTTTGCAATGTGTGTTGGCCTGGGCCTATTGGTATGTATGTTGGGTTGGGTCCATTTGCATATTGGACTAGGCCTATTGGTATGTATGTTGGGATAGGCCTATTTGCATGTTGGCTTGTACCAATTGGTATGCATGTTAGGCTGGGCCTATTTGCATATTGGATTGGGCCTATTGATATGTTGGGTTGGGCCTATTTATATGTTGTGTGGGGCCTGTTGTATAATATGTGGTATTTTAGGGGAATTCACTAAGGTTTGTGTTTCCGATTTGTGGTTTAAATATTTTTTAGATACTTCCAGTTCCAAAGGGAAAAACCCGACTTGACTGCATAGCATCCCCTGATGGTTATTCTGCATTGATTGTTACTGTATTACTTTGATGTTTGAAAAATTCATTTTACTCTAATTGGTTTTATACAAATGTTTGTACGGATTTGATGTTTTAAAAATAAAAACTTTTATTTCTATTTTTGGGACATTACAAACAGTTTTTTAACTGGAACCGATCGGAACTAGACCAAATTTATTCTAATTTTTCAGTCAGCAGTTCTTCAAGTTATCATATTAAATCGCGGTTCTAAGACTGGTTCAATCCATTTAAATCTGGTTAAAATTAGGGAGCCAGGCCGATATTTTTTTATTTTATTTTATTTATTTATTTATTTATTTTTTGTTTCTGCAACTTATACATCCTGTCACGGTTTTTAAAATACAGATAACTCACTTGTAGGAAATTATAATTAATCGTTTTTTTTTTTTTTTTTTTTTTTTTTTTTTTTCTGTCATGTTATTTGGTGTTTGTTGTTCATTTTAGATTATAAAACACCTATTTCGTTACATACTAAATCAGTTACAGGCCCCCGGTAAAACACATTTCAATGATGTATTATTTTTTTGTTTCAACAATTTTTATATTCTGTATTTTTTTAAAAAAAAAATATACACAACTTACTCATATGAAATCAGAATAATTTGATTTTTTTTCCAACACATAATTTTGGTGGTTGTATTTAATTTTAGGCTATAAATACACCTATTTTCGTTGCAAATCATGAAACAAGTTCCATTTTGAAAAATATCCAAAAAAAACCTGCATCGGGACAGGACTGGGACCGCCACCGTCACCGGCGGTTTAGTTTTGGTACCTACAATCTAAAATTCGGTTCAAGTTTGAAACCGGTCGGTTCGGTTTGGTTTCAGTCCCGCTCCGGTTCAAAAACTCATCGTTATAAATCTGATTGGTCAAAATCATATTTGTCTCGTCGTTTTATAAATCATTCCATTTTCTATTATCAATTGTTTTTTTTAAAGCTCCACAGTGAAACCGTTTCTATAGTCCTTTTCTAATTCACGCTGAACGACAGCGACCCTATAATTGCTAAAAATTGAAGTCATACCAAAATCTACTGTAAAAACAAAATACGAGCATGTTACCATATAATCATATATAATATATAAAGTCATTTTGTTAATGTGAAATCCACGTCCTCTATCACATTTTCTTCACAAATCAATGTACATGACAGGGACAATTGCGGATCCCACCAAAAGCTTATCGAGTAATATTATACGAGAAGAGTATCATAATCCTCTTGCCTTTTTCATATTTAACTTCAGCCATAATTACTTCACCATTTTTTCTAGTTAAATATAGACCACAAAAGTTGATATGCATATCTAAATGCAATCCCACTAACACATAATTTAATCCCGATAACCTATAGTACAAGTGTTGTACCTTGTTTATTAACCCATTGTTTACGATACTAAAAAAAAAAAAATTAATTCCTTTCAACTTTATATTATCTAATAGCTTGTATAATTGCTAGAGAAAACCACCAATTTAAGCGTAATTATGCTAAATCAAAAGTGTATGCTTATCCAAATGTGACATTTTAGTGGGCGGAGGTAGGCTATCTATGTAAAGACGGACGTAAAATAATATTAAGGGAAAATGATTTAATAGGGTAATATATTTTTTGAAATGTACATATTTAGTTCTTATTCTTTTTTTCTTGTAAAATAAACCATTATATTTTATTTTTTTTAACAATGCAATCCTTGTAACCGGCTATACCCGATATACTGGTCATATACGAATTTTCTTTTAGGGAAAATGACTTGATATGGTAAGATACTTTTTGAATTGTACACATTTAGTCCTTATTCTTTTTTTGTAATATAAACCCTTATACTTTATTAATATGTACACATTAGGTCATTTTCACTGATTTTTTTGCTGATGTGGAAGCATAAGTGACACTAAATAGCAATTAATTAGCTTAGTCACCGAAGGTGGGTGATCCTCCAGCAACAAGAAAAGGGTAGCGACCCTTCTCTTTCTTGTTTCTCTTCCTTTCGGTCGAACAGCAACAGCCAAACACCATTTACCTGTTGTGTTTCTCCGATCTGTCTCTCTTTGCCTCCATCTTGAGATATGATGCCAAAAAAAGAAGAAAGAATCGACGAGGGGGCTACCAGAGCAAATCCTCACCGCCAACTACCGTCTCTACTTCCTCCTGCCTCCCTCTTCGACCTTGCTGTTTTTGCCATCATTCCTCCTTACTACCAGTGATATGTAGGAACACACAAAGGAGTCGCCGATGATCAGGGTTCTCCCTCTTTTTCATGATGAATAAAAGCTGGAAAAATCTCGTTGTGGATATGTGGATTCCACCTGGGTATTTCATTTCAAAAAAATAAAATAAAGGGAAAATGACTTGATAGGGTAAGATACTTTTTGAAATGTACACATTTAATCCTTATTCTTTTTTTTTTGTAAAATAAACCCTCCACGTCAGCAAAACCTGTAGAATCCGGTGAAAAGGACCTAATGTGTACATATTATTAAAGTATAAGGGTTTATTTTACAAACAAAAAAGAATAAGGACTAAATGTGTACATTTCAAAAAGTATCTTACCCTATCAAGTCATTATCCCTAATATTAACTCGAAAATATATTAGACATTTATGTGGCTTTGGTGTTGCAGTTTACCAAAATACAATGAAAAAAGTGTAAAGTTTTTTCATGTAGTCACCTAAAACGAAAAAATCAAATCGTGGGATGTGATCTAGGGATAAATTTTAAGTTGTCGGTTTTAGTTAATCATTTTATATATTTATATATTTTTGGTTTTTTATCTACTAATTATTATTTAAATATAATATTTAATATTTATTATACTGTGCTATATATTAAATTATATTAATTAATTATAAATATAAAGTTTATTTTTTGTTTATCAAATTCATATTAAAATTTAAATACATATTAAAATTTTAAAACACGATAACATATTTTACAAAAGTTTATAATTATGTATTATAAATATAACCTTATTTATTTAATATTATTGTAATGAAAAAATATATATTATATATATTTTTTTAAAATCAAATTAATAGAAGGGGTGTGTTTGACAAATTATATAAGTTATAAGAATGATATATACTTTTTGGGAGTAAAAATGGGGTAAAAAATGGAGTAGGGTTAGAGATGAAATACTATTTACCCAATTTTTTTATTCCAGTTTTTTTTTTTTTTTTTTTTTTGGGGGGGGGGGGGGGGGGGGGGGGGAGTGGAATTCCATCTTAAGTGATTTGGCACCAGGTTATCACTACCAGACAATAGAAATGTAACAAGCATAACATGGGAGTCATAAATGTCTACGCCCCACAAGAGGATAATAGCAAACTGGAGTTGTAGAATTCCATCTCAAACATTATCACTAAGGACAACCAAGATTATGGGTGGTATATGGTGATTTTAACAAAGTGAGAAGCCTAAATGAAAGGAGTGGGTTAGTTTTTTTTAATACAGGGGCACATAATTTCAACAATTTCATTAATAGTGCTGGTTTGGTAGATATCAATTTTGGGGTTAGAAGCTTCACTTGGATGAGCCCAAACGGAGCCAATTTCAACTGTCTTGATAGGTTCCTTATATCAGCGAACTATCTTAATTGGTGGCCAAACGTATTGAATGTAGCTCTCCTAAAACTACATTCTGATCATTACCCTATCCTCCTCGACTTGTGTGGACCTGATGTCGGTGCTTCTTTGTTTTGTTTCTTCTCTTCATGACTAAACGACAGGGAAATTGAAGAGGTGGTGATTGGGAGTTGGAACAAACAAAGAAAATGCCTTAATGTTTTCTAAAAAATTGAAAACAATTACAAGGAAACTAACAACTCTAAAAGAGGACATCAAGGAGTGGAGAGGACAGAAACAACAACTTCGGGAATCGGAGACCCCTAAAAAGAAGGTGGTGGAAATTGACACCTTAGCCGAAGTGTTAGGGATGAATGATAACATGCTCCAAGAGAGATCTCTTGCTATAAAGAACCCTTCTCGATTAGGCCCACCCTAAGTAGTAATAAGTTTAGATGTCTTTGTGATAATGATAGATTGTTTCTCGACGCAAAATTTAGCCTAGAAGAAATCAAAGTGGCAGTTTGGAAGTGTGACAATGATAAAGTTCCTGGTACCGATTGCTTCAATTTCAGTTTCATTAAGAAGTTTTTGCATGTTATCGGTCCGGATTTTGTTGAGGAAATTCAATTCTTTGGTAGGGAGAAGAAGCCCAAAGGGGGATGCAATAGCTCGTTTATCACTTTGGTGCCCAAAACCAACAATCCACTATGTCTTGCAGACTACTATCCCATAAATCTTATCAGGTGCATTACTAAGGTTATTTCTAAGACACTGGCAGAAAGGCTGAAACTTATGTTGGGATTGCAGTTAGCATGGAGAAAACTGCCTATGTTTGAGGCAGAAACATCATGGACGGGCCGCTCATTGTAAACAAAATTATCTCCTGTGCCAAGAGATAAAATAGGAAAATTTTGATGTTTAAGATATACATGGAAAAAGCGTTTGATTCCTTGAATTGGAATTTTCTTGACAACACTTTGGAGCAAATGGGATTTAGGAGAACATGGAGGGCTTGAATTAGGGCCATCATCACCTCCTCTAAAGTCTACGTTCTCGTAAACATCGTGCCAACTAAAGCATTCTAGATGGGGAGAGGCATCAGAAAAGGCAATCCATTATCATCGTTTCTTTTCATTATCGATGCAGAAGGCCTGCGTATTGCAATGGCAGAAGTAACGCCCGTGTTTCAAGGCTAAGAATTAATAGTATGATGTAATGATTAGGGTCGATAATTGTAACCTATTTTGAAGTAATGAAGATGAATTATTTGAAGTATTATGTGATTTATGTGCATTATACTTGCTTATAACGATATAATAAAATAATAATAAAAGTATGCATCAAAAATAAAATAATAGATAGACCAAATATCTATGAAGAAAGTTGAAGCGGTCACAACAAGAATTTCGGGGATAAGGAATGCTGAAATTCGACTTATAACAAAGAAGTTATAACCTATCGAAGTTTTGTGATAAAACCGCCACGACGTTGTGTATCGTAAAAAGTGAGTTTGCGATAAAATACTTTTTTTCCTTAGCGATCTAAACAAAAGTCGTAGTATATGTCCAAATATGACTTCGTATAAGGAAGTTACAATTTTCTAAGATTTAGTAAAGTAGTACACAACATGAAAATTGAATTTTAGATCAATCAATTTCTAGCCGACACAAACTAAATGAGAATTGAAGATCTCATTAATAAGAAGTCAATGATATAAAGACAGATGAAAGCGAACGACGGATGGCGGTTATGAATTTTTAACGAACTTTATCTGTCGAAGCCTATTAAAATATAACATTAAAAATTAAAGACAAAATTAGCTTACGGAGTCTAAATAAAATTTGTAGCTTACGTCGCCACCTACGCATGGATATAAAGAACGTAAAAAATGGAGCTTGTATGCGAAAGTTACGGAATTTAAAATTTGAGTATAGGCTGAAGCGAGGACTGACACATGGCCGAATCCTGGCCCTCGCTTTCTCCCCACGTTCTCGCATGCGATGCTGACATCTGGCCCTCATATGCACAATGTACCGAGTATGTGCATCATAATCTGAGGCTACGCTAAATGTAGTCCGAAGGGTCCAACCTATAAATAGGTGTGAATTTCTTACATTTTTTTCACACCTCTCCCCTTCTTTCTCTCTTGATGACTTCTCTTAACCCCTGCCAGAAGGTTCCGAGAATAAGAGCTTTCGGCTCAGAAGTTATGCCCCCGAAGAGCCCGACTCCAACTAAACCCCATAGTAGGTGAGTTATGCTTACCCTAATTTAAGTATAGCTTATGTTTAAGTTCATTATCTTATTATGAACCTATAAACAATATATGTGCTAAGTATTATAAAATATACAAAGTGTTATTATAATATCTTTTAACTACTTACGGTATGGGGAATCTGGTTTGAAGGGACACATTAGGTTGTTGGATTTCAGAAAAACTTAAATGCCAAAATGGTCCTGCCCTCCGGTGTTTCATGTTTGGCCCCTGTCTATACATAGTAGATAAAAAGTGTTCTTTACCACATATATAATACAAGAAAAACAATATTTAGTCACAATAAATATTAGACTAAGGTCTAGTGGTAATGATACTAGGTTTTGTCGAAGGAAAATAAAATTGTTAGAAGCGAAGCGATGCCCGAGTTTGGAGTCATCACTTTAACAAGTGAGTGCGTAGTTTCTTTCATCTTACACACACACACACACACACACACACACATATATATATATATATATATATATATATATATATATGAAGTATTTAATATAAGTTACATGCTATGTGTGCATACTATCTGAGTTCTGAACAAAATATACATGTTTTATTTTATTTAAACTGTATATGTATTTTATACCTATAATTATGATGGCTAAATATTGGTATATGATATAGATGAGGAGATAGGAAATGAAATGATGACATACCTCGATGTTTAAGCTGCTTTAATCATCTAGCGGAATATAGATGCCGACCACAGACTATTCTAGATAGTCTAGTGGAACATTGGCAGGATCGTAACCTGTAGGTGTTTGTGAACGATGTGTTCACCAGTGTACTCCATCCCCCTCATGGTTGCCTTACTGACATATATTGCTGAGGAATCCCCTAAGCAATATTGTCATCCCGACGATGATCCTTAGGCTAGGTCCCTTGAATTAGATGCTTTAGGGACAAAATGTGAGGATAATGAGAATGAGTAATCGGGTTAAATGATTTGATGAAATTAAAGAAATTAATTATTGTGGGGTGAAAATCCTATGTGCTCACTTGGTTCCCAATCCTGACCCATTCAGTTTCTTTCGTTACAAGTAGTGGCAAAAGAGCATAGGAGTGTTGATCTAATGAGAGATCTATTGATTATAGGCCATTAGAATAATATATGTTGTAAGGCATGTACTATTTCTGTTTATGATTATGTATTGTATTGACAATGAAATCCAGTGTTTTTAATATAATGAAGTGTTTTTAATATAATGAAAACCCATTCCTTCGGGAATGCTTTGAAAATTTACTTATCATATTTTTGGGAATGCTTTGAAAACCCTATAAGCGCATCTGCCAGGATTATCCTATAAGCGCATCTGCCAGGATTACGACATTCACTACTTGGTGCATCTACCGATATTATTCTTAAATGCATCTGCTAGTATTATGATATTCTCTAATTGGTGCATCTGCCAATATCATTCTTAATCATCTTTCATACCTCATCGTTTTATCACATACCAACTATCTCATCAACCCATGTCTACCCAACATATTTGTAGATATAAAATACATATACAGTTTAACTCAATTAAAAACTATATAAAACATCCATCCCACACTCATCTGAAATAAACAACAATATATAAACACATAGCACGTATTTTATAACAAATACTTCATATTTATGTGTTAAAAGAAAGTAACCACACACTCACCCAAACATATACTTAATACATTCAAACAATACTTGTATTATACCCGTGTTTATGAAAGGGACTATACACCCACACATATAAACAACTTTATATTGCACACATAGCACGTATTTTATAGCAAATACTTAATATTTATGTGTTAGAAGAAAGTAACTACACACTCACACATATAAACGACAATATACCTAATACACTCAAACCATACTTGTATTATTATTGTGTTTATGAAAGGTAGTATACACTCACTTGATCAGAAGATGATCGGATAGCACTACGGCTCATAGGAGTAGTATTTCTCAGCAAATCTGGAAGATCTCTACAAAAACCAAACTCCTCGCGGGCAGAGCTTCGGCTCGGGAATCGCACTTCTCAGGATCTTCGGGGCCTCGGGACTTGCTTCGGGGCTCGGGAATGATACCGGGGCTTCGGGATATAAACGGCATGCAAAACAAGGCAAAAACTAGAGAGAAGAAAGAGTTTGAACAAGAGAAAATGACTGATTTCGAGTTCTATTTATAGGCTGCTGGGTCTGGGATTACGCTGGGCGTAATTTCAAATTACGCTGGGCGTACTCGGATTACGCTGGGCGTACTTTGACGTCATTGCGTGCGTCGACTGGTGGCACTCGAGTATTGGTCAGACAAGTTGCATCCGACTGAGTACGTTGGGCGTACTCAAATTGCGCTGGGCGTAGTTGACTCTTCGAACTTCTAAATTGCGTAACTTTCGCATACGAGCTCCGTTTTCGATGTTCTTTATATCCACGCGAAGGTGAGACTACGATCTACAACTTTCGTTTAGACTCCGTCGGCTAATTTTGACTTTATTTTTATTATTTATTTTTAGTAGGCCGAGACAGGAAAACTCCGTTATAAAATCATAACTTCTTCTTCCGACGTCCGTTTTCACCTATCTTTTTATCGTTTTACTAAAATTAATGAGATCTTCAATTCTCATTTAGATTCTCTCGGCTAAAAACCGCTCGGTCTCAAATCGAGCATTCGGGCTGCATACCGCTACGTCGAAACTTCGAAAAATCATAACTTCCTCACACGAAGTCAGATTTGGGCGTTCTTTTTATGTACGCTCATTGTTTAACGTATTCTACGACTTTCATTTAGATTTCTAAGGCTAAATATCGCTCTAACGTAAATTTACTTTTTATGTCGCGCTGTGTCGTACTGGTTCTGTCGCAAAACTTCGACAGGTCATAACTTCTTCGTCATAACTCGGATTTCGGTGTTCTTTATATGCACGGAAACCTTGTAACATATACTATAACTTAATTAAGATTATTCATTAAAAATAATCTTCCATCAAAAAGTCATTTTTAATGCTTAACGTCTCTAATTGACTAGCCCGGATCTACGGGCGTTACACAAGCTCTAAGGATGACATTATGGCCTTTTGAGCACAAAAAGACCATTTATGGAAGCAAGACTGAGACTTTATGTTTTCAACTAGTATCTAGGCCCTTAATCTAAGTTCTCATGCTTTGGTTTGGGATATTAAGGATTTTTGGACAAGATTATGTCTTAAAAGAATTATGGTTTTAGCTAAAGCCTTTAAGAAGGCCTATCAATGGGTAAAGTTAGAAACTTTACGCTTAGAAAGATCATTCCCAGTGAACAAGAAAAGTATGGACTTTGGATCTAGAGAACATGTGCTTAATATGTTAAGATGGCCAAACAGATAGAAGCAATCGTTGAGTCTATAAGGGAACTCGGCGAGTCGGGTCGTGTTGTCCTGTTCCAGTTTAAGGTAGGACTCAACGAGTCTATTGAGGGACTCGATGAGTTGATTCTCCAAGTCATGACTATGAGCAGCTCGATAGGACTCATCGAGTCGAAGGAACGACTCGGCGAGTTGAGTCGTGATTCCAGGATTTATGAGTTAAAGAGCTCGGCGAGCTGAAAGATTGACGTGATAATTTGGTCAACCCAGAATGTTGACTTTGACTAGAGAGTTGACTTTAACCAGGGGTAAAATGGTAATTTTACCCTAATCAAGATTATCATATTTTTGACTAAGTATTATCGTATAGTGTTAGCCGGGGAGTTGTCGGAGCAGCCAACAGAGATTCCTCATGCACGTGTTCAACATCCATTTTGAGAGGTGAGTTTCCTTTCTGTAGGAACGGGTCAAAGGCACCAAGGCCCGCCCGTATGTGTGATATGGTAGTAGCTGAGTGTAGGCATGGCTCGAATCTCATAGCAACCGAGTGTGGGCGGGGCACAGATCTCATAGTATTATTTGAGTATAGTTATGTGACTATTTGATAGGAATAGATATACTTGTTGTCTGTGTGATACTTGTATGCAAGTTAGTCAGCGGAGTGTGGGCGGGGCCTGAATCTCCCAGACAACAGAGTGTGGGTGAGGCTCGAATCTCCTAGACAGCGGAGTGTGGGCGGGGCCCGAATCTCCATAAGTGTGGGTGGGGCCTGTTTCTCATAGTTTCATGTTCTGTGTATGGTATGTGGTAGTTTGGGGAGACTCACTAAGCTTCGTGCTTACAATTTTCAGTTTTGGTTTTAGGTACAACCACTATCTAGTAGAAGGGCTCGGGATGATCGCATGGCACACACCACTGTTCAGCTTGGGATGTTTAGACTCTGATATTTTTGTCATATAATTTTGATTCAGTATTTGACATGATGTTTTGAGATACACAATTCTGATTTTCTTTATGATGATGGATGATTTGTGGTTTTGTTATATGTTTTAAAGCAAAATGTTTGGGCCATATTTTTGGGACATTTCAAGTTGGTATCAGAGCCTTGGTTTAAGGGATTCAGACACAATCTCGGGTGTGTCTGAGCTCAAACTAAGGAATTGGTATGAAAAAATTTCTTTAGAAAATCATTTTACAAAAAGAACGTTAAAAGAGAAAAGAATTCTGAAAAGAGAAAAGAGTGTGGTGCATGCAATCAGCTGAGCTAAAGTAAGTACTGCCAAATTACCCATACAAGTTATGTTATGATATGTTTATGAGAACTGCATGCCAGATTAGGGATAAGGATCTAGTAAGGATGCCTTATGTGCCTGTTGTATGTGTATCAACTTTATGAGTTACATGCTAGTATAGATTAGCCAGTATGATGGCCCGATTAGTATATGCTTGATTATGTTTACTCAATACTTGAATGCTATTTGCTTTGTACTTTTAGGAGCTTTAGTTGTATTTTACTAACTAGTAAACGGATATGTTAAGTTACATATTGTGAGGACTAAACAATTTCAGAAGGTTAGGTCTAGCTCTATTTCGCAGCTCTTGTTTGAGTCCAACCGTTTTAGGGTAGGATCTTTCATTTGACGAATTATCTAGTCTTAGTGATATGTAATGGTATTCACAAGCTACTTAGGGGAGATAGCATGGAATTCTTATACAGCTGATGGCGGAGAGTAGGATGGTGATTACCCTAGGGCAAGCCTAGGATAAGATTAGCATGCAAAGCATTTGTAGCAGAAGGACCTTTGTGGAGTCAAGGTAGTTCTTGAGGAAAGTATGAATAGATGTGCAAGGTATTATGGGCCCGTACTACTGAAAGCAGAGGATTCGTATTCGAATCAAGGAAAGCTGAGATGGATCCAGGAAAGTTGTAGTATATGTGATTGTTTGGGATAATTGGATTGCATCATTGGGCCATTTTGTATATGTCCATTATGTACACGGTTTCGGCCTGTCCAGCCATATTTCTTATTAGGTTTATAGTATATATAGTGCATGCATGCACCGTAGATGGTAACTTTTGATCAATCTTTTCATTGTAACCCTAGCACGCCTCTACAGTAGCAATTCTTTATAGAGTTCTTCTGAGGTTGTGTCTTTTAATCATTCCACACCTTTGATATATTTTGTGTTCTTGTTTTCATATCGAGCTTATACTTTACTTGTTAGAATCTAATCGATCTAAAAGATTTTTTTTTCGAACAATTGGTATCAGCGTAGGAGGCTGTGTACTCAATACGCGACTCTTCTGTTTGAATAAGTTATTAGGGTTTCTTTAAATATTGGATCTATTGGAGTCGTCAATAATTTATTGACGTAACTCCGTGATCTAGATATTACGCTAATACGTGTTTAAAAGTCTGATTCTAAACAAGTATCGAAATCAACTCAACATGCAACACGACGATTCACGGTTAAACTTCATCAACATCACAAGCAGCATAGGATCGACTATAAGGATTCCAATCTTGTTTACTCTAGAGTATAAAGTCTGGGTGTCACACTTTGAAGATTACGTTGGTGGTTCTAAAGATAAGGGTTACCTGATATGGGAAGCCATCACTTTAGGACCGTTTGTCCAAATTGAAACTCAAAGGACTATTAAAACTTAAAAGGAATACAACCAACTAGTAGGGTAATCAGATTCACTTAAAAGGAATACAACCAACTAGTAGGGACTATTTGAAAGACATCCTTCAGGATGAGAAAGACAAACTTACATGCAATATCAAAGCTATGAGGGTAATCAGATTCACCTTACAGTCTGATACGTTTCGCATGGTAAGCTCATGTACTACTGCGAAAGAGATCTGGGACATGCTTAAAGAGCTTTATTCTACTAATGCTGATCTCGAGCATGATACCCAAACCCTTCTGATCTCGGATTTTGGGGCCTTTACTCAAAAGCTAGATGAAAGTTTGAGCCAAACGTTCAATCTCTACAACCATCTTCTAAGTCGGAGGGTGAAGCATGGTATCGAACGAGAACTGATCAAACAGAAGGTTACCTTTATAAATGGATTCAGACCTAAGTGGATGGCTATTGTGTCCACCCTCAAAGCACACGAACAGTTCAAAGGTTATACATTAGCCAAGCTGGTTGGGATTCTTAGGTCACATGAAAGCGTGGTGACGAAAGAAGTGAAAGTTGTTTCGGGTATGGGGTCTTTAGCTCTTGTGGCGAAAGGAAAAAATGTTACTGAGGAAGAATTTGAATCAAATCTGTAACAACGCAAATGTTCAAACCAATTTTTTTTATTTCAAAAATAAAGTATTTTTATTCAAACCAAGCATAATTATTCCAAGTGTTATGTCAAAATAAAATTCATAGAATTCCCAAGATCTCAAAACATCAATCAGTGTGTACACATCATGCCGGCGCCTTCCCACGGTCCTCGCTAGTACCTGAAACACATACATAACAACTGTAAGCATAAATGCTTAGTGAGTTCCCCAATATACAACTTACGAATATACGCCTTTCCAGGCCCTGACCTTCCGGTCCACAACACAACGCCTTCCGGCCCATAACATAATCGCCTTCCGGCCCATAACATATTGCCTTCCGGCCCATATAACATACATAGAACGCATAACAATTAACTTACCACATATAGCACGTATATCACATATCATATCTGACCTTCCGGTCACACAGTCAAACCCTTCTGGGTACAGTATAGTGAGAAGACTCACCTCGTGGATACTGAAAGCTAGCAACTCCTGAAACCACTCGTACTCGATCCGCCGAGCTACAAACTCCCTATAACATCATATATCTCTTATTAACACTTTTATCTTCCAAGTTAACTGACCCTAAGAAATGACACATAGGTCAACTCTGGTGAACGGTCCACGGTCAACTCGACCGGACTCGGCGAGTACCCTGGCGACTCGGCGAGTCTAGTCGTCCTCCAATCCTCTAAGAATCCCTTTCTACTCGTCGAGTATCCTCCTTGACCCGATGAGTTACTCCTGGAAGAATTGCGGGGCCACCCCGACTCCACTCGTCGAGTCTGAAGAACAGCTCGACGAGTCCCAGTTATTCTTCAAGCTACTCGCCGAGTCTGTTCATCAGACTCGGCGAGTCCATGCCATGCAGCCGCTCAAACTGCTTCCTAAGGTCAGAACTGCTCCGACCATTCATAGGTCTGGCCTTCCTAGACTGGTCCATCACGTAAGGTCCTCATTTCGGTGCTCATGCTACACCCCAAGACTTATAATTTACATATTGACCTAAGGCATAAGGATTTCAATCCAAAACCTTCATCACTTCCCGAAATGCACAGGCATGGGACATTCTGGACCTCCAAAGGTCCCAACACGGGGTTACAATCGTTTGGGGGACTAGGGTAACATTCAATCTATCCACAAAAAGGGTTCCATAAACCCTAATCCTCTAAACACATCACCATAGCAGAGCATATTCGAATTCTTACCTGGATGATGTACTCTCTGTGTCCCCAATCCTCAGAACGTGACTCCCTTGCTGTTCCTTTAGCCAAGCCCTTCTCTTCCTTGCACAACAACTCCTTCAAAATCACCAATGGCCTTTAACCTTGCTCTAGATGCACACAATCGATTTAGGGTTCCTCTCAGAAGGCTAAAACGAACAATGACGGCCAATAAGTCCCTTTTATACGTCCCAAATCTGAACGGCTAGGGTTTTCGCTAAACAGCGCAGACTCGCCGAGTCCATATCTGGACTCGTCGAGTCCAGTCGCGAACCCGCGATCAGGTCTGCGATCCTACTCGGCGAGTCTGGCTCCAACTCGCCGAGTCCCCTCTTAGAACACCTCAAAAACATAATTTAACAATACCTGAGATTCCGGGCTGTTACAATTCTCCCCCACTAGGATTAGACTTCGCCCTCGAAGTCTCACTTTGAAAATAGTTCCGGATGCTGCTCCCGCATCTCACGTTCCGTCTCCCAAGTCATTTCCGATCCCTTCCGGTGTAGCCACTGAACCAACACCAGAGGTACTTCCTTGTTCCTCAGAACCTTGGTCTTCCGATCCCTGATGGCCACTGGTCTCTCAGCATAATTCAGGCTCGCATCCACCTGAATATCCTCTAATGGAACCACTGCCGACTCATCGGCTATGCACTTCCTCAATTGTGACACATGAAAAGTGTCGTGGATTTGCCCCAACTCTGCTGGCAACTCCAAACGATAGGCTACCCGGCCTATCCTTGCAATTACACGAAATGGCCCAATATACCGGGGTCCCAACTTGCCCCTCTTCCTGAATCGAATCACTCCTTTCCAAGGAGAGACCTTCAGGAGAACGAAGTCACCGGCTTGAAATTCAAGTTCGGATTGGCGTCTGTCCGCATAACTCTTCTATCGGCTCTGGGCGGTCGATAACCTCTGCCTAACCTGCTGAATCTGCTCTGTTGTCTGAAGCACGATCTATGTACTGCCCATTACTCTATGTCCCACCTCTACCCAGCAAATGGGGGTCCGACACCTCCTACCATACAACAGCTCAAAAGGTGGCATACCAATGCTCGAATGATGGCTATTGTTGTAGGAAAACTCTGCCAAGGGTAAATACGCATCCCAGCTACCCCCGAAATCTAACACACATGCTCGAAGCATGTCCTCTAGTGTCTGAATCATCCGCTCGCTCTGACCGTCTGTCTGGGGATGGTATGCGGTACTAAAATGCAATTTAGTACCCAGCTCCTCATGGAATTTCTTCCAGAACCTGGAAGTGAAGAGCACATCATGGTCTGAAACAATCGAGATCGGCACTCCATGCCGAGATACTACTTCTCTCACATATATCTCCGCCAACTTCTCCGCTGATGAACTCTCGCTGATGGCAAGGAAGTGTGCACTCTTCGTCAACCTATCCACAATCACCCAAATTGCATCAACTCCCCTGTCAGTTCTCGGCAATTGGGTGATGAAATCCATAGTGATCTGTTCCCACTTCCACTCAGGAATCTCCAATGGCTGTAACTTGCCATGCGGTCTCTGGTGCTCGGCCTTAACCCTACGGTAGGTCAAGCACCTCTCAACGAACCATGCGACGTCCCTCTTCATACAGGGCCACCAATACTCCTTCCTCAAATCCAAATACATCTTCGTAGCACCGAGATGGATTGAGAATTTCGATCTATGAGCCTCTTCCATCAAAGTAATACGCGTACCGCCCACAAACGGTACCCAAATCCGACCCTGAAACGTCAGAAGTCCCCGTCCATCCTTAACGAACTCTGAAATTAACCCAACGACCCGCTCTTTCTTCTGCATCTCTGGTCTCACAGCCTCGGCCTGTGCCCCATGAATAGCATCCAATACTGGAGTCATCACAGTCAGTCTCAAACATACATCTCGCAATGGGGTGCTCTCCGCCCTGCGGCTCAATGCATCGGCTACCACATTAGCCTTGCCCGGGTGGTACAGGATCTCACAATCATAATCCTTGACCACATCCAACCACCTCCTCTGACGCATATTTAGGTTGGGCTGATCCATCAAATACTTCAAGCTCTTATGGTCCGTGTATATCATACATCGAACCCCATACAGGTAGTGACGCCAAATCTTGAGAGCGAACACTACTGCCCCCAACTCTAAATCATGCGTGGGATATCTCGCCTCATGAGGCTTCAGCTGCCTCGACGCATAAGCTATCACATGACCTCTCTGCATCAACACTGCACCCAGTCCCGAAATCGATGCGTCGCAATATACAACAAAATCTTCCATCCCTTCCGGGAGAGCTAATACCGGGGCTTCGCACAGTCTCTGGCGAAGTGTCTCAAAGGAAGTCTGCTGCTCGGGTCCCCATGAGAATGCAACACCTTTCCGGGTCAATCTGGTGAGCGGCACTGCGATCTTGGAGAAATCCTTGATAAATCTCTGATAGTACCCTGCCAACCCAAGGAAACTCCTGATCTCAGAGGGTGACTTCGGCACCTCCCAACTCATCACAACCTCAACCTTGGCCGGGTCGACCAATATCCCTTCCTGATTAACAATATGTCCTAGAAATTGGACCTCCCGTAACCAGAAGTCACATTTGGAGAACTTTGCATAAAGCTTCTCCGACCTCAATACCTCCAGGACCTCCCTCAAATGCTCCTCATGCTGCTCTCTAGATCTCGAAAACACTAGGATGTCGTCGATAAATACATTCACTGACCGATCCAACATTGGCCTGCATACCCTGTTCATGAGATCCATGAACACAGCCGGGGCATTGGTGAGCCCGAAAGGCATCACCACAAACTCATAATGCCCATATCACGTCCTAAACGCTGTCTTCTAGACGTCCTCATCCCGCACTCTCACCTGATGGTACCCTGACCTCATATCGATCTTGGAAAACCAAGATGCTCCTTGCAACTTATCGAATAAATCATCGATCCTCGGTAACGGGTAACGGTTCTTGACCATCAACTTGTTCAACTCCCAGTAATCAATGCACATCCGGTGCGAACCATCCTTCTTCTTGACGAACAGAATAGGTGCTCCCCACGGCGAGCTGCTCGGCCGAATGAATCCCTTCCCCAGCAACTCCTGGAGCTGCGAGGACAATTCTTGCATCTCTGGAGGTGCAAGACGATAAGGCACCTTAGCAATAGGCGCGGCCCCCGGAACCAGATCGATACCAAACTCTACTTGCCTCACAGGAGGTACTCCCGGTAGCTCCTCGGGGGAAAACATCTGGAAACTCACGCACCACTGGGACCTCCTCCACTGACCTCGGTCTCTCGGAAGCCTCCCGCGTATCCATCACATACGCCACAAAACCCTTACAGCCCTGCTGTAGACACTGCCTCGCCCTAGCGGCCGAACAAAAAGCTGATCCCGAACGGGTACCCTCGCCGTACACCGAAAGAACTCCCCCACTAGGGTCTCGTATAGTCACCAGCTGACACTCACAGTCGATGACAGCGCCGAATCGACTCAACCAGTCCATGCCCACGATGACACAAACATCACCCATCGCAATAGGAATCAGGTCAATTGGGAACTCAACCCCGAAAATCTCTAGCACGCATCCCCGGAGAACCTCCGTGGCACAAATCACTCTCTCGGCCGTTATAGAAACTCTCAGAGGCCGACTCAACGACTCACGACTAACACTGATATGCTGACTAAAAGCTAAGGATACAAAGGACCTACTCGCACCCGAGTCAAATAACACTAGAGCAGTCACAAAGTTCACAAGGAAAGTACCTACACATATAATAACATAAGCATAACACCTCGACTTTAAAACAAATACGTGAACTACAGCATACCTGCCACAACATCGGGCGCAGCGCGGACCTCCTCCGCAGTCAGCTGAAAGGCTCTCCCGCGAGCCCTCGGGGCCTCGACCTTCGCTAGTCGAGTCTCAGTAGTCCTGGCAGTAGGTGCAGATCCCTGACGAAGCTGAGTGCACTCGGCCTTCCGATGGCCTGTCTGGTTGCAATGAAAGCAAACCATAAACCCCTTGAGGCATACCCTAGTGATGTGTCCCTCCTTGCCACACTTGTAGCAAACACCAGCTCGACACACCCCATCGTGACCCTTGCCTCACTTTCCGCAAGTGTGGCCCTTCGGACCTCCCGTCCTCGAATCGGCGGACTTGGTCCGCTTGGCTGCCGGCTAAGACTGAGCCGGTCGCCGGTCCACCTGCTGAGACTCGGCCTCCTCCCTGGCCTGGGTCTCCGACTCGATCTCGCGCTTCCTGGCATTCGCCTGAAGCTCAGCAAAAGTATGATAGGTGGAGTTCGACACAAACTCCCGGATATCCCTCTTCAAAACACCCAAGTACCGGCTCATCCGAGACTGCTCTGTGGACACCAGCTCAGGGCAGAACATCGCCCTCTCATGAAACTTCCACGTGATCACCGCAACCGAATCCGTACCCTGCTTGAGGGTTAAGAACTCCTGAACCAATCGTTCCCTTTCCACTGGGGGAACGTACTCGTCCCTGAACATAGCAGTAAACCTCTCCCATGTCACTGCTGCAATCTCTGCCAAAGTGAAGTTCGCCGTCACGAACTTCCACCAATCCTTCACTCCCAGACGGAGCTGGTTCAAAGCGAACCGTACCCTCAGGTGCTCCGGGCATGAACAAGTGTAGAAGCACCCCTCAATATCAGCGATCCACCTCATCGCAACAATCGGATCTTGCGTGCCTTCGAACTCAGGTGGTTTCGTGTTGCTGAATTCCCAGAATAGCAACGAGTCACCCCCCCTGTGGCCTGGCAGCGGCCACAGCTGCGGTAGCGGCAGCGGTTGCAGCTTCAGTCAGTGCGGCGTACCGCTCCTCAAACATCTCCATCAGGGTGGTCTTAATGGACCCAAACATCTCCGGGATCTCAGCCCGGATCGCCGCAGCTACTTCCTCCTGAATCATCTGACGAATCTCCACGTCACTCACACCGCTCGAACTCGCCCTGTGGCCTGGTCTAACCATGATGTCTCTGAAATACAACATAAAACTATCAGAGACTCCATCAAGTACAATCGCACTCGATAACGCAACCCTACTCAGTCTCCGATATTCAGGGATTTTTACTTGGGTCTCCCACTGACCCGGTATCCTCGGTAGTACGGGCCCAATACTACCGACCACATCGTATCGGCATTCGTCCCAAATCTTCCTCCCCAAACCCCGGTTAGTGAGTACTCTACTTTTGATATGCACTATCTACCTGCACGCTATCAAACATCTCATATCGACAAACTCCCTAGACTAAGGCATCACAAATCAGGCCACTGTAGTCCTATCATGAGTACCTAGTCTTCTAGCATGCATAACAATTCATATCATAACTCATCTCATAACATAACATTGTAAGGTATTTTGGGGATCTTTACCGTTCGGGCGCTGACTGATCGTACACACTGCTTCTTTCTTATTTACCACAAAATCATTTATAAAAGTTTATGCCTTTATTTTTAAAAGTTTTTCTCAAATCCTCGGTTTGAGTTCAGTTACGCCCGAAGATGCACCCGAATCCCTCAAACCAAGGCTCTGATACCAATTGTAACAACGCAAATGTTCAAACCAATTTTTTTTATTTCAAAAATAAAGTATTTTTATTCAAACTAAGCATAATTATTCCAAGTGTTATGTCAAAATAAAATTCATAGAATTCCCAAGATCTCAAAATATCAATCAGTGTGTACACATCATGCCGGCGCCTTCCCACGGTCCTCGCTAGTACCTGAAACACATACATAACAACTGTAAGCATAAATGCTTAGTGAGTTCCCCAATATACAACTTACGAATATACGCCTTTCCAGGCCCTGACCTTCCGGTCCACAACACAACGCCTTCCGGCCCATAACATAATCGCCTTCCGGCCCATAACATATTGCCTTCCGACCCATAACATATTGCCTTCCGGCCCATATAACATACATAGCACGCATAACAATTAACTTACCACATATAGCACGTATATCACATATCATATCCGACCTTCCGGTCACACAGTCAAACCCTTCCGGGTACAGTATAGTGAGAAGACTCACCTCGTGGATACTGAAAGCTAGCAACTCCTGAAACCACTCGTACTCGATCCGTCGAGCTACAAACTCCCTATAACATCATATATCTCTTATTAACACTTTTATCTTCCAAGTTAACTGACCCTAAGAAATCACACATAGGTCAACTCTGGTCAACGGTCCACGGTCAACTCGACTGGACTCGGCGAGTACCCTGGCGACTCGGCGAGTCTAGTCGTCCTCCAATCCTCTAAGATTCCCTTTCTACTCGTCGAGTATCCTCCTTGACCCGGCGAGTTACTCCTGGAAGAATCGTGGGGCCACCCCGACTCCACTCGCCGAGTCTGAAGAACAGCTCGACGAGTCCAAGTTATTCTTCAAGCTACTCGCCGAGTCTGTTCATCGGACTCGGCGAGTCCATGCCATGCAGCCGCTCAAACTGCTTCCTAAGGTCAGAACTGCTCCGACCATTCATAGGTCTGGCCTTCCTAGACTGGTGCATCACGTAAGGTCCTCATTTCGGTGCTCATGCTACACCCCAAGACTTATAATTTACATATTGACCTAAGGCATAAGGATTTCAATCCAAAACCTTCATCACTTCCCGAAATGCACAGGCATGGGACATTCTGGACCTCCAAAGGTCCCAACACGGGGTTACAATCGTTTGGGGGACTAGGGTAACATTCAATCTATCCACAAAAAGGGTTCCATAAACCCTAATCCTCTAAACACATCACCATAGCAGAGCATACTCGAATTCTTACCTGGATGATGTACTCTCTGTGTCCCCAATCCTCAGAACGTGACTCCCTTGCTGTTCCTTTAGCCAAGCCCTTCTCTTCCTTGCACAACAACTCCTTCAAAATCACCAATGGCCTTTAACCTTGCTCTAGATGCACACAATCGATTTAGGGTTCCTCTCAGAAGGCTAAAACGAACAATGACGGCCAATAAGTCCCTTTTATATGTCCCAAATCTGAACGGCTAGGGTTTTCGCTAAACAGCGCAGACTCGCCAAGTCCATATCTGGACTCGTCGAGTCCAGTCGCGAACCCGCGATCAGGTCTGCGATCCTACTCGGCGAGTCTGGCTCCAACTCGCCGAGTCCCCTCTTAGAACACCCCAAAAACATAATTTAACAATACCTGAGATTCCGGGCTGTTACAAAATCTCTCTGAATGTGATCTATCCAGAGAAGATTATGCATTAATGATCATAAATCCGAAGCGGTTCGTCAAGAAGAAGTTTCCATCTGCCAAGAACCAAAACTGGCAGGGAAGCTATAGTTCAGAAAAGGTGAAAGAGGAAAATAAAAGTGCTCCTAAAAAGGAAGAAGAGAAAAAGTAAAACAAACTTGTAGGTGACTCTGGCTGTGACTGAAATTATTGTCATGGCAAAAATCATTTGGCAAAGGAGTGCATGTTGAGAAGGCTGAATGAAAAGAAAGATGGTGAGGATGATCAAGCTTACCATATATCTAAGCTGGAGGATATTAAGAAGAAGAAGACCACTGATAGATCTATGAATGCTTTAATTATGCAAGAAAGAACAACTGAGGATGAGTTTGGAGGAGTGGAGATCTGGTCAACTGACTTAGAGGATGAGGAAGTTTGCAGGTGCACACATGGCAGGGCATTTGTTGCGAAAGAAGAAAACTTAGGGTTCGCTGGTAGGTATTTGATGGTGACTAATGGCATGTCACAGATGAGAGGCTATACAACTGATAGTGGAAAAGGGAATACAAAGGGAAAAGAAGATAACAAGTGTTTTGCTGCGAAGCCTGTTAGTGATCAAATCAATGAGTGTGATCAAATGATCAAGAAGGTGCACATCATTCTTGAATCTCTTAAAGTACCCGTATCTAACTATGAAACAAAATTAAACAATCTAAAATTCACCTTCTCAAATACAAGTAATAGTCAAAAACATACTCGTGTGGAGAATCCTAACCTAACTGATCAAATCAGCAGGACGTCATCCAAGAGTGATGAGCGAAGGATGTGGATTGAGAAGATAGAGTCTGAGTTGTCTAGGTCTAGAGATGAATCAATTTATTTGTAGAGAGATAATTTGAAGTTTTTGAAACAAAGAAACATCTTGTGTTTAATTGCTAAATGAATTTATACAAATATTACTCAATTGCATTTAGATTGTTAAATAGGTAAAAAGGTTCACAAAATGATCTTGCCTTTCCTTGAATTCAAGGAAGACGAGATTGATGTTGATTGTTACAAATATGAATTTATCATCTCTTTAGACGAAACCGCTGATGCTTACAAAATTGGACTGGACAAAACTAAATCTTTTATCAAGTCCAAAGACCATAAGGACATGCTTAAAAACTTGCTTGATGAAAACGACAGGTTGAAAATCAAGACCGAAACTGTACATAAATTTGAGTCATTGAGTTCCAAGTTAAGTCCAGAAAATAAAATCAATCCAGAAAATACATCTGAATTTGACGAGGAAAGTGACATGAGCGAAATATCTGTAGAGGATGAGGTTGATTGTTCTGAATTTGTGAAAAATGAATCTGAACCAGTAAAACTCTTGATATCTGAAAACTCAGTCGAGTTCACTTGCATCTCACAAAATACACCGGAAATTTTGAAAGAACAAGGTAAGGTTTATCCTAAAGTCCGAACTGTCCCAAATCAAGTCTTCAAACTCAATGGAGTGGACAAAACTCAAACAGTGGAACTTACATCACTTGTAGAAGAGGACAATAAAGATGGTTGTGACGAATATTTTTGGTCTGGACCAATTAACAATGCAGACAAAACTATGGGTCTGTTAGAAAGGACCTCATGGAGGACAAGAGGACATTATGTGGCTGAGCCAATAAATAAACCCTTAAGTTTTGAAAAGGGCAGTACAAGTGGTAATATGGAATGTCCGAGCGAAGCTCAGTCCGGTTAGAGTGAATCTCCTGCAAGTGAATAGAAGCGAAAGGCGAATATCTACAAATCTTCAAACCAACTTGCTGAACAAAAACATCAAAGAAATAGGAGATATCTGAAAAATCTCAACGAAAGGAAGCAATTTTGGCAATCCCAAAACTCCAGCTATGTCCACAAAGAAAAATCTTCCAATCAAAAAGCAAAAGATAATTCGCTTGAAAATCCCAGGCAATGTTCCCACTGTCATTCTTGCAATCAGAAGACGCAATCAAAGCATGATGCTCCAAAATCCTCTTTTTTCTAAAAAAACACAGAGCAAAACCAAAATCTCATCCCTCTCAACCCATAAAATCTACATCCAAAGATATCAAGGGAAAAAGAAAGCTTGTTGAGGAGTCTAATGCTCTAACCAAAATGGCGATATCTGATTCTAAGAGAGTGGAGAGAGAATTTGTCAAAAATCAAATCAAAAATAAAAGAAAATAATCTGATTTAAAAGAGACAAAACCCCAAACTGATAAGATTAAAGTTTTGACTATTAAAAGGAAAGACGAAACCACTTTAATTAAGCAAACTTATTTGGTTGATCTTGCTATTATCTTTCCTTGTTCTGTAAAAGGCTCACCACGACCCATGCAACTTTGGGTTCCTAAATCTGCTTAATCTTTCCAGGTTATTCATGACGAGCAGTTTGACGATGAATGGTACAATGACAGTAGCTGCTCACGTTACATGGCTAGGAAGAAGGAAGAACTAAGGGAGTTTCGTGCTCTAAAAGACGGTGGAAATGTAAAGTATGGTAACAACTTGTTTGGAACGATCAAAGGCTATGGGATGATAACAAACGGAGATTTTTCAATATGAAAAATGGCTTATGTGGAAGGAGTACAACACAACCTGATCAACGTTTCTCAATTGGTTGTGGGAACTGGCTTGAAAGTATGCTTTGATGATGAAGGTTCTGAGATTATTCAGAAGGAAACGAAAACCATTCTTTTGAAATCTCCTAGGAAAGGGGAAATGTATCCTCTAAATTTAAACCCGATAAGAGGGAAACCTGTTGTTTGCTTGCTAACGAAAGCTCACTCTGATGATAGTTGGTTGTGGCACAAACAACTTTCATACCTAAATTTCAAAGATATCAACCAGCTCGTGCTTGGTGATCATGTACAAGGGCTTCCCTTGTTGATGTTCGATAAGGATCATTTATGTGCAGCCTGTGAAATGGGGAAGCAAAGTAGCAAAAATCATCCAACTTGAGTAAACATGAAAATCATCGAATATTTAGAACTTATACACATAGACCTTTGTGGACCTTCTACAATTAAAAGTGTCAATGGTACTAAGTATATACTTGTTATAGTTGGTGATTTTTCTCGTTTCACTTGGGTATTCTTTCTTAAATAGAAATCAGAGGCAACTCCTACACTTAAGAGCTTTATAAAGAAAGTGGTGCTTCAAATGCAAAAGCTGGTTCGTAATATTCGCAGTGATAATGGGTTGGAATTTAAAAATCAAGACTTCGAAGAATTCCTGGCTGACAAAGGAGTCACACATAATTTATCTGCTCCATATACACCACAATAAAATGGTGTGGTCAAAAGACGAAACCGTTCTTTATGTGAAGCTGCTCGAACAATGCTTACCTTTGCTTCTCTACCTCTGTATTTATGGGTTGATGCTATTGCGACTGCATGCTTTACCCAAAATAGATCCATTATGAACAACCAATTTTCTGTTACTCCATATGACATTATCAATAATCGTAAACCTAAATTTAAGTTTTTTTTTTCACGTTTTTGGTTCTAGGTGTTTCATCTTTAATTCTAAGGAAAACCGGAACAAATTCGATGCGAAAGATGATGAAGGTATATTTCTGGGGTATTCGCTGACCTCCAAGACATTTAGGGTTCTCAACAAATGCTCTAAGAAGATCGAAGATACCTATAATTTCATATTTGATGATAACTATTTGAAGAAGATTTAGCAAAACAAAAGTCTATCAGCAGAGATCTTTCCAAAGCCAAGTCCAATACTGGTTCCTATCTAAGCTTTTCATGATGAGTTTATGCTTCTCTTTGATGAACCAGAAAAAACCTTTTCTTCTGAAGATAAAGCAGTAGACAATAAATAGGAAGCATTCAAGAAAATTATCAATGATGCGGTGAATGATATGGAAAACGAACCTCCTTGTTCAAATGAACCTCCAAGTTCAAGCGAAACAACAGAAGACGACACACCATTGCAGGGGGGGGGGGGTTTCGTCTTCATCTTCTATACCTAATGTGCCTTCTGAGGGGGAGAATCCATCTCTAAGTATTACCCATGAAAATCTAGCTGAGGGAGAAAACTATGAACCTGAGGGTGAAGAGCCATCATCATTCGAGGGGGAGAATAAAGAAGCGAATGATGATTCGGATGTACAGTCTGAATTTGAAGAAGTAAACGCCGAACTGGATCCATCTTATGATCCAAATTATCCTCCACTGACGAAATGGACCAGAGATCACCCAAAAAGCTCAAGTCATAGGTGAATTGTCTACAAGTTTCCTCACTCGATCTCAGTTAAAAGCGAAGCAAAATGCATTATTCTACAACATGGAATTCTGTATGTTCAACTCATTCGTCTCCAAGGTCGAACCCAAAACCGTCAAAACAGCTCTAGATCATTCTGATTAGGTGCAAGTGATGCAAGATGAACTCAATAAGTTTGCCGCGAAACAAGGTCTTGAGATTAATTCAAACTCCACCAGATGCATCATTTGTTGGTTTGAAATGGGTATTTCACAATAAGTTGGACAAAGAAGGCAATGTGATCAGAAACAAAGTGAGACTAGTAGTCAAGGGATATTGTCAGTTAGAGGGAATCGACTATGAAGAAAACTTAGCTCCTGTAGCAAGGTTAGAATCTGTTCGTATCATTCTGGCAAATGCAGCACACAAGAATTTTGAGGTGTTTCAAATGGACGTCAAATGTGCTTTCTTGAATGGAGAACTGGAAGAAATTGTATATGTTGAGCAACCACTGGGTTTCGTGAACGAGAAATTTCCTAATCACTGCTACATTTTGGACAAAGTTGTTTGTGGTTTAAACAAGAACCTAGAGCATCATATGAAACTCTAACTCACTTTCTTAAAATATCAAAATTCAAACAAGGTACGGTTGACCCAACCTTCTTTCGCAAGAAAGAGGGTGACCACCTGATGATTGTCCAAATTTATATCGATGACATCATCTTTGGCTCTACGAATCCTAGCTTAACAGTTAACTTTCGTAAGTTGATGGAGATTAAATTTGAGATGAGTTTAATGGGTCTAATTAAAATTTTCCTTGGACTGGATATTAGATAGGGACCATAAAGCATTTTCATAAATCAAGAGGCTTACACCAAAACCTTACTCGCGAAGTTTGGCATGATGTGAGATTCAAGAGTAACGACTCCAATGGAATTAGGAACGAAACTAACACCATCTCTGGAAAAACTGGCTGCTAATATGACGTTGTATCGTCAAGTGATAGGGTCATTGATGTATCTAATAGCTAGTAGACCAAACATTATGGTTTCCGTTTGTTATTGTGCTAGGCTCCAGGAAACTCCACGCGAACCTCACATGGTGGCCATCAAAAATATTTTCCGATATCTGAAACGAACCTCATCTCTTGGCATATGGTATCCAGCAAAATCAAGGTTCTTCGTTCAAGCATTCTCAGATGCCTATCTTGGAGGATGTGGTTTGGATAGAAAAAGCACCATGGGTGGGTGTCAGTTTCTCGATGGCAAACTCGTCAGTTGGCAGTCCAAGAAATAAACATGTATATCATTGTCCACAGCCGAAGCTGAGTACATTGCGGTTGCATCATGTACCTCTCAGGTCATTTGGATTCAAAGTTAGTAAAGAGACTACGACGTGAACATGAAACAAATCCCTCTATAGTATGACTCCAAAAGTGCTATTCACATTTGTCACAACCCAGTGCATCACTCTAAGATGAAAAAACATCGCACTAAGGTGTCACTTAATCAAGGATCACATAGAAGATGGCAACTTCGAGATTCACTTTGTACGATCCTATGATCAACTAGCTGACATATTCACGAAAGCTTTGCTTGAAGCATCATTTAACAGAATACTCCAAGGCTTAGGAATGATGCAAGAGGACTCTATTCCAAAACCACCTTCGCTTTCATAAGAATCACTTTCATCTTCCCCTTGTAAGTTTTTGTAAAGCTAAATAAGGCGAACGCTCGCTCTATTTCGTTTCTGTTTTTCTTAGGACACAAAATGGATCGAAATCTCGCTCCTCTTCAATTCACTCAGTCTCTATAAGTGAAATCTCAGTTGATTGTATCCTTTTTTTTGTATATTATGGATACTATTTCGTTTGAGCATTTCTCAGTTTTTGTTCTTGCTTATCTTAAATTTCTCCTTTTATTTCCTTTCAGAAAAATCAAAATAAAAAAAATAATTTACTTTTCTTTCTGTTTTTTTCTTTGTTTTTCAGAAAATAAAAAAACACAAAAATATTTTCTTTTGTGTTTAGTTTTATTTATTTTCTTTTTCACAAAATTCGAAAATACCAACAATACATTCTAGCAAAACTTGTGACAACACATAGTAAGAGTTACTCAAATTTGGTTGATGGGGCAGGTATAAACTTCTTTATCTATGTATTAGCAAAGTGTCCCTAAAAGCATGCTGCTGTATTTTGTCTAAAGCCTCAACGACTCTATGTGAAGCCTTAGTGTTTTGATATATACAAATTGTTTCTTCCCAATCAGGTTGTTAAATACACAATAGTCATGAGCTACCTTACTCTTCTCACAATGAGTTCAGAGTTATCTGCTTAGTCATTCTAACACAACAAAGGTACAATCGCTTTCTCTGGAACCACCTCATAGTTTGTGACACCCCCAAAATCACGACCAGAAAAGACCGATTTCATTTATGCTTTTTAAAATAATTTCAGAGTAAATCCTTTTGATTTAAAAATGTTGCGGAATTTGTTCCCAAAACAAAACATGATAAAATAATATTTATCAAAGCATTTCATCAAGAGATGCATTTTCATTATATAATCAAAACTCTAGATGTCATGTTCCGATACAGACCATAAAGCATAAACGATAAAATTACAAGTCATTCAACAAATATATACATATAGAGACTTGTAAACAAAACAACTCGATGATTCATCCATCTTACTGATGGGTTTTAGCCATAAGAACTTTCCTATGTGCGCATGCAAAACCCTAATGCTCGGATCTAGGCTTTCTAATTAAACATGCTTTGAATCCAAGACTTCTAATGGCTATTTAGGTTAAGTAACAACATTGAAATAGATCTAGAATCATACCTTTGGATTCCTTGTTGATCTTGTTGTCTTGGAGCTTCTAGAGTCACAAATGTCACTCCTCTAATGGCTTACAAACACCAATAGCAAGAAAGATGATTTAGGAGAGAGGAGAGGGGAGGAATTCGGCTAGAGTATCTCTACTTTTTGATGGTGTGTCGAATTCCCTCACCCCTAGGGTCTATTTATACTTGTAGACTCCTTAAGGATTACAGCTTTAACCTAATTGGATAACTTAGACTTTAAGTTGATCCATATCCTTTCCTTGATAACCCTATGGACGATTTTGGCTTATCCAAGCCGTAGAAATCGTCCATCCTATCTTGGATAAGGATTTATAGTCTAAAGTGTAACTATCAAACAATTGACAGTTTATACCCTCTTATTTAATTAATCTCTTTAAGTCACCAAATTAATTCCAATTAATCTGTGACTTATATTAATCAAATAACCATATATTATTCCTTATAATATTTACTCTCTCTTAACAAAACATCCATCAAGTTGCTATGGTGAAGGCAACCCAAAAGGACCATGCACAACCGGGTCAAATACTTGCGTAATATAGTTGCAGCCTTAGACACTATTCCAACAGTCTCCCACTTGGATAAGTCTAGTAACTATACAAGTACAATTCGGTTTGCAATCGTAGCTCTCAAAGACGCTATCAAACTCTGATCTAATCAATCTTGTCCTTTAGATAAGGGATCATACAGTCCTCTATTAGATATCATGCTGACAATCCTATGGAATGGTTAGTCTAGCATTTGATTTCTCGATGTCCGATTTATTCGACATAGAACTTAATCAAACACATCGATTCAGTTCTGACCGGGCTCGGCACATAAGTCAAATCAAATCATCGAGTGGCCAAGATATCTCTTCTACCCTCTTAGGATAAAATTTACAGATAAACTTCGACTTATATGCATTTACTTATTCATTAACCAACTATACACAACAATGCGTTTTATAACATCAAGTTACTGATGCGTTTTCGCATTATCAATGTACAATCAATTAACAAATAATAAACCATATGTCTAGGTTTTAAGACTATATGATATTATCGTCTTGCAATCACCTTTTATATCGTATTCCATAAAGTGATTCCAGCAAGCGCGGGTTTGTTCCAATGCTCAAAAGCAGTTCATAAGCACTCATGAACGTTGCAACAACCCTTTGCTATGTCTAACACCATTTAGACAATCTACACACCAATTCATGACAATCTTCATTCATATCTACTTCTAACATATGAACGATTATGGACAATTTGAATAATTCGATTATTCCTAATAAATTCAATTATTCTGGAAGTCAAAACATGCAAAGTGAAACAATAGTTAAACAATTAACATATGACAGTAACTTTACTTATAAATAAAACTCCTTTATTTAATCATCAAATGTTAATTACATTTATCTATTATATGTTTCTAATACTATCTAATCTATACTAATATCATCCTTCAGCCCAATACTCCTAGCATGCTGCAAGTGCTTAACCCTACTCAGTCCCTTCGTAAGCGGATCTGCTGGGTTATCTTCTGATGATATCCTCTTAACTATGAGTTGTCCTTCTTCTACACGATGTCTAATGAAGTGATATTTTCTGTCGATATGTCCTGATCTACCATGATCCCTCGGTTCCTTGGTCAAGGCAACCGCACCTTCGTTATCACAGAAAATCTCCATGGGCTCCTTTATGGCAGGCACAACTCCAAGATCACCAATGAAGTTCTTTAGCCATATCGCCTCCTTCGACGCTTAGCTCGCTGCGATGTACTCTGATTCGCACGTTGAATCAGCTACGGTTTCTTGCTTGGAACTCTTCCTAGTTACTGCTCCTCCATTTAGGGTAAAGACCCAGCCCAACTGCGAACGGTAGTTGTCCCTATCGGTCTGAAAACTGACATCACTATACCCTCGCACCTTCAAGTCATCACTCCCTCCAAGGACTAAGAACCATTCTTTCGTCGTCCGAAGGTACTTAAGGATGTTCTCCACCACAATCCAATGTGCTTTGCCAGGGTTCCCTTGATATCTGCTAACCATGCTCAAAGCGAAGGCTACATCAGGGCGAGTACAAGTCATAGCGTACATGATTGAGCCAACTGCGGAAGCATACGGTACTCGACTTATTTCTGCTATTTCAGCTTCAGTACTCGGACTTTGAGTCTTACTCAACTTGGCATTTCCTTGTCTCGGTAGTTCTCCCTTCTTTGAGTTTTCCATACTAAAACGTTTTAGTACCTTCTCTAAGTAAGTATTCTGACTAAGTCCAATTAGTCTCTTACTTCTTTCTCTTACTATCCTTATTCCCAAAATGTAAGAAGCCTCTCCGAGGTCCTTCATAGCGAAACACTTCCCGAGCCAAGACTTGACTTCCTGCAGAGTCGGGATGTCGTTTCCTATGAGTAATATGTCATCGACATATAGAACGAGAAAGCTTACTACACTCCCACTAGCTTTGACATATACACAAGATTCGTCGTCGCTTCGTACAAATCCAAACTATTTGACTTTCTCATCGAAGCAAAGATTCCATCTGCGAGACGCTTGCTTAAGTCCATAAATGGACTTCTCAAGCTTACACACTCTATTTGGATGCTTCGGATTCACAAACCCCTCTGGTTGAGCCATGTAAACATCCTCAGCCAAATTTCCGTTAAGGAAGGCAGTCTTGACATCCATTTGCCAAATTTCATAATCATGAAATGCGGCAATTGCTAGCATCACTCTAATAGATTTAATCTTCGCAACTGGTGAGAAGGTCTCATCATAGTCAACTCCCGGAGTTTGAGTAAAGCCCTTCGCAACCAATCGCGCTTTATACATGTGTACGTTCCCATCCACGTCGGTCTTCTTCTTGAAGATCCACTTGCACCCAACGGTCTTACGTCCGGGCACATAATCAACCAAATTCCAAACTTGGTTATCGTACATGGATTGGATCTCGCTATCCATTGCCTCTTTCCATTTCGCAGACTCTGGGCCTGCCATGGCTTCCTTATAGCTATTAGGTTCATCATGATTTACTAGTGTACCATCACTAATATACGTGTCCCCTTCGGTAGTAATATGAATGCCATAAAACTAGGGATGAACTCTAACTCTATCGGAACGTCTAAGAGGTAAGGACTCGTCAATCGGTTCAACCGGAGTTTCCTCCTCGGGTTGAATACCAGTGGTAGAGGTTCCTTCATCTATCGACTCTTGAATCTCTTCAAGTTCGATTTTCCTCCCACTGTCTTCTTGGCTTATGAGTTCTCGCTCTCGGAAAACTCCTCTCCTCGCAACAAAGACAACATTGTCCTTCGGTCTATAGAAGAGATATCCAAAGGATGTTTGCGGGTAGCCGATGAAAATACATCGCTCACTTCGAGGTTCAAGCTTGTCGTGAGTATCTCGTCTTACGAAAGCCTCGCAACCCCAAACCTTGATATGTGCCAACGAGGGAGCTTTCCCCATCCACATCTCGTGAGGTGTTTTGGCAACCTTCTTAGTAGGGACTCGGTTAAGGATATGGGCGGCAGTCTCTAAGGCATACCCCCAAAAGAAGATAGGTAGTGAAGCACGACTCATCATAGAGCGAACCATATCCAATAAGGTTCGATTACGCCTTTCTGCCACACCATTCAACTGCGGTGTCCTAGGAGGCATCAATTGCGAAACTATTCCACACTCCTTGAGATAATCGTGGAATTCAAGACTTAGGTACTCTCCTCCTCGATCGGATCGAAGCATCTTGATTTTCCTGCCCAATTTATTCTCCACTTCATTCTTGAACTCTTTGAACTTTTCAAAGGTTTCTGACTTTTGCTTGATTAAATAGATATACCCATATCTACTATAATCATCGGTAAAAATCACATAGAAGCGGTTCACATCCTTCATGGTTGATCTAAAGGGTCTACATACATCGGTATGTATTAGGTCCAATAGCCCCTCACCCTTTTCACAAGTATTCGTGAAGGGTGACTTAGTCATCTTTCCAAGTAAACAAGACTCGCATGTGTCATCTTCCCTAAGGTCGAATGACTCCAACACTCCATCCTTTTGGAGTTGGGCTATGCGTTTCTTGTTGACATGTCCAAGACGGCAATGCCACAAGGATGCTTTATCCATACTAGTGGAAGAATCAATATTCAAAACATCATTTCCTAAGTTATCAACAATCATAACAGTTTCATATATTCCATGACACAGTATAACTTCAAAGTAAAAGACACTATTTAGATAAGCCATAATAGAACCATTCTCATTATTAAAAGAAAATCTAAATCCTTATCTATATAAACCATGAAATGAAATGATGTTTCTAGCCATTTCTGGCGAATAGCAACAATTGTTCAAATCTAAACATAAATTATTCCTAAGCACTAAAGAATACACTCCAATCTTGGTAACAGGTGACGATTTTCTGTTCCCCATGATTAGATTGATCCTTCCTTGCTCCACATCCCTACTTCTTCTTAGTCCCTGCACATTTGAACAAATGTGATAACCACTACCGGTGTCAAGAACCCAAGAAATAGCATGATTAGAATCGTTAGATTTAATTGTGTATATACCTGCGAAAGATGGCTTGATCTTTCCTTCTTTGATTGCTTGCAGGTATTCTGGGCAGCTTCTCTTCCAATGTCTTATCTTGTGGCAGTGGTGGCACTCTGCCTCCTTCGGGTTAGGATAGGGCTTAGTGGGATCAACTTTGGTCCCACTAGAAGAGGCACCATCTCGGGCTTTAACCTTGCGATAGTTCTTTGATGAAGCCTTCCTCTTCTTTCCCTTTCCTTGACCAATTGCCAAGACAGGAGCAGCAGACGGATTGGGAGTAGGTGCAACAGACTTGTCTTTGAAGTTGCTCTCAGCGACTCTCAAAAGACCTTGGAGTTTGCTTAGGGTGACCTCCTCTTTGTTCATGTGGTAGGTCATCCTAAATTGGTTGTACATCGGAGGCAAAGAGTGAAGCACCATGTCGATTGCCAAGTCTTCCCCAAAGTCAACATTTAACTTGCGAAGGCGATCGACATACCTTTGCATCTTTTGCAGGTGCACGGTAAGAGATTCTCCATGACCCATCTTAGCGGAAATCATGTTAGTGAAAGTCTCATAACGCTCTTGTCTCGCGTTTTGGTGGTATCTCTCCAATAAGTCTTGATGCATCTCGTATGGATACATGTCCTCGTAGGACTTTTGGAATTCGGAGTTCATGGTGGCAATCATGATGCAATGTACCTTTGTTGCATCTCGCTCATGAGTCTCAAAAGCGGTGATTTCGGCCGGAGTAACGATTTTGGGGTTGATTTTCTCAAGATTTTCATCGAGGACATACTCCTTATCCTCATAGCGAGCAATGGTGCGAATGTATCTTATCCATTCGCTAAAGTTCGTTCCATCGAAGGTGACCTTTTGGCAAAGGCTCATCAACGTGAAAGAACTAGCAGCAGCATTGTTTGCGTTTGACATCTATAGAAAGGACAAAGATAGATTAGAATAAGAATCCCTAATTATCACCCAATTCACTTTTCCTAAAGTAACTAAGATTGGGAAATTTTTAAAACGTGTAGTTACTTTGTATTTCTTATTATACTTTTAATGAGAGGATGAGGTTGCCCTATCCTACCCGTTCGGCTAACGACCCTCCACCAATCAAGAAAGCGGCGGGTGTGAGTGTACACCCATTAAGCGCCATTTTATAGGCCACAACCTTATACCCACCTTATAGATTGGCTTCGTGAATGAGGCCTACTAACGGTAAGACTAGCATTTAGTTATACATATATATATATTATTCTAGTAATATCATATTAGTATAAGGTTGTGTTTTAAACCTTTTAAAACGTAGGGTTTGAAATTTAAGTTGTCTAAATTAAAACCTTTTAATCACAAATATAAATTTCAACACTTGAGGGCAAGTTTTAAACATTTAAAACATGGAGGATCAAATAACAAATAATTCCAATTAACAATTAATATCCTAATTATCTTTATTTGATTTATCCAAGATTTCTTTTAAGATAATTAGCAAAATAATTAATCAATTATCATATAAGGAAATTAAATATTTTATTAGATGATAAATATCTTTAATTAGATCAAGATTATAGTCATATATATCAAAAAATCGGATTAGTGTTGATCTAATATGATTAAGGTAAGTTTCCATAAGATAAACATGAAAAAAATCCCGGATTTGCCTAATCCTGACGCCCGGACTCGCCGAGTACACAAAGGGACTCGCCGAGTCAGGCCTACTCGCCGAGTCCACTTTGGAACTCGCCGAGTCCATGACTCAGAAACCCAAAAATCGAATTTTGCAGGTTTGTTTCAATTAATCAAGCAACAATTTAAAGAAAACCAAGCTAGGCTCTGATACCACTGATGGGTTTTAGCCATAAGAACTTTCTTATGTGCGCATGCAAAACCCTAATGCTCGGATCTAGGCTTTCTAATTAAACATGCTTTCAATCCAAGACTTCTAATGGCTAATTAGGTTAAATAAAATTATTGAAATAGATCTAGAATCATACCTTTGGATTCCTTGTTGATCTTGTTGTCTTGGAGCTTCTAGAGTCACAAATGTCACTCCTCTAATGGCTTACAAACACCAATAGCAAGAAAGATGATTTAGGAGAGAGGAGAGGGGAGGAATTCGGCCAGAGTATCTCTACTTTTTGATGGTGTGTCGAATTCCCTCACCCCTAGGGTCTATTTATACTTGTAGACTCCTTAAGGATTACAGCTTTAACCTAATTGGATAACTTAGACTTTAAGTTGATCCATATCCTTTCCTTGATAACCCTATGGACGATTTTGGCTTATCCAAGCCCTAGAAATCGTCCATCCCATCTTGGATAAGGATTTATAGTCTAAAGTGTAACTATCAAATAATTGACAGTTTATACCCTCTTATTTAATTAATCTCTTTAAGTCACCAAATTAATTCCAATTAATCTATGACTTATATTAATCAAATAACCATATATTATTCCTTATAATATTTACTCTCTCTTAACAAAACATCCATCAAGTTTCTATGGTGAAGGCAACCCAAAAGGACCATGCACAACCGGGTCAAATACTTGCGTAATATAGTTGCAGCCTTAGACACTATTCTAACACTTACGCCCTTGCGCCACTTCCTGTAATACAAATAAAACTGAGTGGGTTAGGCTTTGGAGCCTGGTGAGCATATAGGGTTTTCAACCCACAATAAATAAATTATATTTAATTTCACCAACCAATCACTATCCCGATTACCCATTCCCGTTATAATAACTTTATGTCCCTGAAACAACATCTATCTCAAGAGACCTAATCTAGGATTTTCATCGGGATGGACATTATTGCTAAGGGGTTTCCTCAACAATAGATATCCTAAAGGCAACCATAAGGGGGATAGAGTACACCAGTGAATACATCATTCACAACACCTACAGGTTATGAACCTGCTAGCGTTCCACGAGACTGTCTAGAAGGAGTCTGTGGTCGTTATCCATACTCCGCTGGATAACTAGGTCATAAACAACAACATCGAGGCCTCTCATCTGTTTATTACACACCAATTATCTACCCATGTTCTACCCAACATATTAGTAGATAAAAATATATACTTTTATACATAGTTTAAAACATGTATAGCATTTTCATTCAATATATATTCCACATAATAGATGAGGGACACCCACATAACACGTATTTCATAGAAAATAAGTCAGATCTATGAGATAGAAGAGAATGAATATACATTCACACACATAACAACAAAATTATACACATAACACGTATTTCGTATAAAATACTTCATAATTATGTGTTAGAAGAAAGTAACTACACACTCACTTGATTAGAAGATGATCGAACAGCACTACGTCTTGTAGAAGTAGTAATCCTCAGCAGATCTGGAAGATCTCTACAAAAATTGAACTTCTCGCGGGCAGAGCTTCGGCTCAGAATTCTCACTTCTCGGGATCTTCGGGGCTTCGAAACATGCTTCGGGACTTAGGAATATTACCGGGGCTTCGGGGTACTTCTGGCACGCAAAACAATGCAAAAACATGAGAGAAAGGGAAGAAATGAGCCAAGAAACTCGGCAGCCTCGACTTCCTTTTATTCGATTATGCTGGGCGTAATTCATGTACGCTGGGCGTACGCAACGTCATTGCATGAGTATGTGCTCGAGTGACGTCATTGCATGCGTAGCTGAGGCGGTTCATGGGTACGCTAGGCGTACCCCAAATTACGCTGGGCGTACGTTATTAAGCAAACTTCAAACTTGCGTAACTTTCGCATACGAGCTCTGTTTTCGACGTTCTTTATATCCACGCGTAGGTGAGACTATGCTCTACAACTTTCGTTTAGACTCCGTCAGCTAATTATCGCTCTAACGTAAATTTCACTTTTTACGTCATTCAGCGTTGCTGGTTCTGTCGCGAATCTTCGACAGGCCATAACTTCTTCGTTATAACTCGGATTTCGGCATTCTTTATATCTTTGGAAACCTTGTTTCAACTACTACAACATTATCCAAAGATATCAAGTTTATTTTACACTTAAATTTTGACGTTATTTTTATTTTTAATTAATCAAACCACATAATTAAGCAATTAAGCACAAAACACCTAATACTCAAATAATACACTTATATTATTTCAAAACGGGTTACAAATGTTAACCTAGACTATTATATCATCATTAATGACAGGCCCAAAAACACAGGCGTTACATAGTTTCTCCATTAAATTCGTTTCCATTAATGTAACCCTTGAGACTCACAAAAATTACCACTGAGGTCTATGGTTACACAACATCTGTGTTGATGATCTTATTTTGGTTTTACCACGTACTAAGTGAGACCCAAAATCCAACACCATAATGAATTGACGGTGAACCATTGAAAGATCTAGCTTTTCAACCAAGAATCAATGAAAGACATTTTCATGGTGTGTACCGCGAAATCTCTTTTTGCGAGATCTATATGGAATGTTCTGAAACTAAGACATTTCTTCCTAAAAGATCCAATTTCATTTTTGTTTTTGAGATTTCTATTATACTCTTAGTTACTGCCAAATATTCCAACCTACTTGATGTTTGAGGCTACACTGGCCACACAAGTAGTTCACCAAACTTTCGAACTTATGTTAAGTTTCGTAGTTTGGTTGAAGAAAAAGCCACCCTTAAAGCCGAAATTAAAAGATTCCTTTCAATGTTTCTTAAAAAACATTTGATCATACTTCAATGGGAAACCACACAAGCACTTCTTAGTTTCTCTTGACTTTGAAGGAAGCGATTCGTGCCCGGGATCAATAGTTTTGTGTCTCTAATGACATCACTTAAATCCCATAGATATAACTCGATTTATTTCTTTTTCTTTAGCACACTCTAGCACGAAAATCTCTCGATTTTCCAAAAGTCTTGTTCGTGGCACTTATTACATTTTCAGTTTCACATATATTTTGTTGTTCATTTCCAAAAGTTAATTAAAAGCTAAAGGGTATATGGTATCCTATTGTGAAGATTGGAAATTGAAACGTTGGGAGCAAGTTAATGCTGACACGACACAAGTTGAGGATAAGAATTCAAACCAAAAGGCACGTGAAACTAAAAACGTCCCTATCATCACGCCGTCTGACACGTTTTTAGGACGAACAGTTGTCCATTTCACTTTTTCAGGCGCCGTTTCAGAGATAATCACGCAATCGTCATCATAATTTTCTCTCTCCTGGGTAATCGTATAGAGGTTTTCCACGCAACCCTATTTTTCTTTACCACTTACAAAACCTCTCCAGCACTCAAACGGATTGCTCTCTTACTGTTCAACTGTTCATCTTCTCCAAGAACCTGTAACAATGGCTGATTCTTCATCTGTTCTAGATCAAACAGCTCAATCTTCTTTTCTCACTATCAAGCCAAATCAAAATCTGATCTTGGATTTAGTACCATTCAAATATGACTCCTACATGCTACCTATCGTGGAATGTCTCAAGTACTCACCATTGGTCACTGATCTAACCAAGGTAGAGATAGTTCCAATGACGCTACTGTCCAAAGCGTATTCATCAGCCACATACCTAAAGGAGGAGGAAAAGATTGTGTTTGAGATATTTGATAAGAAAACGTCGATTAAAAAGGCTAGGTTTTACTCTCTTCTAGGGCAAACCTACGTTGATTCAATGGTAAACCCATATTTCATCTCTACTGCTCAAATATTTGAGATGTTCTATCATATGGGGTATACTGATCTTCTCACTACCATCACCAAGTTCAAGAAATCCTCTCTTCCACCTCAATGGAATGGATTGTTCACTCTACTCTTCAAGGCCTTGTCTGAGAGAGTTGTTGGGTCTGACTGTACCAACGAATTATTCATGACAATCCTTTAAGGCCTCTACCATGGGATTAATCTTTACTATGGATCTGTGTTGTGGGTTCAGTTCGTGCAGAGTCTGCTTTCCTCTTCTCGACATAGCGACATTTATTGTGGATCATTTTTGGACCATAGTGGTGCAAAGATCAATTTAGAAGCTCAATGTTCCCATAATGGCGGACTCTTTGAAGGCTTAAATTGCCACATTCCACACAACGAAGATCATTATTCCAGACAATTCCAAATTCTCCTACATCGGATCAATTCCTGAGTCGATGTTTCGATGTGTGTCGGGGGCAAGTAAAATTTTGAAGTCTTACAAGACCAAACAAGTTTCGGGTCCAAGGGTGATTACTCCTAAGATGCAAAAGACGTTGGACAAAGCTGATATTCAAAAGAAAGGAGGTAAGAAGGGAGATAAAGCGAAAGAGGGAAAGGAAGGCCCATTTTCTCATGCCATTAAACTTAAGAACTGAAAGGGTACCAGTGCTAATTCCTCGGCTCCCAAGAAGTGAAAGCTCAAAAAGATGGCAGTGCAACCGCCTTCACCAAGCAACATTGGTTATGTTCCTTGTGATACAGAGCCTATTGATAAAAATGAAAGTCAAGACTTTCAATCTAATACATCGCTCCATGGTTTTTCGCCTCCACCTTCACCGAACCAAGAGGTAAATCTTGATACTAAACTTCCATCTTCACCTCCTTCTCCTACTCATATTAACGTTCCTATTACTATCGCTCCATGTCCACCTCCAGTTTCCACCCAACCACCTACTTCTACTCACATGCAAAACCTAATTTTTTCTAAATCCACTACTACCACTACCACAGTCGGACCTTATGTTAATGTCAATGCATCTGATGCTGGGGAAAATACATCAGGTTTTACCACTTCCACTACTCCTATAGTTTCTCCTCAACATCATGGACCCCAAGACGTTCTTGGGGGAGAAGGATTAAATTTTGACACATTTCATTACAATCCTTTCTCTACTCAAGAAGATAGTGATGAAGATGCCCCCATTACTCAAAAGGATTTGAAAGCCCTGAATGCGAAACTGGATTCTATCATTGCTTCTTCCACTACTTCTTCTAGCCAAGCTTACTCTGAAGTAGTTGTAAAGGGTATGCTTGACACTCCAGTTAAGGAACATGTTGCTAATCTTGATAAATCCAACAAAGTAGTTGAAGATTCTACTCAATCATGTCTACAAGCGATCAAAAAAGTCTATAAACTAATCTCTAACACAAAAACATTTATTATAGAGATCAACACAGCTATTGCGAACAATGCTGCTAACGTGAATGATGCCATTTTCAGTCTTAATGCTTTGCTACGTAAAGAACGAGAGTCAATTGAGAAGCTTCAAGTTGATATTTCTGCTGACAACTCTAATTTTCAAAAATCTATCTCTTCAAGGCTTACTAAATTTAAAAAAAGATTTAGCTATTGAGAGAAAAATCATGGACGAACTTGCACGTCATACCACTCAACTGAAGACTCAGTCAGTTAAGCTCAAGCACACACCGAAGGAGATAGACAAAGTCAAATCTAAGAGAACTAATATAAAAAGTTGTGTGAGTGATGTTAACTCGTTGTTATCCAACCTCCTTGAAGCTCATGACTCAATCCTGACAATCACCATCATACGAAACTTAGCTGACAAGCTTCGCCCTGTAATTACTCTGTTAAATAGAATAGAGGGTGTTCCGGAGGCCCCTGTCCTTCCAGAACAAGGGGGAGACATTCACATGCTAAAGCAGGGGAGAAAATAAAGACTCGTAAAGGGAAGAAACCAATGGGAGATGATGAAGAAGATGATGAGGAAGAACAATTAAAAATAAAGGCTCGCGATCTTGAACTGAATGAAAATGCTCGCCGAGTGAGGGAAGCTGAATAAAAAGAGCGAAAGGAAAAAAGAAGCCCACGACACATTGGAATGCAGAAAACTGTTGTTTCCTCTATGGATGTTGGAGCAAATGATACACGAATCTGTTAATCTCCGAAGTATACACGGGTTGGAACTGATTGCTTCTTTTGATCTGGATAATACGAAGGACTCCCAGTTTGATATGCCAATTACAAGAAGTGCCTTCTTGTTCCACTGCTTTTATAAAATAGCCGAAGTTCCTTCTCCAGATACCAAAGTAGACAGAGCCCTTGTTGATTTTTATCTTGCCTTTGGTAAACCTCAATATTTAACCTGGAGTGCCCATAAAATCACAACAGTGAAAGTCATCAGACCCATTCTAGCTGGTGGTTTTGCAAACGTCAAATTCAAGGTGACAAGAAGTTTAGGAAATTCTCTACGTGAATTTTTAATTGCAGATCTGTCGAACATCAACCGTCATGACTGGATTGTGTTGCTGAATCTTTTGCTAACTGAAGAACAAAAATATGAACCTATCATTGCTCATCTAAAGAGAATGTTGGTTTCGTACATATATGAAGCGGAAAAACTCGATATTGAAATAGCCAACGTTATGAAGAGAAAGCCCACTGTTAATCCAAGAGATAAAGCCAGTGACATGAGCGAAATGACTTTTGGAAAAATTGATATGGCTCATTTGACTATGATGTTTCTGTTGGATTAGTGTCTAAGTCCATAATTATTTTGGTATGTACTTGACCCGATGGTGCATGGTCCTTTTGGGTTGCCTTGACCAAAGCAACTTGATTGGAGAAATATATAGAGAGAGAGGTTATTATGATTTATTAATATGTTATAAGAATAATATATTAAAGGAGAAATCATATTTGTTTAATTAATATTGGTCAATAATTAATTAGGAATTAATTTTGTGATCAAGTGTAATTAATTAAACTAGAGGGGCTGATTTGTAATTATGTGATAGTTACAAAATAAGGTAAGGATTATCTTATATATAGGGTGAACGAATTTAAGGAGATAATGCCTTAGAATTCGACTATGATAAGGATTCAAGGATTATCTTATGGGTTGCTTTGTGGATAAGCAACTAGATAAGGATAATGACTGAAACCCTGTCTCTACACCTATATAAAGGCCGTAAGGCTCATGAATTCGTGTAAGCCTTCTCAAGAGGTCCTAGAGATGAATTCTAATACCTCTCCTCTCTCTTTATACCTTCTCCATTTGCTCTTGGTGTTTGTAAGCCATTAGAGGAGTGACACTTGTGACTCTAAGCCTTCCAAAGTCAATTCAAGGAGATTTGGGATTGTTATTGCTATATAACAATCAAGGTAACATTATAAACCTATTCTCATGTTAATATGATTATTTGAATGCTAGAATTAGGGTTTGAAGTCTTGGATTCAAAGCATGCACAATAGAGAAACCTAGATCCAAGCATTAGGGTTTGTATGAGCACATAGGATGTCTTATGACCAAAACCCATCAGTGGTATTAGAGCCATTGGTTTGGTTTCAATTGTATGAACTTGATATATTAGGGTTTATTGCCAATAAACCCTAAGAGGCTAGGATTTTTCGAGATTAGGGTTTGCAAACCCTAATTTGCAAGTGTTTGAATAAGATCTTCAAATCCTTTCCTTAAACCCTTAAATTTCGAAATCTAGGGTTTGTTATAATCCCTTGATTTTCGAAATTTGCCTCCTCCCCAAGATAAGGTCATAATTTTTAGGGATTTGGATTATCCCATATCTTGTAATTATCCTCTAATTGTTATATATGGTAATTCAAGATCTTGCATTATCCATCCATATTTTCGAAATCTATATAGATATTTAAGGGATTAGGATAACTTAAATGTCTAAATGGTAATTATCCTCATTATTTAGATAATCCCTTATGATTTAATAATTAAATTAATAGTCTAATTTAAGATAATTATTAAATCAAGAGTTTTAATATTTAAAATTTTAATTTAAATGTCATAAATTCGAAATTTTAAGATAGATTAAAACTAAATTGTTTTGAAATGTTTCAAAACTTGCCCTCAAGTTTTGGAATTTATAAGTTGATTAATAGTTTAATTAGGAATGTTAAATTCTAAAACCCTAGTAATGTTTTTGAAAAGTTCAAATCACACCCTTATGGTTTTATTAATTAATTAAGGTGTATAATTAAAAGAAGTTTAATAAATCCATAAAAGTTTAGGTTTACAATTTAATTGAATTAGAAGTATAATTGTTAAATTAGACCACCTAGTATTTTGAAAGTATAAAATACACCCTATACTATATATAACATTAAAAGTCTAACATTATATATATGTATGAGTAAAAGTCAGTCTTACCGTTAGTAGGCCTCATTCACGAAGCTAGTCTATAAGGGGTGTTTAAGGAAATTGCCTATAAAATGGCGATTGAATGGGTATCCACTCTTACCCACCGCACTCTTGACTAGTGGAGGGTTGTTAGCTGAACGGGTAGGATAGGACGAAACCTTCCATTATAAGCATAATGAAATACAAAGTAACTAAATGTTTTTCTAATTCCCAATCTTAGTTACTTAGGCAAAAGTGAATTGATGCAATTCCATGAAATTACACTTTGTGCCCTTGCGAAGACGTTAGTGGAGAATGTGTGGTTTACCGGCACACTAATTGGTTCTATGAAAAGGTAGCAAAGGGTGACTCAATGTTTGTCATAGTTCGGTGGAGTGTGTGTGGTTTACTGGCACATCGAATAGGTGACTGTAACATGTGAGGGAACCATGTAAGTTTGCATGGTTATTCACACCCGCTTTGTGATCCTCGGCATCCCAGTCACAAACAAGAGGGGCATATCGAGATTTAAACATGCCATTGAAATGGTCAATGAATCTCAAAGGATCTAGGAGTTTTCATAGATTTAAAACTTAAATTTATTTTTCGTTTTTCATGGTGGAAATTAGTGAATCGTCATTCACTTACCTTCAAATATTCTGCAACTAGATTACGGCATCCCTTTTCAAGGTTGTAGCGTATTGTGTTGGGTCCTAGCCTTGGTATCTCATTTGGGTGATTTACTAAGGACTCAATCGATCAACTAACTTGAATTTGTTTTCTCCCGTTTTATAGATGTCAAAGTTCGACAACTATGGTCTTCCCAAATCCTGTGGAACAAGCATTCCACATGAAGATGATATTCCTCGAATCATGCTTCACTTCCTCTAATTATTCTCCCTAACCCACAAGATTGTAAAATTGAAAGGTTCAATATCACTCAAGCCCTTTGGGAAAGTAAACATAAAGAAGGAAAGTCGGTGTGTGCACACATCTTAGGGATGAAGTCACACATTGATAGGTTAAGAATGATGGGATCCATTGTTGGTGAAGAGATGGCTGTTGATTGGGTTCTTCAGTCACTTCCTAACTCGTATAGTGAGTTCGTAAGAGAGTACTATATGATGAACCACGACGTGACCCTTATTGATCTCACCTATATGCTTATTGCTGTTGAATCAGCAATGGTTTGGCGCAATAGAAAAGCAAAGTTGATTGGTGAATCTGCCTTCAAGACCTCTATGGATATCGACAATGGCAATTAAAGACATGCAATGATCGAAAAGTTTGATCATAAGAGAAAGGCGATGTCTGAAGTAGTTCCATGTGTTGTTCCAAAAACAGTCAATTTGCTTTTATTGCCAAAAGAAAGGGCATTGGAGACGAAGTTGACCTATTTACCTAAGAGATCGAAGAGATGGGAGAGTCAAAAGTATGACTACGCTTCAGCTAAAATCCACTATCTAACTCCGTTAAGTTCCTATTCATTGATTCTTAATACATGATGTGATAAGATTGCATTTGAATGTTTTGTAGGATCGGTGAAAAGAAAGGAAGCTTGATAAGAGAGCAAGATGAATCTAATCACAAGAGATGGATCTTGATCGCATGGACTTGAAGATTGGATTTTGAGCTTAGATAGTTATGATAGAGTTGTTAGAAATTTTCCTTTTACATAGTTTTCAATAGATTTTGCATTGTAAGGACAAATGTTTTTCCGCTGTTTTTATAAATAAAATAAATTTTGACTTATTTATTTGTTTACTTCCTTGCAATGAAATCATTATGAAAATTGATGTTTGAATATTTCTACAACGAATGGATATGATTCTTAGTTAAGTTATTTATGGAAATGTCAAGAATTTACCAAATAGGGAGAGTTTCTCATCGCCCAAAGTTTCAATTGGACAGAAATTTGGAATCACGTAACTTGGTTGCATGATGAATGAGAAATTTCATATTTGGAAATTAGACTAATTCGTTGACAAAGTGTCAAGTGAAGAACTAGGAAATCAAGCACACAAAGTTGCGTGTTGATTAAGTTCACCATAAGAGTAACAAAGATATTCGTCATGATTTACTAAAGGTTTAGTAAATATGATTATACTTATAAGAATAGGTGTAATTTTGAATTGATTAAAGGGTTTAGATCAATAGCAAAACGAATAAGAAGAATCAAGTAGGCAGAAAGATAAGAGTTTCTCCATTCTAAGAAGAAGGGAGAGTAGCTTTTATGCTTTATGATAGGTCTTAATGATTAAGAACCATATCTCAATTGATCCTCTAAGAGAGTCTTAGTACAATTGTATGTCTAAGAAGAGGAATCAAGGATTGAAGAAATGGTTAAATCAAGAAGTCTATCATACTTCGTTCCAATAACAAGTCTTAAAGCTAAGATTGTGACAATGAGTGACAAGTATTAAGAAGGTTTATAACATTCATCAAATGTGGAAAGTTGTGATGTCTTGGATAAGACAAAGGCCAACTAGGACCAATTTATGAAGTGTTTTGATAAAAGCTACACTAACTCTTGAATATTTGGTTGTCAAGAAATGTTTATTGACAAGAGAATCTTATATATCAAGGAGTCAGTGGGAGTCTTAATGGTCTTGAAAGGGTTCAAGAACAAATCAAATAAACCTTATCGATCATCACTAGCACACGAGTTGAGGTTTACAACCTATCGTGTTAACATTATTTTGTTTCTGTGTTGTTTCCAATTGATTTAATTATGCATGTGATTTCTATGAGTTCTCATTTTGAACGCATAAAAGGCAAGGCACCTTAATCAATGGAAGGTACATTGATAGGAAAAGGTGAGTTGCTTAACTACTTGGAAGACGTGGTGGGCAGCTATGCTACCATAAGGCAAGAAATCAAGATTAAGAAAGTTCGGTCCATATGAGTTTGAATTTGTCGTAAACTCTGGTTTTAACAAATTCACATGGATAGGAACATATACACCATTAAAATCTAAGTGTCATAAAATTTCCTCCTTCATGAAAATGATTGTGAGGAAATGCTTTCACTAAGAAAGATTTTAAGAAGATAGTGATTGTAAAGTTGCATTCTCGAATTCAATTATGGTTACGGTATCCCTTTCCATGATTTGAATTGTGAGGTTTGGCAAGCAGTCTTAAATGTTTAGACACACATATGAACTATCTAAGGCAAAGGTGTATAAGTTTAAGAGGCCTTGATAAAAGATTATCAACGCATTAAGTATTAGCAACATGGACTTAAGAAATTCAATAGGTATTGTTTTTCTGGAAGTTAAGATGTTTTGAATACATGTCAAAGCTAGTGGGAGCATAAATGTTATGTTTTATAGTAATCATCATGATACTGGGAGCATAAAAGTTATGATTGTATGATTATTAAGGCACGAATTGCAAGTTGGCAATATTAATTATAGAAAACAAGAGTCATTCCTTGCAAAGTCGTAAGGGTTGTAAAGTTGTTTTGCTATAATTAAGGGAGAGAATATTATGCTTCATTTCAAATCTAAAGGCTTAGGTTGAGAAATGTTAATAAATTTAGTCAAGGGTACATAGTGTGTTCTTAAAATTTCGATTATGATTACGGCATTCCTCTTCACAATTCGAATTTTGAGAACATAGCAAATAAAACATTGTGCGTCGTGTACCATACGCTTCGGGTATAGGATCGATTGCAAATGCTTTAATGCTTGACCATTCTAAAATTTTCCAAATGTCTAGCGCATTTAGAGGGAAAAGGGACTAGAATCGGTTTTGACTAAAATAATTAAACAACTATCAAAGGACAACTCAAAGTTCGACGAGAATTGGTAGCTTGTGAGTAGTTGGAAGTATAGTATTGGAAATATGGAAATGTTTCCATATTGGATGGACCATATCGACATCATTACGACTAGATAAGATTCTATTAAGAATGAGTTGTCATATGGATAATATGGAAGTGTGTCCATATTGAGAAGTAAATATTGAAAATCTATGACTAGATTAGAAACTTTTATGCAAAAGGATGTTCAAAGGAATGTACTTTGAGTGAGAAACATCATATCTAAGGAATTGTCTTGTAACAATCTCCTTAGAGAACTTTGTAATATCATTGGCAATAGTCTTTGTGACTTTGGTGCAGTGACATTACGACAGAATCATTGCATAAAATGTTAGAATCTAGCATATTCTATAAGTGGCAAGAATTTGATATTCTTAAACTTATGATAAACGGATTTGGAGTTGTGAAATGAGAATGATTGGAAATGTGTCCAATGTGATCTATTTCACAAAGTAAGAACCATAGGTAAACATTGTGTGCATGCTATGAGCATGGGACAAGTGTAATAATTCAAGTAAGAAGTTGATTACCCGAAACGACAAATAATGAGTAATCGATATGGTGATAAATAAAAGGTGTTTTATTTATGCTCAAAGGGTTGAGGCCATATGGGATTAGTATTATTCTTGTGTTTCACTTTGCATGTTTTGACTTCCAGAATAATTGAGTTTATTAAGAATAATCGAATTATTCAAACGAGCCATAGTTGTTCATATGTTGGAAGTAGATATGAATGAAGACTGTCGTGAATTGGTGTGTGGATTGTCTAAAAGAGTATTAGACATAAGAAAATGTTTGCTGCAACATTCATGAGTGCTTATGAATATGAATTTGAGCATTGGATTAAACCCACGCTCACTTGGATCACTCCATGAATTGTATCACGAGTGATTGGTGAGACGATAACATCTTATATTCTTGAAACCGAGATGTGTGAGTTGTATCTTGTTAATCGGTTGCACATTGATAATATGAAAACGCACTAGTAACTTGGTGTTATAAAAATATTGTTGTGTGTGATTTGGTTAGTGAGTGCAAGAAAGCATTGTATCAAAGTTTATCCGTTCCTTTTATCCAAAGAAGGATAAAAGCGATATCTTTTGGGCCCCTCGATGGTTTAGTGATGACATATGTAAATGCTCGACCGGGCTAGGGCTAATTTGATTTGTTCAGTTAGTCTGTCGTCATAAATCAGAAATCGAGAAGTAGTACAATGAGAATGATTAAAAAATCATATCTCATATGATATCTAGAATGGAGGAATATATGATCCCTTATCTAAGGACACGCGTATCTGATATGATCAGAGTTGACATCGGCTTTGGAAAGCTACGATTGCAGATCGGGATCTGAAGTCATACGCATAATAGTTGTTAGACTTATCCAAGTGGGAGACTGTTGGATTAGTGTCTAAGTCCATAACTATTTTGGTATGTACTTGACCCGATGGTGCATGGTCCTTTTGTGTTGCCTTCACCAAAGCAACTTGATTGGAGAAATATATAGAGAGAGAGGTTATTATGATTTATTAATATGTTATAAGAATAATATATTAAAGGAGAAATCATATTTGTTTAATTAATACTGGTCAATAATTAATTAGGAATTAATTTTGTGATCAAGTGTAATTAATTAAACTAGAGGGGCTGATTTGTAATTATGTGATAGTTACAAAATAAGGTAAGGATTATCTTATATATAGGGTGAACGAATTTAAGGAGATAATGCCTTAGAATTCGACTATGATAAGGATTCAAGGATTATCTTATGGGTTGCTTTGTGGATAAGCAACTAGATAAGGATAATGACTGAAACCCTATCTCTACACATATATAAAGGCCCTAAGGCTCATGAATTCGTGTAAGCCTTCTCAAGAAGTCCTAGAGACGAATTCTAATACCTCTCCTCTCTCTTTATACCTTCTCCATTTGCTCTTGGTGTTTGTAAGCCATTAGAGGAGTGACACTTGTGACTCTAAGCCTTCCAAAGTCAATTCAAGGAGATTTGGGATTGTTATTGATATATAACAATCAAGGTAACATTATAAACCTATTCTCATGTTAATATGATTATTTGAATGCTAGAATTAGGGTTTGAAGTCTTGGATTCAAAGCATGTACAATAGAGAAACCTAGATCCAAGCATTAGGGTTTGTATGAACACATAGGATGTCTTATGACCAAAACCCATCAGTTTCAACAATGGACCGAAGTTGTTGGAACTTTTCAGAAATGTCTTTTTGCTCTGCCTGACAAGCATTTAATTTCTATGTCTTCTCTAGAATATTTCTTTGAGATAATCAACAAGTGCAACCTGAATGATGATGCAGCAAAGAGGCACTTTAATGACATGATTTGTTGGTACATCCAGTTTCGCAGGACTTTGCTTGTTGTGTTTCCCAAACTCTTCAAGACCATCAAGAAGACACAACAGTGAAGCCCTCTCGCCCCAATTGATGGAAAGGGGGAGATTGTTGGGGATAATTGGATTGCGTCATTGGGCATTTTGTATATGTCCATTATGTACACGGTTTGGGCCTGTCCAGCCGTATTTATTATTAGGAATATAGTATATATAGTGCATTCATGCACCATATATGGTAACTTTTGATCAATCTTTTCATTGTAACCCTCGCACGCCTCTACAGTAGCAATTCTTTATAGAGTTCTTCTGAGGTAGTGCCTTTTAATCATTCAACACTTTTGATACATTTTGTGTTCTTGTTTTCATATCGAGCTTATACTTTACTTGTTAGAATCTAATAGATCTAAGAGAATTTTATTTCCAACAGTCATCCCTTGAGATATGATTAGTTTCCTGATGTTTGTTATGATGTGTTTTTCAGAATGGTGGTTTTATGCACTAGACCAGTCGGCAGTTTAGATGCCGGTGATGGATCAAGCTTCGACTCAGGAGTCGGGCAGCTAGAGAACCATACTAGGGAGTTCATCTCCTCTGAGATGACGTGTAGTATCCTGGATTAGACTTTTGTGATCTTCAACATGATCAAGGAGGGTATTTTGGATCTTCTAGATGAGAGGTTGAGTGCCTTCTGCAATGAGGTGGTGGCCATGATGGGGTCATGCACACTGACATTCAAGGAGTTTAGAGCTTGTGGAGCTCCCAATCACCATGGGGCGCGGGACCCCATTGTGAGCACTAGATGGTTGGCAGATGTAGCCAACACATTCCATACTAGTAGGTGTCTCGAGGGGGACAAGGTTTGACTTGTGTCATGTCTTCTAAAGGATAGGGAACGTGACTGGTGGGAGTAGGTCGGGCTTGCCATTGGTGATGATACAACTCCTGATGCTACGGCGTGGAGTGACTTTACGACTAGGTTCAGAGCCAATTTTGCACCTGTGATAGAGGTGCAACAGTTTGCTAGGGAGTTCCATGATCTTCAGCAGACCACTAAGAAGGTGATGGATATCACCACTAAGTTTAGGGAGAGGGGCCTTCTCGTTCCGCAGTACATGGCGGGTGATGAGATGAAGAAGGTCCGATAACATGAGATGTTGCGGAGTGAGATACGTCAGTTTGTGAGCCGCTCCTGTTGCAAGATGCTGGAGGATATGATTGCTATGGCTTGTGAGAGAGAGAGAGAGAGAGAGAGAGAGAGAGATTGAATTAGACATGGAGAGGAAGACGAAGCCATAGTCGATATCTAGCATGGATGGCTCGGGCAAAAAGCTCAATGTGGATTCCCGGGGGAAGAGCTAGAAGGGCCGAGGCCATTGTGGCAAGTGTGGCAGGGGGAACGATGGGCCGTTTAGGGCGGGTAGTTTGGGATGCTTTAAGTGCGGCCAAACTAGTCATGTGAGTAGGAACTATACACCCACCATCACCACCACAAAAACATATGATCTGATTTGCTTACAGTGCAATCAGAAGGGCCACAAGTGGTCCCAATGTCTAAGCTTGGTAACCGTATGACAGGTGGCGGTACCCGCTCCTACTACATTGAGGATCACAAATGGTCGATAGGGCCGTGTAGAGGCGCCCGTGGTGAAGAGTATATCCTTCTAGTTGACAGTAGAGGAGGCACATGTAGCTCCAGATGTCATTACATGATCGTTCTTATTGAATGACATATCTGCTATGGTATTGTTTAATTCGGGGGCTACCCGATCATTTGTATCGCTTGCACTTACAAAGCGATTCTCAGGGGCTCCGGGGAAGCTGGATTGCCCACTTGATGTAGAGATAGCAGATGACAGGACCGTTAGAGTTGCAAGGGTTCATAGGGGATGTACGTTATAGTTATTCAATGAGCATTTTTAGTAGACTTGGTTCATATTCCCCTGCGAGGGAACAAGGTTATCGTGGGTATGGATCGGCTGAGCCCCAACAGGGCAGTGATTGATTGCGAGCGGAAGCTAGTGAGAGTTCTCATTTCTAGTGGGGGAGGGTTAGTGATTCAGGGCGAGAGGCCGCAAGATGGACTGATCCTAAGTTAATCAACGAGGGCGAGGTGCTACCTTCAGTAAGGTTGCACGAGTTACGTTGTCTATGTCATGGATACCCGGGATAAGGGTAAGGTGTCGGTCGATGACGTACCGATAGTACAAGAGTACCCGCACGTATTCTCGGAGGATTTACCTGGGATACCTCCGGAGAGACAGGTTGAGTTTAGGATTGACCTAGTCCTTGTTGCGACTCCGATATCCATGGCACCATATCTGTTGGCTCCTCCCGAGATGCGGGAGTTTTCTACGCAGCTGCAAGAGTTGCCAGACAAGGGATTTATCAGGCCGAGCAGTTTGTCATAGGGAGCCCCGATCTTGTTTGTGAAGAAGACGGATGGGTCACATCGCATGTGTATAGACTAGGAGCTGAATAAGGTAACAGCGAAGAACCGTTATCCTCATCGGAGGATCGATGTCTTGTTTTACCAGCTAGAGGGTGCATCTTGGTTCTTCAAGATTGACCTATGGTCGGGTTACCACCAGATGCGAGTCAGGGATGATAATGTGTAGAAAACGGATTTTAGGATTCATTATGGTCATTATAAGTTTGTGGTGATGCCGTTTGGGCTCACTAATGCTCCAGCCGCGTTCATGGACCTCATGAACTGCGTGTGAAGACCAATGTTGTATTGGTCTGTGATAGTCTTCATCGATGATACTTTGTTTATTCCAAGAATCGGGAGCAGCATCAGCAGCACCTAAGAGAGGTGCTGGAGACACTGAGGAAAGAGAGACTTTTTGAAAAGTTCTCCAACTGTGTGTTCTAGTTGCTTGAGGTGCAATTTCTTGGGCACCTTGTCAACCTGAAGGGTATTCTAGTCGATCCGTCCAAGATAGAGGCCGTGATGCAGTGGGAGATTTTGAGGTCTCCAACTGATATTCAGAGTTTCCTGGGTCTACTGGGTTATTACCGAAGATTTATCCACGACTTCTCCAAGATTGCAGTTTCTTTGACCCAACTGACCAAGAAGTCACTGACCTTTCGCTGGGGGGATGATCAGTAGCTAGCCTTCGAGACACTTAGACAGTGGTTGTGCGAGGCACCGATTCTCACCCTGCCATAGGGTGTAGATGATTTCGTGGTTTACTGAGATACCTCGATCACATGTATGGGTGCAGTGTCAATGCAGCTGGGCCACGTGATAGCATACGCTTCGAGGCAGCTAAAGCCTTATGAGGCGAACTATCCGACGCATGATTAGATCTAGGGGTTGTGGTTTTCGCCCTCAAGATTTGGTGGAATTACCTCTATGGGCTTCACTGTACCATTTACACGAACCACAAGAGTCTAAGGTACCTCATGGATCAACCAAATCTGAAGATGAGGCAGCGTCGGTGATTACATGTGGTGAAGGACTATGACTATGAGATCCTTTACCACCCAGGAAAGGCCAACATAATGGCCAACACCCTGAGCCACAAGGCGGTAGCGACCCCGATTTGAGATATATGTCTGAGGATGACAGTGACTACTCCATTACTGGAGCAGATCAGAGAGGCGCAGGTTGAGGGCTTGAAGGAGGAGTGCCGTAAGTGCAAGCGGATCATAAGCCAGGTTGCGTCCTTCGATTACGACGGTCATGGATAGTTGACCCTACATGAGAGGGTCTGGGTACAGTACTGGGGTGGAGTACGAAAAATATTGATGGAAGAGGTCCACAAGTCTAGGTTCTTCATCCATCCCGGGGTGACGAAGATGTATAGAGATCTTCGACCTGATTACCAGTGGCCCTGCATGAAGCGGGATGTAGTCTGGTATGTGGAGAGATGCCTTACCTACAGGAAGATCAAGGCAGAGCACCAGAGGCCTCACGACAAGAGGTAGCCATTAGACATTCTTGTATGGAAGTGGGAGGACATTAATATGGATTTCATCACTAAGCTTCCCAGGACCACATGTGGATTTGATTCGATATGGGTCATCACGGATCGGTTGACCAAGAGTGCCCATTTTATCCTGATCCAGGAGAACATATTGGCTGAGAAGTAGGCCGAGATTTATGTGTGTGAGATAGTTGCATGACATGGAGTTCCTGTCTCGGTGGTGTCAGACAAAGATGTCCATTTTACTTCGAGATTCTAGAATCGGTTTCACAACGAGATGGGTACTCGTCTCCACTTCATCACTGCTTTCTACCCCCAGACGGACGGACTGAGCAAGATGACGATTCAGACTCTCGAGGACATGCTTCGAGCATGTCTTTTGGATTTCGGTGGCAGTTGTCGTCCGTTAGCAGAATTTTTGTATAATAACAGCTACCACGCCAGCATAGACACACCTCCCTTCGAGATGCTCTATAGGAGGAAGTTTAGGACCCTAATATGTTGAGGCGAGGTCGGTCAGAGGGTCATGGGAGTATTGAGATAGTACTTAAGGCCACCGAGCGGAACCAGCAGGTCTGGAGCAGGCTCTAGACTTCTTAGAGTCGGCATAAGAGCTTCACCGACAAGCGGCGTTCAAACATGGAGTTTCAGTGGGCGACATGGTCCTCCTGAAGGTGTCGCCCTGGAACGGTATCATCCGGCTTTGGAGGCGGGGAAAGCTAGGCCCTAGGTATATCGTACCCTTCAGGGTCATAACCCAATTCCTGGTACGGATTTAACTCATTTATTTATTAATTTTGTAAGAAGGAGTAGACGATTTGGTGGCCCTAACTCATCGGGTAGAGGGCAGTTTATGCGTGGTGTTTGAGCTATCTACTCGACGAGTCAAGATCCCTCAACTCGACGAGTAGCTCGGCCAGAGTGAAACCCTAATCTCGGGGTTTTGCACCCTGTTTAAGCTCCTTAACCCCCATCCATTGGCCTCATTTCCATCCTCGTTGTCCTAAACCCTAATTCAAGAAACACTAGATTTTTCTTTGAGAGTGTGAGCCATTTAAGTGATCTTCGTGTGTTTTTGAAGCTTGTAGAAGAAGTAGAAGATAGAGGGCTCAAGAGGGGAAGAGTAGATCCAGGAACTACACTCCAATTGCTACATTTTCTAGTAATCAATCTCTTATCTTGGCTATTAGTTCATTAGATCTCCTTATGTCCTCTTTTGTGGGTTTTTGGTCAAAGAATGATGGCCTTTGGAGAATGATCGACCCAAGAGGGTAATCTTCTAGATCTAAGATCTTAAAGGGCTGGAATGGCGTAAAGGTGCAAACTTTATGTCATTAGAGCCCCCATGCAATCTCTAAGGATGACATTATGGCTTTTTGAGCCCAAAAAGGCCATGTATGGAAGCAAGACTGAGACTTTATGTGTTCAACTGGTATCTAGGCCCTAGATCAGGTTCTCATGCTTTGGTTTGGGATATCAAGGCTTTTTGAACAATATTTATGTCTTAAAAGAATTAGGGTTTTAGCTAACCCTTTAAGAAGGTCTATCAATGGGTAAAGTTGGAAACATTACCCTTAGAAAGCTCATTCCCAATGAACAAGCGAAGTATAGACTTTGGATCTAGAGAACAGGGGCTTAATCTGTTAAGATGGCCAAACAGACAGAAGGACTCGTCGAGTCCATAAGGGAACTCGACGATTCGGGTTGTTTTGTCCCGTTCCAGTTTAAGGTAGGACTAGACGAGTCTGTTGAGAGACTCGACGAGTCTGTTGAGGGACTCGACGAGTTGATTCGCTAACTCGCGACTATGAGCAGTTTGATAGGACTCAACGAGTTGGAGGAACGACTCAGCGAGTTGAGTAGTGATTTCAGGATTTCTGAGTTAAAGAGCTCGACGTGTTGAAAGGTTGATTCGACAAGTTGGTCAACCCGAACATTGACTTTGACCAGAGTGTTGACTTTAACCAGGGTTAAAATGGTCGTTTTATCCTAAGCAAGATTATCATATTTTTGACTAAGTATTATTTTATAGTATTAACCGAGGAGTCATGGGAGCAGCCAACAGATATTCCTCATGCACGTGTTCAGCATGTAGTTTGAGAGGTGAGTTTCCTTTCAGTAGGAACGGGTCGAAGGCACCAAGGCCGACTCGTATATGTGATCTGTTAGTAGCTGAATGTGGGCGAGGCCTGAATCTCATAGCAGCCGAGTATGGGCGAGGCGTGAATCTCATAGTATTATTTGAGTATAGTTATGTGACTGTTTGATAGGAATAGATATACTTGTTGTCTGTATGATACTTGTATGCATGTTAGTCACCGGAGTGTGGGCGGGGCCCAAATATGCTAGACAACAAAGTGTGGACGGGGCCCAAATCTCCTAGAAAGCGGAATATGGGCGGGGCCCGAATCTCCTAGACAGGGGAGTGTGGGCGGGGCCTAAGTCTCAATGAGAGTGGCCAGGGCCCGTATCTCCTAGTTGCATGTTATGTGTATGGTATGTCGTAGTTTGGGAAGACTCACTAAGCTTCGTGCTTATAGTTTTTTATTTTGGTTTCAGGTACTTCCACTAGCAAGGGGAAGGGCTCGGGATGATCGTATGGCACACATCACAGTTTTAGCCTGGGATGTTTAGACTCTGATATTTTTCTCATATGTTTTTGATACAGTATTTGACATTATGTTTTGAGATACACAATTCTTGATTTTCTTTATGATGGATGATTTATGGTTATGTTATAAGTTTTAAAACAAAATTTTTGGGTCGTATTTTTGGCATGTTTCAAGATTGGCGGTCGCATGGTTATGAGGAAACAACTTAGAAGTAACATCAGAAAAAAGCATTTGCCTGATGGTACTCCTGGCCAAGCAGTTCCCGGTTAACCCATAACCACTTATCCTTCCAATTCTTTGGTGGTTTGCTGTCGAGAACAAGATTGTGACCCCCCGACTAGCAGAAAAAGTGTACTTGTCATTAGTTGCGGAAAACCGAAAAAATAACTTGAAGATGAAGTAATCGGGGATAATTCCATTGGCACGACATATCATCTCAAAAGCCACCACTTTGTGAACAGTGCTAGGGGTTAGCATCTAAATGTTGCATCCGTTGCGCCGTAGAATCTCTTCTTGGAAATCGGTCAAAGGAAGATGGAGACCGGCATCAAAAGTCTTCAAATAAACGCCCAGTTTCCCGGATGGCGGTGAAACAATCACAGCCCCAGCGGCCAAAAACTGTACTCCGTCAACCGGAGTAAGGTCGTAAGCCTCCTGAAAAGTGGCAAACGAAGAGGAACTTGGAACCAAACACATGGAAGAAGCCATAAAGGAGATACTAGAAAAGAAGAGAAGGAAGAGGAAACGAAAGAAGAAGGTAAAAAAAATCAAGGATGTTTTTCTCGCAAGTTATAAAGGGAAAAAAGAGTCGGATGTATGAAAACCCCTGACACAGCTGACGTAACCGCCCCACATGATGAACGGTCACGTCGCCAAAAACGAAGCGACGACTAAATACAGGCGTGACACATATACCAACAGTTAAGTCCAGAACATTATAGCTAGCTAGCATACACTATGATTACTGGACTGGGGGACTTGATGGCACGCCTCTCAGAGCGCGCCAGGAATAAGAAAGCTCCTGGGGAGGAGTCCTTAGTGAGGCTCAGTCAGGCCCGACTCGGTCGCTCAATCGTCGGGCGCCCTAGCAAGACGACTGCACAGAAAGCTCACCCTCGCTGAAAGTCGTCCTCCGCTACAGTCCATGGATAACGGCTCCAGGCGATAAGGAGCACATCCAGAGCATTATCGTCTGGGCCAATCGTTAGACTTAACACAACAAGGAACACGACCCACCAATAAGGACTACGGATCTTGTCGGGATCGCAGTCCCTTTCCTCGTACGGATCGAAGAAGATCCTCAGTATAAAAGGGCTATCACCCTGCCTTGATGGGTAGGCTATTCTCTCCCGATTCTTGACCCTTACTCTCAAACATCCTACTAACTTGACCGTCAAAGTGTTTTTCCGGGACCTCCTCCCGGAGAACGGCTGACGGTTTTCTCTTTTGTTACCTCTCAGGTTCCTCTCCGACTTCCCCAACTCTCATCCCCGAAGTAGCCAGAGTCCAGGTCGCATCATTTATATATATATATATATATATATATATATATATATATATATATATATATATATATATATATATATATATATATATATATATATATATATATTAGTAATAATAATAATAATAATTGAAAATTAAAGGTGGTTTAATATAAAACGTGAGAAAGGAAGTTAAATATGAGATTAGATATTCCCCTCTCTCTCTCTCTCTCTCTCTCTCTCTCTCTCTCTCTCTCTCTCTCTCTCTCTCTCTCTCTCTCTCTCTCTCTCTCTCTCTCTCTCTCTCTCTCTCTCTCTCTCTCTCAACATTGGCTGGAGTTTGAACCTTAGCAACGTGTTTTTGTAGATTTAAAGTTTTTAATCAAATATACACAAAATTATATTAACCCATAGATTTTCAACGTCCCCATATTCCATCACTAAATTAAGGTTCATGTAAATTAGAATTCTGGTTTTTTATTCAATCGGTGTTTTCTTATATAAAATTTTGATCGATAATTTCTGCAGGAAATCACTCAAGATTGTTAAGATGTGCATCTTATATAGAATTATTTTCTGTTTTGCAACATCATTATCATAAGATCGAATCGGATTGTAAGATTGCACCAAAAAAATTTTAAAGCATAAAAAATACATATTCATCCGTCAATTAACTATTCAGTTAACAATAAATATTTTAAAACATAAAAATACATTTCTAATACATTATTTAAGGATAAACAATTCAAAAGAGGTATTGTACATAGTTAGTCCAAAAACAAATATTTGATTTTTTAAAAAGAAAAATATTAATGATACTACGATCTTAAGATCCGATCCTACGGCTATCCTTCCGAAAAACGATCCAAATAAGATCGAGATCGTTTTACGTGGGTGGGATCGTAAGCTCGCACGATCCTACTATTATGATCATGATTTTAGAAACCATAGAATCATCCGCTTTTATCACAATATATTGATAAAATTATTTTTACGTTCACATTGCTATTCCAGAATGCTTTCATAAAAGCTCACATTTAACATGAATTCTATCGTGTCGTGTATGAACGGTATCTTGAAGTGAAAATCAGAATTTGATAGCAATAACAAAAAAGCTTGCTGACTTATGAATGTTCAACTAACTTGCTGATTGACACGTAATCGTGTTTAATAATTAAACAAGCTCATATGGTGGGAGATAAAAGTAAGTAAACAAAAAAGTAGTTTGTTACAAATCCCTTGTGATTAAGTAATGGCTATAAACAATTTGGTGAAGGGTTGATTGATTCCAACTTCTTCTATTCGCGAGCACTTTATAATTTATATTTTAAAGAAGTTTGATGGAAACAAGCAATGAATTGAATGAGTGTGATTCCAAAGCAAAAACAGCAATATAGATATGAAACCAATCAAGAGAACCATGTCTCCAATTATCTCTTTCTCTCTCATACATCTTGGGATGTGCCAAATCATTACAACATTTAGAAGTCCCTAAATTCCACCTCACATCCGCGTCAAAAAAAAATTCCAATAGATGACAGAGAAAATATTTAATAATAAGCGTAAAAATTACTTAGAGTAATTTCAAATTATAATATTTTTAAAAATACCGAAAAAGTATAACTACAAGAATATACCCTATGCCGACCATAAATTTTAACCCTTGCCGATTATATGTCGTCGGGAAAGTCTATATGGACGACTCAGAGTCGACATAGGCTCATTGCCATAGGTGGAAACATTGTCGGATTGATAACCTATACTGACGACAAGTCATCGGCATACAGTCGATTGGGAATGATTTTCGAAAAAAAATAAAGTTTTATTAATTTTTTGTATCAATGAAGACAATTCGTTGCAATATGTACAAAAAAAACTTTGTATCTTATAACTTTTAAAATTTAAGATATGACTAATATGTATGGACGGATCTACTACATATCAAGGATATGCAAATGCATACCCTTAATTTTTTCATACATATGTTGGTCCTTTTAGAAAATAAATAAATTATGTATTAAATATTATGTTTGCATACCTTAAAATTAATACTTGCATACGTCACTAGATTGATTTAGTGGCAAAGTTATACATATATCTTTTGCGATACAAGAGACTTTTAATTGCATTATATTTAAAAATAAACTATCTGCCAAGTTTTTACATATCTTATCCCTTAATTTTATATTTCAAAATTCTTTCATAACATTTTAAAATATTTTTTAAATATTGCGTATTTTATTATTTAAAATTTGAACAAAATATAGGACTTTTTTTCTTTTAAATATTTTATGTAGGTATCAAAGTTTTTATAGCACAATTAATTTTGATTTTGTGGCTCAAGTTTGAAATTATTATCTAAAAAGATTTATTCATTTCCTTTTTAACATCCATAAATAGTTATATATATATATATATATATATATATATATATATATATATATATATATATATATATACCTTTTTAATATAATTGTATTTGATTCAAAACCAAACCAGTTCACTATATTAGAAAGATTTTATAGAGTATAAAATGCTAATAAATAAGATTTTGATATAATCACCTTGATTTTATTATTTCTTATATTTTACTTTTATGTGCTCATAAATTTTGAGTGTATTTTTTTAAAATTTTATTTGTTTTATGATTTTCTAGTGTTATTTTTTAATTAAAAACGATTTGTTGTATATATAATATGGTGTTAGTGAAAAAAAAATCTATGATTTTTGCATACTCTATTTTATTTTTCTAGATCCGCCACTGCTAATATATATATATATATATATATATATATATATATATATATATATATATATATATATATATATATATATATATGTAAAAGTGAATATGTAGCTGTCATGTATGTAATATTAGGTATAGAACCATCAAAATTGATTTTATTTGATTAAAAAAACACAATTTTTTTTTCATTGTTAGCTTCTTCCTATTGATTTTGAGCTCATATTATTTCTAATTTCATAATTCTTCCCATATATCTATGTATTTCGAATGTGTTTTTTATATTAGACTTCTAGTAGGTTTCATAAATTTCTTTGACACCAACCATATGTATAATTGCATTGTTCCTTTTTATGTGTTAAGGGAAAAAGTTTATTAAATTATTGGAATATTCTAATAGAATATTACATTGATATATTCTAAAAAATAATTTTAAAATGCAGAATAAATGGAAAAATCTAAAAATTGTTTTTTTAAATATTATTTTCAGAACTTGAATTAACTAAAAAAAATAAAAAATTTAGAAAATAAAAAATTAAATTCCATATTTTTGAAAAATACGTGAAATATTCTAATAAAATATTACAATGACATATTGTAAAAAATAATTTTAAAATGCAAAATAAATGGAAAAAATCCAAAAATTCTTTTTTTAAATATTATTTTCAGAACTTGAATTAACTAAAAAAAATAAAAAAACTAAAAAAATGTGTCTCACGGTCTCACAAAATTAACCCGTCTCACATAAACTTAACCCTATATATATATATATATATATATATATATATATATATATATATATATATATATATATATATATATATATATATATATATCAAATTTAAATAAATTAATTAGAAGTCATACTTCCTCGCGTTGGTTCTATCGTATTTTGACTATTTTCTACTGCAAAGGTAGAAAAAAAAAATCCTCCAAACCGTAAAAGATTATCCTCTCACGCGTTTTTAATGACATGTTAGAATATATTGTAGAGATAAGTACACATATTGCCAAACATTGATTTCTAGGACTTGTAGGGAACATCGACACAGAAAGCGGTTGCTTAGGTTGTGTGTATTGATCGGAGCATCTAAAAAAGAATTATGGTGGGATGAGTGGCCACCAACATCATAATCAATATATCTTAAATAGCTAGCCAATTATTATATTGAAGTTGGTGGATATCCCACTTAAACATTTATCAGGAGTTTTGTTTTGAAGTTGTACATGATACATGTCGCATCTTAAGAGGTATCTACACAGTCTATTAGTTTATAGGACAATTATTATATTGAAGTGATACTAATTAGCGTGATCCACAATAAACAACGGCGGCATTCCTCGCGGGATAATTATATATTCAGTACATTGCATGTTTTGATGGGAAATATTAAAAACTATATGGTATCTTACTTAACAGTGGAAAACTGAGTAGCATTCTTTATATATATTAATTTCCCAATAGAACTTGAGGCTTGAGCTGTACAAAACCCATAGATTCTATCTTTCCAATTAATGGATGAGGAATTTTGAAGGTTCTCTCAAAATATGATGCCATCTTTCATCTTATCTCCTAAGTCTTCAACCAGAGGGCAAAGGCCGTTTATTGAAAACGAAAAGAGCATGATAAGAACACATAGGACAACCGGAAGTTTTGAGAATCCCCTTATTCTGTTTACTTTTGTTGAAGTACTCTCCCAGAAATTAATATAGTAGTTTCATCCAAGCAGTTTTTTTTTTTTTTTACGAATTTAGCCTTTTAGCCTTTTAGCCCAATATTTTGCAAGTCAAATGAAACTAATGACCAGATACACCTTAATTTACTTGTTACTTTTTCAAGAACCGCAACAAATTTATTAAAAGTAGAAACCTTCCAAAGAGGTAATTAGATGAAAAAGCCAAACAAAACAACAAAGCTCAACAAATAATCCATGTTTTGAAAACCGGACCGGACCGGCCGGTTCGACCGGGAACCGGTCCTGGATCCGGTTCTTAAATGCCAAAAAACCGGTATTCATTTGAACCGGTGAAAACCAGTAAAAACCGGTTGAACCGGCAAAACTGGTCAAAACCGGAAATTTTAAAAAAAATATATTTTTTTATTTTTTGTATTTTTTATATAATTAAATATAATTATGATATCATCCGGTTTTCCCGGTTTTTGAGACCGGTCTGACCGGTTGGACCAGCTGAACCATCGAACCAGTAAGATGACCGGTTCGGTCTCCGGTTCGGTTTTCAAAACATTGCAAATAATCATTCAATTTTATTTTATTTGATATATTCCTTATATAGCCTTAATGAGTTAGTTAAGAAATTTGGAATGATGATATTTATCATAATTTCTATGGATATAAACATTTGTAGACATAAAAAATAAGAATCAATTTAATTTCTTAATAAATATTATTTAATGAATGACTATTTGATTTCTATATTCTTTCACTTTTGTTCATTATTAATAAGCATTAGTAACACATTATTATGAATTTTTGTAAGTACAGTTATCCACCACTATAAGTCTATAAAGATCATCCATAATACACTTTACATTTCATCTTCTCTTCTGTTTCTAGTATAAATAATAGGTAATATGTATTGTAGATATTGGATGTTTTACCACAAGTAATGGAATAACTTATGCACCACTATAAGTTCTTTTCAAACTCATTTCTTACTTTAATCTTTATAACTTAGCTTTATATTTTATAATACATTATCAACATGACTCTAACATAAAGTTCTTGTAATTAATTTATCAATTAGTAACCTTATAAAATCCAATTAATCTCATTCATTCATAAAAATTACTTCATCAATTTAGATATTATATGTTATATTAATACACCTCATTTGTTATTCATTATATTAATTAATTGCCTGTTTTTGCAAATTGATTTAGGCTAACGTCATGAACTTAGATAAGTTACGGATGTGTTCAGATAGAACTAAACAACCATATGCAGATTGAGTTAATTCTTTTTTGAGTTATGTTGTTGATTACATGAACAAGAGGGAACGAGCAAAAAATGACAGCATGTCCATGTGTGTTCTGTTTAATCCACATCTTTCATAAAGTTGATGAGGTAGATGATCATCTATACCTTACGGGAATTGATTCAGACTACACCATATGGGCTATGCATGGTGAAAAGATGAGTTAGGACCTAAGCAGTTATCGCAATCAAAAATATAATAGCGGTTACGTGAATTGATTCAACGTCCACCATATGGACTATGCATGGTGTTATAGCGTTTTTTATATTGTTTAGAATTATATATATATATATATATATATATATATATATATATATATATATATATATATATATATATTAAAGTATTAATCAGTAAATCATACTTTAAAGTTCATCTCAATCCAGTTAATTAGTTAATCAGTATATCATAATTTACACATCATATTTAGTTAATCATACTTCATAAATCATATTTAGTTAATCATACTTCACAAACCGGTTACCAATGCCCCAGTTAATCATACTTTAATACAGTCAACAAGAAAACATAGCAATACTTACTATTTTATCATACTTTAACACAATTATAGTTATCAAATGAAATGATTAAGTAATTTGATAGTTAATCATAATGTAGTACTTCAAGTTTTCAATACAATTAGCAAGACAACATATACATGGTTTCAATGGAAGTCATGATAGTCACAAAATTAAAACTTTATTCAATAGAATGACACAAAAGTTTTGGTTTTGGGTTAAGAAAAAACAATTTTATTCAATGGAATGACAAATTTTTTTTTATGTAAAATAGCCCAAATTGGAATTTATTCAAATAGCGGTTATAGCGCCGCTATAGAGGTGACCATAATCGCAGTAAATAGCGGCTTTAATAGCACCACCGCTATTATAAGCCGCTATTTTGAAATAGTGTTTCCTTACTTCGACTAGCTGCTATTGACTACATAGATTAGGACATAGTAGGTCTGCTGATGACGACAATAATAATGAATTCTTTAATTTTGAATCGGGAATCCTAACAGATTCTCCCAATATAATAGAAATGGTTGAAGGAACTGAATTATCACACCCCCAAACTGGAACGATGGAAACGTTCGGGGGCGGAGGACATCGTGTACAATATCACAATAATTGCATCATAGTAATGAAAGTAAACACAACCATTACATTGAATATATAAGGTATTTATATATGTTCGATATATAGTTTGTATGACAACAAAATGTATAACAAAAATATAAAAGACACGACTCTAAAATCTCTGTCTTCTCAAAACCTGCGGGTGTACCTGTCTATTGGTTCCCTGAGAATACAAGTGGTTTTGAAAGTGTATCAACATTTAAGTTGGTGAGTTCATAAGAATGTTTTTGTAATGAAATCTTGTCTTTGAATTTCTGAAAATGTTAGTATGTTTCTCAAGAAAATCCAATATTTTCTTTAGCAGTGTAAAGTAGTCTTAAACCTTAAGACCAAAATGTACGTCCGTTACTATATTCTGTAGTTGTATATGAAAGTATTAGTATGTATACCTGGTTACCACCAACTGTAATGTATAGTGTTGTTTTGTATGAAAACCCTTGTATGAAATCCCTGGCTACCACCAGTAGTTATGTATAGAAATGTTCTGTATGAAAACATATATGTGTATGAAATCCTTGGATACCACCAATAATGTATAGAATTGTTCTATATGAAAATTCTGGTTACCACTAATAATGTATAGTATTATTCTGTATTAAAACATTGGTTACCACCAATAATGCATAGCATTGTTCTGTATGAAAGCCTTGGTTACCACTAGTAATGTATAGAATTGTTCTTGTATGAAAACCCTAGATACCACCAGTAATGTATAGTAGTTTTATTACTTAAAATAAAACCATGTGTTTGTATTCCCTGGAATCCTCCAGTTGTATTGTACAATTGTTCTATTAATTAAAATAAAACTATTTGAAGAATTGAAATCCCGTAAACAAATGGTTAGTTTATATTGGTGTGAGTTTGGTATAACCATGGTTGATGTGACCTAGTGACCTCTACGACGTTCTTCAGGCATCAGAATTGTACGACGTTTGTTACCCTAGGCATGCCAGCCTAACTGTAGCTAACAATTCAGGTGTGGGATTTCCAGTCTCGTATAGATCTATACACAAATATCACGCTCTCCCTCCATGAGACTCTGGTTATACTGTATAGGATTTAGTTTCGTACCCTAGTGGATACAATTGAAGTAGTGCCTCACATCCCTGTATTAACTAGTTTACGCGTAGTGTTGTAGTGTTCTCTTGTACTTGAAATTGTATGTATAACTTGTAGAGTAAAAATAATTATACTTAAATAATTATTTAGTATTTTACTCTTGTATTTAGAAAATAGCATTGTATACCATAAACTATATCTACCATAGTTTATATGTTCGTTACCGTATAAATGACTTGAATTAGTAAAACCGTGTATTATATCCCAAACTATACCTATTATTGTTTGTATGTATGTTCTCATTTCATGTATTAAATTCTGTAAAAGTTTTGTAATGTTCCCAAACTATATTGACTATAGTTTGATTGTATGTTATGTATTGTACTGGAAACTTTGCCATTATGTTTGTATGTTGAAACTGCCCTTATGCTCAGCATGTTACAAAAATAATAAAAAAGTCTGAATATTTTTATAAATGTAGTGATTTCTTGGTTTGTGATAATTGCAAAAGTTTTTAATCTGTTTGAAATCGTTTGTATAAAAACACAAAAATCCTTGTGTTTTAGCTGTATTACCCCATGAAAACATTAAAACTGTGAAAATGTAGGGGTATGAACTCATAGTTGTTTGTGCACGTGTTGGACAACGAGACTGGAAAGATGACCCTCAAGCTGATGTACGCGGAATTAACGGTATAGTTAAACACATACTTGTATTTAAAATTAGCAAAACCATTAATTAAAGTGTTAGAAAACACTTGTTTTTGTGTTAGTAATAGTTACCGAGAGCTATTTGAAGTGAATGGGAGGGTTTTCGGTCAAGGTTCAACCAAAAATTAGGTTCTCGGTCTGATGAGTTTTTGGCCAAACACAGGTTCTTGGTCCTGAAGAGTTTTCGGTCACTTGAAGATTTGAAGGATGTTCTTGGTGTTTTTGGTGAAAATATGAAGATTTGAAGGTTTCCACTTGAAGATATGAGTGTTCTTGGGTGATCCTTGGGAGCAAAATAAGAGAGTTTTCGGGTGAAATTAGTGAGAAATGATCATGTTTTCGGGGAAAAACTTATATGTCGATTGGGTTTTCGGCCGGAAAGGAGTTCTCGACCGAGATCTTTTTTCGGTCCGAAGGTTTTCGTTTGAAAACAGGTTGTTGTAACATGTTTTGGGGTTTTCGAGGGAAAGATCTTGATTTTTCGAGTGTTTTTGGTTCCGAAAACTTATATAAAATTAATTTATATATTTTAAACTATTTTCTAACCCTCACGAACTTAACGGAATAATAATACCCAAATTTTATTTATCGGTTTTGTAACGATCCAAAAATCAAGGGTAAAATTTTTATTTTTAGTATAGCTAAAACATTGATACCATTTATCCCAAAAATTTCAAATCATCATTAAGTAAAACATTTATCAGAGTTCATCCCGAAATCATTCATTGCAGAATTCATAGGTGTGTGCACTGCGATCAATCCGAGCCCTTCCTTTCCAAAACAATGATACCTGAAACCATAAACAAAACTGTAAGCACAAAGTCATGCATACATAAACTTGTAAGGATGTCGTGGGCTCCCCCAGGGTCTTACACCTTTGTGCCACGGGCTACCCCACATGGTCTTTACCTAAGAATGACATGGGCTACCCCACATTGTCTTATATCACACATCACATAAACAACTAGTATAACATATACCACATAAACAACTAGTATAACACATACCACATAAACAACTAGTATACTTTATATCACATAAACAATGCATATCAGCATATAAGGATGTTGTGGGCTCCCCCTAGGGTCTTATACCAACGTGTCATGGGCTACCCCACATTGTCTTTACCTAAGAATTCCATGGGGTCCCCTACATGGTCTTATATCCAATTGCCATGGGCTACCCCACATGGTCTTTATCTAGGAATGCCATGGGCTCCCCCACATGGTCTTATATCAAATTGCCACGGGCTCCCCGGGGGTCTTCCATGCAAATATCATATAATCACCAGCATACCCCTTAGCATAAAGCTAACTATCATATCACATATGTATACTATAGCTAGTGTACCACATCACATAAAATGGTCCAGCCTTGGTGCCTTAGACTCATTGGTATGGTGAGAAGACTCACCTCGCACTGCTGAAGTCTCGTAGATAAACTCTAGCTACTAGTTGACAGGTTCCCGAACTGTCAATCATCAAAACGACACCCAATTAATAATTGGGTACCAATACACAACCATAACCTACGCTTGGGGTAAATGGACCATTTTACCCCAAACCTAGTTTGGTTCAAAACCAAGGCCCAAAATCACACACTGAAGGCCTAAAAGCCCAATAGTCAACCAAGGCCCAACATATGACCCAAATTTCCAAATTGGGCCCAAACCTCTAAATGGACTTATTTTAAGGCCCAACCAATTATTCAAGCCCTAACAATTGGCATTTTGATGACCCAAGAGCTAATAATCCTCAAGGCCCAATTATGGCCCACTTATGGCCAAAATTTCCAAATTGGGCCCGAGCCTCTCTAATGGGTATTGTGCTGAAGCCCAATAATTTCCATTAGTCCATAAATATGTTCCCAATTAGCCTACAAAAGCCCATAACAACTTAGTCCAATAAATGGCCCAACACGCATCCAAACCCAATTAGGGTTTTTCACATGAAATGAAAATTAGGGTTAAGTGTTCCTTCTTAACCCATTAAGGTCTTAACCCATTAATTCGAAACATACAATGAAATTGGCCTTAAGTCATAACCTCACTCCAATGGTCTAAAATGCGGGTCCCGATAAGTCCAAACCAATAATCCCAAAATTAGGGTTTTCTAAACCCTAATTAGGCTTTTCAATCCAATCATAGCCCAATAAGCCCAAAACTAAGTCTTTAGATAAATTAGGGCTTCATTAGGCCTACTGTTCCATTAGGTCCATTAGGGTTTCATTAATCGGGCACCACCCACTACCACCTTGAGTAGTGGTGGTCAATGGCGGCTCATGGCAGCGGCTACCACCTCATGGTGGTGCTTACGAGTTTCTTTTATTATTTTCGCATCGGTTACAACATTACAAACCAAAAACCAGAATAACACACACACACACACACTAATGCAAACACACACACACACAACCACCCTAATGGCAGCTGATGGTGGTACATGGCGGCAGCTACCACCTCACTGTGGTGGTGGTGCCCTTTCTCGGTTTTCCAGCCAAACAAACCACACTCTACAGCAGAAATACACGCACCCACACATTTTCTTGCTTGCAAATAGATCCAGCCACCCACCTGGTGGCATTTGGCGGTGGCAGTAGCACCACAAGCGGCATAACGACGGCAGTAAGTGGCGGTGATGAGTTTCCTCCCATTTTACTGGCCAAGAGATATCCATACCACATTAAACCCAAGAAGTACCTTCATACACATACTAATTCACGCACACAAGCACCTTTTCATGGTGACTGGTGGCGGCGTCAGAGCTAATAGAAACGGTGGCTGAGGCCGGAAGCAACAGTAAGGATGTGACCCAGATCACAATCACTGGAAAGAGCAAGGAAAGGAGAGAGAGATAGCAGAAGGCCTTACCCGAGGCTTCTCGGTCGCTCATGACCTTACGCAGCAACGAATATGGCCCCTACGTCGGCCTCCGGCGATCATCCCAGCTGTTCACAACGCCTCCGGTAGAGGTGTTGTAGCGGTGGTGCTTGGACTCGAGTAGGCGGCAGCCGGTGATGGGGGATACAAGGTTTGCGACGGTGGTGGTGGTCCATTGTGAGGGTGGCAGCTGGAAAATAGGAGGGATAAGGGTGGTACGGCTGAGTGTTCTAGGGTTAGGGTTACCGGGGCTATATACCCGCCTCCCATAGAACTTCTTTCCATAATAACAAGATCGTTCCTTCCCTTCTCTTTTTCTTTCAAACTAAGTCCACAATTTACCCTTACTACCCTGACTTCATAAATTTCTTTCAACTCCGATCCCAAAATTTACCCAACAGCTCCCAGCTTTCAAAATCCTTTCATACCAAGTCCAATACTTATCAAACATCCGTTGTCTTCTAAAAATCGTAACAAAATAAATCCTAGAAATACACTTTAGCCCCAGAATAATCCAAATTATAACATTTGGCTCCCGAAAACCAACACTCCACTAAATACTATGGATTTAGGGCAACTATTCGTTCATCAATTTTATCTATTTATTTATTTAATAACTAGGATGTTACAGGGTTTGACTTTTATTGACTAGAAAAGTATCGGGTTGTCACATGAATAGAATTTCTCAGACAACCCAAAGAAGTTCAAATTACTGTTGGAGGATGTTGAGAAGTCCTTTTACAAAGGATGTCATAAGTATACAAAGTTGTCTGTATTGGTTTAGCTTCTGAACTTAAAGAGTAAGTACGGGGCATCAGATAAGTTCTTTAATGAATTACTATCTTTAATAAAGAGTATGTTATCTGAAGATAACAAAATGGTTAAAAGTAATTATGAGGAAAAGAAATCAACGAAGTCAATGGGTTCAGTATACAAAAAGATACATGCTTGTATCAATGATTAAATTTTATATAAGAATAACTATTCAGGTTTGAATAAATGCCCTACTTGTGAGGAATCCAGATGGAAGGTGGACAAGCACTCAAAAAAAGAGTACTCTAATATTCCAACTAAAGTTTTATAGTACTTCCCCATCATTCCACGCTTTCAATGACTTTTTAAACTAAAGAGCAATGCAAAGGATGTAATATGGCACAAGCCTAGTTACGGTAGGAAAGATGACGGTGTACCACGTCACCCGACGGACACACCAACATGGCGTAACAGAGATGATAGGTTCCCAGAAATTGCTAATGATGCAAGAAATCTACGACTTGGCATTTCAGCTGATAAGTTTAAATAAATAGAGGAAACAAACATCACAACGTTTAGCCCGTGTTAATCGTCATTTATAACCTTCCACTATGGTTGTGTATGAAAAGGAAGTTCAAGATGATGTCATTACTAATATCTGGTTCTCCATGTAATGATATTTATGTTTATTTAGAACCTTTGATTGATGATCTTCCTGTATTATTTGAAAAGGGAGTTGAAACATATGATGCATACATAGAAGAGAAGTTTACTCTACGCGCAGTTGTTTTATGGACTATAAATGATTACCCTCCTTTAGGTGTACTATGTAGAGGCCCCTACAATGGATACAAAGGTTGCATAGTGTATCGGAAAAACAATAATTCTATTATACCTCTTGCATCAAAGAAACAAAGTTATGTCGGTCATAGGCACTATCTTCCGTATGACCATCCATTCATATGCTAAAAGATTGGTTTCAATGGAAGGAAGGAGTTGGAATATGCCCCAGAGCCTATGAGTGGGGAACAGATATACAACGAAGTGAAATCTATACATAATAAATCGGGGAAGGCCACTTTAATTTATAAAGGCAAAGGTGAGAAGTGTAAGAAGAAAAAAGAAAACTTGAAAAGTAGATTGGTCAACTTCAGGGTAAACAAGGAAGACTACTAGAAGAAATGCAACAGTTAGTATAAATGCCTTAAGTATTGGCAGTTTCACTCCGTCCCAAACTATATAGATTTCATGCATGTAAAAAAGAACGTGGGTGAGAGTCTTACCGGTACAATGGTAAACATGCCTAATAAGACTAAAGACATATTGAAAGCCCACATAGATCTCAGAAGCTTGGGTTTTAAAATAAAGTTGGTACCAAAACCAATAGAAGGTGACTAGTTACTCATGCCTGTATCAAGATGCACATTAATCCCAGAATAAAGAGACATGTTTTTGCAGACGCTTAAAGATTTAAGGGTTCCATAAGGCTACTGTTCAATATTTTCCACTTTGGTGAGTGAAAAAGAGCATAAGGTTATTAGAGTACAATCACATGACTATCACATGCTAATAGAACAATTGTAACATCCCAAAAATCATAGTATAAATTTTTCTTTTTTGAAACCAATCCAAAACCATAAGATTTTATAAATCATAGTTTCCAAAAATCATAAACATGAATCAGAGTATCCTAAAATCATAATCTCATAAAATCTATGATGGTGTGCACGATCAAGTCTTTGCCTTGTCCCGGTCATCTAGAGTACCTGAAACATAAAATTGAAAGTGTAAGCATGGAGCTTAGTGAGTTTTCCCCTAAGTAACTATTGGATTAGGTCACTAAGCCCATAAATATAATTGGTATGTACTTGATCCGATAGTACCATGGTCCTTCTGGGTTGCCTTCACTATAGCAACTTGATAGGATGACCTTTGGAGAAAGAGGTTGATATATGATTTATTAATATAATATAAGAATAATATATTGATTGAGAAATCACTATAGGAACGGGTACCAATATTGAAAATCATTGATAGTTACAAGTTGGGCTGATAGACTCCTAAAAGAAGGAGTGGATGAAATCTATGGGAAGCTCATAGATATTTCGTCCATAGGCTTTCTAGAAGGCTTCCATGGACTGCTTAAGGCTTAAGCAATCAAATTAGGGATTCACCTGGAAACCCTAGCAGCCTCAGCTATATAAAGGACCATTGGCTTATAGTTTTCGGCCTATGCTATTATAAGAGAACCCTAGCCAAACTTTGTTGAGCCTCCATCTCCTCTCTCCTTCATCCTTTGCTATGTGGTGTTTGTGACTCTATTAGAGTTGCAACGCTTGGGGAACTAAGCTTATGAAGGTCAAGATCAAGCTATTAACAAGAAATGTATTCTTCTAATGTTAATATCATGTAGATCCATTTTTCTTGTATGCTAGATTAGGGTTCTTGCTTTGGAAAATTAATTTGCATGTATAACTTGAGAAAAACCTAGTTCTAAAGAAATTAGGGTTGCATGTCCACATAGGAATGTTGTAATGCTGAAAACCCATTAGTGGTATTAGAGTTTAGGGTGTTTTGCTATTATATATGATGCACTTGTAATTGATCAAAGCTGGATCAAAATCGTTTTTGGCCTATTTCTGCTGAACTCGACGAGTTCAAATATAAACTCGACGAGTTAGACCAACTCGACAAGTCCATGACCTAACTCGACGAGTTGGTACGTCTGTTGGTAGATTTTTCAGATTTCAAGCCTAAATTAGATAAGGATAATTTCCTAAAATTGTAAAATCGAATTTTCTGATAGGGTAATGGATATCCTCATCTAATTAAAAGATAATGATAAAATTTTAAGATAATGTCCAATTATAAGATTAATTAATTGTTTAAATATGGATCTAGAAGTTTTGAAAAGTTTCAAAATTTTCCCTCAAGTTTTGGAATTTAAAATTCAATTAAAAGTTTAATTTTGAAATATTAAATTCTAAAACCCTAGCATTTCAAAAGTTTAAAATACAACCCTTATACTATTATAATATTAAAAGATTAATCTATACATACGTATATATATATATATATATATATATATATATATATATATATATATGTGTGTGTGTGTGTGTATGTGTGTGTGTATAAGATGAGTCAGTCTTACTATTAGTAGGACTCATTTACATAGCAGATCTATAAGGGGGTATATGGAAACTGCCTATAAAATGGCGGTTGAATGGGTGTCCACTTTCACCCACCACTTCCTTGATTGGTGGAGGGTTGTTAGCCGAACGGGTAGGATATGACATTAATTCCTCATTAATAAGTATAATGATAATTATAAAGTAACTAAATGTTTTTATAAATTCCCAATCTTAGTTACTTTAGGAAAAATGTGAAAATGATGCTAGTCAATGAAATTGCACTTTGTACCTTGTCAAGTCGTTAGTGGAGCGTGTGTGGTTAACCAGCACTCTAACTTGGACTAACAAGTGTGGTAAACGGTAGCTCAAGAATTACCATAGATCAATGGAGTGTGTATGGTTAACCAAAACATTTATTAGGTGGTAAATGACATCAAGAGTGCCAAGCTAATTTGCATGGTTATTCACACCTTGTTTGTGATCCTCTTTATCCCAGTCACAAACTTGAAGGGAATAATCGAGATTAAACAATGCCATGGAAAATTTCAACGAATCTCAAAAGAATCTAGGAATTTCATTTCATTTAAAACCTAATTATTCATTTCATTTTTCGTCGTAAAATTGGTAAATCGTCATTTACCTACCTTTAAATAATTTGCAATTGAATTACGACATCCATCTTCCGAATTGTGAATTATTGTGTTGGGTCCTAGCCTTAATATTTCATTTGGGTGGTATATTAAGGATTCTTTATCTAATTACAACTTTGTTCTTTTTTCTTTTTCAGATGTCTGGCTCAAACAACGATTCTGGCACGAACTCCATCTCCTCAAGCTCCTTTTCTCTCATGAACATTATGCCAGGATCACCTTCGATGGACCCAACATCAATGACTGGATTTGCAACATTGGAATGTCCTTGTGATATGAAGAGAAGGAACACATTTGTTCTTAGTTGGTCTTTGTTTTATAAAGAACATCACCACTTCCCATATGTTTTAAACCTTCTTAACATTATGTCACTCAAGGCTCGATCTTTGAGTGTTACTCTATGACTTAATTTTGGAATGAAATATGATTCATCTTTTGATTTAACCATTTTAACAATTCACGATTCCTCTTCTTAGTCAAACAAATGCACTAGGATGTACTTAAAGGATCAAATGTGATATGGTTTTTCATAATCATTATGATGATCACAAAACATGATACTTCAAGTACTCTCTTATCTTTTCAGATTGGAGAAACTTTTATCTTTCTGCCTAATTTGATTCTTCTCATTCGTCCTGCCATGCATTGAAACTTTTCCAATGTTTCAGAATTATACTTAAACTTGTAAGCACAACCATATTTACTAAATTTTGGTAAATCATGATGAATAGCCTTATCGTTCTTTGTGGTGGACCTGATCAGCACACAACCAAGTGTACCCGATCTCCTAGTCCTTCACTTGACTCACATATACATGTGAACAAGGAATTAGTCTTAATTTCCTAAAGATGAAAATTCTCATTCAACATACAATCAAGTTGCATGAATCCAAGTTCCTATCCAACTGAAACTTGGATGATGAGAACCTTTCGTTATTTGGTAAATTATGAAACTACCATACACGAAAGAATCAAATCGATTTTCCAATATTGTTATCAATGGAAACACATAAGAAACAATTTTTCACAAATGCCATTGTAAGGAAACTTAAAAAAAAATAAAAAAACTATTCCTTTCTTTAAAAATTTACGGAAAACTTTTCCTTACAATGCAATTACAATTGAAAAATATGTTGTTATCTATTCCTATGCAATCTATCATGATTCTTAAGCAGAAGCTCAAAATTATGATCTCCGAATCATGCGATATCCATCTTAGTGATCAGATTCATCATACTCTTCTTCTAAGCTTCCTCTCATTTTTTTTCTGATTCTACAAAATATCAAAATGTGACCTAGTCACATCATGTAATAAGAATCTCCAGATGGGAACTTAATAGAGTTGGATAGTGGACTTACCTGAAGCAAATTCAAACTTTTTGACTTTACCATCCTTATGATCTTTCAGGTAAATACGGCAGCTTCGCAACGAATGCCCATTCTTTTGGAAAAAGAAACATATGGACTCTTTGGAAATGGTACACGAGATTATCTCAGACTTAGCCTTTCTCCTTACCATTGGGTCAAATGACTTGACAATGGCTAATCCCTTTCCATTTGGAAGATAAAGCTTTTATGGACTTCTAATGTTACCATTGTCCATGTCCATGGAAGTTTGGTAAGTAGATTTTCCAATCAAATTTGCTTTACCAGTGCTCCAAATCATTGCTAATTCAATAGTGACAAGAAAATAGGTAAGATCAATAAGGGTTATGTCGTGATCGGTCATCAAGGAGTGACTAAAGAACCCAGTCAACAACCAACTTCCTCGAGACTTCGACACCCAACTCTCCGAGCTTGTCAATATGTGACTTCATCTTCAAGATGTGAGCACATATAGACATTTATTGCCAATAGGGATTGAGTGACCTTGAACTTGTGGGTTAGGGAGAATAATTGGAGGAGGTGGAGGAAGTGAAGTATGATTTCCAGTCCCATTAATGCACGATTAATGGATTAAACTTTCACCTTGATCGCCATGTAGGCTATCATCTACATTAGGAAAGCTTTATCCAAAAGGATAAGGAAGACCATAGTTGTCATAACCAGACATCTTTGAGGGAGAAATTAAAGCAAGTTGATTTAAGTCCTTAATATAACACCCAATATGGAATATTAAGGCTAGGACCCAACACAATATCTTATAACTTGGAAGAGGGATGCCTTAATCCTAGCTACAAAATATTTGAAGGTCGGTAAATGACGATTTACCAATTTCCACCATGAAAAACAAAAAAGAATTTTAGGTTTTAAATGAATTGAAATTCCTAGATCATCTGAGATTCATTGAACTATTCAATGGCATGTTTAAATCTTGATTGTGCCCTTCAAGTTTGTGATTGGGATGCCGAGAATCACAAACAAGGAGTAAATAACCATGCAAATTAGCTTGGTACACTTAATGTTACAACCACCTACTCAATGTGTTGGTTAACCACACACGCTCCATTGATCTATGATTAACATCAAGCTACCCTTTGCCACACATTGTCAGTCCAAGATTAGTGTGTTGGTTATCTAGACACGCTCTACTAACGACTTAACAAGGTACAAAGTGCAATTTCATGGGTTAGCACCAAATTCACATTTTCCTAAAGTAACTAAGATTGGGAACTTGTAAGTGTTTAGTTACTTTATATTTATCATTATACTTTTAATGAAGGGAGAATCAGAGTCCTATCCTACCGTTTGGTTAACGACCATCCACCTGTCAAGGAAACGGTAGGTGAGAGTAGACACCCATTAAACTGCCATTTTATAGGTAGTAACCTTATACCCCTTTATAGACCGGCTTCGTGAATGAGACCTACTAACGTTAAGACTGACTTTATATATATATATATATATATATATATATATATATATATATATATATATATATATATATATATATATTAAACCTATAATATTATAATAATATAAGGGTGTATTTTAAACTTTTCAAACACTTGGTGGTTTAATCCATTAATTAAACTATACTCTTAATTTAAGTAAACTTAAACCATGTTATTATGAAATTATTAACTCTCATTTAATTAAATACTTTAATTAATTTAATAAAGTCCATTATGTTTGAATTTTAACTTTTAAAAATTAAACGGCTTGGAATTAAAGTTACATAAGTGAGACTTTACAAATTTCAAAACTTGAGGAAAAGTTTTGAAACTTTTCAAATTCATAACTTATGGAACTTTATGAGTTTTAAAATTCTTGAATGAGACTTTTCATGTCGCTTGAGGACAAGTTACAAAACTCATATCAAGAATATTTTAGATCAACCTTTGAATAGTAACAAATATCATATAATTTTCTATCGATCTAAACTAACTGATAAATTAAGATAATTTATATCAAAGAAATTTCTAGAAATTAGTCTAATCATATAAACTAATACAAGTCTTGAAACTTTGACAATTATCTATTAATTGGATGAGAATCATCATTACCATAACAACAAAATCAAAATTTATGAACAAAAACATTTTGTGGTAATGATTCTAATCCAAAACAGGCCAAAAAAAACTCGAAATTTTGCTTTCTGGATTGCCAACTCATCGAGCCCCATACTGGACTCGACGAGTCGAAGGAAATAATCATGCTACTTAGCGAGTCACCCAGTGTACTCGCCGAGTTCACTGGCAGAAGGAATTTTTTTTTGCCTTTTTTCACTTTGAAAGCTTATAAAACATCAAGTGTATTAGAAAACAACCCATGGCTATGATGCCACTGTTGGGATTTGTATACTACAACATCCTATGGTGCACATACAACCCTAAATGCCTTGGATCGATGTTCTCTCTAATTATACATTTAAGGGTGTTTCCAAAGCATTAAGCCTATAAACAAAAATAAATACTAGTTAGAAGTACATACCTTATTATATAGCTTGAAACCATGCTGTATTTGGCTTAAAAAAGCCTAGTACCAATAGTTTGGATGCCTCAAATGGAATCACAACACACCATGGACAAAGGGTGACATTTGAGAGAGAATACTAGCCACATAAAACCGTGTATATGAACTCCAAGAACATGAGTAGAAATTTTGGCTATGGAGCAACATATGTATATATGGGATTCCAAAGGTCATGGGTTAATCAAAACCCATACCCATGGTTTATGATCCATGGTTCATGTGGCCCAACGCTTAGTCCAACATGGATTAATTGCCCAATACATATGTTTCACTAATTACCATAATTAGTCCCCATATATTTAATTAGTCTCTTTTGATCACTAAATTAATTACAAACTAATTCTTGATCAATACTAATTAAATAATATGATTTCATATTAATATATTATAACTTATAATATATTAATAAATCATAAATAACCTCTTCTCAAAAGTCCATGCTAACAAATTTGTCCTGATGATATGCAACCAAAATGGAGCATGATACTCTCGGGTCAGGTACATACCAATTATAGGTATGGGCTTAGACACCTAATCCAACATCAACATGTATTCCTTCTTCGCTGACCACGTGACCAAGGAAATTTACCCTCCTAATCTAAAACTCGCACTTTGAGAACTTTGCATATAGCTTCTCCACCCTTAATGTTTCTAGAACTTGTCTCAAGTGTTGACTATGTTCTTCCTTGCTTCGTAAGTAGATAAGTATATCATTTATGAATACTATTAATAATTTATCTAGGAAAGGACGACACACCCGATTCATTAAGTTGATGAACATTTCTGGTGCATTTGTTAGTTCGAAGGGCATCACTACAAACGCGTAGTGATCATAATGAGTTTGGAATGTTGTCCTGGGAACATCATTCTCTTGGACTCGTAGCTGGTGATACCCCAATCTCAAGTTAATCTTTGAAAAGTAGCTTGCTCCTTGAAGTTGGTCGAACAAATCATCTATTCGTGGTAGAGCGTATCGGTTCTTAATTTTGAGTTTGTTTAGTTCGCGGTAATCTATGAACATGCAAAAATATCCATCCTTCTTCTTCACGAATAGGACCGATGCTCCCAAGGATGAGAAGCTCGGTCTGATGAATCCCTTACTGAGCAGTTCGTTTAGTTGGCTAGAGAATTCCTGCATCTCTACTTGTGTTAGACGATACGGGGATTTGGCTACGAGGGTAGCTCCAGGAATCAAGTCGATTTGGAACTCGACTTGGCGTTCAGGAGGAGCTCCTGGGAGATCCTCGGGAAAGACGTCAGGGATATTACAGACTTCGAGAATGCTCTCGAGGCCTTTTACTTCTTGTTTTTCATTTACTACATGTTGTAAGAATTCATGATATTCCTTGCATAGGTATTTTTGGGCTTTAATGCAAGAAGTGATGTGAAGGTTCGTACCAGGTTTGTCTCTGTACATGACAAGGGTTTTTCCACTTAGCGGATTAAGGCGAATCGTCTTTTTATAGCATAGAATATCAGCACGATTAGGAATTAACCAATCTATGCCTACGATGATGTCAAATCTTTTTATTGAGACCAATATAAGGTCGATTTGGAAAGAATAGTCATTTAGAGTGAGGGTACAACCTAGGTATATGTCGTCAGTTTTCTCTGTCTTCCCATTTTCCATCTTCACATTGAATGTTTTGTTTAGTGATTGTGGTTTTTGTTTGAGTAGATGTTTAAATTTATGACTCGCGAAACTCCTTTCCACACCACTATCAAAGAGTATGCATGTATAAGAGTTATCGAGGAGAAACGTACCCGTGACCACGGTGGGATTTGCTATTGCTTCCTCCTATCCAATAGCTAGCACTATTCCTACACCACCAGCATTCTTTGCTTTTGGGAAATCTCTCTTGAAGTTCCCAGTTTCCCCACACCCGTATCAAGCCTAGCTTACTCCTCCGTCGGGGACCTAGGTGGTAGGTTGTGCTGGTGCCGTATAGAAATGGGTTGTGTGCCCCTTCCTATTGCAGTTATTGCAATGCATCTCCCGGAAGGTTCCGTGGTGATGGAATTGGAAATCATAAGCCGTATAGAAATGGGTTGTGTGCCCCTTAGATCTAAGGATATAGTCTCTCGATATACCTTTCCAGTTTCTTAGTTTCCAGGGTGACCATCCCGGGACACAGAATATCCAGGTCACTGAATCTAGTAGTGTATGCAGCAATATTGGAGTCCTTTATTGTCAGACCCCAGAGCTCTTGCTCTAGCTTTTTCACCTCGCCCCTCAGGCAGTATTTAGCTAGCATTATCTACTTTAAGTCTTCCTAGACCATGGCATTGGCTATTGGGAGAGTCAATGACTTTACATGGCCATTCCACCAAGAGAGGGCTCTGTCTATGAAAGTGCATGCTGTAAATTTCACTTTGCTAGCTTCGGGGCACACAGAGATTTCAAATACCAATTCGATCTTCTCGAACCAGCAGGTTAGGGCAATGACACCTCCAGTGCCATCAAAGGATTTGGGTTTGGCATTTGTGAAATCTTTATATGGACACTCCCTTGGGTGTCCATGACTATCCCTATGGTTAGAAGGGTTGACGCAACTGCCCACCCTATAAGCGCCACTTGCATTGATCTTCATCATGGGGGCTGCCACAGCAACAGTTACTGCTACTTGGAAAATAGCAGGGTCATACTATGGAGGTGGTGGCGGTGGTGGATTTGTGGGCATATAGTTTTTGTTCCTGTTGGACTTCTTTGTAGGAATCTTTCTCTATGATGATTAAAGATGAAGTGATGATAAGTCCTCTATAGTGGTCATGAGTCAGGTGATATTGAATAAGATATATCTTATCCTGACTGTTATAATGTTCTATTAAGCGATTTATGATGGAAGTCTACTAATATAAGTAATCAATCGCAAAATTTCATTTTATGAAATTTATAGCAACACTTCTAATGAATTTGTAAAGTGTGACTCATATCGGGTCCCCCTATAATCACATAGTGTGTACAAATTATATATAACCAAGACCAAATGTACCTTTGAATAAGTGATCATACTCTAAGTCTACAACCAAACAAGGAACCAGAAGTAAAGCAAAATCACAAATTCCAAGTCTATAAAATCTTAATTATATACAACTCTTATGTATACACTTAGCAATTATGGATCTACCAGCAAGGTTCCTTTGTCTTCACGAGATTGATTCTGGTAAGAAGGCTCTTCTCGACTATTAGTTTATATAACTATTGAGGCCTAGATATTGTTGTGTTGGTGTTATAGTTCCATAAAATACTACTATAGTATTTTATATTTATGTTTGGTTCTAGAGTTCTTATTGTATATAGAATTGGTATGTTCTAGACTTGTTGCAACACTATGGCCACTCCCAGATACATGTTGGTCATATCTCAAATAAATATAGTTGATCAGGCTATATTTATCCCAGATATGATTACATAACTATCTAGATTTAACTGTAGCGTCCAACGTTTCCAAATACTTTTACGTAGTTTTTACTATGATACTATTTATGGTATGTATACATGTTCGTATACTTCTTATAAAATACTTATATTTCAAAAGTATAATTTTAGTCAAAGCGCTTAAGCCCCATTGTATTTATAGTTGTATATCTTACATGGTTTGATATACTTAGTTCACTATAAACAATGCTCTGATACCAATCTATCACACCTCAAACCGGAACGGCGAAAACGTTTGGGGGTGGATGACATCTTATACAATATCACAACAAATGAATAATAGCAATCAAAGGAACAACAACCATTGCATTGATAATGTAGTGTTTACATTGTGTTTGTAACATTGTTTGTATAACACCAAAATGTATAGCAAAACTATAGATGTCACACCATGAATGCTCCGTCTTCTCAAAAACCTATAGTGTACTTTTTAACTGGTTCCCTAAGAATAAAAGTGATTTTGAATGTGTATGAAGATTTAAGTTGGTGAGTTCATAAGCAATTTTGTTTTAGTAATTTGCATTTGTTCTTTGAAAAATGTTAGTGTGTTCCTCCAGAAAATTTAATATTTTTTTTGTAAGTGAAATGTAGTCTTAGGCCTTAAGACCAAAATGTATGTTTGTTACTGTACTCTGAAATAGTATATTGTAGTCTTATTAATAAATAAAACCATATAAATGAATGCTTCCCAAAATTGTATGATGTACTATATTAGGAAAATAGTGTACTGAATTGGGAAATAGTGTATTGTATTGTATTTGTATGAAAACCCTTTGTGTGTATGTGCCTGAAATCCACCAGCTGTACTGTAAAGTAGTGTATTGTAATGTAGTTCTACTACAAAAGTAAAACCATTGATGTTATGTTTGTCCCGTAAACCAAATGTTTATTTAATACTTCTTGTGAGTGATGTTATAACCATGCTAAGGTAACTAATGGCATGCACAACGTTCTTCAGGCGTTAGAATGTTATGACATTTGTCACCCCAGACCTGTCGACCTAACTGTAGCTAACCATTTAGGTGCGGGATTATCAATTATGTATAGATCTATACACAAATTCACGCTCTCCCTCCAAGAGACTCTGGTTATAATCAGGACTTTAACGCATACCTTAATAGGTACAATGAAGTAGTGGCTCATAATCCTATATTAACTTGTTTATGTATAGTGTGTAAATGTTCTCTTGTTCTTGTAAATGTATGTATCCTCTTTTTGTAGTGTACTCTTAGTGTAAAATAATTATACTTAAATAATTATTTATGTATTGTACATTTGAAACTTAGTAAAATAGTGTATATGTTCCATAAATTATACCTATTATAATTTATCATGTATGTTCTTGTATTGTTCCCTGAACTAGTAGAGTAGTATGTATGCTTCATATACTATACCTATTAAAGTTTATGTACATGTTCTGTGTATAGTGGAATATCTATGAAAAATACCCCTTTGCTCGGCATGTTACAAAAAGGTTAAAGTTTTTTTTTTTAATAAGTTTTCTACTAATATATATATATATATATATATATATATATATATATATATATATAATTGAGATTAAAAAGGCAATCGGACAAGTGATCCCACCCTAAGCCCACAACCAAACAAGGAATAGGGAGGTAAGGCAGAAACACTAGTCCTAAGCCTGTTAAATCCTACTTATATATATATATATATATATATATATATATATATATATATATATATATATATATATATATTTGCAAAAATGATAGTTGAAGTATTTAGATTAGCTTGAATAGCTTAAAAATAGTTTGAAATCGTTTGAATATTAACAAAAGATCCCTTGTGTTTTACTTGTATTTCCTCCATACAAACATTGAAAAATAGTGAAAATGTAGGGTTATGAACTCACCTCGAATGTGAGTTATTGTTTTGATACGAAGTGGTAGCGATGATCCTTGGGTTAAAACCCGTGTGAGTAGTCGTATCCTAATGATGATTATATACGATATTGTATTTAAATTAATAAAATAATAAATTAAAGTGTCAGACAAAACTAATTATATAAGAAATACTTACAAAAAATTATTGGGAATTATTTGAATGTGGGATGAATGTTCTTGAGGGGTCGGTTGAAGATTTGAAGATCGGATGAAGATCTGGGCAAAATCTCTTGAAGATATGAAGATTTTCAGATGATTTTTGAGAGCAAAATGAGGGTGTTTTCAGACTAGAAAGTGATAAATGAAGTATGTTTACGGTTAATCCTATATATAAAAGAGATTTGCGATCCTTAATGGGCCTTAAGATGGAGCTTTCGTAACCTACAAGGCCAAAAACTTCATGCTTTCGGCCCTAATGTGGGTCACAAATGTGATTTCAGTCTTGCCTTTATCAATTAAGGTTTTCGGTTATGCTTTTATTCCAAAGAAAGGGTTTTCGGTTTGCTTTTGGGATTAGATTCCTAAAATCGAAAACTACTTATATACATTGTTTTTTATAATTTTAACTAAGTATTATGCTTTGGTATGAATAAGTGGAACCTTTATTTGAACTAGTATAAGCTTTATTGACTTTTATTGACCCGAAATAACTGGTTGTTACAAAAGTCAACCTTGGTCAACCCTGGTCAATAGTTCATGTTGACCTCAACTCGTCAAGTTCATCCAACAACTTGTCGAGATCCTTCATAGTCCATACAACCGAAATTCTAAGTCAACTCACCGAGTCACCCTAGTAACTCATCAAGTTCCTTCAGAGTCCATACAACAAAAATCCCTATTCGACTTGTCGAGTCACCTCAGTAACTCGTCGAGTTCGTTAACGTCCAAGGGCCAAAAACTGTAAACCGAAATCTCTCTACTGAAATCTCTCACCGAAAACACTCAGGATCCCGAAAACGGGAAAACCTTAACCCGACTCATCGAGTTAGCTAAGCAACTTGTCGAGTCCCTTTGGCCCTTTTTGTGTTCAGACGTTTTTAAGCTACCCTAAAGCTCCAAACTGCAGATCTAGCCTCCTAGAGCATGGTTTCCACGTAAAGTTGCAAAATTTACATGCATGCAAGCTCTTAAATGCCAAAATCAAGCTAAGGGAGGGGTTTTAGACAAAGAGAAGGACCTAAGCTTGATAAATTCAGTAACTTTATAACTCTAAATACATATAGGACTCCAGATCTGAAGTTACAACTTCAGATCATGCCCAATACCTGAAATGGTCCATATATATACTAAAAATGGCCTTAAACCCAAGAATAAGGAGATCTAACACTAGAATGGTCAAGGTAACAACTTTTTTCCTTCCAATGGAAGCCAAGACGATGCAGATGCTCGATCTACAAGTTCTTTCCTGTAACACGCTTCTCAACCTTCAAACTTCTTCAACAAAATGCACCAAAAACACTCTTTTAGCCTCACAAGCACAAGAAAGCAACAAAGTATAGCTAGGGTTTCATTCTATGGGTAATGACGTGATAAGCGAGGCCAAAGGAGGTGTATTAAGTCCTTTATATAGGTTGCAAACCCTAAAAATTAAGGTTTTACTTTACAGTGCCTACTCATCGAGTCGGGGCCTTCCGAATCGTCTAGTAGGATCTAAATCCCGCATCCTCATAAATGATCTCTACTCGACGAGTTGGAGCTCTCCAACTTGTCGATTCCTAGCACAAAACCCTAAAAACTTGGAAAATTGAATGATTTTTGGAAAAGGTGTTAAAAATCACCCCCACTTGAACTACACTTCGTTGTCAAAGTCTGCTAACACAAATAAGTCCGGATAGTGATCTCGCATCTCATCCTCTGGCTCCCATGTCCATTCGGAGCCCCTTCGGTGCTGCCATTGCACATTTACTAACTTCACCTCATGAATTCGAAGAAACTTGGTCTTCTTATCCAAAATTGCAACATGACTCTCTATGTAGTTTAGGCTCTCTTCCACCTGAATGTCATCTAGACAAACAACTGCGGCCTCGTCTGTGACATACTTCCGAAGCTGAGACACATGGAATGTGTTGTATATTTGGCTAAGCTAATCTGATAGATCCAAGTGATAGGCCGCCTTGCACACCCGGGCAGTAATCCTGAATGGTCTAATGTATCGAGGCCCTAGCTTGCCCCTCTTCCAGAACCTAATGATACCCTTCCAAGGTGACACTTTCATCAAGATAAAATCCCCCAACTTGAACTCAAGGTTCGAACGACGCCGATCAGTATAGATTTTCTGATGACTCTGTGCGACTCGTAGCCAATCGTGCACCTACTGAATCAAACCACTAGTCTTGAGCACTACTTCGGTGCTCCCCATGACTCGGTGTCCAAGCTTGCCCCAACAAACTGGAGTGCTACACCTTCGACCATACAACATCTCAAATGGTGGTCGATCGATACTGGCATGATAACTATTTTTGTACGAAAACTCTTCCAATGGGAGGTATGTATCCTAACTACCTCCAAAATCCAACACATATGCCCGAAGCATATCCTCGAGCGTCTGGATAGTCCTCTTGATTTGGCTATTTGTGTGTGGGTAGTATGCCATTCTGAAATGCAACTGGGTGTCCAACTCTTCGTGGAACTTCTTACATCATCTAGATGTGAATTAAACATCCCGATTAGAGACCACTGACACTGGCACCCTGTGCCTAACCACTACCGCTCGCACGTAAATATCCGCTAATTTCTCCATGGAGATTGTAACATCCAGATTCCTAGGTATATTATTTTAATTATTAATTTTTTTAGGTTTATTGATCTACTCGATGAGTTGCTGCTATGACTCGTCGAGTAGAGGCGGGTGTGGCCACGTGGGTGTAATGATCTACTTGACGAGTCCGAGAGTCGACACGCTGAGTTGGCATAGTGAGTGGAAACCCTAAATCCCCAGGTTTGGGGCCTATAATAAGGACACTTCTAGCCTCATTTGTGGCTCCCCATCTGCTGAGAGAAATCCTAATCTCCCCTTGAGCTTTTGACAGATTATTAATCCATTATTTGAGAACCTTGGTGTATTTTTGGTAGGAAAGAGGTGGATTTCAAGCAAGGAGCATGAAGAGGCTATTAGATCTCCTTCTAAACATCAAGGAGCTTCTACTTAAGGTATAAAGTTCGTATCTTTTCCATTAGTATGATTAAATCTCATGATTTTAGAGTTAGGGCTTCAATTTCCATTTTATTTTGGGACTTCGAAGGTTTTCAGCACCTTTTTAGAGTTGGACATCAGATCTGGACCTTGTCAGGTCCCTTGAGTCAAAAGTCCCCTGCTTTATTCAGCCATGTTAGCTCCTTGAATGAGAAACTCCTTCTCAAGCATGTTCTTGCATTTCTATCCCTTAAGTGCCATGCATGAACGTAAATCTCGTGGCTTTACGTGATATTCAAGCCTTGAGTTTTTAGATCTAGAGTGTGAGGGAGTTTTCTGCCTTTAAATCATCTAAATACAATTGATTCTAAATGGACTCGCCTAGTTGATGAGCCGACTCGACGAGTCGGTTAGGGTTTGTCACGGTGAGTTGGACCATGCGATAGCTCAGTGAGTTAGGGGATAAATCAACGAGCTGGACTTTCAAGAGACTACTGATGAATGTTGGGACTCGACCAGTCGCACGAGTGCACTCGGCGAGTCAGGTCAACTAAGGCTATTGACTCTAGTTTGACTTGTGTTGACTTTAAGGTTTGGTCAAATGGAGCAATGGATATCAGGGAGGGGTAAAATGGTTTTTTACCCATTCATAGGGCTAGAGTGAATGAGAGAGCAATTTTTAGTGTATTTGAGTTCGAGTAGAGTATTAATTAGAGATAATTATCCTATGTGGTCGGTGGAGGCTAGGTCGAGAATTCCAAGTACGAGATTGTTACTTCCAGCTTACAAGGTGAGTCTTCTCACTATACTTTATGTAGAGTGACATTTATGTGTGACTAGAGGGTCGTATGTTCTTACTTGAGTTATGCATTTGTCTGTGTGATATATATCCTATATTATGTGTTACTGAGACCGGACCAGAGGGTCCAATGCGTTGTGAGACCGGAGGGTCCTCACTGAGACCGGACATGAGGGTCCAACAAGCTATGGGACTGGAGGGTCCCACGGAGACACTTAGACTGGAGGGTCTTACATAGTTATAGCCTCGAGTGGCTAATGTGTTGTATGTGGTATTTTTGGGAACTCGCTAAGCTTCGTGCATACCGTGTTATGTGTTATGTGTTTCAGGTACTTGCAAGGATCGCGAGATGGCACCGACTTGATTATACACACATATCTGAGTTGGATTTATATTTATTTTGGATCCTAGATTCATGATAAATGATTTTCGAAAAATGTACTGATATTTGATACTTGAGGTTTTTTGAGAAATGTGATATGTGTTTTATTGTGTTTGGAAATGAAAATAATTGGTTTGAAAATTTACATCTCTACAAGTGATGTTCTCGAAGATCGGAATGAAGTGAGCACTCTTCGTCAATCTATCCATAAAAAACCATATGGCATTCACACCCCTTGATGTCCTTGTTAACTTCATGTTGAAGTCCATAGTGATCTCTTCCCACTTCCATATGGGGATGGGTAGCGGTTGAACCTTTCCATGAGGCTGCTGGTGCTCGACCTTGACCTTCCGGCAGGTCAAGCACCGCTCCACAAACCAGACGATCTCCCGCTTCATGCAGGGCCACCAGTAACTCAGTCTCAAGTATCTATACATTTTTTAGCCCCGGGATGTATAGAGAACCTAGACTTGTGTGCCTCTTCCAATATCTTTTGTTTCACACCCCCCGATTACCGGTATCAATACACAGCCACATTGAGTCAGAAGACCTCAACTATCCCGAACAAACAAGGGAAACTAGCCCTAAATCCCCTCTATCTTGCAGTTCTCTTTCTTTAAACCCTCAACTTGAGCCTCCTTGATCATATCCAAAAATAGAGAGACGACTGTCATCCTCAAACAAACGTTCCCGCTCGGGGAACCTACTATCTTGTGGCTCAAGACATCGGCCACAACATTGGCCTTCGCTGGATGGTATAAGATCTCGCAGTCATAATCTTTCAACATGTCCAACCACCTCCTATGTCGCATGTTGAGGTTCTGCTGATCTATCAAGTACTTCAAACTCTTATAATCAGTATAAATAGTGCACCGTACTCCATACAAGTAGTGCCTCTAAATCTTGAGAGAAAACATCACCGCTGTGACAACCCGATATTTCAACTCTTTGTAATGACCTAAAAAGTCAAGTATTGTAGCTACTTTTGAAATAATGAAATTAACTTCGAAGATGAAATATGTAAGAATCTTTATAAGAATATCTATTATGTTAGACATTGTGTCAAGGTTTACATAAATACTAAGAACGCTAAAATCTGAGTTACAACGAAGAAATTATGACCATTCTAAGATTTCTGACAAAACCGACAACACCGATTAAATGAAAAACACGAAGTTTCAATGCAATAGCATTTAGCCTTAGGTATCTAAATGAAAATTATAGATAACATTAAACCGTGAGCGTACACGAAAAGAACGTCCAAATCTGACTTCGTATGAGGAAGTTATGATTTTTCCAAGATCCGAATATAGCAGTAGACAGCTAAAAACTCGAAATAGAGATCGAGAGACTTTTGACCAAAACAACCTAAATGAGAATCGAAGGTCTCAACATTAGTAGCGCAACAGCGAAAAGTCTGACGAAAACGGACATCGGATGAAGAAGTTATGGATTTTATACGGATTTTTCGTGTCCCGGCCCGTTAAAAATAAATAATTAAAAATAAAGTCAAAATTTGCCGATGAAGTCTAAACGAAAGTTGTATATCATATTTTCAGCTACGCGTGCATATAAAGAAGGTCGAAAACGGAGCTCGTACGCGAAAGTTATGGATTTTACAAGTTCGGGGTCCGAAATCCGAGGCTGTCAGGCCTCTCCACGACGTGGCACTGTTTTGCCGCGACCCGGCAAGTGACTGAGGGCGTCCCATCAATAGAAGAGCATAGACTTGCTCCCCACGACGTGGCACTCAAAAATACCCCCTATAAATAGAACTCTTGGGGTACCGGGTTTAGGTGCTACATTCTTCTCTTTCTCGCACCGAAACTCTGCGTTTAAGCCCCCGAGACCCTCCCAAAGCCCCGAATTTTCACCTTCAAGTCCCGAAGGAAGGTTTTGTGTTCCCGAGATTCCCGAGATTCCCGAGAATCCCAATATTTTCTCGCGTTTTCAACTCTTCATGTCGAAGTTCTGCTCGATTCTTCTCTCGACTACTTCAAATCGACCACTTCAATCAAGTGAGTTCATACCCCCTTAAATCAACCTTTGAAATGATTTTAAATGTTTAAATACTTTATGGGGGGGGGGGGAATACAAGTTAAATACTTATAGTTATTGCTTCGATCACATGTGATTGCATTAACTACATGTGATTAATAACTAGGAAACAAATGATTTTATCACTATTCAAACTGTTTTACTTCAAAATGTTTTACAAACTCTTTTACTTATCAAATGTTTTTATTTAAACTTTGTTTTACTACTTATAAATTGCATGCCCATATATGTATAGATATATAAGTAATGTTTAAAGGGCTTAGGAAGGCCATCTGCCTTATTTCCTTTTCGCGCACTGAGATGTGGTCTGGTGGGATTTCGGGTGACCATCCGAGGGTCGTTTCAATATTAGTTATATATCATATATACATGTATAGACATAAAAGTACTTCCATATTCATGCTTATCAATACATCAATAGCTAGTTACCATCGGGGTAACACAGAACATATACGACTATATTAGAAACATTACATATACAAATATACTATGAGAACATATACAACTATACTAGAACGAGAAACATCTCATAACATATACAACTATACTAGAACGAGAAACATTTCATTACATATACAAGAATACGATAACAATTGTGATCCACTGTATCAAAGCATGCCTTAAATGTCATGGCCCGAGTTGTAGCCAGAATTCTCTTGGAGGGAGATCGTTGAGTTTGCGTATAGATCTATACTGGATTGACTATCCTACACCTTGCTGCTAGCTACAACCGGACCTGCAGGTCTGCGGGTGCCAAACGTCATTCCATTATTACGACCGTTCTTTATGTTGTTGTTATCAGTCGATAGTATGGTGCAATTATCACATTATACCTTAATATAAATCCGGTTTAAGGTAGTTAGTACAGCAGTAGTTCCTATAAAACAAAACTACAGTACTACAATGATTTACCCATTACTTTATAGGGATAACCTCACTTAAACTTAAATGTACAAACTATATTTTGTTAAATAATAGTTACACTTGGGAAATTACACACTTTTACAACAAACGAGCATACAAAACAGTTAAGCCTTGGTAGAAGGCTACTTTAATAGAAAATATAGGTTTTTCTGAGAGATTCAAACTTTTACAAACAATTACATACAGTTTACAACTTATACTTACCACAGGTTCAAACGTTTTGAAAACAAACATCGACACTAAAATACTTATGAGCTCACCAGCTTAAAGCTGACAAACTCTTTCAAAATAACTTGTATTCTCAGGTCATCAGTAGACAGGTACCGATGCCAACTTTTGAGAAGATGGAGCGCATTTCAAGACTCATCATATTATCTTGATTCGCATTATATTTTTGGTGTCTAAAACTGTAAAGAACACGCTTGTATTAAAATTATATATATTTAATGCAATGGATGATGCTGTTTGCTTATTTACGTTTACTGTGTTGTGATACTTTACATGACGTCCTCCGCCCCAGAACGTTTCCGCCGTTCTTGGTTTTGGGGTGTGACAGATTGGTATCAGAGCATTGTTTATAGTGAATCAAGTATATCAACCCATAAAAGATTTACTAAACTATAAACCCATTTGGGATTAAAACACTCTGACCGAGAGTCTATACTATAAATACTAAAATAGTTAATTAAGTATACTAGTCTGCATTCATACTAAAACCAGTGTCACAACGACAAGAACAAAAGTATTACGATTGTTAAATATCACAGGTAAGCTAGGGGATGTATGGTCAGTCCTAGGAATAGCATAGCCTGATCAACTATGCTGGTCCGAGGAGTGATTAGCATATGCCCTAGAATGGTTGTGATGTGTTAACAAGTCTAAAAACTTACCAACAATACCACAGGAAGATCAGTAGAACTTAAACTTTAAATACTATAGGTGTATTTTGTACTACTAGTTACACGTATACTATATTCTTATACTTCTCTTCTCGCGTAGATCTAAATGGCTAGAGTCCATCACGGCGACCCGTACTTTCCAAATGAAGGCAATGCCGGGTGGATCGATGAAGAGCCCGAAGTTGAGCATCCAATCCCTTTGGATGATCACCTCGCAGAAGGCCTTTCTAATGGATCCGACTCCGAGCCTGAAGTCAACAACCTACCACCCGTAGGTCAAGCCCCGAACAACAACCCTCGACCAGCTTTTCCAGGTCCTACTCCCTTGTGGGCAAACAACTTGAATCGTTGGAGTGATGAACAGGGTCAACCCTTACCATACTTTGGGGACCGAAGCTTTTACAACATCAGCGATGGTGGCTCTACTGACCGAGCTCTGTCTGTCATTATCTGCAGAATAGCTCGTAATGTCGAGCAAGGTCGAGCAGCCATCGACCGGGTCATGGAGATTGATGCCAACTCAGGTGTCAACACAGTCCGCATCCGCCATCTTGAAGAAGACCTGGAACACACCCGGAGAAACAATGAAACCCTACAGCAACATCTGGTTGCCTCTCAAGCAGAAGTCATGGAACTTCGAGCTCGTCAAAGGGCTCATGAGCGACACCTTCAAGAGGTGGTCCGTCAAATGAGAGACCTTAGGGTTCTCCCGAGGAATATTCATCGCCGTTAGATGATGTCTAGTACATCGTTATCTTCTGGATTAAAGAATAGCCTTTAACATCTGTGCTCTTAGTAGCACTTGTCTATAAAATATTCCTAACTTTCAGTACTCTAATTAGGAATCTAGAACTATCAAACTTTTCTATATGGTATGATGTAAGACCTACTGTTAGGTCGATTTTCCTTGAACTTATTACATCAGTAATACCAGCATTATTGAAATCTATCTCATCTGTGGGAAAAATCTATACACTTGTGCTTTCCTACTAATATTTCTTATTGTGATTTCAAACACTCATTCAACTGTTGGGCTATGGTTAGTTAGTCCATGTGTCACTCTCACGTTGCTTACAAATTGATTCTTACCATTTTTCTTATCTTTATAAACTTATAGCTGAAAGATGTCTCCTCGCAAATCTCCCAGGAATAATCGTACACCACCACCTCCTCCGCCTCCGGTCATCGATACTGTAGCCTTGAATGTTGTCGTAGCTGCAGCGGTGGCAACTGCCATGGCTCAGTATCACTCTTCTGATGCCAGCAGAGGTGGGACCCCTGTGGAATCAAACCCGGTTGAAACCCCTGTGCGCTCGAGAGAGTGCTCTTATAAGGATTTCACCAACTGCAAGCCGAAGTCCTTCCATGGGACCGGCGGAGTCATTGCCCTCTCGCAATGGTTCGAGAAGACTGAAGCGGTCTTCGAAATTTGTTCATGACCTGCTGTGAGCAAAGTGAAATATGCCGCATGCACCTGTGAAGGAAAGGCCCTGACGTGGTGGAACGACCACGTTAAATCTCTAACTCTCGTCGTAGCCAACGACATAGGCTAGGAAACAATGAAAGACCTGATGATTGAGGAATACTGCCCGAGGGGCGAGATCCAGAAACTAGAGCAGGAGCTGTGGAGCCTGACCATGAAGGGCACCAATATTGTTGCTTATACCGCCAGATTCAGCGAACTGGTGGCCCTCTGCCCTAATATGGTTCCCACTGAAGGGAAAAAGATCGAAAGGTACATATGGGGGCTAGTGCCTCCGTATCAGGGGAATGTTCTAGCATCAAACCCCGCTACCTTCGACAGTGCCAAAAGATTGGCGCAACGACTCATTGACCATGGAGTCAAAACCCCTGCAACCGCAACCACCCTAGCCATCCCGGAACCCTCCAAACCCGCTGATACTAAGCGGAAATTCTGGGATGAAAAGAAGAAGCAACAAGCTGCCAAAAAGCAACAAATTGTGGCAATACATGCTGCAATAACCCCTGCTACTGCTACTACTGCTCTGGTGGGTGGGTATGCTGGAAGTTCGCCCAAGTGCAACAAATGCAACTACCACCACAACGGCCCCTGCTGTGAAATGCAGTGCTCTAACTGCAACAGGAAAGGACACACCATCCGTTTCTGTAAGTTCCCGGCATGACCTATCAACCAAGTCCCTGGCTCTGGCGCGAGCCCGGCCTGCTATGGATGTGGCGAAGCAGGCCACTATAAGTGGGACTGCCAAAAAGCAAAGAATGCTGGTGGAGCGGGGAGGGTACTAGCGATAGGCCACGGGGAAGCAATTGCTGACCCGATAGTGGTGACTGGTACGTTCCTCCTCGATAACTCCTATGCATGCATTCTATTCGATAGTGGAGCGGAGCGAAGCTTCGTAAACCATAAATTTGCTCGCATGCTTAATCAACCACCACATGCACTCAAAGAACTATATACTTAGGTTGTACCCTAACTCTAGATAACCATTCATTCCCAATCGACCTCATGCCAGTCTCAATAAAAAGTTTCGACGTTATCATTGGCATGGATTGGTTTAAGCCTTCATCGCGCCGACATCATGTGCTACGAGAAAGCAGTCCGTCTAAACCTTCCGTCTAACGAAACTCTTATAGTCTACGGCGACAAACCCGGTGCAAGTCTTCGCATTATATCAAGTATTCAAGCACAGAAGTATCTACGTAAGGAATACCATGCATTCCTTGCTCACGTCGTCGACACGAACCTCGAAACGAAAGAACTAAAGAACATCCTTGTAGTGAGCGACTTCCCCGACATTTTCCCAGAAGAACTACCCGAGTTACCTCCGCAACGACAGGTCGAGTTCAGGATCGACTTAGTCCCAGGAGCTACCCCAGTAGCCAAGTCGCCCTACCGTTTAGCACCAGCTGAGATGCAGGAACTCTCTGGTCAACTTAACGAACTGTTCAGCAAGGGCTTCATAAGACCAAGCTTCTCACCTTGGGGAGCACCGGTCTTGTTCATTAAGAAGAAAGACGGATCATTCCGTATGTGTATTGACTACAGAGAACTCAACAAACTAACGGTCAAGAATCGTTACCCTCTGCCTCACATAGATGATCTATTCGACCAACTGCAAGGGGCGAACTATTTTTCTAAGATTGATCTGAGATCTGGATATCACCAGTTACGAGTGCTAGAGGAGGATGTGCCGAAGAAAGCCTTCCGAACTCGTTACGGACACTACGAGTTCGTGGTGATGCCATTCGGATTGACCAACGCGCCAACAGTCTTCATGGATCTGATGAATAGAGTATGCCGACCTTATTTGGATCAGTTCGTCATCGTTTTCATTGACGACATCCTGATCTACTCCCGAAGTAAGAAAGAGCATGGCGATCACATGTAACAAGTTCTAGAGACATTACGAAAAGAGAAGCTTTATGCGAAGTTCTCGAAATGTGAATTTTGGATCCGGAGAGTAGAATTCTTAGGACACGTGGTAAGCGAAGAGGGAATCCACGTGGACCCATCCAAAATTAAAGCCATTGAGAACTTGTCAGCACCTAAGACGCCTACAGAAATTCGCCAATTTCTAGGTCTCGCTGGCTACTATCGTAGATTCATTCAGAACTTTTCTCGAATAGCGAAACCTCTTACAACCCTAACCCAAAAAGGCGTGGCCTTTGACTGGGAAGAGAAGCAAGAAAGAGCGTTCCAAATGCTCAAACGAGCCTTGTGCACCGCACCAATACTATCCCTTCCCGAAGGAATAGAAGACTTCGTAGTCTATTGCGATGCATCAAACCAAGGGCTCGGGTGTGTTTTGATGCAGCGAGGTAAGGTCATCGCCTACGCCTCGAGACAGTTGAAGACACACGAGGTTAACTACACGACCCACGATCTTGAACTAGGAGCAGTGGTGTTTGCTTTGAAGATCTGGAGACATTACTTGTATGGAACGAAGAGCACTATCTTTACCGACCACAAGAGTTTACAACACATTTTCGATCAAAAGGAGCTCAACATGAGACTAGGACGGTGGGTCGAGCTACTCAGTGATTACGAATGCGATATTCGTTATCATCCGGGTAAAGCCAACGTAGTAGCAGACGCCCTAAGTCAGAAGGAATATTCTGGTCGCAAAGTCAAGTCATTGTCAATAACCATCCATTCACACTTGTCTAAGCAAATTCAGGACGCTCAACTTGAAGCCATGAAACCTGAAAATGTGACGAGTGAATCCCTCAGAGGAATGGACAAGAATTTAGAAGCCAAGGGTGACGGGGCCTTATATTTCATGGACCGGATCTGGACACCGAAACACGATGGTTTCCGAGACTTGGTCATGACCGAGGCGCACAACACTCGGTATTCCGTCCACCCAGGTTCAGATAAGATGTATCTGGATCTTAAAAAGCTATATTGGTGGCCTAGTATGAAAGCAGAGATTGCTACCTTCGTGAGTAAATGCCTTACTTGCGCAAAAGGTTAAGGTCGAGTACCAGAAGCCCTCTGGTTTATTGCAACAACTAGAGATCCCGTATTGGAAGTGGGAGCGGATCACTATGGATTTCATAACCAAGTTGCCCAAGACAACGGGTGGACTTGACACCATATGGGTCATCGTTGATAGATTGACCAAGTCTGCACACTTCCTGCCTATCAAAGAAACCGACAAGACGGAGAAACTTACGAGAACATACATTAGGGAAATCGTACGGCTACATGGTGTACCTATGTCCATTATCTCCGATAGAGATAGTAGGTTCACCTCAAGATTTTGGCAATCACTACAGCATTCCCTAGGAACAAGGCTGGACATGAGCACAACCTACCATCCTCAGACCGACGGACAGAGTGAGAGGACGATCCAGACTTTAGAGGATATGTTGTGTGCTTGTGTAATTGACTTTGGAAAAGCGTGGGATACCCATTTACCCCTCGTCGAATTTTCCTACAACAACAGTTATCACACGAGCATAAAGGTAGCACCATATGAAGCCCTCTACGGCCGAAAGTACAGATCCCCTCTGTGCTGGGTTGAGGTGGCTGATACCCAACTAGCAAGGGGGCAAGCTTCCGACAGTACTCTTATCGGTTCGGAAATCATTCGGGAAACGACAGAGAAGATCATTCAGATCCGTGAACGATTGAAAGCCTCTAGAGACCGACAGAAGAGCTACGTTGATAAACGAAGAAAACCTTTGGAATTTCAGGTGGGAGACCGAGTCCTTCTCAAAGTCTCACCCTGGAAGGGCTTGATACGCTTCGGTAAGCGTGGGAAGCTTAATCCTAGGTACATAGGGCCTTTCCAGATTCTTGCAAGAGTCAGCCCCGTAGCTTACAAACTCGACCTACCAGGCACACTTCGTAACGTACATTCTACATTCCACGTATCTAACTTGAAAAAGTGTCTATCCGACAAGACTCTTGTAATCCCACTCGATGAGATCGAGATAAACGAGAGCCTCAGCTTTGTGGAAGAACCAGTAGAAATCTTGGACCGAGAGGTCAAACAAACCAAGCAAAGTCGCATCCCTATCGTGAAGGTCCGCTGGAATGCAAAGCGAGGACCTGAATTCACATGGGAACGTGAAGATCAGATGCAACGCAAATACCCACATCTGTTTCCCTAATCCACAAGTGTTTTCTTACTTTAAATTTCGGGACGAAATTCCCTCTAACGGGGGGATGATGTGACAACCCGATATTTCAACTCTTTGTAATGACCTAAAAAGTCAAGTATTGTAGCTACTTTTGAAATAATGAAATTAACTTCGAAGATGAAATATGTAAGAATCTTTATAAGAATATCTATTATGTTAGACATTGTGTCAAGGTTTACATAAATACTAAGAACGCTAAAATCCGAGTTACAACGAAGAAATTATGACCATTCTAAGATTTCCGACAAAACCGACAACACCGATTAAACGAAAAACGCGATGTTTCAATGCAATAGCATTTATCCTTAGGTATCTAAATGAAAGTTATATATAACATTAAACCGTGAGCGTACACGAAAAGAACGTCCAAATCTGACTTCGTATGAGGAAGTTATGATTTTTCCAAGATCCGAATATAGCAGTAGACAGCTAAAAACTCGAAATAGAGCTCGAGAGACTTTTGACCAAAACAACCTAAATGAGAATCGAAGGTCTCAACATTAGTAGCGCAACAGCGAAAAGTCTGACGAAAACGGACATCGGATGAAGAAGTTATGGATTTTATACGGATTTTTCGTGTCCCGGCCCGTTAAAAATAAAGAATTAAAAATAAAGTCCAATTCTCCGATGAAGTCTAAATGAAAGTTGTAGATCATATTTTCAGCTACGCGTGCATATAAAGAACGTCGAAAACGGAGCTCGTACGCGAAAGTTATGGATTTTACAAGTTCGGGGTCCGAAATCCGAGGCTGTCAGGCCTCTCCACGACGTGGCACTGTTTTGCCGCGACCCGGCAAGTGACTAAGGGTGTCCCATCAATGGAAGAGGATAGACTTGCTCCCCACGACGTGGCACTCAAAAATACCCCCTATAAATAGAACTCTTGGGGTGCCGGGTTTAGGTGCTCCATTCTTCTCCTTCTCGCGCCGAAACTCTGCGTTTAAGCCCCCGAGACCCTCCCAAAGCCCCGGTTTTTCACCTTCAAGTCCCGAAGGAAGGTTTTGTGTTCCCGAGATTCCCGAGATTCCCAAGAATCCCGAGATTTTCCCGCGTTTTCAACTCTTCCTGTCGAAGTTCTGCTCGATTCTTCTCTCGACTACTTCAAATCGACCACTTCAATCAAGTGAGTTCATACCCCCTTAAATCAACCTTTGAAATGATTTTAAATGTTTAAATACTTTATGGGGGGGGGGGAATACAAGTTAAATACTTATAGTTATTGCTTCGATCACATGTGATTGCATTAATCACATGTGATTAATAACTAGGAAACAAATGATTTTATCACTATTCAAACTGTTTTACTTCAAAATGTTTTACAAACTCTTTTAATTATCAAATGTTTTTATTTAAACTTTGTTTTACTACTTATAAATTGCATGCCCATATATGTATAGATATATAAGTAATGTTTAAAGGGCTTAGGAAGGCCATCCGCCCTATTTCCTTTTCGCGCACTGAGATGTGGTCTGGTGGGATTTCGGGTGACCATCCGAGGGTCGTTTCAGTATTAGTTATATATCATATATACATGTATAGACATAAAAGTACTTCCATATTCATGCTTATCAATACATCAATAGCTAGTTACCATCGGGGTAACACAGAACATATACGACTATACTAGAAACAGTACATATACAAATATACTATGAGAACATATACAACTATACTAGAACGAGAAACATCTCATAACATATACAACTATACTAGAACGAGAAACATTTCATTACATATACAAGAATACGATAACAATTGTGATCCACTGTATCGGAGCATGCCTTAAATGTCATGGCCCGAGTTGTAGCCAGAATTCTCTTGGAGGGAGAGCGTTGAGTTTGCGTATAGATCTATATTGGATGGACTATCCTACACCTTGCTGCTAGCTACAGCTGGACCTGCGGGTCTGCGGGTGCCAAACGTCATTCCGTTATTACGACCGTTCTTTATGTCGTTGTTATCAGTCGATAGTATGCTGCAATTATCACATTATACCTTAATATAAATCCGGTTTAAGGTAGTTAGTACAACAGTAGTTCCTATAAAACAAAACTACAGTACTACAATGATTTACCCATTACATTTTAGGGATAACCTCACTTAAACTTAAATGTACAAACTATATTTTGTTAAATAATAGTTACACTTGGGAAATTACACACTTTTACAACAAACGAGCATACAAAACAGTTAAGCCTTGGTAGAAGGCTACTTTAATACAAAATATAGGTTTTTCTGAGAGATTCAAACTTTTACAAACAATTACATACAGTTTACAACTTATACTTACCACAGGTTCAAACATTTTGAAAACAAACATCGACACTAAAATACTTATGAACTCACCAGCTTAAAGCTGACAAACTCTTTCAAAATAACTTGTATTCTCAGGTCATCAATAGACAGGTATCGATGCCAACTTTTGAGAAGATGGAGCGCATTTCAAGACTCATCATATTATTTTGATTCGCATTATATTTTTGGTGTCTAAAACTGTAAAGAACACGCTTGTATTAAAATTATATATATTTAATGCAATGGATGATGCTGTTTGCTTATTTACATTTACTGTGTTGTGATACTTTACATGACGTCCTCCGCCCCAGAACGTTTCCTTCGTTCTTGGTTTTGGGGTGTGACAACCGCCCCCAATTCCATGCCATAGGTGGAGTAGTTCACCTCATGAGACTTCAGTTTCTTCGAGGTGTAAGCAATCACATGCCCTCTCTGCATCAGTACCGCGCCTAACCCTAAGATCGATGCATCACATTACACTACCAAATCATCCAACCCCTCGGGTAGTACTAAAATCGGGGCCTCACATAACTTTCGTCTCAAGGTCTCGAAAGCCAACTGCTGATTGGGGCCCCATCGAAATGTTACGTTCTTCTTGGTCAAACAGGTTAAAGGCACAATGTCTTGGAGAGAGTTGGATAAATCTCCAATAGTACCCCGCTAGACCCAAGAAGCTACGAATCTCAAATGCATTCTTTGGTACTTCCGATCACATCACAGCCTCAACCTTGGCTGGATCAACCAATATACCCTACTTGTTGATGTTGTGCTCCAAAAACTGTACCTCACGCTGCAAGAAATCACTCTTTGAGAACTTGACATACAGCCTTTCCGTTCTCAGTGTCTCTAATGCCTCTCTCAAATGTTGCTCATGCTGCTCCTTGGTCTTAGAGTAGACCAGGATATCATCAATAAAATCGATCACTGGCTGATCCAACATCGATCTACACACTCTATTCATTAGATCCATAAATGTTGTTGCGGCATTAGTGACCCTAAATGGCATCACCACAAACTCATAGTGCCCGCACCGGGTCTTGAAAGCTCTCTTTGGTATATCCTCATCCCGAATTCTCATCTGATGGTACCCCGACCGAAGATCAATTTTGGAAAACCAAGACGCATCCTGCAAATGATCGGACAAAATGTCGATCCTCGGTAGAGGATAACAGTTTTTCACCGTTAGTTTGTCCAGCTCTCGATAATCAATACACATCCTGTGTCACCCATCCTTCTTTTTCACGAATAAGATCGGAGCTCCCCATGGGGAACTACTCGAACGGATAAAACCTTGGTCTGGCATCTCCTAAAGCTCCATATGTAGCTCCTACATCTCGGGCGGAGCTATCCGGTATGGTGCCTTGGCTATTGGAGCGGCACCCGACACCAAATCAATACGAAACTCCACTTGCCTCTCCGGAGGCACTCCAGGTAAATCCTAGGGAAAGACATCCAAAAACTCCTATACAACCGGTAGACTACCCAAATCCATCGGGGTCTCAACCCTCGTATCCAAGATATATGTCTGAAATCTCGTACAACCCTGCTATAGAAATCTCCTATCCCTCGCTGCTGAATACAGGGTTGGCCCCTAGTAGCCCCTCTCTCCATGAATAAGCCAATTCTCCCACACTTGGGGTTCGAACCCTTACCAAATGGTGCTCGCAATCTATCATGGCCCTATTGGCCCCCAACTAGTCCATCCTAACTATCACCTTCAGCCCTCGCAACGGTATCGAGACTAGATCAACATAAAACCTCTCCCCAAGCACATTCAGGACACAGTCTCGATACACCCTCGCAACACTCATAGTGTAGTCGTCCGCAATCTCAACCTCAAGCGGGGAATCCAAGGTCCCCGACGTATCCCGAAACTTCTTGCTAAGTGCAAGAGATACAAACGATCGGGTAACTCCCGAATCGAACAAAACGTGAGCAAACATAGCATTAACCAAAAAGGCCCCTATACATGAGCATATATATATATATATATATATATATATATACACACACACACACACACACACACACACATATAAGCAATACATATCAATATCAAGCAGGAAAGATAAGACATATACCAACCACATCGTCTAGCGCTACACGAGCCTCCTCGGTAGTCAACTGAAACGCGTAACTCTTCACCGCAGGAGCATCCGCCTTAGCTGGGTAGCCATCAGTGATCCTCAGTTTAGCAGGGTAGCCACATGCGTTACATCTTGAGCCAGCTATCCGACAAGCCCTACTATGCGTTTTACTAAGCTTAACACACCGGCTACAACCCTTCTGTCCCTAACTAGAAATAATCTGAGGTCTTAGGCTTTTTAGCCTGACCTACTGCTGTCTTTGCCTGCTTCGGCTTCTGGTTGGTGCAGAAGTCCAACGCCATCTCCTGCTCTTGAGCCTTCTCCACCATCTCATTCAGGGTTTTTCCCCCTGTAAACTCATAAACTCCCGGATATCATCCCTCAGCATGGAATGATACCTCATCCGCCTCATATCCTCATCTGTAGCATACTGTGGGATCAACAGTCCTCTTTCCTGAAACTTGGTGTTAATCTCCGCCATAATATCGGTGGTCTGTTGGAGCTCATGAAACTCCCTCACTATCCATTTAACCTCGATAGGTGGTGTAAAATCCAGATCAAATCGTTTGAAAAACTCGGTCCATTTCATCTCAGCCACACCAGCGGCTCCCACCTGGCAAGTCACCACTCCCCACCAATCCCGGGCTCGATTCCTCATCATACATGAAGCAAACCATACATTTTGCATATCAGGGCAAGAACTCGTGCATTGGGCATTCTCTATGTCCGCCATCTAGAATCGGCTAACTATTGGGGTCCCTAACCTCAAAGAACTCTGGTGCCCCACACGCATTGAACTCTTGGAACAAGGGAGTTCGGGCCCAGACCTGGCCCGCAACAATCTCGGCTTTGAATACCCTAAGCCTCTCTTCCATGATCTACATCATACCTACCTTGACCGTCCCAAAAATCAATGGGGTAACATCAAGGATGCCCCTTGTAACCTCGGTCGCAATAAGCTCACACAGCCTCTCGGCAATAGGCTCGGTAGTGTCGCCTGACCTAGCCCCGGATCCTGATCCCCTTGCTCCGAACCGTGTCACCACCATACTATACTGCAATACCACAAAACATAATAATCATGATGTCCATAAAGGGGATCCTCCCACATCGGTCCTCCTTAGAGCTTCCAGATCTAACATTGGTTCGGGGATAGGTCCTATGCTTTTAGTAGTATGGGCCAAATACTACCTTCCACACCTACTAGTACCTTTCCCAAGGCTCTACATGATAATTCTAATTTGTCGCAAAACAAATCATATGTCACTGGCTACCATATAGCTCAAATCCTAGGCTAACCTAAGATTTCTTCCATCCACAGCAAACCATAACTCAATCATAACAGGTTGCCTTATGCATGCAAATTGTTCAAAGAAGAGGATCAAATATACTTTCGAATAATAGACTCTACTCTAAGACCACAACCAGACATAGAAAACATGAAATAAGGCCAAATCAATCATTCTAAGGCTATAAGACCCTAACCATATACAATCTTGAAAGCATACACGTAGCAAGATTCATACGATTATCATAACTCACATATCAGTATAACATGGCTAACATACTGGGGGATCGACTTACTTGGCTCGGCCGATCACGCACATTGCACTCTCCTCTTTCTATTTCTAAAAAGTTTTTAGCTTTTATTTTTTAAAACAATTTTACCATTTCCTTAGTTTAAGTCTTGACACACCCGAGAGTGTACCCGAATCCCTCAAACCAAGGCTCTGATACCAACTTGTAACGACCCAATTTTCAAAAGAAAATTTTCATTTTTAAATAGTCAAAAACATTTTCCATAAACCATAAAATCTCAAGTACATTTGTTTTCAAATTCAAAACAATAACAATATTCTTCTTATTATTAGAGTGCCCCATGAAAATGCCTGAGAGAGAGTGCATGCGCACCGTCAAGCCTTGCCTTTGCCTGTAGGCTCAGATGTACCTAAAACAAATCCACAAACTATAAACTAATGCTTAGGGAGTTCCCCAGAGCATACCCCACACAATCCACATAATCACATTATCATATTAGCTATAAAAGCTACATAAACCACATAATCCATGCATACAAGCATATAAGGATGCCATGGGCTCCCCCCAAGGTCTTAATTGTAGGATGCCACGGGCTACCCCAAATGGTCTTAAACCTAAGTTCCATGGGCTCCCACCATGGTATTTAGCTGGAAAGCCATGGGCTCCCGCACATGGTCTTACATCTAAGTGCCATGGGCTCCTCCCACGGTCTTTACATGAAAATCCATGGGCTCCACCTATGGTCTTATATCCAAGTGCCATGAGCTCCCCCCATGGTTTTCCCTACAAGTATCGCATATATAGCTAGCTTAACTAACTATCATACCATGTATATCTACAACAACGAGTGTACCGCATATCACAAAATGGGCCAGCTTTGGTGCCTTCGACCCATTGCTATGGTGAGGAGACTCACTTCTAAAGAATGTCGAACTAATAAGATAGAATCAGATAAGCCCCAATGCATAGCTCTAACTCAACTGCCTATAACCATCATATGATTAACTTGTCACAATCCCGAAATACCATAAATACACTTAAAGTCAACCTTGGTAAAATTCAAGGTCAATAGTCTGTGTTGACCTCAACTCATCGAGTTCCTTTAGAGTCCATACAACTGAAATCCTAACTCAACTCGCTGAGTCACCTTAGTAACTCATCGAGTTCCTTCAGAGTCCATACAACTAAAATCCCGAGTCAACTCCCCGAGTCACCTGAGTAACTTGTCGAGTTCTTTAACGTATAAGGGCAGAAAACTACCTTCCACACCTACTAGTACCTTTCCCAAGGCTCTACATGATAATTCTAATTTGTCCCAAAACAAATCATATGTCACTGGCTACCTTATAGCTCAAATCCTAGGCTAACCTAAGATTTCTTCCATCCACAGCAAACCAGAACTCAATCATAACAGGTTGCCTTATGCATGCAAATTGTACAAAGAAGAGGATCAAATATACTTTCGAATAATAGACTCTACTCTAAGACCACAACCAGACATAGAAAACATGAAATAAGGCCAAATCAATCATTCTAAGGCTATAAGACCCTAACCATATACAATCTTGAAAGCATACACGTAGCACGATTCATACGATTATCATAACTCACATATCAGTATAACATGGCTAACATACTGGGGGATCGACTTACTTGGCTCGGCCGATCACGCACATTGCACTCTCCTCTTTCTATTTCTAAAAAGTTTTTAGCTTTTATTTTTTAAAATTTTTTTACCATTTCCTTAGTTTGAGTCTTAACACACCCGAGAGTGTACCCGAATCCCTCAAACCAAGGCTCTGATACCAAATTGTAACGACCCAATTTTCAAAAGAAAATTTTCATTTTTAAATAGTCAAAAACATTTTCCATAAACCATAAAATCTCAAGTACATTTGTTTTCAAATTCAAAACAATAACAATATTCTTCTTATATTAGAGTGCCCCATGAAAATGCCTGAGAGAGAGTCCATGCGCACCGTCAAGCCTTGCCTTTGCCTGTAGGCTCAGATGTACCTGAAACAAATCCACAAACTGTAAACTAATGCTTAGGGAGTTCCCCAGAGCATACCCCACACAATCCACATAATCACATTATCATATTAGCTATAAAAGCTACATAAACCACATAATCCATGCATACAAGCATCTAAGGATGCCATGGGCTCCCCCCAAGGTCTTAACTGTAGGATGCCACGGACTCCCCCAAATGGTCTTATACGTAAGTTCCATGGGCTCCCACCATGGTATTTAGCTGGAAAGCCATGGGCTCCCGCACATGGTCTTACATCTAAGTGTCATGGGCTCCTCCCACGGTCTTTACATGAAAATCCATGGGCTCCCCCTATGGTCTTACATCCAAGTGCCATGAGCTCCCCCCATGGTTTTCCCTACAAGTATCGCATATATAGCTAGCATAACTAACTATCATACCATGTATATCTACAACAACGAGTGTACCACATATCACAAAATGGGCCAGCTTTGGTGCATTCGACCCATTTCTATGGTGAGGAGACTCACCTCTAAAGAAGGTCGAACTAATAAGATAGAATCAGATAAGCCCCAATGCATAGCTCCAACTCAACTGCCTATAACCATCACATGATTAACTTGTCACAATCCCGAAATACCATAAATACACTTAAAGTCAACCTTGGCAAAATTCAAGGTTAATAGTCTATGTTGACCTCAACTCGTCGAGTTCCTTTAGAGTCCATACAACTGAAATCCTAACTCAACTCGCTGAGTCACCTTAGTAACTCATCGAGTTCCTTCAGAGTCCATACAACTAAAATCTCGAGTCAACTCCCCGAGTCACCTGAGTAACTTGTTGAGTTCTTTAACGTCTAAGGGCCGAAAACTCTAAACTGAAATCTCTTGACTGAAATCTCTCATTGAAACACTCAGGATCCCAAAAACGGGAAAACCCTTACCCGACTCGTCGAGTTGGCTAAGAAACTCGTCGGGTCCCCTCAGCCATTTTTGTGTTCAGACGTTTTTAAGCTACCCCAAAGCTCCAAATTGGCGATCTAGCCTCCTAGGGCATGGCTTCCACATAAAGTTACAATTTTTATGTGTATGCAAGCTCTTAAATGCCAAAACCAAGCAATGTGAGGGGTGTAAGACAAAGAGAAGTTCCTAAGCTTGATAAATTCAGTAACTTGATAACTCTAAAGACTTAGAGGAGTCCAGATCTGAAGTTACAACTTCAGATCATGCCTAATACCCGAAATAGTCCATAAATACAATAAAAATGGACTTAAACCCAAGAATAAGGAGATATAAAACTAGAATGATCAAGGTAACATCTTGTTACCGTCAAATGGAAGCCAAGACGATGTAGATGTTGGATCTACAAGTTCCTTCCCATTCCAAGCTTCTCAACCTTCAAACTTCTTCAACAAAATGCACCAAAAATACTCTCTTAGCCTCACAAGCACAAGGACACAACAAAGAACAGTTAGGGTTTCCTTCTCTAGGTAATGAGGTGGTAAGGGAGGCCAAAGGAGGCGGATTAAGTCCTTTATATAGGGTGCAAACCCTAAAAATTAGGGTTTTCCATTACAGCACCTACTTATCTAGTCGGGCCCTTCCAACTCGTCGAGTAGGATCTAAATCTCGGGTCCTCATAAATGATCTCTACTCGACGAGTTGGAGCTCCCGAACTCGTCGAGTCTTAGCACAAAACCCTAAAAACTCATAAAATTGAATGATACCTGGAATAGGTGTTACAATATTAGTTTTAGTGATTAGATAGACGTATAGAAATTTGTAATAGATAAATGCAATTGAAATTTGGTGATTATATAATGGAGATTTATATATAAGTATTGTTTGCTATCTTGTGTCAGTTGTTTACTATTGTGTCACTTTTGTATTTTTTACTTCCATAATAATTGGATTGTTCAAATTATCCACAGTCAATCATACTTTGGAAGTAAGTTATGAGGCTAGACTGTCATGAATTGTTTTAAGATTGTCTAAGTGTTTAGGCATAGCAAATGTTTGCTGCAACGTTCATGAGTACTTCTGAAAAAAGATTTGAGTATTGGATTAAACCCACACTCATGTGAATCACTTCATGGAATTTATCACGAGTGATTTTGAGATGATAATATCAAATACTCTTTAAACCGAGATATATGAGTTGTTGTTTACAAGTTGGTTGTGCATTGATAATGCATAAACACATCAGTTACTTAATGTTATAAAACATGTTGTTGTGTAAGATTTGATGAGTAAATAGTGCAAGCATATAAGTCAAAGTTTATCTATTCCTTTTTTCTTAAGAGAATAAAAGCGTTATCTTGGGCCCCTCGATGATTTTGTGTTGACTTATGTGTCGGGCCCGGTCAGGACTGAATTGATGTGTTCATTTAAGTTCTATGTCAAACAAATCTGAAGTCAGGAAACAATTTGTTGGTCATTGATAATGATTATGTTCCATGTGTTTGTCCACACGATATCCTGCAAAACGGAGGATTATATGATCCCTTATCTAAAGGACGCATCATTGACTATGTCAGAGTTTGACAGCGGCTTTTGAAAGCTACAATTTCTAATTAGATTTTTGAAATCATACTTGTAGTTATAGTTATTAGACTTATGCAAGTGGGAAACTGTTGGATTAGGTGTCTAAGCCCATAACTATAATTGATATGTACTTGATTTGATTGTAGCATGGTCCTTTTGGATTGCCTTCACCATAGCAACTAGATAGGATAAGTTTTGGAGTAAGAGGTTATTTAATTGTTTATTAATATATTATAAGAATAATATATTAATTGAGAAATCATATTATTTAATTAGTATTGATCATAAATTAATTTAGTGATCAAAGGAGCTGATTAAAAGAATAGGGACTGATTATGTAAATAAGTTATAGTTATAGTTTTGGGCTATTGGACTCTATTGATAAGGAGTGGACGGAAATCTATCGCAACCCCCATAGAGTTTTCGTCCAAGGCCTATCATATGGGGGTCTATGGATTGCTTAGGGCCTAAGTAAGGGAATTAGGGTTTCCACTTGAAAACTCTAGCAACATTAACTATAAAAGGGACCACTAGCCTGATGAAATCGGCCTGCCTACCTTGTAAGAGAAACCCTAGCCGATTTCATACTCTCTCTCCCTCCTTCTTTGCTTGTGGTGTTTTTGACTCCATTAGAGGTGCAACGCTTGGGGCACTAGGCTTTCAAAGGTCAAGAAATTGAAGTGAGGATTACTTGTTACTACTAGCTAACAAGAAAGGTATTCTTCTAAACCCTAATATGATTAGATTTTGATTTTATGTAGTAGATCTAGGGGTCTTGCTTTGAAAAACTATTTTGCATTTGTAACTTGAGGAAAACCTAGATCCAAAGCAATTAGGGTTACATGTGTGTATAGGAAAGTTGTAGTGCTACAAATCCATCAATTATAGATATCCCAAGAAGATTAGCCGCCACCCCCCCCCCCCCTGATGGTATGTCACATGAAAATTGGGTGCAAACAATCGAACATTTTCAAACACCCAAAATTTTAAAGTGTTCGACGCCAAATAAAAGAGTCTGTGCACAACAACAAATTGTAAATAGAGGGGGATCGTGCTCGTATAGCAATGCATGTTTCAAAGAAGTAAGCTATGATATATTTAACTGTTTATTTAAATTATAATTAATTTAATTTTTAATGCTAAAAAGTACATCACTCGAATCAAAGCATGTCATAAGGCTAATACTGATCGTCAATGGGTATTTAGTTGTCCTACAATCGAGCAACAATATGTAAGTGGTTAATGTGTATTTTCATATAAGTGTTTATATCGTCAAAGGGCAGTTAGTAATCTAATTTTTATGATATTTATCATTTTTTGAAAATACAGAATGTTTTACTCCTTGAGATCAGTCAACAAACTCAAGCTTCTTCTGAAGCCAGCAGTCTAACACCAAAGGATACACAAAATTGTTTTGAAAGAATATTGAGTGTTTAACAAGGCCATATAAGAGGCATCAGAGGTAAACCTTCTACAGTTGTTTTGATGTATGATCAGGAACAATCAGTGACATAGCCATCGCCACAATCACAAGTGACAAAACTATTTAATTTTGATAATTGTTTCAAATGTTGGTAATTGTTGGTTTAGTAATAGTTTCAAATGTTGGTAATTGTTAGTTTCATAATTGTTTATATGTTGGTAATGATTAGTTTGGTTATAATTTGATATATTTGTATTTTATAGTTTGGTAATTGTTAGTTTATGGAAGTACAATGCTATAATGAAAAAAAATGAAAAAAAAATACAATGCTATAATGTGTTATATTCAGTAAGTGTAGTTTGGTAATTGTTAGTTTATAAAAGTACAATGCTATAATGGTATTTTATAGTTTAGTAATTATTAGTTATAGTATAATGCTATAATGTGTTATATGTAATACGTGTAATTTGGTAATTGTTAATTATTGTACAATGTTATATTTTGTACATTGCTTGTATGTGGAATGTATATTTGTATATAGAATGTTATAATGTTGGTTTATCTTATAAGACCAATTTCTTTTATTTGTAGTTGGAAATTCTTTAAAAAATGTTAAAGATCCGACATGTACTACCATACTTGAAGATTGGTTTCGTTTGTTGCCACAATAAAATAAAACCGGAGGAAATGATGAGAGCGATGATGACGAGTAGCTAGTTTTAGGATTTTTGTATGTTTTGTTTGCGTAAGTATTTTAGACTACTATTTTTGATATTTTGTATTATGTTAAATTGGATGAGTATTTTAAACGGATGTTGGGTTAATATTTTGAAATTGAAGGATGTAGGATTAGCTTAATTAATATCATAATAGTTTTTATACAGTCTTTTTCAATTTTAATGTGAAATAAAAACAAAATGCCAATACCAACGACGCCTTTCGTGGCGATAATTAGCTATTAGCGGCGACACTTCTTTAGCAGCGACGGATGCTTATTAGCGGCGACAGACCTTTAGCGGCGACATCTCGGATTAGCAGCGACATATTGGTTATCAGCGAAAAACATCAGCGGCGGCGACCTTTTAGCGACAAAGCATCGCTGCTAATACTATTAGCGGCGACAAATGCTATTTTTAGCAGCGAGGCGTGTCGTCGGTAATACTCTAATTTCTTGTAGTTGGACATAGTCTCCTGTTTTGTGGTACTGGAAAATTGGTTTCGCTCATTGCCGCCACGAAATGATAACGAACGAAGGAAACAAGGTGAGTGATGATGATGAGTAGCTACTGTTTTAGGATTCATGAAATGTTTTGTTTGAGCTAATATTTGGGATATATTGCACTTTGATTGGATGAATATTTTGAAGTGATTGTGTATGGATTAATATTTTGTATTAGATATATTATTAAATGCGGTTAATGTTTCAAATTATTTTTCTGCAAAATTAAGTTTTGTAGTAGTTTTTATGCATGTTATATTGTTTTTTATAATTATAATCTTAAATAAAAATGGAAAATGTATTACCAGTGACACCTTTAGCGGCGACATGTAAGTATTAGTGGCAACACAAAACATTGGTGGCGAGATATTGAAGATTTGCAGAGGGGCAACAAGGACGATCTTTTTGCGGCGACATGTCGCCGCTAATAGCTTCAGCAACGGCATACACACTCTTTAGCGGCAATGCCTGCCACTCTGATGATCACGTTTCTTGTAATGTATACGTTAAATAAGAGTAAATGATATATATTATTTAATGGTAATTTATGGTTTTATTACAAATTAATAAATAAAAATACGAGGGATTAATGTATAATGATAAAATAATTATAATGTAAATAAAATACAATTGTGCATCTTTATATGGAATTTTCGGATTTGTAAATAAAAGATAAGGAGATATAAGTTAGTAGTTAATATAAGTTTATAAGAGTAAATGATATATATTATTTAATGGTAATTTATGGTTTTATTACAAATGAATAAATAAAAATACGAGTGATTAATGTATAATGATGAAATAATTATCTACTATAATAAATGAAGGTTTTTTTGCCAAATATTCTCTTCTCATTCATTTAGACATATAATATTTTCTAGAATTTTTAAATTTTCTATATTTCATTTATCATTTTATTGTATTTTTCATTTTATTAAATTAAAGTTTCACATTTAATATATAAGGTAATATATATGTAAGGTATTTATTAGAAAGGGTTTATATATATAATGTATTCAATACATTAAAGTCTCATTAATTTTAATAATTCAAAAAATTTCTCCTTTTTCTTATAAATTTAAAATTTTCAAATTGTTAAAATTTTAAATTTAATTTTTTTTTAAATAAACTCATATAATACATGAGTCTCACACCTATTAATGTAAATAAAATACAACTGTGCATCTTTATATGTCATTTTCGGATTTGTGAATAAAAGATAAGGAGATATAAGTTAGTAGTTAATATAAGTTTATACGAGTAGAAAAATGCAAATATCTTGATCTTATGGAAATTGATAAAAAAACAAATAAGTGGGATATATGTAAATCTTATTTTAATGGACTTGGTCAAAATTAAAAGTTTTTGTTTCTGTGTATTCGTTAACTAGGTTATAACCCGTGGAATCCACGGTTTGATAAATTAAAATAGCGTATAGTTCATAATAATAATAATCATTAATCGTAGATTTGCATATATTTATTTATATATAAAAAAGATGTGTTAACCGTAACTATATTATTGTTATTTTAAATTAATATTATAATGTTGTATAAAGAAATATAAAATTAAATATATTGATAAAAATAAAGCCAATCAATCTTAAAAATAACATTCTTTTATCTAAAATTAATATAATCATACTACATAAAGAAATAGAAAATTAAACAAATTGAAAAAAATAAAAATAATCAATCATGGAAATAACATTGTTCCATTAAAAATTAGAAATTTTATCAGGTTAATTAAAAGGTAGCTAGTTCGTCAGGTTAATCATTAATATTGAATCAATACTAATATGTGTCACAATATTATATAAAATATATGTAAGACGTCTATTTAACTAAGCACTTAGATAATATCAGAATTTTAAACTTCTTTTATAAATGAAAAATAAAATTATGCTGAAACTTGATACTCTATCCTAAAAAAATAAAAAAAATCATTTGTAAAATACTACTCCTAAGACAAAGTTCGGTCATGGTTACAACCAACTCCTAAATACTAAAATATAATAAATGTAATTAGAAACATCCTCACAAAATGAAAAAAAGCAAGTTTAAGTTATACTTGGAAAAAAGTATAATATTAGTTTTTTTTTTTTTTTTCTTTTTTGACAAAAATATTTTTTTCTCTTTTCTAACAAAAATACCCCTATCATTCCAATCTTATTAGAGCTTGAAGCCAACGGTATTGAAAAAAAATTATGCACGAAACATAACAAAAAGTTAGAACAAAACGTAGAACCTAAACCCATTCATATATATATATATATATATATATATATATATATATATATATATATATATATATATATATATATATATATATAAAGAATCATTTGTAAAATACTACTCCTAAGATAAAGTTCGGTCATGGCTACAACCAAGTCCTGAGTACTAAAATATAATAAATGTAATTAGAAACATCCTCACAAAATGAAAAAAAGCAAGTTTATGTTATACTTGGAAAACATTATAATATTAGATTTTTTTTTTCTTTTTTGACAAAAATATTTTTTTCTTTTTTGACAAAAATACCCCTATCATTCCAATCTTATTAGAGCTTGAAGCCAACGGTATTTAAAAAATTTATGCACGAAACATAACAAAAAGTTAGAACAAAACGTAGAACCTAAACCCATATATATATATATATATATATATATATATATATATATATATATATATATATATATATATATATATATATATATATATATATATATATATATATATATATATATATATATATATAACTTGATCCAAAGATTAAAAATAAAAAGTATACTACCGACTATATGACAACTTAATTTTAGGAACAAAATTAAAATGACATGACATAAAAACTTGTGAAAAAATAGGAAGTACGTAGCTAGTTCTCATGCGTGTGAAAAAATATAAATTATTTATGCATTTAAAGCTTAGTTAACATCATCTAGATATAAAATAATAGAAGTACATTGTCATTTTTGGATAGGTACCTTATCAGGATTCTTTACAAGCCAATGAGTGAGACAAACCTTCTAGTTGAAAAGTTTTTGTGTAAAGCTACTACTATCCACCAGGCCTAAAACAGATCCTAGAGTGTTATCTTTTTGATTTTCTTATCATTTTAACTATCCGAAGAAAAGTTCGTATAATCATTTATTAATTAAATACTTCAATTACTTAAGTTCCAAAAAATACATATGATTTATATATTTATCAAATTTACAGTTAAGATAAGCTTTAGCTTATATGCAAGATAAAACTTTCCCCTTCTTAACACCTTGATCATGTTATATAACTTGAGTGACTAAATACATGCATCACATTTATAGAAAATGTGTTCATAATAAACATATACTCTACTCATTAAAAAAAATTACAAAATTAAGAGAAGAAACAATAAAATTAACCGGGCCGAAATCAAGATACGGCAGAAGGAACATCACTTGTCTCTAATGCAAGAGCTCTAAAATCTTCTTTGATTTTAGGTCAACAGGATTAATATATATATATATATATATATATATATATATATATATATATATATATATATATATATATATATATATTAAAAAAAAGAAAATAATTTTAGCTAAATAATTAGGTGTTTTCCCTATTGAAATTAACCTGTTTGTAGTGTTCTTTGTCTTAAAGTCTTTAGCTTCTTGGTTTTTTTTTTTGCTATTAGACCATTCCTTGTTTATCTTCTAATTTTTCAATATAGACTTAGGAATCATATGTCATCCCTTAGTTATTTCAACCATTTCTTCCAACTACATGCAAATTCATAAGCTTTAATCTCTTAAGAAAACTGCACATGATATGTTCATTAACTGAGACAACAGTAAGGATTAATCATTAAGTAGTTACAAAATAACAATCGACAAAATCACATTCACAAGAAAAAGAGATGGTTGAAGGCATGGTTGTTATTTTAACAAAAGGGATTACAATTTTACCATTTCTTCAGCCATTTATTTGTTAAAAAGACAATCTCACATATTCATGACATTCATATCCTTCTTAGGCATTTCATCAAACACTCTGTAGGCATCATAAAAAATAAGATCTTGTTGGTTCCTTAAAGAAGAAAATCACAATTTAATTCAGTAAAAGAATATATAGATGGGTAAAATTAAACAATAGTACTAAATTCATCAAGACAATTGCTAACAGACTTCAAAAAACCAATTTACAAAAAAGAAAAAAAACAAAAACTTTCTGGGAATTACATTCATTCAAGACAACTATTAACAAAATTCGAAAAACCAATTCAAAATCAAGGGGCATCAAATCAATGGACTTACCTGAGATATTAAAGTTGTATGGACACGAAAGTTTGTATTTTGCAACTGTAGTGAGTCGATTGGACTGAAAAAATAGAGGCTTGCAAACGGAAATAGTCAATAAAACCATAATTTAGGGTTAGAGCCCTTTGAATAGCAGCAACAATCTTCATGGGAGGAGGCGTATACAACAATGGAGGTGTATTGGTTATCGAATTGATGATTAGATTCCTTTTATAATCGCTAATTAGGTGACCGATTTAAGGGGATTTACCAAATATTTTGGCTACTTGTTTGGGATATCATTGATTTATTTTGAAAATAAAGGAGCGGGAAAAATATTTCTGGCTACATATGAAAGTGCCACGTGTTAATGACAGGGTTTAATAAGATGCTATGTGGCTGTGTAGAGAGTCTTTTATTAAGAATAGGTGACTAAGAGGAACAGAGGTAAAACACAATCTCACATATTAATATGTGTTTGGTAAAAGTAGCTATTAACTGGAACTGGGTAGCGGTTAACGGGTAGCGAGTAGCTGGTAGTGTGTAGCAGTTAGCTGGTAGTGGGAAGCTGTAACTTTTATTTGTTATATGAGTGTTTGGCAAAAATAGCTGGAAGCATTCGAAATATATAAAATTACATAAAATGACAATTGATTAAAAAGAAATAAATATATAAATATATTTTTAAGGGTAATTATGAAAATTGATTTCAAAAGCTCAGGAGCGTTTTGTTAAAACTAAAAGCTAAACGCTCATATCACCAAACGAAACTTTTTGTTTAAACTAAAGTGTTTTTATCAAAAGCCAAAAGCTAGAAGCTCTCAAACGCTTCCAAAAGCTCCGTGCCAAAAACGCCTTATGTGTGCGATGTGATCGAAAAGAAACAAAGAGGAAAAGTAAGAAACGAGAAGAAAAGAAGAAGAAAACAATAGAGGGACAAAAAATAGAATAAATTAGGGATGGGAGGAGAAAAATAATAATAATAAAAAGAAAAAAAGAGAGAGGAAGAGAGAGAGAGAGAGAGAGAGAGAGAGAGAGAGAGGTAGGGAAGAAGAACCACAAAGTTACATTCAAAAAAGAAGGCGAATGGCGACACCACACTTGACAACTTCAGGCCCGGCCTTGACATTTCGGAGACCTTGTGCAAAAATTAAAGTGAGACCCCATAAAAAGTTTCTTGTAAATATTATTAACTACATTTGTTAATACTAATTCAAAACATAAAGTTGCTAAAAAACATCTCATAAATTCACTAGCACAAAATATTGTCTTCACTAATTGGTAATCAAATAAAACTATAAAACTGTTATAAACAACTTAAAAAAAAAAAAAAAAAGGACGACACATTATTATTTTCTAAACATCGACCTTCTAGCATTTTCAGAAGAAAATTCATCTATGAGACTTTCATCTAAGAGATTTTTTCTTAGTTTTTGGTGAGTTTATAAAATATAAAAACGTTTAAACATACATCTACTTTTCATTATAACATTGTACTTTCAAAAAATTACCAAACTACAAAATATCAACATATCAAACCATAACCAACATATCATTATAGCATTGTACTTTCCATTATAGCATTGTACTTTCAAAAAATTACCAAACTACAAAATATCAACATATCAAACCATAACAAACATATCATTATATCATTATCCTATTCTACTTTCCATTATAGCATTATACTTTCAAAAAATTACCAAACTACAACATATCAAATCATATCCAACATATCATTATAGCATTCTACTTTCCATTATAGCATTTACTTTTCAAAAATTATCAAACTACAAAATATCAACATATCAAATCATAACCAACATATCATTATAGTATTCTACTTTCAATTATACCATTGTATTTTTTTTCATTATATCATTATACTTTTCAACTTAAACTAGCAATTACCTGTGATTGTGGTTGTTCTTGTGTCACTGGTTGTTCTTGATCGTACATGGACACAACGGTAGGGGGTTTACGCCCAATACCTCCGATATGTTCGCGTCGAACACCCAATATTCTTTCAAAACAGTTTTTTATAGTAGTGGGTGTTAGACCGCTTGTTTCAGAAGTAGCTTGGGTTCGTTGGTTGATCTCCTTGAGTAAAGCATTCTGTATTTTCAAAAGTGGCGGTCGTAGGGGAAGGAGTGGCTAGCACCGGTACCGACTTTTTGCTTCCTAGTTAACCAAGTCGCAAAAACGGTCTCTCGCAGAAAGAAACGAGAGTGTAGAAAGAAATGTCGCAGAAAGGGAAACTGGAATTGAGTTATCTACAAGGGCATTAGCGGCGACATGCAATAGCAGCGACTAGGAGGTATTAGCGGCGACAATAGGGCAATAGCGGCGACACTTGGAGGGAAAAATTAGCGCTTTTTTGCTTTCCTCTACAACCGTTGGATTGAAATAAAATCGGATGCAATTGGAGTAATTTGACGCGGATCACTGTAAGTGAGTATTAGCGGCAACGCCGGACAATAGCAACGACATGTAACTCCTCAATTACATGTCGCCGCTATTGCCCGGCGTCGCCGGTAATGCCAACCTTTCTTGTAGTGTGGGATGTTATTCCCATGAATTTCAGCTCTACTCAGGCGTTATCCCAGCTTCATGATCCAATGAGTTGGTCACAAAAGGTCAATAAAAAGAGTAGATGTGGTGCTAATGGCTGTCGTTTGGGTTATTTAAAATACGGAAATGATCGGATATTTCATGTCATTTTTAGGTAGCTATTTAGATCCTAAGAGCGGGTGTAATAGCTCATTGAGGGAATGTTTGAAATGGTTGTAACTCTAGCGGCCCGCTATCTTTTCTTATAAAAAGTTATTAGTAATGGCATATATATATATGCTGTAATGCCCTGCTTATGTTGTAATGCCCTGCTTATGTATATGTTGTTTTGTTTGTAATGGCATATAAAAAGTATGTGTATATATATATATATATATATATATATATATATATATATATATATATATATATATATATATATATATATATATATATATATATATATATGTTGTAATGCCCTGCTTATGTATATGTTGTTTTGTTTGTAATGGCATATAACGATATAAACTTTAATGTCCTCTTTGTATTATAAAAGTAAATTTGGATAAGTGTTATTACAAGAAAATTAATGGCTTAAATGTATACTAATGTGGGTGTGATATGGTGGCACTTTGGTCTCTAGCTAAACTCTTCAACCACCAAAAGTATGAAATAGATATATATATGATTGTAAGGAGAATTTCCATATATACTTAAATACGAACAAGTTTGATAATATCGTTTATGTTTTCTTTCATTTAGAAGAGCTCACACAACACAATAATTCAAACATAGTACCTTTAGCTTATAATTGTGCTGGGTTTCTTGTTTTGTTTGTATCACAGAAGGCTAGAAAAACTGACCTTTCAGGAACCAAAGAGATGGAGTTGTGGTTACCAGAGAACATGCACTCTCAAAGACACTTTGGCATGAAACGGTCGAGATGGAAAATTGAGTGGTAAAAGAAAAGGATAACAAAGCAAATGCTTCCTATTGGGTGGACACATTATTGTACGATCCAACAATCTACGTTAAGTTTAACAGTTGATAGAACCTTTACCCTACCATTTCATCTACCCCAGAAACCCTAGTTATCTGTCCGCATACCTGGTCAGGTATTCTCATTTATTCTTCAAATGGCAAGTCATTTTCTTTCCATCTTGGCACTGTTCTGACTTGTACCTTTCACCCAAAAAGATGTAGCCCTCTTGTCTAATATCATCAAAGTGGTTGAACCTTTAGGAAAACAAATTAAAAATCATGAATTTGAATAACATATATTCTAGCGTTTTTTTTTTTTTTTTTTTTTTTTTTTTTTTTTTTTTTTTTTTAATATTTTAATTTCATAATAATATAATTATATATCTACCCACTTCACCTTTTCCCTACATTGTTTTATTAAGTTAATGCATGTCCCCAGTGCTTTATATCTATTTATGTCTTCCATCGTCACAAGTTGTACGTTCCCGCACCATTGCTCGGAATTTTCAAGTGGGGAAAGTATAAAATGGAATTAATGGGTAAGATATGCATCTTTAATCTTTTGTTAAAAGTAAACATCTAATCGATTACAAGTGATATATAGACATAATATTGTGGGTACATGATTCAGCTTGCATTATTTATTTAAGCATAATTATGCTAAATCAAAACTTTATACTTATCCAAATGTGACATTTTACTTGGCGGACGTAGGCTATCTATGTAAAGACGGACGTAATATATATATATATATATATATATATATATATATATATATATATATATATATATATATATATATATATATATATATATATATATATATATGGAAAAGTGAATATACCTTAAGGGTATAGAAACTTAGGTATCCAAACATACCATAATACGTCGTTTTGTTTGATATATTTAATTATAATGTTCTTAAACTTTAACCCTAACTTGATTTACTTTTAAAATTTTCAAAATTACACTATTATCTCCCTCTTACATCACATCTTTTTGCCTACCACTTACTTCGCTGTATATGTATATTGTAGTTGAAAATGAAAATTATGTAAGAGGAAGATAAATATGTAATTTATAATTATTATGGAAGTAAATCAAGTTAGAAGCTAAATTATAAGAACATTAGACAATTAGAATGTATTATATGATACAAAACGACAAGGTGGGATGAATTTGGGTACTTAAGCTTATATACCCTTAAGGGTATATTCAATTTTCTCATATATATATATATATATATATATATATATATATATATATATATATATATATATATATATATATATATATATATATATATATATATATATACTTAGTTGATTTTTGGGTAGCAATACCTCTGCTTAATTTAAATTCGAGAATAGTAGAGACGCCTTGCAGTTTTGTGACATAAAGGAATAGAGCATCGACAATGAAGAGTTATACCGAATGATGTCACAAACTATATATTCAATAGATGACGTGACACATTGTGAGGTGACACAGACATTTAAAGAACATAATGGCCATTCAACTTTTATATAAAGAAAAGAAAAAAACTTCTAATAGTTAAATATGTTTTATTGAAATTAATAGATTTTAAATAACTATAATAAAAAATAGAAACAAAAACTAATAGAATAGTATTGAATATATAATAGGGTTTAGGTTAAGTTTATCACTTAACTTTTGATTTTATGCTTGTTTAATCACTTAGCATTTTTTAAGTTTTAAAAAGTCATTAGATTTTTAGATTTACGTTTATTTAGTTACCTAACTTGTAAAATTGTACGCATTTAGTCATTCAGATTTTAGAAAATTTTAAAAGTTTAAAGATTAAATGAACAAAATTTTAAAAGTTAGGTGACTAAATGTGACCGAAACAAAAGTTAAATGATTAAATGAGCACAAAGCCAAAAGTTTGATAAGCTTTTAAAACTTAAAAAGAAGTGATCAAATGAGTACGTACAAACCAAAAATTAAGTGATAAAAATGACCTAAACGCTATATAATAATGATTTGATTTATTAAATTTTATAAATTTCGAAGCATTATGGATACTTTTAATATAATTCATCTGGCCTTTAATTTAGCTATACATATATTTTGTAGAACAAGTTGTATATTCTTCACACATATTTTGTACGAAATTAAAGTATTATGTTATCTTGCAAATCATAGTTTTGTCCGCCACTCGTCACTATGCCTTGTGCTTTCATAAATTCAAAATAAAGAATTTCTCAAACAAAAGTGTAACTTGACAGGTTTAAAGTTAAGGATGTATTCTGTTTGGAATCTTAAATTAGCAAGATTAAAGTGAAGTATATAGCAACTCTATCCACATCAATCTTCATTATCCATTGTTCTTAAAAACAAAAATAAAAGGAGAGATGAGTCAAATTGGTCCGGTTAATTAACTATGTAGATGTGGCTTCTTCGAAATAACTTAGAATCTCGTATTTTGGTAGTCTACAAAAATTTACAAATATATCCAGACCAGCTTCGAAGGTTTCTGAGTTTGTGTCCCTGTAAAAATAATGTCCTCTCATCACCAATGGAAGCTCTTACTAAATCTTGCTTGCAACTCAGCAGATCTAGTCACCACCACTCGAACTTTCTTCACTTTTCAATCCATGAACATGAAAAGAAGAAGACAAAAGATGTTTCTGGCGTCTACAATACTAAGGGACCTGATCAGCTGAGTTGTCCTGGTCGGTGATGTTCGTTACGTGTTTCTCCTTCTCATCCATCATTTCCTCGTCTGAGATCGACGATTTGCTTTCCGACGATGTGTTGTCCCGAGAACTACAACTACCAAACGAAGAGGCTCTGCTTGAAACTGGTGTTGCCAGAAATGTTGGTTTCGCTTGTCCTGCCATGATTACAAGATACTTCTCTTCCAAAACAGGGGGCTCCTTGTTGTTATTGTCGGGTTTCGAATCTCCAGCCTCAAGATCTCTCTCACTTTCGTCTCCGTTCTCCATGTCGCCGGAGATCTTCCAGTAGGAGCAGGCGAGGATTAACAGAGCAAAAGCAATGAGACCCAGCATGGCAGCAAGGCCTCCGAAGAGATAAGGCACCGGTGAGTGCCATGGTGACCGCTGAAAAGGCACCTGAGACGACGGAGCTATTGAAGAGGTTGCTTGTGTAGGCATCTTTTGTTGAATGTAATTAGAGAGAAAATTGAAGATGTTTGAGATTTTTAATGAGGATGAATGGATTAAAAGGCTTCATAGCTCGGATTGTATTTATAGATGAAAAGTTGATAGCCTTTGCTTTTTCCTTGTAAATACACAATTATATATGAGGCCATGTTGGGAGCCCACGGCAGCATATATGGTAGCGCGAGACGTGGGTACTCGATAACAGTTTAACCTAATTATGTAAAGGATCATCACTAAAGTAACCAAAACAAGAGTACTATCATGTAATTAACACTTCTTAAATAGTCCTGCACAGTAAATATTTATTTTCCTAAATATACTTTACGAGATTACTAAAATTCACAGATTTTTCTTTTATCTCACAAGATGGTTTAGAAATAATCTAATATAATACAAAATTTGGATTTTGTTTTTAATGAAGAATTTACTTTATATACATTGACTTTTACCTTATATACATTAATATTTACCAAATTATTATTACCTAAAGACTATTCACAAGTTCATTAAACTTCTTAGATCATTCAGATTCAATGGATTATCACATCACTGTCATATCAGCATTTTGTTTTTTTATTCAACTTTACTTTTTAACCGCCACATTTCATTGAATCCAATACTCGTTAATGAAATTCCACATTTTTATCATTATATTTTTAAATATAATTATAAATTTAAAAATAAAAGATATAATAGTTAAAAAAATACAACACTTAAATATACATTAATTAAAAATTACGAAACCTAAAGCGTTTCATATCTAAACATACATTAATTAAGAACACGAAGCCTAAAAATACATTAATTAAAAAGATGACATCTACACGTTATATTTTATCTTTACCTCTTCACAACGGTTTATCCAAATTTGTCGTCCCTCCTCCGACATACTACTTGGATCCATGAAAATGATTGACGTCTCTTTATGCTTCAGTTTTTCTTTTTTAATTGTACTTTTTTCTTCTTTTAACATGTTTTTAAATCCACAGATCTTTGGTAGCGTTTATAGTTTTTTTGATTATTTAGTACATGCTTTACAAGTATCTCATCAAGTCGGCTACTTGATGATGTGATGGATTAGCTGCTTTTTTGGCCGCCTTTGTACCAACTGGACGAGTTACAACTTTACAATCTTCCAAGTTGATGAAATCATGTGCATTAGATGCAGTGGAAGAGGATTTCCATTTCGGTTCATCTTTCACCAAATTCCAAACATGATAGTGCTTGAAGTCTATAGAGTATCTCGCACGATACTGGTCAGCGGCTCCTATTTTAAGATCTTATTCTGACCATCCAGTAGTCAAATAGTCAACCCTTGGTCAAAGTCAATGATCAAGGTCAACAATCCATGTTGATTTGACTCGTTGAGTGCAATCACTGACTCCTCGAGTCCTTCCAGAACTCGAGTAGTCGTGAAAACCCCCCACTGACTCGTCGAGTTTCCCTGCAACTCGTTGAGTCCAAGCGCGTCCAAATGTCGGGAAAACCCAAGTTAACTCGCCAAGTCACCCCACTGACCCGCCGAGTCCATGCAGAAGTCCTTACACGACAATCTTCATCGAACTTGTCGAGTTGACCATGCAACTCGTTGAGTCCCTTCAGTACATTATCCATTTAAATGCTTTTTAAGCCATTTTAAGGTTCCATATTGCAGATCTAGCTTCCCAATGCATGTTTATCACGTAAAGTTGCAAACTTTACGTGCATGCAAGGCTCTAAAGTCTTATAATGTCAAAACCAAGCTTGTAATGGAGTTTTACACTTAAGGAGAGGTTCATACTTGCTAAAGTTGAAAGCTTTATGGACTTAGAGACCAAAGAGAGTTCAGAATGAAGTTACAACTTCAGATCTTAGCGCATACCCAAGAATAGCTTCATAATATGCTAGAAAAGCCCTAATCTATAACCAAATGAGATATAAAAGGAAATAAGGTCAAGGAAACGACTTGATACCTTCCAAATGATGCTAAATTAGGTAGAGTTCATATCCCCACACGTTCTTTGCTTCCAGCCACTTGCTCTCCAAGCTCTTATCACTAATATCCACCTTCCAAGCTTGAAACACACAAGAATGAAACACCCACTCATATTAGGGTTTGTTAGAATCTCAAGATGTTGTAAGGGGGATAAAGGAAGCGTATGATCCTTTAAATAGTGTGCAAAACCCCAAAAATTAGGGTTTCATCCTCCAGCTCCAACTCATTGAGTCCTATCTTGAACTCGGCGAGTAGGTCACTTAAACATGTGACCCAATCCGCTTCTACTCGACGAGTCAGGGCATCCAACTCATCGAGTAGACCTTGCAATTTATGAAAATTAAAGCCATAAATTTATTACCTGAGAGTCGGGGGTTACAATTCTCCCCTACTTGAACTAGACTTCGTCCTTGAAGTCTACTGTGGTGAACAAACCTGGATAGTGTTCCTGCATTTCCGCCTCCGGCTCCCACGTCCACTCGGACCCTCTTTGGTTCTCCCACTGTACCTTTACCATAGGTATCTATTTGTTCTGCAGAACTTCACTTTCCTCTTTAAAATGGCCACGGGCCTCTCAACATAATTCAGGCTATCATCGACCTGAATGTCATCCAATGGTACTACTGCCTCCTCGACCTGAATGAAATCTGATGTCTTTCGAAAGAGACTTAACCCCATGCAAATCTCTTCGATCCAGAGAAGATGAATCCATAAACCCATACAACACACAACCTTACTCCGCCTAAACCTGCAATTTGAAAATTTAAATTAGGTCTGACTCCTTGCCAGACCACTCATACTATCCAACGCTAGAACTCTTCCTATTACAACTAACGGGCTACTCAAACCTGGGATCCTGAGGTTCCTACCCGAAAATAGAACCATGGATCATATTCTGCTGAACCCATATGCCTACGACTTACCATTGGCCCGCACCGGGTATCTTGGCCTATTGCAAGAGCAGGACCGCCTCCGCCCGATCAAGCATAAAATGCCACCTAATAGACCATCCGGATAAGATGTCTACAAACTACCGACCATAATCTACCTTGTCGCTCCTTGTCCTCCACCACATCTATATAATACAGCCCCGCAAATGATTAACACCAACAACATACCTACCACTACCGGCTAACCAGACAAAATCCTAATGATCCAAAAGTATCGGAAACCTAACTTTCCCTATTCCTAAAGCGAACCCTTTAAGCTGACAGGATAATGTGTCCTTCAACTCCCAAAATATCATTAATCCACTAATAAACACGAACACTCATGCCTGGTCCAATCAACTTCGGGTTGGAATACCATGCATGCTTATGACGGGTCCAGTCATCCCTAGGATGGAATACCCTCGTATCCCACACATGTTTGACCCAATCAACCCTTGGGTTGGAATACAAAACATCTCACGTCCAATCAATCATAGGGTTCGGTCATCCTCAAGATGGAATACCCTAGATTGAATACCTTTATGAACATAACTCGGGTCTACTCATAACTTGAGATCCAAGGATCTATCCTTGCGTCTCATCCACTAACCTCTAGTTCATTACAACTGAGCGCAACTCCCCCGAATCTTAACAATACAACCATTTTGAATGCTCATACAAGAGACATAACCACACAATCTCTATGCCCACAACCTATGACTGGAATACCCTTAGTTGGTCCTCAGTATAGGTCTGGATTGCCTCTAAGCTCATAGCATGAGTCTGGTATGCCCTCTCCGGCCCTCAGCTCATGACTGCAATGCTCCCGATAACCTATCGACAATGTTGTCGTCACTTCAGTTGTCCAGCACTCCACCCTATAGGTACTCGTCTCCTTCATTGCCAAAGAAGGCCTTATCAATGTCCTTCACAACACCAACAATTGTCACAGAGCTAAAACCCCGCCCTACACTATCCACTTGTAGATCAAGTTGCTACCTCATAGCACATATATACACAGAACCTTATCATATAATTAAAAAAACCCATGCAAAGTCTTCAGCATACTCTATGACCATGTCCAATACTTGGGGACAAACCTATTGATTTCTATAACATAACAACATACTCAATACCTGCACAGAGATCTACAAATACATACAGAGTCTTTAGCATGACTGGACCGCCTCACCAGGCCTTCAGTTTATCCGAACCGCTCTAAACTGTTAAGCATCTCCCTAGACCACCCCTCCTGGTGATCCGTCTATGCAGACTATTCTCACCCACTTGGGGTTCTGAACTCCTGATCCATTTCGTGGACTCTAACCCCGACCTAACCCTAGGCCTCATGGCGATTGTCCACCCCCTCGGAAATCCATGGTCTATTCCTTGACTCGTGTATCTACCACATACGCTAAATAACCTGCACACCCGTGCTGAAAGTACCGCCGAGCCGTGGCAGCTAACAAAACCCTCAATCTATCAATCCAAAAACCCTTAGAGTCAAGCACACCCTCGACCGAATACTCAAACTAAACTCAACTCATGACTAGAACTCCAACCTAATTTCCCAAATTCTGTTATCAAGAATTGAGAAGACATGATACACATGCTAGGGAGTTTTACCAAACTCCCAACCTACACACCCTTCAAACCAAATAGCCACTTGGGTTGTCTTCCTTCCTGACAATGATGCGAAACTTATCCCATTTTTAACATTGCTCCTATTTCTATATCCCGGGACAATTCTCCCCCACTTAGATTTGACTAAGTCTTCACAAGACATGAAAATTGGAGAATTCCCAATCTTTCTCACTTTCCAACGATCGATTCGACAACAACCAACTCTTCTAGCTAACGCTCCATTACTAGCCAAACCCAATTGATCACACACTCCTAAGAACCAGATGGACACTTCTCGAATCCCAATGAAATCGACAGTCACTAATGCCTGAATGACCCCTCACTCAAATCCTATAGACTAAAAGATAGATGCTCCAACTAATACCTCGGCGACTAGCTACTTTCGTTAGAGCTTTCGTCTATCAATCACTAATGAATGCTAAAAACCATTGAATCCTGACAATGTTGAATAACCCTTCTGTGGGACCCTATTTGTAGACCTCACATATAATACCCCTTTTTCCAAAGGTGTTCCAAACAAAATTCCCGCTCTCGAGCTCTAGAAACCATTCCAATCAGGGTTCGCACCCTGACCCTCTCACCCACTCAAACATCCACAGCTAAACTGAAAAAATTGAAGCAACCTCTGCCCTATACTAGGCTACAAACTACTCCTCATACATAGTCTACAATCCCAAAAGTGCAATAGGTCGCATAATCAATCCTTATCGCTTGATACAAGAGATCCAAGGCAACCCGGACCTCACAAACTACTTATGCCACATCGACCCACTTGTGCTCACCATCGCTGAAATAATATCACCAATCCCTGCAACCAACTAACCCCGAGCTAGAATACAACCTGATCCTTGGGTCGCAAGCCTGCTCACTCCTTCGAGCTCGCAAAAAATAACTTAAAGGGCACAATCCTTGCCCTATAAAACGACAGTCCAATCCATCAATTACCATTCCACTTCCAGCTGCAAAACCCAGTTGAACATACCATCACTCCTTTCTGGAGTCCCTGCGGCTCATATTTCGGCCTCGGGCAACCCCCGAGCCTTGAATCCTGAAACTCCTGTGCTAGCCTTTCACGCTCAACCCCGGAATGTAACAAGTACAGAACATCTCCCTTGTCTCAAGTAACTGCATTCCTCTGCTCATAAGAATATGTCCCAGCAACAACTCCCGATACTGGAAAGCTCGACTAGCTCCTCTCCCTGTCGTTGTTATAGTTGTTGAAGTTGTTGTGGCAACTATCTCAGCAATGGTTGCATAGTGCTCATAGAAATACTAAACCATGGAGGTCTTGAAAGACCCAATCCTCTCCGGAAACTGTCCCCGAACGATCTCGATCACCTCCTCCCGGATGATCTCCCTGACACGATCCTCTAACAATACTGGCCTATCCTGGCTGTCATCTCCCGATCGTGATCTGGATCCGATCTCAAAATGTCTCTTAACCATTATTCTGATAATACACCAGAAAGATATCGGATAATCCATACAATAACATGGGTCCAACTTCCAACTAAATCCTAGGGGTTATGACTTCCTTGCTACGTATATGTGTCTTGTGCTTTCAGTAGTACGAGCCCGTACTACCTTCCACACCTACCCATATTTGTCTTCATTATCATCACGACGTTGTAACAATATACATAATCATAGTGAGCGCTCAATCCTCACTCCTACAGGAATGCTAAATACCTCGTAACTGGCCTACCGGCCTCACACTACTCACTCATCCATGAAACTTCCACCAACCCTGCAACACTCGTGTATGCTAGCCATATATAACGCTGGACCCTATAAACTTTCGAATATCCGATCCTACCCTAAGCCCTAATCAATAACAACAAAACATAAGGCCAAATCAAACATTCTCGGGATATAAGATCTTAATTACGTACAACCGTGATACATACACAAGCAACTACAGTAATGATATCAATCTCATATAAGGAAAACCCTAGGCTGGCATACATCATGTAATTAGGCAATCACAATATTAAATAACCGCATGGTTTTTTGGGGTCTACTTATTGGCTCCGGTTGATTGTACACTTCGCATCTTCTTTTCCTTATTTTGAAAATGATTTAAAATCATTTTGAAAATCCTTCCGTGATTTAAGATTGGATTCACACGAGTGTTCCTCCAATTCTCTTAAACCAAGGCTCTGATACCAACTTGTAACATCCATAAAATTCGAGCCATTTTAAAACCTTTTAAATCATTTAAAACCATTTAGTCATTACAATTTGTTTTCAAGATGGTTTAAACATCAGAGTTCCCAGAAATCATAATAATCAATCAAGGAAGTTTACGGTTACGCCTTCGCCTTCCCGCGGCCATCTGTTGCACCTGAAACAATAAACGAAAACTGTAAGCCCGAAAGCTTAATAAGTTAACCCCAAAATACCCATACACACAACAATACATATATAATGACAAACAACATACTATGGGTCCAATCATTCATCGGGATGGAATACCCCAAGCCCTCAACCATCGGGTTAGAATGCCAACATACTACGAGTCCAATCATCCTCAGGATGGCATACTCTCGACCCACAACCATCAGGTTGGAATGCCCGCACATAATACATATATAACAGATACTATGGGTCCAATCATCCATTAGGATGGAATACCCTAGGCCCTCACCCATCAGGTTGGAATGCCAACATAACCAATCAAACATGTTCACCTATATCAGATAATCAAATAACAATCTAAGAAGACAACATACTAAGGTCATATAATCCACAGGATGGAATACCCTCAACTACCATTCAATCATGTGAACATATAACACGTAATTACATAATAGTCTATAGAAGGACAAATCGATCTAACAGATCATAACAGCATAACAACATCCTATCTACCAGGATACTGATCTAACAGATCATAGCAACATACAACATCCTATCTACCAGGATACTGGTCGTACGGATCATAACAGCATGTGACATCCCATCTACCAGGATACTGATCTAATGAATCATAACAACATATATCATCCTATCTACCAGGATACCGATCTAATAGATCATAACATCATATATCATCCTATCTACCAGGATACCGATCTAACAGATCATAACAACATATATCATCCTATCTACCAGGATACCAATCTACCAGATCATAACATCATATATCATCCTATCTACCAGGATGCCAATCTAACAGATCATAACAGCATATAACATATCAAGATAACAATCCGAAAAGGCCGGCCTTGGTGCCTTAGACCCTTGACTATAGTGAGGATAACTCACCTCGCAACTATTGAATCGAACGATAAGCTTAAACTCTCGGATCACTGCTACAAACTCCACCACCTATATTCACCATAGAACCATACTCATAAGTTTCCAACTTCCCAAAATGCCCCACAAGTCAAATAGTTAACCCTTCGTCAAAGTCAAAGTCAAAAATCAAGGTCAACAATCCATGTTGACCCGACTCGTCGAGTGTAGTCACTGAATCATCGATTCCTTCCAGAACTCGAGTAGTCATCAAAACCCCCTACTGACTCGTCGAGCTTCCCTGCAACTCGCCAAGTCCAAGCGTTTCCAAATGTCGGGAAAACCCAAGTTGACTCGCCAAGTCACCCCACTGACTCGTTGAGTCCATGCAGAAGTCCTTGCACGACAATCTTCATCGAACTCGTCGAGTTGACGATGCAACTCGTTAAGTCCCTTCAGTACATTATCAATTTAGATTCTTTTTAAGCCATTTTAAGGTTCCATATTGTAGATCCAGCTTCCCAAGGCATGTTTATCACGTAAAGTTGCCAACTTTACGTGCATGCAAGGCTCTAAACTCTTATAATGTCAAAACCAAGGTTGTAATGGACTTTTACACTTAACGAGAGGTTCATACTTGCTAAAGTTGAAATCTTTATGGACTTAGAGACCAAAGAGAGTTCAAATATGAAGTTACAACTTCAGATCTTAGCTCATACCCAAGAATAGCTTCATAATATGCTAGAAAAGCCCTAATCTATAACCAAATGAGATATAGAAGGAAATAAGGTCAAGGTAACAAATTGATACATTCCAAAAGATGCTAATTGAGGTAGATTTCACATCCCCACACGTTCTTTGCTTCCAGTCACTTGCTCTCGAAGCTCTTCTTATTAATATCCACTTTCCAAGCTAGAAACACACAAGAATGAAGCTCCCACTCATATTAGGGTTTGTTGGACTTACAAGAGGCTGTAAGGGGGATAAAGGAGGCTTATGATCCTTTAAATAGGGTGCAAACCCCAAAAAGTATGGTTTCATCCTCCAGGTCCTACTCGTGTAGTCCTATATTGAACTCAGCGAGTATGTCACTTAAACATGTGGCCTAATCCGCTTCTACTCGATGAATCTGGGCATCCAACTCGTCGAGTAGACCTTGCAATTTATGAAAATTAAAGCCATAAAATTATCACCTAAGAGTTGGGGTGTTACAATTCTTTTAAGACCATGAAGCCTTTGATCATCCTATTACATGTAAGTTTTTAAAGTCCATTCTTTCTCCTTTTTCCATTTAAATTACATGGATTTGATCATAATGAATGTGCAGGCTTTTTGGTTGTTTCTATCAACTAGTTTTTGGAGCATGATTAGGTTGCTTGTTAGAATCTTAATGTTGGGTAACTTTTTACCATTTTCTTAAAATTCATTAAAGTGTTTCCTAGCATGAGAAGAAAATAAGAGTTGTTATGGTGGGTTGGTGGGTGGGTGTATAACTGTTGTTTTGTGAAGTTCTTTTTTTTTTTTTTTTTTTTGTATTTTAGAAGACGAAATTGAATGTTTTTGTAACTTGTTTTACATGAAATTTTAGAAAACTTTTTTGACATTTAGATGAAATTGAAGGTTTTGGTATATATTTGTTTTTTTATTATGTGTATTCACATTGTAAGTGCATATCGTAAATGCACGTTGTAAATGTGTATCATCACTGGTAGCTGAAGTTTATGAGACGCAAATGCATGTCATCTTCATTGGGGTGTTTGGCTCTTGCTTTCACAAGAAATGGAAGAAAAGGGACAGAATGAATCTTTTTTTTGTAGATTGGTTGATGGATGAACTAGGATGTTCGGTTTGTATATTTGATAGTGAAGGAAAGGAAACAATAACGTTATGTTGCTCTTCTTATTCGCAGGTACACATGAGAATCAATGAACAAGAGTGTTCTTAGATTGAAATCGGTGCAGAAAGAAAGAATTGTGGATGTGTTTATGTTTATTCTTTTTTTCACAGCTTCAATTTAAGTTTTTTTTAATGTTTTCTTTAAGTGTTATAATAGGTTGAATAAGATTGCACGTAATCTTCCAAACCCTGATCAATTTTGATGTGTAGGAACATATGATGTTGGTGACTGTGATTCACTTGACAATATCATAAGGGAACACATGTTTCCTTTTGTTTGTATATCTAGACAGATTGAAATGTGAAGTAATCATCAAAAGTAATTTGACTTTACTTTATTTGTGTTAATTTATCTTGAATATATATTTGGTATTTTGTATATATTTGATAAATCTAGTGTATATTTGGTAATGTGGTTTATTTATTTATTTATATTTGGTAGATTAAATAGATGTATTTGTGTACCAATGGATCTTTTATTATATTTCACATGAATTCATTTCTATTCTAATGTTATATATATATATATATATATATATATATATATATATATATATATATATATATATATATATATATATGTGTGTGTGTGTGTGTGTGTGTGGGGGGGGGGGGTGTGGGTGGGTTATTCGAGTCTAACTAATTATTGTGCAGATCTCGTATGCTTTGAGAATTATTAAGAGAATAAGTTGATTAGCAATGCGAATACGTTCAACCTTACAAAAATATCGTCATTTTCTTGCATTCTCGCTAATTATTATTTATTTTTGTTCTCACACATCGTTTTTCACTCATTTTCATTCTAACAGAATATGACACAAATAAACATTCTTACAACATTCTGACAGAAATGAGAATAATAATAATAGTAATAAGTGTATAATAACCTTATAGATGATTTAATTAGTGAGAATGGGTGTTAATAACAATAGCTATGTAAGATTGAACGTATTTATATTATCAAACAACATATTTTCTTTATTATTCTCATAGCATACGATATCCACAGAATAATTAGTTAGAATACTTGAATATATATATATATATATATATATATATATATATATATATATATATATATATATATATATATATATATATATATATATATATATATATATATATATATATATATATATATATATATGAGGTGCCAAGCGCCTAACCATGTCAAGTCTCGATCCTTAAACGTCATACATGATTGTTATATATCCATGTGTATTTGTCTGGGTCTTTTGGTAACAATTTCATATACATATAATTATATTTACATATTTTATAGGTTATATCTATTTTATAAAAGTTATAGTGATAAAACTTGTAATTACTTATAATTGTGCTCTATACACCTATGTATGTCGTTACACATGAATTTAAAAATTATAAGATTATTTCCATTGTTAGAATTCACATCAACCGGAATTGTATTTTTATATTATTTTGAATTACATAAGCAATAATAAAATCATGTCGAAATAAATAGTTTAACGTTTCGCGATTTATAAATCTAAAAACGTCTAATTTCTTAAATATTATAAATATTTTTACTAAAAATATTTCAAATATGAATTTAAATATTAGGTTAGAGCCTAAGTCCAAAAATGTTTTTGGAAATTTCATTGGAGGTGTGAAAGTCCCTCAACGGATAGAAATGGTTTTAGAGCTTTTAAGAAAATCAATATTTTACTGGTTTCAGATTCTAAAAAAATCATCTTTTGCATACGAACTTCATTTTGGACGTTCTTTATATTTTCAGAAACAGGGAAACACGTACTACGAAACTGGAGTGTTTGTTTTACTCACAACTGCTTAATACGAAATTTTAGTTTTTTAGATGCATTTCTATGGTTGTTGTAACGACCCAAAAATCAAGGGTAAAATTTTTATTTTTATTATAGTTAAAAGAAAATATCATTTAAATCAAAGCATTCCTAAAAACATTGATGTAAGCACGAAGCTTAGTGAGTTCCCCAGAGCATACCCCACATAATCCACATAATCGCATAAACCATACCAATCACATAAGCCATATCAGTTACATAAGTCATATCAGTCACATAAACCTTGCGTATGAACATATAAGAATGCCATGGAAACCCTACAAGGTCATATACACATAATCACATTGACCGTATCAACTACATAAGTCATGCATATAAACATATAGGGATGTCGTGGGCTCCTCCCCGGGGTCTTACTCCTGGATGTCACGGGCTCCCCCAGATGGTCTTACACCTATATGCCATGGGGACCCCACATGGTATTTACATGGAAAGCCATGGGGACCCCACATGGTATTTACATGGAAAGCCATGGGCTCCCCCAGATGGTATTTACATGGAAAGCCATGGGTTCCCCCACATGGTCTTACATCCAATTGCCACGAGCTCCCCCATGATATTTACCTCAAAAGCGATGGGCTCCCCCACATGATATTACATCCAAGTGTCATGGGCTCCCCCATGGTCTTTCATGCAAACATCACATAACCAAATAGCATAGCACATATCATATAACCAACTAGCATACCAAATATCACTACAACAAATAGTGTACCACATATCACAAAATGGCCCACCCTTGGTGCCTTCATTGGTATGGTGAGGAGACTAACCTCGAATGCAAAAGCTCCCGAATGAAATCCTTAGTCGCTGCCACGCTAGCTTTCCGAGTTGTCAATACCAATCAATATACCCAATTAGCAATTGGGTCCCATACTAAAATCCTTAATCCATACATGGGTAAAGTGACCATTCTTCCCTTGACCTAGTATGAATAAAAAATAAGGCCCAAAACCAAAACAAAAGCCCAACACTATAATATCCATAAAACCATTAATGGCCAAATTTTCCAAAATGGGCTCAAACCTCTACATGGATCTTGCTATGAGGCCCAATCATTCATTTCAGTCCGACACACTTAGAATTCCAATGGTCTAATAGGAATTCTCTGATGGGCCAATGATCAAGCCCATTGGGCCCACCAAATATAAACACTCCTACAAGGCCCAATATATGACCCAATTTCCAATTGGGCCCAATCCCTTCACATGGGCCTTAACCTAAGTCTTAATAATGCTTCGCTAGTCCATAATTTTGTTTCCAATTGGCCCACAAAGGTCACAGTAATCTAGTACAAGAATTGGCCCAAACCGAGGCCCACAAATGCGAAGTCCATTTCTACATTGGGCTACAAGGCCCAGTTGGCCCAGTAATTCCAATATTGGCCCAAAGATACATTCAGGGGCAATTATCAGCAAATCCAATCCCAAAACCATTAGGGCCAAAAGGTCTGAAGTCCAGGAAGGCCCAAGTCCTCCTAAGAGCATACACCCAACGTACCTCTTCTATACGCTTAGCGTGCTGGGCAAAAGGTTGTACGTGTAGCTACTACATAATGCGCCCATCATCCAACCCGCTTATGCACAAAATCCATAAGTGCTTAATACTTGAAGGCTTTACGTCCCAAACTCAGATCTAGGTTGTTTGATGAGTCCTAAGGCATAAAGTTGTCAACTTTATGTCTTTAAATGCTCCGAAAGACCAAATAACGTTCAACTACCATAAAACTGGTCTGAAATCTTGCATGAACCCATTAAGGCCATCAAGATGACATCTTTCTTTCTTAGGGACTCAAATAGCACCAAGGGTGGCAACCTTAAGCCTAAGAATCGGATTTAGACCATAAAGCTTCATCCTTGGGACCGAAAATATCCAAAAAATCAACATAAGAGATCTAAGATATTAGTGTTCAAGTTTAGACCTTTATACCTTCATCAAGATGACAATGAGTCACAAAAGCCAGATCTATAAGCTTCTCTTTGATCCCCATGTTTACATCAAAATCCACCTTCTTGAAAATGGGCCAAACACTCCAAAAATGGACTTCATAAGCTCAATATGCCACCATGAATGATTAAGGAGGATTTATAGGGTTTTAGAGGGTGGAGGATGAAGATATTAGGGTTAGGTTATGAGAAAATGAGCTTAAATAGGGTCCAAGACCCTAAAATAGGGTTCTGATCTGACTAGCGTACGTCTAGCGTAAATATGCTATGCTCAGCGTACTTCGAAGAACATTCGCGACCATCCTGGTCAGTATGCCTAGCGTACTCCAAGGTATGCCCCACGTACGACCTTCTTCACTAGTACTCCCTACGTACTCTTTGTGTACGCCCCGTGTACTCGACTAAGCCTAAAAACCACGAAACTTCTGAAGGCCATAACTTCTTCGTTATAAGCCTGATTCAGACGATCCGTATATCCACGGAAAGGTAACGAGAAGTCCTACACCTCTATCAAACATACCTTTCTGAAGACCTTATGAACAAAAACCAATTTTCCACAAAAGCCCGAACTGACACTTTACCGAAATACCCCTAGTCTCCAAAACACGAACCGAACACCAGAATCATTTCTAATACAACACCCGCACCCAAATGGGACTAGGTCTTACCTTTTAAAAAGACCTAATCCTGATGATGACCGCTCTTCGGGCCACAACCTAAAATTAGTAATTGATTCGGAACAGGGCATTACATCTCTCCCCCACTTAAATTAGATTTTGTCCTCAAAATTAATCACTACCATTCCTGGCATACCAGGAAACCTGAGCAACACAACCACAATCCCATGCATACCACAACCTTCCTAAGTCAATCAAAACTGACCCTCGCATGGCTCTACAATCCGTAGATGAATGAATTCCTTGCAACATGATCAGATTTACTCAATCTGCAATCTGAAATCTTGAGATGGTTTGTCTCCCTGACGGACCATCCACATTGTATCACCGCCAAATTCTTTGCGGTTATCCCCCAACTGGCTACTCGACTTCTGATAACTTGAGGTTGCCACTAGAAAAACAAATTCACAAAACAAATCTCCATGCAGAACACATATACTTGACAGGAAGCTCAGATAATCTTTCGAGTCGGAGACTTATCCTTGCAACGGTTTAACTCAGACAAGAACTGCGCAACAGAATCTAATCAGCCACTTTGAGGCTATTTAATCCAACTATAAACAACTTAGCATATACCCGAAATGCAAGCAGCTCCACACACGAATCCCAAGTTACTAAACCCACGTCAACTCTTCTTGCTACCACTTGCTACTTTTCAGAAGCAGTCGAGACCTCTCTGATCTCACCTTATATGTCAACTACTCGAAACATCAGGCCCTTAACCAATTGTTGAGCCAAAAACACACACATCAATCCCACAAAACCTCTGAATGATACATCGTCTTACAATAATTTCCCTATATATACCACCACTCATGACTCCTTCAATCCATTTGATCCATCCGATCATTATAGGATAACAACTTGTCGCCACTGAATCCGATGCAAAAAGGTGCATGTTACCAGAACATCTGTAGTTTTACATCATATGCGGTCTCTTTAGACCTAATGTTTCCTAATTCCAATTATGTTGTGACCTACTCACAACCTTATGAACTGGTCCACCCTGGCCTAAGCCATCTGAACAAATCTGTGAATGCTACGGGTCATCCCGCAATCTCACAACGTTTCCCGCACTATCTTGCCGCCAGTGAATGCTACAGATACCCTGTAGTCTTACAACACTTTCACCCCAACTGACTACTAGTGAATTATACGGCTCCCCCGTAGTCTTACAACACTTTCACCCTAACTCAACCGCAACCCAATTCCCTACCCCTAATATATCAATTCAGAACGCACTCATAGTCAAGCACGCACTCAACCGAACACCCAAACTCAACGGACTTCACCACTGGACCCTAACTTGATTCCCCAAATTCTGCAATCAAGCACCAAGATGACGCGATTCACATGCTGGTAAGTTTTACCAAACTCCAAACTCATACAACCCTCAAACCAAACAGCCACTTGGTCCACCTTCCTCCCTGATGGGGATGCGAAACTTATCCCAGTTTCGAAACCATTCCTGCTTCTAAATCCTGAGACACTTCTCCCCCACTTTGAATCGAGTAAACTCTTAAAGCACATGATAATTTAAGGATTCTCAATCCTTCTTACCTAAAGATGATTGATATGCTGACTACCAGCACTTAAACTTGCTAGTGATCCATTACTAGCCAACTTAAAAGACTGCACACTCACTGAAGACTACATGATCACTTGCCGACTCCCAGCAGAAATAATAATCCTAAACTCTTCAAAATGATACTACACTCAAATCTGGAAAACCGAAATAATAGATGCTCAGACCAAAAACCCAGGAATAGGCCACTTCCCTTGGCAACCCCACAAGACAATCTGAGCACAATGACTGAAACCGTCGAATCCTGACGATGGTGGATAACCACTTGAATGAACCCTGACCAAAGATCTTTCACACAACACCCTTGAAACAATCTCGGCTACCACCCAACGTGCAACCGAATACTTGGATCTTGCTATATGAAAAATGACCCTTCAATAACCCACTAGTGATTCATGGCATGCAAAAGACGTAAGATACTCACCAAAGATACCGCCTGACGATGACATAATCACAACCCAAAGATAACGTAAACCCAACATACTATAAGATCCTAAGCAACAAGAAACCGATAGTAATTGAAATAATTGTAAATGATCACACACCTGTCGAACCACCTGCTGGAGCACTAGCTTCCCTTGCCTCCCCTAGAGAACAATCTCTACTGACATGATCAACCTGCTATGCTCATAGCAACCCATACTTCTGGATTGGTAAGCTTCATTGTGCATTTCTTGAACGTGCTACACCGATCTTGGCCTTTGTGTACGCCCCGTGTACTCGACTAATCCTGAAAACCACAAAACTTCTAATGGCCATAACTTCTTCGTTATAAGACTGATTCCAACAATCCTTATATCCACGAAAAGGTAACGAAATCGATTTTCCACAAAAGCCTGAACTAACACTTTACCCAAATACGCCTAGACTCCAAAACAAGAACTAAACACCTGAATCACTTCTAATACATCACTCGCACCCAAATGGGCTTAGATATTACCTTTTTAAAAGACCAAATTCTTTTGATGACTGCTCTTCGGGCCATAGACTGAAATTAGGAATTGATTCAGAACAGGGCGTTACAGTTGCAGTTTGAGCTATTTGATTTGTTTTCCAAATTACATATTTGAAAGTAAGATACCATTTGACATCGTATAACAGTTGAAATAACTCATTTAATTTACATTAGATGCACTAAAACACAATGAGTCTAATTACCAAAAGACTTACTATGAACTTGACTGTTCACAGTATTTGACATAAATTCTGGGATGTCACAATTAAGTTGATCGAAGAGGAATGATCGAAAATGTGCTCTAAGTCTATTAGGGTTCTTTGGTAGAGGATTTTTAGAAGTAGAAGAAGGAGATGCATAGGGCAAGGTGATTAATTTTTTGGGATTTCATTTCCCCTCATAGGCTATTAAAAAAAGGAGAATGTACCTTCCTAAAAAGTATAAAATGACACCTTTACATGACACACTTTTTGTAATATGTGCCCTCCATATATTTTTTTGTAGGACACTAATTTTACGGCATGAATAAATGCGTGTATTCTATCCTTAATTTTAGAAAACTGAAATTAGTTTTAGGACACGCAAAATATGTGTACATTAAATCCGTATGTGTCATTGTTTGTGTGTCATTAAAGTGTTGTTTTCTAGTAGTGCAAGTTACTTCCTGAATATTAATTTCTTCGAAATTCCAACGTGAGCCATACTTTTAGGAGTAGGTATTGATTAAGACTGTCATTGAATACTTGTAGATTGTCCATGGTGACTGGACATTACATATAGATTACTGCAATAATCATGAGTACTAAGAAAATGGGGATTTTGAGTATTTGTTAAACTCGCACATAAAGATTACTTTATGGATTAAATCAAGAGTAATTATAAGACGGTAATATCTTCCATTCTTCAAATAGAGATACATAATTCATAGTGTTCAAGTCTATTATACATAGGTTTTCATCAACGCATCCATAACTAGACGTCATAAAGTGTAATTCCATGTGTCACATGATAAGTAAAAGGTATCATTATATATTCAAAGTTTATTCGTTCATTTTTCCTTATCATGAAAAATGATAACTTTGGGTCCCTCGATGATTTTTTCCAACATTTGAATTGCTTGGACGATCCTAGACTAAATTGATGTGTTTAATTAGTTGTCGGAATTTAGTCGTCATAAATCGGAAATACAAAAACAGAATCTTGGACTATGAGATTGATTTATATCCATGTCTCATATCTATATGATATCTTATAGAATGAAGGAATAACTAATCACTTATCTTAGGGAAAATGTTTGTTAATCAAAGTTTGGTAGTGACTTTGGAAATCACTCTTTACTGGTTATTTAAAGTATATACTTACAATTGAAGTTGATGACTTATCCAAGTGGGAGACTGTTAGATTAAGGTGTCCAAGGTTTTAACTAAATTGAAATAATCTTAGTGAATAAAAGTAAAGTCCTTTTTAAGTTACACTCATAACCAGAAATAGATAGGAATTACTTTAGGAGAGAGATAAATTATTTATTAATATATTATCCGATTAATATATTAATAAGAAATAGTTAATAACTAACTAAGAATTAATCATAATTAATTGGAATTAATTTTGTGTTAAATTAAAATTAATTAAAGGTATAAGGGTTGTATTGCAACTATTCAATAGTTGAGCAACGGAGGCAATTCTAGAACCTCCGTAGAGGTTGACGGTTTTAAAGAGGCTCATTAGGGTTTTTTGAAGTCTCTATCTTATGGACCTCGATACAAGACCATTCTTATCATCATCCCCCATTGGGTCTGAAGACTCACGACCAATCCCTTGGTGGTCTTGTAGGCTTGCAACCGTCATCCCACCGGCCACCGAGCTAAAGGAACCTAATCATCATCCTTCTTCACATCTACTAGACACAACATGATTCTACTATTTAGTCTCTTGAGGTTAGAACCCAAATCACCGAGTCATCCCTTGACTCACCAATATTCACCCTATATTAACCTATGTATGCTATAGGTGGACTGTATTCTTATATCATTTCGCTCACATGCCAATCAACAAAAGAAATCAATAACCGAGAATGTGGTTTACCCTAAAACCTAAGATACCAATGATGCATTAATAGATGAATACTTGGTAGCATTTACTCATCAAATAAGATAGACATACGAATGCTTGTTCCTTTTCATCCACCAATCCTATGTATACTGTTATCGATAACATTATGACCAACTAATCGAACATGGATCAACAACTCGATCCACCAATCCTATGTATACTACTGAAATAATTGCAAACCTTAGAACATGTTATTTCCTCTATTTGTAACATCCCGGAATCGCAAGAGTAGAGTTGAAGGGCTAAAAAGTGTAAGTTTTAGAGGGTGACTCGGCGAATCCATGGATAGACTCGGCGAGTCAAGTCGCGGCTATGGTCGCGTGTCTAGTGGCCTACTCGGCGAGTCCAAAGATGGACTCGGGGAGTAGGTGCTGTATGGAGAAAACCCTAATTTTCGGGGTTGAGCCCTATATAAAGAGCATTATACCCCTCCACAGCCTCCCTTATCCCCCCTTGAGTTCCAGAAACCCTAAATTCGTAGGGAGTTCATTTGTGGAGCAAATTAGAGCTTGGAGAGGTGTTGTTTGAAGAGATCTTGAAGGAGAAGTGGCTTGGATCAAAGGGCTTTGCTTGGATTCGAGTTTGGTTGCTATTGAGGCACCTTTTGGAGGTAACACTTTTGTTCTTGGGCTGTATCTTCCTAGTTTCATCATTTTGGGGTTTGTGGGGAGTATATCTTGGAATCTTTTGGAGTTTGGAGGTTAGATCTGAGGTTGCTACCTCAGATCTAGAATATTGAAGGCCTAGAGTGCATTAAAGTTCCTGTGGTTGAGTGCTTAGTGAAGCCACCATGTCCCAAACCTTGGTTCTAAGGTGAATAAGGCTTAGATCTCCTTAGATTCACGTAAAGTTTGCCACTTTATGTGATGGATGGATTGTAGGAGGTTGGATCTATGTTTTGGATCAATTACATGGCCTGAGATGCTTCTGTATGGATTCAGACCGGTGGTACTCGACGAGTCACATGGGTGGACTCGACGAGTTGCTTGAAGATGGCCTGGAACTCGACGAGTTGGAAGAACAACTCGGCGAGTAAGTTGAAGATAGCCTTGGACTCGGCGAGTCTTGTCGAGGAAGTCCCAATATTTCTGGTTGAGTCGAGGAATCGGTGAGTCAAGGGATGACTCGATGATTTGGGTGCGAGTGGACTCAGAGTCGTTGGACTCGACGAGTCTTGGGGTGACTCGGCGAGTTGGGTCACTGATTGAAGGAAGTTCTGAGCGTATGGACTCGGCGAGTCATCGGGTTGACTCGGCGAGTAGGGTCAGTCAGGGGTTGACTTTGACTTGTCCAAGGTTGACCAGTTGTCTTCGAGGGGTATTTTGGTAATTAAGGGTATTTATTGAGTTGTATGTTTTGATGTTCAGTGGAGGAGTTCGTGTCAGAGTTCGGAGCAGCGGGATCTTATCTTTTCAGCCGACAGTTTCGAGGTGAGTTATCCTCACTATATCAACAGGGTCTAAGGCACCAAGGCCGGCCCTTTATTGTATTGAGATTCGGTTATGGTTATTATGTTATTGTTTGATGTGTCTGCATCCTGGTAGCTAGGATGGTACATGCTAGGAGGCCTTGCTTAGGTCAGTTTCCCGATATACAGAGTGATGCTATGCTAGTGACCGGTTAGGTCGGTAACTCGGTTAGAGTAATGATATGCTATGTGATCTGCTTGCTCGGTTTGTTGACTATGACTGTTATATGAACGTATGTTTTGTGCACATGGTTGTTGGACTGGAGATGGGTTGAGGCGGGTCCTACTTTGTGCTGTAGGCCAAGATACCCAGGGCGGACCGGTTGTTCCGAAGGCCCAGCGAGCGGTCTGGATAGGCTGTAGGCCCCACGAGGGCGGACCAGACCAGTCACACTGTAGACTCAGGGAGTGGACCAGGTGGGTTGAAGGCCCGATGCGAGCGGACCAACCCCACTATAGACTCGAAGGACATGACTAGACCTAGAGGATGGATCAGATGGACTGAAGGCCCGATACAGCGGACCAGTCACACAGTAGACCCGATATGCATGGTTGTTCTATGTTCTGTTATGTTATGTATGTTTTGTATGTTTTGGACCGGAAGGTCGCAGCCTGGAAGGGCGTATGCGTGGTTGGTATCTTGGGGGTATCTCACTAAGCTTTCGGGCTTACAGTTGTGGTTTAATGTTTTTTAGGTTCTTCAGGAGACTGTGGCAAGGCGAAGGCGCGATCGTACCGCTCCTCATGATTTTGTAGCAATGTGATTCTGGGAATACTCTAATGATTTGTATTGAAAACCTTTTTGTAAAAATTTTAATAAAAATCGGGTTGTTTTGAAATTTTTAAATTGGTTGTATTTTCGGATGTTATAAGTTGGTATCAGAGCCTTGGTTTGAGTGAATTGGAGGAACACTTGTGTGACTCCAGTCTCAAATCGAGGAGGGTTTTCAAAAAGAGAATTAAAAATGGTTTTCAAAATAAGTAAAGGAGGACGCGGAGGTACGATCAGCCGGAGCCAGTAAGTAGCCCCAAAATACCATACATGACAATTGTTTTCTTGAACTTTGATAGAACAAGCATGCTAGAGTTAGGCTAGGGATCTTCAGGATTTCTTGATGAGTTGCCTGATTTATGATGCCTGCTAGCCTAGGGTTCCTTGTGAGAGATTTCTAGTGTTCCTCTAGTTGTGAGGATAAAGCGTTGTTATGTTTGTCGCTAGGGTGTTGTGGGAGTACTTCATACAAATATGGGTTGATGTGGAAGGTAGTATGGGCCCGTACTACTGAAAACATGGACTCATACGCGTATCAGGGAAACCATGACCTCTAGGGTTGGGATGAGAGTTGGTTCCCGGGATAGTGGAATATGTCTGAGATTTGGTGTTTTATTTTCAGTATGGAGATTTCAGGGCACGCTGGGAGTGGATCCGGGTCAGGATCAGGAGCAGGGGAGGGAGTTCCGGGTGGGTCTGTACAACCTGAGGTTGTCAGCCAGATGAGTACGCACGAGTTGGATGCGAGGATTCGTGAGATCTTGCATGATGAGGTTGCTGCATTGTTTCAGGCTGAGCTGCCGGATTTGTTTGGGTCGATCAAGACCGCCATGGTGGAGTATTTTGATGAGCGCTATGCGGCTCTCACGGAGACGGCTGCCGCGGCGGCTACCGCAGCTGTAGCAGCGGCAGGGGGAGGAGCCAGTAGAGGTTTTCAGTATCGGGACTTCGATAATACGAAGCCTCCCACTTTCGATGGAGTTCAGGATCCGATCGTTGCTATGAGGTGGTTATCAGATGTGGAGGGATGTTTCTTCACGTGTTCATGCCCTGCTGATCAGAAGGTGAGGTGTGCTCTGAACCTGTTGAGGCTCGGAGCAAAGGATTGGTGGAGATTGACCACGGGGTCGTACTCGGATGCGCAGAGGGCTGCGATTTCATGGGATCGGTTCAGAGAGATGTTCAGCACTCGTTATGTTCCGCAGGTCGAGAGGGAGAGGTTGGCTCAGGAGTTCTTCGAGCTGAAACAGGATTCGGAGTCGGTGACGGAAATCACCAGGATGTTTACTGAGAGGGCGATGTTTTGCCCTGAGTTCGCTTCAGAGCAGGCTCAGATGTCCCGATATCTGAGTATGTTAAAGAGGGACATCAGACAGTTTGTGTCTGCACAGAGGTGCGAGACTTTGCTGGAGTTGCAGGAGGCCGCCAGGCGGCGTGAGTTAGAGATTGACTTACAGATGCATGAGCTAAGGCAAGCTCCGGTTCAGTCGCAGCCGGCGACGAAACGATCTAAGACCATTGATTCCAGAATGGGAGATCAGGGTAGCCACGTCTGTGGAAAGTGTGGAAGGGGTCACGTCGGGGTTTGTCGGTCCGGTGGAGCATGCCGCAAGTGCGGAAAGGAGGGACACTATGCGAGGGATTGTCGGCAGTCAGTGTCGGTTTGGGATTTGAGGATATGTTATCATTGTCATCAGGTTGGACATGTGAAGGTCAACTGTCCACGGCTTGCTGCAGGACCAGTGCAAGCTCCAGAACCGGCTATGTTGAGGATCACAGGTGGAGATCAGGGTGGAGCGGAGCCCCCAAGGGCTTAGGGTCGTGTTTTACAGCTTGCTGCTACGGGTATGTTCTTTCTGCTGTTTTGATTATTTATGATTGTTGTGGAGTATTGTTATCTGTTGGTTTCGTTGGTTGGTTATGGAATTGCGTTTCGGGTTTTCGTGTGGTATTCGTTGTTCCTTGAGGGTTTGGCGAGTTGTGATCGAGATTTCGTTTTAGTATCTTTTGTTCCCTGAAGGATCGTTATGGTTATGGATTTGTACTTCGAGCTATCATTGATTATCCTTGTGAGGATTGGTGGCAGATGCGGCGTTGGTTTGAAGGCCGGGTAGATTCTGCAGTCTGAGGAACGGATATTTGAAGATTGGGTTCCTTGCGCGCGAGTTGTTCAGTGTGGGAACATGATTTTTATGAAAGTTGTTGGCGCTGGTGAGAAACATTTTGCGTGTAAGTGTTGATTTTCTGCAAGGTTACTTTGGGAGATCGGTGATGGCGACTGGTGATTTATTGTCAGTATCTTAAGTGGGGGAGAATTGGAGATTCTCCGGATGATCGTTGGGTCTGAGAGGTTGTCTAGCTACTTGGGGAATTCAGCGGTACTTCTATCAGTCGAGAGCAGGCTCGTATGGGTGAGTAACAGACGTGCGGGGCGGAATACAGACCTAGAGCAGTTGATTGAGGAAGGCATGGGAGCAGGCCGGGATCGAGTAGGTATGATGGAGATAGAGTTCGAACCCCTAGAGGGCTAGAACGGTATGCATGGGAGGATTTCCCGAAGACATAGTTCGGAATGATGAATGATTGTTGAGCGGTCCGGATAGACTGAAGGTAGGCGTACCAGTCAGGCCGAAGGCTCGGAGGACGGTCCAGTCAGATTGGCTGAAGGTCCTGACAGTGGTCCAGATTGGCTGAAGGCCTGGGAAGGCGGTCCAGTCCTGCTGAAGACTCTGCGAGTATTGTTGGATCGGTTCGAGGTTATGGGTTGCGTATGTTGCAGTGGGATTACATTGGGAGGTCTGGCCCCGAGTAGCAATTTTGAGCAGTGAAGGTGGTGCATGGGCTTGAAAGTCCCTACGATGAGAATCAGAGTAGTGGTGATGCATGGATGTCGGGAACGCTCTAAAGAGGTAGTGTAGCGTGGGATGAGCACCATAGTGCCTGTCATGGCGACTGGGCAGATGAGTGGTTTGCTTGGTAAGGAAAGAGGGAGGAATGAAATTCCGAAAAGGGAGTGCGAATTCACGGAAGTGAAAGCAGCAGTGTAGAGTTACGATCGGAGTGGTCCGTCGATGGTCTTTGAGTAATGTGTTGCGGCGGTAGAATAAAAGCTCATTCGACTTGATATGTTGCTTAGGGCGCGGAGGGAATACTGCGACGTAGAGCCAGGGAGAGGGGTTCGGAAGGGATACAGAGAAAGAGTCTTGGACTCTCAGTGACATTCTGATCAGGGTTTTGGGTATGTATCAACGGTTCATCCTGGAAGGATGTTGAGGATATCATCAGTGTATCTGGTTTTCCAAAACTGAGGGTGCTAGAGCAAGTTCAGCATGTGTGTGTGACTGCGAGAGGAGAACTCGGGGGAGTTGCTCCAGAATGGAAGAATGGGTCTTTCGTTTGTCATGGGATGGGTAGAGTGGAATACGGATCGGGGATCCGATGGTTCGTGGCTTTATATACATATGAGTCAAGTGAAAGATGAGAATTGGAGCAGTAAGGCATCATGGGTAATTCTCGGTTGTTGAGTGTGGATTATCGGAGGGTACAGCTGGTTCCCGGTTTGAGTAGGTGGAGGGGACACCGTATGGAAGGAGAAAGTGAGCTTCTGGTTTCTATGATTGTGCCTTGAGGGACTTGGTTCGGTCAAGGTTAGGTGGCATGTCGTGGGAAGTAATTTGAAGATGAGATGTCGTAGGCTTCGAGGACGAAGCCTAATTTAAGTGGGGGAGAATTGTAACATCCCGGAATCGCAAGAGTAGAGTTGAAGGGCTAAAAAGTGTAAGTTTTAGAGGGTGACTCGGCGAGTCCATGGATAGACTCGGCGAGTCAGGTCGCGGCTATGGTCGCGTGTCTAGTGGCCTACTCGGCGAGTCCAAAGATGGACTCGGCGAGTAGGTGCTGTATGGAGAAAACCCTAATTTTCGGGGTTGAGCCCTATATAAAGAGCATTATACCCCTCCACAGCCTCCCTTATCCCCCCCTTGAGTTCCAGAAACCCTAAATTCGTGGAGAGTTCATTTGTGGAGCAAATTAGAGCTTGGAGAGGTGTTGTTTGAAGAGATCTTGAAGGAGAAGTGGCTTGGATCAAAGGGCTTTGCTTGGATTCGAGTTTGGTTGCTATTGAGGCACCTTTTAGAGGTAACACTTTCGTTCTTGGGCTGTATCTTCCTAGTTTCATCATTTTGGGGTTTGTGGGGAGTATATCTTGGAATGTTTTGGAGTTTGGAGGTTAGATCTGAGGTTGTTACCTCAGATCTGGAATATTGAAGGCCTAGAGTGCATTAAAGTTCCTGTGTTTGAGTGCTTAGTGAAGCCACCATGTCCCAAACCTTGGTTCTAAGGTGAATAAGGCTTAGATCTCCTTAGATTCATGTAAAGGTTGCCACTTTACGTGATGGATGGATTGTAGGAGGTTGGATCTATGTTTTGGATCAATTGCATGGCCTGAGATGCTTCTGTATGGATTCAGACCGGTGGTACTCGACGAGTCACATGAGTGGACTCGACGAGTTGCTTGAAGAAGGCCTGGAACTCGACGAGTTGGAAGAACAACTCGGCGAGTAAGTTGAAGATAGCCTTGGACTCGACGGATCCATTTGGACTCGGCGAGTCTTGTCGAGGAAGTCCCAATATTTCTGGTTGAGTCGAGGAATCGGTGAGTCAAGGGATGACTCGGTGAGTTGGGTGCGAGTGGACTCAGAGTCGTTGGACTCGACGAGTCTTGGGGTGACTCGGCGAGTTGGGTCACTGATTGAAGGAAGTTCTGAGCGTATGGACTCGGCGAGTCATCGGGTTGACTCGGCGAGTAGGGTCAGTCAGGGGTTGACTTTGACTTGTCCAAGGTTGACCAGTTGTCTTCGAGGGGTATTTTGGTAATTAAGGGTATTTATTGAGTTGTATGTTTTGATGTTCAGTGGAGGAGTTCGTGTCAGAGTTCGGAGCAGCGGGATCTTATCTTTTCAGCCGACAGTTTCGAGGTGAGTTATCCTCACTATATCAACAGGGTCTAAGGCACCAAGGCCGGCCCTTTATTGTATTGAGATTCGGTTATGGTTATTATGTTATTGTTTGATGTGTCTGCATCCTGGTAGCTAGGATGGTACATGCTAGGAGGCCTTGCTTAGGTCAGTTTCCCGATATACAGTGTGATGCTATGCTAGTGACCGGTTAGGTCGGTAACTCGGTTAGAGTAATGATATGCTATGTGATCTGCTTGCTCGGTTTGTTAACTATGACTGTTATATGAACGTATGTTTTGTGCACATGGTTGTTGGACTGGAGATGGGTTGAGGCGGGTCCTACTTTGTGCTGTAGGCCAAGATACCTAGGGCGGACCGGTTGTTCCGAAGGCCCAGCGAGCGGTCCGGATAGGCTGTAGGCCCCACGAGGGCGGACCAGACGTGCCGAGGCTCGGAGAGTGGACCAGGCCGACTGAAGGCCCGATGCGGGCAGACCAGTCACACTGTAGACTCAGGGAGTGGACCAGGTGGGTTGAAGGCCCGATGCGGGCGGACCAACCCCTATGTAGACTTAAAGGACATGACTAGACCTGGAGGATGGATCAGATGGACTGAAGGCCCGATACGGCGGACCAGTCACACAGTAGACCCGATATGCGTGGCTGTTCTATGTTCTGTTATGTTATGTATGTTTTGTATGTTTTGGACCGGAAGGTCGCAGCCTGGATGGGCGTATGCGTGGTTGGTATCTTGGGGGTATCTCACTAAGCTTTCGGGCTTACAGTTGTGGTTTAATGTTTTTCAGGTTCTTCAGGAGACTGTGGCAAGGCGAAGGCACGATCGTACCGCTCCTCATGATTTTGTAGCAATGTGATTCTGAGAATACTCTAATGATTTGTATTGAAAACCTTTTTGTAAACATTTTAATAAAAATCGGGTTGTTTTGAAAATTTTAAATTGGTTGTATTTTCGGATGTTACACTATTAATAGGTAGAGTCCATTAGGAATGATCCTCTTCTACGTGTCTCTCGTTTTATCTATACACACATTGTGACATCCCCAATTTCACTGCCAGAACAGACCGATTTGTTTATGCTTTATTTGAAAATCAGAGTATCCTTTTGGAGAAAAATGTTGCGGAATTTGTTCCCAAAAATATGATAAGTAAATTATCAAAGCATTTCCACATGTGTTTTCATTATATTAAAAACCTCAGGATGTCATTATCAATACATATCAAAAGCATAAATAAAAACAACATAGGCCTTACAACATTCTATTTATTTATACTGGCCTATAATCCATAATCTCTCATTAGATTATCGCATCTATGTTCTTGTACCACTACATGTAATACAAGAAACTGAGTGGATCAGGCTTGGGAACCTGGTGCCACATAGGGTTTTCAACCTACAATAAATAAGTTTATTATTTTCATCAATTCATTCAACCCAGTTACCTTTCCAATTATCCTCACTTTCTGTCCCTAAAGCATCTAAATTAAGGGACCTATCCTAAGGATTTTCGTCAAGATGGACAACACTACTTAGGGGATTCCTCAACAATATATGTAAAAACAGAAAACCATGAGGGGAATGGATTACACCTAGTGAACATGTAGTTCAAAAGCACCTACAGGTTGCGAGCCTATCAGTGCTCCACTAGACTGTCTAGAATAGTCTGTTGTTGTCATCTATACTCCGCTAGATGATTGGATCATCTTAAACATCGAGGCCTCTTATCAATTCTATTTCCTCTTTCATCATATATTTCATTTACCAATATTTACCCATCATAATTACATGTATAAAATACATATACAATTTAAATCAAGTAAAACATGTCTATTTTGTTCATCCAACATAAATATCAAGTACACAGACAATATGCACACATAGCATGTAATTTATATTAAATACTGCATATATATGTGTAAAATGAAAGTAACTATGCACTCATTTGTTAAAGTGATGACTCCAAACTCGGGCAACGCTTCACTTTTAACAATTTTATTTTCCTTTGACAAAACCTGGTATCATTATCGCTAGATTTTAGTCTAACGTTTATTGTGACCAATTATTAACTCAAGGCCTAAGATATTATTTAATAAGTTTTAAACAATATTTTTCAACTACTATGTATAGACAGGGGCTAGATATGAAACACCGAAGGGCAGGACCATTTTGGCATCTAAGTTGTTCTGAAATCCAACAACCCTATGTTGCTCTTCAAACCAGATTCCCCGTACTGCAAGCAGTTAAAACGTATTATAATAACACTTTCTATATTTTATAATACATATATTGTTTATAGGTTCATAATAACGATAACGAACTTAAACATAATCTATACTTAGAGTAGGGTAAGCATAACTCACTTATAATGGGGTTTAGCTAGGAGGGGGCTTTGTGGCACTACTAGAAAATAGGCCTTTAATGACGCGCAAACAATGACACGCGCTGATAGACGACGTGCATTTGTACGTGCCCTAAAAAATAATGTCAGCTTTGCAAAATGTGAAGGATAGAGGGCGCGCATTTTTGCATGCCCTGAAATTAATGTCCAAAAAAAAACACGGAAGGCACCTACCATAAAAACGTGTCGTGTAAAGATGTCGCTTTATATTTTTTTTAGGAAGGCACGTTCTCGTTTTTTTTTAATCGGCGATGGTGGGAAATGAAATCCCAAAAAATTAAACACCCGCCTACTTCTCTCCTTCTACAATCCTCTAACAAAGAACCCGAATTCTATTCTAACAAAGAACCCTAATTCTATTGTGAGGCTGTCAATCCTTTTAAAGCAACTCGTCTTCCTGTACCTTGATCTACACTCTCTCTCCCTTCTCTTTAAAAGCCCTAAGCCGCCATCACCAGCATCGAAACCCATAAGCTCTAAGCGGCCATGGATTCTATAAAGAGTGTTTGTCGCCAAGTCTCAATATGCTTTCATCAGCGTCATTCGACGAAAAGAACTAGGGCTTTGAACCACTTCTCAATAAATTGTTCAGAGAGATCCAACAGCTCCTCTCACGCAAAACACCTTTGATTGAAGGTTATGTGACTCCTTACATCAGCGCCATTCGATTGAAGCTATTTTAGCATACACCTCCATTTCGCTCCTCAATAAATTGTTTAGAGAGATCCAACAGATCCAAGCTCCTCTCCACTCCTCCATTTCACTAGGCGCCCTGGTACCATCAATTTCAAATTGCACTTCATCTGAAGCTTGTTGATTTCTTTTGGATCCGAATTCAAATTCCGTGTTCTTCTTTGGTAATTTGGAGGTGGAATTCAGGTTGTATTACAGGAGAGTAGAGGAAGGGAAACAATATCCATTACTCTGTAGGAGATTAGCTAGCCTAAACGAAGAGTTCATTATATATACAATTAAATCACAATGCTCTTATCTACAGTAACACTTTTAGCCGTGGTAAATTTATCGGCTTCGTTTTTAATTTTTATCGGCTCTCTCATATTTTCACCTGCTAGCTTTAGGTTTAACCGTTTTTGTAGTTTTTAGTTGGTATTTGCTGAAAAACTATGGGTGATCGGACGAATGGCCTGTTCTTGTCGGTGGCGGTGCTTGGGAAACCGGAAATTGTTGGTGGAATTGTGACCTATTGTGCACGTGGTCTTCTCCCGTTTTGTTGTGGGTGTTGATTTTTCATGATTGGTGGTGCTTCATCTACATTATCCCATTAGAGATGCATACCATTGACTTTCAATCGTCTCTTGCTCCTGGTTATCTGTACCTCTTTCTTATGTTTATGCGATTGATTTAGGTTTTATTTCTTCAGCCTCTGAGTCTTTCTTCCCTATCTTCTATTTCATGTTTTTTGATTGCTTTGTTTGATGGGTTCCGATTTTGATTGTTCTTTACGAATTAAGATTGAGGCGATAATGAGTTTTTTTCATGAAAGCAATTCACATTCTCACCAATCATCATCATCTTCAGATTTAATATGTGATTTCAATTTAGAAGAGAGAAGGATTAGTAATCGATTTTGAGAGAAAGTGCATGTGATCGAGACGCAAGAAGAGGGGTTGTGTTTTTTAATTTTGAGAACGGAAGCCTGGGATACATACGCAAATAGGCAGATGATCCAAAAAGCTTATGGGGCTTTAATTTTGTTTACGTGAGTCGGGCTACCATTGATGAGGTTGACCGAAAGTATGCATTCTACCATTTTTTATTGAAAAAATTTACATTTTTTTAATGTGCTTTATCTTCTTCTTCGATTATAACTTTGAAACATTTCCATTATGTAATCTATTTCAATGCAGTCCACCTGTTTGACAAAATGTCAATATCAGTCATATGCCATTTTTTTTTAATGATTTAGACTGTATTTAGCCATTTACAACAAACTGTTTATTTGACTTTAAATAAATAATGTTCTTTAATGCTTTGAAATAGAAAGAGGTACTTTCAAACCTCTTGAGGAATTTTAGGATATCAACTCTATCATTTTCAAAAACATGTTTTGGTGAGGTATTTAAGATATTAGTGAGAGATTCCTCGAATACCAGTAAAGACGTTTGATTCCAAGGCTTTCCAACAGTATATTTCCTATACTTTTTTTTTCCATTATGAATTCCCATCCAATACAATATCGTATATAATAGAAAATTTATATAAAGACGATCTTTTTATCATGACTGCTAGCAACTCTGGTAAGGTTAAGTCTCTAAATGTTAATTTTTTTGTTGTTTAGGATTACACATTCAAAACTTTTTGTAATTTGCAGACAGTACTAACATAATTTTCCATAATTTTTGAGAAAACAACATCTTCTTAGATCAAATGAGCTGATTTTTGTCCCACAAGAAACATTAATCCAGGTACATTCTAAATCCTTACCATGTGATAAAATCAAGATCTTGTAATTATGATTCTTGAGAGTGAAATAATTAGTTTGAATATGTCCTTCAGTTGTTGAAGGAGCTGGAAGAGGGCCTTTTCAAGGGAAGCGCTACAAGTTGGAGATATTCCTTTACAAATCATGTTGTTTGTGTATAGCATCATTAACACAATCTAGAATTCAAAACTTCCCATATTTTTAATATAATAAATGTTCCACTTTGAATCCTTAAGTGTACAGTTATGTATGGTAACTATTTAATTCTAAAAGTAGTTTTTGACAAGGGCAACATTGTCAAAATCAATGTTTTTTTTTTTTTTTTTTTTTTTACTTTTCATGTTGGCAAACTATTGTAGTAACTGATTTCTGTTGTGGTTATTGTCTGTTGTAGGTGCATAGAGTGCATGGGATATGCTGCAGGAAAAGGAAGTAATAGCATCTTAATCTCAAGGTTAGCTTAAAAGGAAGAAATAACATCTTTACTTTTTTGATTTTTCTGGTGTACTTATGGTAGGAAGAGTATAGTATCAGTCAAATGGATTTTTTTCTATTATTGGCATTGATTATTGACTGACTTAGAATACAATAAATAAACTGGATTTTTTTTTTGACTTTCCATATTTACCCTTGTCATACCTCATAATGCATATTTATAAAAAAATAAACTGGTAGAAAAAGTAAATAGAATACTACCTACTTCATTTTATTATGACAATTGATAAAGGGTATTATTGGAAAAGAATTTGTGATGCATTGGATTTCTTGCGTTTGAAAAAGACATAAATGCCCTTGATGTCTACATCATTGAACAGGGTACAATACACTGCCCATACTACATAAAGACAGGGGCTTGAAAATATGGGGTGACATGCAGGTTTGATCACCCACCACCAGGCGAGGTTATGGTGGCTGCAACATCACAAGGACCATCTGATGATGTCAAAGAAGAATTAAATTCCGACTCTTCCCCTTTTGACCTTTCATCTTGGATGTTTTAAAATGTTTGTGGTTTGATTTGATAATCGCCACTTTTCTTTTTTTTCTTATTTTGAAAAGCTTTTAGGTTTGAATTTTAATTTATCTGATCAAGAAAAATGTTACATTTAGCAATTTACTTGCAAAACTTTCTCTCGACAATGTGGTACATTCTACCTGGTGCATAAAGTCTTCTAGGATCAGAAAGCTTCTTTATTTCGTCCCACAAAGTCTTTTATTCAACCGCGTGTACACCTTGTAATAATGTGGCTTAATATCTGACAGTCAACTCCTATTTGTTTCTTCAATGATATTATTTTCCAAGATATGTGGATGGTCTGTGTCCAGTTCTGTTATTCTGTTTGACACTCATGATAACCTTGTTCATGAAGCTACTAACAGCAGGGGTGCTTCTGTGACATGCCAATATTTCTTATCTTACTTCTCTGTTGTCTTATTTGCTAGTATGTCTGTTCTTATACATAATTTTTTTTGTAGGTGATAAGCCCCGAGCTTACATTCTATAATTCATCAAAATATGTAGGAGAGTCTTCTCTCTTCACAAATAAGTTTTTGCATGCAAGATTAAATGCCTTCTGCAGGTCTCTCTTTCCTGCCTTCATGAATTTTGTTGATTAAATTTCACGGGTGCCTTAAATTTGTATTTGGTCCTTTTCATACTAAAGCTAGTGTTGCATATTACTGGATGATTAGGGTATTGGAAAAATGCTTATAAATTTGTTCCTTTCTCTGGCATATAGGTACTGGAACTCAAACATGATTTTGCGATAGGCCATTTATCATTTTTCTTATTGTTTTCTATCCCTAAATGAATGTCTGTCTTCTAAATACGGTTAAACATGGATAAAAGCTTTGGGGATTGTTCAATTCCACAAGTCGAATGCTGATATAACGAGGAGTTGGAGTTATCTGAAGCAACTGGTGAGGAAGATGCTTCGAATATACAGTTGAATTCCAATCAATCAGGAGAAAAGCAGCTAATAGGTACTTGTTGACCTAAAAATCTTTTGTTGCAGATCCTCCATAACTCTCTTGTAAGCTTATAAAGACAAACATGTTTCCACATCGCAATCGTAAAAATCAGACTATTGATGAGGTTATTTGTTTTATTATTTATTAGATCTAACATGTAGTGTGTTTGCTAAAATGTGTGTTCTGGAAATGACTATTAGATCATGGTTTGCCAGTGTAATCCTTCATTAGATGGGCGCATGGGATGTTGGGATGAATGTCTTATTAGGATGTTGAATATAGAATGTGTAAAGGGAACACGCCCCTGTTGAGATTTATGTTCAAATCATCAGGTTATTTATAATTTAAATTTTGAGTGTAAGTACAATTTCATTTTTTTACATATTTTTGTAGGTGCTTGATATGCCTGCTTATGAGGCTTGACAAAAAGAATGTGCTCGAAAGGGTCATAAGCATTTCTATTTCATGAAATTGAATGGCAGTGAGGTTAGTATGCCCTTTAAATACACCTTTTGGATGAGATAAACAACATTTTATTTCAGATTTTAGACTATCATTATGCATAGTTTTTGTACTTATTCTTATTCAAATGTTGATAAACAACATTCTATTTCAGGTTATTTTTGTCTCTGAGAAACTTGTAATTGGTGTGGGCTATGACTGCAATCCCATGGTTTTTGCAACAGACATGATAAGATCATACAGAGTAGGAAGGTAGATCCGATCACAATTTACATGGAGGCTGATGAAGGAGACAATTACACACATATTCCAGTAAGAAATAGAGTTGGATGATTATTTGTTAGTTTTATAGGAATAGCAATGTATTATTTTTGTTTAACATTTGAATGATTATTTGTATGACATTTTGTGCAATTTATTTTATTTTGTGTATGAAAATTTATTTTAAATTATGCAATGGATTGTATTTTTTGTATATGGTATTTTATTTTCTATTATGAGATATTAAATACAAATTTAATTTGAAAATTAGTAAATCTATAAATAATATTTTTTTTAAACATTTAAAATTATGATACGCAAAAATGTGTGTCATCTTCATTTATGACATGGCCTTTCTTGACATCGGCTTTCTTGATACGCATTGCCTATCATTAACACGCGCGTCGTAACGTTACGACACGCGAATGCGTGTCGTCTTCCTTTATGACAGGGCCTTTCTTGATACGCATTGCGTGTCGTAAACGTGCGTCGTAATTGCGCGTCGTAAATGAGCGTCGTAAATGCGCGTCGTCTCTCTTTATGACAGGGCCTTCCTTGGCACACATTTGCGCGTCGTCTAAGCCATTTACGACGCGCAATGGGCATCGTAAAAGGCTGTTTTTCTAGTAGTGTGGGTGCAGAATGAGCTGAAAACTCTTCTTCTCGGAGTTTTGGCACTCTGGGACTTGCCTCTAGTACTTGGGAAGTACTAGGGAAGGAGAGGGAGAGTTTAGGAGTATATAGAGAGAAAAAAGGGTTTTGGTATGAAGAAATGGGGTGCTCCTCACATCTATTTATAGGACGGAGGCTTTGGTTAAGTTGAGTGTACCCGGTACACGGGGCGTCCAAAGTGCTACGTTGCGCATACGAGGGACAAATGTCAAGATCTAAAGCGAAGTCGTGGAGAGAATGAGAGGGTCCGGATGGTGCCATGTGTCAGCCGTGCATCCACCCAAAATTTAATACACTTCTAAATTCCACGCATAGGTAGCGACGTAATCTATAACTTTCATTTAGACTCTGTCGACTAATTTTGAGTTTATTTTTACAGTTATATTTTAGCAGGGTTAGACAGGTAAAATCTGTTAATAAACTTATAACTTTGTCATCCGACATTCGTTTTTGTGTGTCTTTATATCGTTGAGCTACTATTAATGAGATCTCGATTCTCATTTAGGTTGTGTTGGCTAGAAATTGATCAATCTAAAATTCGATTTCCGGACTACATACAGCTATGCCAAATCTTAGAAAAATCATAACTTCCTCTAATGAAGTCAGATTTGGACGGTGTCTATATGCACACTCTAGGTTTAATGCATACTACGAATTTTTTTAGATCGCTAAGGCTAAAGAGTATTTTATCACAAATTCACTTTTTACATCAAATAGCGTCATGCCGTTTTTGTCGCAAAACTTCGACATATCATAACTCCTTCGTTATAAGTCGGATTTCAACGTTCCTTATATCACCAAAATCCTTGTTACAGCTACTTCAACTTTCTTCGTAGATATTGGGTCTATCTATTATTTTATTTTTGATGCTTATTTTTATTATTATTTTATTACATTGTTAATAGCAAGTATACTGCACATAAAATCACATAATTGGCATAATACTCAAATAATTCATCTTCATTACTTCAAAATATGTTAAAATTGTTGACTCTAACTATTACATCGTTATAATAATTCTTAGCCTAGAAACACAGGTGTTACATACATCATACAATGACTTGAAATAGTCATATGAAGGAAACGATTTCTCTTTTGACATTGATTCTACTGATGTAAATATTTGGCATAGGATAACTAAATCACTTCTGCATGCTTATACAAGCTCTTTGAATCTCATGCATTCCTTGAGTGGTTCATCCCTTTGTTTTAAATGATAACACTCGACGATTCCTAGAGTGAACTACACGACCCACTGAATTCTTTTCTAGTAGCTTCTGCACTGCAAGGATAAGTCCCACCTCCTTGAAGGCATGAACCTATATCATTCTCTTGGCTATCTTAGTCATACCCTAACATTCAATAAACTCCTTGATCCTACCTAATGATTGGAAGGAAAGTCTAACTATTCCTTGAGGAACACCTTGAAAAACTTATAGCCTATGTGTATTCTAGTAAAAGGCTTATTTCTTCTTTCATTTGTATAACAAAACTGAAACTAACAACCTCTGCCTAATTGTGTCAAAACCCTCCTAAACATTGACATCGATACCGAAAGTTGAAATTCTCTTCATACTTTTGCATTAAGGGTAGGTTCTCCCCCACCTGGGTTCGACCCACTATTTGTTGCTACTCATAACAGATCAAAGCTCAAGCTAACTCTGCCTTTGTGATTCGTAGCTCATTTTCACATTGAAGAAACTCTTAATTTTCATATAGATGACTTTGACACTCTCAACGTAGCATTTTGTTGGATTAGATATCTAAGCCCATAACTATTATTGGTATGTACTCGACCCGAGAGTAGCATGGTCCATTTGGGTTGCACTTCACCAGAACAATTTGTATGGATAGTCTTTTGAGAATAGTATGTCTATGGTTTATTAATATATTATAAGTTATAATATATTAACATGAAATCATATTATTAATTAGTATTGATCAATAATTAATTTAGAATTAATTTAGTGATCAAAAGGAACTAATTAAATATGTGTGTGTAGAGAGAGAGAGAGATAGTGTGTGCGTGTGTGTGTGTGGGCAAATGCTTATTTAGAATGGGCTAGTCTTGCATGGAAAGTCCATCGATAGTTCATGGAGCTATAACCCATGGATCATATGGAAATGAAAGGTCATGGGTATTAGGGTTTACATGAATGTAACCCTAATCCTCCATAGTATATAAAGAGGTCTTTGGCACATGGAATGGCACTAATGTGTGAGTAAACAAGAGTGGGCCAATTTCTAGTGTGCTTATTATTCTCTCAAGTTTCCCAAGGTGTTTTTGGTGATTTGTGATTCCACTTGAGGCTTCCACACTATTGGGGTTAAGCTCGTAAAGTTCAAGACTTCAAGCTCAATCAAAAGGTATGTCATCTAACTAGGCTTCGTAGTATAGTTGCTTCATATTATGTTAGTTAGGATTAAAACCTTGGAATATTAAATATTTTCATGTATAATAGAGAAAACATAGATCCAAGGTTTATAGGGTTGCATGTACACGATAGGAGTGTTAGAATGCTCAAAACCTATCAGTGGTATCAGAGCCTAGGCTTGTTTTCTTTATACTTGATGCAAATCGCTAAAAAATCGATTTTTTATGATGTCTGGACCGGGGACTCGACGAGTCCAATAAGGGACTTGACGATCCCAAGCACAAATTCATCCAACTCATCGAGTTGGTTCATGCACTCGACAAGTTGGACCCCCTGACAGCATATCTTCCATTTTTAAGGCTGTAATTGGTCTGAAATCATTACCTTAAACTGTTTTGGGCTTATAAAACCTGTTTTTGATGTGGCAATGATTATGGTTAACCAATTTCAAAGTTATTATCAAAATTTCAAGTTTTATATGATTCTTGAAATTGTTGATATGATTGTTCATACACTTATGAGTTTTGGTAGATCATAAGAATTATTTGCAAATTGTTTGTTAGTTAATTCTTGATCTAAATGTTTTTTAATGGAGTCCATAATTTGTCCTCAAGTTATGGATTACCAAAATTCATTTCTTTTAAAGATCCATTAAAAATTCATAGGTTATATAATTGAAGAGTTTTTCCTCATAAATAGTTTAATGGACTCCATAACTTGTCCTCAAGTTATGGAAGTTCAAGAGTCTCTTCATTAAAGTTTAAAAAAAAAACCTTAATTAAACTCATAAGTTATGAAAATCCAAAAGTTTTTGAATTGTTCAAAACTTGCCCTTAAGTTTTGGAATTTGTAAAGTCTCAATCACACTTTAATTCCAAACCCTTAGAATTTTAAGAGTTAAAAGTAAACCCCTATAATATTATAATATTAGTAGTTAATAGTTATATATATGTATAAGAACAAAGTCGGTCTTACCGTTAGTATGCCTCATTCACGAAACCGGCCTATAAGGGGGGTATAAGGTTGTTGCCTATAAAAAGGCAGCTTAATGGGTGTCCACTCTCACCTACCACTTCATTGACTAGTGGAGGGTCATTAGCCGAATGGGTAGGACAAGGACTATAATTCTCATTATAAGTATAATGATAAATATAAACTAAATAAACCTTTTACAAATTCCCAATCTTAGTTACTTTAGGAAAATGTGAATTTTGTGCTAATCCATGAAATTACACTTTGTGCCTTACTAAGTAGTTGGTGGAGCATGTGTGGGTAACCGACACACTAACATGGACTAGTAAGAGTGGAAAATGGTGACTTAATGTTTATCATATATCGGTGGAGCACGTATGGGTAACCGACACATCGATTAGGTGATAAATATTAAGGGCACCAAGTTAATTTGCATGGTTATTCACACATTGTTTGTGATCCTCGGCATCCCAGTCACAAACTTGAGAGGGAACAATCAAGATTTAAACATGCCATTCAAAAGTTCAATGAATCTCAAAAGATCTAGGGATTTCAAACCAATTAAAACCTAATTTCTATTTCGTTTTTCATGGTGGAAATTGGTGAATCGTCATTCACCCAGCTTCAAATATTTTATAGCTTAGATTATGACATCCCTCTTCCAAGTTATAAAATATTGTGTTAGGTCCTAGCCTTAATATTTCATATTGGGTTTTCTATTAAGGACTTAAATCAACTAACTTGAATTTCTCCCATTGTAGATGTATGGTTCAGACAATTATGATATTCCCAAATCTCTTGGAACAAGCTTTCCTAATGAAGATGATGTCTCGCGATTGGATCATGGAAATCATACTTATCTTCCTCCACCTCCTCCATTTATTCTCTCTAACCCACAAGCTCGAAGAATTAAAAAGTTCAAGATCACTCAAGACTTACCTACAATGAAACATAAAGATAGAAGACTTGTGTGTACTCATGTCTTAGAGATGAAGCCACATATTAACATGTTGAGAATGTTGGGTGTCGTTGTTCCAAGGAAATTGGCTATTGATTGGGTTCTTCAGTCACTTCCTGAGTCGTTTGGTGAGTTCATTAAGGACTACTATGTGACAGACCACGACATGACCCTTATTGATTTTACCTATTTGTTTGTTGTTGTTGAATCAGAAATGTTTTAGTGCACTGGAAAAGTAAATTTGGGTGGAAGATCTACTTCTCAAACTTACATGGACATTGACAATGGTAACATTAGAAGGCTAGAAAAGCTTTCTCTTCCCAATGGAAAGGGATCGACCTTCGTCAACTCGGTTGACCAAAAGGTAAAGGGAAAAGCTAAGTCTTTGATAGTCCCGTGTACCATTCCCAATATCATGCCCAAACAACCACACTACAGACTAGCTCTCCAGATATATAATTCCCGTCTCATGGGACATACTACGCAACACTCAATGAATTTCTGGGAAAAGGACCAAATAACTCCAAGTACCCCGAACCCTATATGAAAACCTTCAAAATCCTCCCAATGTGACTACCTCCAGTCACCCAGAATCTCGTCTGGCTGCACATGCAATTATTTCGACGGTCCTAGAATAGCACTATTTCCTTTCCTGGAGATAATAGACTATCATACACTTCATTCTCTGAATCCTCAATCATCACCCCATTACAAGAATCGACATATCACGAGAGACCTCACTCTCACATTCAATTCGCTACATAGCCACGAAATCCGTCATCCTGATATACTCCTCTCGTTTTCCTGAAACAGTTGCTGGTATACGATTTACCAACTCAAACAAGGCATACTCGAGCCCTCGCTGGTCTTAGTCTCCACTGATGACTCTTCCCGAACATAAGGAAATGACTCAAGGCTCCCATATAACAAAAATCCTCTTGGTGCTAAAACCGCAACCACCTGGTGCCCCACAGGGTCTTCTTCTAACCTCTAACATCAGAAACTCACTCAGCCATCCTCTCAAAATGGGAAACAATAACAATATAATCCTCAATATAGAACTTTGACATCATAGGCCATCGCCCGACCACTCAAGTCAAACTGAAATCCTCCATGATGCATCATCTCCACCCCCTATTTGAGTCTTGCGACTCCAACTGTCACCTCACCAGTCAAAACCCTCGAGATCTAAACTCAAATTCTCCCACCCAGGTCATACTCCATTTAATCTCAACTGACATGGCCTTCTAGCCCCACAATCTCCCATATCCACTCCCAGTCTGAATAATCACAACTGGATAACTGATAAAGGCAAAAACACACTCTGCTACGAATCATGGTACCCGAACCATGTTATTTCTCCTCATCATGCTGCGTAGAACCTCCATAATTCTCCATGTTTCGTGTACGGTTCTCTACTTTCAGTAATACAGGCCCATACTACCTGCCACATCTACCCATACGTTCCACACAAATCGTCCCAGATTTTCTAAGTAGTTTCTCAACATTCTCGATCACCATTCCCATTACATATGTTCGCTCTCAAGCGAATACTCACCTGTAAACAACATACTCACCTCGGACTAGAATTATTCCCTAGTTTCATAAACTTCTCTTCCATCAACTGCTGATGAACTCCTCGTGATGTCATCCATCTACCTCCTAAATATCGTCATATTCACTTAGTAACTGACTCCCATGATTCGAGAGTTCCACAAAGCACAAAACAAACAACATTTGGGCATCAAAGAACCAACACATGAAACCACTCTAGCATACCACTCCACTCGCTCTTTTCATAACTCAAAAGGCGTCATTGAACTCAGGCAATCTTACCTCTCATGGATCTCTAACTACTCTCTTGGTAGGTTCCTCAAATTCTCGTCTAGGTATCTCTCCTGGATTACTCCTTGACTCAAGAATCCCTCTAAAAGATTACTACTAGGTACTTCTACTCAGTACATACATAGAAAATAGCAAATAATATTAGTCAATAGCTTCCCCTAGGCTAAGGCATCATGGCTTACGCAACTCTAGCCCTAATTTCTGAAATATCGAGCTTATCCTCTAGCATGCAGCTCTAAAATATCATAAATATCTCATAATATAAACAAATGATGGTATTTTGGGAAATCACCATTCGGGTTTTGGCTGATTGTATACACTGCATGATCTCGTTTTCTCTTTAAAACTCTTACTCATTTTAGAAAAATAAATTATTTTTAGAAAATTTTCTCAAATCCTCGGTTTGAGTTCAAACATACCCGAGAGCTCATCTGAATCCCTGAAACCAAGGCTCTGATACCAACTTGAAACACCTTAAATTTTCAAACATTTTTTTTTAATTTTAGAATCACATAAATCTCGACAAAACATATCACAAATTCTCCAAAATGTCAAAATATTAAAAACACATGTTCATATTTATTTGAATAAAATCCAGGATCCTCGGAAACATAATTCTAGCTCGTGTGTACAATCAAGTCGACGCCTACCCGTGATCCTAAGAAGTACCTGAAACACATAACACATAACACGGTAAGCACGAAACTTAGGGAATCCCCACAATACCACACACATCTCATTATGTCACATCCCAAAACTGGAATGGCAGAAACATTCTAAGGTGGAGGATGTCATGTACAATATCATAACAATGCAATATAGTAAATCAAGCAACAACATCCATTGCATTAAATAGTATAGTTAATACATGTGTGTTCTTTGTAAAGTTAAATGACACCAAAAATGAATGTGTATCAAAAGAATAAGACGAGTCTTGAATAAGCTCCGCCTTTGCAAAACCTGGCCATCTATACCTGTCTACTGGTGACCTGAGGATACAAGTTATTTTGAAAGAGAAGATCAGCATTTAAGCTGGTGAGTTCATAAGGAGTTTAGTGTCATTATTGTTGTATTTACTTCATAAAATGGTTTATGGATGTATCATAAAAAGGTTTGCTTGTTTTCCCAGAAAATCCTATATTTTCTGTTTGTAATGAAAATGTAGTCTTCTACCAAGATGGTACCGTTTGTTGCTTGTTCTCTTATAGCAATCTGAATGAAATGTTTATACTAATGAATAATACTCAATTATTAGATTACCATCTTATAATCGGGTTGGTTACCATAGATGAAAATGTGATAAGGTTGTAATCATGCTTGATCGACCTAGTGTAAGTACATGACGTTTTTCAGGTGTCGAAAAGGTATGACATTTGTTCACCTGTGGCCCTACAGATCCCATTATAGCTAACAACGAGGCATGGAATGGTCAATCCCGTATAGATCTATACAAAAACTCACACTCTCCCTCTAGGAGACTATGATTACAAAAACATGACACAACAAGTGTATTGATGTGCCGTGAAATAGTATCTCACATTATTGTTATCTTGTTCTAGTTATAGTGTAAATGTTCCTTTTGTAAATAAATATGTTCTTGTTTGTAAATGTAAATGTTACTTTTTGTTCTTGTATAGTATTAATGATCCGACTCATGTTATAGACTGACTCATGTAAGTTTAATTGTTGGAGAAGAGTAAATAGTAATTCTCTAAACTCCTATTATAGTTTTCTAGCATGTTTGTTGTATAACAGACTTGTTGAAAGACTCACGTGTTAATCATAAATGATTAAGTTAATTATATCCTTGAAATGAGGTTTAATATTCTTATAACTATTTAGTATGTATAATTATAAGTTAATCGACTGTCGTACTAGTGAATCCTACCCTAAGCCCGCAGCCAAACAAGGAACGGGTGGCAAGGTTTTTAAGATTAGTCCTACGTCCATTAAAGAATATTTATACTGAAATATTTATATGAAGATGATTTTGAAAGTAAAAGGGTTTTATAAGTAATTTTAAATAAAGAGCTTTGAAAATGAAGTTTAATAGTGTTTTGAAAACAGTAAAGTTTTTATGTATGCAAGAATTTAAATGTAAAACTAAACACAATTGTATTGTGTTTCGACTTGTATCCCCCCCCCCCCCCCCCCAGCTAAAAACATTTAAAACATGTAAAAGTTCGATTGTAGTGTATGAACTCACCTGCAGTGAGTGGTTCGAAAGGAAGAATTGATATAGGATGGAAAGTGTCAAGTGAAGCCTCAAGCACAAACGGATCCTATTAAGCACACACTGATATATATATATATATATATATATATATATATATATATATATATATATGTATGTATGTATGTATATATATATATATATATATATATATATATATATGTATGTATATATATAAGTAGTGTATATAACAACTAATCATGTATGGAAAACACCCTTAGAAACTAGGAATCAGTCATAATATAGTGTATCAATCACATATGATTGATGAAAGGGAGTTCACGGCCACACTTATGCGTGTTTACGAGACTATGTGTGTTTACGGTCAATAACACTTGAAGTGTTCACAGCCGTAAACTTGGTCTATGGGGAGTTTACGGTCATGGATGAAGGGTTCTCAGCCACCATGATCTTATGAAGGGTTTACGACCATCATGAAGGGTTTACGACTGTAAACTCTTGAAGATCATGAATAATATGCATGATTCCAGGTTGGAAAGTAAGTGTTTCTAATGGATACATGATGATAGAAGCGGTACTCACAATTTGGGGAGCCTTTGGGGGTTCACGGCCAAACAAGAACAAGTGTGTGCTCTTGGTGTTCTTAGAGATCTAACCCAAAAAGAGATGAATTCATGGATGAAATCATGGGGTTTTAATAGATTAAGAAAGATATCAACTTATAATTGGAAGAATCACTTACAAATTTGACTAGAAATGGAAGTGTTCTTGATGATACTTGAGAAAGAAATGAGTGTTCTTGACTTGGATGTGTAAGAAGTGAAGAAAAATGAGGGAATATCATATCTAAGGGTGGAATTCACGACCAGACAAGAGTTTACGGCCGTAAGCTCTAGTTTGCGGCTGTAAACTCCAAATGATGCAGTTTTCTGGCTTGAATGTTGCACAATGAAATCTAGTAGATACTTCCTAACACCCAATCCTTGAATGTACTAGCCTTTGGACACTCAAACAAACCCTATACAACGTTAAAAGGTAGCAGAAACGAGTCTGACTTTCGATTGAATTGAATGGATTTCTAAGATAGAAATTTCAGGTTGTCACACATTAGCCTCTCATTGCTATATCTCGAATAAGACCCTCCGATCAGTGTATCTCAATGGAACCCTCCGGTCCCACAACTCGGGTGGACCTTCTGGTCCTATCTCAATAATGCACATGATAATATACAACATAAATCACAAGACATAATTCATGATATCACATATCTTAGTATAAGCACATAAGATCAATATATACACAGAATACTATAACAGAATAAGTGACAAAGACATATGGGATCATATCACATATCACATTATAACCAAATAAGACCCTCTGGTCTATAATGTACTAGGACCCTCCGGTCTACAATGTACTAGGACCCTCTGGTCTACAATGTACTATGACCCTCCGGTCATTAATGTAAATAAGACCCTCCAGTTAATAACACGAACCGGTCATGCATAAATTACCACACGGGTAAGTATAGTGAGAAGACTCACCTCGATTGGCGAACAGATCCTATAAATGTTGTTGTTGTACTCCGACCTCTAACACTGAGCCAAACCCACAATTAACCTCATCAGGATCTAAGACCCAACCTTCACATATTAGGTCTGAATATGGTCCACCAAATTGGCCCATAAATAAACCAAGCCCATTAGGCTCCCCAAGTCATAATACCAAATGGGTCCTCAAAGGTCCATTAATAGCCTAATTATGGCTCAATTTTCCAAATTGGGCCCAAACCCTCATATGGGCCTCACCCTAAAGCCCATCAAAATATTCTAGTCCATATGATTGCTCTTGGATGGCCCATCAATAGCCCAATCACTAAAGCCCAATAGAAAGTCCCAACTCAAGGCCTAAGCAAATTTAGGGTTTTCACATAAAATGACGATTAGGGTTAAGTGTTTCCCACTTAACCCATTAAGGACTTATCCCACTAAGTCCATCATTCGACCAAGCCATTTATACAATGAAGTCAGACATAATTCACAATATCAATCTAACAATCCAACTGCAGGTCCTAGTAAAATCCAAACTAACAAACCTAAAATTAGGGTTTTCTAAACCCTAATTAGGGTTTCTAGCCCAATCACCATCCAACTAGTCCAGATCAATCAATTGGGCCGATTATGGTTCAGTATGTCAAGCACCACCCACTACCACCTCAGATAGTGGTGGTCAGTAGCGGCTCATGGCAGCGGCTACCACCTCAAGGTGGTGGTGGTGGGATTTCCGGGCACATAAACACGCATACAACCTCCAAAATACCGAAAATAGTGAAAACACTCAAGCATACACCCATATACACACCCACAGCTACCTTCCACAGTGGCTTGTGGTGGCAAAAGGGCGGCAAAAAACAATAATGGGTGGCAGCTATTATCTCACGATAGTGGTGGTGGGTTGTCCCTCGTCTTTCTGGCAAGGTAGTACGCAAACAACCCCAAAAACACCAGAACATCGTGCAAATACTCAACACCAAAATGTTCGTCCATCTCCCAAATGACTAATGTCGTCGGAATACACAAATATGGCGGCCAACGGGCAGCGACAGCCACAACCGACACACCTGTCGCCAAACCACCGGAAAGATGAAAGAAAGGGATAAATGGGTGCCGATTTTTCTTACCGAGAGCTCACTCTTCAATCATGAATTGCACAGTGATGTACCCCTATCAAGCAATCGGTCTTGGTGGCTCTTTCGATGTCTCGCTACGTCTTCGGCCGCAAGGCGTGCTATGGTGATGCGTATTGGCAAGGCAGCAGGCGGCTGATAGCTTGGTGATGCATGCGGCAACTGAGGAAGCTCCTATAGGGTGTCGGCTAATGAAAGAGACACTAGGGTTAGGGTTAGTCGACATAACATCTTGAAGCGGGAAGCAAATGAGCACCAGGTCTAAACCCACGTTCATTCAAACTTCGATTCCAATATCCAACTACAGCTCCTCCTCATAATTTTTTTTTTCAATCTAAGTCCAAAACTTAACAAATAGCCCCCCATCCTCAGAATTCTTTACAAAGTGAATCCATAATTTACCATTTAGCCCTTGTCTCCTAAAATCTGTTTAAATTAATTCCCATAAGTTACCAAGTAGTCCCTTCATTCATAAATATTTATGAAACCAATCCGAAACATACACTTTTAACCCCCAACTCCGAAAATTGTAACAACTGGCTCCCCAAAAACCAACAGTCCTCTAATTATTATTGACTTTAGGGCTTCTATTCATTTTTAAATCTTTATCTACTTATATGTTTAATAAACGAGATGTTACAAATAAAGGATAAATATGGTGATAACCTCACTTTGCATCAACTTGGTGATGTCGGATTGTGGGAGTAGTGTGAAAGCGGGAGAAAAAAGGGTCGGGTTTTTGGGGAAGGAAACACAGATCCGACTTTCGTGGTGACCGAGACCCCAAATTGTGGCATGTTCTCTATGGATTATGCTCGATCTCAACAAGAGGTATAATTCTTTAATTAAGTCCATTTGTTTTGATATAAAATATATAATATGTTACTATTATTTACATAAAATGTAAGTGTATTGCTACTATGAATAGGGAATGTAAGTACGTTACCTATACTTGTAAAAAGAGTAAACTAGGTTGCTAATATAGATAAAAGTGTAAGTATGTCGTTATTATGGATAGAAAATGCAAGTGTTTGTGTGTGTGTGTGTGTATATATATATATATATATATATATATATATATATATATATATATATATATATATATATATATATATATAAGTAGGATCAAATGAGAACACCAAAAATGTTGAGAATGCGAGAACAAAATATATTCATTTGTGATTCCATGTATTCATTTATAGAGAAATGATAATTTTTTACACCTTTAATTTCAATTGAAGAGAAAAAGCATATTAATGTTGATTGTGCGTAAAAATTTATCATTTCTGCACAAATGAATACATGTAATCACAAATAAGATACTTGTTCTCACGTTCTCAACATTTTAGGTATTCTCATTTAATCATTTCCATATATATATATATATATATATATATATATATATATATATATATATATATATATATATATATATATATATATATATATATATATCGTGTATTAGGTAAAAAGAGTAAACCACATTGCTACTAAGGATAAATAAAATTATATTGCTATTATGGTTAGAAAATGTAAGCGTGGTGCTACTGGGTGATATGTTTTTGTTAGTTAAATTTTTAAATTTGTGTGTTTAGGGTTTATTAAGTTATTAAAGTGGTAGATTTTTCTTTGTTATTATATTGTTTATATATATGTTTTGGTTGTTTAAATTCTTAAAGTGGTGTGTTTAGAATTTGTGAAATTGTTAATGTGGTTGAAATTAATATGTTTAGCTTTCATAAATTCACTTAGTGATGTTTTATGAGAAATGTATGTTGCTAGATATAACTAGGTTGATATTATTGATCGAAAATGTAAATATGTTACTATTATGTATAATAAATGTAAATATATATTTCCTATATTTGGTAAAAATAGTAAACTATGTTGCTATTATGTAAAGGTATGTGTATATGGTGGTTTGGTTCAGTTATTGATTAAAACCGAACCATAACCATTACAATTGGTTAATATATTTCAATAATCATTGGGTGATGGTTAATATTAATTTTTGTTAATGGTTATAGTTCGTTAATGGTTAATATCGGTTAACCAAAATGGTCCAGAATGACATAAAAATAAATACATTTTTCTATAAAAATTGAAAAACACAAAGTCAATCGTTATAAAAAGTGAATGATTGGGTATATATAATTGTATTGATAGAATATTAGTTATCATATCTAACTTTGAATAATTACCTTTTAAAATTTCAATTTACAATATAATTACATATCATATATTTAATATTATATTATATTACAAACATTACTAATATTATTGGTTCGATTCAATTTATAATGATTCCGATTTTTGATGAAAACCATAAACAAACCATATGTATTCAGTTAATCAAAATTAGAAACCCATATCTTTTAATAATGGTTCAGTTAAAATTGTTCGGTTATATCGGCTAATTTGGTTATGGTTCGGGTTTCAGTTAATATGCTCACCCCTACTATTGTGGATAATAAAAACAGAGTATGTTGTTATTATGGATAAAAAACTAAATGTATGGATAATTTTTTTTCCTTAATTTTATTGTTTGATTTAACAAATTTTTTGGTAAAACAAGTATATACATTAGCTAATAGTGTTTGGTTTACTATTTATTTTGTTAGATACGAGACTTGCAAAACCGATTAGATGAATCCGAAGCCCGCCATAAAAAAGAGTTGGATCAATTTTCGAAAAGAACCTGAGGAATCCAAAGCACGTCAAGAAACTATGGAAAAATATATGGAAGAACTTCGTAGAAATTCATGTCAAATAATTAGTGTTTATGGTTGTAGTTTTTGGTATTTGAAACTCCACATAAATTAAGTATATGGATTTTGTAATTGAAACTTTTGTGGATTTCATATTTGAAGCTTTCTAGATTAAGTTTATGGATTTGGATCAAACTTTGTTTGTCATATTATATATTTTCAAATTAGCTTCAAAAATTTGAATTTTATGTAATTTGTAAATAGATGATTTTTGAAATATATTATGCTACCCACACTCTATTCACGGAATCACCCAAAAATAATAATTTTGGGAAATCTGTGGTTAATATTTTGTGGATAAAATCTGTGGAAAACAATTATGTGGAAAATATGTGGATAAACATCTGTGGAAATACTACGCAGTGTCGTAGAGAAACTATCGGAAAACTTTTTGTGTATACTCCATGGGTAATCTAGTCGTGGATAAGCCATGAGCAACTTGCTTGTGGATAAACTTGTGGGTAATTATGTGGGTAAATTGTCCGTGATAATTCGGTGGGTTAGTATGTCCGTGGATAATCCTTCTAAGGATAATCTCTAGGAGAACATTACCCAAGAGTTTTTACCCATGAATCAAGGTTTCATGGAAAATCCGTAGGTAAAGACCATTACCCATTTATCACATCGGGCCGTGAGTGAATGAAGGTGTGTTTTGTTGTGGTGATTTGATCTCTTTGAAGGATGGGGATGGATAAGTTCCTTGTTACTTTTTAATTTTTGGTTGCTCCTTTTCTTATTGTCGTTTGTTATTGTTTCGGAATCCTACGCCATCATACATTAGACTGAATCGTTCAGATATTTTCCCATGCTTTTTTTGTGGGCCTTATGGAATGTCACTACTACTACTTCGTTTTCCATTTTTTTCAATAAAAAAAGGTTGATGTTGACAGTGTTTTTTGTCGTGACGAATTTTATGTTTATGTATCAAATTGAAAAAAATATATATATAATTCTCAAATTAACTTAAGAGGCATGGTAATCACATTCTTAGCCCACATCACCAAACTGATTTACGATAATATACAGTTCCTTTTAGATAATGACATTCGTTCTTTGCACTAACGTCACTAAAGGAACAAAAGTAAAGCGACAAGTTTACTTTAAAAGTTCTAAAGGGATCAAAACACGTTTTTAATGGTAAATATGATTATTTTACCAAATCAAGCAAGATGAACAAAAGAAATAAGATTTTGGAAGCAGAAATTTTTTCAAATTAAGCAGGTGAAGCTTAGTTTGGTGTGATTATATGTCTATCCTATTCCATGATCACTGCCTGCATGCATGAATCGCAAAATACAGCGACCATTAATTATTATCAACAACGCTGTTAGTAAATGCTACCGCCGGAAAATACTTTCCCGGGTAGTTGGTTTAGCATCCGAACCCTTGACAATTTGATGAACGGCGGGGCCTATCGGAGAATTGCTTGGGATACACTGCTACTAGAGATTAACATATTCCTTGCCTGCCACAAGACGTCCCTTCACTTTTCCTTTTTCATACTTTTAAACCCCAGTGACATTTTAGTTTTTTCCACCTTTAATTTCATAAATATCTCTGATATTTTCTAAATCTTTTCAAAGTCAATTAACAAAAGTAAAAACAAAAGTTATTTTGTAAGGATACACACTTAACAAAGTCAAAGAATTAACTCTTATTCAAACATCCACTTAATTTTATCACCGAGTTACATAGATATCCCATGTAGTAAAATAAGTTAAAATGATTTTTAACCAAAAAACTCAACGATATTAGGTGTTGTCTTTTCTTTTTTGATGTCGAGTGTTCAAGTCTGATCTGAAATATAGTTGATATTAAAAATAGTTTAGAAATATATTAGATTTGTGCGTTCTAAAAAAAATCAAAATGATTAATTTATAACCAAATTATATATATATATATATATATATATATATATATATATATATATATATATATATATATATATATATATATATATATATATATATATATATATATATATATATATATATATATAAAGAGAGAGAGCGCAAAGAATGATCAATTGAAAACTCATAGTCTCCTGAGAATCCGAGAACTAAAAGTGGAGCATTGGATAAAAAAATAGATAACCAAGATGCATTATGATATTTTTGTAAAATAGTGGATAATTAAAGGTACGTGGGCATTGGAATTAAAAGGCATTAAGGGTATTTTTAGGGTTATAGAAATTACTCCATACACACACGTCTCCTAGAAACCATTCATCATCAGATCTCTCCCATCAAAGGGCTTCTAGCCGAGCGGTACTGGGTGTTGCCCTCCCTCCTAGAGGTTAAGGGCTCGAGTCTCATTGGAGATATAGGTGGAAGTAGGTCACTACAAGGAAAAAGGCCATTATCGACGACAAAAGTCGCTGGTAAAAGTCCCAAAAGTCGCCGGTAATACTAATAGCGGCGACGCGTCGCCGGTACTGAATCGCCGCTACTACCTCGTCGCTATTGATCAGTTTGTCGCCGCTAATGATAATAGTTGCCGCTAATGACTATTGTTGCCGCTAATAATGTTGTCGCCGGTAAAAGTGTCGCCGGCAAAGTGTCGCTGGTAATTTTTTCAATTTTTTTTAATTAATTTTAATTAAAATTACTTTTTTAATATACCTACATATTATGTTGTTGTGTTGTTTTTTTTACCGTCGAGATTAAAATATATATAAGTTTTTAAACAATTTTATAACTTTTTTTTGTGTTTTTTTCCAATTATAAGTTAACTATATAACTTATTGGTTATTTAATTTGGAGTTAGCTTGGGTAAAAACTAGAAGCTTTCTAGTTTTTGTATATAAGTTTTTAAACAATTTTATAGTTTTTTTTGTGTTTTTTTTTTCAAATTATAAAAATAATGTATTTTTATTTTTTTTCAATTATAGCATCCTACTTATAAGAAAACCACATAATTTTACATAATACATAAGAAGGTGAAATTCACATACTTTTACATACATATTATGTTGTTGTGTTGTTTTTTTTACCGTCGAGATTAAAATATATATAAGTTTTTAAACAATTTTATAATTTTTTTTTTTTTTGTGTTTTTTTTTCCAATTATAAGTTAACTATATAACTTATTGGTTAATTAATTTGGAGTTAGCTTGGGTAAAAACTAGAAGCTTTCTAGTTTTTGTATCTAAGTTTTTAAACAATTTTATAGTTTTTTTTGTGTTTTTTTTCAAATTATAAAAATAATGTATTTTTATTTTTTTTCAATTATAGCATCCTACTTATAAGAAAACCACATAATTTTACATAATACATAAGAAGGTGAAATTCACATACTTTTACATACATATTATGTTGTTGTGTTGTTTTTTTTACCGTCGAGATTAAAATATATATAAGTTTTTAAACAATTTTATAATTTTTTTTGTGTTTTTTTTCCAATTATAAGTTAACTATATAACTTATTGGTTAATTAATTTGGAGTTAGCTTGAGTAAAAACTAGAAGCTTTCTAGTTTTTGTATATAACTTTTTTTAACAATTTTATAGTTTTTTTTTGTGTTTTTTCCTCAAATTATAAAAATAATGTATTTTTTTTTTCAATTATAGCATCCTACTTATACCAAAACCACATAGTTTTACATAATACATAAGAAGGTGAAAGTGACATACTTTTACATACATATACCACATATACACCAAATACAAATACACACAAAATAACATCCTACTTAAACCAAATACACATAATTTCACATATATACATAATAACATCCTATTTATACCAAATACAAAAGTTTCACAATCATATATCACATTTACAACAAACATACATACATTCACATACACACAATAACATTCTACTTATAACAAATACATATAATTTCTACCAAATACTAATATACCACATATACATCAAACACACATACATTGGAATATATATACCAAATGCACATATATTCAAACAAATGCGGAATATACAATCTAATTTTCACATATGACAATTTTCACATAATTTCACATATAAATACAACTTGAAGCTATACAACTAATTGCAATTCAATAACCACAAAAAAAAATTGAATAACTTGCTTCTAATCCAAAACAACACCACAAGTGTACTACCTCTAATGGCTCACAAACACCAAGAGAAAATGGAGAGGCAAGAGAAAGAGATAGATAGATAGATAGATAGAGAGAGATATAAAGAGAGAGAGAGAGAGAGAGAAAGAGATGGGAGAGGCAGAAAATCGGCTCTAGGAACTTCTAGGATCAAGTGGTCAATTTTCCTATGCCAAGGGGTCTTTATATAGGTGTAGGGATTAGGGTTTCAGTCCTTATCATTATCTGATTACTTGCCCACCAAGCAGTCCAAAGGATAACCCTATAAACCTTATCATGGACGAATTCTAAGGCCTTATCCCCTTTAATTCATCCACCCTATCATATAGGGCATCCTTTGCCCTACTTTGAAACTATCACATAATTACAGTTCAGTCCCTCTAGTTCAGTTAACTTCTTTTGATCACAAAATTAATTCTTAATTAATTCTTGACTAATGTTAACTAAACAAATATGATTTCTCTTTTGATATATTATTCTTATAATATATTAATAAACCATAATAACCTTTTTCTATATTATTTCTCCAGTCAAGTTGCTTTGGTGAAGGCAAACCAAAAGGACCATGCACAACCGGGTCAAGTACTTAGCAAATATGGTTACGGGCTTAGACACTAATCTAACAATCTCGGTATCAATTTTTGATGTAGGGTTCATGCTCCCATATATGGAAATGTGATTCTTATTGGGATGCACACCCTTCCTCTAGAAGGTATTGGACAAAGGAAAGGAATGAGTGACTCCATTCCGTTATCCTACTTTCATCTTTTTCAATTACAACATTCTACTTTTAGTTTTCTTTTGTGTTTTCACAGATTTTATAAAACAAACTATTCAAACTGTCTTCAAGTTGCCAACAAACCCAAGTTATTGTGTAATATTTACACTTTTGGCCTGTGTTTTAATTTTTCTTAGAAATTTGGTCTGAACTTTTTTCTTTTACAATATGGTCTTAATTTTTTTTTTTCAAATCAAATTTGTTATGCAGCAATGAGTAGCCACTTTTCATACCTAGATAAAACTTTTGCACAACGTGTGTAGAAACATCATGGTCAGACAAGAGTTTTAGTAATTTTGGAGTTGCTTTAATGGAATCAGAAAAGAAGGCTCGTTTGGAATCTTCTAGTAGCTTCAGTTACACCTCAGCATCCCCTCATTCCTTTGGAACACAATTGATTTCCAAAAAGGAATTTCTCTTTTAAATAAAAGTGTCATGTGTGTAACAACTTATTGTTACAACTCTTTATGCCTTGAAGTTCCTCCTAATGCTTCTACCTTCAGCCATCATACATTGAAGCATGTATGAGGAAAACGATAATGCCATACATTAGGCTTCCCAACTATTTAATCCTAGTTGTCACACCTGCAAATGTTGACCTTGCCAACTCAGATGCACTTCAAATTTCTGGAAATGCAGATCCTGATGGTAGGCGCGGATTTCATTGAGTGATTTTGGTAGAAAAACTAGAAGTAAAGTGAAAGTTCTTCTCTTTAACATGGCTTCTTTTCTTTTTGTGTTGTTAGGTTACAGGACAATTGGTGTGATCACAAAGGTATACTATAACATACATGATTTCAGTTTCATTTTTTTTTCTTACTTCTCTTCCATTATTTATTATTATTCTTCATTTATGACATAATGTTATCCTTTTTGATGCTTTAGTTGGATATTATGGATAGAGGAACCGATGCATGTAATTTTTTGCTTGGAAAAGCGATCCCCCTTCGACTTGGCTTTATTGGTGTTGTAAATCATAGTCAGGAGGTAATATTCTTTGTTCTATTATATATATATATATATATATATATATATATATATATATATATATATATATATATATATATATATATATATATATATATATAACATATGTTATAAATTTTGGAGGTGGAAGGAGTCATAGTGCATAAATTCTTTTAAGATCAAGAGTTGGCAGACTCTTCCTTATTAACTTTAACTGTGACATCCCCAAAATCACAGCCAGAAAAGACCGATTTTGTTTATGCTTTATAAAATCAGAGTACTTCATTTTATAAAAAGGTTGCGGAATTTGTTCCCAGAAAAACATGGTAAATACGTTATTAAAACATTTTCGAAGAAACGTATTTATTTCATTTTAAAACGTTTGGGATGTCATCGTTAATATAGGAACATAAGCATAAACAGAACTTACAATTATTCACACTAGTGGTCTACATCTCTTTAAATCTCTCAGTGTAATTTCACTTCATATCAACACCCGTGATATAAATAAAGTGAGTGGGTCAGGTTGGGAAACCTGGTGAGCACATAGGGATTTCAATCCCACAATGTTATACCATATATATAGTTTAAAATTCACAAAATATAAAATTTCACCATACATATATATAAACAACTCTCATCCCACCCCGTCGATCCTCGCAATGAGGCTATCCATACTCTCGGACCTAAGATTAGTCGTTTTACCTACTCCATACTCTCGGATCAGAAATGAACGAATTTACCAAATCCATACTCTCGGACTAGGGACGAATGACTAATCCATACTCTCGGATTAAAGACGAATGATTATGCCTAATCCATACTCTCGGACTAGCGACAATAGCTAATCCATACTCTCGGATTAACAACGAATGATTATGCCTAATCCATATTCTCGGACTAGGGACAATGACTATGTCTAATCCATACTCCCGGATAAGTGACATATACTAACTTCTATTCTCTGAGTTTAACTCACTTGTACTCGTAAGAATATACTACCCAATATTCCTCATATTCAATTTAGGTCTACTCTTTATCCTAAATTATCAAATATAATCAGGTATGTTCTTTAACACGAATTTCAAGCAACATCAATTAACTCGCACATAAACATATAATTAATACTTCAATCAATACTTGTATTAAAATCATGTTCATGAAAGGGACTATGCACTCACCTGAGAAGGTGGTGACTCGGTATTCGGACAGCGCTTCGTTTACTTTAAAATAATTTCCTTCGACGAAACCTAGTATTATCACCAATAGATTTTAGTCTATTATTCGCCGAGACTAATTAATAGTCTAGCTATTATTACTATTATATAAGCGTTAAAAAAAATACTTATATAACCCATAATAATAATAGCCCAAGTATTTATTATAGGTTCTTAATAACGTTAATATAATTAAATGAAAACTATATTAAAAATAATGTAGGCGTAGCTCACTTACAACGGGTTTTATAGAAAACCAGGCTTTGCTTGGAGTAGCGTTTCCGAGCCGAAAAGCTCTTCTTCTCGGAGCCGTCGAGCACTCCGGGGCTTCCGCCTCGTGCTAGGGAGGTTCCCTAGGCTTTCGGGGGATTTCGGGGCTAGAGAGAGGTTCTAGAGAGAGAGTAAAGAGAAGAAAGAATGAGAAAGGTGTGAAGAAAATGAGGGTGGAGAGGTGGTATTTATAGGGTGAAAACGGCTGAACTTGGTGCCACATGTCACCATCTAGTGGCAAGACTTGGGGAGAAAGCAATGGCCAAGATTGTGCCACATCACCCATTTTCGCACAACACACTTCCGACTTCTAAAATCCGTAACTTTCACATACGACCTCCGTTTTTGACGTTATTTATATCTACGCGTAGGTAAAAATAATATCTAAACCTTTCATTATGACTCCGTCAGCTAATTCTCGACCGATCTTAAATTTAACAGTACGAGGCGTTTAGACTGTTAAATGACCGTGAAGAATTCGTAACTCCTTCATACGGACTCCGTTTTCGTCTGTATTTTTACCTTTGAGTTCCTATTAATGAGATCTTAAACTCTCATTTATTTCACGTAAGCCAAAATGTAACGCCCGGGTTTCAGGGCTAAGCATTTTTGTCAATGTAATAGTCTAGGTCAACTATTGTAACTCTTTTTGAAGTAATAAATATGAAATATTTGAGTATTATGTGAGTTATGTGTGTTTATGTGTTTATTATTTAATTATAAATGTATAATTAATAAAGAATAAAAATGAGCGTCAAAAATTAAAGTGTGAGATAATCCCAATATCTCTACATAAAGTTGTAGAATATGTCTCAAGGTTTCTATACATATAAAGAATGCCGAAATCCGAGCTATAACGAAGAAGTTATGGCCCGCCGAAGTTTTACGGCAAAACCGGCACGGCACCGGGAGACGTAAATAGTGAATTTACGATAGAAGACTTTTTAGCCTTAGCAATCTAAACAAAAGTCGTAGAATATGTTAAACTAAGAACATCGATAAAAAGAACGCCCAAATCTGACTTCGTATGAAGAAGTTATGATTTTTCTAAGATTCGGCTTAGCAGTGCACGGCCCGAAACTCGAATTTTAGTTCGAGCATTTTTTGGCTTACGCGACCTAAATGAGAGTTGAATATCTCATTCATAGGAACTCAACGGTAAAAAGACAGACGAAAACGGATTCCGTATGAAGGAGTTATGAACTCTTCGCGGTCATTTAACAGTCTAAACGCCTCCTACTGTTAAATTTGAGATCGGTCGAGAATTAGCCGACGGAGTCTAAACAAAAGCTGTAGATCTTGATTTTACCTACGCGTGGATATAAAGAACGTCGAAAACGGAGCTCGTATGCAAAAGTTATGATTTTTCTAAGTTTGAGGGCTGACACGCGATAGGGGTGACGTGGCACCACCAGAATTGGACACGTGGCACCACCAGAAGGCCACCACATGGACCAACTCGACGAGTCATGAATCAGACTCGACGAGTCCATCAGAATCCTTCCCTATAAATAGAGGTGCCGGGTTCCCTCATTTCCTCACCCCTCACCCCTCTTCTTTCTCTCTCTAAACTCTCTCTCTAAGCTCCCTAACCCCCCTAAAAGCCTAGGTAAACCCCCTAGCACCCGAAGGAAGCCCTGAGGCTCTCGGAGTCCCGAGAAAAGAGCCTTTCGGCTCGGAAACGCTGCTCCAGCGAAGCCCGGTTTTGCGAAAAACCAGCTGTAAGTGAGCTATGCCTACGCTATCTTTAGTATAGCTTATGTTTTAATATAGTAACATTATTAGGAACTTATAATGAGTATTTGGGCTGTTATTATGAGTTATATTGAGTGTTATTTAACGCTTATATAATAATAATAATAGTCAGACTATTAATTAGTCACGGTTATCGTTAGACTAAACCCTAGTGGTATAAATACTAGGTTTTATCGAAGGAATATCATTTTGAGAGTATCGAAGCGCTGTCCGAGTGCTGAGTCACCACCTAATCAGGTGAGTGCATATTTACTTTCAACTTACACATAGATATGAAGTATTTAATATAAATTACGTGCTATGTGTGCATATTATCTGAATACTTGCTATCTATGCTGGATGAACGTTTTATACATGTTTTTAAAGATTTAAACTGTATATGTATTTTATATCTACAAAATGTGTTGGGTAAAACATGGGTAGATGTAATAGTTGCTGTGTGACAAAATAAAATAATGAGAGGCCTCTTTATAGATGTTATTGATGATCCAGTCATCTAGCGGAGTATAGATGACGACCACGGACTATTCTAGACAGTCCAGTGGAACACTAGCAGGCTCGCAACCTGTAGGTGTTTATTTGAACTGTGTGCTCACCAGATGTACTCCATCCCCCACATGGTTGCCTATTAGGACATTTATTGCTGAGGAATCCCCTTAGCAGTAGTGTCCATCCCGATGATGATCCTTAGGCTAGGTCCCTTATGATAGGTGTTTAGGGACGTAAAGTGAGGATAACGGGAACGGGTAATCGGGTTATTGTTGATTGATGAAATTAATAAACTTATTTATTGTGGGTTGAAAACCCTATGTGCTCACCAGGCTCCCAAGCCTGACCCACTCAATTTTATGTATTACAGGTAGTGGCGCATGAGCATAGGTGTGATGTTTTGGACGAGGGATTACGGATATAGGCCTGTAGATATGAAATAATGTAGTAAGTCTTATATTGTACTGTTTATACTTTTGATCTGTACGAACATGACATCCCGAGTCTTTTAATGAAATACATTTCTATGGAAATGCTTTTGATAAATCTTTATCATATTATTGTTTTGGGACAAATTCTGCAATCCTTTTATTAAAAGATAACTCTGATTTTGAAATAAAGTATAAACAAAAACCGGTCTTTTCTAGCCGTGATTTTGGGGATGTCACAGTTGGTATCAGAGCATTAGTTTAAGCGAACTAGGAATTTGTAGGATTTCTAGACTTAAACTTAGAATGCTAAGCGATGATTGTGAGGTGTGAGCACTAGCTTATTTTAGGAATTGTGCCTAAAATGCTTTTATGTGCTAAATGCTTTATGCATGATATGCTGTTATTTAGTTCGGATCTATGGTCTGTTGCCGACCGGATCTGGAAACCTTATGTGTTTAGGATTCTAAACGTACGACTACGCTATTATAACTAGCATGTAAACGTTTCGGAGTGATAAGGACGATTTAAAACGTCTCTCCTAAATAAAGATCTGAATTCGCCTTATTCGGTGTATAGATCAAGATGGTAAGGACCCGTAGCGGAAACGTAAACGCAAATGGGAATGGACACCAACCCCCCGTGATCGAGCAAATAACAGTTGTGGAAGCCGCTGCCGGACCAATAACGATGGCCGGAGTGCAAGCGATGATCCAGGCAATGTTGGATCGTCAAATGGAGGAAACCAGGCGTTTGCTCCAGCAAAATCGAGAGGAAGCGACTATTCAAATCGAACAGCCCGAGTTGAACGAAGGGCAGACTGAGGAAGGAGACTACAGTGGAACCGTTGGTCAAGCCAACCCACCACTAGTTCAACAAAACAACCAAGGTGATGAAGTCGAGAGGAATGGATGCAAGTACAAGGATTTTCTTACTTGCAAGCCATCGACTTTCACGGGAAAAGAAGATCCAATCGGGGTCATGGATTGGATCTCGGAGATGGAGTTAGCTTTCATGACGTGCGGTTGCAGAGGAAAGCTACAGACCACGTTTGCAGTACGTCAGTTTCGAGGAGGCGCTGTACGTTGGTGGAACACCTTGGGAAAGACTTTAAGCCCCAACAAGCCCCTGCAACTGACATGGGCAGAATTTCTGGTGCAATTCAAAAGAAAATACTGCTCGGCTCAAAACCTGCTAGAGTTAGAGAACCAGTTTCTAACCCTGAAGAAGGGAAGCATGTCAATCGATGAATACACGAACAACTTCACAGAAAAGAAGGAGTTTGCCTTGCGTCTTGTTCCGGATGAGCTGACGAAAATTGATAAGTACGCAAAGGGACTTCCATGGGAGTACGCGGTGCCAGTACGTCAGGCACCTACTTTGGAGGCAGCTATCTGGGCTGCCAAGTCTGTGGAGGACATGATTAAGGGAAGAGCTGCCAGCAAAATCGAGGTTGGCGAGAAGAGGAAATTTGAAGGGTCTGCTAAACCCAACAAAAAGAAGAGCAAGTTCGGTTCAAAAAGATTCGGGGGAGGAAACGAATTTAACTGGTGCGAGAAGTGCAAGAAGAAGCACTCGGGAAAATGTGGCGATGAAGTAACCTGCTACAAGTGTGGGAAAACAGGGCACTATGCCAATGAGTGCACCACCAACAAGAAGGTGTGCTACGAGTGTCGTGAAGAAGGGCATATTGCTAAGGATTGCCCAAAGAAGAAAGATGCGGGAAGGCCCAACATACCACCAAAGCCAAAGGCGAGAGCCTTTTAGATGACGCTCGAGGCCGCGAAGGAGGCAGCAGACGTCGCTTCAGGTACCTTTCTTGTAAATGGTTTACCTGCAAATATACTATTTGATTCCGGAGCCAATTACTTCTTTGTGTCGCATAAATTTGGTGGAAAATTAGCATTACCTATAGAAAAACTAGATAATGCCCTGATTGTAGAAGTTGCCAGTGGCAAATTCGTACCTGTTAGTAATCGTATTAGGAACATCGTCATTGACCTAAACAGAAACGAATTCCATGAGGAACTATTACCCATAGAGTTAAACGGTTTTGACATCGTTTTGGGTATGGATTGGCTTAGCGCCAACGATGCCGAGATATTATGCCGAAAGAAGATAGTTAGAATAAACCCACCCGAAAAGGAATCATTTATGGTGTACGGGGACAAACGCAGAGTAAATTCTGGAATCATCTCCCTGATGAAAGCCAGGAAATGTTTGTCCAAAGGATGTGCATCATACTTGGCATTCGTAATTGATGCTAAGAAAGAAAAGAAAGAGGTGCAGAATATACCGGTCGTGTGCGATTATCCGGAAGTTTTTCCTGAAGATCTTCCCGGATTACCACCTGATAGGCAAGTAGAGTTTCGTATAGACTTATTACCAGGAACAACACCGATAGCAAAGGCACCTTACCGATTAGCACCGACGGAGATGAAGGAGCTCATGACGCAACTTCAGGAGCTGTTGGACAACGGTTTCATTCGACCTAGTTCATCACCCTGGGGAGCTCCGGTGTTATTCGTGAAGAAGAAGGACGGAAGCATGAGGATGTGCATAGACTACCGAGAGTTGAATAAGGCAACGGTGAAGAACAAGTATCCATTGCCGAGGATTGATGATCTATTCGATCAGCTGCAAGGTTCGAGCTACTTCTCAAAGATCGATCTTAGGTCAGGATATCATCAGCTGAAGGTGAGAGAGCAGGATATTGAGAATACTGCATTCTGAACAAGATATGGACACTACAAGTTCTTGGTTATGTCATTCGGACTAACCAATGCTCCCGCAGCATTCATGGATTTGATGAATAGGGTTTGTAAACCATTCCTCGATAAATCTGTGATAGTGTTCATCGACGACATTCTCATCTACTCGAAAAGCCAGGAAGAGCATGGCAAGCATCTACGAGAAGTGTTGGAGGTGTTAAAGAAGGAGAAGCTTTTTGCAAAGTTCTCCAAATGCGACTTTTGGATACGGGAAGTCCAATTCTTGGGTCATGTTGTTAACCAGGAGGGAATAATGGTTGACCCCGCCAAGATCGAGGCTGTAATGAAGTGGGAACGTCCGAAGAATCCCACGGAGATTCGAAGCTTTCTAGGATTAGCCGGATATTATCGACGGTTTATCCAAGGTTTTTCTTCGATAGCTGCTCCATTAACAGCTTTGACCCATAAAGGAGCTACATATACATGGAGTGAGAAACACGATGAGGCGTTCGAGAAGCTAAAGAAGAAGTTATGCGAAGCACCGATACTTTCTCTACCCGATGGAGTCGAAGATTTCGCAGTTTATAGTGATGCATCTGGAGTCGGGTTGGGTTGTGTTCTGACCCAAAGAGAAAAGGTGATAGCATACGCATCTCGACAATTGAAAGAGCACGAAAAGAACTACCCCACTCATGATCTGGAGTTGGCAGCGGTAGTATTTGCCTTAAAAATATGGAGGCATTACCTCTACGGCATGAAGTGCAAGCTCTTCACTGATCATAAGAGTCTCCAGTACCTCTTTAATCAGAAGGAGTTGAACATGAGGCAACGACGCTGGCTAGAACTTCTCAAGGACTACGACTGTGAGATACTTTACCACCCAGGTAAAGCAAATATTGTTGCTGATGCTCTCAGTCGGAAAGTCAACCTTGAAAGAAAAAGGCCAAGAGCGTTAAGAATTGAAGTCGTCTCGACGATTGTGGAAAGTATTAGGAAAGCTCAAAAGGAATCCTTAGAGAAGGATGACCGAAAGGAAGAACGTTTGGGAAAAACGTTAGTGTTCAGTACGAACAGTCGAGGACTGAAGGTATTCCAAGATCGAATTTGGGTACCTAAGACGGGAGGAATAAGAAATCTTCTAATGGAAGAAGCACACAAGACCATGTACTCGATTCATCCCGGTAGCACTAAAATGTATAGGGACCTAAAACCCTACTACTGGTGGCCGACGATGAAGCTCGATGTTGCGAAGTATGTGGCTGAGTGCGTAACATGTGCAAGGGTTAAGGCACAACATCAGAAACCGTATGGGAGTTTAGAACCATTACCTGTACCCATGGGTAAATGGGAAGACATCACCATGGATTTTGTGACTAAACTGCCCAGAACGAAGAACGGACACGACATGATTTGGGTAGTCGTGGATCGTTTCACCAAGAGTGCACACTTCATAGCAGCCAACGAGAAGTGGTCTATGGATAAGCTCGCAAATGCTTACGTGAAGGAAATTGTAAGACTTCACGGTGTCCCTCTTACGATTGTGTCAGATCGTGATAGTCGTTTCACGTCGAGGTTTTGTAGGAGTCTACAAGAGGAGTTGGGTACAAAGTTGTGTTTGAGTACTGCTTACCATCCGCAAACTGATGGTCAGAGCGAAAGAACGATTCAGACGTTGGAAGATATGCTGAGAGCATGTACCCTCAAATTCCAAGGGAATTGGGACGAGCACTTACCTCTAGTAGAATTTTCCTACAACAATAGTTTTCACTCGAGCATCAAGATGGCACCTTATCAAGCCTTGTATGGACAGAAGTGTCGTACGCCGTCTTGTTGGCTTGAAGCCGGAGAAAAGCAGTTTATGGGCCCCGAGATAGTCCATGAGACTGCTGAGAAATTGAAGGTGATTAGGGAAAGAATGTTAGCAGCTCAGGATCGTCAGAAGAGCTATGCTGACAAGAAAAGACGACCGATAACCTTCGAAGTTGGGGATCCCGTTTTACTTAAATTCTCACCGTGGAAGGGACTTATACGATTTGGGAAACGAGGAAAGTTGAGTCCAAGGTTTATTGGACCGTTCAAAGTTCTTCAGAAGATTGGGAACCAAGCTTACAAGCTGGAATTGCCCGAAGAACTCAAGGGTATTCATAACACCTTCCATGTGTGTTATTTGAGGAAATTCATGGGAGATGTTCCCGACATAATTCCAATCTCAGAGTTAAGGATGGATGAAAATAAAAGGCTGATCGAAGAGCCCGAGGCAATTGTTGACCGTAAGACTAAGAAGTTACGATGCAAGATGGTCGACTTAGTGCTAGTCCAATGGAAACATTCGAATGGGCCGAATCTCACTTGGGAAACAGAGGATGACATGATGAGTCGTTATCCACATCTGTTTGCTGATGCATGATTCCCGGACGGAATCATCCTAAGGGGGAGAGAATTGTAACGCCCGGGTTTCAGGGCTAAGCATTTTTGTCAATGTAATAGTCTAGGTCAACTATTGTAACTCTTTTTGAAGTAATAAATATGAAATATTTGAGTGTTATGTGAGTTATGTGTGTTTATGTGTTTATTATTTAATTATAAATGTATAATTAATAAAGAATAAAAATGAGCGTCAAAAATTAAAGTGTGAGATAATCCCGATATCTCTACATAAAGTTGTAGAATATGTCTCAAGGTTTCTATACATATAAAGAATGCCGAAATCCGAGCTATAACGAAGAAGTTATGGCCCGCCGAAGTTTTACGGCAAAACCGGCACGGCATCGGGAGACGTAAATAGTGAATTTACGATAGAAGACTTTTTAGCCTTAGCAATCTAAACAAAAGTCGTAGAATATGTTAAACTAAGAACATCGATAAAAAGAACGCCCAAATCTGACTTCGTATGAAGAAGTTATGATTTTTCTAAGATTCGGCTTAGCAGTGCACGGCCCGAAACTCGAATTTTAGTTCGAGCGTTTTTTGGCTTACGCGACCTAAATGAGAGTTGAAGATCTCATTCATAGGAACTCAATGGTAAAAAGACAGACGAAAACAGATTCCGTATGAAGGAGTTATGAACTCTTCGCGGTCATTTAACAGTCTAAACGCCTCCTACTGTTAAATTTGAGATCGGTCGAGAATTAGCCGACGGAGTCTAAACGAAAGTTGTAGATCTTGATTTTACCTACGCTTGGATATAAAGAACGTCGAAAATGGAGCTCGTATGCAAAAGTTATGATTTTTCTAAGTTTGCGGGCTGACACGCAATAGGGGTGACGTGGCACCACCAGAATTGGACACGTGGCACCACCAGAAGGCCACCACATGGACCAACTCGATGAGTCATGAATCAGACTCGACGAGTCCATCAGAATCCTCCCCTATAAATAGAGGTGCCGGGTTCCCTCATTTCCTCACCCCTCACCCCTCTTCTTTCTCTCTCTAAACTCTCTCTCTAAGCTCCCTAACCCCCCTAAAAGCCTAGGTAAACCCCCTAGCACCCGAAGGAAGCCCCAAGGCTCTCGGAGTCCCGAGAAAAGAGCCTTTCGGCTCGGAAACGCTGCTCCAGCGAAGCCCGGTTTTGCGAAAAACCCGCTGTAAGTGAGCTATGCCTACGCTATCTTTAGTATAGCTTATGTTTTAATATAGTAACATTATTAGGAACTTATAATGAGTATTTGGGCTGTTATTATGAGTTATATTGAGTGTTATTTAACGCTTATATAATAATAATAATAGTCAGACTATTAATTAGTCACGGTTATCGTTAGACTAAACCCTAGTGGTATCAATACTAAGTTTTATCGAAGGAATATCATTTTGAGAGTATCGAAGCGCTGTCCGAGTGCTGAGTCACCACCTAATCAGGTGAGTGCATATTTACTTTCAACTTACACATTGATATGAAGTATTTAATATAAATTACGTGCTATGTGTGCATATTATCTGAATACTTGCTATCTATGCTGGATGAACGTTTTATACATGTTTTTAAAGATTTAAACTGTATATGTATTTTATATCTACAAAATGTGTTGGGTAAAACATGGGTAGATGTAATAGTTGATGTGTGACAAAATAAAATAATGAGAGGCCTCGTTATAGATGTTATTGATGATCCAGTCATCTAGCGGAGTATAGATGACGACCACGGACTATTCTAGACAGTCCAGTAGAACACTAGCAGGCTCGCAACCTGTAGGTGTTTATTTGAACTGTGTGTTTATTTGAACTGTGTGCTCACCAGATGTACTCCATCCCCCACATGGTTGCCTATTAGGACATTTATTGCTGAGGAATCCCCTTAGCAGTAGTGTCCATCCCGATGATGATCCTTAGGCTAGGTCCCTTATGATAGGTGTTTAGGGACGCAAAGTGAGGATAACGGGAACGGGTAATCGGGTTATTGTTGATTGATGAAATTAATAAACTTATTTATTGTGGGTTGAAAACCCTATGTGCTCACCAGGCTCCCAAGCCTGACCCACTCAGTTTTATGTATTACAGGTAGTGGCGCATGAGCATAGGTGTGATGTTTTGGACGAGGGATTACGGATATAGGCCTGTAGATATGAAATAATGTAGTAAGGCTTATATTGTACTGTTTATACTTTTGATCTGTACGAACATGACATCCCGAGTCTTTTAATGAAATACATTTCTATGGAAATGCTTTTGATAAATCTTTATCATATTATTGTTTTGGGACAAATTCCACAATCCTTTTATTAAAAGATAACTCTGATTTTGAAATAAAGTATAAACAAAAACCGGTATTTTCTGGCCGTGATTTTGGGGATGTCACACAAAAACCGCTCGAACTAAAATTCGAGTTTCGGGTTGTATACTGCTAAGCCGAATCTTAGAAAAATCATAACTTCCTCATACGAAGTCAGATTTGGGCGTTCTTTTTATCGACGCTCTTAGTTTAACATATTCTACGACTTTTGTTTAGATTGCTAAGGCTAAAAAGTCTTCTATCGTAAATTCACTATTTATGTCTTCCGGTGCTGTGCCGGTTTTGCCGTAAAACTTCGGTGGGCCATAACTTCTTCGTTATAACTCGGATTTCGGCGTTCTTTATATGTACGGAAACCTTGTGACATATTGTAAACTTGGTTAAGACTATTCATTCTAAATAATCTTTTGTCGAAAAGTCATTTTTGACCCCTATTGCCTCTAAATTGACTAGCCCGGATCTGCGGGCGTTACAATTATCTCCCCCTTTGGATGATTATGTCCCGGAATCATCAACGAAACAAGGATCGTATAATGACTCCATACATCATCTCTTCATCCTAGGTAATAATTATAACTTCTTTATTCCTTCAAGTCTATCTCTTAGACTTATTGACTGTAAGCAGTACTTGATCGTGCACCTGCTCTCTACCTCATATTAGACTCCAAATTATGACCTATCATCATGTGATGTACGTTTAGACTCAGGTCTCTTAAATTCTAAAACAGACTAAGCCTTCCTTCATGTTCTAATGTGATATAATCTTACTTTAACATGTAGCATTTCTAGCTACCAACGAGCGCGATACTTCTATTGATCGCTTTGATTTTTAATCGTTTGGTTTAAGTCGGACGCTATATCAAACTTGGTTCTCTGAACCACGTAACCTACTCATCGTAGTCGGACTCAAGGTGATAAAAATCCATGACAATTAAGGATTTACCCTAATTGTAACACTATATAAAGATCTTATTCTTGACAAAAATCGGCCACTAGAATCACACTAGAAAGTGAAGAAAAGGGCTAGCCGATTTCATGAAGTGTAGAACTCTCTCAAGTTATTCGAAGTGTTTTGATAACTGTGATTCCATTTGAGGCTTCCACACTATTGGGGCTAGGCACTCAAGCTTCATGAAGACTTTCTACATCAAAGAGGTATGTATTCTATCTTGTTACACTCATTGTTTTGTATGCTAGATTAGGATAATACCTTGGATGTTCTTATTTGCATGTATAATAGAGAAAACATAGATCCAAGGTATTTAGGGTTGCATGTACACTTAGGAGTGTTAGAATGCTCAAAACCCAACAGTGGTATCAGAGCCTAGGCTTGTTTTCTTATTATACTTGCAAATGGAGCTGAAAAATCGAGTTTTGATGTTGTCAGCCTAGCAGACTCGCCGAGTCCATGAAGGGACTCGACGAGTCCAAGGCAAAATGCATCCAACTCGCCGAGTTTTGTTCATGCACTCGACGAGTTGGACCCCAGACAGCATATTTTCGAGGTTTTTGGCTAGAAATGGACTAGGAATATAACCCTGAGTTGTTTTTGAACTTATAAACTTGTTTTTTAATGTGGTAATGTTCATGCTAATCCATTTTCAAAGATAATTGTCAATAGATTCATGTTTTGTATTAGTTTAAGGTTTAGACTAATTACATAAAAAAGTTTGATTTGAATTATCTTGTTCTTATGAGTTGCTTAGATTAATAGAAAAGTTAATTGAAATAGTTGTTTTCAATCCATTTTAATCTAAGAGTTGAGTATAAAATGTGTTTGTGTAACTTGTCCTCAAGTTACATGAAGAGTCACATTAAAGACTCATAAAACTCATAAAAGTTGGTAATGGTTACAAAATGAAGAGTCTTGTGTCATTGAATTTTTTTTTTATGACTCCATAACTTGTCCTCAAGTTATGGAAGTTCAAGAGTCACTTCATTAATAAATAAATAAATAAATAAAGTGTAACCTTAATTAATTCCATAAGTTATAAAAATAAAGAAAAGTTAATTCTTTTATTAGTTTAAAGTCCTCCGTAAGTTATGGAACTTGAAGAGTTTTTTGGATTAAAACTACTTTAAACACATAAGTTATGGAATTAATTAGTTTTGAATAGTTTCAAAACTTGCCCTCAAGTTTTGGAATTTGAAAAGTTTTCTCTTATGAATACTTTAATTCCAAATTAGCCCTTAGAATTTTAAAAGAGTTAAAATTCAACACTTATACTATTTATAACATTAATGCTTAATTATTATATATATGTATAAGAACAAGTCGTTTTACCGTTAGTAGGCCTCATTCACGAAATCGGTCTATAAGGTGGGTATAAGGTTGTTGCCTATAAAATGGCGACTTAATGGGTGTCCACTCTCACCCACCGCTTGCTTGATCGGTGGAGGGTCGTTAGCTGAACGGGTAGGACAATGACTTTAAATTCTCCCTTCATTAAAAGTATTAATGATAAATACTAAGTAACTAAACTCTTAATAATTCCCAATCTTAGTTACTTCAGGAAAAATGTGAATTTGGTGCTAGCCCATGGAATTCACACTTTGTACCTTACCAAGTCGTTGGTGGAGCGTGTGTGGTTAACCGGCACACTAACTTGGACTAGTAAGGACCACGAAGGGTGACTTAATGTTTGTCACAGATCAATTGAGCGTGTGTGGTTAACCGGCACATTGATTATGTGATAATATTAAGGGTACCAAGTGAATTGGTATGGTTATTCACACCTTGTTTTGTGATCCTCGGCATCCCAGTCACAAAATTTGAGAGGGCACACTCGAGATTGAAACATGCCATTGAAAAGTTCAATGAATCTAAAAAGATCTAGGAATTTCAAATCCAATTAAAACCTAATAAATTATTTCGTTTTTCATGGTGGAAATTGGTGAATCGTCATTCGCCTACCTTCAAATATTTTATAGCTTGGATTACGGCATACCTCTTCCAAGTTATAAAATAGTTTGTTGGGTCCTAGCCTTAATATTTCATATTGGGTGTCATATTAAGGAATTTAAATCAACTATCTTGAATATCTCCCAAAACATGTCTGGTTTAGACATTTATGATCTTCCCAAATCTCTTGAAGATGATGTTCCTCAACATCATGCTTCACTTCCTTTATCTCCTCCAATTATTCTCCCTCACCCACAAGTTCTTGAAAAGTTTAAAGTCGCTAGAGCCCTATTGGCAAGTTAAGGTCTTGGTGTGGTCACATCTTGGAGATGTAGTCACATATTGACAAGCCGGGAGAGTTGGGTGTCAAAGTCTCGTGAAAGTTGGATGTTCAATCACTTTCTTAGTAACATAGCGAGTTCTTTTGGAACACCTATGAAAAAGACTATAACAAGACCCTTAATGATTTTATCTATTTGTTAAGATCAACTTCCTCAAAACTTGATGGACATTGACAATAGTGACACAGGAAATCCAGAAAAGCATTCTCTTCCCAATGGAAAGGGACCGGCCATAGTCAACTCGGTTGACCAAATGGTAAAGAGAAAAACTAAGTCTGTGATAGTCCCGTGTACCATTATCAAAGGGTCCATATGTTTATATTGCCAAAGAAAGGGGCATTGGTTGCAAAGCTGCCATAATTTATCTAAGGATGTTAAAGTCGATAAGTTTGACTCTACTTCAGGTAAAGTCCACTATCTAACTCTGCTAAGTTTCTATTCTGAGCTTCTTGATACATGATATGACTGAGTCACATGGTGATGTTTTAAGAATCAAAGAAAAGGTGAAGAAACTTAAAGAAAGAATATGCTGAATCTGATCGCGTAGATGGATTTCTATCGCGTAGTTTGAAGATCGGATTCTTGAGCTACTTCTTAGGAGTTATAATATATTACTTAGGAATAGATAACAACAAGGTTTTCATGTGTATTGTAAGGATAAGTTTTTCCGCAAAGTTTTAAAAAAAAAAGGAAAAAAAAGTGTTTTAATTTTTATTTATTTTAAAAATATCCTTACAATGGCATCTGTGGAAAATTGTTGCTTATATGTTTCCAGTAATAGCAATATTGGAAAGTGGATTTGATTCTTTCATTTGTGGTAGTGTCTGAATTTACCAAATGAAGAAAGTTTTCATCACCCAAGTTTCAATTGGACAAAAACTTGGAATCATACAAGTTGTATTGTATGATGAATGAGAATTTTCATCTTTGAAAAATTAAGACTAATTCTTTGATCACATGTATATGTGAGTCAATTGAAGGACTAAGGAATTAGGTACACTGGGTGTGCACTGGTCAAGGTCCACCACAAAGATTGATTTGTCATGATTTACTAAAGATTAGTAAATATGATTATACTTATAAGGTTAAGTATAATTCTGTAACATTGGAAAGGTTCCAATGTATGGCAGAGCGAATAAGAAGAATCAAATTAGGCAGAAGGATAAAAGTTTCTCAAATCTGAAAAGATGGGAGAGTACTTTAGTATCAGTTTTATGATCATCTTAATGATTTAGAAACCATATCATAAATTCATACTCTAAGGACGTCTTAGTGCATTGTTATGGCTAAGAAGAGAGGTCATGAATTGTTGGATTGGTTAAGATCAAGGAGATGAGTCATACTTCGTTCCAAAACAGTTCTTAGAGTTATACTCCAAGATTGTAACATTGAGTGACATAAAGTAAGGTTTAAAACACTTATCAAATGTAGTGTGAAATGTTTCTACTCTTGTACATTTGAAATTGGTAAGTTGTGATGTCTTGGATGAGACAAAGACCAACTACAACCAATTGTGTGAAGTGTTAGTCTTGATAAGAATCCGCACTATCCCTTGAATATTTGTTTTGTCAAGGAATGGTTCTTGACTAGGAAAACTTATATATCAAGGGGACAGTGGGAGCCTTAAAGATCCTGAAAGAGTTTCAAGATTTAATCAAGAGTAAAACCTGTAATTTATCACTAGCACACGACTTAAGGTTTGCAACCTATCTTGTTGACATATTCTTATTTCTGTACCTACTTCAAATAAGTTGAATTTGCATGTGAGTTATCAGAGTTCAACTTGGAAGCATTGGTGGGCCTTGTGCTACCAAGGTGACAAGAAACTAAGATTGAACAAGTTTAATCCATGTAAGGCTGAATTTCTCACTAACCTTATCTTGTGATTATGGTTTTGACAAATTCGCATGGATAGGAACTCATACACTATAAAATCTAAGTGTCATAAGGTTTCTCTCCGATTCATGAAAATGATGGTGAGGAAACGCTTTCGCTAAGTAGATTTTACGTAGATAGCAAGTGTGTTATTTGCATTTTCAAAAGTCGTTAGTGGAGTGCGTGTGGTTAACCGGCACACTAACATGGACTTGTGAGAAATGGCAAATGCCTAAGCAATTGAGACTATGATTACGGCATCCCTTTTCATAGTTCTGAAAATTGTTTAGACACACATGTGAGCTATCTAAGAAAGGATGTATGAATCTAAATTTCAGAAGTCCAGCAGATTTCTGGAAAAATGTCAGAGTTAGTGGGAGCATAAGTGTTATGCTGATAATCATCATGTTAGTGGGAGCATGATTATTACGTTTAGTGTTGCAAGTTAGCAATGTTAATTATAGAAAATAAAGTTTCAATTCGTGAAGTTGCAGGGGTTGAAAAGTTGTTTTGCTATAATTAAGGGAGAGAAAATTATACTTCATTTCAATTAGCTTAGATTGAAATTTTAATCATCTTTAGTCAAGAATATATACATATATATGAATTTTGCGTTGGAATGGTTCAACTTGAAGAAATTCTATATATATTGCATTTTCATTCGATTATGATTACGACATCCCTCTTCATAGTTAAATTTTGAAAACATGGCAAATAAAAAAAATATATATTGTAGCAAAAGACTGGTTTAATATCATGTCTTTATGTCAAACATCATGAATCGTGTCCCATATGCTTCGGATATAGGATCGATTTCACGTGCTATAATACACATCCTTTCTAAATTTTCCAAATGCTTAAGGCATTTAGAAGGGAAAAGTCTAGAACTGGATATGACTAAAGTGATTAAACAATTGTCGAGGACAATCTAAGATTTACCAAAGATTGGTTTCTCAAGGACAATTGGAAGTATAGTGATATTTCTGGAAGGACCATATTGACATAATCTGTAAGGAGGCAACTCTTGTTCAGAAGTGATAGTCAAAATGGGATCTGGAAATGTTTCAAAGTTAGAAATTATTCAATATTTGTAAGATTAGGAAACTTAATGCAAGAAGGATGTTCCTAAGGAGCTGATCTCCTTTGGAATGCTCTGTAATGGTTGTTGTCAAGTCTTTCTGACTTCGTGCATAATCATTACAAGAGGATCAATGCATATAAGTTTAGAATCTAACAGATTTCAGTAAATGACATGAATTTGGAATTCTCACATTTACAATAAGGATTTGGGATTGTGAAATGAGTATCATTGGAATCATGTTCAATTGATCTACATCACAATGTAAGGATCATAGACAAACATAGTGTGCATACTTGGGGTATGGCATAACTATTGTTTAGAAAAACAAAGTGTACATGCTAGGAGCATGGGACGACTGTTGTTTTTATTCAAGTCTTAAGTTGATTATTTGAAACATTGAATAATGTGTAATCAATATGGTGATAAATAAAAAGTGGTTTTATTTATATTCAAAAGGGTTCTGAGACCATATTAGATTCGATTATTATTGTGTTTCACTTTGCATGTTTTGACTTCCAAAATAGCTAGGTTATTTTTTTTTTCGAATGACTAAGTTATTTAAACACTCCACAGTCGTTCATATGTTGGAAGTAGGTATGAATCAAGACTGTCATGAATCGGGTTTGTAGATGGCTAAATGGGTTTAGTCATGGCAATGGTTGCTACAACATTCATGAGTGCTCATAAGTTATGAGTATTGGAATAAACCCACGCTCACTTGTATCACTTCATGGAATTTATCTCGAGTGATCGTGAGACGGTAATATCGTATAAATCTTCAAACCTAGAGATATGAGTTGTTACCTATGAGTTGGTTGTGCATTGATTGCACGTAAACGCATCAGTAACTTGATGTTATAAAACGTGCCTTTGTGTACAATTCAACAAGTAGTAGAACAAGCATATGAGTTGAAGTTTATCTATTCCTTCTAGAAATAGAAGCGATATCTGGGCCCCTCGATGATTTTGTTGTGACCTATGTACCGGCCGGTCAGAACTAAATTGATGTGTTCGATTAAGTTCTTTGTCAAACAAATTGAAAATCGGGAAACAGACTGCTAGACAATAAGTACGACGTTGTTCCATGTATTTGTCCGGCTGATATCATGAGAACAAAGGATTATATGATCCCTTATCTAATGGACACGTCATTGACAAGGTCAGAGTTCATCTACAAGGTCAGAGTTCGACAGAAGCTTTTGAGAGCTACGATTGCCAGTTGGTTCTTGAAGTCATACACAATAATAGTTTTAGACTTATCCAAGTGGGAGACTGTTGGATTAATGTCTAAGTCCATAACTATAATTGGTAAGACTTGACCCGACCCGGCATGGTCTATTTGGGTTGCAAACCTTCATGCACTTGGATAGACTATAATGAGAGAAATAAGACACTTATGGTTATTAATATATTATAAGTTCTAGTATATTAATAATAAGAATAATAAGATTATTTAATTAGTATTGATCAAGAATTAATCTAGGATTAATTAAGTGATCAAAAGAAGACTAATTAAATATATGGGTTGATTGTGTAAATCATCCATACTTATATAGTGGGCTAATGCTCCATGGATAATCAAGTTGGGCTAAAACCCATAGGATGGTCCATGGATGCTCCATGGTGTATTTGAACCCATGGATCCAAGGAAATGGAAAGCCATGACAATTAAGGATTTACCCTAATTGTAACACTATATAAAGATCTTATTCTTGACAAAAATCGGCCACTAGAATCACACTAGAAAGTGAGAAAAGGGCTAGCCGATTTCATGAAGTGTAGAACTCTCTCAATTTATTCTAAGTGTTTTGATAACTGTGATTCCATTTGAGGCTTCCACACTATTGGGGCTAGGCACTCAAGCTTCATGAAGACTTTCTACATCAAAGAGGTATGTATTCTATCTTGTTACACTCATTGTTTTGTATGCTAGATTAGGATAATACCTTGGATGTTCTTATTTGCATGTATAATAGAGAAAACATAGATCTAAGGTATTTAGGGTTACATGTACACTTAGGAGTGTTAGAATGCTCAAAACCCAACAATGACCACTAGGTTCGGGATAACAACAATCTTCTTAGTCATTACCGAAACAATGGTAACGACATACTTGAATAAAACAAAATCAATTACTGGCTTCTTGGTAACCTTGTGACTTTCCCTAATCCAAGTGTGAGTCCTGTGCTTCCGGTAGTATAGGCCTCTACTACCATTCACACCTACTCATACTCGTCCCAAGTATTGTCCCGCAGTTTTTCCAAGTCACCATACAAGAAAACCATACAACAACTTAACACATCAGATAACAAAACAAAGGTTTTATATTATTTTTTGAAACTGTTACATAGGTGTTCAAGTTCACCCTAGACTATGCCTCTAACGGGCTACATCGTGAGGTACTATCTACACGATTACTCCATAACTCGATCCTCGGATGTCAAGCCTTCACTCTTGAATCCTTGCATTGTCATATGCTTCATCAAGGATCATTTGAAATGCTCTCGCCTTTGGCTTTGGTGGCACATTTGGATTTGTAGCCCCTTCTCTCTTTGGGTAGTCTTGTTTGAAGTGTCCTTCTTCTCCACACTTAAAGCAGACTTCTCTCTTGGTTGTGCATTCGTTGGCGTAATGACCAGTCTTCCCGCATTTAAAGCAGGTCGTATATTTAGAGCATTTCCCGATGTGCTTCTTTCTACACTTGTCACACCATTGCGTTCCTTCTTCAAACTTCGAGAATTTTCTCTTCTCGCTGGACCTTGAAGATCCTTCAAACTTTCTCTTCTCGCCAACCTCCATCTTGCTGGAGGCTCTTCCCTTGATCATATCTTCGACAGACTTGGCAACCCAGATAGCTGCCTCTAGAGTAGGTGCTTGACGCACTGGCACCGCGTACTCCCATGGAAGTCCTTTTGCGTACTTGTCGACTTTCGTCAGCTCATCCGGAACAAGACGCAAGGCGAACTCCATCTTCTCTGTGAAGTTGTTGGTGTATTCATCGATTGACATGCTTCCCTTCTTCAGGGTTAGAAACTGGTTCTCTAGCTCAAGTAGGTTTTGAGCTGAGCAGTACTTTCGTTTGAATTGCACCAGAAATTCTGCCCATGTCAGTTGCAGAGGCTCATTAGGGCTCAGAGTCTTCCCCAAGGTATTCCACCAATGTACAGCGCCTCCTCGAAACTGACGCACTGCAAATGTGGTGTGTAGCTTCCCTCTACAACTGCATGTCATGAAGGCTAACTCCATCTCCGAGATCCAATCCATGACCCCGATCGGATCCTCCTTTCCAGTGAAAGTCGATGGCTTGCAAGTCAGAAAATCCTTGTACTTGCATCCATTCCTCTCGACCTCGTCATCTTGGTTGTTTTGTCGAACTATTGGTGGATTGACTTGACCAACAGTCCCACTGTAGTTTCCTTCCTCAGTCTGCCCTTCGTTCAACTCGGGCTGTTCGATCTGAATAGTGGCTTCCTCACGATTTTGCTGGAGCAAACGTCTAGTATCCTCCATTTGACGATCCAACATCGCTTGGATCATCGCTTGCACTCCGGCCATTGTGACTGGCTCAGCGGCGGCTTCCATCACCGGTATTTGCTCAATCACTGGGGGTTGGTTTCTGTTCCCATTTGCTTTCACGTTTCCGCTACGGGTTCTTGCCATCTTGATCTATACACCGAATAAGGTGAATCTAGATCTTTACTTAGGATTGACGGTTAAATCATCCTTATCACTCCGAAACGTTTATATGCTAGTTCTAATATCGTAGTCGTACGTTTAGAATCCTAAACACATAAGGTTTCTAGATCCGGTCGGCAACAGACCATAGATCCGAACAACTAACAGCATATCAGGCACAAGTATTTAGCACATAAAAGCATTTTAGGCATAATTCCTAAAATAAGCTAGTGCTCACACCTCACAATCATCGCTTAGCATTCTAAGTTTAAGTCTAGAAATAAATCCATATTCCTAGTTCGCTTAAACTAATGCTCTGATACCAACTGTGACATCCCCAAAATCACGGCCAGAAAAGACCGATTTTGTTTATGCTTTATAAAATCAGAGTACTTCATTTTATAAAAAGGTTGCGGAATTTGTTCCCAGAAAAACATGGTAAATACGTTATTAAAACATTTTCAAAGAAACGTATTTATTTCATTTTAAAACGTTTGGGATGTCATCATTAATACAGGAACATAGTAAACAGAACTTACAATTATTCACACTAGTGGTCTACATCTCTTTAAATCTCTCAGTATAATGTCACTTCATATCAACACCTGTGATATAAATAAACTGAGTAGGTCAGGTTGGGAAACCTGGTGAGCACATAGGGATTTCAATCCCACAATGTTATACCATATATATAGTTTAAAATTCACAAAATATACAATTTCACCATACATATATATAAACAACTCTTATCCCACCCCGTCGATCCTCGCAACGAGGCTATCCATACCCTCGGACCTAAGATTAGTCGTTTTACCTACTCCATACTCTCGGATCAGAAATGAATGAATTTACCAAATCCATACTCTCGGACTAGGGACGAATGACTAATCCATACTCTCGGATTAAAGATGAATGATTATGCCTAATCCATACTCTCGGACTAGGGACAATAGCTAATCCATACTCTCGGATTAACAACGAATGATTATGCCTAATCCATATTCTCGGACTAGGGACAATGACTATGTCTAATCCATACTCCCGGATAAGTGACATATACTAACTTCTATTCTCTGAGTTTAACTCACTTGTACTCGTAAGAATATACTACCCAATATTCCTCATATTTAATTTAGGTCTACTCTTTATCCTAAATTATCAAATATAATCAGGTATGTTCTTTAACACGAATTTCAAGCAACATCAATTAACTCGCACATAAACATATAATTAATACTTCAATCAATACTTGTATTAAAATCATGTTCATGAAAGGGACTATGCACTCACCTGAGAAGGTGGTGACTCGGTACTCGGACAACGCTTCGTTTACTTTAAAATAATTTCCTTCAACGAAACCTAGTATTATCACCAAAAGATTTTAGTCTATTATTCGCCGAGACTAATTAATAGTCTAACTATTATTACTATTATATAAGCGTTAAAAAAAATACTTATATAACCCATAATAATAATAGCCCAAGTATTTATTATATGTTCTTAATAACGTTAATATAATTAAATAAAAACTATATTAAAAATAGCGTAGACATAGCTCACTAACAGCGGGTTTTATAGAAAACCAGGCTTTGCTTGGAGCAGCGTTTCCGAACCGAAAAGCTCTTCTTCTCGGAGCCGTCGAGCACTCCGGGGCTTCCACCTCGTGCTAGGGAGGTTCCCTAGGCTTTTCGGGGGATTTTGGGGCTAGAGAGTGGTTCTAGAGAGAGAGTAAAGAGAAGAAAGAATGGGAAAGGTGTGAAGAAAATGAGGGTGGGAGAAGTGGTATTTATAGGGTGAAAATGGCTGAACTTCGTGCCACATGTCACCATCTAGTGGCAAGACTTGGGGATAAAGCAATGGCCAAGATTGTGCCACATCACCCATTTTCGCACAACACACTTCCGACTTCTAAAATCCGTAACTTTCATATACGACCTCCGTTTTTGACGTTCTTTATATCCACACGTAGGTAAAAATAATATCTACAACTTTCATTTTGACTCCGTCGGCTAATTCTCGACCAATCTTAAATTTAACAGTACGAGGCGTTTAGACTGTTAAATGACCGCGAAGAATTCGTAACTCCTTCATACGGACTCCGTTTTCGTCTGTCTTTTTACCGTTGAGTTCCTATTAATGATATATTCAACTCTCATTTATTTCACGTAAGCCAAAAACCGCTCGAACTAAAATTCGAGTTTCGGGGTGTACACTGCTAAGCCGAATCTTAGAAAAATCATAACTTCCTCATACGAAGTCAGATTTGGGCGTTCTTTTTATCGACGCTCTTAGTTTAACATATTCTACGACTTTTGTTTAGATTGCTAAGGCTAAAAAGTCTTCTATTGTAAATTCACTATTTACGTCTTCCTGTGCCATGCCGGTTTTGCCGTAAAACTTCGGCGGGCCATAACTTCTTCGTTATAACTCGGATTTCGGCGTTCTTTATATGTACGGAAACCTTGTGACATATTGTAAACTTGGTTAAGACTATTCATTCTAAATAATCTTTTGTCGAAAAGTCATTTTTGACCCCTATTGCCTCTAAATTGACTAGCCCGGATCTGCAGGCGTTACATTAACCAGGTATCTTATCTTTTCCAAGCTTGAATGCATCATTTATTATATCTTCATATATCATCATTTTCTCAAAAACAGAGTCACCCCTAATTAATTTTACTCATTTACCCATTTATAATATTATTATCAATATGTAATTCATACATATTGATAATGGTTCTTATGGGAATTGTTTTGAATTTTGGAATTTATATGAATCATGATGTGATGGTTATATGTAAATCACATGTAATTCATATGAGATTTACATATGAATTACATGTAAATCACAAGTGAATCGTATATGAATTACATATGATTCACATGTAAATCACAAGTGAATTACATGTGATTCACATGTAATCCACATATGAATTACATGTGATTGACATATGATTTACTTGTGATTCACATGTAAATCACAAGTGAATCACAGATGAAATACATGTGATTCACATGCAAATCACATATGAATTACATGTGATTTACATGTAAATAACATTTAATTCACATATGAATTACATGTTATTCACATGTGATTCACTAGTGATTATTCACTTGTGATTCACATGTAAATCACTAGTGAATCACATATGAATTATATGTGATTCACAAGTGAATCACATATGAATTATATGTGATTCACATGTAAATTACATGTAATTCACATATTAATCACATTTAATTCATATGTAAATCACAAGTGAATCACATAAGAATTACATGTGATTAACATGTAAATCACTAGTTAATAGCATATGAATTACATCTATATGCACACATGTATTTTGTGTGAGTGTTCTTCGTTAATTATTTGTTAAAATTTTCTTTTGAATTTAACATTTAAATTTTAAAAGATACAATCAAATGTGAATATCATATTATATAATCACATATGAATCTTACATGATATATACATGTGCATTTTTGTGAGTGTTTATGCATTAATCAAAATTTTTTAATTTTTTTTTTATAGATTTTGAAGAATTTGAGGAAAAAATTGAAGATGTGAAAAGTGATAAATTGAAGAAAATATGAAAATCTTGATATGAGAAATGACAACACTGTGAATCTTTGTAGTTTTTTTTTTATATATTTTATTTTGTACCAAATATAATACTTGTAGTATTATGTTTATAGATTGATTAATAAAAACGAAATTTTTTATGATTTACTTGAGAATATTATAATATAAAAAATATGCATATATACATTTGAAAAAATATGCATATATGCATCTAAAATATTGATCTTTTTGTTACAAAAATTTGAGGTTTTTTTTAATATTCCAATTTTTTTAATATACTGATTTTTTTTAAATGTAGTTTTTTTTTTTTTTTAAATTTTGGAGTTTTTTTAACGTGCAGTTTTTTTTTTAAATTGCATTTTTTTTTTGTTTTTTAAAATGCATTTTTTTTAAAAAAATTGTAGTTTTTTTTTAATGCAATTTTTTTTAAGTTTTTATAAATAAATAACTTTTTTCAATTATTTTAAATTCATGTTTTCGGAAAAAAAAATTAAAAAATCTCCATTTAAAAAAAAATCAAAAATTATTTTAACAATATCCAAAATTTGATTTATTATATTAATTTTGGTCTAATAACAAAAAAAAAAAAAAAAAAAAAAAAAAAAAAAAAAAAACATTATATGAAATTGGTAAGATTACGATAATTTCCTTAATAAGTTAATTTTGATCTAACGTCCCATATATATATATATATATATATATATATATATATATATATATATATATATATATATATATATATATATATATATATATATATATATATATATATTCACCGTTAGTTTTAAATAGTTTGTTTTAAATAGTTTGTGCATTTTTTTTGTTTGAAGAAAATAGTGTGTTGCAGAAGCAAAAGAGGGTATAAAACTCTTTTCTGTTTCCTAACAAGATATTTATTGCGAGTTATGTGAATATATGATCCTATTTCCTCGTTTTACTATTAATCCGCTCACATGGTAACTTATGCATATTTTCTATGGCTATATGTTGGCTAATTTCTTAAGATTATACTTTTAAATTATCAAAATTATAATTTATCTAGAAATTTTCAAGGATATGCTAAGTAGGATTTGGCTTATGACATATATGGTAGCCCCATGATAATTTTCTCATGTATTGGTAAATTAGATACAATCAGAAAACTTGGTGAAAAAGAAATACTTCAATTTGGTCAAAATCATGAAAGCGTATAACAAAGTCCCTTCAATGATGTGTGTACTTTGTTCTAATTCTTGATTAAAAAGATGGGTTTTGATTAAGATAACTTTGTTTTTGTTGCAGGCTATTTCCTACAACAAAATAAATCTCAAATCAAAGGTGTTACAGAAGTCTTTGATGCTCCTTTTCTTGTTTTAAAGTGTACACAATAATCTTTGTTGGTAACACCCTTTTAAGTTTAATTGCTAAATAATAATTGTTTTTCCACAATAGGTAAGAACTTGATATTTTCAATTTTTTTTTTTTATATAATTTTGTAATATTTTACAGAGTCTCAAATATCGAAAGCATTTTTCTAGTAAAGTGTTAATTGGAATTATAACTGTAGATATTGACTTCTCCTTGATTATTAGAATTGTTGGTCGTAAGTCAGGAATTATTTGGATTTGAAGGTGATACAATTAAAAAATTTCCCCTCAATTAACTATCACAATGTTACTTTAACGGTAAATTATCGATTCTTATTAATTGTCCATCTTACTTTTTAGTTGCTCTTTTTAATGAAAATGGTTTTTCAAATATTAGATAACGTGAATCTTGTTTGGAACGAGTATCGATGGGATCAGGTGACACTTTCTTGGACGAATGTCGTCTCTATTATGTAACAAATATAGTAAGAGTACAATCTGCATAATGGTAACAAGATGTAAATTGTTGTTTCTAGGTATAAAATAAAATACTTTGATATTATTGGTAAAAAAAATGTAGCTCTGTTTCTGGTATGTGTTTTGGAAGCCTTTCATGAAAGGAAAGTAGTTTGTGAGATAGATAATGACAGATATGCTTCTATTCTTTAATATGCTTCTATTCTTTAATATATATATATATATATATATATATATATATATATATATATATATATATATATATATATATATATATATATATATATATATATTCTTTTGTCGAAGGGTTTAGGGTTTGTAGATATGTTATAACTTTTACTCTTGATTGAGAATGTTATATTCAGTATGTGTGTGACTATGAATTTTGTTGTTTATATGCAGAAAATCATAGGAATATTTTGATATTGTCATTTTTAATGCGAGAACCATGGATATGTTGCATGATATGTTCATCCTGATGAAAATAATAAATTTGTTACAAAAAGTTAATCTTCTGTTCAAATGAGTGAACTACATGTTTGACAATTCTATTCACTTGCCGGTCATAATACTTGTTGAAAGCCACAGTCACACTAATTGTTTGCATAATGTTGGATCATGAAACATTTTCATTTTTTAAGGTTATTGTAGAAATACATGTTTCTTTTGATTTCAGATTTACCATGTGAATCCTATTGATTGACATATATAGTTCAAGTTATATGGACTACTCTCTAACCGAGATGTTGATAGATTATTAAGTCATGCTATATCATTGGTGCATATAATTCATCTAATTTGGAGGCAATTTCATAATCCAATATTATGTTAGATTTGATATAAGCCTGATAGTTTGTAATTCATTTTAAATTCATAAAAGAAAAGGGATTTGTTGTCATTTCTTTGTTATATTTTTTATGTGTGATATAGTAGTACTGATGGTTCTCTTTTTTATAATGTAGTTGGCAAATGCATCCAAAGCATACAATTCTCTCAATAATGTAGGTAAGGAAGACTTTATGGTGCCATGGTGGTGTTATCATAGTTTCATGACATTTAGATATAAATTTTCAACATAAATGGGAACACGTTTGACATAAAATTTGATATCATTTAATTTACAATGAGACTACTATATCATTTATTTTTCAATCAGTTACCGTTAGGGCTATATGCAAGAATTAACATTACAATTTCACTTATTTATGTATTATAATTTATAGCATTTTGCCTTCATGTTTATCTATCACTAAATTGTCCTTATAATTTTTATGTTTTAAGGATATTTTACTTCGAAAACACGTCAACAAAATTTAACTAATGCATACATCAAGAACTATATTAATACTTTGCTTTATATTAAGCTTATTATCATTTCTTTCCAAATTCCCAATTTGCCCTTCTCGGACCGTTCTTAGCACAGGCCTCAAACGTTACTAGTATATATATATATATATATATATATATATATATATATATATATATATATATATATATATATATATATATATATATATATATATATACACACACACGTTTGGACCGGCCCTGGGTTCACCGGTAGTTTTAAATAGTTTGTGCATTTTTTTTATTTATCGTCAATTGGACTTTCCAGGTGCCCAAGAGTTCCATATAGTATTCGCATTAGAATTGGACATGAAACTCTCATCAATATGTATTCTAAGCGATTTAACTATAAACGTCCATTATTTCTCGAAAGAACAAATCCAAACCTTGTAGGATAAACAACAAAGATCTATTAAGATTATATAAAAAATAAATAAATTGAATTTTAAAAAAAATTAAAAATTAAAAAAAAAAAAAAAAAAACCCTCTGCGATGAGACCCCCTTTTTGAGCACTTTTCCCTTCTGGCGGGCAGATGTTTCGCAATTTATATAAAAAAGGGGATCTCATCGCAGATCTTACAACCCATATAACATACAGATCTTACAACTAGTTAATTAATAGAAACCTAAAATGCCAACTCACAGGAGACCATTCTCCTAAGAAAACGACATCATCGATATATAATAAATGAGGTAACTCACATGAAAACGCTAATTTTATCTATTATTATAACATTCGTCGTAGCTACCTTCAATACCACGTGAAGACCTTGGAGAGCAAGGATAAACAAAAAAGGCCATATAGAGGGGATCCTTTCCTAAGACCCCTTTGTAGGACAAACTCATTGGTGGTGGTCCAATAATACGGATTGGAATAGTTGTCAAATCCAACCAAACTCTAACCCACTTTTTCCTGTTAATAATAAGATATATATATATATATATATATATATATATATATATATATATATATATATATATATATATATATATATATATATATATATATATATATATATATATATATATATATATATATATGGGTAAAGTGAATATACCTAACAACCTTATATAAGCTTAGGTACCTAACCACATTATACTACATTGTTTTGCATTATATTTCCATTGCAATCGTCTAAGGTTCTTAAACTTCAACCCTTAACTTGATTTACTTCCAATATTTTCAGACATTCACCATTATATTCCTCATACACCATTTGATTTGTAACGGTAGTATATGAAGCCCACCAGGGGGTCTCCGATAGAAAGACGTTATTTGAAGGAAGATAATGGTGAAAGTCCAAAGATTTTGGAATCAATCAAGTTATGAGGTTGAATTTTAAGAACTTTGAGTGATTACAATGCAAATATGATACAAAATTACATAGTATAATGTGGTTAGGTACCTAAGCTTATATAAGGTTGTTAGGTATATTCACTTTACCCTATATATATATATATATATATATATATATATATATATATATATATATATATATATATATATATATATATATATATATATATATATATATATATACAATAACCGTTTACCCGCGCCAAGCGACGGGTACGAATAGTTTTTTAAAAAATTCATTTCTAGATACAATTAGTTTCCTTTAGGCACAAACTAGTTCCTTACCGTTTTTTGGCGGGGTGTTTTGTGTCGGATAGTTCATTTCAATGGGTAGTTTCTAGCTCGATGAATATTTGTACAATGTGGTGGGCAAATAAGTACAATTCATGGCTACACCGTGAGCTAAGGTATTTTGTGGGTATTTGAGACCATTTAGGGGGTTCAAAACAATATTTTTTTTTCTAACTTTTAATATCTAGAAAAGTATTTTTTGGGCATTCAGGATAGTAGAAGGGGTGAAAACTGGTCTTTGGAAACCTCTAAAACTTATAAACAATATATTGAAGAAATAATTAATGAAAACAATATATATTTAATATACAAAAATCGATTTTTTATAGGTGTAAAATCCTAACTTGTGATCATTAGGTGACCACAAATATTAATGGGAAATTGGAAAAAATAGCAACATACTATGTAGAAACATAGAATGACTAACAATAATGAATCTTTTAATTTTCATATTTTTAAATCCATGAAACGTAAAAGAAGAGAATGGAAAAAAAAAAGGTAAATCATATTAACTAAGTTTTATACATACACAAAGTCACATACATATATAAACACACACAATCACATGCACTTATAGTCGATGTGTACAAACTTATATATGAAAACTTTCCCTTTAGCTTATTAACGATCTACATTTGTGAAATTTGCGATAAGATGGCTATTATTATTATAATTAATGTCCAGGTTACTATAACTTGATGATCTTTAGGTTCTAATAATTTGATGGTTTACCTTTTTAACATTTTTAGAAAAAATGAAGCACAAATGCTTTAGGATCAAAAATATCTTTATGTTTTGCAAGTGTATGATAATTCACATGAGATCTACATACTATATTTAGGTAATAAAGAATATAAGATAATATAAAAAAAACTACAAGAAAATATTAAGATCTCCAAGGTTCTTAACCGCAAACTTCTTTTAAACTCACTGTCGCTATACAGCAAATCCATGGATTTCTATGAAAAAAAAGATATACAATTGGTTATTTTCGTGAATTTCTTTCGAGAGAGAACGAAAGGTCCTTTATCACCAAAAATAAAAACAAAGGTATAAGAAACCATTTTTAGACTAAGCTCATCATATGTGACAAACTCCAATAAGATATTGTCACTCCAGTAAGATAAGCACCATATTGGTTTTGCTCCTCATTACCTAATAGTAAAATTGAGCTGAAAACCAATGAAATTGTACAGGTTGAACGCCCAAGTGTTAACAAAGAAAAAGTACATCAAAGCATCAACTTTTTGCCACAATTTAAAACCAGCCAAATACTTAAGAAAACTTCAAAAAGGTGAATAAAAACAACAAAAAAGTCCAATCTGTAGCAGTTGATACAACTTTTACATGTTAAAGAACTAAGCTGCATTTTTCTATATTACCCTTTCATGAATTCCCACATATAGTCCCATTAAAAGCTTAAAAAAACTATATAACTTACCTTTGTGTATGTTTGCACACATTGAGTTTGATTATCCCAAACTTGTATCCTAATAACAACAAAAATGTTTATAAACACATGCCTAACCGCTATACAAATATCAATAAAGGCTTTCAAAATCAAGATATTAAAACATAAGAAAATTGCAGCTAAAGAACATAGATCCATACTGTTACCAATGGTTCATTGATAGATTTCTGGTTAGAATCATGTATCTAAAATTGGAATATGGAATTAGAGACGAAAATTCTCAGATATAGTGAAGGGAGCCGAGTAATTACCATGGAGAAATTAAGGGAGAGAAAAGAATTAGAAAATGAAAATCCAAAAGAAAGGGACAATACTTGGAAAGTAGTTGAAGGTGGCACAAAATGATTTCAGTGATGACATCCATGGCAGTGGATGGTTAAAGGGTGCAGGCGGCACCACCACCATCAATGTAGTTTAAAACACAAAATATTGAAATTCAAAATTAAAAAAAAAAAAAAAAAAAAAAAAAAAAAAAAAAAAAAAAAAACTTGAGAAAATATAAAATTTGAAAAATCAGTGAACAAGCCTGATGATTCTCTTTGTGTTGAATGCACCTTACATCATATGTATTGGATATGTATTCGCGGATCATAAATGAAATAATATAATTCTACATTAATCATCAAACTAAAATCATACACAAAGCACCAAATGAAATAATGAAATTACCATAATACTGCAATATTAAAATTCCATTGCATGAAACAGATTAAAACCTGTCAGTGGCAAAAGTATCCAGAATTCTCAACCACGATTCATTTTATAAGGAAAGCGGTCCTTGGAGCTTGTGGTCCTATTTTTCAACAAGAACAAATGTTTTTTAGACTGTTTTGCCCTTGAATACATGTAATTATGTGTAGATGGTCCAAGTTACTTATTTTTTTTAAATAAGACCAACATGAAAATATGGTGAGGACATCAGATATATTGTGATCAAATACAAAAAAGAAACTATATAGCTTACCTTTGACTTTATGTATATTTTCAACTGAATATTTAGTCAAGCTTTTGTATCCTGCAATTTCAAAACATTATGAACCTCATCAAAACTCGTTTCAACGGCCCCGTCTAATTAGTAATGATCATAGATCAAGGCCAACAAAAAGATACAATTATGTATGTTACAAATAACAAAGTAAAAAACAAAGAAATTACATAAATAATGACTACAATTACTAATCATACACATTCCATGACCATAGTTTTGCCTAAAATAGAGATTTTCTCGTCGATCATACCACAAAATAACATGTTTTACCATAAAATCTACAAAATCACATGCATTACCTGATTATGTAGCAACAATTTGCCTTGAAACATACCTGCTTTTATTTTTTTCTCTATTTTTGAAACTTTACTATTCACAGAGAATCGATATCTAATTGCCCTTCTACATTAGATATTTGATTCTTATTTCTTGGTTGGAATTTGTTTTGGAAGCGAGACATGGAAGAAAATTGAAGGTGAATATGTTTATCCATGTTTCTTTTGAACAAAATCATTCGTTGCAGTAATCGACGACACGACAATGGCCTTCTATAAATCTACTTCAAAAAATTCACTTAATTGTCCTACAAATCTACAAAATATGACTTACATTCAAATAAAGACAATTTTTTTGATCTTTTCAAGTATATTTTTATTAACTTCCTTTTACCCATAATAAACAATATCAGGTCAACCCTTCAACATTGCCTTAAGTTCCATAATTGATAGTTCATCTAACTGAAAATCAAAAACCACAAGTAGATAAACAGATCCGATGAACCAAATGCAATTAAAAATATTATATGTCATATTAAAACTAAAACTAATAGCAATGTAAATTTCACTTTTCTATTTTAAAACAATTAAATGTACCTTAAAAAACAAACATACCATCGATTTCGAAAGGTTGTAGGTTGAATATTGCAAAAAAAAAAAATATACAAACTAATCGTTCACTTTTTTAATATATAGCTTGAATCTTGAAAAAGATACCAACAAATTGAAAGAGTGTGTCATCCCAGATAACAAAAGCAGGATGATAAGCTTTAGGGAAATTCCTGTAGAAAAAGAAAAACCCATCAAACATTACATTAAACAACTCAATCCAGTTAATTCAAACCATGTAACCTAAATGAACTCAATCACCACACGCATCATTAAAGGAAATCAAGAAAGCATCCTCCTATCAAAAAAGAAAGTACAACATCATCTGTAGCAGGCCTAAGTCCGGACTGCATCTCCCCTGAAATTGTAGATAGGAGGGCGGAGATGGAGGAAGGATAAATATTTGGTTAGGGTTGGTTGAAGGAGACATGTCACTGATGATAGATTTGGATACATGTCACTGATGATAGATTTGGAGACATGTACTGTGATAACTTCCTTTTACCCATATGCCATGCCCCTGAATCGACGGTGATAGATCTTTTCAAGTACTATGTATATCAGTTAGTGGCGGATGTCAGGGAAGCATCGATTGCGGTGCCTGTAACGATGAGTGGTGTAGTGGTGGTGGGGTTGGATCGTAAATAAGGTTAGAGAGAGAGAGAGGCAAGTATGGATTATGGTGGCGGTTCGTTGTCAGAAAATCGGTGCGATTAAAGAGAGACGGTGGAGATGGAGGTTAAATGTGATGCTTGTGTGGGAGAAATGAGGATGAAAGCAGTGACGGAAGCTCTCCGAGTAGGGTTTAGGGGTATTGGATTGAGCGAAACTGTGATATCAAAGAGAAATGGAAGAAATGATATTATTGTTTAATTTTTCTCAATTAACAAAACGTATGCGTTTTAGTTAATTAGAAGGAAACGTCATAAGTTACTATTATTAAACAATAGAAGCGTTATAAGCTTTATGTCTAGTAACAATAAGCATAATATGATTGTAAATGATGTATTAAGTTTTGTACCTCTTAATTTTCAAGAAATAAGCAATATGCTTAATAATATAGTAAATATATATATATATATATATATATATATATATATATATATATATATATATATATATATATATATATATATATATATATATATATATATATGGAAAAGTGAATATACTCTTAAGGGTATATAAACTTAGGTACCCAAACTCATAATAATACGTCGCTTTGTTTGATATATCCATTATAATATTGCTAAACTTCAATCATTAACTTGATTTATATTCAATATTTTTAAATTTTCACTATTATCTTCCTCTTACATCACATCTTTTTGTTGAACACTTAATAGGCTATTATATTATTGTTGAAAATGGAAATTATGTAAGAGGAAGATAAATATGAAATTTGTAAAAATCTTTAAAGTAATTCAAGTTAGAAGTTGAATTATAAGAACATTGGACAATTATAATGTCTATATATGATACAAAACGATGTGTATGTTGAGTTTGGGTACCTAAGCTTATATACCCTTAAGGGTATATTCACTTTTCCTATATATATATATATATATATATATATATATATATATATATATATATATATATATATATATATATATATATATATATATATATATATATATATATATATATATATATATAGGAGTGTTCAATTGAGAAAAAAAATTGAGAATGAGAGAATCATTCTCAGCCAATCATTTATTTTTATCGCAAAAACCTTCAACGTACCGGCGGAAATGGGAAACGAATGCACATGTGTTTTCCAACAAAACATGTTTCCTTAAACTATGCTAATAATTACCTTAATATGTACAAAAACATAGTTTTTTCGGGTTTTTTTTATTTTTATTTTTAAGAAGCTATTTTAATTGAAAAATGATTTTAAATATACCAAAGTTCATTATTTTTTATTCTCTACAAATAAACATCCATATTGAAATAGTTTTAAAATAAAATAAAAAAATTATTTTCTTTATATTTTCGGCTATCGGTATTCATAAGTGAATAAAAATGAATCAGATTTTTACTACAGTACATTCGTTATTCACTTATGAATAAAAACTATGATTAATTTTTTTAACAATTTAAGTATCATTCATATATAAATATAGCATATACTAAATATAGTATATTCACTTGTGAATGTTAGATGGTATATTTATTTATGAATATTATATGATATTTTCATATGTGAATATTATATAGTATTACATGGTATATCACATGAGAATAGTACATAGTATATTCATTTGTGAATATTAGATCGTATATTCACTTATGAATAATAGTTGGTATATTCATATGTGAATATTGCACAGTATATTCGTGTATGAATATTAAGAGGTGTTTTTAGAAATATATATAATTTTTATATGTTATTCACATATGAATAAGATATAGACTTGCATATTTGTTTTTGTTGGAATAGTGTCTAAGGCTGCAACTATTTTAGGCAAGTATTCGACCCGATTGTGCATGGTCCTTTTGGGTTGCCTTCACCATAGCAACTTGACAGGATGATTTATTATGAGAGAATAGATATTATTAATATATTATGAGAATAATATAAGGGATAATAATATTTTTATTTGATTAATATAAGTCATGGATTAATTAGTATTAATGTGGTGACTTAAAGAGATTAATTAAATAAGAGGGTATAAACTGTCAATTGTTTGATAGTTACACTCTGGGCTATGAATCCTTAAGAGATAGGGTATGGACGATTTCTAGGGCTAGGATAAGCCTCAAAATCGTCCAAGGCATATCTAAGGAAAGGATTAGGATTTCTTAGAGTCTAAGTTATCCAATTAAGGTTTAAGGGTGAAACCCTAGGAGCCTTACAAGTATAAATAGACCCCTTGGGATAGGGAAATCGGCACCTCTTCTAAAGCAAGGAAACCCTAGCCGATTTCCTCCTCTCTCCTCTCTCTCAAATCATTCTCGTTGCTAGTTGGTGTTTGTAAGCCATTAGAAGACTGACAATTGTGACTCTAAAGCTCCAAGAACAAGAAGATCAAACAAGTGTTTCAAGGTAAGCTTCTAACTCTAGTTTTGTATTGTTCTTATACCTAATTAGCCATTAGAAGTCTTGGATTGAATGCATGTTTAATTAGAGAAACCTAGATCCAAGCATTAGGGTTTTTATGTGCACATAGGAATGTTCATATGTCCAAAAACCTATCAGTGGTATCATAGACTAGATTGGTTTCTATTAAATTGTTGCTTGATTGTTTGAATCTTACCTGCAAAATTCAATTTTTGTGATTTTGAGTCATGGACTCGGCAAGTCCCATAGTGGACTCGGCGAGTTGGCCTGACTCGACGAGTCCAGAGTGGGTACTCGGTGAGTCCGAGCGTCAGGAAGAGCGAAAATCGGGATTTTTTCATATTTATCTTATGGAAACTTACCTTTATCATATTAGATCAACCCAAATCCAATTTTATGATATATATCTGACTATATTTTTGATCTAATAGAAGATATTTATCAATTAATAAAATATTTAATTTCCTTATATGATAATTATTAATTATTTTGATTAAATTTGTAAATTGTTTCTCAAGAGATCATAAATAAATCAAATATGGATAATTATGTGATTAATTGTGAATTTGAATTATTTGCTATTTGATCATTTATGTTTCAAATGTTTAAAAACTTGCCCTCAAGTTTTGAAATTTATGTTTTGTGATTAAAAGTTTAATTTAGACAATTTAAATTTCAAACGCTAGAATTTTACAAGTTTAAAATCCAACCCTATACTAATATAATATTACAATATTAATATCTATATATGTATAACTTAAATTCTAGTCTTACCGTTAGTAGGCCTCATTCACAAAGTCGGTCTATAAGGTGGGTATAAGGTTGCGGCCTATAAAATGGCGCTTAATGGGTGTACACTCACACCCACCGCTTGCTTGATCGGTGGAGGGTCGTTAGCCGAACAGGTAGGATAGGGCAACCTCATCCTCTCATTAAAAGTATAATATGAAATACAAAGTAACTACATGTTTTCTTAAAATTTCCCAATCTTAGTTACTTTAGGAAAAGTGAATTGATGCAATCCCATGAAATTACACTTTGCACCTTGCTAAGAAGTTAGTGGAGCGTGTGTGGTTTACCAGCACACTAATTGGTTCTAAGCGAAGGTGGCAAAGGGTGATTCATTGCTTATCATAGTTCGATGGAGCGTGTGTGGTTTACCGGCACATCGAATAGGTGATCGATACAATGAAGGCACCATGTGAATTTGCATGGTAATTCACACCCGCTTTTGTGATCCTCAGTATCCCAGTCACAAACAAGAGGGGCATATCGAGATTTAAACATGCCATTGAAAAGTTTCAATGAATCTCATCCAAACCTAGGAATTCTCAATACATTTAGGACTTAAAGTTATGTTTTTCATGGTGGAGAATTAGTGAATCGTCATTCACTTACCTTCAAATTGTTTGCATATTATATTATGTATCCCTTCTCTAATGTGTAAATATTGTTGTTGGATCCTAGCCCTAATTTTTCTTATTGGGTGATAATTAGGGATTCATATTCTAATCTATCTTTGTCCTTTCTATTTATAGATGTCGAACGCTAACAACGATGCTGCGAGTTCATTCACTTTAATGAGCCTTTGTCAAAAGGTCACCTTCGATGGAACGAACTTTAGCGAATGGATAAGATACATTCACATGATTGCTCGCTATGAGGATAAGGAGTATGTCCTCGATGAGAAGCTCGAGAAAATCAACTGTGAAATCGCTACTCCGGCTGAAATGACCGCTTTTGAAACTCACGAGCATGATGCAACGAAGGTACATTGCATCATGATCGCCACTATGAACTCCGAATTCCAAAAGTCCTACGAGGACATGTATCCGTACGAAATGCACCAAGACTTGTTGGAGAGATACCATTAAAACGCGAGACAAGAGCGTTATGAGATTTTCACTAACATGATTTCCGCTAAGATGGGTCATGGAGAGTCTCTTACCGTGCACCTGCAAAAGATACAAAGGTATGTCGACCGTCTTCGCAAGTTGAATGTTGACTTTGGGGAAGACTTGGCGATCGACATGGTGCTTCACTCTTTGCCTCCAAGTTACAATCAATTTAGGATGACCTATCACATGAACAAAGAAGAGGTCACCCTAAGAAAACTCCAAGATCTCTTGAGGGTCGCTGAGAGCAACTTCAAGGACAAGTCTGTTGCACCAACTCCCAATCCGCTCGTCGCTCCTGTCTTGGCAATTGGACAAGGAAAGGGAAAGAAGAGGAAGGCTTCGTCTAAGAACTATCGCAAGGTTAAAGCCCGAGATGGTGCCTCTTCTAGTGGGACCAAAGTTGATCCCGCTAAGCCCTGCCCTAACCCGAAGGAGGCAGAGTGCCACCACTGCCACAAGATAGGACACTGGAAGAGAAGCTGCCCAGAGTACCTGCAAGCCATCAAGGAAGGAAAGATCAAGCCATCTTTCGCAGGTATATACACAATTAAATCTAACGATTCATCTCATGATATTTCTTGGGTTCTTGATACCGGTTGTGGTTACCACATTTGTTCTAATGTGCAGGGACTAAGAAGAAATAGAGATGTGGAGCATGGAAGAATAAATCTAATCATGGGGAACAGAAGATCGTCGCCTGTGACCAAGATTGGAGTGTATTCTTTAGTTCTTAGGAATGGTTTATCATTAGATTTAAACAATTGTTTCTATTCGCAAGAAATGGCTAGAAACATCATTTCATTTCATGGCTTGTTTAGACAAGGTTTTAGATTTTCTTTTAATAATGAGAATGGTTCTATTTTGGCTTATCTGAATGGTGTCTTTTATTTTGAAGTTATACCATGTAATGGAATTTATGAAACTGTTATGATTGTTTATAACTTAGGAAATGATGTTTTATGCATGGATTCTTCCAATAGTATGGATAAGGCATCCTTGTGGCATTGTCGTCTTGGACATGTCAACAAGAAACGCATAGCCCAACTCCAAAAGGATGGAGTGTTGGAGTCATTCGACCTTAGGGAAGATGACACATGCGAGTCTTGTTTACTTGGAAAGATGACTAAGTCACCCTTCGCTGGTACATGCGAAAGGGGTGAGGTCTATTGGACCTCATACATACCGATGTGTGTGGACCTTTTAGATCTACCACGAAGGATGGAAACCGCTTCTACATGACTTTTACCGATGACTATAGTAGATATGGGTATATCTACTTAATCAAGCAAAAGTCAGAAACTTTTGAAAAGTTCAAAGAGTTCAAGAATGAAGTGGAGAATCAATTGGGCAGGAAAATCAAGATGCTTCGATCCGATCAAGGAGGAGAGTACCTAAGTCTTGAATTCCACGATTATCTCAAGGAGTGTGGAATAGTTTCACAATTAACGCCACCTAGGACACCGTAGTTGAATGGTGTGGCAGAAAGACGTAATCGAATCTTGTTGGACATGGTTCGCTCTATGATGAGTCGTGCTTCACTATCTATCTCTTTTGGGGGTATGCCTTAGAGACTGCCGCCCATATCCTTAACCGAGTCCCTACTAAGAAGGTTGCCAAAACACCTCATGAGATGTGGACGGGAAAAGCTCCTTCGTTAGCACATATCAAGGTTTGGGGTTGCGAGGCTTTCGTAAGACCAGATACTCACGGCAAGCTCGAACCTCGTGGTGAGCGATGTATTTTCATCGGCTACCCGCAGAAATCCTTTGGATATCTCTTCTATAGACCGAAGGACAATGTTGTCTTTGTTGCGAGGAGAGGAGTTTTCCGAGAGCGAGAACTCATAGGCCAAGGAGACAGTGGGAGGCAAATCGAGCTTGAAGAGATTCAAGAATCGATAGATGAAGGAACCTCTACCGCTGGCACTCAACCCGAGGAGGAAACTCCGGTTGAATCGATTGACGTATCATTACCTCTTAGACGTTCTGAAAAAGTTAGAGTTCAACCCCTGTTGGATGTTTTCATATTACTACCGAAGGGGACATGTATATTAGTGATAGTACACTAATAAACCTTGATGAACCTAATAGCTATAAGGAAGCCATGGCAGGCCCGGAGTCTACAAAATGGAAAGAGGCAATGGATAGCGAGATCCAATCCATGTATGATAACCAAGTTTGGAATTTGGTTGATAATGTGCCCGGACGTAAGACCGTTGGGTGCAAATGGATCTTCAAGAAGAAGACCGACTTGGATGGAAAAGTACACACGTATAAGGTGCGATTGGTTGCGAAGGGCTTTACTCAAACTCCCGGAGTTGACTATGATGAGACCTTCTCACCAGTTGCGAAGATAAAGTCTATTAGAGTGATGCTAGCTATTTCCGCATTTCATGATTATGAGATTTGGCAAATGGATGTCAAGAACACTTTCCTTAATGGGAAGTTGGTTGAGGATGTTTACATGGCTCAGCCAGAGGGGTTTGTGGATCCGAAGCATTTGAATAGAGTGTGTAACCTTGAGAAGTCCATTTATGGACTAGAGCAAGTGTCTCGCAGATGGAATCTTTGCTTCGATGAGAGAGTCAAAGAGTTTGGATTTGTATGAAGCGAAGATGAATCGTATGTATATGTCAAAGCCAGTGGGAGTGTAGTAAGCTTCCTCGTTCTATACTTTGATGACATATTACTCATAGGAAACGACGTCCCGACTCTACAGGAGGTTAATTCCTGGCTCGGGAAGTGCTTCGCTATGAAGGACCTCGGAGAGGCTTCCTATATTTTGGGAATAAGGATAGTAAGAGAAAGAAGTAAGAGACTATTAGGACTTAGTCAGAACACTTACTTGGAGAAGGTACTAAAACGTTTTAGTATGGAAAACTCGAAGAAGGGAGAATTACCAATACAAAGTAATGCCAAGTTGAGTAAGACTCAAAGTCCGAGTATCGAAGCTGAGATAGCTTAAATGAGCCGAGTTCCATACGCTTTCGCAGTTGGCTCAATCATGTACGCTATGACTTGTACTTAAAGATATTCTTCATAGTACCTTAAGTACCTTCGGAGGGAGAAGGAATGGTTCTTAGTCCTCGGAGGGAGTGATGACTTGAAGGTGCGAGGGTATAGTGACGCCAGCTTTCAAACCGACAAGGACAATTACCGTTCGCAGTCAGGCTGGGCTTTACCTTGAATGGAGGAGCAGTGACTTGGAAAAGTTCCAAGCAGGAAACCATAGCTGATTCAACGTGCGAATCATAGTACATTGCAGCGAGCGAAGCGTCGAAGGAGGCAATATGGCTGAAGAACTTCATTGGTAATCTTGGAGTTGTACCTACCATAAAGGAGCCCATGGAAATTTTATGTGATAATGAAGGAGCGGTTGCCTTGACCAAGGAACCGAGAGAACATGGTAGATCACAACATATCGATAGAAAATATCACTTTCTTAGACATCGTGTAGAAGAAGGACAACTCGTAGTGAAGAGGATATCATCAAAAGATAACCCAACAGATCCGCTTACGAAGGGACTGAGTAGGGTTAAGCACTTGCAGCATGCTAGGAGTATTGTGCTGAAGGATGATATTAGCATAGATTAGATAGTATTAGAAACGTATAATAGATAAATGTAATTAACATTTAATGATTAAATAAAGGAGTTTTATTTATAAGTAATGTTACTGTCTTATGTTAATTGTTTAACTATTGTTTCACTTTGCATGTTTTGACTTCCAGAATAATTGAGTTTATTAAGAATAATCGAATTATTCAAATTGTCCACAATCGTTCACATGTCGGAAGTAGATATGAATGAAGATTGTCATGAATAGGTGTGTAGATTGTCTAAATGGTTTTAGAAATAGCAAAAGATTGCTGCAACGTTCATGAGTGCTTATGAACTAGTTTTGAGCATTGGAACAAACCCGCGCTTGCTGGAATCACCTTATGGAATGTGATAAAAAGGGTGATCGCAAGACGATAATATCATATAGTCTTAAAACCTAGATATATGGTTTGTTATTTGTTAATTGATTGTACATTGATAAAGCGAAAATGCATTGGTAACTCGACGTTATAAAACGCATTGTTGTGTATAGTTGATTAATGAATAAGTAAATGCATATAAGTCGAAGTTTATCTGTAACTTTTATCCTAAGAAGGAAAAAGCGATATCTCGGCCGCTCGATGATTTGATTTGACTTATGTGCCAGGCCCGGTCAGAACTGAATTGATGTGTTCGATTAAGTTCTATGTCAAATAAATCGGAGATCGAGAAACCAAATGCTAGACTAATTATTCCATAGAATTGTCAGCATGATATCTAACAGAGGACTGTACGATCTCTTATCTAAAGGACAAGATTGATTAGATCAGAGTTTGACAGCGTCTTTGAGAGCTACGATTGCAAATCGGATTGTACGTGTGCATATAGTTACTAGACTTATCCAAGTGGGAGACTGTTGGAATAGTGTCTAAGGCTGCAACTATTTTAGGCAAGTATTTGACCCGATTGTGCATGGTCCTTTTGGGTTGCCTTCACCATAGCAACTTGATAGGATGATTTATTATGAGAGAATATATATTATTAATATATTATGAGAATAATATAAGGGATAATAATATTGTTATTTGATTAATATAAGTCATAGATTAATTAGTATTAATGTGGTGACTGAGATTAATTAAATAAGAGGGTATAAACTGTCAATTGTTTGATAGTTACACTTTGGGCTATGAATCCTTAAGAGATAGGGTATGGACGATTTCTAGGGATAGGATAAGCCTCAAAATCGTCCAAGGCATATCTAAGGAAAGGGTTAGGATTGCTTAGAGTCTAAGTTATCCAATTAGGGTTTAAGGGTGAAACCCTAGGAGCCTTACAAGTATAAATAGACCCCTTAGGATAGGGAAATCAGCACCTCTTCTAAAGCAAGGAAACCCTGGCTGATTTCCTCCTCTCTCCTCTCTCTCAAATCATTCTCTTTGCTAGTTGGTGTTTGTAAGCCATTAGAGGAGTGACAATTGTGACTCTAAAGCTCCAAGAACAAGAAGATCAAACAAGTGTTTCAAGGTAAGCTTCTAACTCTGGTTTTGTATTGTTCTTATACCTAATTAGCCATTAGAAGTCTTGGATTCAATGCATGTTTAATTAGAGAAACCTAGATCCAAGCATTAGGGTTTGTATGTGCACATAGGAATGTTCATATGTCCAAAAACCTATCAGTTTTGTATTTTAATAATCACATATTGATTCAGGTGAGAAAAAAACATATTCATATGTGAATATAACGTGGTAATTTAGTTTATGTATTTCATCAAACAGTTGGAGTGCATACAAATTAACTTTTTTAAAAATATAATAAATATGATACTTTGATTATTTAAATCTTACAAAATAATAGATTGGTAGACAAATATATGAGAATTTTCAAACAAAAAATGATTTGATCTTTTTCTAACCTTAATTTGATGCTTTATTTGTTGAACGATGTTGAATGAATGATACGAATTGAATTTTTTGTTGATTATCGATGATGTTCTTCTAATGATGTTGGGAGTACAATTAATCGTAGATATTAAAGATATGTTCGTATTTAAGTAGAATTGAAGGTTGGATTAAAAGAGCAAAAAAAGAATGACTTTCAACTATTGTTTAATTCTCTACACTTACGTATTTGTGATTAAAGGCTATTATATCAAATTTACAAGTTTGCCACCGTGTTCTTTATGTTTAGAGGCTAATTAAATGAGTGGCTGAGAATAATTCCCCCATTTTCAATCTTTTTTATTTTCTCAAGTGAACCTTTTTTTTATATAAGACGGTTCACTTGAGATTAAAAAAATAAAGATTTTGAGATTCAACTTCAGTCATATATTTCTCATTTGTTCACAGATTAAGTGATCATATATGATAATGATTGGTGAGTGGTGACAGAAGGCATGGTGGTTTTAGAGGTGGCGGTAGTATAAGCAGTGTTGTAAAACTCGTCGACTTTGCCGATGACTCCTCCGAGTATTCGCTACTTGGCCCCTTACCGAGGCGAGTTACAGAATCCCGAGTAGCCCCGATCGGCCGCTTACTGAACTGAACAATGTTGTAAACGTCGGTCAACTCGGTGATTAATATGTATAATATACTTAATAATTTATTATTTAACACACACATGTGATTATTAGTACGTATATATCTTAATTTTTCAATAATTACCCATGAAGTGAAACCATTATGTATTTTTCATTTTTTGTGTATTCATATTTATCTATTTTTTTTTTTTTTCAATCAACTTATTGTATTAACTTATGATTTCAACATATAATTTATCTAAAATTATTTCTACATTAATTACCGAATCCAAGTACTCTCCGAGTATTCTCGAGTACTCGCTATTCGGTAGTTGGCCGAACAGGTACCGAATAACGAGTTCTACAAATTGAGTATAAGTGACGGAGATGTCAGTGGTAGGTTTCAAATGCGGACATAGGTGGTGGTAGTGGTGGTGGCAGTGACGATTGTGTTGGTGGGGAAGGTGGCGGAGGTGAAATGAACGGATGACACTACATAATCATTTATGATTATAAGTCACCCACCGCACAAGGAACGAACGACACTCCATATATAAGGGTACTATTATAATCATATCTATTATTATTTATAGTAAACTGTTAAATTATTTAATATCATTTTAAATAGGAAATTGGTTTTAATTCGTCTTCACCACCACTAGAAATAATCGATCAATTTATGGTGTTTCTCTACGCCTCTTTTCGGCTTCTCCATCTTTGTTTCTCAAATCGTCGGCAGCCATCCCTCTATTTCTCTAAACTCTTCGGCGAGCAAATGCACCCATACCTCCGGACACCCACATAAATAACCTCGTTGCCTGTTGCTCATGAAATAAAGTCGAGAATGAATAAGAGATGTTCACGAGGCATCAAAAATCTAAAGGAAGAAGATGAAGAGATTAATAGAACTTCAACCGATGTCATATTACTCAATCATTAAGGGCCATAATCGATCCAGTATTCTGTTAAAACTTCTTGTTAAATATCTTTGGAAGATTTATTTCTTTTGGTATATAATTGTTGATTTATTAATATGAATTTATGGTTTATTATATATGTTGTTGTTCTCAATCTTCAATTTCGTTGGTATTGATATGATCAAGAAGAACCAGTATTTCATTGTTTCTTTTATGAAATCACTATTTTCGTTCTTCAAAAAAAATTACTAAAATGAAAATGGGATGATAATCGACTAAATTTCTTCAACTTTTTCCGTTACTTATATATATTTCCAAAAAACATGTGATTATCTCTAAATTTTTTTCAATAAAAAAATGTAGCGTTAGATGTTCATGTCATTGCTCATAGTTTCCCCTTGAAGGGTTTTTTTTTTTTTTTTTTTTTTTTTTTTTTTTTTTCATCCAATCTACAACGATTAAAGTAAAACTCACGGATATTATTTTCAATCATTCATCTCTTATATTAAAATCATTTATCATTTCAAAAAAAAAAAAAAAAAGATTTTGGTTGATCCCAGAATATATGAAACAAGCCAAAGCCAATTGTTAGTCATTCATTCTAAAATCTTATATAGAAGTAGGCTTAAAAAGAAAAAACAAAAACAAACTATAAAAAATGCTAGTCCTTAATGTGAGAATATTTTTTTTTAGAATTCGTTAAACTTAGAATGCTTATTCCGTTTTATTCTTTTAAGAATGTATTTGATAAATATTTGACATGTTGTCATAGATGTTCCTTATGGAATGCATCATTTTTTTTTATCATAGATGTTTCTCACAAAATGACTTTTATTTTTTTTCTTGGTCGTGAACAGGGGATTTTAGTTTGTTATTCTTAATGAATTTATCATAAAGGGCCTCAAGGTAATAGAGATAAATTGTGCATTAAGGAGAACATGATGATCAAATACCTAAAGGTTGGACGACGATGTGTGGGATGAAGATGAAAAATGATCATCTATATTCCAAAAAGAAAGAAATGTTTTTATCTTGTTCTTTTAGAATGTATCATCAGTTTGTTCTTTTTTTAATAAACCAAATTTATTCTTTTAGAATCCTCATCAATATATTATTATTTTTTCATGTAATTTATTTCAAGAATGCTTCTTTTATTTCATTCTTAAAGAATGCAAACTAGAAATTGATATTCTTTCCAAGATTTTTCAATCTTTTGATATAGAGTGGTTCATAAAATATGATTATTTGACATGTTATTAGGTTAAAGAAAGTTTTTGTGTAGGTTAAAGAAAGTTTTTGTGTATTACATTTTAAACTTTATTAGTTTATGATTAACATTCTTATAGAATATCATCGACAATAGTCTTATTCTATAATTGTGTTATTCTAACAGAATAAAATCGGTTATAATTAAAACTATATTAGAATTCGAATTCAATTAATCTTAAAATTCAGAATTTTAAAATTAAAAGATTATATTATTCCTTAAAATTCGAAATTTTCTTTTTTTAAATATAGTGTAATTGACTATAATACTCTTATGATGAAATTTGTGATATTATATGATATATGTTATTTTATTGTAATATCATAGGCTCTTAGATCATAACCACTCGTTTTATTCATCCATTGATCCAAAATTGTTCTTACGACCACACAATAGATGTTATCCACATTGTAACATATATATATATATATATATATATATATATATATATATATATATATATATATATATATATATATATATATATATATATATATATATATATATATATCAATTAATAAGCGAATTATTTAACCTACAATGTTAGAGTACTACAAAAGCAAAAGTACGACGCTACTAAGAAAATCAAATTAAATTTAAACGAGACATTTTTTAAACTTTCAAGTCATTACAATCACGCGACAAATTTTTGGTTTCACCGAAAGAAAAAAAAAAGAACATGGTATCTAAAGTATAACGCTATAACAGAAAAAATGGTAAGATACTATAATTAACGAAAGGGAAAATGACAGATTAGCCCTATTTTGCGTTTGTCCATTATTTTCGAGCCTTTTGAGGGAACAAAATGCTTAGTGACTTGTTCATTTAATCGCCTTAACCTCTTTTAACCGGTTAATAGAATCACATAAGCAACTTACACCAGCTCACTTAAAACGTTTTGAACTTGAAGTCTACACATACATACTCACTCACTTGTGGGTTGGAAACGCACACTTACTTACGGGATTGCAACTCTTTTATATACTCAATTGCATCTCCAACTATGGAAGCTCTATCCATCTACTCAACATTTTTTTAGAGTAGTTATACACCAAAAACAAAATAAAAGCTCTTATTTTGGTCACACGAGCTAACCCAATAACAAATCCTACAACATTTTTCTAGCAAGTTAGGGGCTATATGATTACATATTTCCTTATGGTCTTGATCACTTATGCAACTTCATTTACCTTTTGACTTACCAGATATCGGTCCAAGCGATCAGATCGTTGACATAGTAACTAAATGTGACGAAACTTATATATCCAACAGTGGAATCCAGGTAACCTCACATTCTTCCTCGCTCAAACTAATTTTGTCATAAGTCTTGTTGGTGTTATGGCGGTTCTAGTTAACTTTACCACATGAGTCCTATTAAGACTTGAGATTTAGGTTAGGGGAGACGCTGATAGTTATCAACGAGAGGAATACGCATGGAGGCTTTATACATTGGTCAGTCAGGTCATTGCCACCCCTTAGTCTTCTCCGGTAGTGCCATCATTGGTCATACCCACTGCCTCCATGGGCGTTCGTCGTCCCCAGTGTCGCTATCACTGTTCATTGTCCCTCCACATTTTCATTTTTTTTATTTGTCACTTTCTTCTTTTCAAGTTGCGATTCGAGCATTCGCTTTCTTCTTTTGATCAAAAAAACTAAATACCCATAACAACTAATCCTAAATTGATGCCCCATTCCAAAATGATGCCATGAGCTCACCCTCCATGGTGGTGCTTTGAAGGGGAGTATACCAAATTTGGGTGAAAAGAATTAGGATTTATGTTTTGTACATGTGGATAAGAAATTTGTAGACTTTTGAAAGTCAACGTGTGTTAAGGGAAAAAGGGTTAAATCGTATCTATGTGGAAAATGGGTAACCGGGTTACCTCTTTAATTTATCCAAAGTGATCAATTCGACCTGACAAAAACACTTTGTTCCCTCAAAATGCCTAAAAATAACTTTAAGGACTGAATGAGTAAAATCATAATAACAGTAGGGTTAATGTGTCATTTTTCACTTAACAAAAATATGAAAGTATGTTGAATCATCAATTTTTAGTTTATGTGTCTTCATTGTAATCATCATAAACTTAGAAATTTCAATCTGAAATTGATGCAAAAATTAATTTCAGTTGTCTGCGTTTTTGAAGATTTTATCTTATTTATGATGTGAATGTGTTACATGATTGTTTGTTTAAAAAAAAATTGATTGTCATTTTCTCATTGCTTATTGGGTGTATATATATATATATATATATATATATATATATATATATATATATATATATATATATATATATATATATATATATATATATATATATATATATATATATTTGGGAGCTAAGGGAGATGAAATAGTGGTGAACTGGTGATACCATTAATAGCGACAACTCAATCGTTGGTATTTACAGTGACATCATTAATGGCAACTCAATTGCATTACGGACTACTCATTTAGCAACTACGTCAATAACATCGATTTTCTAGCATTAGAGTCGGAACAACGGCAATGATTGTTTTAATGGCGGTATATGAGGGTATTAGCGGCGATAAGCAGTTGTTGCCTTGATTCCTTGTAGGGAGATTATTGTTGCTTGATCACTTAGAGTGTATTATTGGAAAAGATATTACGTGAAAAAAAAGATATGCTAACTTGTCCAAAGTGAACAAGTAATGTGTCTAAAGTAAATGTGAATACCTTATAGTGGATAATCGAGTCATAGTCATCATGCAATATATGTTCTATGTCTATATATCATTTGGAGTTTTGTTGGTTAATTATTAAACAAGACAAATAACATTTTTGGTTCGTTTCAAACCAAAAAAATAATGCTTTTTCAAAAAGAAAGAACATTAGAAACTGCTTAACAGGTAATAAAACTAGCTATGTCATAATGTCAACCGTCCAGATTACGAAGGAATTATTGTGTTATAAATTAAAGCTTATTCTTTGGCACAGACTGAGTTTATTTGATGGGACCATAACGAATTTATATACCAATTAATAAGATAAGATAAGGGTAGCGAACTGGCGCATGGTGTTTAATTTGTAGTTTTTTTTTTTATCCCTTTGGTGTTGTTTGGTTACAGATTAATCGCATAATTGTAATTGGCTCAATTTTTGCCTAGTTAGCAAATCCTTTTTGTTCATGTTAAAACCTAACACTTTGAGAAAGAAGAGATGGAAATATTATGGTTACAAGATTTCCCAAAAAGTGGAAATGAGAAAACCTTATCCACCTCCATATTTTCAAAACTATACTTTTGTGTTTCCACATCAATCTTCATTGCTAAACGTACATTCTGTTATTCAAAAGCAAACACAAGAGCAAATAAAAAGAAATTTCTTCTTTCTTCTTGAAAATCCTAAGGGGCCTGACCTTCAGTTTCGCTGTTGTATGTGTTCCTTACTTGTTGCTGATTACTACTGCCTTGTTTCTGCTTCTCCACTATTTCCACCATGGACGTTGAAGCTTTCTCCATTGACAACGACGTTGAGTTGCTCAGGGAACTACAGGTACCTATTGATTTTGGCCTGCTCAAAGTGGGTATTGCCAAAAATGTTGGCTTCGCTAATCCAGCCATGATTACTAGATATTTCTCTTCTAAAACTGGGGGCTCCTTGTTGTAATTATCAATTGTGGAGCCTTCATCACCATTTCCAGTCTCGAGGTCACTTTCACCATCAGTCCTATTTTCTGTGTAGTGCGAGAGGTTCCAGAAGGAGCAAACGAGGATGAAGACCGCAATTGCAATGAGAGCCATCATAGCAGCAAGGCCAGCAAAGAGGTAAGGCACTTGTGAGTGCCAAGATGATCGTTGAATAGCTACTAATGAGGACGTTGGCGACATTGAAAAAGCTGGTTCTACAGTCATTAACAATAATTGAAGGTGAATATAGGGGAATTGTAGAATATTCATGTTGTTTATATATATAGGGTATGACAGTATGACTTATGACGGATTGAACTTTAATACGTGCTATTTTAGGAGGTTATATAGATAAAAAAAAAATTGAGGAAATGTCAAAAATGGTTCCTATAGATTGTTTTAACATCTTTTTTTGGCTTGCGTCTAAAAGAAATCCTTTACACTTTTAGTCCATTTTCTATGTCTCATTTCCATTTAAATCTCATGTCATTAACTTTAATGGTCTAGCTGTTGAACTTAAAAAAAAGAACGTTTTTTCTATGGACAATATTCTAAAAACGCATACATCACAAGTACCAAATTCATATTTTACTCGTCATTTTAGGATTAAAGTGTTCTCTGATATATGGAATTATGGATATCTAATCTAGATATCTGATATTTAAAGTAGGGATTTCTTCTCGTATATAATTTATGTTTAACATTTATAAAATTTAAGATCGATAGCTCTGATGTTATCTAATCTAAATATGTTTTTATATGACTAATGTTTGAATTAGATAAATTATATAATGAAATCAACAATACATTTTTTAAATTTTGTACTATTATTATTATTATTAAAACTAAAATTAATCATTGTGTATATCTTTTATGGTATACTATATTATAAAAATATTAGTCATATTCTAAATTTTAAGAGGTACAAGTTACAAAGTTTGTTATACAAATCAATTATACATAAATAATTCATTAATACTTGTTAAAATTTTGAAGACTCGAATTAAGGAAAATAATTAAGAAATTCAATTTGGAGTAAAAACTTAAAATTTTAAAATATTAAATATATTTAAATTAATTTAAATTTCTTAAACAAATACCAATATTAATTAATTACATCAAGTAATAGTATAAACAAATAATATGAACATAAGATATAGACATAAATATATTATTTAAAAATGATAATTTATTATTATATATTAACCTAAATAAAATCTTAAAAAACTATTTGGTAATATAATAATTTATCATAACCGTTTTGCATGGACATAGATCTAGTTTTATTAGAACATATTAATTGTAAAATGGAAGGTATGCATCTAATTCCTACACTAAGCCCGAATTATGGCTATCCATCCCACTCATTCCATAATTTCCACATATCACAATTTATACAAACCATACTAGCCTATAACAACAAGAATATAGAGTTTTAGGAATGTCGCTTACAACAAGGCCTTTAGCAACAACACCAAACAAGCCACGCTTGGTGTCACCGCTAAAACGCAAATGTCGTCGTTAATAGAGTCGTCGCTAAAGGTATGGACTGGAGATCCGTCAAAGACACGTCACTTTCAATCATGACCCTTGGTTCAGAACATGATCCAACGGATAGGGTTTGTTCCTATGGAAGGCAATACAGACAATACCTTTAGCGGCGACATGTCGTCGCTATTGGTGTTGATCCGTTAACCCACATTGGACGCAATCTTGGCCCTACGATTCTTACCCGATCCAACGGTCAATAATCTCCAGAAAAGATGTGTTGAATTCCCTCCAGATTGTCACCGCTAATAGCCTCTAGGACACTGCTATTAGCGTCGCCACTAAAGGGTTACCCCTTTTGTTCAACTTCCTCACCCCAAACGACGTAAACTATGTCAACCCTCTCTAATGGTTCTCTCCGGCGACGATTTTCGACATCAACACTGACGCCGCTCCTCTCCATCGCCGATTAACCTCCAAAGCCGACTCCCACCGCCAATCAACCTCCAAAGCCGATTGCCATCGCCTGATGACTGCCACCTCCATTGCCAACTATCACCTTCGATTACGACCTGCTATCACCGGCAACGTACGTTTTCTCTACCCATTTCTCTTTCTCGTATTTTCTGGCAACCAATTACAATTGTGAATTGTTAATTTTTTTTTTTATGTTTTTTAGTTTTCGGTGTAAGGACACCACATTACCACCAATTGCAGCTTCGTTTTTCTAGTGAGCACAGGTCAGTTTTCTTTTTCACTTTTGAATATGTATTGTGTGCATGTGGATATCTTTATAATTGAATGAATTTATGAAAGCGATGTTGTTATGGACAATAAACAACTTTCCAACTCGTAATAGTTTATACGGTTGGAGCGGACAATGGTACAAAGCTTATTCGACTTGCAATGAAGACACTCTGTCATACCAAGTATCAAATAAAGTCGTATATGTTGGTCATCGCTGATTCTTAGATGCTAACCATCCATGGAGAAAAATTATGGACTATAATGGCAAACACGAGACAAGAGGCCCTCCAAGACAACGTAGTGAGGAAGAAATACAAGAACAACACGTTCGTCTATTGTTTCGTCCACCGGGTAAAGTACCTGCTCAACGAGCTGGTATTAAGAGAGATCACGAGGATTTCGAGTTGAATTGGTCTAAAAAGAGCATATTCTTTGAACTTGAGTATTGGTCTTCCCTGGAGCTGAATCACAACATCGATCTTATGCATATTGAAAAAATGTGGGAGAGAGTCTTCTGGGTAATTCTCTGATGAATGATAAGTCTAAAGATACTTGTCAAAGCTGAACATTCGGAAAAGTCAATGGTTGAAAAAGAGTGACAACGAGTTCCTTAAACCCCATCCACCTTACACGTTCACGAAACCTGCCCGCATTCTTTTTTTTTTTTTTTTGTAAGTTTATAGGAGATGTAAAACTGTCGCAGGGGTTTAGATCTAACATTAGTAAGAAAGTGAATGAAACCAATACTAACATTATTCGGCTGAAAGCTTATGATTATCATATTCTTGTGCAACGTTTATACCCATTGGAGTTAAAGGGATTTTGGGCAATGGTGTTTATACACCAATAGTAGAGCTTTATATGTTTTTTAAGCAACTTTGCTCATGAATGCTATCAGTGAAGGGTATAAAGAATCAAAAGCATCCATTATTAAAATATTATGCAAATTAGAAGTGATCTATCCTCCTGCGTTTTTTGACATTATGGTTCTTTAGTTTTGCATTTACCTGATGAAGCTATTTGCGGAGGCCTAGTATGTATGAGATGGATGTACCCCTTCGAAAGGTGTATAAAAAAACTAAAAAACTATGTCAGAAACAAGGCGAGGCCGGAAGGTTCTATAGCTGAAGGTTATGTCGCTGAAGAAACATTATCATTTTGTTCGATGTACCTTGAAGATGTTGAGACTCGTGCAAAGAAAATGAAAAAACCTCAATCTAGAGGAGAGAAAACGTCTACAATGGTTTGTGTTTGATATTTGTGACGAAGTCAGAAAGTATATTGCTTAAGTGTTGTTATCTTTTAATTCATTGTCTGTTTCTAATTTCTCATTTTTCACTAAATCTATATATTTTTTCATTAATGTAATGAATTCAAATCATTACATCCTGAAAGTGATGAAAAAACTAAATTCCCTAAATGGTTCCTTCACAAGGTTTATGATATGCAAAAAAAAAATCTCCAGAGTTTACCAAAGAGTTATCGACTCTTTCAACTGGTGCGCATATGAATGCCTTTATTTATATCGCCTGCATAGTGAATGATGTTAGGTTTATGGTATTTATGTATGACGCCCAATGATCAACACAAAACTCGAGGGTTCTAACTGAGTGAGAGAATAAGCAGAAATATTATGGTTAGCTAGAAGAGATTATCGAGTTGTATTATCCTCATAAACATCCGAATGTACTTTTTTGTTGCAAGTGGTTCGATACTATAGGAGTTAAATCTAATAATATTTCACTAGTATCGACCCACAATGCGAATTGAGCAGCACAGATCAACTCATATTTTATACGCAGTTTAAGCAAGTATTTTACATCCAATAACCTTCTCGAAGTGAAGAAAATGACAACCAACGGTGGGTTGTTGAAAATGTTAATCATAGAAAAATTTGGGATCTAACAATGAACAATGTCGACCATGATCCCATTGAAAATGTCGACAATGATTCAACCGATGTTCTTAGTAATGCTTCTTCTAATTTCACTCTTTCAATCGACTTTAGCTAGTACTTTCAAAATTCTCAATCAGTTGAAGATGATATTGAAGTTGGTCCACCAACAGGTATCATAAATAATGTGTCTGAATGCGAGATTGATTATGATTATGAGGATTCCGATCATGATAGTGATGTGTCAGCAGACACTAAAGTGTCTGAGGGTGAGAATGATTAAAAAAATCTTTAAATTTGACTAGTAAAATAAGGTTTGTATTTTTTGAAATCATATCATATTATATATATATATATATATATATATATATATATATATATATATATATTCATATTCTATTATAATTTTTCAGGATGTCATTTTTTGGATTGCATTGCTCCATCTCATGGCTACTGTGATGGGCCATGGACGTGACGGTGGTGACGAGCCACCACATCCGTTTGGTGGAGGTTTTGGTGATCACCAGATCGATAGTAATTAAGATTTATTCTAATTAGTTATACTTCATATTGTATGTATATAAAAAAATTATCTTGACTAACATTTTTTTATGCAGCGGTGCCTCCAAAACGAAGATGCATGGCAGTAAACAAAAAAAATATATAAGTTATTTGCAGCTAATGGAAAACGGCCTATGAAGATACCATTTAACATAAATACTCACATGGCGATTGGGGAAGTAACGAATGTTTCATTCAGGAGGTTGGGAACTATATGTGGCGTGACATCAGTTTCGATAAGGACACATGGACAGACGTGTCTGGAACCGAAAGGGTTGGCATGTTCGAGTATCTTTCGGTAATTATTTATAAAGTTATATATTTAATATGTTCAACTTTGATTTATTTTTAATTTCTCTATTTTTTGTAGACATGGTTTGGTTTTGGAAAGACTACAAATGATCCCATGGCTTCAGCTTATTGGGCGTCATTGAACAATCGGATATGTGCACGATATAGAGGCCGCAAAAATGTTACAAAAACTCGTTTGACTGGTTTTAAGGGTGATGTGGAGGTAGCAAGGGCTCAAGCCTCTGCCGGTATAGATCTTTAGCATTTGAATTCTATTATTGACCACTTCTTAACAGAAAAACATTAAAAAAAAAAAACGATCTGTTGGAAACAAAGAATGCCAGAAGAAGCAAGTAGTTAAGAATTGTGGAGGGACGTGCAGCTACAGTAGTGCTTGTTTTAAGAACGTAAGTTACAATAACGATTATTCATTTATAAAATATTTTTTAATGTTTATTCAAATATAACATATGTTGTAATGCTAAACAGAATTTGAATAGATTTGAAGCATTTCATCATGGCAGGTGAATAAAAAGGGTAATTTGTTGATCCTTTGGTTGAAGACCAATATGTAAGTTATTATCACTTACAAATGAAGTATATTGTTTTTTTGTGTTAGTTTTAACATATATTGACAATCTTTGAGAAACACAGAATACCATAGTTGTTGAGGTTGCTCTATGGACTCATCACATAGCCGACTTCGGTGGTGATCCAGACATCATTGATTGGATCACAATATTTGAGAAGGTGTTGGGTGCTCAAAGGGAGCATGTGAGAGGCGTTTGAGCCTAAACCTTCTTCAACAACGGGTACAAGTGCTCCATCCCAATGACAGTCACAGTCACTAGCACCACAACTAGCACAAGTACTTGTTAAATCTTAAAGAATTTGGTAGCTTTGCTATATTGTTAAGAACTTGATGCATTTATAACAATTTTTTGTAGTTTGGTAGTTTGTTAAATTGTTAAATACTTAATTGATTTGGTGTTTTAATAGTTTTTTTAAACTGTTACCAACTTAATTCATTTGGTGGTTTGATGGTTTGATAGTTTATTAAATTGTTACTGACTTAATGTGCTTGTGAGTTAATCGTAGGATGTTGATGTGAATGTTTTTCTTCAAAACACGGTGTTTGTGACGGCCATTGGAGACATTATCCGCTAGTTTAAAAACAAAGTCAACAACGAGGAAAACAATGGTGAAGACACAGACACATAATATTTCTTGTTTTTATGTTTTGGATGATGTTATTTTAGATTTATGAGATAGTTTATGGATAATATATTAGATGTTTATTTGGGATTTATTAGATAGTTTATGTAATATGGTATATTTGATGTTTTATGTAGTGTGGTATGTATTTTTTTAAAGTTGCATTTTATAATATATACAAACTAATTTCTTAAATAAATTGTTTTTTCAAAATAAAAAAAAAAAAAAACAATTAGCAGCGACACCTTTAGGGACGACATTGATCAATTGCGATGACAGTTGATTCCGAGAAGAGTAGCCGGAAAAACTCTGACCGGTGGCTGGAATATCAATACAGATGATGCCAATAGCAACAACAGTGACCATTTTGCAACGACGAGTATTAGAGACGATACTATTTGCGACGACAAACGAGTATTAGCGACGGTTTTTTGTCGTCGCTAAAGGTTACAGTTTTTGTTGTGTATTATGAGTTTTTTTCTCTAAACTTCTCAAATCACATGGATCTGGTATCTATTCCCACACCCTTTTGGTACAAGTAACAAAACACAAAATACAAGATGAGGAAGGAGAGAGAGGTATATGAATCACAAGAAAGGGAAGTTTCATGGCATGCGGTACCGCACACCCGAGTTCGCGTCCCCTTGCAGTAGCATGATTTTGGCATGCTCTTTACAATACATCCTCACCAGGTAAAAGGGTTGGTGTTTCCACATAGTCTCGAAGTCATAGAAGTTTGTAGTCATATAGCCTAAGGACATAAAATAAAGTTTAAAGTTAGGACAATCACAGTCATGTACAAAAAAATATTTTTAGGTCAGCAGCTTTTGATAAAATCCCATCTATCAAAGACGACTCCTTCCCATTTTTTCAATCAAAGCTCTTTGATAACCTGCAAATTAATTTGATAGTGTAGTAACAACTTGAGAACAGGAAGGATGTAGAGATCTGATAAGATGAGATTTATATCAGAGACTATGTTCGTTTAGAGGCGGTGTCGAATAGTTGGAGACGAAAGTAGGCGGAGCAGCAAATCTGAGATGATCTAGTGGGATTAGAGATGATGGTGGTGTAGATCTCAGACGATCCATTTGTTCCCAGTGTAGATCACAGATGTTCTATTTGTTCTCAATGTAGATCTATGTCCATGATTATGCACAGGTGGGGAGTTTGCAGTGATGGTGAGCAGGGCAGCAAGCAACGACAACGGTGGTTTGTGGTGGCGACAATGATGGTATTCTATGTGTGTGTTTGTAGCTCCAACGACGATGGAGTGTATGTGGTGACGCCAATGGTATTCTCTTACCAGATATGGATAAGAACCTGAGAGTGAAAGTACCTCAATACTTGCGAGGAAGAGGGGTAGTGATTTAGATTCTTAAAAGAAAAGAGATGAAGAGGGAAAAAGCATGATTTATAGCAGATATGAAGAAGTGTGTATATGAGAATGGGCCCAATCATTTTTTTTAAATATAATTGATAATAATAACAGTCTAAAAATAAATAAAAAATGAATAGAAAATTGTAAAATAGACACTTTATGTTTGGTAAATGATTTTAGAGATAAAACATGCAAATTTTAACGATATGAGGGACGATCCGAGTTAATTTTTGAAAATAGAGACTAAACGTGTTTTTTGACATTTGCATGGGGGACGAATCATGTAATTTACTCAAAAATGAAAGGTGTACAAGAGTGTCCAATGGTCGCTACCAAATACACTAAAAGGTAACATTCTATACATGTTAACATAATGCATATTTTTTTATTAAATAATAATAAATAATGGAAGGAGTGTTTAAAAATTGGAGCTAAAACAAGAAACATAAAAAGGGATCGAATTTCAAAACCATAATTAATTAAAGAGATTTGGCTCCATGTTCCTAACTACACTACTAGAAATATTAGTATTAACGGCGATGTCTTTAGCGACAACGGTCACTATTAGCGACGATAACCAACATTCGCATTGGTTGTCACCGCTAATAGTGGTTGTCGCCGCAAATACTCTTTGACCACGATCCGCGTGAAAGTCTAAGATTACTCCATATTCGTTGATCTTGTTGCAAATCCAATGACTTGAACCTCGTTTCGAACATCATTGATAGCGGCCACACCAATGGCGTTGTCGATGTCGCGCTAATACCCTAAAAAAATGGCGCCAAAACTTCCCTCCAAGAACGTGCCGCTGCTATGAAGAAAGAGTCGCCACTAATATTCTATCGTCGACACTAATACTCTGAAAGATTAATACCTCTAGTTTCTTTCATCTTTTTTATGTGTTCCCTCCCATCCTCCACCACCAATTCTCTGCTGCAAATCGCTCAATTTCTTCGATTTCGCTGGAAAAATTACCACAAAAAACCCCAAACATCCCCATCACTGGTGATAGGCGACTCCCATCACCGGCGACGTCCACTGGTTTGCAATGATTCTTCCTTCTTCTTCTTTTTTTTTCTGTCGTTTTTTTTCTCTTCTTTTACTTTTCTATTCTCCCCACTGAAACTCGAATTTTAGTGATTCTTTACCGGAATTTCCAACTTTAGTCTTAGAATTTGGAGCTCCTACCGGAAAAGATTTGGAACATCACCTATCTGCCGAAATTCTTGCCGAAATTGTGGCACCCTCGCCGAAAAACTTTGAAATTAACTCACAATAGGTTCCTTTCATCTGTTTATCTTTCATTTTGTATGTGAAATGTTTATATTATGTATATATGATATGTATTTGTATGTGTATGATGTATGTGGTTTTCCATGTGTCTTTGTATGTGTATCATTTATGTATGTGTATGACTTTTGAAATTATATATGTAATTTGTATATATGGAAAAAATGAAAAAAAAAGTAGGTTACTATAATTGAAAAAAAGTATGATGCTATAATGATTATGTCATATATGTAGGAAGCATGTTTAAGTGTATTTGTGTGTACAATGTGTGTATTTATGTATGTTTAATTGTATTTGTCTATATTGTAATGTGTATGATATATGACACAATAATGAATATGTAATATGTGTAGGAATCAATTTTAAGTGTATTTATGTAGAAAATACTACAATATAATGGAAAAAAAATGAAAAACATTGTTATGTATTTATATGCAACTTGGAAGATACAATGTTATAATTGAAAAAAAAAAGTTTGTATACTTGTATGCAACTTGGAAAATACAATGCTATAATTGAAAAAAAAAATGTGTATATGTATGCAACTTGGAAAGTACAATGCTATAATGGAACAAAAATGAAAAAAAATAGTTTGTACTTTACAACTCTTTTTTCATTTTTTCCATTATAGCATTGTACTTTCCAAATTACATATAAATAAACAAACTTTTTTCATTTTTTTTCCATTATAGCATTGTACTTCCCAAAAGTACAATACTCAAATAGAAAAAAAAAACAATATAATATTTAAAACACAATGTTATTAAATAACAAAAATATTGTAAAGTACAACACTATAACAGAATAAAATATGATATCATAAATAAAAAAAATATATTCAAAAGTACAATGCTTAAATAGAATAAAGAATATAATATTTAAAGTACAATGTTATTGTAGAAAACTTAAAACAAAATCGTATGCCATAAATAACAAAAATATACAAAGTAAGATGCTATAAATGACAAAAAATTTCATCCAATTTCTATTCGTTTGCGTGTCCTCTTTGTAATCATCATAAGCTTAGAAATATCCGTTCGGAATTAATTTAGAAATTAATTTTGGGTTGTCCTTTTTGGTTACTGCTTTTTGAATACTTTATCTTTTTTAGGATGAACGTGTATTACATAATTGTTTGTTTAAAAAAGTTTTGGTTGTCATTTTCTCTTTGTTCCTCGAGTGTGTGTGTGTATATATATATATATATATATATATATATATATATATATATATATATATATATATATAGACACACACACACACACTTGGGAGCTAAAGGGAAATACTGCTGGATTTTTCTTAAACATACAATCATTTAATACACATTCACATATGAGATAAGGTATTCGAAAACTGGGTTTATAAGCCTACCTTTGTGAATACTCTATCCGTTTCTGATTATTTGTTCTTATGTTCCCTTGTTGGGGTTACTTTTTGAAACATCGACTTTATGAATACTCTACTTGATTTTATTTCCCGTAAAGTAAACCTTAAACACTAAACTATGTTTTTGTTGTATCATGTCTATTGATAAAAGTTGGACTACTAATCCACATCATCAATCTGAGTTCCAGCTAGGACTCGACTCTTTTGTTAAAAGTTCCATGTCAGAACTAGATAGTAAAGGTGAAACAAGATGTCTGTGTGAGCAATGTGATAACCGTTACTTACTGGATCTGAAGTCAATGAAACGTCATGTTCGTATATATGGTTTCATTAGGTCATATGAAACATGGATATATCATGGTGAATCGTTAATTCCTCTAGTTGTAGATGTCGTAGAGCCAAGTAACGAGACGACTAATGTTATTAACGATCTTATGTAGGAGTCGAGAGAAAATGAAACCAACCTTGATGAAGGAACCTTAAATACAAGGGGTAGCGGTGTCGATGATGATTTTAAATAGTTGTTAGAAGCATTCAAAACCAACTTATATCCTAGTTGTACATTTTCTTTCCTTGATAGTTTAGCAAAGCTCGTGCATATCAAGGTCAACAACAAATGGACTGACCCTTGGTCATCAGAGCTTCATCGTCACCTTTGTTGACAATTATTGTGAACGGGCTACGGAAAAATTTGTAAATGTCTCCTGATCGACTCCAAAAAAAATGTCATCACTGTCTTCAGAAGGAGGAGCAGTAGAGGTGCCCAATTCGGAAGTCACACCGGTGGTGACATTTTTCCCCACATTAGATGTGTTGACATGAATGTCTGAAGTATGTACCTCCTCCAAAACATATTTGTATTCAGGGATTTCCGATGTACTTGTGACTAATGATATAGTAGGGTTCGTGGAATCGGTAAAGATAGGTGAGGATAGAGGAATTGAGATCTGAGGATGATATATTCCAATAGAGCTCTTTGGTGGTAGTGGAGGGATGGAAAAATCAGAATTGTGGAGGTAATTTGTGAGGTTAGTGGAGTAATATAATGAAAGACATATGAAGTAGGAACAGATGAAGATGGTGGACAAGATACCTATAGAATTGGTTCTATAGGAGTTGGTTCTAAAGTAGCAGCAATATCTTCCTCCTCATTCCGAAGTGGGTCAACATCTTGAGGATGTGTTAAAGTCCTCTCATCTAACTTGTCTTGAAGAACTAGATATGGAGATCTCAGTTTCTTAGCAGGCTTCCTTGTCTTCATGGGAGCTTTGACAATATCCGACGAAGAAGCCTTGGCTTTTCTTTTACATCCCCTCTTCAGTTTTGTGCTCTCATTAATCAACTATCAAAGTTCAGTTGGCATCGGATGAACACCAAAAGAAGGTAAATTCTGATACTCCCTCATAATTGCATTGTCAAGAGGAACTTTAATCAACATTGCATTCGGTATTGTACCAACAAAATCGAAGTTTCTAGCATCTGACATCGAAAAGGTAGACGTTTGGTGTGTCGGAATTTTAGCCATTAAGGAACCTGTCATCAATGGGACTTTGAAAAGGCCTAAGGCACAGTTCACCATGATATACCAGAATCTTGCACATGAAATCTCAATGTATCGAGTGGTGGAAATGGCACTTTGAATGAGTTGAGTCTACAAAATAGAACCATAGTCAAGATCGACACCATGGTGTAGCCCATAGATAAGAGTGTAAAACAATTTACTTGCGCTATCTGAACCAGCAACTCTCTCCTAGAAACTATTGAACAACAAGGTGAAGAACCCATTCCACATTGAAGGAACAAAGGGTTTCCTGAACTTAGATAACACAGAAATGCCGCCAGTGTAGCCTATTTGATAGAACATTTCAATTAAAGCAGTGGTGTGAATCGACTCTTGATCCACATGAACTTTAGGTAAAGTAAGCCCTAGAAGTTTATTGAAATGGGGCTTTGTGATTGAGGTCTTGTGAGAGGCAACCTCGAAATGGATGACATCATCTGCTTTGTTGTAGATAGCTAACAAGTATAGTTTTGAGAAATGAACCAGGGGAACATTTTCCACCATTGTTAACACCTGAGCCAGTGGCAAGAACTTAAAACATTATATTATTGGCCTGATCACATCATTATGGCGTGATGAATCAAGATCAAGAAGCAGGTTCTAATTGGGCTTCATGGTAATCATGATGATGGAGGCGGTCTGGTCAGCAAAGGAGATGTTCTCAGATGAACATGTCATTGTTACGCGGAAAAAGATGACGAAGAGTAGAAAGAGAATGGTTTTTCTTTGAGGGTTTTGAAAATTGTGTTTGTGGTTAGAGAAAGTGAACCGTTTAAAACCCTTTTATACAGTATATGATGAGTGGTGAGAGAAAATTGTTGTACCATATTCCTGTACGTCATAAAATTAGCCTGTAAAATCGTGAAAGATCATCCATATGTGTCGGGCGTCGTTCTAACAGACACGCGTGTGTCAAGAAATTCAGAAGTCACACCTTATTTGAATTTTCATCTCTTGAAATATCACCGTTTATGAATTGACACATTCGGAATCATTAAATAACCACCAGTTTTGAAACCATGACCTGTTCTCAGAATTAAAGTAACCAATCGGAATTAGAACCAAACTTTGAAAAATCAGAAGGATTTTTGTGCAAGAGTGTGCCAGAGATAAGGAAATAAATCAAATCTAATTTTAGGGACTCTATGATGTGAAACAAGATTGACATGAAAATCAGATGGATCACGGGCACGATCTCTTCCTTCTGAGTTAAGAGAGACTCCGAAGTGCTTGTGTGGTTTCGTGTTGAATTACAATCATCAATTTATTGAGAAATTGTGAATGGCTTCTTTTATAAGGTTTAAGGGTGAATTAAGCTTCAACTAGATTCTGAAACTCAACATAAGTATGAAGATTTGAATGAAGTACTTGTTTGACCGACATAGCCATAATAACAAGTAAGCTTTAGATTTTCTTTAAAGTGACTGGATATAATGGAAATCTCAAAAAAAAAAAAAAAAATTGGATCTTTTGGGAAAAATGACTTGGGTTGAGAACATTTCACTAAGATCATGCATAAAGATAAATTGAGATTTCAAATTTTAATGGTACTAACCAATAAGGTTTTATTCGTCAATGCCTTGGTTAAATTGTCTAGAAAAAAAAAGATGCTCACCGTCAATTCATAAGTAGGAATCAGATTTTGGGTTTCACTCGAAATCATGGTGATAACAATTTCAAGATCATAAATACAGAGGTTGTGTAACCATAAACCTCAATGGTAATTTCTGAAAATCTCAAGGGTTATGTTTATGAATGTGAAAATGACGGAGAATGTATAGATTGGTTCCGAAGAAGATAATGTACCTTTACTATATTTGTATGACTAAGTAGTAAACTCTTAACTCAATGTGAGAAGAGTAAGGTAACTCGATGACTTATGTGATTTAATAGCCTGATTGGGAAGAAATGATAGGAATGAAAGTTTAATTAAGGCTTCGAACATAGAGTCTATGAGGCTTGAGATAACATGTAGCATCATGCTTCTAGGGACGCTTAGCTAGTACACAGTTTCATATTGGGGAAATCCAAGCCAACACACCGTGTTTGCCAACAAACACGTCGTGTTCGCTTAAAATCCAACCATTTAATGCATTAAGTTGTTTTCAACAAGTCCAAGAGTTCCAAAACTCAGATCTCGACCAAAATGAAATCTAGAAGGGTAAAGTTTCCGACTTTAACCCTAAGGACCACCGAAATGGGTCTAAAACTCAAACCTGGGCTTAAAAAAGTGAGGGTTGAATCATTAAGCACTTAATCATCAAAGAGATAGTGTAAAAATGCAGATCTGATCGCTTATAGCTGGAAAGCCACGTAGAGTTTCCAAGTTTACACTCATGCATGGCTAAGAGAAGATTAAATGCTCAAAATGGGCTAAATGAAGGACTTAATAAGTACATGAAGGCCTTAAGTCCATAACGTTGGAACATTTATGCCAAAAGAGTTCATGTAGACCTTAGATTTAAAAGAATAAGCATTCGGGACATCCTAATCCCCCAAATCCACCCAACCATGGCTAATAGCATACAATCTAACCCAAGAAGAGATCTAAGTAACTAATAAGCAAGGTGAGAACTTGATATCACAAAAACTTGGTAAATAAGATGGTGGTTCTGGATCTAAGTCCTCTTATTCAAGTCAAGCAACTCCTAGCTTATTTAGCTCCTTCAAAATGCACCAAATATGAACACACAAGGTTCTCCACAAGATCACACACTCAACAAAGGAGGATGATATTCGATTTTAGGGCTTCTGGACAGAGCAGATTGGTAAGGAGACCAACCAAGGGACTTAAGGCCTTTGATTAGGGTGCAACAACTGAAAAATTAGGGTTTCCTTCCCAGCTGCCAACACGTCGTGTTGAGGCACCTCGACACGCCATCTTGGTTCATTATTGTTTGCGGCTAAAGTCAAATCGACATGTCATATTGAGGCTTCCAACATGATGTGTCCCAAAGAAAACATAAACAATTAGAAAATAAGTTCATACCAGAAACCAAGCATTACATTCGTGATGGTGTTAACTATCATAACTAACCCATGAATGTCTTATTTTCTCATTTTCACATCGAGAGACCACCTACCATGCCTCCTCATTATCCATACATTCCAACCTGGGAGGAGCTTTAGTCGTAACAGGGAGATGGAGTCGGGCCGAGCGGAACAATAGAATATGGAGATGATTATTGATATTTATCCTTTTTATTTTTAGTCATTTTATTTTCTTAGTTATTTTGGTGTGTTTTTATTTTTTTTAGTATGTCTTAAACTTGTAACTGAATTGTGTGATGTTTGTTTTCTATTTTCCACCAAATGTTTGTTTGGTCACAGAATTATTATTGTATCTATAGAAGAAAGAAAAAAACAGAAGAGAAACGAGTCGAAGCCCATAAATTCTTATTAGTGTGGAGTGAATTTCGTGTGCAAAGAGAGATTAGAGAAAAGAGAGGGTTCCAAAAATATAAGGGTCTTAGAAGAGTCTTAATCCATTAAGAGATCAATTGCATCCTATTGAAAAAAACAAGAATTGCTGCAAATCTGCATTCTACTAGGACCTAATTTTCACGACGTGAGCCATTACTTCTCACATCGTGAGATCGATGCCATCACATTTTCAAGATCAGTTTATACCATAGTCACATCGTGAGCTTCACTAATCACGTCGTGAGTGGTTAAATATGGCATTTTATTCTACTCTTTCAACCTTACAATGTGGCGCATGTTTTCCCACATTGAGATGCTTTGCTTTGAAGATTTTATGCACCACACTTTTTGAAGATGTAAGTTTATGATTCACATCTTTCCGGCACATTCACGAGAATCAATGAAGTCCAATTTTCAGTTACATATTCAAGATATTCACGTTTTCCACATGCTTTTAGAATTCAATCTCGTCACTACTACCCCAGGGGAGTCTGTTCCTTTTTCTCCTTTTCTATTTTTATAGTTTTATGCATATAATGAGAGCATTTGTATGAAATAAGTGTGGGTTAGGGGTCGAAAAAGGAAAATTAAAACTTCTAGAAATTTTTAAAAAAAATTCTAATAGATTTGAAATAATAATCTAAAAATTAAATCTAGTAATAATTAAAAAGTTAAGTTGCTAGTGTTGCATGGGATGATCCAATGTGAGCTCAAATGTTTAACTAAGCCAACATATGTTATAGTATATTTGTGGCTTCCCAAGTTTTAGTGAAAATTTATGAGATATGAAAGATAATCTGGTAGTTTATATGACATAATAAGTTTTGCAGCGTGTACCTGAAATCCATCCAGGAGAGCTTAAGTAGTCATTGCACTTAGAATAATATCTCTAACCAAAAAAGGTTGAAGTTAAGCTCCCTTACTTAAGCATGTAGGATATGAGCGGAAAAAATGAGAGATAAAAAAAGAGAGCGAAAATTGCAAAAGTTGAAAGAAGTTTGGAGCTATCAAATTATGAACATCAAAAGAAGATCAGAATTCTGAAGAAAATAAAAAAGTTGAAGATACCAAAAATCAAACAAAAAGATGTTGAATTCAAAGAAATGAATGAGCAAATATCAAAGAAGAGATTAATTCAAGGTGCTGAATTCAAAGATCAGAATTCTGAAGAATCAAAAAGTTGAAGATACCAAAAATCAAACAAAAAGGTGTTGAATTCAAAGAAATCAAAGAGCAAATATTCAAGAAGAGATGAATTCAAAGAGCTCCATTGTGGTATCACATTGTAATTCATTCTTGATATTATGTATTCTTGGGTAGCTTAACCAAAAATACCTTGAGGTTAAGAAAGATTTCTGAAGATGGATTCGGAGGGTTGTAGAAATAAGTGTCGTATAAACTAAGGGGTGAAGGTTCATAAGGATTATGAGTATTTAGGATTTGGAAGTATTTAGGAACCTTAGACACAAATATGTGCATTGAGGTCTTGGTATAATGGTTGAGTTCAAAATGGATTGTCTTATGTGATATTGGTGATGAAAGTTTAACTTTAAATATTAGTTTTGGTTGGGGAAAGCAAAATATAAGTGTGGTGTATTTTGATATTCCCATATTTATATAGAATTTTAGGCAATATTTTAACACATTTTAAGTAATATTTTTGTTAATTGCAAAGATAAGTGGTACTTATTGAATTAATTTATATTTTGCAGCCAAATATGACATTCTTAAAGAATAAGGACCAGAAGTGACAAGCATTGGAACTTTGGAGTATTGGAGCTTAAAAGAAGAGAAATCTAGCTAAAAAACCCAGCTCACGACGTGAGGGATCAATTTTCAAACTTCAAGAAGATTAGTATGTGGAAGTCAGAATCCTTGCACGATACTGACAAATACCAAGCTCTCGACGTGAGGCTCCTATTCTCACAACGTGAGCCACAATTTTATGAAAACTATATATATATCCCTTTGCATTATTGATGTAAAAAGCTTTGGGAGGAGGGATATTCTAAGATACTCGAATTTGGAGGTCAGAAACCTACGAAAACCATCTTTAGAAGGAGAAATTGCTTGAAAATTAAGAATTTGAAGATGAAATCATTACACTCGGTTTACATTAATTGAATCATGTCAATTCCTATTGAATTTGTGTGTTTGATTTCAGTTATGAGTAGCTAAATTAGTTTACTTTCATTTAGCTAAATGAAACCTTAGAACTATGGTCTAGTTTACTATTTATTGGATTTTATAAATTTGGATTTATGCTTGTTTTGATTATCATTACCTAGCATGTTAAAGTTTGTAACTTTGTTACTTAAATTCAAGTTTAGTGTATCTTAGAGACCATTAAATTACATGAAATTGTTTGCCTAGTAGTTTAGTGAGTATTAAATTGTTAGAGTTAGGAGTGACCACATCTAGATTAAGTAATAAAAGTAACAACTTAGCTGTGTTGGAGAGAATAATTGTGACCGTAATTGTGTGCTTAATTGCCTTAGATAAATCTGACATAGCTTAGTTATAATTAATAACTAATTATGTGTTTGCTTGTATATGACCATACATAGTAGTACATGAATTGGTGAAAATATTAATATATTGGACCAAGATTGCTAATTACATAATAATTGGTAACCAAATTTATTAAACCATAAATAGTAACTAACCATAACAAAAAGGTGAATTTGAAACTAAACCAAAGTGTTTTTAATATATTTAGTAAAACCTTTTTCAGTTAAGTGCTTAAGTTTTTCTAAACTTGAAAAATCAGATAAAAACCCCTTTTTAACTAGTGTTTTCTTTTAGATTAATCTTTTAGTAGTTATATTAAGGAAGAATTTCATATATGCCCCTTTTAAACTTTAAAATATCATATTTGCCCAGTTTAATTTCTCAATATCATATTTATCCTTCATAAACCTTCAAAATATCATATTTACCCAAATCCTTTTTTATAATGTTTTTAATATTTTATAATCATTTTGTATACCTTAAAATTATTACAATAATTAAGAAATTTAACCATATTATCCTTACGTCTATTATAATGGAATGTGAACTTCTAAATTGATGGAATGACGACTTCTTGATAGACAAAAATATTCATCTTCAACCCTTTATATGGAATGTATATTTTGATTGTTTTGTTTTTGGTGTTGTTGATTATTATTTTGTTCTATATGAAGGATATTTTAAATATTACCATTAATATTTTGATGTTTAAAAAGTGCATATATGATATTTTGATATTTAAGGACATATATGATATTTTGATGTTTAAAAAGGACATATATGATATTTAAAAATTTTATGAAGGGTAACCATGATATTTAGAAATTTTATAAACGGTAAATATGATATTTAGAAATTCCGTTGCCTGAGTTCGGTACCCGACTATTCGAGATATACTATTTACGATTAGGTTCACTGTCTTAAACGTAATAGTTAGTTAATTAATTGGAAAAAGCTAGTAGGTATTATATTACGTGTATATATATATATATATATATATATATATATATATATATATATATATATATATATATATATATATATATATATATATATATATATATATATATATTGTGTTTTGCATAGCCGAGAATTTGGGAATAGTAATACTAGGTACTAAACTTATCCAAAAATGGCTATAATAACAAGTTTCTGTGTTTCCTGGCAACTGACCAACATGATAACTAGCTGTGATCTTATCTATCATAGTGATTCAACGTAACAACCAAGCATAATATTAGCTAAAAAGTTTGGGCGGAGTAACTACTAAGCCTAATATCATCCTAATGCTATGGGCATAATTATCTAACTATAATTTGTAACATCCCGAGTCCAAGAGTGCAAGTTCGGTGTTCAAAGTGTAAAATTTGAAGGGCAACTCGGCGAGTCCATGGGTGGACTCGGCGAGTAGGGTCGCGACTCAGGTCGCGTGTTAAGTGGCCAACTCGGCGAGTCCAAAGCTGGACTCGACGAGTAGGCGCTGTGCGAAGAAAACCCTAAATTTGGGAGATGAGCCCTATATAAAGGACATTATACCCTCTCACCGGCCTCTTTGATCTCCCTTGAAGTCCAGAAACCCTAGATATGCGTTTGTGAAGGTTTTGAGTGCATTTGAGCCTTGGAGAAGAAAGTTGGAAGAAGATCTTGGAGAGTTAGGAGGCTTGGAGCAAGGGGCTTTGCTTAGATTCGGATTCCTTACTGTTGGGGGCTTCATTTGGAGGTAATATCTCGTTCTTTGGGATGTTATTCTTTTAGATTCATCATTTTGGGTTATATAGAAAATTTGGCTTGTGGTATATGGAGTTTGAGGGTTAGATCTGAGGTTGCTACCTCAGATCTAGAATGGAGAAGGTCTAGAGTGCATTAAAGTCCCTGTTAATGAGTGATTGGTGAAGCCATCTTGTCCCAAACCCTAGCCTAGAGTGTAAAATGCCTAGATCTCTTTGGATTCACGTAAAGTTTGCCACTATACGTGATAGAAGGGTTGTAGAAGGGTCGATCTACGTTTTGGATCGATTGCATGGCCTGGAAAGCTTCTGCATGGGTTAAGATCTAGAGGCACTCGGCGAGTCACAAAGGTGTACTCGGCGAGTTGCTTGAAGATGGACTGGAACTCGACGAGTTGGAAGAACAACTCGGCGAGTAGGTTGAAGATGGCCTTGGACTCGGCGAGTCTGGTCATGAGGTCCAAACTTCTTCTGGTGAAGCCATGAATCAGTGAGTCAAGGGAGGACTCGGTGAGTGAGTGCGAAGGGACTCGGAGTTGTGAGACTCGGCGAGTCTCGGGGTGACTCGGCGAGATGAGTCGCGGATTGGGGAAGTTCTGAGCATGGGGACTCGACGACTCATTAGGTTGACTCAGCGAGTAGAGTCAGTCAGGAGGATGAGTTTGACTTTGACTTTGATCAAGGGTTGACCAGTTGACTTCCAGGGGTATTTTGGTAATTGTTGGCTTTTGTTTTGAGTTCAGTGTTGGTGTTAGCTAGTGGTGGAGATCGTGTCAGTGTTCGGAGCATCTCGGTCTTATCTTTCCAGTCAGCAGTTGCGAGGTGAGTTATCTTCACTATATCAACATGGTCTAAGGCACCAAGGCCGGCCCTTTATCGGATTGTAATCCGGGTATTGTTGTTATGTTGCTGTTTTACTATGTTTGCATCCTGGTAGTTAGGATGGTATTCGTTAGAGACCTGGTTAAGGTCGGTATCCTGGTATATAGGATGATGCTATGCTAGTGACCGGTTAAGTCGGTATCCTGCTTAGAGTATGTTGTATTACGTGATCTGCTAGATCGGTTTGATTGAATATGAATTGTTATATGATTGTATGTTTATGTGCACATGGTTGTTTGACTGGGGTTGGGTTGAGGTGGGACCTTCTTTGTGCTGTAGGCCAACATACCCAGGGTGGACCGGTTATTCCGAAGGCCCAGCGAGCGGTCCGGATAGGCTGTAGTCCCCACGAGGGCGGACCAGACGTGCCGAGGCTCGGAGAGTGGACCAGGCCGACTGAAGGCCCGGTGCGGGCGGACCAGTCATACTGTATACTCAGAGTGTGGACCAGGTGGATTGAAGGCCCGATGCGGGCGGACCAACCAACCTGCAGACTCTATGTATATGGCTAGACGCGGAGGATGGACCAGGTGGACTGTTGGCCGGTGCGGCGGACCAGTCACACAGCACACCCGATATGCATGGTTGTTCTGTGATTCGATATGATATAGCATGTTATGTGTATGGTATATGTGGTTGGTAATTTGGGGGTATCTCACTAAGCTTTCGGGCTGATAGTTGTGGTTTAATGTTTTTTTCAGGTTCTTCGGGAGACTGTGGCAAGGCAAAGGCGTGATCGTACCGCTCCTCAAGTTTGTGTTTTATGATATGGTTCTGGGAATACTCTGATAATAAATGTATTGAAAACCTTTTTGTAATAACATTATTAAAATGGGTGGTTTTTGAAAAGTTTAAATTTTGTTGAAATTTTTGGTCGTTACAAGTTGGTATCAGAGCCTTGGTTTGAGTGAATTGGAGGAACATTCGTGTGAATCCAGTCTCAAATCAGGGAGAGTTTTTAAAAGAGAATTTAAAATGGTTTTCAAATTAAGTAAAAGGAGGACGCGGAGGTACGATCAGCCGGAGCCAGTAAGTAACCCCAAAATACCATGCATGATATTTGTTTTCGAGCTTTGATAGAACAGCATGCTAGTACTAGGCTAGGGATCTTCAGGATTTCATGATAATGTTGCGTGTTTTATGTTGCCTGCTAGCCCAGGTTTTCCTTCTGTATGAGATTTTCAGTGTTCCTCTAGGAGTGAGGATTGAGCGCTTGCTATGTATATTTGTCACTAGGGTGTTGTGGTAGTACTTCATACAAATATAGGTTGGTGTGGAAGGTAGTAGGGGCCCGTACTACTGAAAGCACAGGACCCATACACGTATCAGGGAACCCATGACCTCTAGGGTTGGGTTGAGAGTTGGTTCCTGGATTAGTGGGAAGTATCTAAGATATTATGGTGTTTTTCAGTATGGTGGTCACGAGGCATGCTGGGAGTGGATCCGGGTCAGGATCGGGAGCAGGAGAGGGAGGTCAGGGCAGGTCAGTACCACCCAAGGTTATTGGTCAGACGAGCACAGGCGAGTTGGATGCTAGGATTCGTGAGATCCTGCATGATGAGGTTGTTGCGTTGTTCCGGGCCGAGCTTCCAGAACTGTTTGGGTCGATCAAGACCGCCATGGTTGAGTATTTTGATGAGCGTTATGCGGCTCTCGCAGAGATGGCTACCGTCGCGGCTACAGCGGCTGTAGCAACGGTAGGGGGAGGAGCTGGTAGAGGTTTCCAGTCTCAGGACTTCGATAATACGAAGCCCCCTACCTTTGATGGAGTTCAGGACCTGATTGTTGCTATGAGATGGTTGTCAGACGTGGAAGGGTGTTTCTTCACGTGTTCATGCCCTGCTGATCAGAGGGTGAGGTGTGCTCTGAACCTGTTGAGGCTTGGGGCGAAGGATTAGTGGAGATTGACCACGGGGTCATATTCGGATGCACAGAGGGCTACAGTTTCATGGGATCAGTTCCGAGAGATGTTTAGCACTCGTTATGTTCCGCGGGTTGAGAGGGAGAGGTTGGCTCAGGAGTTCCTTGAGCTGAAGCAGGATTCGGAGTCGGTGACGGAGATCACCAGGATGTTCACTGAGAGGGCGATGTTTTGCCCCGAGTTTGCTTCGGAGCAGACTCAGATGTCCAGATATCCGAGTATGCTCAAGAGGGATATCAGACAGTTCGTGTCTACGCAGAATTGCGAGACCTTGTTAGAGTTGCAAGAGGCCGCCAGGCGATTTGAGTTGGAGATTGAGTTGCAGTTGCGAGAGCAGAGGCAGGTTCCGGTGCAGTCGCAGTCGGCATCGAAACGGTCTAAGACCGTCGATTCTAGATTAGGAGATCAGAGAAGCCACACTTGTGGGAAGTGTGGGAAGGGTCACACCGGAGTTTGTCAGTCCGGTGGTGCGTGCCGCAAGTGCGGAAAGGAGGGGCACTATGCGAGGGATTGTCGGCAGGCAGTCCCGAGTCGGGATTTGAGGATTTGTTATCATTGTCATCAGGATGGGCACTTGAGGGTCAACTGTCCATAACTTACTGCAGTACCGGTGCAGGCTCCAGCACTGGCCACGTTGAGGATCACGGGTGGAGGTCAGGGTGGAGTGGAGCCCCCAAGGGCTAAGGGTCGTGCTTTACAGCTTATCGCAGAGGAGGTCAGGGCAGTGCCGGATGCAGCGGCGGGTATGTTTCTTTCTTGATGTCTTGTTATTTTATGATTATTGTGGAGTATTGTTTATCTGCTAGACTCGTTGTGTGATTTTCGGTGTTGTATTCTTTGATTGTGACGGTTATGGCATGGTTATGGGCTTAGTGTTAGAAATTTTGTTGATTATCATTCATGAGGGTTGTTCGTGGGAATCGGGTGTTGGTCTGGATATTGAGCAACATTTGCAGTCTGAGGAGTGGTTAGCTGAGGATCGAGTTCTTTCGTGAAGGGATCATCAGTATTGTTATGCGATTGGTGAAGGTTGTTCGTGTTAGTGGGAAACGGTTTGCGTGAAAGAGTATGTGTCGTGAAGGGTTGTTGAGGGAGGTCGGTGATGGCGACCGGTGGTTGATAGTCAGTGCTCTAAGTGGGGGAGAATTGGAGAATTCTCCAGAGGATCGACGAGTATGAAAGGTTATTTAGCTGCATGGGATTCAGTACTGTCTCGGTCAGCCAAGGGCATAGGCTGGTATGAGTAAATGGAAGGCGTGTGGGGCGGGATACAGACCATTAACGATTGATTGTGGAAGGCCTAGGATTGTGCCGGGACTGAGTATATGGGATGGAGGTAGAGTTCGGAACCCTAGAGGGCTAGAACAGTATGCATGGGAGGAGTTTCTTGAAGGAGTAACTCGGAATATTGATTGCTAGTTGAGCGGTCAGTATAGACTGAAGGCCAGTAGGCGTACCAGTCAGGCCGAAGGCTCGGAAAATGGTCCAGCTAGACTGAAGGCCCTGGAGGGCGGTCCAGGTCTGCTGAATGTTATGAGAGTGGTCCAGTTGGCTGAAGGTCTGGTAAGGCGGTCCAGTCATGCTGAAGACTCTGCATGTGTTGTTAGATCGGTGCGAGGAAATGGATGATTATGTCGTGATATGTTAGCGTTAAAAGGTCTGGCCTCGGATATTGATCACGATTAGTGGAGGTAGTGCATGGACTTGAGAATCTTCGCAAGTGGATTCAGAGTATGTATGGTGCATGGGATGGCGATTATGCCATAAGGAAATGGTGTAGTATTGGGTGAGCACCGTGGCACTTGTGATAGTGTCAAGGTAGCCAAGTGGATTTCCTTGGTAAGGAATAAGGAAAGGAATGTAGCTCCAAGGGGGAGTGTAAGTTCACGAAAGTAAAAATAGTTATGCGGAGTTATGATTGGAGTGCTTCAATTATGGTTATTGCGCAGTGTGTGCGGCGGTGATATGGAATCACATCCGGTTGGGATGTCTGCCGAGGTTGCGGAACGAAATTCTGACGGTGTAAAGTCAACAGGCTCATAAGGGATGCAAAGATGGAGTCTTGGATTCCCAGCTCGATTTTTGGTTAAGAAATTGTGTATGCAATGGTAATTCATCTTGGGGGATATTTGCAGGTGTTGTTAGTGTATCAGGTTTTCCAACCCGAGGATGCTAGAGTCAGTTCAACATGGGTATGAGATTGCGGAGAGGGACTCATGAGAGTTGCTATGAGATTAAGGGATGTATCATCCTGTTAGCATAGAGTGGATAAAGTGAATTCAGACAGGGATTCTGGTGGGTTCAAGGATTAATTCTAGCTCACATGAGTCAAATGATTGTTGTGAATTGGAGCGAGCGAAGTATCAGGGAGTGGTACTTGGTGGTTAGATGTGGTTATCAAAGGATGAGGCCGGTGGCCGGCTTGAAGCGGTGGTCAGGACACCGCAAGAAGGAAAGTTGGGTTTTGGGTTTCGATGGTTGTGTTTTGAAGAATCTGGTATGGTTAGTGCCAGAAGGTGCATTGCAAGAGTAGTTCTGAAGTTGTGTTGCCGCAGGCTTCGAGGACGAAGCCTAATTTAAGTGGGGGAGAATTGTAACATCCCGAGTCCAGGAGTGCAAGTTTGGTGTTCAAAGTGTAAAATTTGAAGGGCAACTCGGCGAGTCCATGGGTGGACTCGGCGAGTAGGGTCGCGACTCAGGTCGCGTGTTAAGTGGCCAACTCGGCGAGTCCAAAGCTGGACTCGACGAGTAGGCGCTGTGCGAAGAAAACCCTAAATTCGGGGGATGAGCCCTATATAAAGGACATTATACCCTCTCACCAGCCTCTTTGATCTCCCTTGAAGTCCAGAAACCCTAGATACGCGTTTGTGAAGGTTTTGAGTGCATTTAAGCCTTAGAGAAGAAAGTTGGAAGAATATCTTGGAGAGTTAGGAGGCTTGGAGCAAGGGGCTTTGCTTAGATTCGGATTCCTTGTTGTTGGGGGCTTCATTTGGAGGTAATATCTCGTTCTTTGGGATGCTATTCTTTTAGATTCATCATTTTGAATTATATAGAAAGTTTGGCTTGTGGTATATGGAGTTTGAGGGTTAGATCTGAGGTTACTACCTCAGATCTGGAATGGAGAAGGTCTAGAGTGCATTAAAGTCCCTGTTAATGAGTGATTGGTGAAGCCATCTTGTCCCAAACCCTAGCCTAGAGTGTAAAATGCCTAGATCTCTTTGGATTCACGTAAAGTTTGCCAATTTACGTGATAGAAGGGTTGTAGAAGGGTAGATCTACGTTTTGGATCGATTGCATGGCCTGGAAAGCTTCTGCATGGGTTAAGATCTAGAAGCACTCGGCGAGTCACAAAGGTGTACTTGCTTGAAGATGGACTGGAACTCGACGAGTTGGAAGAACAACTCGGCGAGTAGGTTGAAGATGGCCTTGGACTCGGCGAGTCTGGTCATGAGGTCCAAACTTCTTCTGGTGAAGCCATGAATCAGTGAGTCAGGGGAGGACTCGGTGAGTGAGTGCAAGGGGACTCAGAGTTGTGAGACTCGGCGAGTTGAGTCGCGGATTGGGGAAGTTCTGAGCATGGGGACTCGACGAATCATTAGGTTGACTCAGCGAGTAGAGTCAGTCAGGAGGATGAGTTTGACTTTGACTTTGACCAAGGGTTGACCAGTTGACTTCCAGGGGTATTTTGGTAATTGTTGGCTTTTGTTTTGAGTTCAGTGTTGGTGTTAGCTAGTGGTGGAGATCGTGTCAGTGGTCGGAGCATCTCGGTCTTATCTTTCCAGTCAGCAGTTGCGAGGTGAGTTATCCTCACTATATCAACAGGGTCTAAGGACCAAGGCCGACCCTTTATCGGATTGTAATCCGGGTATTGTTGTTATGTTGCTGTTTTACTATGTTTGCATCCTGGTAGTTAGGATGGTATTCGTTAGAGACCTGGTTAAGGTCGGTATCCTGGTATATAGGATGATGATATGCTAGTGACCGGTTAGGTCGGTATCCTGCTTAGAGTATGTTGTGTTACGTGATCTGCTAGATCGGTTTGATTGAATATGAATTGTTATATGATTGTATGTTTATGTGCACATGGTTGTTTGACTGGGGTTGGGTTGAGGCGGGACCTGCTTTGTGCTGTAGGCCAACATACCCAGGGCGGACCGGTTATTCCAAAGGCCCAGCGAGCGGTCCGGATAGGCTGTAGTCCCCACGAGGGCGGACCAGACGTGCCGAGGCTCGGAGAGTGGACTAAGCCGACTGAAGGCCCGGTGCGGGCGGACCAGTCATAATGTATAATCAGAGAGTGGACCAGGTGGATTGAAGTCCCGGTGCGGGTGGACCAACCAACCTACAGACTCGATGTATATGGCTAGACGCGGAGGGTGGACCAGGTGGACTGTTGGCCGGTGCGGCGGACCAGTCACACAGCAGACCCGATATGCATGGCTGTTCTGTGATTCGATATGATATAGCATGTTATGTGTATGGTATATGTGGTTGGTATTTTGGGGGTATCTCACTAAGCTTTCGGGCTTACAGTTGTGGTTTAATGTTTTTTTCAGGTTCTTCAGGAGACTGTGGCAAGGCAAAGGCGTGATCATACCACTCCTCAAGTTTGTGTTCTATGATATGGTTCTGGGAATACTCTGATAATAAATGTATTGAAAATCTTTTTGTAATAACATTATTAAAATGGGTTGTTTTTGAAAAGTTTAAATTTTGTTGAAATTTTTGGTCGTTGCATAATTAGTTATAACTATGTAAATTTGCATTTTATACATGTATCCCCTCCCCCCCCCCCCCCCCCCCCCTTGAACAAAAGTTGGAAAATAGGGCTGTGAAATTCACTATGAGTATGAAAACGTTGGTGTAGGTTAGAAACCACAAGTTAGCACTTCGAGAGTCGACCAGGGCGATGACACGCAGAACGAAATAGAGAGAGAAGTGAAGAGTGGGTTGAGGAAGAATGAGTTGTCGAACCTTGTTATTTATAGCAAGTTTCAATTGCGCGTCGTACAAGTGCGTGTGATGGTAAAAATTCAAATTCGAATTTATGTAACTCTTGTATACGAACTCCGTTGTCAATGACTCTTATATATTCGTGTAGGTCTCGTCACTCTCTATGACTTTCTATTTGTTCGTTTTGTCTAGTTGTGACTTTTGATTTTTGACGTGTTTTTATTACCGTTACAATCTTATAAAAATCATAACTCTCACATATAACATCTGTTTTAGGCGTTCCTTGCCTTATAATTCATACTTTAAGTAGTACTACGATTGTCTAGTTTGTGACTTTCTCCAAAAATCAATCAATCTCCTTTTAGTTTTCGTCGTTGTAAGTTTTTAATTACGGTAGATATTCATCTACCATAAAAGCAATATCTCATTCATATAGTGTCAAATTTGTATTTCTAGAATCGTGGTGGCTTATGCAGTCTAAATATGGTAACGTGCTCTCAAGGTGACACGACTTGTTGCATACTTATTTTTTAGCCTAACGATTGACGTAGTTAAGGATGAAAACTTCGAATATATTAAAATATATCGGGTGGTTACAAGGTTGTCCTTACGTCCTATCGTTAAATGTTAATGGCAACCGGTGATGTTTTCTCTAGGTTGTCACATTCCACCTCCTCATTCTTTAGTTTAAACCTTGAAAATCATTTTGGTTTGGTGGCCAATAGTTTTTATTGCACTATGTTTGAAAAACATTAGTAACAATGAAAGGCCACCTAGCGTAAGTTACCGAAAATTAATTTGAAGTTAGAATGATATAGGAGTAAGTTTCGACCTTTTGTCAATACCTTATAAGAAAGCAGTTTTCGTGGATTGGAATTGTCTTTATTTGTAGGGTGGCCTCACTTCCATACACATCCTTTGTGATTTCTTCCAATTTCTAGATTTCTAGCTTCCTCTAACTTTCCGACTCCCCTATATCCATGTGAAATCGTGTTATTGCCCAATATGCTTTGTACTCTATGGTGGAGTAATTTGATTACGCGCTCTCTAGGGTCTTTGATGCTTAATATATCACATGTAGGATTTGACTTACCTTTGGCCCAAAACAAACCCCAATATTATGTTGCTTGCATCCACATTATTTCAAACCAAGCTCTCAGCTTGGTTGGATTATGGGAGGTAAGGTCGGTCACTCCTTAAGTTTGTTAAATGTTTTCTTACAATCTTCATTGAATTCGAAATCAACATCATTTTTGCAAATGTTGTTGTATCGGCATTGTAATTTTTGAACAGTATTTTATAAATCGTCTATAGAACCCTACATGGCCAAGAAAAGAGAATACTTCCCAAACATTTTCAGATAGGGTAAGCCTTTTATAATATCGATTTTTGACTTATCAACTTTGTGAAACCATATGACCCAAGGTTAGTCTTTGTTTACCATAAAATAATATTTTCAAAATCAAAGTCTAAATCATTGTCAATACATCTTTTCATAAAGAGCGATTGAAAATGAAAACTTATTTAAGATTTTCTACATATTCGTAAAAAATAGTTATCATACACCTCTAAAAAGTGGTTAGTATGTTGCATAGTCCGAAGTGCATACTATGGTGGGTAATTGTGATATGAGAATGATTCAGAATGGGATACTATGAACACGTTTATTAGAAAAAAAAATGAATATGAAAATGATATGAACGGATACTATTTTATGGTAATCACACTATTAAGTCAATTAGAATTTTCTTCTGGTTTCTCGTAGAATATACTTGATATAAATTCTAAAATATGCTATAACATCGTTTCTTCCTCGTTATAACATAATGTACATTCTCATGCATCATTAATTTTCTTCTTTCCTTTGTTTTTAACTATTAATTATATAATATATTTTTATTGTTTTAATTTATAATTGCAAAACGAAATTATATTTGCAAAAAAAATTTCCCTTATTACTAGGGATTTAAATAAATATAGAAGAAATTGTTTGGTAGCTTACACGTGATTTTTGGGCCCTTCATAAAAAAATCACGAACTGTAAAGTAACCAAACCAATAATTATAGAAATACATCGATCGACCTTATCCTCTCAAGCTTTGATAACTTTTTATCATCACTTGTTGTTTTGCAATCCTACGCCATAATATTTTGTCTTGAACTACTTGGATACTTTCACATACTAAAGTAGTCGTGTTCCTCTAAAATTTCCCAAGTATTTTCGATCTAAATTTTGATGTGATAGTGATTTTATCCTAAGTGTTTTAATGTTACCATATTAACATTGTTTTAAAATTGTACTTGAAAACATGCATGCAAATTATATACATTATTACACTATGCCACTACCCCACTATACAAACTTCTAATTAAGAAAATTGCAAATTACTTAGAAAATGTTATATAGTAATCAAAGGTTCTTATGAGAAAATAACATTCGTTTTCGCATTAATGTTATTGTAGGAAACTCAAGTTTTTAATAATAAAAGTAGACAGACACTTCTATTTTAACACTTCTAATACGATTGAAACACCTTTAGTGCATTCAAAACGTAAGATACTTTTATGTTTTAAAACGTAAGCAGGAGGCGCAGCCCTCCAAGTTTACAGGTTAAGCAACTTTAGCCCCTTTATTTCAATAACCTTCAAGAGAAGCACAACCTATCTCTTTAGCCCACAACAATTAGCCAAATTCAGCTACTAGCTAAAAAAATTCTATTTCTGCAGTTTACATAATTTAAAAATTAATCACTAAACAGTTTAATAAGAATTAAATTTAAGCAAAATTTCAATGGTTGAGAACTTGAGATTGTCTATCTTTTTCATGCACTTCCTAATAAAATGCAACACTTCTAAAGGTTTTTGAGCATCTTCGGTCGTAAATCCCTAGTAACTGATTAATATTATGATTGATTATTAAGATTTTATAATTTTCATTTCCCCCACATAATTTCAATGAAGGTTTTGTGTTTTGACTTTTTTGTGGCAAAAGAGGAATGCATAAATGGGACGTGGTGAACTTTTTGTTTGAGTTTCTCTGTTTTCTGTCTCGAAAGGTAGCTAGTATGTATATATAATTTGTATTATATGTATGTATTTCTATTTGTTAGTGATAATCAAACCATTGTGATTTTTCATCTTCTTGTTATATGTGTTTATGTTTGTTGCAAAGCAAGTGTTGGATGAAATGTCCACATGAATCATTAATAAACTATATATGTTTTTAACCTGATTGAACCCCTTTATATGTTTTGGGTTCAAGATTATCAAGTTTTTGATACATAATTTCTCGGGTGTGGTTCAGTTTGCTACGATTTGTTTAATCAGACGTGGAGCCAATGTCCATGAAAGGTAAAATTAATCTTTCTTAATGCTTGTTAAACCTTTATATGAACAATAAGTGAGATAAACTATCTTTTTTACTTCTGTTTTTAATGAAGTTTTACATTACCGGTGTTTTGTCCACAAAATGGTAACCAAAGCCAAGAAAAAAAACAACAAGGATATAATATTTTTGCTTCATTGTTGTCTTAACATTGTCAAGAAGCAAACAAAGCCAAGCAAGAAGTAACCATTGTTTGTGTTTAGGAATACATATCTTCTAAATTTCTAGGGGACTCCATTGTACGTACTTTATAACTATTGAGTAATGCAAGTGGAAACCAAAGCATTCATAATGATTTTTTTTTGGCATTAATATTCCTCAACAATTTAGTGCCATGTTTTATGGACTTTGATGACGCTTGGAGAACTAGCAATGGAAGCCGATTTACGTGGTATTCTGAAGTTTTGTTGATGGAATATAAAATATGGTCTTTAGGAGTAACATTTTCACTACAAGAAATGTTAGCGGTTCCGACGAACCGCTTTACTTATAGTCGCTATTGCCTCTGTTGCCGGTAATGCAAATAGTAGAATATGTGTTATGTTTCATCGAATTACCCCATCCATTGATCTCGTAAGTCAAGCCAACGGATAATATGTCGAGTATGGTACAAGAGAATTAGCGTCGACATCAATACTGAGATATGTGACTGAATGTACCTCATACAATGTTTCATTCTATGTTGTAGTAACAATTATAGATACTTATCACCCGTTTCGATAGATCAGTCGAGGTTGTAGCTAGCAACCGCAGGTTTGGATGTCAACCTCGTATAGATCTATACATACGTATCTCGCTCCGAGGATTAACGGTTATAGTAATATGGGTATACTAAGTGTTTAGACTTAGTTAATCAATAGTGTCTCACTATAAATCCTTTAACTAAGGTATGTACATAGTTCTCAGCACTAAGTTATATGTGGATAAGTCGCTACGCATTATGAATGTGGTTGTATAAAATTTATAAAAGTCGAGCATGTTTGGTATGTATATCTACTCGTTTTTACAAAGAGGTGTGTCTCAAAGTAGTGATCATAAGTACATGTATAACTCTAAGTTATAATAATTATAACTTATATAAATATGTATTTAAACATATATATATATATACACACACACATGCATGCATGGTAATAGTTTGACACTTTTGAAGTACTACAAAAGTAATAAACTTTTTATGATATAAGATTTATGATATGCATTTATCACATAAATTATGACATAAGATTTATGACATGCATTTATCACATAAAATCATAATGTTTTGTAGTAAAATGACATATGTTATTTTTTTACTAGTTGTTTCATTTAAAACAATATAACATATGTATATCAAATATATGACTAGTTTCTTTGTGAATAGTATATCATTTAACAAGATAACATTTATAAACTAGTTAATAATTTTTAACTTAAAATGATAACATTTGTAGTATGTTTTGTATAAACCAAGTATGTAAACACATCTATTCTCCCCCAAAGTATATAAAAACTTAAAAGATGGGTCGCAACACTCACCTTAGAAGCGTTAACTCAGTTTAGATTTGAGAATGTGATTTCGGGAGGCACAACGAAATAATACGAAATGGAAATCAACTTGAACTGGGGCTCTTTTAGACTCAAAATAAACCCATAAAACAACACCATAACTTGAGATCTTGATCTTGGGAAAACCAAAAAAAGGTATCCATACAAGGCTGTCATAAGATGGTGGTGGTCGAAGGCTGCCTAGTAGTGGCATCAGGTTGCAGTGGGGTGATGGAGCTGCTCCGACAGCTTTGCTGCATCCGTTTTGATTTTTTGTCAGCGAGAACGAAGTGGGGGAAGGCAGCAGGTGGTTGGAGGGATGGAGAAGGGCATGAGGTGGTTAGCAGGTGGCTAGGCGGTGCAAAACAGTGGAACAAGAGGTAGTTGTTGGTGGTTTACGGTAGTGGAGGGGGGAGGGGATTGTTTCGGTGGTGTTTCTAGCCGATAGGGTGGGAGAACGAGAGAGGGAGAGTTTGAGAGATGAGGCTGATGAGTTTTTGAGGAAAATTGGAAGCCAAGGGCTTCCTTTTATTACCCAAGGAAGCCTCACATGTTTATACAAGGCCATGCCTCCAAAGAAAGTCAAACACTTCAACACACCCAAAGTTGTACTCTTGTTTAAGTGTGCACTCAACCAAGGATTGGGGTGTCTTGGACATGAGGATTGGGGGTGTCTTGTCCAAAGTAAACTCCGGCTACGAGAGTTCCATCGTACTTTTACTATAGGTAACGCGACTTTGTTTGAGGCTTTTGAAATCCATGATCTCCACCAATTCTTCCACTAAGTGAAGTTTAGTGTTGACATGGATCTCATCCAAAGGAAGCACACGGTTCTCATCAGAGAGACACTTCTTAAGATTAAACACTTGGAAGGTATCGTGAACTTTGTTGAGTTCTTGAGGTAACTTGAGTTTGTAAGCCACTAGGCCAACCCTTTCCAGCATTTCAAAACATCCGATGTAGCGGGGGTTTAGTTTACCTCATTTTCCAAATCTAATTTCACATTTGCATTGTGCGGCCTTCAGTAGGACACAATCTCCTACATTGATTTCTAGGGGTTTTCGTCTCACATCAGCATGGCTTTTCTGACGACTATGTACGGCCTTTAATTGTCCCTTTATCTGAACAATCTTCTCCATTGTTTCATTATTATCTACACAATCTTCTCCGTTGTTTCAGGACCAGTGAGTAGAGTATCTCCAACATGTTTTCTAGTTAGTTGGGTATCTCTCACTTCTGCCCAACATATCGAAGAAAGGCATCTATGTTCGTACAAGGCCTCAAATAGAGAGGCTTTATGCTAGTGTGATAACTATTGTTGTATGAAAACTCAACTAACGGAAAATAAGTATCCTATGCATTACCGAAGTCTATAACACAAGCACAGAGCATGTCTTCCAGAGTTTGTATTTTTCTTTCACTCTGTCCATTTGTTTGTGGATGATATGCAATACTCATGTCTAGATTGGTTTCTAGGGACCTTTGCAATGATTGTGAAAATATGGAAGTGAATCTGCTATCTCAAATCAAGATAATAGATATTAGCATACGGTGTAGTCTGACTATTTCCTTGAGATAATTCGTGGTGAGTTTCTCCATATTGTCACTTTCTATGATGGCTAGGAAATGGGTTGACTTGGTCAAATGGTCAGCCACTACACAGATGGTATCATAACCACTTCAAGTTCTTGGCAACTTCGTTATGAAGTCCATGGTTATATGCACCTATTTCTAGAGGTGAGCATCGTGCAGTTTGGTACAGATTTAGGGCCAAACCGAACCACAAACTGCCAAGTGCAGGTTTTGAATTCTAGAAACCGTTGGGTGCGGTTTTTCAATGGTTCGGTTTTGCGGTTTTTAAGCGCGATTTCAGTTTGTACCGATTTGGTGTTGGTTTTAAAAAAGAATCAAACATATGGTGTGGTTTTTTTATGTTCACCGGTACGATTTTTGTAACCCTTGTATTCATGTGAAGATTTATGATTGTAGAAGCTGTAATTTTGAGTATTTATGTTTCTTACTTGATCACTTCATTTACAACCCGTATTCAAAAAAATTCAGTTTTTGCGTCGGTTTTTCAAAAAAAATAAAATCCACACAATCAGTTTTTGCGTCGGTTTTGGTTTTTCGGTTTCCCTTTAGTGCGAGTTTTCTTTTATCGGTTCGGTTATTGCTCACCCCTACCTATTTCCATTACGGGATTGATGGTTGTTATAATACGCCAAGTGGCTTCTGGTACTCCTCTTTGACTTTGGAGCAAGCCAAGCATTTACTAACATAGTTGGCAATCTCTTTCTTCATGTTGGGCCACCAATAAAGCTTCTTAAGATTAAGGTACATCTTATATGATCTATGAGGTATCGAATATCTCGACTTATAAGCTTTATTTAAGACTAGACTTCTAACTTCACCAAATTTTATCGTCTAAATTCGGTGCATGAAATATTATCAGGTTTGAGTGCTTCTAGTTAAGTGTCTCACAATTGGGTGGTTATATTGGAGTGGCTTGTTAGGGTTAGAGCCTTTACACAAAATTGTATTTGCTTGTTCTTTCATGCTTAAAGCATTTTCTATGACTTTCTCTTTACCAGGATGCTAACGAATTTCACATTCGTAATCATTTAGCAATTCGATCCACCTTCATTATCTCATGTTGAGGTCTTTCCGATCGAAGATGTATTGAAGGCTTTTGTGGTCAGTGAACATGACACACTTCCTATTGGAATAGGTGTCTAAGCCCATAACTATTATTTGTATGTACTTGAATAGATAGTAGCATAGTCCTTTTGGATTGTCTTCACACTAATAACTAGACAGGATGATTAATTAAGGAAGAGGTTGAATTTATTATTTGGAATAATAAATTAGTATACAAAATGATTTATTAATATGTTATAAAAATAATATATTAATTAGAAATCATGTTGTTTAATTAATATTTAATCGGAAATTAATTTGGAAATAATTTTGCGAGTAAGGAAGTAATTAAAAGTACACGAGTTGTTTTGAAACTAATTAATAGTTGTACTTTGGGCTCTTGGATCACTGTAACTACCCAATTTTCACGTCCAAAAATTTCGTTTTTAAAACATTACTTTAGAAAACGTTAAAAACTACATCACAACATAAACCATGTTCAAAAGTCAAGTCGTACAACCAATCGAAACATCAAAGTATAAATCCCAGAGAAATCTAATAGATGCGGAAACCAGTGTGTGTGCATGATGTGCCGCTACCGTGCCAGCTCCTTCCCCTTCGATGAAGAGGTACCTGAAACCAAAACTAAAAACTGTAAGCACAAAGCTTAGTGAGTTCCCCCATCGTACCACATACCATACAATACATATCATACATACTGCCAGGCTATTCTAGGGTGCCTGACTACCCGGTATGGCCATTCTGGGGTGCCGACTACCCGTGCGGCCATTCTGGGGTGCCGTCCTACCCATGTCAAGCCATTCTGGGGTGCTGACCTACCCATGTCGAGCTATTCTGGGGTAATGACTACCCTTCGGTCCCAACAACCGAACCTCGGGGACTATTTCACCCCCTACTACTACCATCACATATATCATAACACAAACGTAATATCAGACATATCTAGGGTGTCTGACTACCCTTCGGTCCTAACAACCGAACTCTACTACTATCACATACAACATGCCATGCCAACATATAACATATCAGGTAGTAGCAAACCTATATGATATCACAAAGACAATCATCTAACATACAACTCCTACTGGTGGGTCGGCATTGTGGCCTTAGACCCACCGCTACTGGAAGGTAACTCACCTCGGAGTAGCTGCTGATCTGTGTGGGAATAGTCTGTCTGCTGCTGCTGCTGCTCCGGAAATCCTCCGGCTGTAATTCCCACCAAACACTTAGTCAAAAACTGCTAACTGTCCTTTGGGTAAAATGACTTTTACCCCTGATCATGCCCTAAGTTAAAGTCAGAGTCAACTTCCAGTTGAACCGACTCGCCGAGTTGGCTCGCCAACTCGCCGAGTTCATGTCCAAACGACCGACCTGGATTCTGTTTCTACTCGTCGAGTTAGGCGTTGACTCGACGAGTTCTCCTTCCAAACTGATGTTCAAGTCCTTTATCCTACTCGCCGAGTTGTATGAACAACTCGTCGAGTTCATCTTCATCCGATGAACAAGTTATACTGTGACTCGCCGAGTTGTATGAACAACTCGCCGAGTCTGATCTTGATCTAAGGAGATTGCCTTGAACTCGCCGAGTCTGGGCATCGACTCGTCGAGTTCCATTATGGGTGAGTTTTGGCTTCCAACTCACCGTGTCCACCCTGGACTCACTACGCAACTTGACACAGCAAAAAGGGGACAATCTCGGAGACTCGCAACTAGACTCGCTGAGTCAGATGAGCGACTCATCGAGTCTGCTCCATGCAAGAGCCATATACGCGATTTTACTCGAATCTAGTCCATTCCATTCATAGATCTGGGTTCCTAGAGCATGAATAACACGTAAAGTTTCCAACTTTACGTGTAGATATTCCTCCATGAGGGTTTTAGGGTTCAAAATGCACCAAAAGAGTAGATCTAAGGTCTTCATGCAATATGGGTCCATAAAGGTAGTAGATCAGAGCTCCTGGAGCTCAACCAAGCCTAGATCTAGAGGCCAATCAACTTATTACGAGATATGATGCACATATAAGGTTGGGGAAGGGCTCAAGGAAGACTTTAATGGAGTTATAAGCATATAGACAGGGGAAAACGAGTTTTACCTCAAGGAAATCACTGAGAGGACACTAAGATGCTTGGCTTCCTTCCCTTCCTCTTGATCTACTCCACTTCCTTCTCAAAATCTTCAAGAACACACCCTAAAATGCCTCAAACTCACAAGAACAAGAGCTAGGACGTATGGAGAGCTTCTAGGGGTGAATGGGGCGGAGTTGGGGCGCAAATGGGTGTTTTAAATAGGGTGCAAACCCTTGGAAATTAGGGTTTCATCAAACAGCGCAGACTCACCAAGTCCCTAATATGGACTCGTCGAGTCGCCATCTTATCCGCGCCCCAAAGTCTCGTCTCTACTCGGCGAGTCGGGCCTCCAACTCGCCGAGTCCACGGCCAAAAACACGAATACTTAAGGCAAAACTTACGTGCCAGGAACCAGGTGCTACAATCACCCTAAAGAAGGCTGGCCGAAAACTCTAGGGAGGCCCTAGGGATTTTCGTCCAAGGCCTTAAGATGGGATGTCCATGGGCTGCTTAGGCCTTAAGCTGGAAATTAGGTTTCCACCTTCAAACCCAAGCTTTGGGACTAAGCAACCTTAAATATAAAAGGAGCATCACCCCATCTAAGTTTCATCCATCTTAAGAACCCCTAGAAGATCCGAAACTTTGAGAAAATCCCTCATTTCTCCACTCTCTCTTATAATCATCCTCTTGCCTTGGTGTGTTTGTGAACCATTAGAGGTGTTACATTTGTGACACTTGTTCTCAAAGTCAAGATCTTCAAGGAATCCACTGTTATTACTATATAAAAATAAAGGTATGTGTTCTAATCCTTATTTTGTAGATCTCAAAAATATTAGATGCATGCTAGGGTTTCTGGTTTTTTGTGTTTAATGCTTGTATGTCTAATAAAGAAAACATATATCCAACAATTAGGGTTGCATGCACACATAGGATTGTTTGTTATACTCAAAGTCGATCAGTGGTATCGATCCATCAGTGGGCTTCCTTCGAGCCATTTTCTTGGACCTTGATGCTTTGGGCTAAAGTGGACCATTCGAAATCAGGTTTTTGAACTTTGTATATGCTTGGGGTTTAGGGTAAATCCCATTAGAGGATTTTGGGCCTAATTTGGAAAATTGGGCCATGAGTGGACCACTGGTGGGCTTTAGAAGATTATCTGCTGATGGACCTTTTATGTTATGGTTTCGGGCCTTATTCATTAACCAAATTAGACTAGGGGTCTAATGGTTATTTTATCCTGAGATGGATTATTGGATTTTGATTGTATGTTATCTTACACTGACAGCTCGAGGAGTCGTCAGGGCAGCAACAAGAGATTTCTTTCTGAGAGATTCATCTTTTTGAGGTGAGTTTCATTACTTGTTTTAGCGGGTCGAAGGCATCAATGTCTGCTAATGTTTATGATATGTTAGTATGTTATCCATCTTCGTGACTCTTGCATGCGTATTTGTTTATATGCTTTCTTGGCTAAGATCTGATGTCGGGTGGGGCCCGATGACTATTTTGTATGATATGTATCTATGTGATTATTGCACGTGTATGTGTTTATTTGATATATGTTATATGTATTTTGGGTGGGGCCCGGTCTATTACTGAACTCAAATCGATGCCAGGTGGGGCCTACCATACGTTTATTGTATGTGGTATGTGGTAGTTTGGGAGAACTCACTAAGCTTTGTGCTTACAGTTTCTAGTTTTTATTTCAGGTACTTCCGGTTCCAAGGGAAAGATCTCGATTTGACTGCATCGCACACCCCATTAGTGTTCTGCATTTGACATTTACTCGAATTTTGATAAGACTTGATACATTAGTTGTATTGTGATGAATGTTTGATATTTAAAAATACTATTTTATCTATTATAAGAAAATGAAATTTTTGGGACCATATTTTTGGATGTTACTAGAGAAGGAAGCTTCAAATTTCGGCCATTCTTCTTAGGATTGGAGTGGTCGAAATCAAGAGGGGGTGTAACTCCTCATATTGCTGAGTTAGCTTAGAGCCAAAACTAGGGTTTGCTGGAGGAAACCCTAATTCCTTAACATAAGTCTTAAGCAGCCCATCGACTCCCCATCAAAGTCCTTGGACGAAAATTCTAGGTCCTCCCTAGAAGTTTTCATCCAACCCTTCTAGGGTGGTCCAAGATCTCAATTCCACAACTATCAATAAATTGCTAAATAGCCTATACACTTTTAATTAATTCATTTAATCCCAAAATTAATTCCAAATTAACTTATGATTAAATATTTAATTAAATAAAAAGATTTCTAATTAATATATTATTTTTATAATATATTAATATATCATTTATTACAATTTATTAATCAAATAATAAATTCTTCCACTTTCTCAATAGGTCATCTAGTCTAGTTGCTAGTATGAGGGCAACCTAAAGGGACTGTGCTACTATCAATTCAAGTACATACCAATTATAGTTATAGGCTTATACACCTAATCCAACAGTTGCTTGTATGGGGTTCCATTCTCTATTGTTTCGGACCGGGATGTTCGGTTCACTTCCTGTTTCTGGTAGAAGTTTCACGAGGAACTGGGCACGATGTTGCATTTCAGCACTACTTATCATCCGCAGACCGACGGCCAGAGTGAGCGGATGATACATACCCTTGAGAATATCTTGTGGGCCTATGTTATTGATTTTAGTGGGAGTTAGGATTCCTTCTTGCCTCTAGCGGAGTTCTCCTACAATAATAGTTATCACTCCATCAATGGCGATCCGCCTTTTAAGCTCTTGTATGGTCGGAGATGTCGTGCCTCGATTTGTTGGGGGAGGTTGGTCACAGGGTTATAGGAAGGACCAAAGTATTTATTCAAACCGTGGAGCTTATTCAATAGATCAGGAAGATACTACAAACCGCTCAGTGTCGGCAGAAAAGCTATGCCGACGTTGGTATGGTATTACTGAAGGTCTCACCTTGGAAAGGTATGATATGCTTCATGAAGTGGGGGGAATTAGATCCCCAGTATATTTGACCTTTTCAAGTAATTTTCAAGGTTGGCAAGGTTGCTTACAGGTTGGATCTAACTGAGGAGCTCAGTCAGATTCATGACACTTTTCGTGTTTCGCAACTAAGAAAGTGCGCATTGGATGAGGATGCAGTGGTTTCCTTGGACGATATTTTGGTCGATGTGCACCTGAACTATGTTGAGAGGCTAGTAGCTATTTTGGAAAGAAAGATGAAGGTCCTGCACATTAAGGAGATACCTTTGGTAAAGGTACGGTGGTAGCATTGGAGAGGCTCCGAGTGGACCTGGGAGCCAGAGGTGAGATGCGAGAGCATTCTCCTGAGTTATTCACTATGAAAAACTTCGAAGATGAGGTCTAGATCAAGTGGGGGAGAGTTATAACATCCTGATGTGAGGTACTTCTAAATTTAAACCCCTTTAATTCATTTATGTTGCATTTTGGTCCCAAGTTCCAGAAATGTATGCAAAAAGGGCCTTAATGGCATTGTTGTAATTTGAAGCCTTCGGAGTACACTATGTGTACGTGGTGTATGTTGGGCGTACATCAATATACACTGTGTGTACTTGCTAAATGAGGAAACCCTAATTTTTAGGGTTTGGCTGGTCTTTAAGCATCCTTATGGCCTCATTTCCCTTCACCTTATCAGCCTCCACCCTGGTATTTGTGCTTGTAACCCTATTTCACCTTGAGAAGCCATTTCTAGCCTTAAAGTGTGGGTTTGTGTGCTTAAAATAAGGAAGGAAGGAAGCCAATCTCATCTTGGAAGAGAGAAGCACTTTAGATCTAGGACTTATTCTTCGTTTGCAACCTTTCAAAGGTATAAACTGGCAACTTTATCTTTCAACCATGTAGATCTAGAAAAGGGTGTTTTAGTGATGCTTTTTGGTCCCATATGTCTTATCTAGAGCATGGCAAGTTCTTCACGATTTGATTTGTCCTTTTAGACCCTAGGAAGGGTTATAAGTCATAAAAATGAAGTCCTAATGGTTAGTTTTGCTCCATGCATCTTGTAGAAGATCTTAATGGATTGAGACCTTGAGTTAAGAACTTAATGAGCATGAAAGTCACAAAGTTTGAAACTTTATGACTCTAGTGTGTATTTTAGCCTTAGATCTTAAATATGCATGTAAGTGCTTAATCCATTAAGCACTTAATAAGTTTTGAAGTTGTTGGTAGTACACCACGTGTACTCGGAGTATGACCCACGTACAAGGTCAACCACCCCGATGGTGGTCAACATACGAGGACTTGAGTACGCTCAGCATACCTTCGAAGTACGCCCTACGTAATCGCACTGGGCTAATCCGGTTGGTTTGACTGGGTTAGGTTGACTTGATTGGGTTGAATCAGTTGACTTTGACTTTGACCAAGTTTGACACTAAGGATATTTTAGGTATTTTAGGAATTTGAGTGAGATTTGGGTCATTTGGTTGGAGTAGAAGTCGATTGGAGCTAACATTTGGAGTCGAGACCTCATCACCTTTTGTCCAGTTTGTAAGGTGAGTTTTCCTTACTGTACTTACGAGTCGAATGCACCAAGGCCGGCCCATTGGTTGATATTCATTAATACACTGAGTATGGGATGGATATGCATGTTTATGCTAGCTATTGATATGATAGTCGGGTATATCTGTAGGGCTACCTGTGATTATGTTGCATGGTTATCTGTATATGTTTATTATCTGGTATATGTCGATATATTGTGTTGGGTTGAGGTTGTACTGCTCCGTGCGGTTGCCAACAAACCCTAAAGCATTTCAGATATGAGTTGAGGGCCAGGTAGGGAATGCTAGACTCATACTGAGGGCTCATGAGCATTCCAGATACGAGTTGAGGACCGTGCAGTATGCCAGACTCGTATTAAGGGCTTGATGGTATTCGGTCCGAGGACTAATCCAGTCCTAGAGCAATCCAGACATAAGTTGTGCGCCCCAAGGGCAAACCATACTTATGTTGTGGGCTTAGGGGTAATCCAGTCTTTTAGTTGTGGACCCATTGCATGTTGTTATTGTATATATGTTATGTGGTTGTGTATTGGTATTTTGGAAGAACTCACTAAGAATTGGCTTAAGGTTTTGGGTTATGTTTTAGGTATTTTGGATGACCGCGAGAAGTTGAAGGCATGATCGTACACATCCCCTTGTTATGCTCTATGATTTTGGGAAAACTCTGATGTTGGAAATGTTTTGAAAACTATTTTGTAAACACTTTATGGTTTTGGGTTATATTTAAAAAGTTCAAATTTATCACGATTCTTATGAGTGTTATAGTTGTAGATCACATCGATAGCTACAAATGCATATAAAATACGTCAAAATGGAGCTCATATGAAAAAATATATTAATTTTTAAAGAAATCAGAATTTCCCGCGCGAAGTCACGCGCCCTGGAAAGAGGCATCGTGCGCTTCTGACCCGCCATAGGATTGCAACACGTGTTATGTCAGGAGAAGGACACATCACCCGATCTAACCATTTGCGTGACACACTTCGACCATCTGCGTGACACGTTCTCCGAGTTTGGTTATATATAGTTTCAAGTTTTAGCCTATTACCCACATAATTTTATCAAATTCTCTTTGAAATACTTTCTAGCTTTTAGCCATTTACTCCCAAGTTTTTACGACCACTTTAGTAAGGCCCTGCGGTGTCAGATAGTTGGTGAATAGAAGCTCCCAAATCAGAGTTATGCCCGCATAAATCCATGTTTTCACTAAAAGCTATGTATGTTATGTTACACTTATTTTATTCAAGTTTAACTAGGCATTACTATGAATCTATAATTAAGATTTATCAGTGATTCAAGTCATTATACTAATTGATTTACTTATGGGGACGGTTTAGGCTGAATTTAATGAGGTGTTTAAAGTTAGATTTCCAAACAATATACTTGTAAACCAAACAGACCCAGCCTCCGATATGATCTTATCTAGTTGTTCCTTAATTGATATATCTTGATGTAAACATTGGGATTAGTGAGGAATCTAGACTATCATTAATCACAATGAATATAAGACTAAGGGGCTGCTTGTTTTAGCTTATAACTAGGTCCAAAAGAAAAGAATTCAACATGTTTAATAAGGTACCAACACTCAAGCACTCGGTCTAAGCTTTCAATTTGATTTGGTTCCCTCTTTTCAATCATTGAACCGGGACAACAAATAAGCAATCGGTTGGATTTCCAAATTTTTCCTACAATTTTATGAATGCCTCCATAGGAAAGAAAGATATTGGTGATTCCATAGAGAAAGAAAGCAATTGGCAACATGTTGATGTTTTTCAAGTTTGTTGCTCCTTTTTGTTGCTCAATATTTGTTGAGATATTAGTGCATGTTGCTCCTATTTGTTGTTTGGTATTTGGTGTGAGTTGTTGTTGATTTTTCAATTTGTTGCTGTGAAAAATTGTTTGATATAAAGTTGAAATATGCCATATTTTTTGGATTTATTATTGAATTGTTGCTAATATGTCATAATTTCTTTTATTTTATCAACCTGGTCTCATAAAAAATACATAACTAAATGATAGATTCAAGACTCAAAACACAATCACACAATACAATTTACAATTTACAATTGAAAAAACGTCATGTTGTTTTATAAAGTAGTTGTAGTATGAAAGAAAACATAAGGGTGTAAATTTAAATCTTTCAAGAAAGAGAGCAGAAATGGAATGGTTCTTGAAGTATTCTATCACATGTGAAACAAGAATTTGCAGGACATGGCCTGGTTTGTGCCCTTTAGTTCAAGAATATCACTTTTGCAATGTTTATTGTATACGACTGCATTTACAATAATAATATATCTATCAAAAAGTATATTTACATTTTTTATAATAAAACACATTTAATATGTGTATGTATAATTGTGTATTAGATGCTCTAATTTTGTTTAGCTATTAGCTTTGTTAAAATTGAAAATGCCCCATAAATTATTATAAGAAATGTTATTTGAGGGTATTATAGTCAATTTGTAAAGTCAGTAAGATGCAAAATCAAACAACAAGTTTCAGTCAGAAGTTAAACCAGTCAAAATTTCTAACTGAGTCACCTTCTAACCCAGTTAGCTACTATCAAACGACTCCTAAGACTTACTGATATTCATACCTAGGTCGTGTCAAAAGGAAAAGCTAAGGTGTTAGGAGAAGTTCTGCCAAAATCACCAATCATCCACTCTTATCAAGTGAGAGCATAGTTACGTTCATCTTACACATAGATATGAAATATTTAGATAATTAAATGCTATGTGTGCGTAATTTCTGTGATGTGTGTTGGATGAACCAATATGACATGATTTTACTCGATTTAATTATATAAGTATTGTAGTACTTATATATATATATATATATATATATATATATATATATATATATATATATATATATATATATATATCAGGTAGTGATGAATAATGAGAAATAGGAGATGAGAGATGAAAAACAATTAGGAGAGGTCTCTAAAATATAGGAGATGTCATTACTTTTACTTTAGATGATTGCAGTGTTTGGGTTATAGTTATCTAACAGAGTATAGATGACGACCATGGACTAATCTTAATAGTCCAATGAAACACCGGCGGGATTGCAACTTGTAGGTGATAAATTAAGAGTTCAGGTAATGTACAAACTGTGTATTCATGCGATGACTATATCCACATGTTTTGTGGAGGAATCCCTAAGTTATAATGCCAATGCGATGATAGGCGATGAACACTAGGAGAAGTCCTTAGCGATGTAAATATAAAATACAATGATTAGGCGATGAACATTAGGAGAAGTCCTTAGCGACGAATATATAAAATGTGATGATTAGGCGATGAACCTTAGTAGAAGTCATTAGTGATGAAATGTGATGTAGGTGATAATCCTTAGGTAAAGATCTTAGAAATGACTTTCTAACTTTTGGCAAACCATAGTGATCATTTTTATAATTTTGTCTAAAAATAATTCAATTTTGTCATCATCAACATTCTAAATGGTATGGGTCTTGATATAACAACTAAACTTTACATGACATTTTACAAGTCTACTATTCAAAACTGAAATTTTATATACATAAAAAAAGATAAATAACATTATATAAATTTATATTAAATATATCATGTTTTTAAAAGAGTTATAATAACACCTAATAACAAGTGTTTAATTGAAGCTCAATTCTTTCATACCTGATAAAAAAACATGTCTTGGAAAAAACCCACGTCATAAAGCACATTGATTCACCTTCGTATGCATCACGTTTATCATGGTCTTCATGAAAAGATTCAGAACATTATAGTCACACCTTGGCACCGCCACAACACACCTTCTAAGATGTTGAATAGTACACAAAAATATGCTTATAAATTGATGATCTACAACATCCGAGTTCCCACGTATATTATTCATTTAGTTATTTTGAGGACTATTGAGTAACTCGACGAGTTGCTGCTATAACTCGTCGAGTAGAGTCACGGATGGCCATGTGGGATTAGTGGTCTACTCGACGAGTCCAAGAGTCGACTCGCTAAGTAGACACTGAGTGGTGAAACCCTAAATCGTCGGGTCTGGGGATTGTTTAAGGAAACTTATAGCCTCCTTCCAGTCTCACCAGCAACCTTGCACCCTTGAGAGAAACCCCAATGTCCTTTTGAGCTAGAGACTGTGAAAGGAGCTAATTTTGTGGTCTTTTGGTACATTTTTTTTTGAAGAGGAGGGAAGGATTCATCAAGGAACAAGGAGGCCAGTGGATCAGTGTTATTTCTTCCAAGAGCTTCTGGAGAAGGTAAAAAGTTCTCACCTTTCTCCTTGCGGTGATCAGATCTCATGTTTATTATGAATAGGGCTTTCTACCACCTTTAGTTGAGATATAAGTACATGGAGTCCCTTTCTAGGTCTAGACTTCAGATCTGGACCTTGTAAGGTCTGGAGGGTCCAAAGGCTCTAGCTTTATTCAATCCCTTAAAGATTTGTTGTGTTCTAGGACCCTTGTTGGAGTTGTATTGGCATTTAGAGCAACATATTCCATGCAAGGTCATAAAGATCAAATCTATATGTGACTTTTGGGCCTTAAGGGACTAGATCAAGAGTTTGAAGTAGTGGATCTGCGTGTAGGAACTTGAATGAGACATCAGATTTACTGGAGTTGACAATTCCATGAACTGACTCGACGAGTCAGTTAGGGTTTCTCCCGACAAGTAAATCGTGCAATAACTCGGCGAGTTGGGAGTCAACTCGACGAGCTGAGTCCAACCTTCATGAGGCTTCTGAGGAGAACAAATGGACTCGACAAGTCATATGGGTGTACTCAGCGAATCAGGTCAAACTTGGACGGTCGACTTGAGTTGACTTCTGTTGACTTTAGGGCTTGGTCAACATGAGTAATGGAGACCATGGAGGGGTAAAATGGTCTTTTACCCACTCCAAAAGTTAGAGATAAAGACAGAACAACATTTGGTGTAATTGGCTATGAGAAAAGTGTTAGTTAGGGATAATTATTCTATGTGATAGGAGGAGGCTAGTTCGGGATTCTAAGTAAGGGACTTTTACTTGCTAGCTTACGAGGTGAGTCTTCTCACTATACCTACCATGAGTGGTATATTGTGTGACTGAGATGTCTTACGTGCGTATATTGAATATTGTGATATCTTGAATTATGTCTTTGTGATTTATGTTGTGTATTATTGTTATGAGTTTATTGAGATACAACCAGAGGGTCCACCCGAGTTGTGGGAACGGAGGATCTCCACTGAGACACATTAAGCAAAGGGTCTTATTTGTGCTATAGCCTCGAATGGATAATGTGATATGTGTGGTATTTTAGGGAACTCACTAAGATTCGTGCTTATTGTGTTATGTGTTCTGTGTTTCAGGTACTTTACATGATATCGGGAAGGCGTCGGCTCGATTGTACACACAAGAGAAAGAGTTATCTTTGGAGGATCCTAGATTTGTGAATAAAAAATTTAAAATAAAATGTGTTGTTAAATTTTTACTTATGATTTTGAGGAAACGTGACTTGTGATTTAGTGTGTTTGGAAAAGAAAATTTTACTTGAAAATTTACGGTGTTACCAGTTGGTATCAGAGCCTTGGTTTTTAGGGATTCGGATACACCTTCGGGTATGTCTGGACTCAAACTAAGGATTTGAGAAAAGTTTTCAAAAGAAAAGATTTTTCTAAAATGAGTAAGAGTTTCTAAGAGAAAAACGAGAATGAGCAGTGTGTACAATCAGCTGGAGCCCGAACGGTGATTTCCCAAAATACCTAAATTTGTTTACTTTATGAGATATTATTTATGCATGCTATAGGATAGGCTAGGTATTTCATATTTTAGGGCTAGATTTCTTTATTTGTAATGCCTTAGCATGGGGGTGTTGCTATCTGTTATGTGCCTTAAGTATGTGTTAAGTAAGAGTATTTAGCAGGAATCTCTTAGAGAGAGTTCTGAACCAAGAGATAATCTAGGAAAGATACTTAGATGAGTATTTGAGGAGTCTACTGAGAAGAGTAATTAGATACCATGAGAGGTGAGGTAGCCTGAGTTCAGTTATGCCTTTTGAGTTGTGAGTAGAGGAAAAAGAGTTGTGTGCTCGAGTGGCGTGTTAGTGCCGGTGGAGGTTATTTGACGCCCGAATGATGCTTGCTTTGTGCTTTGTGGCACTCTTGATAATGGGAGTCAGCTACCAAGTGAATATGACAATATTCAGGAGGTAGATGGCTGGCATTATAAGGAGTTCTTCAGCAGCTAATGGCAGAGAAGTGTGAGAATCTAGGGGAGCCTAGTAAGTAACTTGAGTCCTATAAGTACACTGTTTTGGGAAGGGTATGCACCGTAGGGCAAGCGTTTGTAATCAAATTGGTGATCGAGAAAGATGAGCAACTACTTAGGAAATCCGGGATGATCCGTGTGGAACGTATGGGTAGATGTGGAAGGTAGTATGGGCCTGTACTACTGAAAGTAGAGGACCCGTACTCGAAACAAGGAGACTTCCAGAGGTTCTAAGTAGCAGATTGAGAGGAGATAACATGGTTCGGGTACCATGATTCGTAGCATATTGAGAGGAGATAACATGGTTCGGGTACCATGATTCGTAGAAGATTGAGAGGAGATAACATGGTTCAGGTACCATAATTCGTAGCAGATCGAGAGATGGTCACATGGTTCGAGCACCGTGATTTGTGGCGGTTAGTGCTTCTGGTTTTACCAGTTATACAGTTATGATTGATTAGACTGGGATCAGATGTGATAGAGTGTAGGGAATGAGGGCCATGTTGAGCGAGTCTCAATAGAGCATACCTTGGGGGAAATCAATTTAGTGTCCAATAGATTTTTTGTGAGACGATAGTTTGAGTCGCAAGACTCAGGGATGAGTAGAGATTATGTTTATTGGATGATTGTGGTCTGAGTTGAGCAATCGAATGAAGGATGAGGTGTCACTTTCTATGACCAGAGTTGTGTTATTTTCCTTGCTTGTGAAAAGCAGAAGAGATATTGAGCTTCCAGTTTCTGAGCTTGGAGGTAAAGCCTGTGGAGTAGTATTGGTTGCGATCTTTTCACCAGAGTATCGGGGCAGTAAGTCTGCCGCAAGGTAATATTATAGCATGAGAGGGCCATCAATGGGGACTGAGATGGTTAAGGACAAAGATATACCCTATTTGAGTATAGTAGGGCATATGTTAGTAGCTGTGTCGGGTGATCAAAAGGAGTATATCGGGGCGGTGGCTCTCATTGTCTATGATGGATATAGAGTGTGGGACTGAGGTCTCTGTTCTCATGATAATTCTCATGATGGGGCATTGGTTGGGGAGTCAAAGATGAGGAGTGTGATAGTCCAATATCTTCAGACTGAGAGTCATGGTTGCTACGGGACAGTTGAGATGTTCAGTAGTGTGTCCAGTACAAGGTTTTGAATGACAAGTTGGGAAGTTTTAGAGGATTTTATCCGAGATACAGGATATTTGGAGTTGATTGGCCTTTATCAGGAAGATCATCGAGCGTCGCGCAACACTTTCCAAGAGTAAGTGCGATGTACTTGGTAAATCAGTCTGTGGAATGGATTGTTGGTGTGCCAAATGGTGATGGTTCAAACTCTGAGTAGGAAGAATCGGGTATTTTATTGAGAAGATCTGAGATTTTTTCAGGAGCGGTTAGAGAACTAAATATAGGGACTGCGGTACAGGTATAGGAGACCAGATTTATTGGTGGTCAAGGCAAGGTGCAAAGAGAGATAATACATGTTCGGGAAATGATGAGTGTCTCCACGGCAGGTGGCCGTTGGTCAGGGATCTTGTGGTGATTAGGGATTCTTCAAGGGTGTAATGGTGAATTTGAGGTGGACTTGTAAGGATAATTTCGATGGTTGAGAATTCCTAGTTTAATGTATTGGTTGTTATGTGCACTTTGGGAAGGGTAGAAGTTGATTGGGCAACCATCTTCAGAGTCGGTACTAATATTCTTACATGGGTTTTGAGAAATAGAGGAAGGAGTTTCGGTTTGTTGTCAACGTGTTCTGAGTCATTGACGATTCCTTCGTGTTTCAAATTGAGAGTTAGAATGATTTGTAGTTGCAATTTGTGCAACAGGAATATCAGTTGTAAGATTTTGGGAGGGTGCATTGCGGTATCTGTGTATGATGTTGTGAGTAGGAGATCAGTGGTTGGGGAAATACATCATGAGGTTCAGTGATGGCGTGTCGACGTATCTGAGTATGATGCCCTAAATTTTGGATTATTTTGAGACCCAAGTTATGAGATGGTGAGTGCAGCGTCAATCGACTATGGTTCCTGCAAGACCCCTTCAGATAATTTTCATCGAGAGGGATTATCTAAGAATGGGAATTACAGTGAGAAAAAGTGTTTAGTCACGATGGTTGTTGTCAGGAGTGGTGATGCTTAGCCTGGGCGGGTGTGTGTACCTATCTATGATGGGTCGTGGAGTATTCGATAGTGAACTTAGTGGGGTGATGACTCAAGGATGAGATTATGGGGTGATAAGTGAGTGAGTGGATCCAAGTGGGAGTAATCACTTTGGATTATCAGGGGAAATCATGTAGTGAGCCCATGGCGAGTCAGAAAGAGAGGGAGAGAGAGAGAGAGAGAGAGAGAGAGAGAGAGAGAAGTGTTGTGATACTACGGGGAGCCGTAGTATTCACCAGTTAGTGAGAGAGTGTTGTGATACTGCGGGGAGTCGTAGTATTCATGAGTCAGTGAGAGAGTGTCGTAGGCCTACAGGGAGCCATAGTATTCATGAGTTGAGAGCTTCATTGGGACGAGTGGTTCCAATATTGGGTTAGACCAGACTCTCGAGTTTGAGTTTGGCTCTAGTGGTTTCTTGAGTAGGCGAAATGAGATTCTGAATTCAGAGATGGGTTCCATTTTGAGGGGTATTGTTTGGCATTTGATGTCTTAGACCTGAGTGGGTCAGTTCGTTGGTACAAGAGGTACTGCGAGACACGTGGAACTAGTGAGTAGTAGATGATAGAGGTCGAGGGTGAGACGATCTTCAGTTTGGGATTTGTAGTATTCGCTTGGAGTAAAGTGAACTTCATGACTTGTGTGTTACAATGTGCCTAGATAGTTATTATGAGAAGGAAGCCAGCGAGACGTTTTGGGGTATGCAATGGGTAACCTTAGAGGTTCAACTGTTGGGTCGGGAGCTGACCTGGTGCTCAATGTTAAATGGGATAATTGAGAGGAAGCTTGGGTTTGTGACTATTAGATGTCAGAGAATACTTCTAAGTGAGCATGATCATTTTCTGGTGTTAAAGGACAGGGTGTTGAGAGTTCATTGTTCCAATGGGCTCTGATAGCAGTACAGTGGATGGGTCCCTGGTGAGATGCCACTCATTCGTTCCTTTGGAGTATGATCTAGATCAATTAGTATATCTGTTGTGAGTGAGCGGTAGCCAATTTTTGGTCAGTGACTTGATTCTATCAGTCCCAACAAGAGATTCAGAGGGGCAGTGAGTTACCTAGGTCTGCTATTCGAGGAGCGATTATCATAGTGATATCTTGTGAGGGCGGTATGGCAAGGAGATAGAACACTAGTGTTTTCAATTTCTAGAGAGCCAGAAGGGGTATCGTAGTGGCAGAAGGGTCTGTCCTTTTTTCGGGGTTGGGAGTTCTTGTATGGGTACATGTATCTTTGGAAGAAAGTGTTGTATGATATGAGACTTCTTCGATGGTGCTTCTCGGTTCATTGAGTTTGATCTATGTGTTGTTAAGTAGTAATTTCGATGGTGAAATCTAATTCAAGTGGGGGAGAATTGTAACATCTGAGTTCCTAGCTATATTACTCATTTAGTTATTTTTAGGACTATTGAGTAACTCGACGAGTTGGTGCTATAACTCGTCGAGTAGAGTCGTCGATGGCCACGTGGGATTAGTGGTCTACTCGACGAGTCCAAGAGTCAACTTGCCGAGTAGACGCTGTGTGGTGAAACCCTAAATCCTCAGGTCTGTGGACTATTTAAGGACACTTATATCCTCCTTCCAATCTCACCAGCAACCTTGCACCCTTGAGAGAAACTCTAATGTCCTTTTGAGCTAGAGGGTGTGAAAGGAGATAATTTTGTGGTCTTTTGGTACATTTTTTTTGAAGAGGAGGGAAGGATTCATCAAGGAACATAAAGGGGGCCAGTAGATCAGTGTTATTTCATCCAAGAGCTTCTGGAGATGGTAAAAAGTTCTTACCTTTCTCCTTGTGGTGATTAAATCCCATGTTTATGATGAATGGGGCTTGCTATTGCCTTTTGTTGAGATATGAGTCCATGGAGTCCCTTTCTAGGTCTAGACTTAAGATCTGGACCTTGTGAGGTCCAGAGAGTCCAAATGATCTAGCTTTATCCAGTCCCTTAAAGAGTTGTTGTGTTCTAGGACCCTTGTTGGAGTTGTATTGGCATTTAGAGCAACATATTCCATGCAAGGTCATAAAGATCAAATCTATATGTGACTTTTCGGCCTTAAGGTACTAGATCTAGAGTTTAGAGTAGTGGATCTGCGTGTAAGAACCTGAATGAGAAATCAGATTTACTGGACTCGACGAGTCCATGAACTGACTCGATGAGTCAGTTATGGTTTGTCCCGACGAGTAAATCGTGCAATAACTCAGCGAGTTGGGAGTCCACTCAACGAGCTGAGTCCGGCGTTCATGAGACTTCTGAGGAGAATGAGTGGACTAGACAAGTCACATGGGTGCACTCAGCGAGTCAGGTCAAACTTGGACTGTTGACTTGAGTTGACTTCTGTTGACTTTAGGGCTTGGTCAACATGAGTAATGGGGACCATGGAGGGGTAAAATGGTCTTTTACCCACTCCAAGAGTTAGAGAGAAAGACAGAACAACATTTGGTGTAATTGGGTATGAGAAAAGTATTAATTAGGGATAATTATGCTATGTGATAGGAGGAGGCTAGTTCGGGATTCCGAGTACGAGACTTTTACTTGCTAGCTTACGAGGTGTGTCTTCTCACTATACCTACCATGAGTGGTATACTATGTGACTGAGATGTCTTACGTGCTTATATTGAGTATTGTGATATCTTGCATTATGTCTTTGTGATTTATGTTGTGTATTATTGTTATAAGCTTATTGAGATACGACCAGAGGGTTCACCCGAGTTGTGGGACCGGAGGGTCTCCACTGAGACACATTGACCGGAGGGTCTTATTCGCATTATAGTCTCGAGTGGATAATGTGATATGTGTGGTATTTTGGGGAACTTACTAAGCTTCGTGCTTACCGTGTTATGTGTTGTGTGTTTCAGGTACTTTACATGATATCGGGAAGGTGCCGGTTCGATTGTACACAGAAGAGAAAGAGTTATCTTTGGAGGATCCTGGATTTGTGAATAAACAATTTAAAATAAAATGTGTTGTTAAATTATTACTTATGATTTTGAGGAAACGTGACATGTGTTTTAGTGTGTTTTGAAATGAAAATTTTACTTGAAATTTTACGGTGTTACATGATCTAACATGGCAAATGATTATATTAAAGTATTTTTTAGATTTTTAAATGATAACAACAATAACAATGGTCTAATCCATTAAATTATAACGATTACATTGAGTAGGGATGAGCGTTGGAGGGAATCAGTACCGATCGGTACTGCTCCCGATTTTTCAAATACCAAATTTAATGAAAGTAAATCCTGAGTACTATACCAAATTAACGTTACCAGTACCGATACCGGGAATGGTACAGGTTTTCGGTACAAGTACAGGTACCGACGATACCATATTCTGAATATTATGATTTTGGAATACCAAGTATTATCCCGTATTTCTAAATTTTGTATCGATTCCGATACGGTACCAGTACGGGATCAAGATTTAGTACAAAATGTTCATCCCTAACATGGAGATAGAGATGAAAATAAGTTAAAAGTATACACTGATGTGTATATTACACCAACTATAATTTAAAACACCATATGTTAAATCTATCTTATCTTAGGATAGGGTCGCACATGGGTATCTACTAAGGTTTGCGATTGTATGTCATACATATTTATCTCTTTCATGTGCATTAGTATTAACAACAGAATATTGACGTGTTATAACGAGTTAGTGACACGTCAATGTTGATATGTGAAAATTCTTGTTTTGACACATTATTTTATAACCATTATCGATTTAACATCGTGAGGATAAAATTAAATTGTCTTAGATTAGATAATTTGGATCAGACTACTTGGTTTGGATATTCATATTTTTGGATTGAATTTCAGCAAAACCAAATTATTATTTTTGATTTCGAATTGATTTTGATTTATAAAATAGAAACGGAATAATATAAAGAAACGAATAACAATTATTTATCTTTTATATATATATATATATATATATATATATATATATATATATATATATATATATATATACTAAAATGTTTTTATTAGATTAAAAAATTTCATCGAATATGATATCTTAATATATATTTCTTATCAAAAATATTTTCTTTATGAAAACCGAAATCAATTTTGATTCACTTGATCAGATTGGATTAAATTGATCCATCCAAATAAACACTTAATATTATTTATTTTCATTTATACAAAAAATTATATTTGTGACCCCTTTTATTTTTGGTACAAGACCTTCAATATCAATGGACGAACAAATCTCATAGAAATAGACAGACTAAACAATCATAATACATAGAGCAATTAAAAAAAATCATTAGATAATAGAAAAATGATATTAAATCAAACAAAATGCTTATATACTAATTATCTTGTATCATTTTAATTTAATGGGCCATTATGGGCAATAAAAGCAAAGCCTGATTATTATATGGGCCATATATATTTTATATTATCCAGAATAAGCCGAAATGCGAAAGATCTTCTCTAACGCTGCTGCCTGTCCTTCCTACACGATCTCCACCCTCCCGAGGTACGATCGATCTCTTTTTGGTACATACTTTATCGAATCCGATTTCATTACCATTGATTACATTCTTAGGTTCAATTTAAGTATGTCTACCATGTTTGATTTACTTTTTGATTTAAATTAGACTATTTCAGCCCTTTCCAAATCGTAGCGTATGTTTTTGTGGTTTTGGAGTGTGTACAAACAAAGATCCACTTTTAGGTGTTTGTTTTTTTACTAAGTTAATAAAAAAAATTGTTTTTTAATTGTAAATTACTAAATAAATTGAAATTTAAATAAACTGATTTTATAAAACATAAAATAAAAATCTAACAACATTGAAATAAAATAACAATGATAGTTCAAGACTTTGTTTAGTAAACATATATTTGAACTAAATGTGGGTTGGGTGATGGTATTGGTGGGGTTAGGGTGGCAATGGTGGCAGTAGAGGTGTGGATGATGTTATCGTGGTGGTGGTAGCAATGGTGGTGGTTAGTGTTGATGGTAGACAGTGGCGGTGGCGGTAGCGGTGGCGGTGGTGGTGGTGGTTGGGTGGTAGTGGTGGACCTGGTGAGAACAGGGTGGTGGTAAATATATATGTATGTTGTCATTGTCGATGTTTTTTTCACTTATTTTTTTTAAATTGTTTGTATTATTTTCTTAGAATTATTTAATCAATCGGGACACACCCACTTTCAACCCAACACACAATTTTCAAAATATAGTTGTTTTTTAATTTTTTTTTTCTTGTTACATTTTTTAATATTTTTATTAAATATATATTCTTGTTGTTGTTATATATATATATATATATATATATATATATATATATATATATATATATATATATATATATATATATATATATATATATATATATACACACACAAATTGTCTCACCTTACGAACAGTAAAGTTCCTAAGGATTTGACAGAATTGGTTCACAACTTTTCATATTTTCATTGGTTAAGGATTTTACCACAAGAGTTTGTCATATTGGCAATTTAGTCCTTGAACATTCATATGCATTGTATCATTGATACGTGTCATTCTTTCCTTCCCTCTTCCAAGAGTGTCCATCCACCCCCCTCCCCCCCCCCCCTAAAAAAAATCGATTAGTGTCACCACCGCTTGGTTGAACAACCTTCCACTTCCTTCCAGTGCTTCTTCTTCGTTCTTTTACTTCACTTCCGATTCCGTTTTCCTTTTTTCATTTGCTCTGCTTTTTGGGGAACCTTCTGATTCTCGCTTCCATCTCTGATGCGTCGTCTCTACTTCCCTGTTTCCTCATTTATCTTTGCGATTTACGACTACCTTCTGTGCAATAGATCTTCCCTCAAAGAAAAAACCTAAAGTACCATGTTATCTATGATTTCACGTTTCCACTAAAACAGAGAGATCGATAGAGGGAAAGAAACAAAAATTACAAATCGATTTTTTGTGCTTGTCTGTTCAATTGTTGCTAACGAAGAAGGTAGATGAAGAAAGGGATTGAGGAATAGAGACTAAAAGGAGAATGAAGGCAACGGCTTCATTGTTGCTGCTTTTCCGGATTCTATTGCAGTGAAACTGCAGCTGCCGGTAAGGATGGCTACTGGTCGTAGTGGCGACAGTATACGGTGAGGTTAGTATCTCACCTGTAATTTGTTTTCTCTTTTCTTTTACTATGAAAACAGTAACAAAGTTGTGAAAGCACATAGACCAAGCGTGGCTATTGGTCGTAGTGGCAGCAGTATACGGTGAGGTTAGTATCTCACCTTTAATTTGTTTTCTCTTTTTGTTTACTATGAAAACAGTAACAAAGGTGTGAAAGCACATAGACCAAGCGTGTAATTTACTCAATAGTCAATGTTATATGTTACTATATTCATTTGGAAGAGGCGGATTACTTTAAAACTGGTTGATCGAGAGGCTCCGCCACCGGTTGACAACCGCGAATACCACGAAACTAAATCATGCCCTTATATAAAGCCTTTACTATCACTATTAAGTCTAGTTTTTTCATCCCAATGACAAAATGTGTATATCAGTGTTTCTATAGCAAGCTCATCCACTCTACCCGTTTCTTCTATTGCTCAATCGAGATGAATATCATATACGGTGAGTTGAATTTGAATTTCAACCCATTTTTGTACATTTTGCAAAACAATTCAACCATTTATAGATTCAATTTTGTTCAAATATACTTGAACTTTGGCAGATGAGTTTTTGTTGCTAACTACTTATTATAATATGATATGATCGGAAATGAATACTTCTGACTAATTGCTTTGCTATATATGTAAGACCAACGGAGCCACTACATTGGTGGGAAGGTGGAAAAATATTGGGTGGCAGATATGTGACAGCCGACGGAACATGGTTGGCTTCTAGCAGAAAAGGAATGGTAGCTTTTGTTACCAACGTTCGTGAATTGCACTCAATATTTGCTGCAAAGAGTAGAGGTGATCTCCTAGTTCGCTTTTTGCAGGTTGGTTTTTAAGTTTACATTGTATTAAATCATGCCCACTAACTATTTGTTTTTTTCCTGTTGGTATGATTTTGGTAATTTTGATGATTATAGAGCACGAAAAACGCCATGGAGTTTACAGAAGAAATTGCGAAGGAAGCAGATGAATACAATGGATTCAATTTGATAATTGCTGATCTTTTGTCCATGAATATGGTTTATGTAACCAATAGGCTGAAAGGAGATAAGTGTTATGTAACTTCAGTTTCACCTGGGGTCCATGTGCTATCAAATTCAAGTCTAAACACTCCATGGACTAAGGTGAGCAACTACAGCTGCCTATTTTATGCAACAAATTTTCACTTCTTTAGCCAACTTATGCAACAATATCGTGGCCCTAAAAAGAAAAGATGTTGCATAAATTGGAATACTTGTGAAGCATTGTTGCATAAAGGTTAATGTTTTCTTTTTTCTAATATGTATTGTATCTATCTAATTTTGTACTCAGGCTCAAAGATTGGAACATGGTTTTAAAGATGTTTTGGATGAATATGGTGAAGGTGAAATTCCAATTACGATGTTGATTGATAAACTAATGAGAAACACTGTAAAAGATGACATCAGCATGCTTCCCGGGATCTATGGTCTAGATTTTGAGTATGAGTTGAGTTATGTATTTGTTAATACAGTATCTCCAAAGGTAACAATTTTCCCAACTTTCTAATTTTGTTCCATTTTGTCTAGATTTGAAGGTGTTGACGTGGCGTTGACATGGGAAAACATATTGGGTTTATACCCATGTGGATGCCACGTCAATAGTAGGTTGCTATTTCAAGACCTTAACACTTATATTTAATTCTGAATGTTGGTGATTATGGTACACGAAGTACTTCTGCATTGGCTATAAAAGCAAGTGGTGAAGTATTCTTTTATGAAAGTCATCTTGAAAATGGGTTATGGAAAGAGAACACAGAAACATACATGATTGAGAAAATGAAGTGAGGGTTAATGTGTGAAGAAATATAAGTATGTTGTTGTTATGGGTAAAGATATGTAAGTAGTAAGTACTTTGTTATGGGTAAAAAAATAAAAAGTAACACATATTACTATTTCCTGCAACTTGTCTTATTTTTTTTAATCTTATTTGGTATGAAAGTTATAATGTGTGCCTTGAACAAAAATAAATGATCAACTATAAGTTGATATGATGTATGTGATCTTATTTGTAAAAAATAATGAATTTTGAGAAGTTTGTATTATGTACTCGATCAAATTTGTACTTAAGATGGTATTTGGTTTTGTATAAGAAAAATAATTTGGTGTATAATCTAACCTCTGTGCCCCATAGATTCATGGATACCAAGCATCAACAATGTAGAAAATTTACAAATCAGATTCTAGGTGAATAGGATTTACATTAAAGAATGGGTGCAAGATAAAATGTTGGAAAGAATAATATATATATATATATATATATATATATATATATATATATATATATATATATATATATATATATGTGTGTGTGTGTGGAAATCTTCAGAAAAGTCCTAAAATTTTAGTCCAATTTATGAAAAAGTCTCAAACTAAATTTTATTTACAGAAAAGCACAAAATACCGGTTAAAACTTCGAAAAAACCCTTTTCGGCAGGTTTCGTAGATTTTGCTGGTATTTTGTCATTTTTCTTTAGTTTGCTCAAATTTTTGGGACTTTTCCAAAAATCACATAATAACCAAAATATTGGGACTTTTTTGAAAATTATCATGAAATTAATGGATATTATTATTAGCAAATCAGTTATAAACATAAAAAATATATTTATTATAAAAAAAAGGAAATACATTTGTTGCTAATTTCTAGGAATAAATTGGTGGTCTATGTACTACTCTATTGCTTCCTGGCCACTCAAACTCTCTACGTTCTTCCTATGCATTGTTGTGGGTGTGATAGTAAGATGAACTTAGTTAGCATTCCTCTAATGTTGGTGTTCTTATGATTTTTAACCTAAATACCAACCAACATTTATATCTTGCATGTTAACAACCATCGGCTAACATACATCTATAATATGTGGAAAGTGAACCGTGAATGATGATTTATATGGAAACAACTAAAGGGTGATTATCTATTTAAATTGTCATTCGAAGTTTACTCTTCACTTTCGATAGATGTGTGTAATTTTATGGTTGTTACTGAGTAATATTTTGAGGTTAGGTGGTAGTTAGGTTAAAGAACATAATGAAAGATTTATATGTTCGTGTAATGATATTTTCTAATAACACGTGATCATATAACGTCATCCCTAATAACAAGTAGAGAAAAATGACAGAATACCGGCCAAATCTACGAAACCGGCCAAAAAGTGTTTTTTCAAAGTTTTAGCCGGTATTATGTGCTTTTTTGTAAACAAAAATTAGTTCGGGAGTTTTTCGTAAATTAGATTAAAATTTTAGGATTTTTCTTGAGATTTCCCTATATATATATATATATATATATATATATATATATATATATATATATATATATATATATATATATATATATATATATATATATATATATATATATATATGTGACGTTGTCGCTGACATGTAAGATTCCCAATGGATTCATTTTGCTCTTTTCTGCAATGCAAAACATTATTATGTCTTTTTAAACCATAAATAAGTTACAAACAACATCGATGATCGTAGGTTATAGTATGGAAACCTTTTAAAAGGGAGAGTGTAAATGAAGTTGTGAGGATGAATGGTATTGTCACAATGGTCATGAACAAGACACACATCATGATGCTCATGAAGAGATTGCCTTCTGCTGTGAGATCCAATGGAATTTCAACTGTAATATTCATATTCTAAGAATGGGAAAGTCCTTGTGACTTTTTCCCTGGGGAGGTGCTAACACAAACTTCATGCGGCCTTTACTCATGTGTGTAAGAAGCATTATAATTTTCATCATATTGAGCATAAGTAATCTTCTAAGATTAAGATATGATTGATTTTGTTTTGTTGCTAAAATGTTGGAACTTTTGCTGGTGATATGAATTTTATTATCGAATGTTTCAACAAGTATTGCATATTTAAGTTTTTGACATATTAGTCAAAAGCTACTACACTTCACAGAGAGCATACCAAAATGCGATATATATATATATATATATATATATATATATATATATATATATATATATATATATATATATATATATATATATATATATATATATATATATATATATATATAATTTATTAATTTCAACCGTAATAGAAGACTAAATTACTTTCATAACTAGATGCACTTTCATTTATTTGTGAATTATAACATTGTATATTTATCTATTTCTTCATTTTTCATCCTAATAACAAACAAATCCCAAAAAAATGAAACACCTCTAACCCATGCATAGCATGGGTTCACCACCTAGTTGTTGTTGTTGTTATTATTATTATTATTATTATTATTATTATTAAAATAAAGAATAGTATTAAAAATATTTTTTCTAAGTATCACAATGAAACGTTATCTATTTCTTTTTGCCTTTGTGAAATATTTCTAACGTATGTTACGAACTACTTTTATTTAGACTTGTAATGTTGATCACTATGGTTTCTATTTGCTAGGATATCAACTTCAAAAAACTCACAAACGAAAGCCACTAGAGAAGCAAAACTCGGTAGCCTGTTGGATAAAATCAAGCCACCACGACTCGAAGATGCAGGTCTTAAGATTGTGCACTTCCCCCAGACTCCATACAGGAAGCCTTCCTAAAGGCTGCAATAACTGACAACTCACATATGTTCCACGACTTTGATGATGAATTAGAAGGAGATTGCATCAATGATCCACTTGTTGGAATCACAACCAAGGTTGATCCACTTTACGCTTGTGATCCAAAGAAAGGCGGTGAATTGCCAAAGACGATAGGAGATTAGGCGGTTACTGGCAGCAATGAGGGTATAACGGAAAAGGTGGTTGAACCAGAGGTGTTAGGTGATATTAAGAGATAAAGAAATAGAATTTTCTCATTAGATTGAAATGAATAACAGCTCTACCATTTATATACAAACTTCTAACTACCACAACTAACTAAATGGTAAATTACAGAATTAACCCTCAACTATTACATAAGTACATAGAGTGACCAAATATACATTTCTATATCTAATATTCCCCCCTCAAGATGGAAGAGGAGAATATATGTTCTTCAAAGCCATCTTGGACATAAGAGGGAGTAACTTGGTAGATGGTAGCGGTTTTGTGAACAAATCTGCTAACTAAAATTGAGACTTAATGGGCATTAATCGAATAGTCTGATTAATAACTATTTCTCGAACAAAATGTAGATCTATCTCCAAGTGTTTGGTACGTTCATGGAAAATTGGATTGGTAGCAATCTTGATGGCTGAATCATTATCACAGAATAATAATGTTGCTTCTAGATTATCAATAACAAAATCTCGTAACAACTGTCTCAACCATATTATCTCACAAGTAGTAGAAGCAATAGCTCTATACTTTGCTTCAGCTGATGAACGAGATATAGTAGTTTGTTTCTTAGATTTCCACGTAACTAAAGAATCACCAAGAAATATGCAAAAAAAAAACAGTAATAGATTATAACGCCCGTGTTTCTGGGAAAAGTATTGATGATGATGTAATAGTCTAGATCAACCATTGTAACCTATTTTAAAGTAATAAAGATGATTTACATGAATATTATGTGAACTATGTGCTTTTATGTGATTGTATACTTGTTTGTAAAGATATAATAAAATAAGCGTCAAAAATAAAATGTTAGATAAGCCTATTACCGATGAAGGAATTCGTAGTGTTCGTTAAACCAAGAGCGTGCATCAAAAGAAAGCCCAAATCTGACTTCGTATGAGGAAGTTATGATTTTTCTAAGTTTCGGATCAGTAGTGCACATCCCGAAGTTCGAATTTTAGATCGAGTGATTTTTGCCGACACAACCTAAATGAAAATCGAAGATCTCATTTATAGGAGTTCAACGATAAAAATATGGTCGAAAATGGAGTTTGTATGTAGAAGTTATGAATTCTACACGGTCGTTTAGCAGTGTAATCCTCTCATACCATTAAATTTAAAATCGATCGAGAATTAGCCGATTAAGTCTAAATAAAAGTTGTAGAACATGTTCCCACCTACGCATAGATATAAATAACATCGAAAACGGAACTCGTATGAAAAAGTTACAAATTTTAGAAGTCATAGGTGCAAATTGCGAAGCTGGATGCGAGGCTACGCCCTGCGTAGACTTCGGACGCCTCACATACCAAGTACGCCCCGCGTACACCGAAGGTACGCTCAATGTTTTGACTTTTTCTGCGGTTCCAGAGCTTTCCACATAATTGCACTAAAGATCCGACACGTATGTACAAACCTCGGTATGCCCCGCGTCCGAGCTGCAGTACCCCAGCGTACGTCCGAGGCCTCGGCCTATAAATAGGTGCGACGGCTGCCGAGATTTTTGCTCATTTTCTTCATATCTTTCACTCTCTACTCTCTCTAGCCTATCCCCCCCCCCCCCCCCCGAAGCCTAGGAAACCTTTCTAGCACTAGAAGAAAGCCTCGGAGAGCCCGGAGTCTCCAAGAAAAAAAAAGTTTTCGGTTTAGAAACTTTGCCCCCGCAGAGCTCGGTTTTCAAGAAATCTCCCATTTTCGTCGAAGCGAAACGTTGTCCAAGTTGGAATCACCACCTTATCAAGTGAGTGTATAGTCACTATCATCTTACACATAGATATGAAGTATTTTATGTGCTCTGTGTATATGTATATGTTAGTTGTTTACTTGAGAAGTTGTTGAATGAAAGATCTATGCTTCTTTCTTTCAGATCTGAAACTTTTTCCTTCTGATCTACACTTTATCTTTCAGATCTAAGACTTTTCTTTCAGATATGAAACTTTTTTTCCTTCTGATCTACACTTTCTCATCTCAGATCTAAACTTTTTCTTCAGATCGAAACTGTATATGTATTTTATGCTTTGAAAGTTATGATGGATGAAAGATGTAAACTTTGTTTTTCAGATATGGACTATGCATGTATATTATATCTACAAATATGTTGGGTAGAACATGGGTAGATGAAATAATTAGTTTTTACGCCCAAGGTCTAACTCACACTCCAAAGGCCCACTAGTCAACCAATGGACCAAAGCCCAACATATGACCCAATTTTCCAAATTGGACCCAGACCTCTACATGGTCTTACCTTAAGGCCCATCCATTTATTCTAGTCCAAACTCTTGGTATTCCAAGGCCTAATGTCTCATAATCATCAAGGCCCAATTATGGCCTACCTATGGCCCAATCTTCTAAATTGGGCCCAAGCCTTTCCAATGGGCCTTATCCTAAATCCCATCTAAATATTTTAATCCATATTCTTGTTCTTAGATGGACTATCAATAACCCAATCACCCAAGCCCAAAAGAAAGGCCCAAGTAAAATTAGGGTTTTCACATGAAATGACGATTAGGGTTAAGTGTTCCTACTTAACCCATTATGGACTTAATCCATTAAGTCCAATATTTCCTTAAGTTAATTGCAAAGGATTATTAATTAATATTTTAACTATGGTAAATAATTCCAGTACGAGTCCCGATCACTTCCCAAAATTAGGGTTTCATGACATTAGGGTTTTCCAAACCCTAATTAGGGTTTCCAACCCAAATACTAGCCAATTAGTCAAATGGTTAGGCTTTTTGGCCAATTAAGGCTTCATTGGGTCCATTAGGGTTAAACAAGTTGGGTACCACCCACTACCACCTCAGGTAGTGGTGGTCAATGGTGGCTCACAGCGGCGGCCACCACCTCGTACTGGTGGTTATGACTTTGGCTAAAAAATATCCAAGCATCCCAACATAACAATCACACACACAAAGCACACAGCCACCCATGGTGGCGGATGGTGGCACCAGAATGGCGGTGCAAGGTGGCAACCACCACCTCACGACGGTGACGAGTTGTTTTCTTTGATTATTCCGGCCATACAATGATACAACAACCATACAACAATATCCAAAATAAACACTCAAAATAAATTACACACACATAGCCGCCCTGTGGCGGCAGGTGGTGGTCAGAGGTGCTAGGGTTAGGGTTACGGAGGGTTAACGTTATATACCCGATCCCTTCAAACTTCGACCCATAATGACGGAAATGGTCCTTCCTTCTTTCTTTTCTTTCAAAACGGATCCTTAATTTACCCTTTTAACCCCATCCATCCAAAATCCTTTCAACTGAAGTCCTTATGCTACCAAATGGGCCCCTCCTCTACAAAACCTTTTCAGCTTAGGTCCAAATTTTACTTCTTTAGCCCTTGTTTCCACAAATCCTTACATATTAAGTCCAAAAGATACCAAACACCCCCTGACTTTTGAAAATCTTTACAAAATAAATCCTAAAGTCACACTTTAACCCCCAGAGATTCAAATCTTGTCATTTGTCTCCCCGAAACCAACACCCCGCTAATTATTATATGATTTTGGGCTATAATAATGTAAAATAGTAATAAAAATTACTTCTCGGGGTTCCGGATTTATTATTTAATTATTCTATTTTAAACAGAATGTTACAGAAATATTATGGATTAATTAGAATTCTGGAAAAACAAATTTGGGCCAATCATTTAATTAGAAATTCCCCAATTATATTAAAATTAATTAATTAACTAGTTTCTAAAAATTACTGCTACAATGTATTTTAATCTTCTAGGTGAGAACTATATAAGGAAAAAAAATCAAATTTAGAGATTCTACCAAAAATCAAGGGATGTTTTTTTGAAATAATCAGAATGTATTCTTTTATTCGAACAATAATCAAAAATTCATTCTTAAATTGTTTTTGTTAATTATTATTTTTTATCAGATTTGTAAGGAGTCTTGAAATTTTATTACAAATAATTAACATTACCAATCTACAATATCATTCTTTTAGAATATAGCAAAACTGGTTTTTACAATAACATTTTTTTAAGAATACATACGATTCTGATGCATACGTATATGAAACAAGTGATTTTGATTTTTACGATTACAATACATATGAGTCTACCATACAATGATTTCAGGAAAAAAAAATCAGAATACTATCAAAAGTATATTAGAATACATTCTAATATAATAGAAATCATCTTCTACCATAAACTAGAATGCTCTTGATCTTCTACCAGAATATAAAATGTGTTTGATCTTCTTTTTTAATCCAAAGTACAGTTGAGATAATTCATTTTTGCAAGATCACTTGATTCCAACCTTAGAAAAGTTACACATTACATGATCTTCTTTAAGAATCTTGAGTAAGTGAACCAATTTGCTTTTAATTAAAAGATTAGAACTAAAGAATGCATGTATATACATACAAAGACATTTTGACATAATACATGAATACAAATGTATTCTGACAGAATACACAAAGAGTGCGTAGCTTTATATATTCTAGAAATTGGATTATGTTAATCATATGCAAATCACCATGTTAAATTCTTAACTTTCTTAAACAAATTACTTAAGAGGTTTCACAAATGATCCTCCGAGCGATTGAGTCCGACTCATTTCATCTAGCACTTGTTGTGCAACACATACAAATACTTACAAGAAAATCAAAGAGACTGAATTTTGTCTCACCTAAATTCTAATGCATAAGACTAACATAGGCTGAAAATTAATAAACCTCGACGAAACACACACACACACAAATAAAGAATACCTAAGTTCGATTTAGGTGGAAACTGAAAATGGTGGAAAATAGATTGTACCTCACCTACACACAAGAGAGATACATACAAGTATCATTATCTTCAATTGGTTAATCAATATGCAAATAGAGATAAAGTGAGAAACCATGGCTTCATTATTGTTGGTGATAAAATCTAAACCCTTAATGTTATCGTTAAGGTAATTATGGTGGTGGTGTTGGATTGGTCGAGAAGGTGTTGATGATGATTAGTGATGTCGACGATGATGGTAGTCTGGCGGAGACGTATAGAAGAAAATGATCATGAGGATTCATTCCTTTAATCAGAATGAATAACATGCCCCTTTCCCTTCTCATGTTGAAACAATGGTGGTATTTTATTGTGGATAACTAACAAATTTTCCTTAAATAAAGGGATGATATTTGCATTTATATTTGATTCAAGTAGTTAACATAACTAACTAATAGCTAAACTTACTATTCAACCCCTATATATATTCAATTAATTATTTACTTTTAGTAATTATAATGATTGGTCCACATTAATTCTTACATCCACAAACAAGATCTGAAAACTCCAAGAGAATGATAACAACAAACCACTATGATTTACAATAAATTACCAACCAAACCAAACTAATGGGTTACATCATTGCATAATCTCAAAGAAGAACATGCAATTTCAAGTTTTTTACAAGATAACACAACTAACACATTTATAAAACAAGTATTTAACACCACTAAGTTCCCAATCCTATGAGCTCACGTGGTTTGTATCACTATCCTTTGATCATGACCGATTGAAAAGGTACCCTTTTGATGTCCAAGAAAGTTGAGAACTCATTGTTCATCGGTTGCTTCCATGGTTCTCCATCCATCTGCATAAAAGCTTCTTTCCAAGCTCCACCTCTTAACTCAAACCGAATCTCTGAAGCCTAAGAAACGTAAAAAATGACTATATGATATACATTGTAAATTTACTTTTTTGCCCTTTTTTGCAAAACTAATTACCTGTACAATGTGTTTGGCTGAGATTAGATCAGCCATAACAAATGATGCATGCCATCCATGTTTAAAGCCAAAAACTTCTAGAATCCCATCATCTGCTTTAGCCTCAACAAAACCCTTCTGTAAATGGGTAATTAATAATAGCAAATTCATTGGGTTTTTTAGGAAATCAATTGTAAATTCTATAAAGAAAATCTTACCTTTTGTAAATAGTCAGGCTTCAAGTTACCCCATGGATTCCTTCCACTTGCATAACTATGAAGATTCAAAGCAACTATTGACCTAACACTGAAAACAAAAAAAAAAAGGTACTTTAGACATTTGACAAAAAAATTTAATAATAAAACAAAATAAAATTACTTTACCTTGATGGAATAGAAATAGGTTCCCATGTTGTGCTGTTGAGCCTTTTAACATGCAGCCTCAAGATGTTATTTAGTCCCCTTACATTATATTAACAATCACATATAACAAATTAAAATCTTTTAATTTTAACCCTAATGCATTTCATAACTTACAACATGATATTGAAATATGAGAAATTCTTACCTCAAACTTGGATCAGCTATACAAGGTGTAAAAAACCACCCTTGTTTGCAACTATAACTCGAGTAAATTATCTAAAACAGAAGAAAATTTTATAAATTAATAAACAAGATATAGGAATAATAACGAAATGACATTTTTCAAAAAACATAGTAAACTTTAGACCTTGTTTGAAATAGGACCTTGTGCAAGATAAGGTTTCTCATTTCTTAAATGATGAAACCCATAAGCCACTTGTGCATCCATTCCTATAATCAAAACTCAAAATTAATTACAAAAATAAATTATAAAAACTATGTTTTAATTAAGAAAATATAATCCCATACCTATACTGAAGTAGTTATAAAAAACTCCTTGGTAGCAAGAAACCTTTTCAGCCAATGGTCCATCAACTTTTAGATCCTAAAAATTTTAATTATAAAGATGTTAAAATTTAAATCACATATAAAAATTAATAAAAATTTACCCTCTTAACATATGAAATCATTTTTTAACAAATTGTCTACAATACTAAAACCCTAACCTGATCAAGAACAACTTCTTCTGTTCGTTTTAACGAATAAGGTGCATCCAAATCTATCCCATTTGGCATCGATATTACAAGATTCCAACTATATTTCATAAAAAAAAAAAAAAAAAAAAAAAAAATACACAATTAACACTTTCCACTTTCCACTTTTCACTTTTCACTTTTCATTCACACATACTTATAAATTATAATAATGTAAAGATTCGAGTCTCTCACCTATCGAGGCGACTAGTTGGAGCACGAATAGACTTATCGAGAGTCTTTTTTATAGCTGCTTTCCAATTGAAAGGAAACGATCCACCCTGAAATTAAGTTTAAAAAAATTTCAAGAACTTGAAGTTTATTTTATTTATTTATTTATTTATTTTTAAAAGTGAAATTAAAAAAAAAAAAAAAAAAAAATTACCCAACCAAAACTTCTTGACAAATCATTTCCTGTGCCAAGAGGGACAATTGCAGTTGGTGGAACCGGGTCCCGCCCGGCTTTATGAAGCTCTCCAAGGCACCCAAGAACCCATCCTACCGTTCCATCACCACCCGCAACCTATCAATAATTCAATATCATTAAACAATTTATTAACCTTTAACTTTTATCGTGAAATTTAATTGAAAGTAACATATAGGTAAATACGTCACCCACAATGAAAAATAATGAGTGGTGTCTTGTTAAAAAAAAAAAAACAATAAAGCTAAAAGTAAAAAGTAAAAATACATAAATGTGGCATAGTATACGTTACTTACCACAATTCTTAATCTTTCACGGGTTTCTTTAGCACACCCATCACCAATACTAGCAAGCTTCTCAAGACAACCCAAACCATATTGAATAAATTCGTGAGGCTTTACACTCAGAAGATCAATAACCTAAAAATCAAAAGCAAAATCATTGAAAGATGAAGCGAAAGAAGTTTGAATCTTTTGGCGTTTGTATATGGGTTATAATCGTGGTTTACAAGAAACGATTTTGAATTTTTGATCGGGTCTCGAATTGGTATAAAGTATAGAAATTTCAAGAGCGTAATCAAAATTGGTTTTAGTTTATGATTATAAAAGTTGAGAAAGATCAGCATCGATGATGTAATTTGAGTTTAAAACTATAAAAATCGTCGATTTTTATGAAACTTGACTCTGACCAGATATGCAAGAACAGGAGATAAGATTTAAAATGGAAGGTTAGTGATAAATTAATGAAATCAAGAGAATTTTACGGGTTTTTAAACTGATTAATGGAGTGAATCGGACTTTACCTGTTCTTCCCCCATTAAATCCTGCAATCTAGCCATGAGTTCCGGGCCATAGCGTCCACCGCTCTTGGAATTAATGAAAACAATCAGCGGCGATTCAGGGGGGACTTGCGGCGGTTTGTCGTGACCGGTGGTGGTGAGTTCGTAATGAGGTTTTCCGGCGTCGATGTCTTTTGATGCAATGGCGTCTTTGATAGCGAGGCGTAAATATTCCGGCATCGTAATCTTCTGCCTCAGCTCCTCTTTACGAATCCTAACCCCAGATAACGACGACCACCCTTTGATCGACTCTATCACAGATGACCTTACGGCTACTTTAGCCACCTCCGTCTTCGGTCCCGGCGATTCCATTATTGATTCTCTATTTCTCTCTCTCTCTCAGGCGACACACGAGCTAACACAATCAAGACAAGACTCGAATATGTTCCTCTTTTAAACCTCTAAGATTATCGTAACCGAATATTCTTACGTGTTGAAAACTTGGAATTGACTTCAGTTATTCTTAAGAGAGAGGGTGGTGGTGTGTGTGTGTGTGGTGGGAGGAATGGGGCCGGAGTCCGGGTGGGTGGGGTTCTGTTTTAGAACGCCGGCGGGAGGGCATTTGAGAAATGCCCTTAAGGATGGAGTAAATTACGAAAGTGCCATGTGAATTCTCAGGTTCTACGCCCTAATAAGATCCACGATTTTGAAGTGTATAAAACTATGAATAAGCTTATTTCCATTTTAGACCCTCAACGTTAAGTGAAGTTTCACTTCACTACTTTCTTATAGAAAATGTTTGCTTTCTATAAAACTATGTATGAATCGTTAATAATTGTTTTGAAAACTTCTAAATTCAGTAGGAAAAATCACATAAAATATTAAATGCGATTAGTAAATGTATGATTTTTCCTTCTATCTTGGCAACCGTTTTTCATAATCGTAATTGAAAGCAATGTTATTATTCTTGATGAGAAAAAGATATGAAATTTTGTATAGAATTAAGAAAGAAATCAAGATTTGAAAGGAAATGAATTTGCATTTTAATGAGGTACCATATAGACTTTAAACTTTAAAATTATATTGTAATTATATTTACTTGCATTCAAGATTAAATTACTAAGACATGTTTAGGTTGTGAGACGCGTTTATATCCTCAAAAGTACAAAATGTGAGGGATATCATGAAGTAATACAAAAATATTAGTATAGCCCTTCAAAAAATATATATATATAATCATTATGGGGTTGCCCACCAAACGTAGTGTCTAAGGCTTTGCGGTATGGATTGGGTTTGGCTACGCGTAGTGCCTACGTGGCAAGGCCACCTACGCGTGAACACCGCCCCATGTGTACGTAGGTGTCTTGTGGTGTAGGGCTGTCTACGGATGAAAACGATAGACGTGATTGGTGCAACATTTTTTACCGTTTCTTTTTTCTTTGTTTGACCGTTACCAACGTAGAAAAAATTTAAACAAAACTTAACACACATATATAAATATATACACAACATATAAACAAACACATTTTCATTCATATCATAAACATATTTATATTCTCTCTTTCAAACACTTTTAACCAGATATATGAATAATTTTGCGGACTCGATTTCCTCTTCTTCATTCGATGATGATGGTAGCTTTGATGAAGATGATTTGGTGTTGCACACGTTGTTGTTTGCAGCACACAATAGGGTGCAATAAAGAGGCGAAAGTTCAAATATCGAAAAGTGACATAGAATTTCGATAGTTTGGGATCGTATGGCTGCACACAAACTTTTGGTATGTGATTACTTTGCCCCTGATAGTTTGTATGACCTATTACAATTGGAAGGCCGTTTTGGTGTTAGTAGAAATTTATTTTTACGTATTGCTAGAGATTTGGAAAACAATTATGAGTTTTTCCAATTGAGATGGGATGCAAGAGGTAAATGTGGTTTTAGTACACTACAAAAATGCACAACAGCCCTTAGACAATTGGCATACGGCATAGAAGCAGAAGCGTCAGATGAGTATCTAAAAATGTCTAAGAGGATTGGGCGAGAATGTGCTTATCTTTTTGTGAGCATGTCATAGAGATTTATGATGACATATATTTGCGACATCCAACTAGAAATGATATCGAACAGTTGTATGTCGCACATGAAGCTAAAACATGGCTTACCAGGAATGCTTGGCAGCATTGATATTACACATTAGGAGTGGGCAATTTGTCCCAATGCATGACGAGGTCAATTCACACGAGGTGATCATGGCGTGCCGACTATTATACTAGAGGTCGTTGGTTCACATGACCTATGGATTTGACATGCATTCTTTGGTATGGTGGGATCAAACAACGACCTGAATGTACTTGGAGCCTCTCTGATATTTAATGCTATTTTGCAGGGTAAAGCACCAAACATACCGTTCGTTGTGAATGAACATCAATATAGTTATGGGTATTACCTTGGTGATTTGATATATCCAGAATACGCTACGTTTGTCAAGTCGTACTCATTTCCGGCCGATGAAAAACGAAAATTGTTCAAGTTAGCACAATAATCGACAAGAAAGGATGTGGAACGGGTGTTTGTCGTCCTCAAACAAAAGTGACACATTATCAAACATCTGGCACGGTCATTGAATAAGGTGAAATTGACGAATGTGTTGACTACTTGTGTTATTTTACATAACACGATAATTGAAGAAGAGGGTAGGGATATTTGTATGTATAATCCGGAAGATATTCTTAACCCATCTGCAGTAATATAAGTCGGAAACCTTGCATACTTGACACAACCTTTGTAAAAATACAAAACAGTGAAACACATCACAATTTACGTTATATTTGACTGGACATATATGGCAAATGCAATTCCAGCAACACGGTGGCAATGACGACGATGGGGATGACGACGAGTAATATTTTCTGTGTTTTTTTTAGTAATTTAGGTTTTAAATGATTGTCTTTTTTTTTTAAGTAATGTAGATTTTAAATTTCTGGTTTTTAAATTAATGTAAAATGTTTTTAATTAATATTTATGTTTTTATTTTTGTTTAATAATTATTTTTTAAATTATTCTAATGTAAAAAAAAATAAAAAATAAAAAGAAAAAATGATGTGAAGTTGTGATCATTTCCAAAAGTTAGTGAGTTGGTAGTAAACATGACGATGACATCACTTTTTCGGTATGCTGGGTCTTAGCCTAAAAACTAAAAAGGTTTTATGTTGTGCATATGTAAAATCAACTATTTATTGTACATGTGTCACAATATGTCTTATATAATTCTTCTAACATTTTTTTTACATGGATATATATCTTATCATATTTTAAATATACATAAAATGTATGACAAAGACGGTTGTAATTTCTACTTTGTTTAAATATAAATTATGGATTTCGTTTCAATGAGGAGTTGGATCAATTTTTCGTTCTCAATTTACAATAAAAGCTTATATCACATTGCATTGCACTACGCACAACTAGTGAACTAATAATGTAATAAAAACAAACAAATTCAGTCTTTTTGACTATTAAGCATTAATATAATAAAATAGTTTATTCTTACAAACAATGGAAACTATCTTTTATTCTTTTTGTTTAGCTCTTACTTACCTTTTGCCGTTAGCTTTCATTGACTTCTTAAACTTAAAGATTCTAGAAATTCTTAAGAAAATGGGTTGTTACATTGACTTCTTGAAGAGTTCAAGAAATTCTTAAGAATGTTCTATTTTTGGGTCTTTTGTTGAGACCATATCAATACAAAAATATTATATAATTTCATATAATTACATACTCTTCACCTCATGTCACTCTGATTAAAAAGTTAAGCATAACAAATCTCATAAATTTAAGACTTGTTATAAATTTGAGAATGAATGAAATGATATGAATAATAATGGGACAATGATACGAATATAAATGTGAAGTTTGATCACAAATCTATATAAATAATTATTTGTGACAATGAAAACAAATAAAGGAATTATCAAAATAAGTTCATGGGAGATTTGGTAACATAATATGTGAAATTTTCATTAAAGAAGAAAACAAGGAGCTCATCTGTAAGTCTGTTAACCTTTGTGGTGAAAAAAGAAACTTTGTTCTCATTTGATTTGGAAATAACAAGGAAAGCAATACGCCATTTGGTCGACTTGTCTTTCTTCCATATATATACATCATAATCATTACATACCCTATTTATTGCACTTCTTTTTGTTTTTGTGATATAAATTGATAATAATATTTATTATTAATATATATTTGAATTTATTGTAATATGGTGTAGTTATAGCTTTTTTTAAATGAATCAAACGTACTAAATCTATGTAATCATGCAAACAAACCCACAGAAGTGGTCGAGCGTAGGACTTATTGGAGATGGTTTAAAATTCAAAGAAAAGACTTCATAAATGGTCCATATGGTATCCAAAAATCTGAAGTTTTATATCTAAGTTTAAAAAACATCACAGATGGTTCACGTGGCTAACTACGTTAGCTTTTGATTATTAAACATTGATTAAAATAATATGAAGATCTTTGCGTCATTTTATTACCACAAAGACCAATTATGAGGTTGTCTTATTTTAAAAAATGAAATAAATTATTTAATAAATGAATTGTTTAGATCACGTTTTTTCTATCCAGTGATATATGGGTAAATTGCACCGGTTCCAGATTGCACAAAGTCCAGAACCATGTCTCAAAGTTGTCTTTCTTTCTTTTATATTTACAACCAATTATGAGTTTTTTGATAACATGTTGATTCGATAACCTAGAATAGGATTCATTTATCTACTTCATCTATGGTTGGTAAAAAAGAATCAAGAACAAAGGATCGACTTTTTCTTTGTGTGTGTTCAAATAAAAAAAATTCAAAGACCCTAGTTTATTGGATTGAAGGTGTGGTTCACGGAGAGAGAGAGAGAGAGAGAGAGAGAGAGAGAGAGAGAGAGAGAGAGAGAGAGAGAGAGAGAGAGAGAGAGAGAGAGAGAGAGAGAGAGAGAGAGAGAGAGAGAGAGAGAGAGAGAGAGAGAGAGAGAGAGAGAGAGAGATTATTAAATAATTTATTTCATTTCTTTTAAATAAAACAACCTCATTTCATAAATGGTTCATATGGTGAAATGACCAAAAAAAAACCGTCATATTATTTTAATTATCACTTAACGGTCAAAAGCTAACCGAGTTAGTCAAAAGGATCTTTTGTTAAAAGTTTTGAAACTATATGAACCATCTGTAAGGTTTTTTAAACTTAATGATTAAACTTCAGATTTCAAGATATCACATGGATCATTTATGAAGTTTTGTCAAATTTAAACGATTTACATTCAAATGAGAAAGAAAATTGTTAAAAACCTATTTTTGTTTTGCTCTCTTTCAATTATTGTCCACTTGTATCATACGTGTGAGTTGTATTTTTGTTATTAAAAATTATTTGTTAACACATGTGACTATGTGATCCCTTCGCTGTATACTATACATATAATTGTCGACTTGTACCTTTCGAGAAGCAATATAACAGAAATAATTAATGAAATTTTAATATCTTTTATTTTATAATTATGTATTGTGCTGAAAACAGACCAAAGAAGCAATATAACAGAAATAATCAATGAAATTTTAATATCTTTTATTTTATAATTATGTATTGTGCTAAAAGCAGACCAATCATGTATTTAAATCACAATAATTATATTAATTATTGCAGTAGAGATAGTTTAAATTTAGAAATGAAATTAAATAAGGAAATGTAAAATAAAATAAAACGTGATATATTTTAAGTTTTATTATTTTTTAAAATAAATGTTTACTAATTTAAAACAAAAAAATTTATAAATAATATTAAAAACAACATTTAATTAAAAAAACATACTATAACAAAACATAAATTAAATCTTAAAACAACAATTAAAATAAACAAATACTACAAAGGAACAAACTAAAAGAATATTTAAATTCTAAAATTAGAGAAGAGTGGGGTTTTAAAATATTTCATTTCTTCTTTTAAAGAATTCTTTTATGTTATGGTGTTCATAATACTTAACTTTTGTTGCGTTTAAAATTTATATGTCAAAAGCTCCAACCTCCTAGGTATTCATCTTGTGGGTAAAAATAACATTAATTTTTTTTTTTACTTTTTATTGCATATATTTCCATTTGGAAGCAATTTAATGTGTTGAACGGTCTAAACCTCAAGTTGTTGCTTAAAATTAGAGCCGATAAAAATTAACTCAACTCGAACCTAACCCAAAATTAACTAGTCGAGTTAAGAATTTCAACTCATTTAAGTTAAATGAATCAACCCGCTTAACACTATTAATTAAATAGGTTTGGTTGAGTAAAAATTATCAATCAATTTTCAACTCACTAACCCATTTAATTTTAATACATATTTAATTTAATAATTATTTGAATATTATCATGTATTAATTAAAGTATCGATTTATAAATTATAATGTTGTATTGTTATTTATATTTAAAAAATGCAATCTTAATTCTCATTTTTTTTAATACAGACAATACTAATTACTTTTTAAAATCACTTCAAAATTAAGCATTTTTAATTTTATTTGAACCATTTATATGTATTTGTGAACTAGGATTGTGCTTTTGTCATATTTTAAAACTTCATTTACATTTGGAACTAATTTAAGTGATGTAATCTTTAGTTACTTTATTTTTTATATATATTTTAAATGGATTAACCAAAGTTTAACCAATTTATGTAGTAGTTTGGTTGGGAATTATTTAAACATATCAACCCGATGACAATTCATTTATCTAAAAGGTTAAGTTGTGCTGTTAAATAAACAAGTTGAGTTGGGTTGAAAACTTTAACCCAATTCAAAATAGGTTGAACCTGAACCCAGCCTATGTCGACTCATTATTGGCTTTACTTAAACCGATCCATAACTAATCATTATTTTGAAGTTAGAGTAAGATTATAATTTTAGGATTGTAAATACCTAAATTAATGTAGCTAATAAACTAAAGATGATCATTTTGTATGGATGGGATCACGAGCAACTAATCGTATCGATACCTACTAATGAACATGAGATCAACAACTATTGATGGATTAATAGCTACATATGTTGGTGTTTCTTATCCTTATGCTAAAAGTAATTATTGTTGCTGATTTTATCACCAAATATATTTTAGTGTAATGGACTTAACAAGTGTTTCAAGAATAATATTTTAGTTATAATACAAGTTAGGAGGTGTGGGAGTGCACACTTGTATTTACTAAACATTGTTAGTATCGAACCCTAATCTACTGTGTCAAGTCGGGGTTCGGGGACTAATCTGTCATTCTTGAAAGATGCAAGTTCAAGGACTAATTTGTCTTTCTGAAAGATGCAAACTATTTTGGTTTATCCGTTGAGTGGATAAATTCAGGAAAATAACGACTCCTTTGAAACACAGAAAAACAGAAAAAATGCTACTTTCTTCATCTTCTTCTCAAAATTGATTCTGATTTTGTGCCTAAAATCAGAATTGTTACATCAGGAATTATCCCAGTTTGGATTTCGTGACACCCAATGCATATAGGGTCGAAATATCAAATAAGGAAATTGTTTACACGATTCCTGTTTGTTATCCATATTTTCATATCCCTATTTCGAATTCCCCAACAATCTTGTTTGATATTTTTTTTTTCTGGAAAAGATGGTTGGCAATTCACTGAAAGACATTAATACTTCATTTGGCAAATTGGATAAATTTCAGGGTCAAGATTTCAAACGTTGGCAAAAGAAGATGCACTTCTGGTTGACCACTTTGAAAGTTGTCTATGCTCTTTCTACTCCAAAACCAGAAGAGGTTGAAGATGCAAGTCTAGAACATATCAGAAGGAGAAGCAAATGGGAGAATGACAACTACATTTTCCTTGGTCACATTCTGAATGGTATGTGTGATTCCCTCTTTGACACTCATCAAAATATTGAAACTGCAAGTGAATTGTGGAACACGCTTGAAGCAAAATATATTGCAGAAGATGTTTCAAGTAAAAAGTTCATTGTTTCTGATTTCAAAAATTATAAAATGGTTGATTCTCGATCTGTAATGGAACAATATAATGAAATCCTACGAATTTATGGTCAATTGAAACAACGCAACATGTCCATGGACGAATCCTTTGTTGTTTCAAGTGTGATTGATAAAGTTCCACCCTCATGGAAAGATTTCAAACACCATCTGAAACATAGAAAGGAAGAGATAAGTTTAATTCAACTTGGGAGTCATTTGAAAATCAAAGAAGGACTTCGTGATCAAGAGAATGACAAAGGAACTGGAAAGGGAAAATCTGATTTTGGACAGCCCCAAGTTTATATGGTTGAATGTGATAAAGAAGACAATTCTAATCACAAGGGCAAGGGTAAAAAATGTAAGTATAAAGGTAACAACAAAAAGTCCAACAAAAAATACAAGGATTCCAAGGAACTTGTGTGTTGGAGATGCCATCTGAAAGGTTATATGAAACGTGACTGTCGGGTGAAACTTGGAAATAAAGGTGCAAGTGGTAGTGAAAAAGATGGTGCTGGTGGTGGCAGTGGATCTCATGATCAATCTGCAACCAAAGGTCAGATTACTATTGAGCTTATAAGTTTAGTATTCAATGTTATGCTACTAACTCCAGAAGTTTCTTTTGTACAAGGGGTTGATACAGATTCATGGTGGCTTGATACTTGTTATACACATCACGTGTGTAATGATGAACGGTGGTTCACAAAGTTGAACATAGTAAATAAAGGTTCTATCTTACACATGGCAGATGAAGGATCAAAGCGAATTTTAGGAACTGGTGTTGTTAGTATTATGTTTACTTCTGGAAAAACAATTAATTTGTTTAATGTATTGTATGTTCCAAAGGTTCGAAAGAACCTTGTATCTAGTGGTTTGTTGAATTTTATGGGCTATAAACAAGTGATCAATTCAAACAAGTATGTGTTGTCTAAATGTAGAATAATTGTAGGATTTGGTTATTATTGTGAACATGTTTTTAAGTTAAATGTTATAAGTTGTTTTGCATCACATGTTAAATCTACTTGAATGAATTTTGCATCTAATCTTGATAATTCTATGTTATGGCATAATAGATTAGGACATGTTAAGATTAAAAGAATGGTTGAAATGTTAAAATCCTGATTGATTCCAACTTTTGACATTAATTATGAAAAATGCAAAACTTGTATGTTACCTTAAATCACGAAACAACTGTTTCCAAATGTTAATAGAAAATCAGAAGTGTTGGAATTGATTCATCATGATCTATGTGATTTCCATGCTACACATTCCTTGGGAAATAAAGAGTACATTGTTACTTTTATTGATGACCCAAGTCGGTTTTGTTATGTATACTTGTTACATTCCAAAAATGAAGCTTTGGAAAACTTTAAAGTATATGAAACAGAAGTCGAATTATAGTTGGGTATTTCTATAAAATGTATTGGGACAGATAGGGAAGGAGAGTACATGGATTATGAATACTTTCAATCAGTTGGAATTATTCATGAAACCATAGCTCCTTACAATCCACAACAAAATGGTGTTGCTGAACGGAAAAATCAAGTTTTAATAGAAATGGTAAACTCGATACTTTCTTTTTCGGGTTGAACTGAAGGCTTTTGGGGTGAGGCTATGCTCACAGCCAATTATGTGCTAAACCGGGTTCCTAATAAACGGAACAAAGTTACTCCTTATGAACTTTAGCACAAGAAAGCACCAAGTTTGAATTATTTTCGAATTTAGGGATGTCAAGCAGTTGTGAAATTATCCGAACCTAAAAAGAAAATTTTGTGTGAAAGAGGAATTGACTGCATATTTATTGGATATGCAGAACATTCCAAAGCTTATAGATTTTATGTTATAGAACCTAATGAGGCATATACCATTCATACCATTATAGAATCGCGAGATGCTATTTTTAATGAGCTACGGTATTTTTTTAATTCAAAGACCAAAGGATCTGATTCCAAGCACAAGTGAGGTGCCTAAATCAGATGTTAAGGAAGTTGTTTCAATTCCAGAAACACAACAACTTCGTAAAAGCAAACGAGGTCGAGTCGCGAAAAATTTTGGCGAGGATTTTCAACTATTTCCGGTTGAAGGTTCTAAGGATAAAGTGGAGAAACAATACTCATATTCCTCTCATATTGAGACCGATCCAAAGATTTTAAGGAAGCTATGGAGTCTCGAGATGTTGCGTTTTGGAAAGAAGCGGTTGATGAAGAGATATCATCCATTATAAAGAATAATGTTTGGGTGTTATCTGATTTACCTCCTGGTTCTAAGCCGTTGGGATGTAAATGGATTTTCAAGAAGAAAATGAAGGTAGATGGAATCATTGATAAATTCAACGCTCGTCTGGTCATACAAGGTTTTAGACAAAAAGCCGATATCGATTATTTTGATACATATGCACTGATAGCACGAATTTCTACCATTAGATTGTTGCTTGCTTTGGCAGCTATTCACAATCTAGTTATTCATCAAATGGATGTAAAAATAACTTTTTTGAATGGTGATCTTGACGAGGAAGTTTATATGAAACAACCAGAAGGTTTTGTTTTGTCTGGAAATGAGTAAAAATGTGTAGACTTGTAAAATCATTGTATGGACTTAAACAAGCTACAAAACAATGGCATTTGAAATTTGATGAACTTATTTTGTCTAATGGTTTTTCTTTAAACCAATCTGACAAATGTGTTTACATCCGTTTTCATTCATCTGGATCTGGTGTGATCATTTGCTTGTATGTAGATGATATGTTGATTGTTGGCACTGATCAAAATCAAATTAATGCAACAAAGAATTTATTATCTTCAAAGTTTTCCATGAAGGATATGGGGGAGGCGGATGTAATCCTTGGAATAAGGATTAAACGGGTGAACAAGGGACTTGCTATTACACAATCACATTAGATTGAGAAAATTCTCAAACGGTTCAATTACAGTGATTGTACACCCGCTAACACCCCTTTGGATTCTAGCATGAATTTGATGCCTAATAGAGGCATATCAGTTTCTCAACTTGAGTACTCGCAAGCTATTGGTTCTTTGATGTATGTTATGACTAGCACTCGTCCCGATATAGCTTTCGCAGTGGGTAGATTGAGTAGATTTACTCATAATCCTAGTACTCAACATTGGCAAGCGGTTCATCGTGTTTTCAAGTATTTGAAAGGAACCAAGGATTATTGTTTGTGTTATTCATGATTTGTTTCGGTTTTGGAAGGATATTCTGATGCAAGTTGGACATCCAATAGAGAATGTCATTCTTCTACAACTGGTTGGGTATTCTTGCTTGGTGGAGGTGCTATCTCATGGGCATCTAAGAAGCAATCTTGTATAACAAGTTTAACAATGGAATCTGAGTTTATTGCATTGGTTGCTGCAAGTAAGGAAGCAGAATGGTTAAATAATTTGATTTATGAGATTCCATTGTGGAGGAAACCGATTTCACCATTATCTATTCGCTGTGATAGTGTTTCTACTTTGAGTAAAGCTTATAGTCAAGTTTATAATGGTAAATCGAGACACATTGATGTTAGACATAGGATGATTAAAAATCTAATCATGGATGTGTGATTTCGATTGAGTTTGTAAAATCACAACAAAATTTAGCGGATCATCTCACTAAGAGTTTGGCGCGAGACTTAGTGCACAAGTATGTTATAGGGATGGGCTTAAAGTCCTTATAAGTTCTTATGAATGAGACACCCGATTCCCCTCTAATGCAATGTTAGAGGTTGAATTCAATGAGGAAAGCTTATTTATATGAATTGGAGCACGCATTATAACTATCCCAAGGTACGTGTGTTTGAACCTGTAGAGACCAGGATGAATTTGATTTCTTAATGATTCTTTTGATAAAATGTATACAAGTACATGAATTAAAGAATCACCTATATGATCGTGAAGTGTAGCTGCACTTCAAGAGTTTGGGACTTGGCTTTTATACGATCAAGAATGGATAGGGACACACGACTTTATAATTAGTGTCAAGTTATTTTGTTTTAGATGATTGTAAAACTAATGTGTATATTATCTTCAAATATTCAAAAGAGTTTATGGGTTCAATCTTTGAGATACCTTGATTTCTCAAATGTTTGAAATATGTAATATACTAACATGAAAATTCAATCATATCAATATTTTCATTTATGCATTAGTTTTGTTTCTTTTGTTTTTATGTTTGTTAATTCAAGGATACACTAAAATAGGGGAGGATTGTTGGTGATTTTATCATTAAATATATTTTAGTGTAATGGACTTAGCAAGTGTTTCAAGAACAATGTTTTAGTTATAATACAAGTTAGGAGGTGTGGGAGTGCACACTTGTATTTACTAAACATTGATAATATCGAACCCTAATCTATTGTGTCAAGTCGGGGTTCGGGGACTAATCTGTCATTCTTGAAAGATGCAAGTTCAAGGACTAATCTGTCTTTTTGAAAGATGCAAACTGTTCTGGTTTATCCGTTGAGGGGATAAATCCTGGAAAATAACGATTCCTTTGAAACACAGAAAAACAAAAAAAACACTACTTTCTTCATATTCTTCTCAAAATTGATTCTGATTTTGTGTTTAAAATTAGAATTGTTACATCAGGAATTATCTCAGTTTGGATTTCGTGACACCCAAGACATATAAGGTCGAAATATCAAACAAGGAAAATGTTTACACGATTCCTATTTGTTATCCAGATTTTCATATCCCTATTTCGAATTCCCCAACAATTATCCAAATACGCCTCAAAACTATTTTAATAAGCCACTTGGGATACTTATTTATTCTAGGAGTACGTAAACATCTAATATAAACACCGATCAGTACATGTAATTTTGGTTCTCCATGCTAGTTTCACATACACCATTACGTAAAGGGAAATCTCCGGAAAAATCCCAAAATTTTAGTCCAATTTATGAAAAAGTCCCAAAATAAATTTTATTTACAGAAAAGCACAGAATACCGGTTAAAACTTCGAAAAAACCCTTTTCGGCCGGTTTCGCAGATTTTGCCGGTATTTTGTCCTTTTTCGTTAGTTTGCTCAAAATTTTGGGACTTTTCCAAAAATTACATAATAATCAAAATATTGGGACTTTTTTTGAAAATTACCATGAAATTAATGGATATTATTATTAACAAATCTTTTATAAATTACATAATAACCAAAATATTGGTGGCCTAAGTACTCCTCTATTGTTTCCTGACCACTCAAACTCTCTATGTTCTTCCTATGCATTGTTGTGGGTATGATGGTGAGATGAAGTTAGTTAGCATTCCTCTAATGTTGGTGTTCTTCTTATGTTGTTTAACCTAACTACCAACCAACATTCATACCTTACATGTTAACAATCATCGACTAACACACATCTATAAAATGTGAAAAGTGAACCCTGAATGATAATTTATATGGAAACAAGTGAAGGGTGATTATCTATTTAAATTGTCATTCAAAGTTTACTTTTTACTCTCGATAGATATGTGTAATTTTATGGTTGTTACCGGGTAATGTTTGGAGGTTAGATGGTAGTTAGGTTAAAGAACATAATGAAAGATCTATATGTTCGTGTAATGATATTTTCTAATAACACATGATCATATAGCATCATGCTTAATAGCAAGTAGAAACTTATTGATTGTGTATTAATAAATATTATCAACTCTTGTATCGGTCACGCCTAATAGATTACTTCTCACTATGACACCCACAACGATACATATGAAGAACATAAAGACTTTGAAGTGGTCAACAAACAATTGAGAAGTACATAGTCGACCATTCTATTTCTAGAAATTAACAACAAATGTATTTCCTTTGTTTATAATAAAAAAATATATTTTATGTGTATAAATGATTTGTTAATAATAATATCCATTAATTCCATAGTAATTTTCAAAAAAGTCCCAATATTTTGGTTATCGGGTAATTTTCAGAAAAGTCCTAATATTTTGAGCAAACTAACGAAAAATGACAGAATACCGGCTAAATCTACGAAACCGGCCAAAAAGGTTTTTTCGAAGTTTTAGCCGGTATTCTGTGCTTTTCTGTAAACAAAAATTAGTTTGGAATTTTTTCATAAATTGGACTAAAACTTTAGGACTTTTCTGGAGATTTCCCAAATCTAGTAAAGTACTTCAAAATTTTGTGTTAAAAGTTAAAACTTGTAGTTTTTTGTTCTATGGGATTATCCTCGAATAAATTTTGCAATAGCTAGGCATTATACATTTTTCACATAAAATGCCTTTCAAATATGCATAGTAATGGAAAGATGTTTGAAGTTGGTATTTTGATATTTATAAAATATAACATTTTGAAAAATGTATAAAGTTTATACAATCCAGCTCTAACTAACTTGTGAATGGGACAAAATATTGTTAAAGAATAATTAAAGATTCTACAAGTTACCTTAGTTGACCAATGCGACATGCATGTATTGTCGTGTTCTATGTCGCATATATGGAGTTGCTTTAAGTTGAGGCAAGATTGTTGAATATGGAGTTGGAGGTCAATTTTTGTCAAAATAGATCAATGTTCTCGAATTCTCGTGATCAATGCAGGGTGGAACATGACATGCATGTAACATTAGTTGCTTTTTGACCTTTTGACTTACATTTACCTTATAATGTAAATAGAGGACATTTCATCTATTCTAGTCAATTTCCAAATGCTACAACTTGGAATAAAGGAAAAGGTTATTTTGGAGTTCATACACGGAGGGTCGATGAAATAGTAATCTCTATCTTATAATAATAATAATAATAATAATAATAATAATAATAATACTTTTGATGGACACATGCCGTATTTTTATATATAATGATGCCACGTGTTATTTTTTTTGGTGTTTTCTTAAATTTCATTTGATATAAATCCTAAAATTTAAGAAGTTTAAAATTAAATGTCATATTTTTTTTTCCATGTATTCTTCATAAAACATTTTATTTTGCTATTATTTTTATCATGTTTTTAAATTCACTTGATAGAACCCCTAAATTTAAGGGGTTTGATATTGAATAACAATTTATTCTCGATATTCTTCATATAATTATCTATATATATCCAAAATCAAAAAATTTAATATATAAATCCTTATATACAAAGAATTATTTTCATATTTATAATTATATATATAAAAAATTCACTGAACCTTTTATAGAGTAAATTACACAGATGATCCCCTGTGGTTTATGTTAATTTATATGTTTGGTACCTAACTTATTTTTTTTAAACTCGGATAGTCCCTACTATGTATTTTTGTTGCACGTTAGGTCCGTACCTAAAAAGATTGAATTAATCTTTATATTTATTTTTAATTTCTTTATTATTTATTTGTTAAAAACTATTTATTAATTAAGATTGAATTAATCCCCATTGTATCTCTTGTTTTCATAATCATCATGGAGACATCAACCAATTCATTTACACCACCAAGACTCCTTCATTCCTCACTCCTTCCTCTACCTTCACTGGAAAGATCTTAGCTTCAGGACTCGTTGGAAATACCTTTGCTGGAAAGCTCTCTCCTCCTTTACCTTTGTCGAACATCAATTGCTCTCGTCGAAAAGCCTAATAGTCATTCCTCCATCAACACCACCGCCTTCTTCACCCTCGCTCGACAAGAAGGGATGATACCAGACGTCGTAGATCTCCGCCGCCAGAGACCATTTCTTAGGGCTCCACCCCACTACTTAATTCCTACATAACAACTTTGCAATGAGAGGAATAATTCTCTACTACTGCTCGACTTTTAACAACAGTCGACCTCTGGTAGGGGTGTGCAAAAAATCCACAAAACCGAAAAATCGAGCTGATCTGGCTAACTCGAAACCGAAAAAAAAAACAAAATCAAAAACGAGGTACCTACGAATCAGTTTCGGTTTTAATATTAAGATATTTGTGGATACCCGCACCGAATATATATATATATATATATATATATATATATATATATATATATATATATATATATATATATATATATATATATATATATATATATATATATATATATATATATATTCGATGTCTAGTTTCAAATTGATATGTAAAAAAAACAAGTAAACAATGAAAGATACGTTCCAATGCATATACAAAACTCACGAAAATTAAGATCATAACTCGTGTGACGCTATCTTTAAATTATTAGCTATATAAACTATAAAGTTAATATATACGTTTTTTTTTTTTTTATCATATTTATCACACGTATGTTTTATCTCGTAGCTATTTAATTTTAGCATGGTTAAAATGGAATGTAATGCCCAAGTTGTCAAGTATTTCTTTTGTTATTTATTTGAGTAATAATATTACATTTTTGGGAGGAGGGTCGCAAGTTGGGCGTACATCGTGAACACGGCATACAAGGGTGAGGCACGAAATAGGGGAAGCCCTTGCGTAAGCTGGTCGGATGCAAACACTAAATTTTAGGGTTTGCACCTTATATAAACACCTTAAGTTCATCCCAACCTTCATTCTCTCAGCCTCCACTGTCCCTAAAGTGCTAAACTCGAACCCTAAGCCTCTTGCATACATTTTGAGCTAATCTTGAGCATTTTTGGTGTTATTTTGTGATTTTGAAGAAGAAGGGGTTTGAAGAAGGAGTAAGAACGTGAAGAGTTCTTGTAGATCCAGAAGTTTAGCATCATTTCTGACTCATTTGAGGTATAAAGATTAAACATTGGCTATTGCATGCTTAGATCTAGTTTGGGGTGTTTTATGTTGCATTTTGGCTCCATACTTGAGGTTTCTTGTGTTTTAGAAGTTCTAGTCCATAAGAGTTGTCCTTTTAGGCTCTTGGAAGTGTTTGGAGCCATAAAAATCGGGCCTTGATGGTTTAGCCTCAACCATGCAAGTGTTAGATGGCCACAAAGTGTGCTTATAGACTTAATTCAAGTCTTAATCCCCATCCATGCATACAGAAGCATAAAGTTTATAACTTTATGGTTTAGGATGTCTTTTAGGGCATGGATCTATGATCTGGGCGTTAGGACTTAACTAATTAAGTCACAATGAAGCTTCTAAGGTGGTTAGTCAGTACGTTGGCACGCTGCTCGTATTGGGTCAACTTCCTATAACTGATCAGGGCTAGTGTACGTTGGACGTACATGCCAAGTACGTCGTGCGTAAGCATGCAGTGGGTCAAATGTGGTTTTTGGGCCTTAGGACTTTGGGTATGGATTAGTTGGGCCTTGATGAGACCTTGAAATCAGATTACTCTAACTCCGACAACGATTTATTCGTCGCTCCTGCAAGGTTACAATGAATAGTAGGTCGTCAGCCCTTTCCCGGGAGGAGCTCCCGGAAAGACGTTCTGATGGTTAAGTCAGTTGGACATTCTAGGGTTTGGTGTATGTTACTTGGAGGAGATGGCTTACCTGTCGGGGATCTGGGTGTAGCCTTTTATATTAGGCGCTCCTGATCGTCCGTACTAGACAAGATCGCCAAAGGCAACAGGATCAGGAGTGCTGATTGGAGGATTGTTCTCCTCTATCTATCATAGCACCGTGATTGGTTCTAGCAGTAATGCCCTAGTCGACTGTTTTGTCGCTTGACCGTAACATTTGTCTTGGAGCGGGAAACGCCCTAAGCGGGTGCGAGCCTTTCTGCGGGAGTACCCTGCTCTCAAGGGCATTGGTGGGCACCGACCTTTTGAAGAGTATCCTGGTCGCTCCCAAGGACTATTTCAAGGCACTGCTCGTTGGTGTGGGGATGAGCCCCTCTTCGCGGTGACAGGGGGAAGATGGTAGTCTTTTTCTTTATTGTTGATGGTAAGTGTTTCTATCACACATTCTCGGTCTCTTCCCCCTCCCCCCTCCCTTTTTTTGAAAGAGATTAGCAAGTTAATAATTTTGTACTTGGTTGCATGCTTTTCTGGTGAATTGGTGCTTGTGCAGGTGTTGAGTCCCCACTATATACGGATGAGGTGCTGCGGAAACGCTATCGGGGAAAACTGGAGCACCGGGAGACAGATTTGGTCGATAATCTCCCTCTTCCCCGTCGTGTCGACCGGCTTGCTTTAACCGTTGCTACTCTTACCCCGCCAGTGACTGAAGGGGCTTCGACATCGGTCGAGGAAACCCCTTTGACCGCCCGCCCTATCTCAATTGTCGCTCCCCCTGTTGATGCTTAGTCCATCTCCACGGAAGTGGTTAAAGATAGCAGGGATGGTATAATCTCAGACGTCCGTCGTGTGCAAGACAAATGGAAAGTCGTTTTGGACATGGGTGAGGTGGTTACCGATACGTTTAACATTGGTAAGAAGTTCATTCGAGGCACACCTTTACTCGTCTCTTGAATTCGATATCTTCGATGCTGGAATAAATTGTTGTGATTCCTGATGATGACATTCAACAGTCTGAAGGGAATATGGGGGTGACTAAGCAGACCGAAGTTCTTATATAATTTGTTCCTCAAACTCTTTATGGTCTTTCTCCCCTTATGGGTTCTGGTGACATTGAGCAGCGCCAGACCCCTCCCCGCGAAGGGATCTCTGGGGATTTTTCTAGGTCCAACATATTTGTTCCTTCTTGGAGTCTCAACAATGATTCTCGTTTATCTGTTCGTGCCAATGCGGTGGATTTTGCCCGCCATGCGTTTCCACCCGCTGTTGTCTCTAATATGGAAGTCATGGGCAGTCCTGCCCTGTCCCACAACATGTCCTACGTCACTGCGCAAACCATGTTTTACTTGGTTGCGGGTGCTCGCCAGATTTAGTTACTCAATGAAATGGAGGTTGCTCATTCATGTTGTAGCGCCTGTGAGGATGGTTTGAGGCGTCGAATCTCTGAGCTTGAGAGCGATGTCCAGAGTTTGGAATAAAAATACATGATGCTTGATGCTAAAAAGACCGTTGTGGAAGAGGTTCGATCTGTCCTGGAGAGCAAAGTGGATTCTGTAACCCAGATAAATGAGGGATTGATGATCCAAAATGAAAGTCTTGAGTGTGATGTTGTTGACTGTGGTAAGTTGGGTTCTACCGTCCAGGCGGACGTCGAGGCTGCCCAATGTGATCTGGTTTGGTTGTTACGCGTGGGCATTGTCCGAATTATGGACAAGTTGATCGAGCATCCAGAGTTCATCGGCGTCATAAGCCTCATTTTCCACACTGCTTTTGTTGATGGGGAAGATTCTGGTCGTAGCAACTTGATGTATTAAATGGGTTCTGGTTCCTACAATCCCAATGCTAGTGACTCCCGATTCGTCCCTGCTTTAAGTGTGAAAGAAGCCCGTCTTACTTTTACTACCACGGATCATGCATCTCTACTAGGTTTGGGAGACTTGGACATGCAGGGTGTCCGAGAACTTTGTGCTTTTGATAGCGTTGAGGAGACCCCCTGAGGGTATGCTAATTAATGATGATGGCGTCAAGGGTGTCAGTGGTAATATTGGTATTAATGATGGTGATAGCGATTGTGATAATGGCAAGAACGTGTGTGGCAGTGTCAGCACTGATTCCGGTGATCCGTGATTGAAGGATGGTGCTAGTGGTGTTAATCCTACTATTTCTTGAGGTACTATGTATAGTGTGCTGCCCCTTCGGGGTGTGAAAAAAACTTTAAACCTTTGTAACTTGTTGTTTTGTTGATGGATAGTTTGTTGATGCTAGCCTCGTAAGCCTTGCTTTTATAATATACCTCTATCTTATGAATAGCTTCTTATGTATTTTGTTTTGCGTGTAGTCTATTTAGTTTGTGGGCGCTCCCATACATGTTATATCAATTATGGCTCTGAGCCGCATGGGTATGTTTGTTATTTACATTGCATAAACATTTTGAATATTTAAACCTTTGTGGCCTGTTCTGAGCCATGAAAATACATTAAGTATTCGATGTACTGAGTACTATGGATAGAGCTTATCCTGATGCATTGAGCCTTTAGGCGTAATACGTTAAGTATTATGGGAGGAACATTTGTTTTCAATACGCTGAGTATTTTAGAATTAGTACACTAAGTATTAAAAATAGGAAAGTGGAAGTTTTGGAGTTAATACGATAAGTATTATAGACAGGACTCTTGTTTTTAATACACTAAGTATTTTAAAGTAGGGGAGAAATATTGCTCGACCCCACACTATATTGAATGAAAGATAATGTCATCTGCCCAAGCGTTGTGAGTCTTTGGCATTAGCCGTTTCCTTTAAGTGATCAGCTTGGGGGCATACTAGAAGTAGAACTTCTTCAGGTTTCTCACATTTCAGGTCCTCAGAATCTATTTTCCTTCCATCGTTTCTAGTGTATATGAGCCACTACAACTGGCTTCGATGACCTTATATGGTCCTTCCCAAGCGGGACCCAACTTGCCCTGTGGTTGGGCCCAACTTTCTTCGGTGCACCTTAGCACAAGGTCTCCGACTTTGAAAGCTTTTTCCTTGACCCGCTGGTTGTAGTACCTTTCAACAGTGTGTTTGTAACTGAAAGACCCACACTTTAATATTTGACAGTTGTGTTACTCCAAAACATGCTACTTTCATATTCAAAAATAATATTTTACATTGATAACTTGTTTACAAACGACTGGATACAAACCGACTAATACAAAGTGTTATATCTTACATAACTTCCCAGGATACTAAAGTTTTATACAAACATGAGTACAAAATACAATAGTTTCAAACTATTCAAAAATCTTCTATCAGTATATAACTATACTGGTTGCTTATTGTCTGCAATTGTTAAACATTGAGAGGGGTAAGCGGTGACGCTTAGTGAGTTCAATAATAGATACAATATAATGTTATGCCTCATATATACTTCAATATGACATAAGCAAAGAGGAACAAGGAACAACAAAGGCATATGTGAATCATGTGACAAGCTTTCCATATTAATCAATGATTTGATTCAAAGATATAAAATCAATGAGACATAACAATTTCCATACTTGATAAACATCAATAAAGCTTCGGCCCAAATGACACAGAAGACATACACTTTCTGATTAAACATTTTGGTAGATTTCAGGCTTTCAGCGCTGTCTAACCTTCTGCCAATGCCATAGAATAGTAGTCATTCTCTCACGAGACATGCTTTACATGGCCAGAGGCTACATACCAGTACCATTGTGAACTTAAGTCCTTTCACTGATCACATGGTCAAAGGTATAACTTTGCTATCATAAATAGCAGAAATAATAACAACGGAAAAGCACATAGCACATATAACACATAAAATACAATTGTTCCAATATATTGAACTCACCTTGAAATAACCAGGGAATAAATGATAATTTGGGCAGCACTTCGGCTCTAAATATGACTTTCTATGATGAAACCGGGATTTTAGTTGAAAACCGGCCTTACTTGGGCAGAGTTTCGACTTGAAAGTATAATTTTCTTGGGAACTTCGGGGTGTCGGGACTTGCTTCAGGTATCGGGAATGATACCGGGGCTTCGGGGGTTAAAAGTGGGTAAAAAGGGGTTTAGGGAGTAAGAGAGATAAGAGAAAGTAACATAAATCCGGAGACCCTCGGTCTCTATTTATAGGGGACCGAAGTTGCTGATTACGCTGAGCGTAAGTCCTCTGTACGTTGGGCGTACTGCAAGGCTGCCATCTACGCGGGGCGTATCCCTCGTACGCGGGGTGTACATGCGATGAGTTATCTGATCGGAACCCGGGCTCGAACGTGGTTGTCTTATCTGGTACGTGTGCCTCATGTAAAGAGAGAAGGACATGGCCGACTTCTGACCCTGCATGCGCACGCTGGGCGTACCCCCTTCGGACCATTTTTGAAGTTTGTGCTAAACACTTGTAAAATTCATATATTTTGCATACGAACTCCATTTTTGACATTCTTTATATTCAGGCGTAGGTGAAATTATGCTCTACAACTTTCGTTTAGACTCTGTCGGCTAATTTTGGCTTCATTTTTAATATTATATTTTTAACAGGCCGGAACAGGAAAAGTACATTAAAAATTCATAACTTTTTCATCTGAATTCCGTTTTCGTCTGTCTTTCTACCGTTATACTACTATTGACGAGGCATTCGATTCTCATTTAGGTTGTGTCGGCTAAAAATCACTCGATCTTTATTTCGAGTTTTTAGCTATCTATTGTTATTCTGAAACTTAGAAAAATCATAACTTCTGTAACGCCTGTGTTTCTGGGCTTGCCATTTTTAGCAATGTAATAGTCTAGGTTAACTTTTGTAACCCGTTTTGAAATAATAGAAGTGTATTATTTGAGTATTATGTGTTTTGTGCTTAATTGCTTAATTATGTGGTTTGATTAATTAAGAATAAAAATAAGCGTCAAAATTTAAGTGTAAAATAAACTTGATATCTTTAGATAATGTTGTAGTAGTTGAAACAAAGTTTCCGAAGATATAAAGAATGTCGAAATCCGAGTTATAACGAGGAAGTTATGACCTGTCAAAGTTTCGCGACAGAACCGGCAACGCTGAATGACGTAAAAAGTGAAATTTACGTTAGAGCGATATTTAGCCTTAGTGATCTAAACGAGAATCGAAGATCTCGTTGTTAGTATCAAATCAATAAAAAGTTAGGTGAGAACGGATATCAAACGAAGAAGTTATGAATTTATAACGAAATTTTATGTCCCGACCTATTAAAAATAAATAATAAAAATAAAGTCAAAATTAGCCGACGGAGTCTAAATGAATGTTGTAGAGCGTAGTCTCACCTTCGCGTGGATATAAAGAACGCCGAAAACGGAGTTCGTATAAAGAAGATATGAATTTCTGAAGTTTATTAAATAATTAATAATTAAATTTAATTATTTAATCCGGCCTTATCCGAAGGCGAGTCACCGGACTCAACGGAGTACGCCCCGCGTACAGCGAAGAGTGTCGACACTTCAGATGACGCATGCAGTGACGATTTCGGAGGCATGTACGCCCCGCGTACTGGGAGGTTCCAGCCTCCTATAAATAGGATGCGAGGGGTCCGGACATAATTGCTCATTTCTCCTCCATTTCGCACTGAAGCTCTGCGTTTTTACCCCCGAAGCCACCCCGAAGCCCCGGTAATATTCCCGAGTCCCGAAGCAAGTCCCAAGATCCCGAAGATCCCGAGAAGTGCGGTTTCCGAGCCGAAGATCTGCCCGCGAGAAGTTCGATTTTTGAAGAGATCTTCCAGATCTGCTGAGGATTACTACTTTTGCAAGTCGTAGTGTTGTCCGATCATCTTCTGATCAAGTGAGTGTATACTACCTTTCATAAACACGATAATAATACAAGTATGATTTGAGTGTATTAAGTATATTGTCGTTTATATGTGTGAATGTGTAGTTACTTTCTTCTAACGCATAATTACGAAGTATTTTATACGAAATACGTGTTATGTGTATAGTTTTGTTGTTATGTACGTGAATGTATATTCACTCTCTTCAATCTCATAGATCTGATTTGTTTTCTATTAAATACGTGTTATGTGGGTATGCCTCATCTGTTATGTGAAATATGTATTGGATGAAAATGCTATACATGTTTTAAACTATGTATAGAAATATATATTTTTATCTACTAATATGTTGGGTAGAACATGGGTAGATAGTTGGTGTGTAATAAACAGATGAGAGGCCTTGATGTTGTTTTGATCCAGTCATCTAGCGGAATTTAGATGACGACCACAGACTTTTCTAGACAGTCCAGTGGAACGCTAGCAGGCTCATAACCTGTAGGTGTTAATGAACTTGGGTGTTCAATCGCTGTATTCCATCCCCCTCATGGTTGCCTTATTTGACTTATATTGCTGAGGAACCCCCGAAGCATGTGTTGTCACCCCGATGAAATATTCTTAGACTAGGTCCCTTGTGTTAGTTATTTTAGGGACCTAAAGTGAGAATAACGGGAATGGATAATTAGGTTATTGTTGGTTGATAATAATAAATTTAATTATTTATTGTGGGTTGAAAACCCTATATGCTCACCAGGCTCCCAAGCCTGACCCACTCAGTTTTATTTGTATTACAGGAAGTGGCGCAAGGGCGTAAGATGGATGAACCATCAAGTTGTTTGTTTACAAGTCTGTATATGTATATATTTGTTGAATGACTTGTAATGTTATCGTTTATGCTTATTGGTCTGTATTGGAACATGACACCCCGGGTTTTGATTATATAATGAAAATACATTTCTTTTATGAAATGCTTTGGTAAACATTGTTTTATCATGTTTTGTTTTGGGAACTAATTCCGCAACTCTTTCAAATCAAAAGGATTTACTCTGAAATTATTTTAAAAGCATAAATGAAAATCGGTCTTTTCTGGCCGAGATTTTGGGGATGTCACAGTTGGTATCAAAGCATTAGTTTAAGCGAACTAGGAATTTGTAGGATTTCTAGACTTAAACTTAGAATGCTAAGTGGAATTTTGAGATGTGTGTCTGTTATATTTTAGACACGAGCACTAGTTTATTTTAGGAAAGTTGCCTAACATGCTTTATGTGCTAAATGTTATATGTTGCCATATATGATATTATTTGTTCGGATCTATGGTCTGTTGCCGACCGGATCTAGAAACTTTATGTGTGTAGGATTCTAAGCGTACGTCTACGATATTAAAACTAGCATGTAAACGTTTCGGAGTGATAAGGATGATTTGAATATCTATCGTGAATGAAGATCTAATTTCACCTTATTCGGTCTGTAGATCAAAAATGGTGAGAACAAGAAGTGGAGTTGGAAATCCTGATGAAAACAGGAATCAACCACCAGTGATTGAAAAAATACCTATCGTAGCAGCAGCACCTGAGCCAATAACCATGGCTGGTGTGCAAATGATGATTCAAACAATGCTGGATCGTCATATGGATGAAACTAGACGGTTGCTTCAACAGAATCGTGAAGAACTGTCAATTCGTATGGAAGAGCCTGAATTAAATGAAGGGCACTCGGAAGGTGGAAACTTCAGTGGGTCTGTTGGTCAAGCCAACCCGCCGATAGTTAGGCGAGACAACCATGATGGAAGGAAGGATGGAATGGGATGCAAGTACAAGGACTTTCTAACTTGCAAACCATCGACCTTCAATGGAAAAGAGGATCCGATAGGAGTTATGGATTGGATCTCAGAATTGGAATTGGCCTTCATGACTTGTGGCTGCAGAGGCAAGTTGCAGACTATCTATGCAGTGCGTCAATTCCGAGGTGGAGCCGTTCGTTGGTGGAACATGTTGGATTAATGTCTAAGTCCATAACTATAATTGGTAAGACTTGACCCGACCCGGCATGGTCCATTTGGGTTGCATGGCATCATGCACTTGGATAGACTATAATGAGAGAAATAAGACACTTACGGTTATTAATATATTATAAGTTCTAGTATATTAATAATAAGAATAATGAGATTATTTAATTAGTATTGATCAAGAATTAATCTAGGATTAATTAAGTGATCAAAAGAAGACTAATTAAATATATGGGTTGATTGTGTAAATCATCCATACTTGTATAGTGGGCTAATGCTCCATGGATTATCTAGTTGGGCCAAAACCCATATGATGCTCCATGGATGCTCCATGATGTATTTGAACCCATGGATCCAAGGAAATGGAAAGTCATGACAATTAGAGTTTACCCTAATTGTATAACTATATAAGCATCTTATTCTTGAGGAAAATCGGCCACTAGAGAAAGTAAGAGAGGGCTAGCCGATTTTATGAAGTGTAGAATTCTCTCAAGTTATTCCAAGTGTATTTGGTGTTGTGTGAACCATTTGAGGTGTCACACTTGGGGCACTAGGCACTCAAGCTTCATGAAGACATTCTACATCAAGAGGTATGTATTCTATCTTGTTATATTGATAGTTTTGTATGCTAGATTAGGATAATACCTTGGATGTTCATATTTGCATGTATAATAGAGAAAAACATAGATACAAGGTATTTAGGGTTGCATGTACACTTAGGAGTGTTAGAATGCTCAAAACCCAACAGTGGTATCAGAGCCTAGGCTTGTTTTCTTGTTATACCTGCAATAGAAGCTGAAAAATCGAAATTGGTGCTGTCAGCCCAGCAGACTCGCCGAGTCCATGAAGGGACTCGACGAGTCCAAGGCAAAATGCATCCAACTCGCCGAGTTGTGTTCATGCACTCGACGAGTTGGACCCCAGATAGCATACTTTCGAGGTCTTTGGCTAGAAATGGACTAGGAACATTACCCTAAGTTGTTTTTGAACTTATAAACTTGTTTTTTTTGATGTGGTAATGTTCATGCTAATCCATTTTCAAAGATAATTGTCAATAGATTCATGTTTTGTATTAGTTTAAAGGTTAGACTAATTACATGAAAAAGTTTGATTTGAATTATCTTGTTCTTATGAGTTTCTTAGATTAATAGAAAAGTTGAATGAAATAGTTGTTTTCAATCCATTTTAATCTAAGAGTTGAGTATAAAATGTGTTTGTGTAACTTATCCTCAAGTTGCATGAAGAGTCACATTAAAGACTCATAAAACTCATAAAGTTGGCAAAGGTTACAAAAATGAAGAGTCTAGTTCTAATTAATTGGAGTTATGACTCCATAATCTGTCCTCAAGTTATGGAGGACCAAGAGTCTCTTCATTAAATAAATATAAAAAAAAATAATGTAACCTTAATTAATTTCATAAGTAATAAAATAAAGAAAAAGTTAATTCTTTATTAGTTTAAAGTCTTCCATAATTTGTCCTCAAGTTATGGAACTTGAAGAGTTTTTGGATTAAAACTACTTTAAACACATAAGTTATGGAATTAATTAGTTTTGAATAGTTTCAAAACTTGCCCTCAAGTTTTGGAATTTGTAAAGTTTTCTCTTATGAATACTTTAATTCCAAGTTAGCCCTTAGAATTTTAAAAGTTAAAATTCAACCCTTATACTTTATAATATTATAAGTTAATAATATATATATATATATATATATATATATATATATATATATATATATATATGTATAAGAGTAAAGTCAGTCTTACCGCTAGTACGCCTCATTCACGAAGCCGGTCTATAAGGTGGGTATAAGGTTGTTGCCTATAAAATGGCAACTTAATGGGTGTCCACTCTCACCCACCGCTTGCTTGACTGGTGGAGGGTCGTTAGCCGAACGGGTTTGACATGACTATAATTCTCCCTTCATTAAAAGTATTAATGATAAATACTAAGTAACTAAACTCTAAATAATACCCGATCTTAGTTACTTAGGAAAATGTGAATAAGGTGCTAATCCATGAAATTACACTTTGCACTTTGTTTAAATCGGTTAGTGGAGCGTGTGTGGTTAACCGGCACACTAACTCGTATTTAACAAGGTAGGCAAAGGGTAACTTAATGTTTATCATAGTATCGATGGAGTGTGTGTGGTTAACCGGCACATCGATTGAGGGGTAAACACTTAAGGGTACCAAGTAATTTGCATGGTTACTTCACACCTTGTTTTGTGATCCTCGGCATCCCAGTCACAAAACCTGAAGGGCACACTCGAGATTGAAACATGCCATTGAACAATTCAATGAATCTCAAAGATCTAGGAGTTTCAAAACCAATTAAAACCTAATAATACATTTCGTTTATCTTGGTGGAAATTGGTGAATCGTCATTCACCTACCTTCAAATTGTTTTATAGCTTGGATTACGGCATACCTCTTCTAAGTTATAAAATAGTTTGTTGGGTCCTAGCCTTAATATTTCATATTGGGTGTCATATTAAGGACTTTAAAATCAACTATCTTGAATATCTCCCAAAAAGATGTCTGGTTTAGACATTTATGATCCTCCCAAATCTCTTGAAACAAGCTTTCCTAAATGAAGATGATGTCCCATGGAAATCATACTTCTTTCACCTCCTCCAATTATTCTCCCTACCCCACAAGTTCTTAAAAAGTTTAAGGTCACTCGAGCCCTATTGGCAAGTGAAGGTCTAGGTGTGGTCACATCTTGGAGATGTAGTCACATATTGACAAGCCGGGAGAGTTGGGTGTCAAAGTCTTGAGAAAGTTAGTGGCTCAACTACTTTCTAAGTCACATAGTGAGTTCTTTTGGAACACCTATGAAACAGACTATGACAAGACCCTTAATGATCTTATCTATTTGCTAAGATCAACTTCCTAAAACTTGATGGACATTGACAATAGTGACATAGGAAATCCAGAAAAGCATTCTCTTCCCAATAGAAAGGGATCGGCCATAGTCAACTCGGTTGAACAAATAGTAAAGAGAAAAGCTAAGTCTGTAATAGTCCCGTGTACCATTATCAAAGAGTCCATATGTTTATATTGCCAAAAGGGTCATTAGTTGCGAAGCTGCCAAGTTTACCTAAGGATGTTAAAGTCAATAAGTTTGACTCTACTTCAGGTAAAGTCCACTATCTAACTCTGCTAAGTTTCTATTCTGAAATTCTTATTACATGATGTGACTAGGTCACATGTTAATGTTTTAAGAATCAAAGAAAAGTAAAGGAACTTAAAGAAAGAATATGCTGAATCTGATCGCATAGATGGATTTCTATTGCGCAGTTTGAAAAATCGGATTCTTGAGCTAATTCTTAGGAGTTATGAGATGTTGCTTAGGAATAGATAACAACAAGGTTTTCATGTGGATTGTAAGGATAAGTTTTTCCGCATAGTTTTAAAATAAAAGAAAATTTTTGATTTTAGTTATTTTAAAATATCCTTACAATGGCATTTGAGGAAAAATTGTTGCTTATATAATTCCATTAATAACAAGAGTGGAAATATGAAATTGATTCCTTCATTTGTGGTAATGTCTACCAAATAAGGAAAGATTCTCATCACCAAGTCTCAATTGGACCGGAACTTGGAATCATGCAAGGTGTATATCATGATGAATGAGAACTTTCAAGTATTGGAAAAATTAAGACTGATTACTTGTTCACGTGAATGTGTGAGTCAAGTAATGGACTAAGGGATCGAGTACATAGTCATGTGCACTGATTAAGTCCACCACAAAAGATTAATAAGACTATTCGTCATAGTTTACTAAAGCTCAGTAAATATGATTATACTTACAGGCTTAAGTGTAACTCTGAGACATTGGAAAAGGTTCCAATGTAAGACAGAGCGAATAAGAAGAATCAAATTAGGCAGAAGGATAAAAGTTTCTCAAATCTGAAAAGATGGGAGAGTACTTTAGTATCAGTTTTGTGATCATCTTAATGATTAAGAAACCATATCAAAATTAGTTCTCTAAGGAAGTCTTAGTTCATTCTCATGACTAAGAAGAAGGGATCTTGAATTGTTGAAATGGTTAAATCAAGAAGATGAGTCATACTTCGTTCCAATACAAGTCTTAGAGTCATACTCCAAGATTGTAATTTGAGTGACATGTCTTAAAGAAGGTTTAAAACACTTGACAAATGTAAGAGTAAAAGTTTTCTACTCTTGTACATTTGAAATCGGTAAGTTGTGATGTTTTGGATAAAACAAAGACCAACTTCGGCCAATTGTGTGAAGTGTTTGTCTTGATTAGAATCCACACTATCTCTTGGATGTTTGACAAGGGAGTCTTATAGGTCAAGAGGACAGTGGGAGTCTTAAAGGTCTTGAAATTCTCAAGAACTAATCAAGAATAAAACCTAAAGTTCTTCACTAGCACACGACTTAAGGTTTATAACCTATCGTGTTGACATATTCTGTGCCCATTCCAGTTAAAGTTGGCTTTGCATATGAGTTCTTAGAGTTCTCAATGTGTTGCACAACAACTTGGAAGCAATGGTAGGCCCTTGAGCTACCAGGTGGCAAGAAATTAAGATTGAGTTCAGTCCATATGAGTTTGGATTTGTCATTAACCTTGTCTTGTGACTATGGTTTTGACAATTCACATGGATAAGAACACATACACCATTAAATCTAAGTGTCATAAAGTTTCTCTCCGATTCATGAAAATGATGGTGAGGAAACACTTTCACTAAGTAGAATTTAGCTAGATAGCAAATGTGATATTTTGCATTCTCAAAGTCGTTAGTGGAGCGTGTGTGGTTTACCGGCACACTAACCTGGACTTGTGAGAAGTAGCAAAAAGGTCTAACCATTATGATTACGGCATCCCTCTTCATAATTGTTTAGACACACAGGTGTGCTATCTAAGGGAAGGTGTATGTTTTTGATAAAGTCTTATCAAAACAATCTAGTATCAGAAATCTGAACTTTGGTAAGTCAATAAAGTATTGATTTCTAGAAGTCCAGCTGATTTCTGAGTACATGTCAAAGCTAGTGGGAGCATAAGTGTTATGCTAATAATCATCATGTTAGTGGGAGCATGATAATTATGATAAAGATTGCAAGTTAGCAATGTTAATTATAGAAAAGCAAAAGGTTTCAATTGGGAAAAAGTTGTTTTGCTATAATTAAGGGAGAGGAAATTATACTTCATCTCAAATCTATAAGCTTAGATCGTGAGGTTTTAATCATTTAGTCAAGGATATATATGAATTTCATGTTGGAATGGCTCAACATAAGGAAATTCTGTATATGGGTTCATTATTTGCGTTCTTAAATTCGATTATGATTACGGCATCCCTTTTCATAATCTGAATTATGAGAACTTGGCAAATAGAAATGGAAATGTTATAGCAAAAGACTGGTTTAGTCTTTATGTGAGACATCATGAATTGTGTCCCATATGCTTCGGATATAGGATCGATTACATGTGCTATATTCATCCTTTCTAAAATTTTCCAAATGCTTAGGGCATTAAGAAGGGAAAAGGTTTAGAACTGGATATGACTAAAAGGATTAAACAATTGTCGAGGACAATCTAAGGTTTACCAAAGATTGGTTGCTCAAGGACAGTTGGAAGTGTAGTGATAATTCTGGAAGGACCATATTGACATAATCTGTAAGGAGGCAACTCTTGTTCAGAAGTGATAGTCAAAATGAATCTGGAAATGTTTCAAAGTCAGAGATTTCAATCTGTGTAAGATTAAGGAAACTTAATGCAAGAAGGATGTTTCCAAGGAGTTGATCTCCTTTGGAATACTCTGTAATGTTTTTTGCCAAGTCTTTCTGACTTTGTGCATAATCATTACAAGAGGATCAATGCATATAAGTTTAGAATCTAACAGATTTCAGTAAATGACATGAATTTGGAATTCTTGCATTTGCAGTAAGGATTTGGGAGTGTGAAAAGAGAATCATTGAAGATTATGTTCAATTGATCTAGTTCACAAAGTAAAGATCATAGACAAACATAGTATGCATACTTGGTGTATGGCATGACTAGTGTTTAGGAAAACATAGTGTACATGCTTGGAGCATGGGACAACTATTGTTTTAAATTCAAGAATAATGTTGATAGCTGAAACAGTATACAATGAATAATGTGTAATCATATGGTGATAAATAAAAGGTGTTTTATTTATATTCATAAGTTCTGAGACCATATTGGATTCAATTATTATTGTGTTTCACTTTGCATGTTTTGACTTCCCGAATAAACTAGGTTATTCTTCCGGAATGACTAAGCTATTCAAACCATCCACAGTCGGTCATATGTTGGAAGTAGATATGAATTAAGACTATCATGGGTTGGCTTGTAGAGGTCTAAGATGTTGGACAAAGGGCTACAACACTCATGAGTGCTCATAAGTTCTGAGTATTGGATTCAACCCGCGCTCATTGGAATCACTTCATGGGTTTTATCACGAGTGATCATGAGACGATAATATCTTATATTCTTCAAACCTAGAGATATGAGTTGTTACTATGAGTTGATAGTACATTGATTACACGAAACGCATTGGTAACTCGATGTTATAAAACGTGTCTTTGTGTATGATTCAATAAGTAGTAGAACAAGCCATATGAGTCGAAGTTTATCCATTCCTTTTACCTTCGGGATAAAAGCGATATCTGTGGGCCCCTCGATGATTTGATGATGAAAAATGGAAATGCTCGGCCGGGCCAGGACTGATTTGATTTGTTCAATTAGTCAGTCGTCATAAATCGGAAATCGGGAAACAACAAATGGACAGAGAGAATGATTATAATCCATGTCTCAATCCATATGATATCTAGAATGGAGGAATATATGATCCCTTATCTAATGGACAAGTCATTGACAAGATCAGAGTTCATCTACAAGGTCAGAGTTCGACAGAAGCTTTTGAGAGCTACGATTGCCAGTTGGTTCCTGAAGTCATACGCAAAATAGTTTTAGACTTATCCAAGTGGGAGACTGTTGGATTAATGTCTAAGTCCATAACTATAATTGGTAAGACTTGACCCGACCCGGCATGGTCCATTTGGGTTGCATGGCATCATGCACTTGGATAGACTATAATGAGAGAAATAAGACACTTACGGTTATTAATATATTATAAGTTCTAGTATATTAATAATAATAATAATGAGATTATTTAATTAGTATTGATCAAGAATTAATCTAGGATTAATTAAGTGATCAAAAGAAGACTAATTAAATATATGGGTTGATTGTGTAAATCATCCATACTTGTATAGTGGACTAATGCTCCATGGATTATCTAGTTGGGCCAAAACCCATATGATGCTCCATGGATGCTCCATGATGTATTTGAACCCATGGATCCAAGGAAATGGAAAGTCATGACAATTAGAGTTTACCCTAATTGTATAACTATATAAGCATCTTATTCTTGAGGAAAATCGGCCACTAGAGAAAGTAAGAGAGGGCTAGCCGATTTTATGAAGTGTAGAATTCTCTCAAGTTATCCCAAGTGTATTTGGTGTTGTGTGAACCATTTGAGGTGTCACACTTGGGGTACTAGGCACTCAAGCTTCATGAAGACATTCTACATCAAAGAGGTATGTATTCTATCTTGTTATATTGATAGTTTTGTATGCTAGATTAGGATAATACCTTGGATGTTCATATTTGCATGTATAATAGAGAAAAACATAGATCCAAGGTATTTAGGGTTCCATGTACACTTAGGAGTGTTAGAATGCTCAAAACCCAACAAACACTCTAGGGAAGACTTTAAGACCAAATGAGCCACTGCAATTGACATGGGCAGAGTTCTTGGCGCAGTTCAAGCGCAAGTTCTGCTCGGCTCAAAATCTTTTGGAACTAGAGAACAAGTTTCTGGCATTGACGAAAGGCAGTGTGTCAGTTGATGAATACACCAATAACTTCACCGATAAGATGGAGTTCGCCTTGCGTATCGTTCCAGACGAGCTGACAAAGGTGGACCGGTATGCGAAGGGACTCCCATGGGAGTACGAGGTGTCAGTACGTCAGGCACATACTCTAGAGGCAGCTATCTGGGCTGCCAAGTCTGTTGAGAACATGATAAAGAGGAGAACCACCAACAAAGTTGAGGTTGGTGAGAAGAGAAAGTTTGAGGGAACATCTAGTTCCGGTAAGAAAAGCAAATTTTCGAAATCTGATTCGAAAAAGTTTGGTGGAGGAAAAGGAGGCGAAGCGAAGTGGTGTGATAAGTGTAAAAAAAAGCACTTTGGTAAGCGTAGCAAGGATGTAACTTGCTACAAGTGTGGAAATGTTGGACATTTTGCCAATGAATGTCTGAACAACAAAAGGATGTGTTTTGGTTGTAATGAGGAGGGGGCACATTTTGAAAGACTGTCCGAAGAAGAAGGAGGCAGCTAAGCCCAACATTCCACCAAAGCCGAAGGCGAGAGCATTCCAGATGACACTGGAAGCTGCTAAAGATGAATCTGATGTCGCTTCAGGTACCTTTCTCGTTAACAATTTTCCTGCCCAAATTTTATTTGATTCTAGAGCCAACTACTCCTTTATATCGCATGAATTTGGTAGAAAACTAGCCTTGCCTGTTGATAGACTAGATAATGCTTTATTAGTCGAAATTGCTAGTGGCAAGTTTGTACCTGTTAGCCATCGTATGAAAAACATCTTAATCGACCTTAATGGGAATAAGTTTCACAAAGAATTATTACCTATCGAACTTAATGGTTTCGACATCGTGTTGGGAATGGATTGGCTTAGCGCCAATGATGCCGAAATTTTATGCAAGAAGAAGATAGTTAAAGTAAACCCGCCTGGAAAAGATTCGTTTATGGTGTATGGGGACAAACGTCGAGTGAATTCTGGAATCATTTCCCTAATGAAAGCCAGAAAGTGTTTGACCAAGGGATGTACATCATATTTAGCATTCGTGATTGAAGTTAAGAAGGAAAAGAAGGTGATGCAGAGTATTCCAGTGGTGTGTGATTATCCGGAAGTATTTCCCGAAGATCTTCCTGGATTACCACCTGATAGACAAGTGGAGTTCTGTATTGACTTGTTACCACGAACAACGCCAATTGCAAAAGCACCTTATCGATTAGCACCGATGGAGATGAAGGAGCTGATGATGAAACTTCAGGAGTTGTTGGACAAAGGTTTCATTAGACCTAGTTCATCACCCTGGGGAGCTCCGGTGTTATTCGTGAAGAAGAAAGATGGAAGTATGAGAATGTGCATTGATTACCGAGAGCTGAATAAGGCAGCAATAAAGAATAGATATCCGTTGCCGAGGATTGATGACTTATTTGATCAATTGCAAGGTTCGAGCTATTTCTCGAAGATCGACCTAAGGTCAGGATATCATCAGCTGAAAGTAAGAGAGCAGGATATAGAGAAGACTGCGTTCAGAGCTAGATATGGACATTACGAGTTCTTGGTTATGTCGTTTGGACTAACCAATGCTCCGGCAACATTCATGGATTTAATGAATAGGGTTTGTAATCCGTTCCTTGATAAATCTGTGATAGTGTTCATAGACGACATTCTGATTTACTCGAAAATCCAGGAGGAGCATGGCAGACACTTGCGAGAAGTGTTAGAAGTCTTGAAGAAGGAGAAGCTATATGCTAAGATCTCCAAATGTGATTTTTGGATTCGTGAAGTCCAATTCTTGGGTCACGTGGTCAACCAAGAAGGGATAATGGTTGATCCAGCAAAGATTGAAGCTGTAATGTAGTGGGAACAACCGAAAAGTCCCACGGAGATCCGAAGCTTTTTAGGATTAGCCGGATATTACCGAAGGTTTATCCAAGGCTTTTCTTCGATTGCTACTCCATTGACAGCTTTGACCCACAAAGGAGCTACTTATGCTTGGAATGATAAGCATAAAGAAGCATTCGAGAAGCTAAAGAAGAAACTATGCGAGGCACCGATACTTTCTCTACCCGATGGAGTTGAAGACTTCGCTGTTTATAGTGATGCGTCTGGTGTTGGATTGGGTTGTGTTTTAACCCAAAGAGAAAAGGTGATAGCATATGCGTCTCGACAGCTGAAGGAGCATGAAAAGAACTACCCGACTCATGATTTGGAGTTGGCAGCGGTAGTTTTCGCTCTGAAGATATGGAGGCATTACCTCTATGGCACGAAGTGCAAACTTTTCACTGATCATAAGAGTCTCCAATATCTCTTTAATCATAAGGAATTGAATATGAGGCAACGACGCTGGCTGGAATTACTCAAGGACTACGACTGTGAGATACTTTACCCTCCCGGTAAAGCTAATATTGTTGCTGATGCTCTCAGTCGGAAAGTCAATCTTGAAAGGAAAAGGCCAAGAGCGTTGAGAATTGAAGTTGTCTCGACCATTGTGGAAGGTATAAAGAAAGCTCAAGAGGAAGCTTCTGAGAAGAATGACCGAAAGGAGGAACGTTTGGGCAAAACGTTGGTGTTCGATGTAAACATTCATGGACTGAAGGTGTTCCAAGATCGGATTTGATTACCTAAGACAGGAGGAGTCAGAGATCTTCTGATGGAAGAAGCTCACAAAACCATGTATTCGATTCATCCCGGTAGCACTAAAATGTATAGGGGCCTGAAACCCTACTACTGGTGGCCGACGATGAAGCTTGATGTTGCAAAGTATCTGGCCGAGTGTGTGACTTGTGCAAGAGTCAAGACACAACATCAGAAACCGTATGGGAGTTTAGAACCTTTACCTGTGCCTATGGGTAAGTGGGAAGACATTGCTATGGATTTTGTCACTAAACTGCCCAGAACAAAGAAGGGTCACGACATGATTTGGGTGGTCGTCGATCGATTCACTAAGAGTGCGCATTTCATAGAAGCCAGGGAGAAATGGTCTATGGAGAAGCTTGCAAATTCTTACGTGAAGGAAATTGTGAGGCTTGACGGTGTTCCGTTAACGATTGTATTGGATCGTGATAGTCGTTTCACCTCAAGGTTTTGGAAAAGTCTACAAGAGGAAATGGGTACCAAGTTATGTTTAAGTACAACTTACCATCCACAGACTGATGGTCAGAGTGAAAGAACGATACAAACACTTGAAGATATGCTGAGAGCATGTACCTTGGAATTCCTAGGTAATTGGGATGAACATTTACCAATGGTAGAATTTCCCTATAATAATAGTTTTCACTCGAGCATTAAGATGGCACCTTACCAAGCTTTGTATGGAAAAAAGTGTCGTACGCCATCTTGTTGGCTTGAGGCTGGGGAAAAGCAGTTTATGGGACCGGAGTTGGTTCATCAAACTGGTGAAAAGTTGAAAATAATTAGGGAAAGAATGTTAGCGGCTCAGGATCGTCAAAAGAGCTATGCTGACAAAAAGCGAAGACTGATGATTTTTGAAGTTGGGGATTTGATTTTGATTAAAGTCTCGCTGTGGAAGGGACTTATAAGATTTGGTAAAAGGGGAAAGTTGAGTTCAAGGTTTATTGGACCGTTTAAAGTTCTTCAAAGGATTGGGAACCAAGCTTACAAACTCGAACTACCAGAAGAACTGAATGGAATTCATAACACTTTTCATGTGTGTTATTTACGGAAGTTCATGGGGGAAGTTCCCGACATGATTCCACTCTCGGAGTTGAGAATCAATGAGAACAAAAGGTTGATTGAAGAACCAGAGGCAATTGTTGACCGAAAGACTAAGAAGTTACGACGCAAGATGGTCGAGTTAGTGCTTGTCCGATGGAAACACACGAATGGGCCGAATCTCACCTGGGAGGCGGAGAGTGAGATGATGGGTCGCTATCCGCATTTATTTGTTGAGGTGTAATTTCGGGGACGGAATCATCCTAAGGTGGGGAGAATTGTAACGCATGTGTTTCTGGGCTTGCCATTTTTAGCAATGTAATAGTCTAGGTTAACCTTTGTAACCCGTTTTGAAATAATAGAAGTGTATTATTTGAGTCTTATGTGTTTTGTGCTTAATTGCTTAATTATGTGGTTTGATTAATTAAGAATAAAAATAAGCGTCAAAATTTAAGTGTAAAATAAACTTGATATCTTTAGATAATTTTGTAGTAGTTGAAACAAGGTTTCCGAAGATATAAAGCATGCCGAAATCCGAGTTATAACGAGAAGGTTATGACCTGCCAAAGTTTCGCGATAGAACCGGCACCGCTGAATGACGTAAAAAGTGAAATTTACGTTAGAGCGATATTTAGCCTTAGTGATCTAAACGAGAATCGAAGATCTCGTTGTTAGTATCAAAGCGATAAAAATTTAGGCGAGAACGGACGTCAAACGAAGAAGTTATGAATTTATAACGAAATTTTCTGTCTCGGCCTATTAAAAATAAAAAATAAAAATAAATCAAAATTAGCCGACAGAGTCTAAACAAAAGTTGTAGAGCGTAGTCTCACCTTCGCGTGGATATAAAGAACGTCGAAAACGGAGTTCGTATGAAGAAGATATGAATTTCCGAAGTTTATTAAATAATTAATAATTAAATTTAATTATTTAATCCGGCCTTATCCGAAGGCGAGTCACCGGACTCATCCGGAGTACGCCCCGCATACTCGTGTACGCCCCGCGTACAGCGAAGAGTGTTGACACTTCGGATGACGCATGCAGTGACGATTTCGGAGGCATGTACGCCCCGCGTACTGGGAGGTTCCAGCCTCCTATAAATAGGATGCGAGGGGTCCGGGCATAATTGCTCATTTCTCCTCCATTTCGCGCCGAAGCTCTGCGTTTTTACCCCCGAAGCCCCGGTAATATTCCCGAGTCCCGAAGTAAGTCCCGAGATCCCGAAGATCCCGAGAAGTGCGGTTTCCGAGCCGAAGCTCTGCCCGCGAGAAGTTCGATTTTTGAAGAGATCTTCCAGATCTGCTGAGGATTACTACTTTTGCAAGTCGTAGTGCTGTCCGATCATCTTCTGATCAAGTGAGTGTATACTACCTTTCATAAACACGATAATAATACAAGTATGATTTGAGTGTATTAAGTATATTGTCGTTTATATGTGTGAATGTGTAGTTACTTTCTTCTAACGCATAATTATGAAGTATTTTATACGAAATACGTGTTATGTGTATAGTTTTGTTGTTATGTACGTGAATGTATATTCACTCTCTTCAATCTCATAGATCTGATTTGTTTTCTATGAAATACGTGTTATGTGGGTATGCCTCATCTGTTATGTGAAATATGTATTGGATGAAAATGCTATATAGGTTTTAAACTATGTATAGAAATATATATTTTTATCTACTAATATGTTGGGTAGAACATGGGTAGATAGTTGGTGTGTAATAAACAGATGAGAGGCCTTGATGTTGTTTTGATCCAGTCATCTAGCGGAATTTAGATGACGACCACGGACTTTTCTAGACAGTCCAGTGGAACGCTAGCAGGCTTATAACCTGTAGGTGTTAATGAACTTGGGTGTTCATTCGTTGTATTCCATCCCCCTCATGGTTGCCTTATTTGACTTATATTGCTGAGGAACCCCCGAAGCATGTGTTGTCACCCCGATGAAATATTCTTAGACTAGGTCCCTTGTGTTAGTTATTTTAGGGACATAAAGTGAGAATAACGGGAATGGGTAATTAGGTTATTGTTGGTTGATAATAATAAATTTAATTATTTATTGTGGGTTGAAAACCCTATATGCTCACCAGGCTCCCAAGCCTGACCCACTCAGTTTTATTTGTATTACAGGAAGTGGCGCAAGGGCGTAAGATGGATGAACCATCAAGTTGTTTGTTTACAAGTCTGTATAGGTATATATTTGTTGAATGACTTGTAATGTTATCGTTTATGCTTATTGGTCTGTATCGGAACATGACACCCCGAGTTTTGATTATATAATGAAAATACATTTCTTTTATGAAATGCTTTGGTAAACATTGTTTTATCATGTTTTGTTTTGGGAACAAATTCTGCAACTCTTTCAAATCAAAAGGATTTACTCTGAAATTATTTTAAAAGCATAAATGAAAATCGGTCTTTTCTGGCCGAGATTTTGGGGATGTCACAGTTGAGCATGCTCTTTTGTTACGTCCTTAGCGTTTTCGGCGTCAAATTTGGTGTGGAGGCTCCGTGCTACCTTGATGGTGTTTCCTTTTAGACGTTTTTCCTCCATTTCTCTCTTCAACACCGAATAGTTGGTAGTGTCATGCATTTTTCTCTTATGACATTTGTAGAACCGTCCCTTCACAACTTTTGTTGGTTGCTGCTTGTCTGTGACCACATAGATGTCTGGCCATCGGCCCTGCCTGTCATCTCTGTTGAATGGCCTGAAACTCCCCTACAAGCATTATCCTCGCCCAAAATGTATGTTGCTACCTTGTGGCTCTACATGATGCAGGTTGTGGCGCTTTGGCGGGGGCGGTCATGGCGTTCACGTAAGCCTGTTTCGTTGCTTCCCCTTCCTCTTGTCTCAAATATCGTTCTACCTTTTCTTTCAGTTCGGCCCGTGTCTATGGCTTCTTGCCCATAAGCTTTTGGGATAGAGGGCCCGACATGATTCCTCACGTGAAGGCTCTTGCTATTAATCCTTCTTCATGCCATGGGACATCCAACATTGCGTTCATGAACCTCGTGAAATATTCTCTTACCGTTTCCCCTTCTTTTTGTTTACAGTCGATAATGGAGTGTGAATCACCTTTATACTTTCGTAGTTGCATGAAGTTTGTGAGGAATTGGTATTTCAGATGCCCAAAGTTGTATATGCTTCCCGGTCGGAGTATTTTGAACCATGTTACGGCGTTGCCATCCAGAGTTGTCGAAAAGTATGTGCACCAGAATCGTTCGTCCAGCTTGAGTAAGGTTCTAAATGACATGAGGCATGGCATGGTGGCAAGGCCAAGCATCAAGGTTAACGAGCCATGGCGAGCCATGACTTTTTTCAAGGCGTGATGTAAGGCCGTGATTTTGTATTAATTTGTAATTATATTACCACATAAATATAAATTTGAATTAAATATAACTACTTTTTATAAGTGTTATATCAATAACTAATAACATAATGTTAACAAAAAACACAATAGTTGTATCCCCAATTAGAAAAGACATAACAAAGAGTAAAAAAAACGTGTCTTAAATGAAAAAACATGTGCCATAACACGCTATAGCACGCCATATCACGCCTTGCCATGCGTCATGCCTAACAGCAACGTCATGAGGCTTTTCATAATGGCGAAGCCACGCCTCATGCCTTGGCGCGCCTTTTAGAACACTGAGCTTGTGTGACGTCATTGTCCATTCATATGTATCGATCTGGTTGTCCGACTCTATGGTTCCATTGTAGGTTTTGATATTGGGGAGTTTAGTTGTGTTTGGAATTTTGTAGTCTAGTAGCTCTTTGGCGAACGGAGATGCATGCTGCGTGATAAACAATCTTCGTTTGGAATAGGCAACATGCCTTGGAAATTGTACTGTTGGGCTACGACATGTGGTTGCACAATTGAGTTATTATAAGGTGTATAATAATCAGGGTTTGGACCATAAAATGCTTGTTGTGGAAATGGCAATGTTAACAGGTGGTTGGATGACATGGGCAGGTTTTGGGTATGGAGGTTGTTCGGCGTAGCTTGTTGGTAATGGGAATTTGCGGGAAGGAGGGGTGCACCCACCGGAAACGGCGATGTCAAGAAAACCGGTGTTTGGGTTGCCATTTCTTGAAGGGTCGTTTTTTGCTCTCTCGGCATTGGATTAAACAGTGGTGGTATCTGAGAAGCTACCGGTTGCGCCGCCACCAGTTGGCCCAGTGGCTGTGTTTGAAAAAATGTAGGGGTTGGCATTGTCATTTGGATTGGCATCAGCTGTTTGGTGGGACCGGTGTTGTGACACGGGTGTTTGTCGTTGACAGCTCAGGTGGTGGTTGAGACGTTTGCATCGGAGTGATTGTTGCTACGACGACGGCGAGAAAAAGGTGTCCCCTGTCGGCCAGTTGTTGTTGTCTATCTGGTGGTTCGACGGTTACCACCAAACCACCCTTATATGGCACCTCTCTGGCGACCACTATGGATGGTGGCGTTTCTTCTAACGATGCCATTAACCGAATGGGACTGGCCGGTGTCCCACTGGTACCTTGGGTGTCGCCAGATGCTATTTCTTTCTGATGAACGATGTGCTTTTGAATTTGTTTTTCATCATACAACGGATGTCGCCAAATGATGCAAACTTGAAATCATATTGCTCAAACTCCGGCAATGATTGCTTTGCCGCTCTTGCAAGGTCACAACGAAGAGTAGGCCATCAGTTAGACATTCTAGGGTTTGGTGTATGTTACTTGGAGGAGATGGCATACCTTTCGGGGCTCTGGGTGTAGCCTTTTATATTAGGCGCTCCTGATCGTCCGTACGAGACAGGATCGCCAGAGGCAACTGGATCATGAGCGCTGATTGGAGGATCGTGCTCCTCTATCTATCAGATCGTGATTGGTTCCGGCAGTAATGCCCTGATCGTCTACATTGTTGCTTGACTGTAAAGTTTGTCTTGGAGCGGGAAATGCCCTAAGCGGGCGCGAGCCTTTCTGCTGGAGCGCCCTACTCTCTGGGGTACTGGTGGTTGCTAAGCTCCACTGGGTCTGTAATCTGTCCTGCTGTGCATGCTAAGCCCTGAGGCGTTTTGTCATGGTCGAGCGTGGCTCTTTTCATGCTTGCTAGGGCACATTATCAGGCCTCAATCCCACCTGTGGATTAAGGCCTCTAGGCCTAGGCCTATTACTTATAGTAGTGGGCCTTATTGGGCCTTAAAGCTTAATTGGAAGGATTTGGACATTTTAATTAGAAAGTTGGACCTTGAAAGGAAGAGGTCCAATAGGGCTAGGATTAGGGAACCTTTGCATTATGATGGGTATAGATCCAATGCCTAATTAGGAGGTTTGTTGTGCTATAAGGAGAGGAGTTCCAAGTCATCCATGGAGTATAATTTGAAATTTGCAGTCGAGGTGAGTCTCATTTTCTAGAATACGGGTCGAAGGCACCAAGGTCGGCCCATTAGTTATGATTTGGCATAATGATTGTATTTGTGATAATTATCGATTGTGCATGTAATATTTGATGATTCTATGAATTATGTGGTAGTGGTAGGGGTGAAATAGACCCAGTATCCGGTTGAAATAGACCGAAGGGGCATGTCAAGCACCCAAATATGCTCGACGTTATCCTGTTGAAATAGACCGAAGGGGCAGGTCGAGTACCCAGATATGCTCGACAATATCTGGTTAAAATAGACCGAAAGGGTAGGCTAGCACCCAGATATGCTTGGCAGTATGTTTATTACTAGTATGTGGTATGGTGGGGAAACTCATTAAGTTTTGTGCTTACTGTTTCAGTTTGTGTTTCAGGTACTTCCAACTTAAAAGGGAAGGGGTCGGCTTGATCGCGTCGCATCACACTATGATTTTTCGGAGTAGGGATTTTGGTACTTATGTTGTGATAATGTTTTCCCACGAACTGTCTGGATCATACACTATAACTATTTTGTGTTTCTGTGATCTTGGATCTATGATATTTTATGTTTGTGATTTGGTAAACTTAAAAATGAAAATTTTGAGTCGGATTTTTGGGACGTTATAAGTTGGTATCAGAGCCTTTGTTTGGGGGATTTGGATATACTCTCGGGTGTGTTTGAACTCATATATAGGGTTGATAGATTTTCATAAGAAAAACATTTTTAAAATTTAGAACTGTAATAAAAGACAAGATGTGTGATGCGTAAAATCAGCCGGACTCAAGTAAGTTTTCCCCAAGATACCCATATATGTTATCTACTATGAATTGATTATGAATAAGTGACTTGCATGCTAGCTAGGGCTAGGGATCTGCCTATTTTTTTCATGATAGAATTCTAGGAGAGATGCCTTAAATGGTTGTTGTATGAGATTATAAGACTTGCATGCCAGCATTTACCTTTCAGTGATAGGATGGATTGATTAGGGTTTGTTTGCTTTGTTACCCAAAACCCGAATGATGCTTGCTTTGTGCTTTTAAGCGTTCTAACGAACCTCAGCTAACTAGTGGACGAATGCACCAAGTTACATGTTATGTGAACCAAATAATTTCGGAAGGTTAGGTTTGGCTCTACTACGCAACTCTTGTTTGAGTCCAATCATTGTAAAGTAAGACCTCTCATTCAAAGAATTATCTGGTTTTAGTAATATGTAACTGGATTTGTGTGCTAGTTAAAGGAAGTTCGTGTGAAATCCTTTCGGCAGTTGAGGGCAGTGTGTGGAGAGAGTTGTACCCTAAAGGGTGTCTAGGAAGGATTAGTGCCAGGAGTCTGATATGGTTTCAAATATATGATTTGGTAGGAAGTGACCTGGAAGATCCTAAGCAATCCTCGAGGAAGGTATTGATAGATGTGGAAGGTAGTATGGGCCCATACTACTGGAAGCATAGGATCCATACTCGATTCGGGGAATACCGCAGGGAAGCCAAGGGAGCTTGTAGAATATGAATTCTCACAATTTTTATTCATGATCCTGATGATTGTAAGGTTTGTTTCAGAATAGTGACGACACGTCAAGGAGCAGGAGGTTCTGGATTTGGGTCTAGGTCGGGTATAGGTTCCGGGCCATTTGATGATGGTCTGCGGGAGTTTGTTGCATCTGAGATTACTAAGGGCATCCTTGAGTCGACCCCAGTGATTTTCGGGTCGATCAAGGAGGGTATTATCAAGCTGATGGAGGATCGCCTTAAGGCTTTCAGGAGTGATATGGCGCATATCCAATCTAAGGCTCGCACAATTTCCTTCAAGGATTTCAGGGGGTGTAGAGCACCAGAATTCTTCGGGTAAAAGACCCCATCGTAGCTAGACGGTGGATAGCAAACATCGAGTCTGCTCAGCTGACTAACTTCTGTCCGGAGGGATTGAAGGTCAGATTTGGCGCGGGTTGCTTGAGGGAGCGGTCTAGGGACTGGTAGGAGGAGGTTGGCTATGCTTTGGGAGGCCCGGCCATTGAGGCCATGACCTGGCCAGATTTTGTGACCAGGTTCCGAGCAGATTTCGTGCCAGCAGTGGAGATTCAGCAGCTGGCCAGGGAGTTTTTGGACATGAAACAGACAAAGAGACAGTGGCAGAGATTGCCGCCAAGTTCAGGGAGAGGGACTTTTGGTGCCCTAGTATGCAGCTGATGAGGAGATGAAGAAAACCTGATATCATGACCTGTTAAGAGTAGACATTACGGAGTTTGTTAGTTACTCAGCGTGCCCGACTCTGGATGACATGATTGCCAGGGCACGAGAGCGAGAGGTTGATATGGACCACATTAGGAAGAGGAAGGCAGAGCCTATTCCGACTGTTGGGGTTTCATCGAAGAAACCAAAGGGATACGAATCGAGGTTGAAGGGCCAGCAGGGTCGGGGCCGTTGTGGAAAATGAGGCAAGTCACATGAGGGAGCTTGTAGGTCGGGGGGTTCAGGCTGCTACAAGTGCGGCAAGACTAGACATTTTAGTAGGGATTGTACCGCCCCTACTCTCACCCTATAGACATCATACCTAATTTGCTTTCATTGCAATCAGAGGGGCCATAAGAAGGGCCTTTTCCCGAGTCTAGCCTTAGGAGCACCATTGGTGGCGCCAGCTCTAGCGACCCTACAGATCACAGATGTCTATCAGGGATAGACGGATGCTCCAGTGGTGAGGAGCTGAGCCTTTCAGTTGACCACCGAGGAGGCGCGGCCCGCACCAGATGTGGTGACGGGTGTGTTTCCTTCCTTTAACTTTTATTTTATGTGAATTTAGATACTTATATTTTATGTGTTTTGTTCTAGGATCGTTCCATATGAATGATATTCCTGTTTTGGTATTGTTCGACTCGGGGGCCACCCGATCTTTCTTATCCCTTGCGCTCAGCAAGAGATTTGTCGGATCTACGAGTGTACTAGACTACCCGTTAGAGGTTGAGATTGCAGAAGAGCGGTCCATCCGGGCATCGAGAGTCCATCGGGATTGTGTTTTGAGGATGTGTGGCGAACATTACGCTATTGACTTGGTTCCCATCCCTCTATGCGGGAACAAGGTCATAGTAGGGATGGATTGGATGAGCCCCAATGGGGGTAGTGATTGATTGCGAGCACCAACTAGTACATGTGCGGACCCCAGTGGGGGAAAAGCTGGTGGTCCAGGGAGAGGGGCTCCATGCGGCTCCGTTTTATGTTCAACTGCTAGGGCCAGGCGTCATCTCCATCAGGGTTGCTCTGGGTTTGTTTCTTACTTTATGGATACTCGAGAGCAAGATAGAGCGACAGTCGATGTAATGCCAGTTATTCGTGTAACACCGTAAATTTCAAAACAAAATTTTCAAATTTAATAAAACATAATTCACTTAATATTCATAAAACAACCATGTTTGAAACTCAATCCAAATCATACAAAAATCCCAAGATCTCAAAATCATAAATCCCATGCGTGTGTACTGATCAAGCCGACGCCTTCCCACGGTCGTCACTAGTACCTGAAACAAATAACACCAAACACTGTAAGCAGAAAGCTTAGTGAGTTCCCCAAAATACCACATATAACACATATTAGCCACTCGAGGCTATAACTCTGTGGGTTCATGCACCCAAACTCTGTGAACCCTCAGGTTCTAACTCTGTAAACATGCACAACATAAATCACAAAGAATAATGCAGCGCAACACATAAGATATAGATATAGCATACAAGCATTGTATCACATAACTCTATTTACCTACTCAAGGTAAAGTATAGTGAGAAGACTCACCTCTCGTATCTCGGAAATTCGTAAATCCCTAAAATCACTAGTGCTCAATCTCCCAAGCTCTAGTCCTCCTATAACACAATACATCTCTAATTAACACTTTCCCAACTAAGGTTGAATATCCATTAACAAGTCAACATAGGTCAAAACTGGTCCATGGTCAATGGTCAACTTTGACCGGACTCGACGAGTGCACTATAGCCACTCGGCGAGTCTATACGCATACACTGATTTCCCTGGGATCCTCACTTGACACGACGAGTATTCTCCTAACTCAACGAGTTCCACCTGGCATGAGTTGTGGGGCCTCCACGACTCAACTCGCCGAGTCTCAAGAACAACTCGGCGAGTCCCAGCTTGACTCAGTCCACCTGTCAACCCACTCTGACTCTCCCTGACTCACTGAGTCAATCCCTCAACTCGGCAAGACCACTCGCTGAGTGGTGCTAGGAAATCTTCATGCTACTCGCCGATTCTGTTCTTGGACTCGGCGAGTCCATGCCATGCAACGACTCAAACTCACTCCTGAGGTCAGATCTGTTCCACTAACTCATAGATCCAGTCCTTCCAATCTTATTTATCACGTAAAGTTGCTATCTTGATGTACATACAACATCTATATGACCATATATGATGATTTAGCCCCAAATACCACAACTCAAGGTCATAACCTCCATTGCTCTTCATAAAGCTTGATGAGTGAGGCTCTCTGGACCTCTATGGATCTAGATCCAAAGCCTCATTACTAGAAAGGGACTATTAGGGCATCAAATCAACCCAACAAGGCCACAAGAAACCCTAAATCCAAATATACTTCATAAAACAGAAGATGAGCTGAATTAATACCTCAAGTGCGATGATCTAAGCTTCAAATCCACAGTATAGCAACCTCCTTTGCTTCCTCTTGGTTAGGACCTCCTTCTTATTGCTAAATAACACCACAAAGGTCAAGCATGGCTTCCTCTCTCTCTCAAAACGCTCAAGCACTCTAGGGTTTCTCTCTTATGGATTGGTGAGCACAAATGACGGCCATAAGGCCCTTTAAATAGGTCTCAAACCCTGGGAATTAGGGTTTCATTACACAGCGTGGACTCGCCGAGTCCACTCTTGGACTCGCCGAGTCCATACGCGAACCCGCGTCCAAAATCGCGATCCTACTCGATGAGTTTGAGCTCCAACTCGCCGAGTCCACTCACAATTCTCAAAAAAATACACCAATAATAAATACCTGGAAATTTCGGGCTGTTACAATTCGAGAGTACCCGGACATGTTTAAGGAGGATTTACTCGGAGTTCCTCCGGAGAGGCAGGTGGAGTTCCTGATCGATTTGGTTCCTGGTGTAACCCCTATAGCCAAGGCACCATATCGATTGGCCCCACCAGAGATTCAGGAGTTGTCTACACAACTGCAGGAGCTGCTGGACAAGGGATTTATCAAGCTGAGTAGTTCACTTTGGGGTGCACCGATCTTTTTTGTGAAGAAGAAGGATAGGTCGCACCGGATGTGTATTGACTACCGAGAGTTAAACAAGCTAACGGTGAAGAACCGTTATCCACTCTCGAGGATCAATAATTTGTTTGACCAACTTCAGGGGGCGTCTTGGTTTTCCAAGATTGATATGCGCTTAGGATACCACCAGATGAGGGTCAGGGAGGATGATATGCAAAAGACAGCCTTTCAAACTCAATATGGCAATTACGAGTTCGTAGTGATGCCTTTTAGGCTCACCAACTCCCCAGTCGCGTTCATGGACCTCATGAACTGCGTGAGCAGATTGATGTTGGATCAGTCAGTGATAGTATTAATTAATGATATCCTGGTCTATTCCAAGTCCCGGGAGCAACATGATGAGCATCTGCGTGAGGTGTTGGATACCCTTAGGAGGGAGAGGTTGTACGCGAAGTTCTCTAAGTACAAGTTCTGGTTGTGCGAGGTGCAGTTTCTAGGATACCTTGTCAAACAGGACGATATTCCGGTCGACCCGGCCAAAGTGGAGGCCGTGATGAGTTAGGAGGTCCCGAAGTCTCCATCTAAGTTTCGGAGCTTCCTTGGACTTGTTGGATACTATCAGAGATTTATCCAGGACTTCTCCAAGATAGCAGTACCCTTGACCCGGTTGATGAAGAAGACTGTTGTTTTCCGCTGGGGGCCTAAGCAGTAGGCAACATTTGAGACTTCGAGGCAGAAGTTATGCGAGGCGCCGATTTTGACTCTGTCTGAGGGTGTCGAGGATTTTGTAGCTTATTGTGACGTGTCTCTTTCGGGATTGGGCACGCTCTTGATGCATAGGGGGCATGTCATCACATATGCCTCGAGGCAGTTAAAGCCTCACGAGGCAAATTACCCAACACACAATTTGGAGTTGGGGGCAATAGCTTTCACCCTCAAGATTTGGCGATACTACCTTTATGGGGTCTGTTGTATTATTTACACGGATTACAAGAGTCTGAGTTAATTGATGGATCAACCAAATTTGAATATGAGACAACGTCAGTGGTTATATGTGGTGAAAGACTACAATTTCGAGATTTTAAAAAAAAATTTATATGATTTCTATGTTTTTTTATTTAGATTTAATTAAAAAAGTTGAGATGGAGTGATACATTTAGTGATCGGTATCTCATGGTTAGTGGTAGAGAGTGTTGTGATGATGTAAAACACACCACTATATAATAGTTAGTGGTGAGTATAAGAGATACTCTAACAAAAAATCTATTTCTTAAATATCACTATCTTTAAAAGGAATCTTGAAAAGAAAGTGTGATTAAATTATAAAAAGATACAAAAAAAACTTTTAGAAAGAAGATGAGATAAATAATCTACGCTAATAAATGAAAATGATTTTGCCACATGTCATTCTCTCATAAAATTAGTCACATGTCATTTTGTCATAATTTGAGATATATTTATTTTCCACTTGTCATTCCTTTAATTTTTCATTTTCAGTATATCATTAATTTAGTTTCCATTAATTAAACCTACCATAATAACTATTAATTTCAAATTTTAAATTTCAAATTCAATTTCAAATAAATTTACAGTTTAAACCTTTATGTTTAACATTTTGTTAAAATTAATCCGTTTAGTACACACTAAACACATAATTTTAATTTTTTTTTTTTTGCATGTTTTTTTTTCTCATAATTTTCACTTATTTCAATTTCAAATTCAAATAAAATTTCTATTTAATCGTTCGTACTTAACATTTTATTTTAATCAACCCGTACAATATACGGGTCTCACAACTAGTCGTGTAAATATTTTAAATAATCGTTGCATTGATCATTTAAATAATCGTTGCATTGATCATTGAAAATGCGCACCAACTTCAATTCACATGGTTTATCAATGTTAGGTTGCTTAAATTAGTAAAATTTCAAAGTTCATGTCTTTTTATGAATATAAAACTACTAATAACAAACGTTAGTACGTTACTTTATATATTACATTCTTTACTAAAAAATTTACATTTCAAATGGTTATATATTATAGGGGTGACAATCGTTAACATTAACAGGTCGCACGCTGATGAATCATAAAGTTTAACTCGGACACGATCCATATAAATATATGTTCTCTTACTCAATCTTAATCCATTCTTAATCCTGATTAGCCATAAATAGATCAACATGTTAAATTGTATGGGTTCATAGTTCACATTCTAGTTCATGGGTCAGAATTGAACTTGTAGGTCAGACTCCTTACTATACTATCTCGTTTATTTAACAAATATATTTATAAAATAAATGGTTTCATAGGTCAATCCATGAAATTATTTGCAAACCCGAATACAACCTGATAATAAACAGGTTGATCTAAACTGGATAACAAATATATTTATAATATATGTTCTCTACATCCTATTTTGAAATGAATACACGTTCAACCCTGCAAAATGAAGAGGAGAAAGATGCAGACAACGATGTAGGATTCTAGGTGGGACTTGGTCTAGATCCTTCATTCCACTTTCAGTCATGACAAGAAAACTGGACAATGAGTTCTTCGCCATGGACGTAGTCATGAAATATGGAAAAAAAGCGTGCAATTCTAAGAGGTCTTGCAACAATCGCAAATGATTCGGATTAGGGGTGTTGAATGGATAATTTTTTTGGGTTTCGGGTAATTCGGGTCGAGTAATTCGGGTTTTTCAAGTTAGAAAAATTACCCGTTACCCTACCCAAACTAAATTCGGGTAATTCGGGTATCGGGTCGGGTTTGGGTAAATCGGGTATTACCCGAAATATATAATTTTTTTTTTTGAATTTCACCTGAAAATAAATTTAATAAAATAAATATGTCGTGCTTTATTAGTTTTGTTTATATAAACAAACGAGACATAAACGAAGTTACTCAAGCTTTGAACATTGAGATTTTTTAGTCAATAAATAATGAGATATCAAGTAATTTTTTAACAACTTAATTTAATCTAATAAGATGTTAAAAAAACAAATACCTAAAGATATTAATTTAAAAGTTTAAAATGTTTAAGATAAATGTAACCATAAGTTTTGTCATGTTCTGAAGTTTCGTCAAGATAATAAGTTTGTTAGTTGCAATAAAAACTATAATCTAGAAAACAGTTAAGTTTTAAAGAATGTGATAATATATAAAAATTACTTTTAATATTATTAGTGTCGTATTGTCATAATAAATATATTTATGTTTTACAATAATAATAGTTAGTTTAAGCGTGATCAAATATCTGCTATATAGTACAAGCTCTACAAAAAAAAAATTAAAAATAATTTGGGTAATTCGGGTATACCCGAAACCCAAAAAATGTACCATTTACCCTACCCGAAAAAAATCGGGTAACCCGATTACCCGGAAAAATTTACCCGTTACCCGATTTACCCGATACCCAAAAAAATCGGACGGGTAATTCGGGTAACGGGTATTTTCAACATGGCTAGGTTGATGGGTAAAAAAAACTCAACCCAAAGCCATTATCTTCTTGTTGGGTTCTTGTCGTATAGACTCGAGAGTTGTCACCCTGAGTTATATAAGAACTTGCATGCAAAATAATATATTTACAAGGATTAAAATCACAATAACGAAAATCTTGTGGTACATGAAGCGTAAAATGGTGAAGCTAGCAGACAAGGGGTAGAAAGGGAAATAAATCTGAACATCGTTCCTCGTGTTTGACCACTCCGTCGGCGTAAGAAAAGCCCACATGATGGAAACTTCGACCTTTAAAATAACCGTAGATGAAATTTCAACTTTTTTTTTTCCTGTAATAAAAAAAGGTCTTATTTTACAACAATTACAAAAAATTATTAGGACTTATCAAAAATTTTGATGTTTGTTTATTCATTATATATTTTTATCATTATATATATCAAAACAAACATTACCTAGAAAAACCAATAAGCTCACCCAAAAGAATATAGAATACATGAAATAGATTAAAACAGTTTCAATCTTGGTTTAGTCACATTTGTGTGAACAATACAATAAATTAGGTGAAACAAATTATTTTCAATCTCGGTTTAGAAATCATTTTGACTTTATTATAAGTTATAAGATGTTAAAAGTAGTCACAGAGACACACACTCACATTAGAGAATATTGTCAAAGTTTAATAGTTTTTGTAAAAGTTTTGGTAGTAAAAGACAAATGAAAGTTGAAAAAAAGAAATTAAAATAAATAAATAAATTAGAAACATAAATAAATGAATATGTAAAACATTTAGAAAACAAAGTTGTTAATAGAAACTAACTTTTAAAATAAATGTGAATATATATATATATATATATATATATATATATATATATATATATATATATATATATATATATATATATATATATATATAGCTTTTGATATTTTTTCAATGATAGCAAATTCGATAAAAAAATCATCAAATTTACAGTATGAATCTATTTATTCGGTGAACTCGAAAAATATTTAATTTATTTTTTAGTATTCACAATGTTAAGATATCAACTTATAAATTTTTATTTTTTTTCTCATAAGCAATAAATTCTAAAACTTAAAAAAGAAATAATAATAATAATAATAATAGGTTCATTGAAGAACAATAATTATAGTTATCTCTCTTTTTTTCTCTCTCTCTCTCTCTCTCTCTCTATATATATATATATATATATATATATATATATATATATATATATATATATATATATATATATATATATATATATATATATATATATATATAACAAAATTAAAATTTGTGTCTAAACTCCTAGAAATTTTGGGTAAACCCGAAAACCGTGGCTTGAAGCGACCAATTTATGACAACATTTATAGTCGGTTACCTTTTAAAAAAATTAATAACATAAAATTCATTATATTTTATAATCGGTTACCTTTAGCGGTATGCAGCCCGAATACTTTTGAGATCGAGCGGTTTTTAGCCGAAACAATCTAAATGAGAATCGAAGATCTCATTAATTGTAGTAAAATGATAAAAAGATAGGTGAAAACGGACGTCGGATGAAGAAGTTATGATTTTATAACGGAGTTTTCCTGTCCCGGTCTACAAAAAAAATAAAGTTAAAATCAGCCGTCGGAGTCTAAACGAAAGTTGTAGATCGTAGTCTCACCTATGCAGGGATATAAAAAACGTCGAAAACGGAGTTCGTATGAGGAAGATATGAATTTTTGAAATTTATATAAATTCCGATATTATCCGAAGGGGGGGGGGGGGGGGAGTCAGCGATCTTATCGTCATTACGCCCAACGTAACTAGGATTTACACCCAGCGTAAATCGACCTTCCAGTCCCTATAAAAGGGTGTCGAGGGCAGCCGATTAGTTTGCTCATTTCTTCCATTTTTCTCGCGTTTTTGCATCGTTTTTCGTACAAGAATTATCCCGAAGCCCCGATATCATTCCCGAGCCCCGAAGCAAGTCCCGTAGCCCCGAAGATCCCGAGAAGTGCGATTCCCGAGCCGAAGCTCTGCCCACGGGGAGTCCGGTTTTTGTGAAGATCTTCCAGATCTGCCGAAGAATACTACTTCTACAAGCCGTAGTGCTGTCCGATCATCTTCTGATCAAGTGAGTGTGTGGTTACTTTCTTCTAACACATAATTATTAAGTATTTAATATAAAATACGTGTTATGTGTATATTTTGTTGTTATATGCGTGAATGTATAGTCACTTTCTTCTATCTCATAGATATGATTTATTCTCTATGAAATACGTGTTATGTGTATGTGTCTCATCTGTTGTTTTGGAATATGTATTGAATGAGAATGCTATGCAGGTTTTAAACTATGTATAAAAATATATATTTTTATCTACTAATATGTCGGGTAGAACATGGGTAGATAGTTGACGTGTGATAAACAGATGAGAGACCTCGATGTTGTTTTTGATTCAGTCATCTAGCGGAGTTTAGATGACGACCACAGACTTTTCTAGACAGTCATGTGGAACGCTAGCAGGTTCGCCACCTGTAGGTGTTAATGAACTTGGGTGTTCATTCGATGTACTCCATCCCCCTCATGGTTGCCTTATTTGACATATATTGCCGGGAAATCCCCGAATGCATGTGTTGTCGCCCTGATGAAATATTCTAAGACTAGGTCCCTTGTGTTAGTTGTTTTAGGGACGTAAAGTGAGAATAATGAGAATGGGTAATTGGGTTATTGTTGATTGGTGGAATTAAATATAATTATTTATTGTGGGTTGAAAACCCTATATGCTCACCAGGCTCCCAAGCCTGACCCACTAAGTTTTATTTGTATTACGAAAAGTGGTGCAAGGGCATAAAATGGATGAACCATCAAGTTGTTTTGTTTACAAGTCTGTATATGTATATATTTGTTGAATGATTTGTAATGTTATCGTTTATGCTTTATGGTCTGTATCGGAACATCACATCCCGAGTTTTGATTATATAATGAGAATACATTTCTTTTATGAAATGCTTTGGTAAATATTATTTTATCACGTTTTGTTTTTAGAAACAAATTCCGCAACTCTTTCAAATCAAAAGGATTTACTCTGAAATCATTTTAAAAACATAAATAAAAATCGGTCTTTTCTGGCCGAGATTTTGGGGATGTCACACTATTAATCCTATCTTGAATTCTGTAAGCAAAAAATTCTCTCATTGTAGAGTTAGGGCGCTTGCTGCTGCATGAACTTTTTAGACCTCGATGAAGGATGTCTACTCTATACCCATCATCACCATATCGAAAGAGTAGTGGATACTGAAGAGCAGGATAAGACGGATGTAATTCACTAACACGTTGAAGAGAACCCGATGAATTTTGTACAATGATATCTCTATTTTGAAAAGAATCATCAATATCTCCAACAATTAGAGCAGTAACTTCAGATGCAGACGATAAATTATATGTCCTTCCATCTTGTATCCTTTTTCCAATAAGGCGTACATTAAGGTCAATGTGAGGATGGTCGTGGAAACAATCTCTCACCATCCTATAAATCTGACCCAACACATTATTCGAATCCAACATAAGTTTCAAATCGTGTATAATCTCAAGATCAACTGAATCACAAGTTGATGTAGATGCATCTTGTTGTCGACTACAAATAAAATGTAATTTAAATGTTAATAGTTGTAATGAAAAATAATGAAAAAACATACAATAATTTTGATATGTGTGAATATGTACCCAAAAATTGTTTGCTTATTTGACTCCTCATTATCGGTGTCATATATATAACTGAGAGAATTTTGGTTTAGATCCATTTGAGGGTAACAAACCTCCAATTCTATGATAATTTTGACTGCCAAGTCTGAATATGAATGGAGCTTTTCCACTATTAATGGATGCATCAACTTTCCCACCCATTGAGGTAAATGAGAACATTGAATTGTAACGACGAATGTTGTTAATGAAGTATTTGGATTTAGAATCTGTTGAACGAAAAAGATTTAGGTAAGTTGGTGGCGCTTCTTTAGAATCTGGCAACTCAACCATGCCATAACCACAACATAGTGAAAAACTTGTATTCTGTTTATCTTTTCCTCTAATAGATTCAGCTGTCCATAACTTTGCATTACATATTTGACATACAACATTCTGGTCACCATGATCAACGTAATATGTTTTAAAAAAAACAATGTCAAATATGACAATCTATGTAGCTGTAACAATTGCATAATTAAGGTAATAATTAATTCAAATAACTTTTTTATTGTTATGGTTACCTTTTGATACACCTTTAACTATGTTTGCATGGGTATGTTGATCATTAACTTCTCCGTGTATTGTAAAGTCAAACATAGGAATGACAGATATGTTGGTAGGCTTCCTTTTTAATCTCTGGTTTCGTCTTGTTAGATTATCAGAAGAAGAAAGTTGAATTATAGTCGACCAGTCGATGGATTGCATGCCATTGGAAAAGAAAGATTGATGTTTGCTATTTGATATTGGTGTTTGGATGTTATTATAAGAATTATATATGCCTGTAAAAAATGATAGAAGAATTAGATAGTATAATTTTTGCTAGAATTTTTAAACATTTAATGAATGACAGTAATAATAGGTGGACGAAAATTACTCATACCATTGGAAATGTTAAATAATGGTGTTCTAACATTTCGAATTGAAGAAGGAGATTGTAAGCTTTTTTGTTGATATGAAAACAATTTATAGTTACTTGTATTTTCGTTACCAACATTTTTTGAGCTGTTTGAAGGTCGAAATTGTCCACAAGGAGTGCACATTTCTGTTATACAATATAAACATTTGTTAAAAAAATATATAATTATCTATAAGAAATCAAGGTATGAAAAGAAAAAAAAATATATTTATAAGAAATGGAAAACAATTACCATGAATGTGCATGTTCAAAACATTAGAATTATATGGACTTTGAAAGATTAATGCGGTAGAGATTCTTTTGGATTTTCTATTATCCAAATATAACTTTCTAATCTTTCTTCTATCTCTAGCATAATTATAATACATGTCCATTCGTTCTATAAAACAAAAGTAACAAAACAATAAAAATATTACAATAAAATGTATTCAAAAATAACTTAAGATCACCAAAATGACAAAAAAGTAAAAGCTAAAAAATAACTTAAGATCACCAACATGACCAAAAAAAAAGTAAAAATTATCGATCTGTTCGATTTATTTTATTTGTATACCTTCAACATCTTCAATTTTTTTTTTATTTACCAAAACTGAAAAAACAAATAAAAAGTTTTCTTAATTAACTGAAAGCCAACAATAGATGGGATGAACAACGAAATTAAAAAAAAAGTCAATTATATAAAAACTGAAAGCCAACAATCCTGAAATTATTAATTAACTGAGTAACGTGATTTCCATAAAAAAATCACCAAAATGAACAAAAAGGTAAACATAATCGATTCCACTCAAAAAACTTTTAACTTATGTTATGATTAATACCCCTGAGACCATTTTCTGTCTAACACAACCATGAAAATATCACCCATCTGCACATTTTTCCCTCTAGAAAAAACAAAAGTAAAAAAGAAAAAAACAAAACACAAAAGTAGGATGCTATTATATGCAAAAAAAATAAACAAAAACAAAAAAATAACATAAAATCACAAGAACTTTACCAACTTGAATCATCCAAAAAGTTAAAAAAAAAACAAATATGTTTGAACTTTAAGAAAAATAAAAGGACCATAATTGTATTTAGTGCTGGAACTTTCAAAATTAAATTTGTCACCAAGTTGGTAATCTCTACATGAAAACACACACATTCAAATACAAAAACAATATCAACATTGTTATCATTAGCAATCATACTGATCATAAATTTGTTGTTGTTGGGTACACTTTCGGTAACAACCCATCACACTTCAAAGAAAAACAAAACACAAAATACAAAAGTAAAAAACGTCAGTAAAAGACTACAATACCCTTGGGAACATTTTTTGTCGAACACAAACATGAAAATCACACTTCAGAGAACATCAAAGAATATCAAAACACAAATAACGAATAATGATTTCACAATAGATGTTTTTAGCAAACAAAGCTGCATTGGTATTAATATATTTTAACAAAAAGTTTATAATTTTTGAGTTATGTAGATGAACTCATCAGATTTGTTATGTCGATGTTATGTCGACAGTGTGCAGAATGCAAGTGCAGAAATCGTAATATTGAAGAGGAAAATGGATGTTGAAGACGAGAAAGCATAATATAAACGGAGTTAGAATATTATATTGAAATTCTTGATTATTTGGCATTCATTTAAATATTGAAAAGAGTCTAAATAAAAATAAGATATGCAGTCAATGAAATTGAACGTAAGTTGTTATTGTTTCCAAAGAAACATGGATTTTTAATTTGAAATTTGAATGGTATATGATCCGAAAATGATAAAGATGAAAAAAAATCAAGATTTATTCTAGAGGTATGCAATTTATGCGAATTTTTAAGATTTATTTTGTTTTATAAAATTTTAGATTTTTGAATTACAAAATAGGATTAAATGAATAGATGACACCTGGTAGATTTGCAATGTAGAAAGGAGACATGTGGTCAATTATAGGTTTTGTTTATTTGTGGAGGTATATATATATATATATATATATATATATATATATATATATATATATATATATATATATATATATATATATATATATATATATATATAGGTTAGGTTCATTTGAGACCACCTATATTTTGTGAGACCGTGAGACATATTTTTTTATTTATTTTTATTTATTTTTAATTTTTTTTAGTTAATTCATGTTCCGAAAATAATATTTAAAAAAAGATTTTTTTGATTTTTCCATTTATTTTGCATTTTAAAATTATTTTTAGAATATGTACAGTGTAATATTCTATTTAGAATATTTCACGTATTTTTCAAAAAAAATAGATTTTTTTTTTATTTTTTTTAGTTAATTCAAGTTCTGAAAATAATATTTAAAAAAAGAATTTTTAGATTTTTCAATTTATTTTGCATTTTAAAATTATTTTTTAGAATATGTCAGTGTAATATTCTATTTAGAATATTTCACGTATTTTTCAAAAAAAAAAAAACAGAATTTTTTTATTTTTTTTATATTTTTTTAGTTAATTCAAGTTCCGAAAATAATATTTAAAAAAAGAATTTTTGGATTTTTCCATTTATTTTGCATTTTAAAATTATTTTTAGATTTGATCTCACGGTCTCACAAAATTAGAATGGTCTCAAATGAACCTGAACCTATATATATATATATATATATATATATATATATATATATATATATATATATATATATATATATATATATATATATATTAAGGACACCCTATTTTTTTTTTGGTTCCGCTCTGCTTGCCACCTAGCCACAAAACCCGATCGTATGTAGTATACCGTTGGCGTTATCCATATTTAGATGGTAGGATGCATGTGTTATACCTTGTGAATTGGAATTTGTGATAAGAAACCAAATGTCAAGAAACAAGTCATCATAGCTTACGTCGTTGTGGTTTATTTTTAGTTGGGTCTAAAAGTTGATGCGAAAAGCCATGTCAAATTCACAACAACCACACTGGAAAACTCTTCGGTTGGGGTGCTACAATTTCTTTTATTTTTAGTTGGGTTTAACATTAAAACCTTTTAAAAATATATATTTCAAGAATATGGAAAATCTTACATCATTAATAGATTGAAAGAACGATTATTCTGTGACATAAAAATTGACTTTTGTGCTTTATTTATATTTTATTATTAGTATTGTATATATCGAACCATATTTTATATTTTATTAGACCAACATAATGTCATATTTACCATTGGAACTTGGAACTTGGAAGGTAGTAGTAACGCGTGGCTCTTTTAAATCAAATTCTACCAGAAAAATCTATGAAGCTTTGAATGCAAATAATATACATTCTTTTTTATTGTTTAGAGTATTGAATACGCTCTCTTATAATTGTAATAATAATTACAAAAATTGTAGTTTGTAAAATGGTTAATTGTATAAGAAAAACTCTTATTTTACGATTTAAACACAACTTTTTTGATTCAATAATTTTTTTTTTTTAATTCTTTTTTTTTAAACTTTTTCATTTTTTATTCGGCTATTTTAACATTTATTCATTAATTCTTTCCACGCTTTACATAAGTTATTTTTGGAAAAACCATTTGTTCTCTTTATTTTTGGAAAAACCATTTATTCTCTTTTCTTTTCAAGAAAAAATTTTATGTATGTAATTTTTAAATATTAAAATATTATATTTATCCTACTTAATTTTTTAATATTATATTTATCCTTTATAAATCTTCAAAATATCATATTTATTCAAATTGTTTTTTACAATATTTTTAATAGTTTATAATTAATTTTTATATCTTAGAATTATTATAATAATATAAAATGTTAAACATATTATCCTTATGAATATTGTAACGGAACGTTTATTTCTAAATTGTTGGAATGTTGCTCTCCTTACAAACAAAACGCTTCATCTTCAGTCATTTCAATTGAATTTATGCATTAATTGCTTAGTTTTTATTATTGTTGAATATTGTCATGTTATATATGGATAATATTTCATTTATTATCATTAATATTTTGATGTTTAAGAAGGTATATATATATATATATATATATATATATATATATATATATATATATATATATATATATATATATATATATATATATGATATTTTGATATTTTTAGAATGATATATATGATATTTAAATGTTTAAGAAGGACATACATGTTATTTTAAAATTTTAGTAACAGTAAATATGATATTTAGAAATTAAGTTTGACAAATATAATATTTTGATGTTTAATTAGAGCCGATAAAAATTGACCCAACCCAAAATTAACAGGTTAAGTTGAGATTTTCAAATCATTTAACTTAAATAGATTAACCTACTCAACCTATTTTTTAAATAAGTTGGGTTGGGTAAATATTATCAATCCGTTTTCAACCTGCCAACCCATTTAACTTTAATATATATATATATATATATATATATATATATATATATATATATATATATATATATATATATATATATATATATATGAATATTATCATGTAATATCCAAAATATTAATTTATAAATTATAATGTTGCATTATTATTTATGTTTAAAAAACGCAACCCTAGTTCTGATTCTTTTTCTTAGTACTGATAATACTAGTCACTCTCCAAAATTACTTTGAAATTAAACATTTTTAATGTTATTAAACAATTTTTATGTATTTGTGAAGTAATATTGTGCTTTTATCATACTTTGAAACTTTATTAACGTTTGAAACTAATTTATTTAACACCCCGAAAATCATAGTTAAAAATTTCATTTTTGATATATATTTAAACATTCATTTATCTTTATTAAAAAATTTAAAAGTATTCTAGAGTAAAACAATTATCAGAGTAAAATCCAAAAATCACGAATTGTGGAAAAAACACGGGTGTATATGTTGCGATCAAGTCGGACCCTTCGCTTTTGAGCCGAAAGTCCCTGAAATCATAACCACAAACTGTAAGCACAAAGTTTAGTGAGTTCCCCAAATACCACATCCCATACATATCAAACGAGCTATACATATCATACATATCCAGTAATCAATAAAAAGTGTTATGCGTCAATCATAGTCTTGTCATTATGCCATGAGTTGTATCATGGTCATACTTTCCAGGTCGGAGTCCAAAACCCTGGGTCTTACAGACAAGTGCCAGGAGCCACCTACTGGTCTTCCATCCAAGCATCACAAAGACAACTAGCATACAATCTACAACTACTTAACTAATTAACTGCCATATTTCAGACTCTAGTCTTGCATACAGATTGCTAGGAGCCACCTCTAGGTCATTCATACAATTGCCAATGGCTACCCCCGGGTCTTCCTATAAAACATAAACTACATGGACCGTCATTGGTGCCTTCGACCGATAGTACAGTGAGGAAACTCACCTCGAATACTGAAGCTCACTGAAAGAAATCCCTAGTTGCCACCCTGACGACTCCGTAAGCTAACAGTACAAAATAACACCCAGTTAACACTTAGGTTCCGATCTATGGTCCATAATCCATACCTGGGGTAAAATAACCATTTTACCCCTATCCCAACCTGAACCAAAACTGAGGCCCAAGTCCATAAACCAAAAAGACCCAAAACCAAAAGATCCACAAAGGCCTTATGGCCTAATTTTCCAAATTAGGTCCAATCCTCATATGGGCCTTATCCTAAAGCATAATAATTTCCTTAGTCCAAAAAGTTGATCTTAGATGGCCCAAAAGGTCCAAAGCAACAAGTCCAATGAATTGGGCCAAAGATGCGAAGCCAAAAACACGAAAAGTCCAAAGCCCAGCTAAGCATTGTACGCAGGGCGTACGCTCAGCTACGTTGGGCGTACTCGACGAATCCAGGTCACGAACAAAACTAGGCACTCTAGGCGTACGTTCAGTTACGCGGGGCGTAACCTAACTTATTGTCTGGTAGTAGTTTGCGTAGTTGAGGCTAGAGCATGTGGTGTTAAGGCAACCTGAGCGGTAGCAGCATGGACTGCTACAGTTTCCTGCTCTTTCGATGACTATTGGCTTTGTCGCCTCTTTCGTTTGTTGTCTTTGCTTTTCTTTTTATTCTTCCCTTCTTTCTTGCCTTCAGTTTCCCCAGTTTTGTCACCATTCTTGTTGTCGTGGTCGTACAACTTCTTGGCTAGCCTTTTATCACTGTCATATCTTTCTGGGTTTGCTGCGATTTCATTTCCTTGAATTGGAGAGGACAATCCCCAAATAAATCTTTCAATCTTATCTCCTTCAGACGTGATCATGCTTGGACACACGAGTGACAACTCGCTAAACCTAGATATGTAAGCATCAATGTCGGAGTTTTGGACTGTGACATTTCACAGTTCCGCTCCATCTTTTGGATTTCTCTTCTTGGACAGTACTCGACCATTATCATTTCCTTAAGCTCCTCCCATGGCTTAGCATTAGCCACTGGGAGTGTCATGGCCTCCACGTGAACATTCTACCAAGAAAGAGCTTGACCAACGAATGTGCAAGATACAAAATTCACCTTGCACTCTTCAGGGCACCCGCAGATCTCGAATACTGATTCCACTTTTTCTATCCACCTTTTCATAGTTATCGCACCTCCCATCCTGTTAAAGGTTCGAGGCTTGGCGTTCGTGAAATCTTTGTAAGTATAGACCTTCGTAGGTCCTTGGTTCATCCCCTGATTTGAACTTCTGGCTCCTTGCCCATTAACTCCTCTATTATTCCCATTGTGAATCTGTGCCAGTACTGCGGTGCAGTCGCTGACACCGTCGCTTGGAACGCAGCTAAGTTTATCTTTGGTGGTGTTGGTGTCATGTTGTTTCCTCGATTTGGTCTCTGATGCATCTTCTGTCATGGAACGGAAAGATGTTGAGTATCTAGTGCATTCTAGTTTCATGATTCCTTAATTATAGAATAGTGTTGGTGATTTGGTTGTGTGTAAGTAAGTGAGTGCATACAATCAACATGTAATAAAAGTAATAAAACACATAATAGATAACAACAATCATGAGAAAATACATATCCATTTTCATTAATAATAATCTTTGATACATGAAAAATTGCCTTTATAAGGCATACAATACATGAAAGGAATAAAATCCGGCAGCGTAACGACTTCATGAGTAGTGTAATCACTTAATCATGTAGTCGATATTACATAGATAAATACATAAAAGAAGTCCTAACATTAGTGGTGGTATGTGAAAACTAATCTTAATAGCGGTGAGAAGGGTGTGGTGGTGAAATCACATGCCAAAATATCACGCCACAAGGTCAGCCATCTCGCTCATCTCCCTAATGACCTCATCACTCTCATGCTCTGCTTGCACGACTCGAGCTTCTGTTGCTAATAGTTGTTGCCGAAGAGTGGCAACCTCCTCCACTAATGAGCGAGTCCAACCGATGGGATCCGTCGGTGCTGTGGGGTGGTCCTGCATCACCTCTGAAGTCGGAGGCTCATTGAGGACTTCATTAGTGTCCCCATCTTCCTCCATATCCTTGTCAGGTTCCTCGAACTCATATTCGGTCTCCATGTATTCCTCAGGTCCTACACTTGGATCTGCCTCCTGACCCATAACAGGTTCTCCATCAATCAATCCATTGGCCACCAGGGCCTGATAGTAAAGGATACCTTGTTAGACTTCTTCGATGAAGACTGCACGAGAAACTTGAGGGGTGAGAAGCGTGTAAGGAGAGTGTATATAGATAGCATTCCAAATACTCATATAGTATTTTTAATTGTTTATGTTTGGGTTCATTAAAAGCTTTTTGGATACAAGGTTGGTTAGTTTTTGCATTTTCTGCCCACCATGATCACTCTCAAACACATGTTGGCCGTATTTTGAATAAATATAGTTGATCAGGCTTTATTTATCCCCAATACGACTACATAACTGTCCGGGTTTAACCATGGTGTTCAGTTTCTTCCAGAGACTTTTAGAGTTATAGTATTAGTACGCACCTAGGTATTATTTTATTCAGAGTGTTTTAGTCCCTTTGTATTTATAGTTGCATATCTTGTATGATTAGATATGCCAGTTCACTATAAACAATGCTCTGTTACCAATTTGTCACACCCCCGAACCAGACAGCGGAAACGTCCGGGAGCTTGAGTGACTTCATTTTTGTAGTATCATCATAGAGTATATAATTGAAACATAACATCATCATCATCACACATGTAATATTACAACATTCATTGTTTACATCAAGTATTGTATTTCAATATTACATGCCAAAATATTCAAAGTATGATGAAAACAAAACATAACAAAGTATCCATGTAGTCTTGCTGACCAACATACTCAAAGGTTTCCTGAGAATACAAGTTAATTTAAAAAGGTCAACATAAAAATGTTGGTGAGTTCATAAGCATGTTTGAGTAAAATGTTTTGTATTGCTTGGTAAACACCAGAAAATCCGATATTTTATGAAATACAGTTTGAAATATTTGAAATGTTTTCGTGCCCGATCTTGTATTAATGCATGTGTGTTAATGTTTGTGAGAGTATAAAGAGAATAATCCCAAACAACCCGATGTTGTCTGCTTATGAGAATGCTGGAATCTCAACACCCGAGTTTGAGTACCAGCGCGAGTATAATATCGTGTTATCCACAAGAGATGGTTTCCGAATGTAAAGAGAATGAATTCCAGACAACCCGATGTTGTCTGCGTAAGAGAATGCCGGAATCTCAACACCCGAGTTTGAGTACCAGCGCGAGTATTTTACCGTGTTATCCACAAAAAATGGTTTCCTGTAAATTTTATAACGTTAATTCCTCTAAGTGAGCCGTTATAACCGTACTTGATAATGACAATTTCGCCTGTCTTGACGTCTGGTAGACGCCGACTTGTTTAAGGTACGGTTTGTCACCCTAGACTGGCCTAGTCTAACTGTAGCAAACAGCTCAGGTGTGAGGCGTCACCCCCATATAAATCTATACACAAACTCACGCTCTCACTCCGGCAGACTCTGGTTATAACTACATGTTGCGTTTGTACACTCATTTGGTGCCAAACGAAATGTCTCACTAGATACTTAATCAAATTTACGCGAAAGAGAAAACATATAAGGTATATTCTAGTCCCAATAAACATGTAAGTGGACACTAAGGCCTACTAAGCATGGAAATTATTTCCAGGCCCAGTAGGAATGAGAATATATACATGTCTCGGGCCTAATATACATGAAAAAGGACAACTAAGGCCCATTTGACATGTATATTATTTCCAGGCCTAATAAAGACAAGAATGCTGAAGTTGATCCGTGGTTTGTTACGTTGGCCGTTTAAGCTATGTTGTTTACCAAAATGACATGAAAAGCCCACCTTTTTGTAAAAAGACATTTTTTTTGGTCCTAAAGCTGAAAATTTACAATTAGGCCCATTTTTGGTAAAAATGACATTTTAGGTCGTTTAAGGAAAAAATTTGCATTTAAGGCTAGTTTTTGTAAAAAAAAAAACTTTTAACTCCCCTTTTTGTCAAAACTATTATTTTTGGGCTTGAATTTTATGAAAATATGCATTCCCTGGCCCATTTTTATATAATTTTATCTTTTTGGCCCAAGTTCTAACAAATTCACCTTTTTAGTATGTTTTAGCAATAATTTATATTTTTGGCACAACTATGTTGAAAATGACACTTAAGCCCACAAAAGCCCAAAAAGTTGTAATTTTGGCCCAAGGCCGTGAGAAGCCCAAATAAATCCTAATTATGAATTTTTTTTACATTTTTAGTCATTTTAGGGCCCCAAATGCCATAAATATCCACATTTAGCAAAATAATCCTTTTTGAACCCCTAAAAACCGTGAGTTACATAAAACTGCCCCATTTTTTGGTTATTTTGTCACTTTTGGCCCTCTTATGCAATTTTCTTAGTTTTAAGGTACTTTGATGTATTTAAAAACCATTTCTTTGCATGATAACTTTAAATGAGTGTTATGTTCTACAAATAGCATCATATTTTAGTAGATCTTCAACTTCATGGAGTTTATAACACATAATCACATATATACCATGAAAAACATACAAAATCATGCATACACATGTAGGTCTACACAAAACTACTTGTATTCTCCCCCAAAACGTAGTAAAAACCAATAATAGGGGGTATGAACTCACTTTGCTTTGGAGATTTTAGTTTTTGATGAAGAAATGGAAAGATCTCGTCCCTTAGCAAGCTTTCTTGAGTAGATTTCGAACCTAAGGTGGATCTAGAGCATGGATCATGAAAGCTTGCTAATTTCAGGGTGAGCCACTATATAAAGAACGTAATGGCTCAAACCATAGTCTCCTTATCAACCTCCCCAACTTCAAAGAAATCCTAGAACGCCTCAACCCTTCATTTTGGTGAAATCTTGACCTTGGGAAGCTCATCTTGGTGGTTTTAAGCTTGGAAGAGGAAAGAAGAAGTTGTCAAAGAAGGACTTCGGAAGTTGGATCTTATAGAATCATTTGGAACTCCTTGGAGGTATAAAGTTCATAACTTTGCTTAAGAGTGCTTAGATCTTGTATAGTGTGGTTTTGGGGTTATTTTGGTCCCAAGAATGGACCTTTTTGGTGCAACTTCGATTTTAAGCTTGGGGTTGCCACTCTCAGAGCTAAAAGTGTCCCATAAGTAATTAAGTTTCAATCTTGTTGTTCCTAATGAGTTCATGCATGATATTTATCCCTTGTTATGGAAGTATGTTGTCACCTTTTGAGTTTGGGCTTGGTTGGTGGATTTCAAGTCACCAAGTTAGTGACTTTATGGATTAAGACATGGAAAAAGACTTGGATCTGAGTTGGTAGCTTTTGGAGTCGAGTATTAAGAACTTAATGGGAAAGTGTCTTAACAGGGGCTGTACACCCAACGTACACACCATTTGACTAGTATGGTCAACGTACGTGAGTGCACGCCCCACGTACTCTGGCAGTTTGGGCTTCGAGTTAATGGGCCTCAGTTCGGGCCATACTTTGGACTTTGGGACTTAGCGGGCCAACAGAAGTTAGATGATGTGGGACAAAAAGATACTTGGGCTTAGGGTAAGGCCCATTAGAGGGATTGGGCCCGATTTTGCAAATTGGGCCATTAGTAGGCCACTAGTGGGCTTGGGAAGCTTACCTAGTATTGGGCCTTAGTTTGGGCCTAGGATATGGACCAAGTTGGTCTAGAGGTAGAATGGTCATTTTAGCCAAGAAGGATTATTGTATTGGTCTAAGTGTTATTTTGGTGTTGGTAGCTTGGGAAGCCAGAGGTGGCAGTTCGGGAATTTCCAGTTAACAGCCAGAAGTGTATCGGCAGGATTCAGCAGTGCAAAGTGAGTCTTCTCGCTATGTGAATGGGTCTAAGGCCACAATGCCGGCCCATGTAGTTTATGAGTAGGAAGACCTGGGGGATAACCCTAGGCATTGTATGCTAGTATGATATTCCGGACCAAGGTCTGATGTCGGGCGGATGCCCAAGGAACGAATGTTAGATTATACTTGTTGTCTGTGTGTGAAGGGTCTAATTAGTGGTTTGGTCTAGGTTTTCTATGTAATAGGTCCTTTTGGTTATTTGATAGCTTATTATAGTTTTCTTGGAGTTTACGGTTGTCTGTAAGGAGTTTACGTCCGTAAGTTGTTTACGGCCGTAAACCCAAGGCCGGCCCAATATTGTATAAATAGGGGTTTGCTAGGTCTTTTGTGGTTGTTGATGCCTCGGTATTCTCAGCTCCTATAATCGCAAGTTGTACCAGACGTGATTCTAATAGAAAAGCATGTGCAAGCTTGTTTGTTCTTTATTCTACTTGTTCTTAATTGATTTATTGATTGTTTTTGCTATTTGATCACTGGTAAGATCTGTTTTAGGACCTTACAATTGGTATCAGAGCAAAACCAGCGTCAAAGGCACTCTACAATTGATTTTGGATCGGGTTCACATCTGTTTGCGACTAGAGTTGGTACTTGCTGGAAAAAGGTTTTAGATTTCATCAAATCTGCAATTTTTCGAAGCTTACAACCTCAATCTCAGTTTACGGCCGCAAGCTCTTCGCAATTCGTGTACCGTAAAGTGTGTTCTTGGGCCGTGAATAAAGAGTATTCATAAACCGGGAATTAATTCTTCTTGGACCATAAATATCAAGCCGTAAACACCTTATGACCGTAAACTCAGAGTTTATGGCAGCAAACTCAACCTTGACCGTGAACCTTGTTTACGGCCGCAAACAATGTTTTGACTGTGTTTAACCGGAAACTTAATTTAATTTTAAATAATTTAATCTCTGTTTCAAATTAATTTAATAATAATAGTGGATTCTCAAAGTCAAACACACCACCATGAGCTAGATTCTGTAATGGGCACAAACCACCCGAATTCCTAGACTCATGTCTGCTGAAGGCTTCCCAAAATGGAAGTATAGAATTGAAAAGTACATCAAGATGAAAGACTTTCAAATCTAGAGAAGCATAATAAATGATCTGTCAGAATAACCACTACTGTCTCAGGTTAATTGGTTGACAAGAAAATTGAAAATTATACAGATGAAGACTTCGAGAAGGTTGAAGAGCAAGAAAAGGCTTTGGCCACCTTGACCATGGCCCTATCTCCAGACATTGCTCAGGATTTCAGGGAGTACACTTCTGCTAAGGCTTTGTGGGAAGCCCTAATTGAAGTCTATGAGGGGAATGAAGATATGAAGGAGAGTCGCCAAGATATGCTGCAAAAAATTTTCAATATGTTTAACTACATTCCTAGAGAGACTCTTGAAGCACAGCTGTTGCGGTTCACATCTCTTAACACTGAAATAACTGTAGCAGGGATTTTCTACACAAAGTCTGAGATAAACAAGAAGCTACTAAAGGCTCTCCCAAAGTCTTGGGACATGAATGTAGCTGTCATAAAGAAGACTAAGGATCTTAGCCGGCTCTCTCTTGCTGAAATAATGGTTGTCATCAAGGCCTGTGATATTGATGACAAGCAGCGAGAGATAAAACATGTGAACTCACACTCAGCTAGGAACCTTGGGATCTCCTCTAACAATGCTCTCTCATCTCTCACTTTATCTTCTTCAGGTCAATCATTTGCTGCTCAGCAAGCTCAGGTTCAGTCCTTCTCCACTCCATCAACATCTTCTCTTCCTACTGCATTAGCCTTGCCTCTCTCTCAGAATCAATCGTTCATGGGTGCTCACGCTGATTCCGCCTCCTCCAATGTGGCTTCTTCTTCAAAAGGAAAGGAGGGTGATGAAAACCTTGCTCTTTCTACAGGGTTTGTCAACTGCTACAATGCACTAGTGGTCGGAGATCTTCCACCCCAACTGTCATTTGCCGATCTTGATCAGATTCACCCTGAAGACGTCGACGAGATGGATATCACATGGCAAATTGTCATGGCAGTCTTCAGGGCAAAACAATTTGCCAAGAAGATCGGAAAGAACAACTGGGGGATGAGTGCTAACAAGAAGGTTGGGTTCAGCAAGGGGAAGCTTCAATGTTTCAACTGCCACAAGCTAGGGAATTTTGATCATGATTGTCCACAGCCAGATAGAAGATTAAATAATGACAGAACTATGGTTGCGGTTGGAAACAATAGAAGTGGTGCTCAGGTCAACAACGAGAAGGACATGGTTGCACAATCTTTTGACTGGCAGGATCAGATGTAGACATTGAACATATCTGGACCCGAAAATGCCCACTTGGCACAGGTTGGTGATGATGCTCCAGCAGAGATTGTTGTAGCTGAAGATCAAATGATGAAGCTACAGTTTGCACTGATGGTATCTTCTTCTTATGAACCTAATAAAAACAAGGTAAGTCTAACCTCATGCTCTCAAGCTTGTATTGATTATGTTAGAATGTTGAATGAGAAAAATGAGACATTAGGTAGAGATGGAGAAAACCTTGAAACCCTTCGTGAACATAATGACTTACTAAAAAGGGAAGTAGATGATCATAGATATGAAGGTTACCAACTCAGAAAGGGTCAAAAACATCTTAAAGGCCAATTAGAATCTAAAATAAAGGACTTTAGGAGACTTCAGGAAGACTACAGTAATAAATGAGAAAATTATGAATATATAATGAAACAGAACGCTGAACTAGTGGCTGAAATTGAATCTTTAAAGGACAAATTTGAAACCGCTGATTTTGACTTTAGAAAATTTGATGTTTCGAGTGAGGTAGTTGCAAATATGATAGACCACTGCATGCAATTTAAATGAAATCAGTCAAAGGATCTAGGGTATAATCAAGTGCCTCCTCCATTCAATCATACATATCAGTTTCAACCTTTGTCCAAAGAAGAGATTGCCAATGAATCATTCATGGTTTATGGCAAGCCATCTGGTTTTGTTTCGGGAGGATTTATTAATGTTGAAAATACTAACATTTCTACTTCTCCTAAAAATCAATCCTTGAATCAATTAAAGCACGAAGTTGAAGGACCTGTTTATAAAAATAAAACCGTGTTCGAACCTGAAGTTTTAGTTTTAAATAAAGACAATAATTTTTCTGATGCTTTAAGTGACAATGGTTTTTGTGGTGTTTCTGTTTCTTCTAATACTGTTTTGAATGGCTTTCAAGTGTCTCATACTGTTTTGAATAATGTGGTTGGTAATTTTGATGTTTGTGATGAAAATATTGAAACACCACCAGTTTCACAAGCTTCTCCATCTAATGTACCCTCACTTGTCTCACAACCTAATTATAATTCTTGTTTTTGTGAGAGAAGCAAGGGTGTTAGTATGGAAAACAAATCTGATCAATATAGTACAAGTTATAACAATAACAAACAGATTTGTTTCAATTGTGGTACTGGTGGTCATATAGCTAGAAATTGTCAAAATCATATGTTTGTACACTTTGAATCCTCAAGATGAAAGAACGGATTCAGAGGAAGGTCTTTAACTAGAAATTCCTCTAGAAATCGTTACCGGAATGATGATTGGAAAGATGATCGGAGTAGAAAATGGGCTGTTTTTCAAAAGCATAAAAAGGGTTTTCATAACAAAGCCCCAGACAGTTTTCCAAAACCGAGCATGGCCAAGCCAGGGTCGGTTTCGTCAAGAAGCAGTAGTGGGTCTTCAACTAACTCTGGTAGAAACCCACGCGCTTCAAGCAAACTGATAATCATTCAATTTCAAAATCACCTGGGACTATTAGAAAACCTAATTATCAATGGTTGCCCAAATTAGCTTCCAATTTATCATCCGTATCCTCTGAAAAATCCTTAAATGATAATAAATCTGAGAAGGCATCGGGAGCACCCAGGAAAATTATGACCTGGGTTCCCAAATCTAATTAAACCCGCACATTTTGCAGGGACAGTTGCGGGGAAATGTCATCAGACCTTGGTTCGTCAACAGCGGCTACTCCCGGCATATGACAGGAGATATCGCCCAACTGCACAAGATTCAATCATTTAATGGAGGATATATCTCCTCTGCGGGTGGAGACAGAGGCAAGATTACACAAAAAGGAACTGTTACAAATGGGGTGTTGAGTTTTGAAAATGTCAAATTTGCTCCCGAGTTGAAGCATAGTTTATTGAGTGTATCTCAGATATGTGATCGAGGCTATTTTATGCATTTCACTGATAAGGAATGCATGATTCTCAAGCCATGCTTTGTCATTCTAGAAGAGTGGATACTCGTAAAATCTAAAAGGGATGGGAATGCCTATATCATTGATATGAATAGCAATCTTCCAGAACAAGTTACGTGCCTTTTCTCCAAGATCTCCGAACAAACTACAATGTTGTGGCACAAAATACTTGGTCATGCTAACGCCAAGAACTTGAATCGTCTTACAAAAAATGAGATGGTCTGTGGTTTTCTTATCAAATACTTCATCACGTTTGAAAAGTGTGTGTCATGTGCCAAAGGTAAGCATCATAAAAAACCACACCTGCTAAAATAGGTCAACTCAATTAGCCAGGTGCTTCAATTGCTACTTATGGATTTGTTTGGACCAGTAAACATTCTCAGCATCAAACGAAATTTTTATTGTCTGGTTCCGATTGATGATTTCTCGCGGTTTACGTGGGTTTTTTTTCTATCCAACAAAGTTGGAGTTGCTGATTTGATTAAGAATTTCATTGTATTAATTGAGAACCAAACCAACAATTGGGTGAAGGCGCTGATGGGTTTTAGTCATAAGATATCCTATGTGCTCATACAAACCCTAATGCTTGGATCTAGGTTTCTCTATTGTACATGCTTTGAATCCAAGACTATAAACCCTAATTCTAACATATGGAAATCGACATTAACATATAATTAGGTTTAAGAACATACCTTGATTGTTATGTAGCAATAACAATCCTAATTCCTCCTTGAATTGACTTTGAAATGCTTAGAGTCACAAGTGTCACTCCTCTAATGGCTCACAAACACCATAAGCAAATGGAGAAGGTATAAAGAGAGAGGTGAGAGATTAGAATTCGTATCTAGGACCTCTTGGGAAGGGATCCACGAATTCATGACCCTAGGGGTGTTTATATAGGTGTAGAGATAGGGTTTCAGTCATTATCCCTATCTAGTTGATTATCCATTAAGCAACCAATAAGATAATCCTTGAATCCTTATCATACTCGAATTCTAAGGCTTTCTAACCTTAAATTCGTCCACCATATAAATAAGATAATCCTTACCTTATTTTGTAACTATCACATAATTACAAATCAGCCCCTCTAGTTTAATTAATTACATTTGATCACAAAACTAATTCTTAATTAATTATTGACCAATATTAATTAAACAAATATGATTTCTTCTTTAATATATTATTCTTATAACATATTAATAAATCATATTATCCTCTCTCTCTTTATTCATTTCTCCAATCAAGTTGCTTTGGTGAAGGCAACCCAAAAGGATCATGCACCATCGGGTCAAGTACATACCAAAATAGTTATGGACTTAGACACTAATCCAACAGGCGCTTCGTAGCGACAATGGAACAGAGTTCAAGAATTCTGTACTCGATCATTTTTGCGCAGATAAGGGTATCATGCATCAATACAACTCTGCTCACACACCCCAACAAAATGGTGTTGCTGAAAGGAGAAACAGAACGTTAATAAACGTCGCAAGGACGATGCTGTGTGATTTAAAACTGCCAGTTTTCTTTTGGGATGAGGCGATAAACACCGCCTGCTATATTCAGAATCGCGTGTTGATCAACAATGCTCAGGTGAAGACCCCGTATGAGATTTTATATGGTCACAAGCCTTCAGCCAGTCATTTTCGTGTATTTGACTGCCCTTGCACCCTTCTTCACCTAGAAACCAACCCAAAGTTTAATGCCAAGGCCGATGATTGTTACTTCGTAGGGTATGCTGCTCGCACCGCCTATAGGGTCTATAATAAGAAGACAAAGCAGATTGTGGAATCTTATGACGTGCGTTGGTTGGAAGAAAATGAGACGGACGCTAGAGTGGGTCCGGATTGGTTATTTGATTACACATCACTGTTCAAATCAATAAATGTGTCTTTGAGTGGCTCATTTGTTTATCAAGCATGTCGACAATGATCAGATACCTGTGCAAATCTATGTTGACGACATTATCTTTGGGTCAACCAGTCCGCAGCTCTACAAAGAACTCGAAGGTGTAATGAAGAAGCGGTTCGAGATGAGTTCGTTGGGAGAAATGACCATGTTTTTGGGGCTTTAGGTTAAACAGAATTCAACCGGAATCCTACTACATCAAGCTAAGTATGTGGAGGATATTCTTGAGAAGTTCGGGTTTCACGATGCTAAATTTGCTTCAACACCAATGGCTGAAAGACCTCTTCTGACTCCAGATCCTGAGGGCGAATCCGTAGACCAGACTCTCTATCGATCAATGATCAGATCGCTGATGTATCTTACTGCAAGCCGACCTGACATCATGTTTGCAGTTTGTCAATGTGCACGTTATTAGACTAATCCTAAACTTTCACATCTTATTGTTGTCAAAAGAATTTTTCGGTATATCAAAGGCAACCCAAAATTGGGTCTTTGGTATCCGATGAATTCTGAATATGATTTATATGCTTTTGCTTACAGTAATTATGGAGGCTGTGAGCTTGACAGGAAATCAACCTCAGGAGGGTGTCAACACCTAGGTGACAGACTAGTCTCATGGCAATGCAAGAAGCAACACACTATCTCAACTTCAACAGCGGAGGCGGAATACGTTGTTGCATCGGCCTGCTGTTCTCAAGTTATCTGGATCCAACATCAGTTTTTGGATTACGGTTTGAATTATTTAGAAAACACCATTTACTGTGATAATGAGGCCGCTATTCAAATTGCCAAAAATCCAGTACAACATTCTAAAACCAAGAATATCGACATTAAAATTCATTTTATCAGGGACTGTTATAAACGTTCACTAATCCGGATGGAACAGGTCCCTACTGCTAATAATGTGGCAGATTTGTTCACTAAGCCATTTAACAAAGCTCGTTTTGATGTGCTTGTGGGTTTTCTGAAAATGATTGGTTTTGAGGATTAAGTTTTTTTTTTTAATTTTATTTATTTTCTTAATTCTTTAAATTTTTTAAGGTTTTTTTTGGTAGGATAAATTAAATTTGCGCATTTTATTTTATTTTATTTTTACTTTTTTATTTTATTTTATTCTCACCCATGCACAAATTTAGGGGGAGAAATAATCAAAAAAAATCCAAAAACAATAAAATTTTAAAAAAAATCCAAAAAGATTAAAAATACAGAAAATTAAAAAAATATATTGATGATAGTTATGTTTGCAGGTGTTGTGATGGGAAATGAAATTAGCAAGTGATAACGGGCAAGCTGAATCTACGTAACGTACCTAAGTTGAATCGTCTACGCTCTGTGCTCGATGCGCTGGGAGGCATGGAAATTTTTTAATGGACTTGAGTAGGAAGAGTTGAACTTAATGAATTTAAGGACTTGACAAACTTTGACCTAGTTAGATCCGTTTAGCCTAACATCACGACGCTCGGATAGGTTGAGCAGTGAGATATACATGGGAATCTACCGGCCACATTAAATAACACGTATCTAGAACTATGGATTCACTTTTCCTCGATGTGCAGATTCTGTCCTTAATTCTGGTTGGATGGGGTGACTGGGGAATTCCGATAAACTAGGTTTGTAGAAAGTTATTTTCTTTCTTTCTATCTGTTAGTCATATGTTGCCTCCTTTGGGTGATCGAGAGATCCAACCTGGACTGTAACATATGCAACTCTATCTCTCTGCATCTTCTATCTATGCAAGTCTTTCTATCTGTTAGTCATATACTGTCTCCTCTGCGTGACTCAAAATCCGACCTGGTACACAGTATATGCAACGTTCTCTTCACAATCCCTCTAAAACTTCAGTTAGTCATATGTTTCTTCCTTTGCGTGATTGGAAGAGATCCGAACTGGAGGTACAACATATGCATTCTAAATCTATCTTCTCTCTTAATAATTGTCTGCTCACCCGGTGTAAGAAGTATTTTAGAAGTCCTTGATGGCTGGGGCATGCCAGGAAGCGGGAAACACGTTCTAGTACAATTAAAATTGAACACATACAGGTTGTCTGTAAATCTCGCTGCTCAATTTAGCTGGACAACAATATCCCTAGTTGTAGTCAATTAAATGGTCATAAGAAAATTTTATTTAAGAATTAGGGCCAATCATGATAATAAAATTATAATCATATATATGAGTGTGTATCATGTCATTGGTAAATTGTCCAAATATTGTCACAAATTTTTCGTGTTTAAGTGGACCACAATACTGGCGATCGATTAGACGAAAATATGAAGATAAGGGTACCGACAAGTGGAATAAGGCTGTCCAATAACTTTGATCACAACATCACAAATTCACTCTCAGTAATTAAACTTTAAGTTGTATATTTTAGTTGGAGTTAATTTATTTTTAATTTTAATTTTAATTTTAATTTTATTTTATTTTGTTAACTGTTAAAATCTAACAATTATTTTTAATTTTAAAATTTGCAAAGTTAATTGTATTTTGTTTTATTTTATTTTATTTTTAATTTTATTTTTAATATTAATCCTCAAAAAGATTTGTTTTTAAATTTTTTGAAAAATATTGGACTGTGTTGGATCCTGCCTTATATTATCGGTTATCAAGTAAATGAAAAGGTGGTATAAAAGGGGGTTTACAGCTGGAATCTTTATCACTTTCTTGATTCCGGCCGCAAACTCTCTCATACTCTCTCTTCTCAGAAAAAAAATCATCGATTTTTGCGAAATTAATCTGATAGTTTTAAAGGTACTACGTTTTCGACCAGGAATATGCATCTCGCTCTGTGATTAACCTAGTTTTGAGACTGAAATCGACAAAAAATGAGTTTCGGAGTTTACGGTCGAAGCTTACGGTCGTAAGGTGTTTGCAGCCATAAACTCCCCAGATGACCATTAGCATACGGTCAAGGGTTTACGGCCGTAAACCCTCGTTGACCATAAACTTGGACTTTGACCAGATTTTCATTTTTAAATAAAAAAATCTATTAATTAATTATGGGTTTAACATTAATTAATTTAAAATACTATTTGTCTTACTTTTTGTGTTTCAATGCAGATAAGATGGCAACTTTAAAATTTGCAGATGTGCACAATCTAGTTATAATTCTCGTTGATCCTCCGGTGACTCATGGGGACTTCAAGTCGATGATTCACGGGTTACGGGAGTGCTGTCTAGCTTCTGCTATCCGAATGAACACGGTTGTATACCAGAAGATCATTCGGGGATTCTGGCAAACTGCCAAGATGATAGGGGACGATAATCGAGCTGTAACTATAAGTGCGATCGTTTAGGGATGCAAGATTGTTATTGATGAGACCTTTGTGAGAGATACTTTGCTGATAAATGACCTTCCGACCTTTCCCATAGAGATTGGTATTAGTGATGCTTAGAGAATTCTATGGAAGATGGGATACGAGGGCGATTCTCCACCAACTATGAAGAAACTTCTACCGCCTTATTGGAGATTTGTAGCCCACGTGTTCATGAGCTGTATCTCCGGCAGAAGGTCAGGTGCCGATGAGATATCCCTGAGAAACACTGGTGCAACTGTTTCTCTTGCTGCAGGGATAGGTTTCAACTTTTCTAGATTTATTGTGGACAAGTTTGTGGTGAACATTAACGTTACTACTCGGGATACTTTCCTAATGTATCCTCGATTTATTCAGCTATTCATCAACAAGCAGTTTCCTAATATGGTGAAGGATGGAGAAACAATGGATATGAAGTCTTTGGGTCCTCACACCATTGGACTCATTAAACAAAACCGAAAGGGGAAGGTGGTCTTTCAATGGTTATATCCTTTGGTCAAATTTGTAACACGTAAAATTTAAAACAATTTTTCACATTTTTAAACACATTTTATCAACACTTTTAAAAACAAAATCCCATTGTTTCAATACTTTGGTTCACAACATTATATTCCCAAGATCAAATACATAAAAATCCATGCGTGTGTACGAGTCATGTCGGCACCTTCCCGTGATCATCACTGGTACCTGAAACACATAACACATAACACTGTAAGCATAAAGCTTAGTGAGTTCCCCAAAATACCATACATAACACTGCTAGCCACTCAAGGCTATAACTCTGTGGGCCCGTGGGCCCTAACTCTGTGGACCCTCTGGTCCTAACTCTGTGAACCTTTCGGTTCTAACTCTGATATACTCTTATATACACATGATATAAACACATAAAAACAATGCAGTATAACACATCACATAATAGCATACGATAACTCTGGCACATAACTCTAATTACCACTCTAGGTAAAGTATAGTGAGAAGACTCACCTCAGATGTCCCGGTAAATCACTGACTCTGTAGAAATACGATCTAGCCTCCGCCTAAATACATAAAGTAATACTCTTATAAATATAACTCTCAAAACTATACTCTACTCTCTCTAAGCATCCTCAGATGGGTAAAAGACTATTTTACGCCTCCTTTGGCTCAAAGGCCCTCATTGTTGACCAAACCCTAAAAGTCAACCAAAGTCAACAGTCAAACTTTGACCCGACTCGGCGAGTGCACTTGGGCAACTCGGCGAGTCCACTTGTGTCCACCTAACCCTTTAGTCCCATTTAACACGTCGAGTCCCTTCCTTTACTCGATGAGTCCCCAGGTAAGAATCGCGGGGCTACCCCGACTCAACCCGCCGAGTCTCAAGAACAACTCGGCGAGTACATGCCGTGCACAAACTCCATTGACCTCTTGAGGTCAGATCTGTTCCTCAAATCCATAGATCTGTCCTTCCCAAGCATAATAATCACATAAAGTCCAGACCTTGACACTCATATATCATCTAGATGGTATCATTTGGTGATTTAGCCCTAAAAATGGCATCCTAAGCTCATAACTCCCAAGATAACTCATAAAGCTCCAAGGGTTAAGGTCTCTGGACCTCTTTGAGTCCAGATCCAAAGCATAAACTTGATAAGGGACCAATTGCTCCACATAAACATCCTCAAAGGAGGTTAAAAAACCCTAACTCTAAGTACCAATACCAAAACTGAAGAAGGTCCGAATAAATACCTCAAGTTGAAGTCTCTGAAGTCTGAAACTACTAGAATCACACCTCCTTCAGCCTCCTCTTGCTCTTGATCACTTTATTCTTGCTAAACCAAAGATAGAAAGATCAAATATGGCTTCTCCTTCCTCCCAAATGATCTATCTCACTTAGGGTGCTCTCAAGGGACTGGTAGCCGCAATGGAAGGCTAAGAGTGCCCTTAAATAGGCTCCAACCCCAGAGGATTAGGGTTTCATTAAACAGCATGGACTCGCCGAGTCCAACGCGAACTCAGATGATAAACCGCGACCCTACTCGGCGAGTCTAAGCATCAACTCGCCGAGTTCCTTCACAATTTTCAAAAATAAATTACTAGAATAATATACCTGGGATTCCGGATGTTACAATTCTCCCCCACTAGAATCAGACTTCGCCCTCAAACTCTCATTCTGCAAACAACTCTGGATGCTGCTCACGCATCTCACGCTCCGGCTCCCAAGTCAGCTCTGACCCTTTCCTATGCTGCCACTATACCTGCACCAGAGGCACTTCCTTGTTCCTCAGAACCTTGACCTTCCGATCCCTAATTGCCACCGGTCTCTCAACATAGTTCAGGCCTACATCCACCTGAATATCCTCTAACGGTACCACTGCCGACTCGTCGGCTATACACTTTCTCAACTGTGACACGTGAAAAGTGTCGTGAATCTGCCCCAACTCCGCAGGTAGCTCCAAACGGTAGGGTACCATGCCTACCCTCGTGATTACCCTGAAAGGTCCAATATATCGAGGCCCTAACTTGCCCCTCTTCCTAAATCGGATCACTCTTTTCCAAGGAGAGACCTTCAAGAGTACAAAGTCACCGACCTGAAACTCGAGCTCGGACCGACGTCTGTCCGCATAACTCTTCTGATGACTCTGAGCGGTCAACAACCTCTACCTGACTTGCTATATCTGCTTAGTCATCTGAAGCATGATCTTCGTACTTCCCATTACGCGTTGTCCCACCTCTCCCCAGCAAATGGGGGTCCGACACCTCCTCCCATACAACAGCTCAAAGGATGGCATACCAATGCTTGAATGATGGTTGTTGTTGTATGAAAACTTTGCCAAGGGAAAATATGTGTCCCAACTCCCACCAAAATCCAAAACACATGCTCGGAGCATATCCTCAAGTGTCTGAATTGTCCACTCTCTCTGCCCGTCAGTATGTGGGTGATATGCGGTACTAAAATGAAACCGCGTACCAAACTCCTCATGAAATTTTTTCCAGAACCTGGAAGTGAAACGCACGTCTCGGTCTGAGACAATCGAGATCGGAACTCCATGTCGCGAGACTACCTTTCTCACATACAAATCTGCCAGTTTCTCCGCAGAAGAGCTCTCACTAATGGCAAGGAAGTGAGCGCTCTACGTCCACCGGTCTATAATCACCCAAATTGCATCGACACACCTCACATTCCTTGGAAATTTGGTGATAAAGTCCATAGCAATCTGTTCCCACTTCCACTCGGGAACCTCTAACGGTTGCAGTGATGTTGTTATCCCAGCAACAGAGACAATGGAACAGGAAGACGCTTTTGATTCAACCCCCGTTTCTCAAGCACAAGTGGTTGGTTCTTCAATTCCTACGGCGACGGTGTCAGGGATTCCTCCCCTTGACAGTGCATTGCCTATATCTGAACCACTTGAAGATGAGCAACAAATAGACCAGGTTGTGCAACCTCCAGCAAAAAGAAGAAGAAGAGATCCTAGGGTTGGGCTTTTGGACTCTGGCCTTTCTCAAGGCGTGCCTACTCCTCCAACTACTAATCTGACTATCGTAACCGCAGAACCATTCAGTGAAGGCCCCAGTACTGTTTTTGAAACCGGTGGCTCTTCTATACTACCAGGGTTCTCTCCCCCATGGGCAGATATTGAAGAAGCTTCAATTCGTTTGGCTCAGTTTTTGGCTGAAGAGCAAACCACTGCTATTACTTCTAAGGCGAAAGGGATCGTTTTTAATGAGGGTTAGTCTATAGATGAAGATTTTGTAATCAACGAACTTCAGAAAAGGGTCAATGTGCTTGATTATAAAAACATTGAGCTTAGCTTCTAGGTTGAAGATCTTCTAAGTGAAAATACAAATCTAAAGATTCAAGTCTCTGATCTCAAAGAAGATGGAGTTATCAAAACCAAGCAAATTTCTGAGCTGCAAGCTCACTTCAATCTTTTGACCTCCAGGTACTTTGATCTGAAGAAGAAACTAGAAGAAGATTTTGGTGTTAAGTATAAGACTACTGTTGATGAACATAGAATTAATCTTCACTCTGAGGCTCACCCCATCGTTGTGCCGACTGTTGATACCTCACGGGTTGTGAATCGCTTCAAAGAAGAACCTACTCATGCTCCTCACATTGCAAAGGTAATCAGAGACAGACAAGCTGAAGCCACTGAGAAGGGACAACTCTTATTCAAGAGGAGTTCCGATACAAATGCACCTGGGAACAAACCCACAATCACCGTAACAGATCTCGAGGCCGCAAGGTTTAGAGACACATACGGTGATAGGTCAGGAATTATTTCTTGGGGTTTTCATGATCCCTTGAAAATTTGGATTGTAAGGAGCAAGAGTAGTAATACAGAGCTCTACAAGGACAATCATGACTTCAATTCTTGGACCAGAGTAGATCTTTCGGAGCTATCTCAATCTCCCTTCTCAAATCCAACAAACAACCAACAAGAAGCCAACTTCAAACATTTCCTTATAGACCAAGTGAAGAAGGGATTCCCATCGATGAAAAATGTTGAATCTGTGATAAAATACTATCCATATGTCATTGACCCTAAAACTAGTTATCCCCTCCAAGTGGTGATGTGGCCTGCTACAAAACAGGTCAAACAAATTCTAGTGCTTCAGAGCTATCTGAATGGATCCTTGAATTCAATGCTTTACTGAGTATTTGATGAGACAACAACATTTGCTGTCATCAAACTTAAAGAAGGATGCATTCCTCTATACGACAGAAGGGATATTTTCCAGTTCAGAAAATGGGACATTCATCACTTGAGCAATTTTCAAATTCAAGTTGCTGAGGAGATTTTTGAGTCAGCTTCAAAAGAGTACACTGCGACGGTTGCCAAGATTATTAATAAGAGAATGTGGAATGGAGCCATGAGATTGGATGATGTAATGATCGTGAACAAAGGTTGACCTAAAGCTATCACCAAACCAAGGGGGAGATTGAAGGGTCTAATTAATGGTTTGGTCTAGGCTTTCTATGTAATAGGTCCTTTTGGTTATTTGATAGCTTATTATAGTTTTCTTGGAGTTTACGGTTGTCTGTAAGGAGATTACGTAAGCTGTTTACGGCCGTAAACCCAGGACCGGCCCAATATTGTATAAATAGGGGTTTGCTAGGTCTTTTGTGGTTGTTGATGCCTTGGTATTCTCAGCTCCTGTAACCGCAAGTTGTACCAGACGTGATTCTAATAGAAAAGCGTGTGCAAGTTTGTTTGTTCATTATTCTACTCGTTCTTAATTGATTTACTGATTGTTTTTGTTATTTGATCACTAGTAATATCCGTTTTAGGACCTTACAGTGTGATACTTGTATGTGCCTGGTAGGGAGGTAAGTGTGGGCGAGGTCTCGTATCTCATCACTAGCAGAGTATGGACGGGGTTCAACATCTAATTAGTAGCAGTACAAGGGTGAGGCCCGAGATAGGAGGAAGGTGAGTATGGGTGGGGGTCCGTATCCCACTAACAGCAGGAGCTTGGACAGGGTTCCATGGCTCACCAGTAGCAGGATAGGGGCATGGCCCAATACAGTCGAGGCCTTAGGACATGAATACAGTATGATATGTTCAGTTTATGTGTTATGTGCTAGGGTTATATGCCCGTATGTGTTTAGCGGGCGGGACCCAGAGACACGCGGGGCCTAAGAGAAACATATATGTATACCGAGCGGGGCTTGAAGCCAGGCGGGGCCTGGGATCGGGCAGGGCTCGATGTAGTGGGTGAGGCCTGAAGTAGCAAGCGTGGCCCAGTGCTTATAGTATGTGATTATGCATGGTATGTGGTAGGTTAGGGAACTCACTAAGCTTCGTGCTTACGATTTTCAGTTTTGGTTTCAGGTACTTGCGTTAGCGGATGGAAGACCTTGGGTTGATTGCATCGCACACACCAAGGAGTTTTAGCCTGGGATGTTTACTCTGATAAAATAAAATAATGTTTATACATGAATATTTTATGTGATATGTTTTATACGAATGATTGACACTTGTGGTTTAACTATTAAATTAAAAATGAAATTTTTGGTCATGATTTTTGGGTCGTTACAATTGTTCAAAAGAGTGGTTCATGACCCATTGAGTTCTTCTTATGGGTTTACGGCCCAAAATGGTGAAGGAATTGGGTTTATGGCCCAATAGGACTTATGAACCCATTTACGACCCATTAAGGCCCATGATGACTAGGTGAGACATTTTAGGCCCAATAAGGTCCATGAGAAGTCTGATAACCCAAAATGCTATAATTTCATGTATATGGGTCTATTTAAGGTCCAAATAAGGTTCCTCGACCCAAAATAGTCAAATTGAGAGTTTACTGGCCCATTAGGCCGAACATGAGGATCCTGGTCCATTTTGAGTTTGAACCGGGTTATTAGGGTTTCAAACCCATTGTTGAGTATATGAGATGTATTAAGCTAGGTTTGGACTTCACTCAGGAGTTTTGATTTAATTGGATGTTTTTGATCGGGCATAGAATATGATATCCGCTTAGATTACAAGTCTTACAAGAGTTGATGGTTAAATGAAAAAAGATTTTCCTAGCTAAAAATGCTAGTTGTGGCGCTTACATCATACCCGGTCTCCAACGTCCTACCATTTCCTGATTCCAATCATGTTGTGGCCCTCCCACACCCTTGCGAACTGAACCAACCTAGCCTAAACCATCTGAAGAAATCTGTGAGCAAATCATAGATTTTCCACACTCTCACTGCTTCACAGGGACCAATGAATGCTATGGGGCACCTACTAGTCTTACAATAATCTCACACTAATTGTCTACTAGTGAATGTTAAGGGATACCCCATAGTCTTACAACACTTCCACTTTGCCTCAGCCACCGCCCATGGTATTACTGCTAATCTATCAATATGAACACATCCATAGTCGATCATGTACTCGACTAAACACCTAAGCTGAACTCGAGTCATAACTGCAATCCCAACCTGGGTCCACCAAAAGCCTATTATCCATCACCAAGAAGGTTCTAACCAATAGTTGGTAGGTTTCCAGAACTCCCAACTCGCACATTCCACGATCCAGACGACCATTTGGGCCGCCTTCCTCCCTGACGGGGATGCGAAACTTGGCCTAGTTTCATGCATGCTTCTGTTCCTGAATACCTAAAAGGTTCTCCCCTAATTTGATTCGACTAAGCTCTTACACAACACAATATTTGAAGGATTCTTAATCTCTCTTATCCTTCAATAATCGAACTGCTGACAACCTGCGCTTACCAATGCTAACGATCCATCACTAGCCAAACTCAAAAGACCACATAACTCTTGAAGACCATATGAAAACTCCCTGAATCCCAAACTGATAACCCCAGAAGTTATAAATGATACAACACTCATATCTTGAAGTCCAAAGAACAAATGCTCAAACAAAAACCTCAACAATATACCACTTGCCTTGGCATCCCCAAGAGCCAACCAAGCACAAATGCAAAAACCACCAAATCCTAACGATACTGGAGCAGTTACCGGTTGAATCTTAACCATAAACCTTCTACACAAATCCTCTGAACTGATCTCGACCAAAAACCAGAATAACAACCGAACACTTTGGAATCTACTACACGAGATACAACCCCTTACTAACCCACTAATGATTCATGGCATGCAAATGGTATATAACAATTCTTGAAGATATAACCCAAACATGAACAGAGAATTAAACCAAATATAACTCTTACCCAAACTGATGCTAGATTCCAAAAAACATTAATACTGATAAAATTTGAAAGTAAAGCAAAAGATAACATATCCGTAATGTCGTCTACTGGAGTCCTGATCTCCCCTAGCTGATACTGCAATGCCCGACTCCTTTCTGTTAGGGCTCCTGCCCTACCCTCTCTTCCATTGGTGATCCTCAAATTAGTCACTGTCCCTCCTCACATAAAGGGAAAGATCTAGCAATCTTAGCTCATAGAGTGGATCAAACTCACAAGGATGACTCAAAACCCAAAAATAAGCACAAATCTAGCCCTAAACCTATGAAGCATAACAAGAAGCCAAGGTATGAACTTGATACCTTAAATGAGCTGGAAATGAAGCCAAGAGTCTGGATCTATAAGTCTTCCTTTGAACCACAAGCTAGCACCAAACACCTTTTCCTTGAAAATGAGAAAAAGCAAACCAAAATGCACACTTAGATCTCACAAACACTCAATGAGAGGTGAGGGTTTCCAAAATGAGGCTAGAAGTTAGTGGAGGCTAAGAAATGAAAGAGCCTTGAGCTTATAAGGGTGTTTAAATAGTGTATAAACCCTAAAATTTAGGGTTTGGTACTCTGCCAATTACGGTGGACATACCCCATCTTATAGTGGGCGTACCCACCCAGGCACGCACTAACTTACCATGCACACATGGGACCAATTTGAATTTTTTTCCATTAGGGTCCATTTCTGTCAATATTTCAAATTGCCCTAACTTCCTCTCGTTTCCAGCGAACCTTATATCGATAGAAAGGTGTCGATAAGCCCTACACTTCTAACAATTCACCATAGCCTTAAAAATTCCCAAACAAAAACCTAAAATTCATAATAGATCGAGTTATCAAATTACGATTAAACCTTTGGGCTCCGAAAACACAATCGGACACTTAGATCACTTAAACCATAACACCCACATCCGAAAAAGGCCAAATCCTTTCTTCCCCAAGGCCCTACGCCTCAAGACAAATGAATACTGGGTTGCAGCCCTGAATAATGAAGCATATCCAAAACCAAATGTTACAATTTAAATGGTGTAATCTTTAGTTAATTTTTTTTATTTTAAATGTGTTAATACAAGTTTAACCAATTTATGTAGTAGGTTGGGTCGGAAGCTACATAAACAGGTCAAAACGATGACAATCCATTTATCAAAAATGGTGGGTTGAGTTGGAAATATAAACTCATTTAAATAAACAGGTTATGTTGGGTTGAAAACTTCAACCCAATTAATAAATGGGTTGAACCTGAACCCAACACAGGTCGACCCATTGCCAGCTCTATGTTTAATAGGGATATAAATGAAATTAAACTTTTTTTTTTGAAAAAATAAACTTAATTTTATTTTCAAAAAATAACATTTGAAAAAAAATAGTTTCAACCAATTCTTTTTTGGAAAATAAAAGTTAAGGTTTCTCTATGCAAAAATGATGTAAAACTAAAATATTAACGGTAACCCGTTAAAAGAGTCAAATCATAGAAAAGGAAAATATAAAGGATATTTTGAAGGGAATTTGACTTATTAAGGTAACTAAGTATTTCGTATGTTCACATATGGGGAATATTTTTTTTTTACTCATTTACCCAACTAACTTTTTTCATCCGTTCGCAAATAACCAACATTACCGACTATTACCTGTTTTAGTCGGTTGCATTGATTTAGCTTAGTTAAAACACATTACGTGGAATCTTACGTGGCCATTACACCCCTTTTTCATTTAATTGGGGTTTGTCATCATCAGTTTGGGACAAGCTCTAAAAACACACCCCGATTACCTTCTTCTGTGAGAAATCAATTGATACAGTAAATCAACGATTAGGGTTTAGAATTGAAGGTACGAGTTGAATTCGACTGTTAACATGGCATCCTCATCTATAGGTATGTATGTATCTGTAGATTTTCATTACAATGGAATGTTTTCACCAAACTCATTGGTGTACTTAGGCCCCGTAAAAGCAAGTGTACGCAAAGTGGATTTTGGTGGATTTACGTATAAAGAGTTTCTTTTGTGGCATACGAAATTGACTAAAGGAGCATGTGATAATGTGTACTACTATATTATAAAGGAAAGTTTGTGTAAAATTGAACATACGAAATACTTAATACTTAGTTACCTTCATAAGTCAATTTCCCTTCAAAATATCCTTTATATTTTCCTTTTCTATGATTTGACTCTTTTAATGGGTTACCGTTAATATTTCAGTTTTACATCATTTTTGTACAGAGAAACCTTAACTTTTATTTTCCAAAAAAGAATTGGTTGAAACTATTTTTTTCAAATGTTATTTACCCAACTAACTTTTTTCATCTGTTCGCAAATAACCAACATTACCAGCTATTACCTGTTTTAGCCGGTTGCATTGATTTAGCTCAGTTAAAACACATTACGTGGAATCTTATGTGGCCATTACAACCCTTTTTCATTTAATTGGGGTATGTCATCATCAGCTTGGGAAAAGCTATAAAAACACACCCCGATTACCTTCTTCTCTGAGAAATCAATTGATATAGTAAATCAACGATTAGGGTTTGGAATTGAAGGTACGAGTTGAATTCGACTGTTAACATGGCATCCTCATCTATAGGTATGTATGTATCTGTAGATTTTCATTACAATAGAATGTTTTCACCAAACTCATTGGTGTACTTAGGCCCCGTAAAAGCAAGTGTACGCGAAGTGGATTTTGGTGGATTTACGTATAAAGAGTTTCTTTTGTGGCATACGAAATTAACTAAAGGAGCATGTGATAATGTGTACTACTATATTATAAAGGAAAGTTTGTGTGAAGTAGTATGCCCACGTATGCCAGTGTAGCATCAAAGATCCCCAATGCATGCATGGCGAAGTAGTATGCCCAGCGTAAAGCGCTTAACGCCCAACGTACGCGTTGTTGTTGACTTTTATGACTTTAAGGGTTTGGTCAAACTATAGACTATAGAGGCCATGGAAGGGTAAAATGGTCTTTTATCCTTCTGAGAATTAGTAGTGGGTTTAGCCTAACATCTTTGAGGGTCGTTTATTGATTAGAGATATTTATGGTATATGTTAGGCGGAGGCTAGACCGGTGGTTCGAGTACGAGACATATTTGATTTACTTACGAGGTGAGTTTTCTCACTATACTTACCATGAGTGGTATCATTGTGTGACCGAATGGTCTTGTATGCTTATATTGAGAATTGTGATATTATGCATTATTTCTTTGTGATTTATGATGTATATTATCCCGAGCTTTATTGAGCTAGCACTGGAGGGTCCAACCCTAGTTGTGGGACCATAGGGTTCCCACTGAGACACATTGAACGGAAGGTCTCTATCGAGATAAAGCCATGAGAGGATAATGTGATGTGTTGGTATTTTGGGGAACTCACTAAGCTTTGTGTGTACCGTGTTATGTGTTATGTATTTTAGGTACTTCTCAGGATCACGGGAAGGCGTCGACTTGATTGTACACACGAGATGGAGTTATGTTTTTGAGGATCCTAGATTATTATTCAAACAATTATGGATTTGTGTTTTTGATAATTGACACTTTGAGGTTTTTGTGAAACGTGTTAATGAGAATTATGTGATTTAAAAATTGAAAATTTTGTTTGGAAATTTACGGTGTTAAAAGTTGGTATCAGAACCTTGGTTTGAGGGATTCAAATGTACTTTGGGGTATGTCTGGACTCAAATTGAGGAATTGAGAAATTGTTTGTAAAAATAAATTATTTTCTAAAACAAGTAAGAGTTTTAAAAGAGAAAACGAGACAAAGCAGTGTGTACAATCAGCCATAGCCCGAACGGTGATTTCCCAAAATACCCTTATTTGTTATTATTATGAGATATTAGGGATGCATGCTAGAGGATAGGCTAGGTATTTCATAATTTAGGGCTAGAGTTTCCTGATTTGTGATGCCTTAGCCTAGGAGATGTTATCGATATTTTCCTTGAGTATGTGCTGAGCGGGAGTATCTAGTGAGAATCTCATAGAAAGAGTTCTGATTCGAGGGATAATCTAAAAAAGATACCTAGATGGGAACACGAGGAACCTACTGAGAGAGTAGTCTAATATTCATGAGAGATAGAGTACTTGTGAATTAGGATCCTAAGAGGAGGACTTGGGGTGACTACGGGTTGGTGTGGAAGGTAGTATTGGGACCGTACTACTGAAAGCACCGGATCTGTATGCGACCCAAGGAAGAATCCTTAGGATAATAAGGAGAATGTAGTGACGGGAAATCGAGTGTGAGTATGCTCGAATGAGTCTCTGATGATTTTTCGTGTTGTGTTTCAGAGACATCATGGTGGGTACACGCCACAACCCCGAGAGCAGTAGTGCCAATGACGAGGAGATGCGCAGGATCATTCATGAGGAGGTGGCCGCAACTATCAGAGAGGCCATACCAGAGATGTTCGAGTCTATTAAGAGCATGATGATTGAGATATTTTATGAGTGATACGATGTTGTTACGGAGATTGTTGCTGCTGCTAGGCCACATGGAGGTGACTCGTTGTTGTTCCAGGAGTTCAGCAACATGAAGGCAACAAAGTTTGATGGAACGCAAGGCCCGATTGCTGCCATGAGATTTATATCCGACATTGAGGGATGTTTCTATACGTGTTTGTGCCCAGATTACTTGAGAGTTCGGTTTGCATTGAATGAGCTTCGCTTGGGAGCGAAGGGATGATGGAAATTTGTGACTACTAGTTTCACTCCTCCAGACCATGTTGCAGTGTCATCGGAGAGGTATACACAATTATTTCGAGACGAGTATGTTCCCCCGATAGAGAGGGAACGGTTAGCCCAAGACTTTCTGTCTATTAAGCAGAAGACAAAAAAATGTGACCATGATTACAAGGATGTTCCATCAGAGGGCGTTGTTTTGCCCTGAGCATGTGTCTACTGAGAAGGAATGTGTGAGTCGATATCTGAGCATACTGAAGAGGGATATACAGGAGTTCGTGGCGAACTCGTCATACCGTGCATTGGATGAGCTTTAGACCAATGTCAGGAGGAGGGAGATTGAGCTAGAGTTGCAGACTAAAGAGGATGGGAAGTCTTGGGGTAGAGAGACAGGAGACCAGTATAGTCGTAACTGACGACGAAGCGGGCAAAGCCTGTTGATACAAGAATGGGAGGCCATAAGGGGCGCACTTGTGGCAAGTGTGGAAAAATTCATGAGGGGTCTTGTCGATTAGGGATTTTCTACAAATATAGCAAGGAGGGGAATATGCCGAAGGACTGCCCTAAGGGATTTTTAGTTTGCTTTCATTGTAACCACACCGGCCATCGGAAGACCGAGTGCCCTCAACTCAATCAGGGATTAGCCTAGAATTCTACTCTTGTTGTCTTGTGAGTTACTGATGGTCGGCCGATGAAGGCTGAGGCTCCGAGGGCTCGCGGGAGAGCTTTCCAGTTGACTGCAGAGGAGGTCCACACAGCGCCTGATGTTATTGCTGGTATGTTTCTCTTTATTTATATTATTTTGAGATCTGTTGTGCTTATATCGTGTTGTATATAGGTACTTTTATTGTGATTTCTGTGCATACTTTGGTGTTATTTGACTCGGGCGCGAGTCGGTCTTGTGTGTCCTTATCCTTTAGTCGTCAGATTAGTGTCAGATGTGAGGCATTGAGTCGACCTTTGAGGGTTTATATAGCCGACGAGCATGCGGTTTTTGCCACCGATGTATTCCGGGGGTGTATATTGGAGATTTTTGGTGTTGAGTTCCCAATAGATCTGGTAGTGATATCGATGGGTGATCTCTGTGTCATATTGGGCATGGATTTGTTGACCCGGTTTGGAGCTGTGATTGACTATGGGCATCAGATGGTGACCATACGAGACCCTAGTTGGGGAGTGATTATTGTGTATGGCGAGGGGACCAGATTAGGATCAACGTTCTGTTATGTCACCAGGGTGAGGCAGAGTTTACAGTAGGGGTGTATGGGATATTTAGCATATGTGAGGGATACAAGAGTTGCCAGCGAGAGGCCGAGTTTTATCTTTGATGTTCTGATTGTGTGTGAGTTCCCAAATGTTTTCCCCGAGGATTTATCGGGTGTTCCTCTCGAGAGGCAGGTGGAGTTCCGAATCGATTTGGTTCAGGGTGCAACGCCTATTGCCAAGGCACCTTATTAGACCGCCTGAGATGCAAAAGTTGTCCTCGCAGCTCCAGGAGCTGCTGGGGAAGGGTTTTATTAGACCGAGTAGCTCACCATGGGGAGCGTCAATCCTTTTTGTCAAGAAGAAGGATGGGTCACACCAGATGTGTATCGACTACCGAGAGTTGAACAAGTTTACGGTCAAGACCGTTTTCCACCACCGAGGATCGGTGATTTATTCGATCAGTTGCAGGGGGCGTCTTGGTTTTCCAAGATTTACTTGACATCTGGGTATCATGAGATAAGAGTTTTCGAGGAGGATATTCGAAAGACGGCCTTTAGGACTCGTTATGGGAAATTACGAGTTTGTGGTGATGCCTTTCAAACTCACCAACGCACCGGAGATTTATTCGAGATTTCTCCTGTTGGATTGGTGTCTAAGTCCATAACTATTTTGGTATATACTTGACCCGATTATGATTATGGTCCTTTTGGGTTGCCTTCACCACAACAACTTGTAGGATGAATTATGGAAAGAGAAAGGTTAATTATGATTTATTAATATATTATGAGAATAATATATTAAAGGAGAAATCATATAGTTTAATTAATATTAATCAATAATTAATTAAGAATTAATTTTGTGGCTAAAAGAGATTAATTAAACTTAGGGGACTGGATTTGTAATTATAAGATAATTGTAATTGGGCTATGGATCACCTAATAATATAGGTTGGACGAATTCTATGGGAGGCCCATAAGGAATTCGTCCACAGGATATAATTAAAGGAGTCTATGGGCTGCTTAGGGCCTAAGCAGTCAGATTAGGGTTTCCTAAGTGCAAAACCCTAATAGCCTAAGTATATAAAAACCCCTAAGGCCCCACAAACATGGCTAACACTTATGAATGGTTTCCTGGACGTTTTTTGCTACCTCCTTTCTTCTCTTCTTCGTCCAGTTGCTTACTGGTGTTTGTGATTACATTAGAGGTTCAACACTTGAGGCACTAAGATTTCTGAAGCCAATTACAAGAAGGATTAGATTATTATTTCTATATAACAATCAAAGGTTAGATCTAAACCCTATTTTATGTTAATATGATTAATTGTATGCTAGATCTAGGGTTTGAGAGCTTTGGATGATTATTGCATGTACAATTAGATAAACCTAGATCCAAAGTTTAGGGTTTTGCATGTGCACCATAGGATTAATGTAGTGCTCAAAACCCATCAGTGGTGTCAGAGCCTAGGGTGTTTTTCTAATGTATTTGATGAAAAGGGTAAATTTTCGAAGCTGGAAAAAATTCTTTTTTTGGACTCTGACCAGGCTCACGACGTGAGCATAGCTGTTTGCTTGATTTCAATTTTTCTGCCTTATTTTGTTGAGGATAATTGCCATAAATAGCTTTATTCAAATAAAAATCAGATTTTTTGTTATAGTAATTGATATCCTAATCAAATTAATGGATAATTATCAAGATTAAGATAATTATTTGTTTTATTAGATAAAAATTGATTATTTGTAATTTTGATTTGCATTATCTTGTGAAAAAATAAATTTAGGTCAAATTTAGTTAATTCAAATTATTTGTAATTTGATCTTAGATAGTTTTGAAAAGTTTCAAAAACTTGCCCTCAAGTTTTGGAATTTAAATTTTGATTAAAAGTACAATTTTGAAATATTTAAATTCTAAACCCTAATGTTTTGAAAAAGTTCAAAACTTGCGCTCAAGTTTTGGAATTTAAATTTTGATTAATAGTTAATTATGTAATATTTAAAGTCTAAAAATTAGTAATTTTTAAAAAAGTTCAAATTACACCCTTATGGTTTTATTAATTAATTAAGGTATATAATTAAAGGAGATTTAATAAACCCATAAAGTTTTGGTTTACATTTAATTAAATTAAAAGTATAATTTATTAAATTAGACCACCAAGTATTTTAAAAGTGTAAAATACACCATATACTATATATAACATTAAAAGTCTAATATTATATATATATATATATATATATATATATATATATATATATATATATATATATATATATATATATGTATGAGTAAACAATCAGTCTTACCGTTAGTAGACCTCATTCACGAAGTTGGTCTATAAGGGGTGTTTAAGGAAATTGCTTATAAAATAACGATTGAATGGGTATCCACTCTTATTCACCGCACTCCTGACAAATGGATAGTCCTTAGCCGAACGGGTAGGATAGGATGAAACATTCCATTATAAGTATAACGAAGTACAAAGTAACTACATGCTTTTACAAATTCCCAAATTCTAGTTACTTTAGGCAAAATGTGAAATTGTATGCTAATCCATTGAATTACACTTCGTACCCTTGTTAAACGTTAGTGGATCATGCGTGGTTAATCGTCACACTAATTTGGGATTGACATTGGTGGCGAAGGGTGGCTCGATGTTTATCATAGATCAATGGAGCATGTGTGGCTAACCGGTACATTGATTAGGTGATAGTAGCATTAAGTGCACCATGTAGATTCATATGGTTATTCACACCTTGTTTGTGATCCTCGACATCCCAGTCGCAAACTTGAAGGGCATAATCGAGATTAAACATGCCATTGAAAAGTTCAATGAATCTCAAAAGATCTAGGAGTTTCAATTCATTTAAAACTTAAACCTCATTTTCGTTTTTCATGGTGGAAATTGGTAAATCGTCATTTACCTACCTTCAAATATTTTGCAACTAGATTACGACATCCCTCTTCTAGGTTGTAGAGTATTGTGTTGGATCCTAGCCATAATGACTCATTTGGGTGTTTTATTAAGGACTCAATCAACTTGACTTGATTTTTCACCCGTTTTGTAGATGTCTGGTTATGGAAATCATGGTCTTCCTGAATCCTTTGAAGATGATACTCCACGATATGATCAAGGAACAAGAGATCATGCTTCACTTCCTCCACCTCTTCCAATTTTTCTCCCTAACCCACAAGTTCAAAGGCTTTAAAAGTTCAAGCTCACTCAAGCCCTATTAGCAAGTAAGCACGAAGATGGAAAGTCTATGTGTGCACACATCTTAGAGATGAAGTCACACATTGACAGGTTGGGTATGCTAGGTGTTGTCATCCCCAAGGAGCTGGCTGTAGACTGGGTTCTTAAGTCACTTCCTGAATCATATAGTGAGTTCGTTAGAGAGTACTATATGATGGACCATGACGTGACCCTCATTGATTTAACCTATTTGCTTATAGTTGCTGAATCAACAATGATTTGGCGTGCTAATCAAGCAAATTTGTCTGGTGAATCAAACTCCCAAACTTCAATGGACATTGAAAATGGTGACATTGGAAATCCAGAAAAGGTAAATTCTGAGATAGTTCCTTGTGCCATTCCAAAAGATTTCATTTGCTTTTATTGCCAAGAGAAGGGGCATTGGAGACGAAGCTGCCCCATTTACCTGAGAGATCTGACAGATGGGAGAGTCAAGACGTATGGCTCTACTTCAGGTAAAATCCATTAACTAACTCTATAAGTTCGTATTCTTTGATTCTTAATACATGATGTGATAAGATTACATTTTGATGTTTTGCAGGATCGAAGAAAAGAAAGGAAGCTTAAGGAAGAAGCAAGCTGAATCTGATCGTAAAGAAATGGTTTTCGATCGCATGGATTCTGTGACAACCGTTAATTTCCAGTCAAGTCAAATTCAACTAAAGTCAACAAGTCAAACCGTTCAACTCATCTAACCCTATATGCTAGGGTTTTCATTATGTTTCTTATTGAACAACTCGCACTTTTTATACAAAGTATCACTTAGAGTTTTCACGTGTTCGGGAACTCGAAACCCTAATCAGGGCAAGTGATGAAACTACTCGATAAAACATTATTCCTTAACCCTCGGGGGCATATGAAAATCATAAATAGACTTAACGAGGTTTACGAACCTTGAGTTATAGAACCAAACACTCAAAGAGGTCACAAAAGAAGTCTCTCTCAATCTCTTCCTCTCTAACTCTCCCAAATCTCTCTCTGTATGAGAAATATCTTCAAGAATGTGAAATCTCTCCCAAATCTTTCTCTGTATGAGAAATCTCTTCAAGAATGTAAAATCTCTCCCAAATCTCTCTAAGTATGTCAAACCTCTCCCAAATCTCTCTCAAAAGTTCCCGTAACTTTTCGTAATCTTTTGGGCCATCCCGACCCTTAACCGGGTCAAATATCGCTTAAAACGGGGCTAGAACGGGGAAAATACCCTAAAAGACCCGAAACCCCTTCATAGGACCGAAGCCTCTTAGAGGCCGAACCCTCTTGGACCGGAAGCAACATGGACCGAGGCTCTTAGGTAGCTGCAGCCGTCAAGCCCGCAGCCACCGAGTCGAAGCTGCCGAACCCGGAACCAAGCCCCGCTTCAATCTCGCCTTCGGATCGCAGCTTACCCCTTCCCCCTCGCATCTGCACTAGCAGCCAAATCACTACGGTTTTAGGCTATTGAGGCCGAGGCCTCGCCCAGATTTCGGAATTTTCCACCTTTTACCCGGTTTTCAACCACGACTCAGTTTTAAGCCCGTTTTTAATTATTTTAACGGAGGATTTTCACCCAAAATTTTATTTTAACATATTAAGACCCATATGTCTTAATTAATCAGGTTTTTGATGCAAATGTTATCCAATAATTATTTGTTGGAGTAATTAAGGTGGAGTGTTGACCTTGCTTTACTTTATGACACAAGCAACCACGCCCCTCACCCACTCTATGGCAGCCACTCCTTCCACCATACCTTAGTCATGTCAAGGTACTTTCTCAACATTTTTCCAGCCATTCTCACGTTTTAGAGCTGGAACAACTCTCTCTCTCTCTCTCTCTCTCTCTCTCTCTCCTCATTCTCACTCACTTCTCTCATTTCCACCAAAGATTAAACCTACTTTTCTCTCAAATTCTCTCACACAAATTCGAGATTTCCAAGGTGTTTTCCATCTTTTCTCCTTCATTTGGAAAGAATCATCACCCGCCTTATGGTTATTACATTTCCATTTACTCAAATCATTAATTCCTTACACAAACTCCATCAATAGGGTGTTAGATTCTCGAATCTTCAAGCAATCCTTCAAGTATTCTTGAGTTGAACACTTCTCTCCTTCAACATCCATCCACTGAAATCACACAAGGTGAGTTCATACCCATATATTCTTACGTTTTCTTAAGTTTAAAGGGGGGGGAATACAATTTAAAACACCAAGAACATAAGTAAACTTATCCAACAGCTTTCATCAGAAAAGTTTAACTCCATTCACGGACTGTTTTGGTCAACTTAAACATTTTAGTTTTGAAAACTATATTAGGCGCAAGTAGTTCAGTTTTATACCTTTAAAATGACTACTTGCACATCTCCATAAGATTTTTCTACAATTTATGGTGATTTTTACAAAACTGCCTGTCATTTCAAGAGAAAATCCGGACCATTCTGTGATTTTGGACCTTTTCACACAAGTTGGAGGTCACTAAAAATCATAATAAAATTTATGAACAAACTAGACTCATTTCCCAAATTCTCAGAATTTACAGATTCTGATTTGGACCTTTGATGATTTTTCTATAAACTTTGTAAGAACGGTAATAGAAATGTTAACACTAGAAAAATGATATCAACTTCATTTGCACCTTGTAACTTGTTGAGCAAGGTGTGTATCATTATATGAATATATGTTATTACATTACATGTCATTTCGTCTTGGTGTATTGACATACATTAGAAAACAAATCGATTTTTACCTTCATAAGTATGGTAATTAATTAGTTGTTATATTACATGTTATTTCACCTTAGTAAAAGGTGTGTGTGTCTCTCTCTCTCTCTCTCTCTCTATATATATATATATATATATATATATATATATATATATATATATATATATCGGTAAACAAAAGGGTTTTTACCTTCACAAATATAGTAGTTATTCATAATAAACAAAGTTATAACTATTACATTTAAGCATTTTGAGAAACTATAATAGGTATAGTTTATGATCCATTTAGTATTCGAACTCGTTAAAAAAGGTTTATTCATAAGTGGGGTACAACTATAAGTGCCGGTTTATTCATTAAGTGGGGTAAAACAATAAAGTGTCAGGTTATTCATATAAATGGGGTACGAATACAAAGTACCAGGTTTTCACGTTATCATTGAAATATGTAGTACTTGAAACCATGTAATTTTTTTCTAATTATATTTATGATTGGTTGTATTTACTTTAAGCACTATTATACTCGTTGTTGTGATACTATACATGAAGTCCGCCACCTCCAGACGTTTCCGCCATCCTTGGTTTGGGGGTGTGACAGATTCAAAGATCGGATTTTTGAGCTGCTACTTTAGAGTTAGGATAGATTGCTAAGAAACATGTAATAGCATAGTGTTCAATTGAACTGCATTGTAAGGACAAATTTTTCTGCAATAAAATAAAATTTAATTTTATCTTATTTATTTATCCTTGCAATGGTGTGTTTGAAAAATTGATGTTTAATTGTTTCTATTATTAGCAATAATGGATTGGATTCTTAATTATGTTATTTGTGGAAATATCGAGAATTTGCCAAATAAAAGAAGATTCTCATCGCCCAAGGTTCAATTGGACAGAAACTTGGAATCATACAACTTGGTTGCATGATGAATGAGAAACTTCATATTTGGAAATTAGACTAATTCTTTGACAAAGTGTCAAGAGAATGACTAGGCGATCGAGTACTCTAGGTTATGCGTTGATCAAGTCCACCACAAGAGTGATAAAGATATTCGTCATGATTTACTAAATTTTAGTAAATATGGTTATACTTATAAGATTAAGTATAATTCTGAGTTGATTGAAAGAGTTTCAATAAATAGCAGAATGAATAAGAAGAGTCAAGTAGGCAGAAAGATAAAAGTTTCTCCATTCTAAGAAGAAGGGAGAGTACCTTTTGTCATGTTTTATGATCGTCTTAATCATTAAGAACCATACCTCAATTGATCCTCTAAGTGAGTCTTAGTGTATTTGTATGTCTAAGAAGAGGAATCGAGAATTGTGGAAATGGTTAAATCAAGAAGTCAATCATACTCCATTCCAATATCGAGTCTTAGAGTTATACTGCAAGATTGTGACTTGAGTGACAAGTCTTAAGTAGGTTTGTAACACTTATAAGATGTAGAATAAGAATGTTTATTATTCTTGTACATTTGAAATTGGTAAGTTGTGATGTCTTGGATAAGACAAAGACCAACTAAGACCAATTGAGTGAAGTGTTAAGAAGCTACACTAACTCTTGAATATTTGTTTTGTCAAGGAATGTTTCTTAACAAGAGAATCTTATATGTCAAGGAGTCAATGGGAGTCTTAATGGTCTTGAAAAGTTTCATGAACAAATCAAGAGTAAACCTAGTTGATCATCACTAGCACGTGACTTGAGGTTTATAACCTATCATACTTTTATTTCTGTGCCATTACAATTGAGTTAATTATGCATGTGAGTACTATGAGTTCTCATTTGAACGCATATGTATGGGTGAGTTGTTTGGAAAACATGGTGGGCATTCATGCTACCATGAAACAAGGAATCAAAATTGAACAAGTTCAGTCCATATGAGATTGAATTTGTCGCAAACCTTGGTTTTGGCATAATTCATATGGATAGGAACATATACACTATAAAATCTAAGTGACATAAGGTTTCACTCCTTCATGAAAATGATTGGGAGGAAATGCTTTCACTAAGAGAGGTTTTAAGGAGATAGTAGTTGTGTAAATTGTATTATCAAATTCGATTATGATTACGGCATCCCTCTTCATAGTTCAAATTGTGAGATTTGGCAATTAGTCTGAACATTTGGGACTTAGTAACATAACTTCTAAATTTGTTTAGACACACATGTGAGATTTCTAAGACAAAGGTGTATGAGTTTCAAAAGCTTAGATAAAGGCTTATCAAAGCATCAGGTATTAGAAATATCAACAAAAGGAATTCAATAAGCATTATTTTCTGAAAGTCCAGCTGTTTTTTGAATACATGTCAAAGCTAGTGGGAGCATAAGTGTAATGCTGGTAAATAAATAATCATCATGTTAGTGGGAGCATGATTATTATGGTAAGTATTGCGAGTTAGCAATATTAATTATAGAAAAACAAAGATTCAATTTGCAAAGTTTCAAGGGTTGAAAAGTTGTTTTGCTATAATCTAAAGCTTAGATCGAGAAATGTTAATAGAATTTAGTCAAGGATACATAGCACGTTCTCAAATTTGATTATGATTACAACATCCCTCTTCATAGTTCGAATTGTGAGAACATGACTAACAAATATTATGGCAAAAGACTGGTAAAGTATCACGTCGTTATGTAAAACATTATGCATCGTGTCCCATACGTTTCGGGTATAGGATCGATTGCATATGCTATAATATTTGATCATTCTAAAATTTTCCAAATGCCTAGCACATTAAGAGGGAAAAGGGACTAGAATTGGTTTTGACTAAAATAATTAAACAACTATCAAAGGACGATCCAAAGTCCGCTGAGGGTTGGTCGCTTGTGAGTAGTTGGAAGTATAGTATTGGATGGATCATATCGACATTATTATGAATAGACAATATTCTATTTAGAATGAGTTGCCATATAGCAAATATGGAACTGTTTCCATAAATGGGAGTTGGAAATTAAGAATTTATGTCTAGTTTAGAAAATTGTATGCAAAAATGATGTTCAAAGGAATGTACTTTGAGTGAGAAACACCACATCTACAGAATTGTTTTGTAAGAATTTCTGAAAGAGTACCTTGTGATTTCATTGGCCGAGTCTTTGTGACTTTTTTGTCGTGACTTCACGAAAGGATTGTTGCATAAAATGTTAGAATCTAACATATTCTAAAAGTGGCAAGAATTTGGTATTCTTACACTAATGATAAAGATTGGGGATTATGAAATGAGTTTCATTGGAAAAGTTTTTCAATTTATCTATTTCACAAAGTATGGACCATAGGAAACCAAAGTGTGCATGCCTGGTGCATGGGACAACTTTTGTTATAATTCGAGTGTCAAGTTGATTATCCGAAACATTATACAATCAATAATGAGTAATCAATATGGTGTTTAAATAAAAAGGTGTTTTATTTACGCTCGAAAGTTTTGAGGCCATATAGGACTAAGTATTATTGTTGTGTTTCACTTTGCATGTTTTGACTTCCAAAATAAATGGGTTATTCGAACCTCCACAATCGGTCATACATTGGAAGTATGTATGAAGCAAGACTATCATGAATCTGTCTGTAGATTGTTTAGAGTGTTTAGACATAGCACAAGTTTGCTGCAAAGTTCATGAGCGCTTTGGTAAGATTAGAGTACTGGATTAAACCCACGCTCACTTGAATCACCTCATGGTTTTTATCACGAATGATTGTGAAACGATAATATTGTATATTCTTGAAACCAAGACGTGTGAGTTGTAATTACAATTCTGTTGCACATTGATAATATGTAAACGCACCCGTAACTTGGTGTTATAAAACATATTGTTGTGTGTCATTTGATGAGTAAAAGCAAGCGAGCATTTGAGTAAACGTTTATCCATTCCTTTTACCCAAAGTGGGATTAAAGCAATATATGTGGGCCCCTCAATGATTAGTGATGACACCTAAGTGCTTGGCCAAGTCGGGACTAAGTTGATGTGTTCAATTGTAGTCTGTTGTCAGTCATCATAAATCGGATGTTGAGAAACGATATAGAGAGAATGATTAAAATCCATGTCTCATGTATATACGATATCTTGTAGAATGGAGGAATATATGATCCCTTATCTAAAGGACACACGTATTTGATAAGATCAGAGTTAACAGCGACTTTTGAAAGTTACGATTGCTGATCAGGTTCTGAAACTATGCAAAATAGTTATTAGACTTATCCAAGTGGGAGACTGTTGGATTGGTGTCTAAGTCCATAACTATTTTGGTATATACTTGACCCGATTATGAGCATGGTCCTTTTGGGTTGCCTTCACCATAGCAACTTGTAAGAGGAATTATGGAAACAGAAAGGTTAATTATGATTTATTAATATATTATGAGAATAATATATTAAAGGAGAAATCATATAGTTTAATTAATATTAGTCAAGAATTAATTAAGAATTAATTTTGTGGCTAAAAGTGATTAATTAAACTTAGGGGATTGGATTTGTAATTATAAGATAATTGCAATTAGGCTATGGATCTCCTAATAATATAGGTTGGAAGAATTATATGGGAAGCCCATAAGGAATTCGTCCAATGGATATAATTAAAGGAGTCCATGGGCTGCTTAGGGCCTAATCAGTCAGATTAGGGTTTCCTAAGTGCAAAACCCTAATAGCCTAAGTATATAAAGACCCCTAAGGCCCCAAAAATGTGGCTAACACTTATGAAGGGTTTCCTAGACATTTTTGGCTGCCTCCTTTCTTCTCTTGTTCATCCAGTTGCTTAGTGGTGTTTGTGACTCCATTAGAGGTGCAACACTTGAGGCACTAAGCTTTCTGAAGCCAATTACAAGAAGGATTAAAGTGTTATTGCTATATAATAATCAAAGGTTAGATTTAAACCCTATTTTGTTTTAATATGATTAATTGTATCCTAGATCTATGGTTTGAGAGCTTTGGATGATTATTGCATGTACAATTAGATAAGCCTAGATCCAAAGTTTAGGGTTTTGCATGTGCACCATAGGATTGATGTAGTGCTTAAAACCCATCATCTCCAAGATTGTTGTCCCTCTTACCAGATTAACCAAGAACAACGTTACTTTTTCCTAGGGGCCTGAGCAGTAGGCCTTATTCGATATTCTTTGCTAGAGATTGCGTGAAGCCCTAGTGTTATCCCTTCCTGAGGGAGTGGAGGACTCTGTAGTTTACTGTGATGCATCTATATGAGGGATGGGTGTGGTGTTGATGCAGAGAGGTCACATGATAGCATATGCATCGAGGCAGTTGAAGCCTAACGAGACGAGGTCTCCCACCCATGATTTGGATTTGGGGGCGGTGGTGTTCGCCGTCAAGATCTGGTGCCACTATCTCTATGGTGTCCTATGTAACATATATATGGACCATAAGAGCCTAAAATACCTTATGGATCTGCCCAACCTGAATATGAGACAAAGGAAGAGGTTGGATGTAGTGAAAGACTACGACTGTGAGATCTTGTATCACCTTGGCAAGGCTAATGTGGTAGTTGATGCCCCGAGTTGTAGAGTAGTGCTTGCTCCGATTCAAGACGTATGCATGAGGATGACGGTGATGACTCCAGTTATACATACCATCTGAGAAGCCCAGGTGGTGGCAATGAGACCAGAGAACCATAAGAGAGAGCGGGTGATCGGGAAGATTTCCGAGTTTGGGACAGATAGGCAGGGTCTTATGAATTTCCGTGGGCAGATTTGGGTGCCTTATATAGGCGGAGCTTGACGTATTTTGATGGAGGAGGCTCATCGGTCGAGATTCTAGATCCATCTGGGGGCCACCAAGATGCATTTGGATTTGAAGAGGGATTAGTGGTGGCCTTGCATGAAGATAGATGTAGCATGGGTAATTGAGAGATGCTTGACCTGTCGTCAGGTTAAGGCGGAGCACCAGTGTCCTCATGGCCCGTTGCAGCCTCTAGAGATTCCCCAGTGGAAGTGGGAACATATTTCCATGGATTATATCACCAAATTACCAAGGACCACGTGAGGTGTCAACGCGATATGTGTGATTGTATACCGGTTGACGAAGAGTTCTCACTTCCTAACTATCATTGAGAGCTCTTCAGCAGAGAAATTGGCTAAGATCTATGTGCGAGATGTGGTGGCTCGGCATGGAGTGCTGACATCGATAGTATCAGATCGTGATGTGCGCTTAACTTCCAGGTTCTAGAAGAAATTTCATGAGGAGTTGGGTACCCGGTTGCACTTCAGTACCGCATATCACCAGCAGACAGACAAGCAGAGTGAGCGGACGATTCAGACACTTGAGCACATGCTACATGCATGTGTTATGGACTTCGGTGGGAGTTGGGGAACTTATTTACCCTTGGCTGAGTTTTCATACAACAACAACCATCATTCCAGTATTGGTATGCCTCTCTTTGAGCTATTATAGGGAGGAGGATGACAGAGCAGATCCAATAGGTCAGGCATAGATTACTGATAGCCCAGAGTCGTCAGAAGAGTTAGGCTGACTGGCGCCATTCAGAGCTAGAGTTTCAGGTCGAAGATTTTGTCATCCTGAAGGTATCCCCATGGAAAGGGGTGATCTGATTCAAGAAACGAGGAAAGTTAGGCCCTAGATACATTGGTCCTTTCAGGGTGATCGCCCGAGTGGGTAAGGTAGCTTACCGGTTAGAGCTGCCAGCAGAGTTGAGCCAGATTCAAAACACCTTCCACGTGTCCCAGCTGAGGAAGTGTGTAGCCGATGAGATGGTAATAGATCTGATCTTCCTTATGGTTGGAGCATAATTTGAAGGTATCAAGCTCAAAACTTTCTCATACTTTTGATTTGTGCATATTATGGTTCATTTTAGGGTTTTTGTACCAAAGCTTGAAGCTTTATGAGTTTGTTGAACTCCAGAGCCTAATATATGTCCCTTTAAGTGTCTGTAGTGGAGTAGAATCATAAAAATGGGATCTTGGACATCAAAATTACCACATGCATGAGATATGAGCACTTTTGTGAGTAAAGAGAGAGTTTTTGGGTTTTAGACTTTCTCAGCCATGCAAAGGCTTAGAGTCACGAACTTTATGGAGTATGAGCCTTTAGTGAGTCCAGATATGAGAGTATAGCTATGGTCTTTGTGACATCCCCAAAATCTCGACCAGAAAAGACCGATTTTCATTTATGCTTTTAAAATAATTTCAGAGTAAATCCTTTTGATTTGAAAGAGTTGCGGAATTTGTTCCCAAAAACAAAACATGATAAAACAATGTTTACCAAAGCATTTCATAAGAGAAATGTATTTTCATTATATAATCAAAACTCGGGGTGTCATGTTCCGATACAGACCAATAAGCATAAACGATAACATTACAAGTCATTCAACAAATATATACATATACAGACTTGTAAACAAAACAACTTGATGGTTCATCCATCTTACGCCCTTGCGCCACTTCGTGTAACACAAATAAAATTGAGTGGGTCAGACTTGGGAGCCTGGTGAGCATATAGGGTTTTCAACCCACAATAAATAATTAAATTAATTATTATCAACCAACAATAACCCAGTTACCCATTCCCGTTATTCTCACTTTACGTCCCTAAAATAACTAACACAAGGGACCTAATCTAAGAATATTTTCATCGGGGTGACAACACATGCTGCGGGGGTTCCTCAGCAATATAAGTCAAATAAGGCAACCATGAGGGGGATGGAATACAGCGAATGAACACCCAAGTTCATTAACACCTACAGGTTATGAACCTGCTAGCGTTCCACTGGACTGTCTAGAAAAGTCCGTGGTCGTCATCTAAATTCCGCTAGATGACTGGATCAAAACAACAACGAGGCCTCTCATCTGTTTATTACACACCAACTATCTACCCATGTTCTACCCAACATATTAGTAGATAAAAACATACATTTTTATACATATTTTCAAAACCTATATAGCATGCTTGATCAATACATTTTCCATATAACAGATGAGGCACACACACATAACACGTATTTCATATAGAAATAATCAGATCTGTAAGATAGAAGAAAGTGAATATATATTCACACACGTAACAACAAAATATACACATAACACGTATCTCGTATAAAATACTTCATAATTATACGTTAGGAGAAAGTAACAACGCACTCACACGTATAAACAACAATATACTTAATACACTCAAACCATACTTGTATTATTATTGCGTTTATGAAAGGTAGTATACACTCACTTGATCAGAAGATGATCAGACAGCACTACGGCTTGCAAAAGTAGTAATCCACAGCAGATCTGGAAGATCTTTACAAAAATCGAACTTCTCGCGGGCAGAGCTTCGGCTCGGAAACCGCACTTCTCGGGATCTTCGGGATCTCGGGACTTGCTTCGGGAATCGGGAATATTACCGGGGCTTCGGGGTACTTTTAGCATGCAAATCGATGCAAAACGGGAGAGAGAAGAGAGAAAATAGCAACCCTAAACGGCTGGCCCTTCAAATCTATTTATCGGGAAAATTTGGCCCTTGCCACGTCGTGGCAACCTTTTTCCACGTCGTGGGCTTGGTCGTCACTGCATGCGTCATCCCAAGATGCATCTGGGGGCCTCCCGGAGGTGTCAGGACACTTGCCACGCCGTGGCACTGCTTGCCACGTCGTGGTCTCTGACAGTTTTGGGGTTTCGCGCCCCGAACTTCAGAAATTCATAACTTTCGCATACGAACTCCGTTTTCGACGTTCTTTATATCGCCGCGAAGGTGAGATCATGATCTACAACTCTCGTTTAGACTCCATTGGCTAATTTTGAATTTATTCTTAATATATTATAAGTATATTACTTATATATTATTTTTAGTAGGCCGGGACAGGAAAACTCCGTTCGAAATTCATAACTCCTTCATCTGAACTCCGATTCCGTCCGTCTTTCCGTCGTTGCACTACTATCGATGAGATCTTCAATTCTCATTTAGATCACTAAGGATAGATATCTATCTACCTTAAATTCACTATTTACATCGCGCTGGGTCGTGCCGGTTCTATCGCGAAACTTCGACAGGTCATAACTTCTTCGTTATAACTCGGATTTCGGCATTCTTTATATCTTCGGAAACCTTGTTTCAACTACTACAACATTTTCTAAAGATATCGAGTTTATTTTACACTTAAATTTTGACGCTTATTTTTATTCTTAATTAATCAAACCACATAATTAAGCAATTAAGCACAAAACACATAATACTCAAATAATACACTTATATTATTTCAAAACGGGTTACAAAGGTTAACCTAGACCATTACATTGCTAAAAATGGCATGCCCAGAAACACAGGTGTTACAATTCTCCCCACCTTAGAATGATTCCATCCCCGGAATCACACATCAACAAACAAATGCGGATAGCGACCCATCATGTCACTCTCCGTCTCCCAGGTGAGATTCGGCCCATTTGTGTGTTTCCATCGGACAAGCACTAACTCGACCATCTTGCGTCGCAACTTCTTAGTCTTTCGGTCAACAATTGCCTCTGGTTCTTCAATCAACCTTTTGTTCTCATCGATTCTCAACTCCGAAAGTGGAATCATGTCGGGAACTTCCCCCGTGAACTTCTGTAAATAACACACATGAAAAGTGTTATGAATTCCATTCAGTTCTTCTGGTAGTTCGAGCTTGTAAGCTTGGTTCCTAATCCTCTGAAGAACTTTAAACGGTCCAATAAACCTTGGACTCAACTTTCCCCTTTTACCAAATCTTATAAGTCCCTTCCACGGTGAGACTTTAAGCAAAACCGAATCCCCAACTTCAAAAGTCATCGATCTTCGCTTTTTATCAGCATAGCTCTTCTGACGATCCTGAGCTGCTAACATTCTTTCCCTAATTATTTTCAACTTTTCAGCAGTTTGATGAACCAACTCCGGTCCCATAAACTGCTTTTCCCCAGCCTTAAGCCAACAAGACGGCGTACGACACTTTTGTCCATACAAAGCTTGGTAAGGTGCCATCTTAATGCTCGAGTGAAAACTATTGTTATAGGAAAATTCTACCAGTGGTAAATGTTCATCCCAATTACCTAGGAATTCCAAGGCACATGCTCTCAGCATATCTTCAAGTGTTTGTATCGTTCTTTCACTCTGACCATCAGTCTGCGGATGGTAAGCTGTACTTAAACATAACTTGGTACCCATTTCCTCTTGTAGACTTTTCCAAAACCTTGAGGTGAAACGGCTATCACGATCCGACACAATCGTTAGCGGAACACCGTGAAGTCTCACAATTTCCTTCACATAAGAATTCGCAAGCTTTTCCATAGACCATTTCTCCCTGGCTGCTATGAAATGCGCACTCTTAGTGAATTGATCGACGACCACCCAAATCATGTCGTGACCATTCTTTGTTCTGGGCAGTTTAGTGACAAAATCCATAGCAATGTCTTCCCACTTACCCATAGGCACTGGTAAAGGTTCTAAACTCCCATACGGTTTCTGATGTCGTGTCTTGACTCTCGCACAAGTCACACACTCGGCTACATACTTTGCAATATCAAGCTTCATCGTCGGCCACCAGTAGTAGGGTTTCAGGTCCCTATACATTTTAGTGCTACCGGGATGAATCGAATACATGGTCTTGTGAGCTTCTTCCATTAGAAGATCTCTGATTCCTCCCATCTTAGGTATCCAAATCCGATCTTGGAACACCTTCAATCCATGACCGTTTGTACCAAACACCAACGTTTTACCCAAACGTTCCTCCTTTCGGTCATTTTTATCAGAAGCTTCCTCTTGAGCTTTCTTTATACTTTCCACAATGGTCCAGACAACTTCGATTCTCAACGCTCTTGGCCTTTTCCTTTCAAGATTTACTTTCCGACTGAGAGCATCAGCAACAACATTAGCTTTACCGGGATGGTAAAGTATCTCACAGTCGTAGTCCTTGAGTAATTCCAGCCAGCGTCGTTGCCTCGTATTTAACTCTTTCTGATTGAAGAGATATTGGAGACTCTTATGATCAGTGAAAAGTTTGCACTTCGTGCCATAGAGGTAATGCCTCCATATTTTTAGAGCGAAAACTACCGCTGCCAACTCCAAATCATGAGTCGGGTAGTTCTTTTCATGCTCTTTCAGTTGTCGAGACGCATATGCTATCACCTTTTCTCTTTGGGTCAAAACACAACCCAATCCAACCCCAGATGCATCGCTATAAACATCGAAATCTTCAACTCCATCGGGTAGAGAAAGTATCGGTGCCTCGCATAGTTTCTTCTTTAGCTTCTCGAATGCTTCTTTATGCTTCTCACTCCAAGAATAAGTAGCTCCTTTGTGGGTCAAAGCTGTCAATGGAGTAGCAATCGAAGAAAAGCCTTGGATAAACCTTCGGTAATATCCGGCTAATCCTAAAAAGCTTCGGATCTCCGTGGGACTTTTCGGTTGTTCCCACTTCATTACAGCTTCAATCTTTGCTGGATCAACCATTATTCCTTCTTGGTTGACCACGTGACCCAAGAATTGGACTTCTCGAATCCAAAAATCACATTTGGAGAACTTTGCATACAGCTTCTCCTTCTTCAAGACTTCTAACACTTCTCGCAAGTGTCTGCCATGCTCCTCCTGGCTTTTTGAGTAAATCAGAATGTCGTCTATGAACACTATCACGGATTTATCAAGGAATGGATTACAAACCTTATTCATTAAATCCATGAATGCTGCAGGAGCATTGGTTAGTCCAAACGACATAACCAAGAACTCATAGTGTCCATATCTAGTTCTGAATGCAGTCTTCTCTATATCCTGCTCTCTTACTTTCAGTTGATGATATCCTGACCTCAAGTCGATCTTTGAGAAATAACTTGAACCTTGTAGCTGATCGAATAGGTCATCAATCCTCGGCAACGGATATCTATTCTTTATTGTTGCCTTATTCAGCTCTCGGTAATCAATGCACATTCTCATGCTTCCATCTTTCTTCTTTACGAATAACACCGGAGCTCCCCAGGGTGATGAACTAGGTCTAATGAAACCTTTGTCCAACAACTCCTGAAGTTGCATCATCAGCTCCTTCATCTCCGTCGGTGCTAATCGATAAGGTGCTTTTGCTATTGGCGTTGTTCCGGGCAACAAGTCAATACGAAATTCTACTTGTCGGTCGGGCGGTAATCCAGGAAGATCTTCGGGAAATACTTCCGGATAATCACACACCACTGGAATACTCTGCATCACCTTCTTTTCCTTCTTAGCATCAATCACGAATGCTAAATATGATGTACATCCCTTGGTCAAACACTTTCTGGCTTTCATTAGGGAAATGATTCCAGAATTCACTCGGCGTTTGTCCCCATACACCATAAACGAATCTTTTCCAGGCGGGTTTACTTTAACAATCTTCTTCTTGCATAAAATTTCGGCATCATTGGCACTGAGCCAATCCATTCCCAACACAATGTCGAAACCATTAAGTTTGATAGGCAGTAATTCCTCGCGGAACTTATTCCCATTCAAGTCGATTAAGATGTTTTTCATACGATGGCTAACAGGTACAAACTTGCCACTAGCAACTTCGACTAATAAAGCGTTATCTAGTCTATCAACAGGCAAAGCTAGTTTTCTACCAAATTCATGCGATATAAAGGAGTAGTTGGTTCCAGAATCAAATAAAATTTGGGCAGGCAAATTGTTAACGAGAAAGGTACCTGAAGCAACATCAACTTCATCCTTAGCAGCTTCCAGTGTCATCTGGAATGCTCTCGCCTTCGGCTTTGGTGGAATATTGGGCTTAGTTGCCTCCTTCTTCCTCGGACAGTCTTTCAAAATATGCCTCTCTTCATTACAACCAAAACACATCCTTTTGTTGTTCGGACATTCATTGGCAAAATGTCCAACCTTTCCACACTTGTAGCAAGTTACATCCTCGCTACATTTCCCAAAGTGCTTTTTCTTACACTTATCACACCACTTCGCTTCTCCTCCTTTTCCCCCACCAAACCTTTTCGAATCAGATTTCGAAAATTTGCTTTTCTTACCGGAACCAGATGTTCCCTCAAACTTCCTCTTCTCACCAACCTCAACCTTGTTGGTGGTTCTCCCCTTTATCATGTTCTCAACAGACTTGGCAGCCCAGATAGTTGCCTCTAAAGTATGTGCCTGACGTACTGGCACCTCGTACTCCCATGGGAGTCCCTTCGCATACCGGTCCACCTTTATTAGCTCGTCAAGAACGATACGCAAGGCAAACTCCATTTTATCGGTGAAGTTATTGGTGTATTCATCAACTGACATGCTGCCTTTCGTCAACGTCAGAAACTTGTTCTCTAGTTCCAATAGATTTTGAGCCGAGCAGAACTTGCACTTGAACTACACCAAGAACTCTGCCCATGACAATTGTAGTGGCCCATTTGGGCTCAAAGTCTTCCCTAGAGTGTTCCACCAACGAACGGATCCACCTCGGAATTGACGCACGGCATAGATAGTTTGCAACTTACCTCTGCAGCCGCACGTCATGAAGGCTAACTCCATTTCGGAGATCCAATCCATCACTCCTATCGGATCCTCCTTTCCATTGAAGGTCGATGGTTTGCAAGTCAAAAAGTCCTTGTACTTGCATCCCTTTCCATCATTCCTTCCATCGCGGTTATCTTTCCTAACTATCGGTGGGTTGGCTGGACCAACAGACCCACTAAAGTTTCCACCTTCCGAGTGCCCTTCATTTAATTCAGGCTCTTCCACACGAATTGACAGTTCTTCATGATTTTGTTGAAGCAACCGTCTAGTTTCATCCATTTGACGATCCAACATCGTCTGAATCATCAATTGTACACCGGCCATTGTTATCGGCTCAGGTGCTGCTGCTACAACATGTCTTTGTTCAATCACTGGTGGTTGATTCCTGTTTTCATCAACATTTCCAACTCCACTTCTTGTTCTCACCATTTTTGATCTACACACCGAATAAGGTGAAATTAGATCCTTATTCACGATAGATATTCAAATCATCCTTATCACTCCGAAACGTTTACATGCTAGTTCTAATATCGTAGACGTACGCTTAGAATCCTACACACATAAGGTTTCTAGATCCGGTCGGCAACAGACCATAGATCCGAACAAATAATATCATATATGGCAACATATAACATTTAGCATATAAAGCATTTTAGGCAACTTTCCTAAAATAAACTCGTGCTTGTGTCTTAAAACATAACAGACACACATCTCAAAATTCCACTTAGCATTCTAAGTTTAAGTCTAGAAATCCTACAAATTCCTAGTTCGCTTAAACTAATGCTCTGATACCAACTGTGACATCCCCAAAATCTCGGCCATAAAAGAACGATTTTCATTTATGCTTTTAAAATAATTTCAGAGTAAATCCTTTTGATTTGAAAGAGTTGCGGAATTTCTTCCCAAAAACAAAACATGATGAAACAATGTTTACCAAAGCATTTCATAAAAGAAATGTATTTTCATTATATAATCAAAACTCGGGGTGTTATGTTCCGATACAGACCAATAAGCATAAACGATAACATTACAAGTCATTCAACAAATATATACATATACAGACTAGTAAACAAAACAACTTGATGGTTCATCCATCTTACGCCCTTGCGCCACTTCGTGTAACACAAATAAAATTGAGTGGGTCAGGCTTGGGAGCCTGGTGAGCATATAGGGTTTTCAACCCACAATAAATAATTAAATTAATTATTATCAACCAACAATAACCCAGTTACCCATTCCCGTTATTCTCACTTTACGTCCCTAAAATAACTAACACAAGGGACCTAATCTAAGAATATTTACATCGGGGTGACAACACATGCTGCGGGGGTTCCTCAGCAATATAAGTCAAATAAGGAAACCATGAGGGGGATGGAATACAGCGAATGAACACCCAAGTTCATTAACACCTACAGGTTATGAACCTGCTAGCGTTCCACTGGACTGTCTAGAAAAGTCCGTGGTCGTCATCTAAATTCCGCTAGATGACTGGATCAAAACAACAACGAGGCCTCTCATCTGTTTATTACACACCAACTATCTACCCATGTTCTACCCAACATATTAGTAGATAAAAACATACATTTTTATACATATTTTCAAAACCTGTATAGCATGCTTGATCAATACATTTTCCATATAACAGATGAGGCACACATACATAACACGTATTTCATATAGAAATAATCAGATCTGTAAGATAGAAGAAAGTGAATATACATTCACACACGTAACAACAAAATATACACATAACACGTATCTCGTATAAAATACTTCATAATTATACGTTAGGAGAAAGTAACAACGCACTCACACGTATAAACAACAATATACTTAATACACTCAAACCATACTTGTATTATTATTGCGTTTATGAAAGGTAGTATACACTCACTTGATCAGAAGATGATCAGACAGCACTACGGCTTGCAAAAGTAGTAATCCACAGCAGATCTGGAAGATCTTTACAAAAATCGAACTTCTCGCGGGCAGAGCTTCGGCTCGGAAACCGCACTTCTCGGGATCTTCGGGATCTCGGGACTTGCTTCGGGACTCGGGAATATTACCGGGGCTTCGGGGTACTTCTAGCATGCAAATCGATGCAAAACGGGAGAGAGAAGAGAGAAAATAGCAACCCTAAACGGCTAGCCCTTCAAATCTATTTATAGGGTAAATTTGGCCCTTGCCACGTCATGGCAACCTTTTTCCACGTCGTGGGCTTGGTCGTCACTGCATGCGTCATCCCAAGTTGCATCTGGGGGCCTCCCGGAGGTGTCAGGACACTTGCCACGTCGTGGCACTACTTGCCACGTTGTGGTCTCTGACAGTTTTGGGGTTTCGCGCCCCGAACTTCAGAAATTCATAACTTTCGTATACGAACTCCGTTTTCGATGTTCTTTATATCGCCGCGAAGGTGAGATCATGATCTACAACTCTCGTTTAGACTCCATTGGCTAATTTTGACTTTATTTTTAATATATTATAAGTATATTACTTATATATTATTTTTAGTAGGCCGGGACAGGAAAACTCCGTTCGAAATTCATAACTCCTTCATCTGAACTCCGATTCCGTCCGTCTTTCCGTCGTTGCACTACTATCAATGAGATCTTAAATTCTCATTTAGGTCACTAAGGATAGATATCTATCTACCTTAAATTCACTATTTACATCGCGCTGGGTCGTGTCGGTTCTGTCGCGAAACTTCGACAGGTCATAACTTCTTCGTTATAACTCGGATTTCGGCATTCTTTATATCTTCGGAAACCTTGTTTCAACTACTACAACATTATCTAAAGATATCGAGTTTATTTTACACTTAAATTTTGACACTTATTTTTATTCTTAATTAATCAAACCACATAATTAAGCAATTAAGCACAAAACACATAATACTCAAATAATACACTTCTATTATTTCAAAACGGGTTACAAAGGCTAACCTAGACCATTACATTGCTAAAAATGACAGGCCCAGAAACACAGGCGTTACAGTCTTAACGGATTAAGACCAAGAGAGTAGGAAAAGTAAGTCTGGGATGTACGTCGAGCGTACTCCCAGGTACGCGTAGCGTAGCATCGAAGATCCCCGATGCATGCGTGGTGAATTAGGAAGCCTAGCATAAAGGTCATAACGACCAGCGTACGTGCTACTATTGACTTTTGTTGAATTTTAGGGTTTGGACAAACTATGGACTATAGAGGCTATGGAAGGGTAAAATGGTATTTTTTCCTTTTGAGAATTAGTAGTGGGTTTAGCCTAACATCTTTGAGGTTCGTTTATTAATTAGAGATAATTATAGTATATGTTAGGTGGAGGCTAGACAGGTGGTTCGAGTACAAGACATATTTGCTTTACTTACGAGGCGAGTTTTCTCACTATACTTACCATGAGTGGTATCATTGTGTGATAGAAGGATCGTGAATGCTTATATTGAGAATTGTGATCTCCTGCATTATGTATTTGTGATTTATGTTGTGTATTATCCCGAGCTTTATTGAGTTAGGACCGGAGGGTCCAACCCGAGTTGTGGGACCGAACTCCGAAGGGTTCCCACTGAGACACATTGACCGGAGGGTCTCTATAGAGATATAGCCATGAGAGGCTAATGTGATGTGTTGGTATTTTGGGGAACTCACTAAGCTTTGTGCTTACCGTGTTATATATTATGTGTTTCAGGTACTTCTCAAGATCACGGGAAGGCGTCGGCTTGATTGTACGAGATGGAGTTTTGTTTTTAAGGATCCTGGATTATTACTCAAACAATTATGGATTTGTGTTTTTGATAATTGACACTTTGGGTTTTTTGTGAAATGTGTTGATGGGAATTATGTGATTTTAAAAATGAAATTTTTGTTTGAAAATTTACGGTGTTACAATTCTAAACTTTTAGAGACAATGGAATATGAACATAAATGTGATGAAGAGGTCCATACTTTTGATAAAACTGTTGGAGACCCATTATTAGACAAACTTTCAGGGCATATAAGTGATGATGATGAAGAGGAAGGAAACAATGAAAAATATAAGGATGTTGTGTTCCCTATCCATAATGAGAATCAAGAATGGGAGCAAATGGTGCCAGTTTTGGGTTTGAAGTTTTCTAACCCATTGGAATTGAAGTTGTGTGTCACCAACTATGCAATCAAAAATAGATATGATTTATGGTATGAAAAAAGTGATCATAAAAGTTTATTGGTAAAATGTTGTAAGGGTAAGATAAATAAGCTGAATAAAGGTGGTCCCTTTAGGTTGTGGGCAACTTGGATGACCAGTGAAAAATCATTCCAGATTAAATCTCTAAATGATAGGAATAATTGTGCAAGAGTCTTCAAATTTGGGTCCATTGTTACCTATAAATGGATAGGAAATCATTTAATGAATCAGATACTTCATAAACCAAAGATGAGTATAAGGAAGTTGAAAATTAAAGTTAGCAAGAAATTTAGCTTGATTGCAAGTGTTGGACAATGCAGAAATGCAAGGAAGTACATATTTCAGGAGATAGATGGTTCTTTAAAAGAACATTATGCAAACACATGGATCTATGGCAAAGATATAAAAAGGACTAACCCTGAATCAACAGTGAAGATGGATGTAGATGTCATGCCTGATGGAACCACTTATTTCTCAAAGTTTTATGAATGTTTCAAGGGAATGAAGGATGGATGGATTGAAGGGTGTAGGAGGGTAATTAGACTAGATGGTTGCTTCCTAAAGGGAATATGCAAAGGTTAGTTGCTTTCTGCTATAGGTAGAGATATAAACAACCATATATATCCTATTGATTGGGCTGTTGCATCAGTGGAAAGTAAAGAAACATGAAAGTGGTTTATTGAACTTCTAATTGAGGACCTTGGAATGGGAGTTGGGCATGGACTAACCTTAATATCATCCCAACACAAAGTAATCAATTTCTATTTTTTGATTTTTTCCATCTTTATTTGAGCGTATGTTTTTTTTTCCTGTTGTTTATGTTTTATGTCTATTGCTAACAGGGATTACTTGAGGCTGTGAAGGAAAGGTATCTAACAACAGAGCATAGGCAATGTGCTAGGCACATATATGCTAACTTAATGAAAAGGTTTAAGGGCCAACAGTTTAGAAAGCTTTTTTGGTATGTTGTTGCATCTACTACCCTGCAAAATTTGAGCAACATAAGAATGAAATCAAGAAATTAGAACCACTAGCGTATGATCATTTGATGGAAAGGGACCCTAAAACTTGGAGTAAAGCATTTTTTCAGACTGATGGGGCTTGTGATGCATATGAAAATGGTATATATATGAGAGTTTTAACTTAGTCATTGAAGCTACCAGGAAGAGACCACTAATTGCCATGTTAGAAGAAATTCGAATTTATGTAATGGAGAGGCTTTATAGACAGAAGATTAAGGGGAAAGCTTGGGATTTAACCATATGTCCTTCCATTACACTGAAGTTGTCCAAGCTTAAGGATCTTCAAAGGTACGTTCTTAAATATGTTTTGTCCTTATATATGTTTTTCCTTTAACATGTTTGTCCTTATATATTTTTTCCTTCATTATGTGTATGTGGACAAGTTTTGGAAAGTTATATCATCTTATTATTAATAGTATGAAGTTAGACTTGGGTATGATGCATATGTTGTGGACCTTGGTAGCAGGATATGTGCCTGCAGAACTTGGCAGTTAACAAGTTCCGCTTGTGTGCATGGGTATGCTTGCATTGCAAGCCTCAACAGGGATGTAGAAGAGTATGTGTCACCCTGGTTTACCACATAAATGTTCTTAAATTATTATAGTTATACAATTAACCCACTCATTGGTAGTGACATGTGGCCTCACGGAGACTGCATCAAGCCATTGCCCTCCAAAAGGAGAAGGCAACTAGGAAGACCATTAACAAAAAGAAAAAGGGATCAGATTGAGAGGGAAAACCAAGGAAAAAAACATTCAGTCACACAAAGAGGTAGTGTGATGAAATGTAGCATATGTTGGGAAAGTAGGCATAAAAGAACAACATTTCCTCGAAAACCAATTGAGGAATCATCAAATCCAAGTTCAAAGAAAAAGAAACCCAAGAAAGATGGTATGTTTGATATATATATATATATATATATATATATATATATGTGTGTGTGTGTGTATAACTTAACTTTTCAAGTATTGCAAAACAGGTAAAGTGAAGGTTGCATTGGCACATGAAGTTGATATAGAAAGTGATAGTGAAGTTGAAATGGAACTTGATGGTGAAGTGGAGTCTTTTGATGTTGAATTTGAAAGATGATGTTATTCAGAAACAAGCTCAAGCTCAACCTGAAGATGAAGTTGAAGTGCAACCTGAAGTGTAAGTTCAAGTTGAAGATGATAACCAAATTGCAGTTCAAGATCAAGTGGAAGAGATTATGCAAGAAGTACTAGCTTTTCAATTTGTAGTGGGACAGAAGGAAAGGAAACCTTCAGAAAGAATTACAAAACTTAAGATATGAAAGAAGTGGGAGAGTAAACAGGGAAGCAATGGTGACAATCTGGATGAGTTGGAATAGCTTTTGGCTTCTTGGACTGTAGTTAATGTTTTGACATCTTTGACTAGCATCTTTTAACTTTGGAATCTATTGGCTCATCTTTTGAAATCTAGTTGGAATAGCTTAAATGCATGTTTAAGTGTGCAGTGTTTAACTTTTTGCACATCTTTTGGCTGTAATGAATGTTTAACTGTGTTATATGTAACTTTTGACACATCTTTTGAAATCAATGTTCCCTGGAATGTGTATAATTTATTACCATCTTTTGCACATCTGTCTAATACCATTTGTAATGTTTATAATCACAATTCCATTACAATGTTTGTACAATCCATTACAATGATTCATAATTCCATTACAATGTTTGTGGAATTCCATTCCAGTGATTCACAATTCCATTACAATGTTTGTACAATTCCATTCCAATGATTCATAATTCCATTACAATGTTTTTTACCATCTTTTATAATACCAAGTGTAATCACAATTCCATTACAATGTTTGTAGAATCCATTCCAATGATTCACAATTCCATTACAATGTTTGTACAATTCCATTCCAATGATTCAATTCCATTACTATTTATGTATAATTCCATTCCAATGATTCAATTCCATTACAACGTTTAGTACCATCTTTTATAATACCAAGTGTAATCACAATTCCATTACAATGTTTGTACAATTCCATTCCAAATTCCAATGTAACCTTTTTCATTCAAAACATCAGAAAGGATACATAATTTAGTCATACTACATCATAAACTACATAATTTAGAACAACATTTTGACATACAAGAGAAACAACACAATCAACGCAAGTTTATGAGTAAACAATTTCCAATTGACTTTGTCCAATTCTTGTTTATTATTGGTCTTCTCTTGTTCGATCTTCATCCTGCATATGCTAATTTCATTCCCTAATGTACAAACTTTCAAGGTAAGATTACAGCTTTCTTCTGGTTTCATCATGTAATGCCTTCTTCCATATTTTCTCCCTTCATCCTCATCCAACCATTGCCAAAATCTCCAGCTTGGACTTTTTCATTCTTCAAGAAATTCATAAAAACATGTTAAATTGAAAGATGAAGAAGAAGTAAAAAAAAAAAATTTAAAAATTGATTTACCGGTGAGTTTTGACAAACTCTGAATTTCCTTCCACGATTGTCGGGGGTTCTTGATGTCTTCACATGAAATGGTAAGTCGCAATCACATTGATGATCCGGTTGCAATTCGTCTTGGCGTTTGGAAGAAAAAGTTGAGGAAGAAGATGTCATCGATCGATCTATGGTTGTGTTTATTAAGCAGTCGTATCTCACACTTCTTATAATATAAACCATGACAAATACATACAATGCCACGTAGGTGATGAGTATTGCAACGTAGATGCCACATCAGCCAAAACCTACGTTAGCCGATAATATTGGTTATTTGTGAACGGCTGAAACAAGTTAGATGGGTAAATGAGTACAAAAAAAACAATATTACCCATATGTGAACATACCAAATACTTAGTTACCTTAACAAGTCAAATTCTCTATTTTGAAAATACGAATAAGTTTAAGTTTAAACATACAATATCATAAAATGTTAGGTATTTTATAGAATTAAACATGTATAAAAAGAAAAGGAATTTTGAACCAAAAACGTTGGACTCGCGTTTATATTCTAGTATAATTAAATAATAACATGCAATAAACACAACCAAATACATAATCACTGCCTTAATCCTATGTATTTAGTGTTTTTCGGTAAGCCAACCCGAAAAAAGCATATGGTTATTCTAGAAACAAATCGGATAACACAACATGATGTCCCGGCTCCCATTAAAATTGCCATCATCAATGTTTATTCTTCATAATTCCTATTGGGTTGTCTTAAGTCTTCAAAATATTTTTTTAGTACAACTTTCTATCAAAATTAATCTACTTATATTACATGAAAATTTACATTACAAATAAACGACAAACATGGCGCATTATAATTAATATTACATAACCGAAAAATAATACAAAACATCACAAACATAGATATAGTCGAGACAATATGTTTACTGAATTCATAAAATAAAAAATAACACTTAAAAGATAAATTTCAACACTCTACTCGACAACATGATGACGTGAAAAAAGATGATAAGGACATTAAGCTTATTGCATGTCCTTTATGTTTTAAAACCATCCAAAAAATCATATACTAATGAATCAAACATTAAAGAAACAAACTAAAATTTAATGTCGCTCAATCTTTACTAAATAAAATAAAAAATAAAAATAAAATAAAATAACAACTTTGATATTCATTTAAAACCTTTTGAAAAATTCAATATGTATATTTCATACACACAATATCCTATTTACCATCTTAAAATCAGTTTTAATATTTCAATCTATTGGAAGGTAGTGTGTTATATACACATTTGAAATCAAATGTCAGCTACATTGAAAAATCAGGTTGTGTGTTATATACACATAGCCTTTGAAATCAAATATCACCTACATTGAAAATCAAAGAAGCTTCCAATGCTGATAATATTCTTAATTTTTAAGTTATTGCATATATGCTCTCTTATACTTAAAAATATTTACAAAAAATATACAAGGAAATTTGAGCTAAAAACGTTGGACTCGTTTTTTATATTATAATTAATAAAATCCAACCCTTATTATTAAATACAAGTACTGCATCTCTATTATTATTTTTCATTATCATAAGATCAGAACCCACAAGTTCATCATCATTTTTTCAGATATTTTATAGAGTCAAATAATGACAAATTTTTATACGGCAGGGTGTTTTTTTTTTTTTTTTTTTTTTTTGGAAACGACGATTTATAAAATAAACAACAAACAAAACAGAACAAGCACACGCCTACAAGAAACACACATAGCAAAAAGAAAACAAAACAAGATGGCATAGTTTTAAAATGACAACAAAGCCAATCCAACCAAATAAATCTACCTAAATTGCCCCTAAAGTTCACCCAATTGTACACCTGAATAATGATGTGGTCCGTCGTATTTGTAGGGGTGGTGTGCTTTTTATTAAACATCATGTCATTTTTGGCTTTTCAGACAAACCATAGGTAACCGTAAATGGCAATCAAGATTCTTCTCTTCTTTGGACATCTACCAATTAGCCGTAAAACCCACCAGGACTTTCACCAAATCAAAAGTCTGCCATGGGATATTACACCATTTTAACGTCCATTGAAGCACCTCGGTAGCGAATGAGTAGTCAATCAAAATGTGATCTGTAGAGTCCATTAGAGCAAAAGTGACAGGAGGTGGGAATGGAGACTCCTTTGAGAGAAAGGGTCACTGCAGAAGGAATGCGGTCCATACATGCGCGCCAAGCAAAACCGGTTACTTTGCGGGGGACCTCATTAGTCCAGATAATCGGATTATCAACAGCACATGTGATTTTAAAATCGATAATACGTCTTAAATTGTTGACATAAAAACTGCCATCAGTAGCCAAGGTAAAAGTCCACTTGTCAAGGGAATTAGAGACAGACCAGTTACGGAAATAATCTTGAAATTTGTCCCACTCCTCGATCTCACAAGGGAGCCTTGGCGTTTTTTTTCCATTTCCAGCAACAACCATTTATGGGAATTCTCTCGGAAACAAAACAAGATTTTTTCACATCAAGGGCCAACAGGTGAGGAAATTAAGAGGCAAGAGTTTCATCTCTCAGTCAATAGTCATGCCAAAAGAGGGTGTTAGTATCAGAGTCCACCTAACACTTGGGAATCTTCATGGGATTGATGTCTAAAGCTTCAAGATCCTGCATAATTTTACCAATATTATACGCCTGGAAAAGACTTCTTAGAATGATTAGATAGCGGTTTCAAAAAGTAGTTATGAATAGCGTAAATAGCCCGACTCCAAAGTGCTGTGCTATATGACTTTATTCTCTAGATCCATTTGAAGAGTAAAACAATATTGATACTCCTCATAGACCCAACACCGAGGCCACCGCACTCTTTACTAGCCAGGACAGTATCCCATTTTACCCAGTGAATTTTGTTTCTTTCCTCACATCCTCCCCAAAGGAAACGTCGTCTGATTTTTTCAATGTTCTCCAAGATGGAAACCGGAACTTTGAACAAAGAAAAGTAATACATAGGCATGCTCCCAAGGATTGATTTGACTAAAATTAATCTGCCACCAAATGATAAATTTTTTGATTTCTAGTTAGAAAGTCTGCCACTAATCCAATCTGATCCATAACTGGAGCCTAGTTGCGTTTATGAGCCATGTTGGCCCCCACATGAACACCAAGATAAATAAACGGGAAGGTAGTTGCTTCACATCCAAGGATTCTGGCACAACTGGAAATATCGTTGTCCGCCACCCCTAAACCAAAAACTCTAGACTTGTGGAAATTAACACAGAGACCGGAGACGACATGGAAGCAATGGAGAATTCTAGCCAAGTTCGAGAAATTGGAGTTGGTCCATTTACCGACGAAGAGGGCATCATCTGCATAAAAAAGATGGGAAATAGAAGGCCCATTAGTAGGGAAATGAATGCCGGTAAAAATAGCGTTTTGACATGCTGATCGTGCCGCGTTCAACCTTTCCATGACCAGAATAAAAAGGAAAGGAGAGAGAAGGTCTCCCTGTTAACGCCCTTCGAGATGGGGAACTCGGAGGTGGGGGAGCCATTAATGAGGACCGAAGCTCTTGAGAAGGCGAGACAACCTTCCAAAAATTACAAAAAAAATCATACGATAAACCAACAGACTCCACAACCAATAAAATAATAAAATTCATACACATTGTTGAATTATTAGAATTTATAATATGAAATTGTATCGTCTTCTAATTATAATTGATTATGAACGCAATCTCTCTACTCAAAGAGATAGAATTGAAGGTATGGGTGTCTATATCATATCATATCCCCACAACCTCATAAAGTTCGAGTATTATTGTTATTGTGTCACTTTTGTAGTCTTGAAAAAAAGGCCTTTTCATGATTCACAACCACCACATATAAATAATAAATTAATACTATAATTTACAAGAGACCTTGTCCTTTTACCTAAAAAAATATCAAATTAATATTTACATGAAAATTAAAAAATAATATTGTTATATTATTATACACTCGGGAACACTTCATCTTTCCAAATCATTTCCTCACATTAAAAACTTTATTTAATTATTTGTTAAATCTTATAAAAGTATATTTCGTTGAATATGACAAAGTGTCGAGCTCAGTAGTTACTTTCAGGTGGTATGGCTGGAAACAAATAAATTAACACGAAAGTTTTTTAGAAAATATAATAATAATAATAATAATAATAATAATATATTATTATTATTATTATTATTATGCGAACAAAACCAAATATTATATTTTTATAGGACATGAACTTTTGAAATTAAATTCCACCTACTTTAAAAAAAATCTAAAAAGCTTCCAATGCTAATAATATACATTCTTTTCATTTTCCATTTTTTTTTCATTTTCCATTTTTTTTTTTCATTTTCCAATTTATTGTACATGCTTTCTCGTATAGTTCTAAAAGTATTACTAAAAAGTTATATATTCTAAAAATAGTGAAATTTAAGCCAAAAAAGTAGGGACATATACTATAATTAAAAATGTTCCAATCCTTATCATTAACTACAATCACCACATTTTACACATCATATGCATATGTAGTTGTCATTTTATTATAATAAATTACATGTCAATTTTATAAGTTACATCTATATTAATATTTTTCATTATATCTTATAGCTTGGAACCCACAAAAAAAAGTAAGACAATATCATGTAATATGTCTTTCTAAAATACAAAAAAAAAAAAAAAAAAAAGTCTCCAAAAAAATCTTTTGCTTTTTCAAGTTAATAATACTAGGTAATATCTTCCACAAGTACTTTACCATTTAATGTAATTCTATATGTAACATCAAATCCTTCTAAATTCACGTGATAAATTGTATCATGAGATTCATTTGTAGAAGATTCTTCTTCTTCATCTTGGATTCTTTGTGATACCGATCTTATGTCCCATGAAAGCACTTGTTTTATTAAGCTTTTAAATTCTTCGGGTGATTTATATAGCGACTTCTTAACCTACAAATACATAAATGAACACATAATCGTTTTTTTTTTACTTAATTAATGACTTAATCAGTTAATGCCGAAGTTTGTTTATCTTTAGTTCTTTACTATACACAAAAAGAAGTGGGGAAAAAAAGGCTTCCAAACTTTTTTTTTTTGGAAAATTTGTCCTTGTTTATTTTTCCCTTTTACTTTCCTAAGGCGTGTCATTTTCCCAAATATTTTTACATTTTTGGTCCCTAGGTATAGTTTTTTTGCAATTTTGGTCCTTATTTGAGACTCTTGTGACGTTTTTTATCCCTCTTTCAAGTTAAATGACGATTTTGGTACTTGAATAGCTGATTTTTGCAAAATTTGTTCCAAAATAGAAGCCATTTTACTTAAGAGTAACTTACATTTTTAGTCCCTAGGTATAGCTGATTTTGCAATTTGGGTACTATAAAATTTTCTTTTACAACTTTGGTCCTTATGTGATGTTCTTGTAAACGCTTTTGGTCCCTGTTCCAAGTAAAATTACTATTTTTGGTCCCTGAGTATCATTGATTTTTGCAAATAAGCTCTCAAAAACATAATCATTTTACTTGGAATTAGGACCAAAAACATCACAAAAACCTCAAATAAGGTCCAAAATTGAAAAAAATCAGCTATACTTAGGAACCAAAGATGTAATTTACCCTTGTTCTTGGAACATAGACCAAAAAATGCTACAAAAACACCAAATAAGGACCAAAAGGCTAAAATTGAAAAAATCAATGATACCCAAGGACCAAAAATGTAATTTACTATTTATATATTAAAGAGGATGATGAAAACACTAACCATTGTAGGCCAATAACGAGTTAAAGTTGCTAAAAAATCATCAGAGAAATCAACAGATTCCACAGCCAACATATCATCCATCTGTTAAAAAAATATATTTTAATAAATTTTCAAAAAAGGAAATTATCATCCATGATTTAAGGGTAAATTGGTAATTAATACAATACCTTAACCCAATTGGGCACTACTGCTTCTTTGATGCTATCACAGTATGGTAGATAGGGCTTCACATCCAGAACAGGCTATTCACAATTTCACATTTCACAACATTATTATTCTTTTTAATTCCAATTCCTATATATATTTTTATTTTATTTTATTTATTGTTAATAAATATTAAGTTTGTAACAGAAAAGAAATTGACTTACAGTGCCATTAACCAAATCCACACCAGAAAGCAGGATGCTATTTCCTTCAACTGACTCCACCTAAATAAATAAATTTTATATATATCTTGTAAATGATTATTATTTATTATTAAACTCAAATAAAATAATATGATTTAACTTACTTTTGCAACTGTAAGACCAATTGGACATGGGCGATGTGGTGATCTTGTAGCAAAGAGCCCTTTCTTTTCACCTTTCAATCTTGGTACTCTTACCTGAATATTTTAAAAAGATTTAAAATTAAAAAAAATTAAAAAAATTGAGGGAAATAGAATAAGCCATACATATTACATAATACACACCTTTGCTTTCAACTTAGACCTAGATGGATGCTTCCATAACTTTTCAAGATCTGTATTGAGATGAAAAACATATATGATCCAACAATGGGAATACTCTTCAAGACCTTCAAGAGAAGATGGTGGGACCCGCGATGTGTCAAATGTCAAAACTGCCCTTGCAAGAGGTACAATTAGAGGTTGCCTTGGTGTTCCATTCCTGTGTATTCGAAAAAAAGTTGATGAATTTGTAAGTGAGTAAAATCATTGGGTGTTAACATGTCAATTCATGAACACATTCATATGAGTTTGTTTATGGAGAACTGTTTTGGGAGTTTTTTTTTATTAAAAGAGACTTGTAACAATGTCAATTACCTTGTAGAGAAACAAGATCTGATGATGGCAATAGTAGCCATGGGATAAATCGTCTCCAAGTTATCTGTTTTAGCTTGGATCATTGCTTTTCTTAAATCCTGTTCGTATAGTTGTTCAAAATTAAAATAAATGAGCTGCGAATTGCGAAACAGGGGACACATTTACGAAATCAAAAAGGGGGTTTTCCGTTTGTGTGGGTTTAACCTGTTGAGCTCTAATTCGGCCTTGCCTCTCAGCAGCACACTTTTCTAATGATTCCTTCAGAGATTTTTGAAGTTCCTTTATAAGCTTATTATCGGAATCTTGCGTTTTTCTCTTGCTCCAGTAGTAAACTGAAAGATATCAGATTGAATGATATGTTGTCTAAGGAGTTGATGAAAACATGAGAATAGGTTACCGGAGACGGCGGCGGATGTAGAAACGGTAGCGAGGGCGAGTGTGACGGATAAAGTCAGCCATTTTGAGGTTTCAGTAGAGCTCGCCATTGACACCATGAACAGTGAGCTCCAGAAAAACAAGGGCTCACTTCATTCGTGCAATATTGTTGAAAGGTAAGTTACGAGTATGGTCCCTGTACTAGTGTACTGTATGGTAATGCTAGGGTAAATGCTGGTTTAAACTTTAAAGGTTGCTACTTGTGTTCATATCATGAAATGCAATTGATAGGTTTGATTTCCTCGCCACCAACACAGTGAAGTTTCTTAATAAAGTATCATGCTTAGCAATGTTATATTTTCGATCTATGGATATGTAGTTTTCAAACGAATTATTTTTATCATACAAAAAGATTTAGTGGTGCAGCTTGTTGTCCGTTTGTCATGTCACTCGTTGTACAATGATATTTAAATTAATAAAAAATTGGGATTATGTTTAGAAAAAAAAAAAAAAAAAAAAACTTATAATTAACTGACTTAATTTTACACTTTAATACTAACTACCTTATAGTTTTATAACTTTAACCATGATTTCTTATATAGTTTTTAGAGCTAAAACGACACAAAGTACCTAAATATTTTAGTAATTTATATTATTATTCTCAAGTTTTTAGTCTTAAACCAATCGTTTGATTTTATTCGGAATATTTATGTATAAAAAAATGAATATTAACTAAAATAAACCTATTTTTTGTTTGGATGTAAACAAACATATCATTTTTTGGGTTATTGACGAAATGACCACTTAGTTTGGAACACCATGTTTCAAACAAAATCACTGGAGTGTAGGTGGATTGACATGAAATGACATAAAGTTATCAGAAATCTAACATGTCAAGCTTTTCAGTAAATTTATTTTGAATATACTTTATCGTTCCAAACAAGCAGGGCCGGTCCAATACATGGACGAAGTGGGCTTAGGCCCATGGCAACAATATTTTTAGGGCATAAAATCAGTCCAACAATCTATATTATATATATAATAGTGGCCCAAAATAAATAGTTTTGTTATCTAATTTCGGATGTCTGGGACGTGAAAAAGGTAGAAAGGGCATCGAGACTTGGGCGTGAAACAACTATCAGTCGACGATTAGAGAACTCGATGTCTCAATTGTGCATAGAAAAACAAAACAATGCCTAGAAGCACGTTGTTGTGATGCTGTCGATTGGTGAACTCGATGGCTCAGATGCCTATAATCCATTGCTACACGATCTGATAAATAAAAAGTAAGAATCATAACTCTGATTTGAATATTTATCTGATTTTCTCTAAATTTATATTCTGCTTTGGGTACCTTCAAGTTTCTTAGTGATTACATAGCTCCAAATTTCTCTAATTTCTCTGATTTCTCTAATCTGGCTCAGTTCTGATTTTAAGTTCTCTAATATGGTCTGGTGGATGAAGACTTAATCTCGTGGCTCTATCCTTCTAGGTCTGGAGATATACTATACTGATACAGCGAGTGATTATGATTTGGGTGAGTTTAAGTTCTTTTATTCCGATTTCTCTTCTCTGTTCTCATTCTAATTTCTGATTTATTTTAACTGTTCATTGTAATTTCTGATTAATGTTCACTGACAGTGTTTTTATTATTGTTTCAGAAATTGAATTGTTTCTTGTTGGTGCTGTGACACGTTTATAACTTCCTGTGATTTCTTTCTAAACTTTTGTTTTATCTTTATGTGATTCTTCATGAGGCATACCATATAGTTTTTCTATTGAACATGAACTCTTGATTATTTTGAATATTTGGAATTTTTGACAAAAAATTGATTATTGTGGGTGCACCAGGGGCAGTGGTCAACCACCTTTATACTCCGCTGTAGTGTATAGGTTAAAATACAAACTTCGTTACCAAATATAATAAAAACTTAGATGATGTTTGGAATTACGAATCTGACAAGGAATGGAATGGTGTGGTTTATTCCATTGGACTATTCGTGAAGGAATCAGATTCCTTTCATGTGACTTTAATTATTTCGTCATGGAATGGAGTAAAAATTATACAATACGAAGTATAACCTATTTTTATTTTAGAAGTTTTTTATTTAGATTTGATCACATTTTATTTTCTAAATAAACTTATGCCCACAAGCAGTGAATTTTAGCAGAATGTCAATTTCATACAAATCCTCTTATTGTAAATGGAATTAAGAAACAAGTTAGCATGTACATTAATTTAGTGAAAAGCATGAATTAAGCACAAATATTCTTATAGATTGAACAAACATTAAAAAAATTTATGACTTATAACAGAAACAAAAAGTATTTCACATGATAAAAAACATTTTGTTTCAACTTTCATCTTTTGATTTTTGAAAAATTATGAGAAATAGCAATGTCCTTTACTTTCTTTAGAGCAACGTACATAACCTTTTATCCATTATAACAATGTACTTATAATAGAAATATAGCAACGCATTTACGAAACATATATAAGGGTATAAAATTCTTATTTCGCCCCGGTTATCAAAAACAATTGGATCGACCCTGCAAACAAGAGCAAGTTGTGGTGCATTGGTGGGGTGACATGAGTGACAAGTGATTTAAAATCTGACATGTCATACTTAACCTTTATCAAGTTCATTATTGGTAACGTCCCGAATATACATTTCGAACTCTTGTTTTGAAGGATGCTTATATATGTGTGGTTAAAGAATAAACATCTATATCACCATAGATAGAATTTTAAGCAGAAAATGTGTTCGTCCAAAAGGATACATGAATTGAGGTTAATGTGTATGTTATTGAATTTAATGTTTATGCTTTCAAACGTAATACCAATCAATTTAAGGAAGACACATAACACACACAAATAAATAAGGAAATCATTTTTTCCTACACATATAACAAAATACATTACAATGTGCAACATAAACCCTAAACTCTAAATCGTAACGGAATACAATATTTTCCGAAGCAATCCCTAAACCTAAAACCTAAATTGTAATACAATACCTTGTGTAAGTCTACTTGGTCTAGATATACGTTGTTACTTTGCGGCCAAAATATTGGCTACCACATGTTTTTTTGCAAGAGATGCTTGGATTGCTTACTATACATATTATGTAGGCATCTAAGCACCCTAAACCAAGTCTAAAATACATGGTTACTTTTGGTCTTGAAGCGACTAATCTAGGGTTTCTTCCTCGGTGTACTTGGGATCTTTATAACAAACAACGAATCCAAAAGAAACCTTTGACACAACAACCTTTTTAGATTTTTTCTCGTACTCAATGATTTTTTTCAAAGTCTCTTTTTGACTATTTCTTGTATGTTTCAACACACACACACACACACACACACACATATATATATATATATATATATATATATATATATATTATGAGCACGGTAATCAGAAAATATGTCTTCTAGACTGTACACTTTAAAATCAAAATACACATTCAAGTCCAAAATTTGATGATATGTTCCATATTATGGCAAACTCTTTTTGAACAATCTTCTGGAATATTTTTGTTCTGGCCTCATACATCTAAACAAGGGCGTACTCTTTGAAACGAGTGCAATATAACATAAGTAGAAACGAAATGGATGATATGTTACCGTTGCAACTTTGAAAAAACTATAATTTCTAATTCCATGTCCGAATGACACTTTTGACATTGCAGAATAACATTGATAAAACTTAAAACCTTACTAATAACGAAGTATATTACGATATAAGAGAATAATTTGTTGGCATTTTGAGAAATTCATGGTGATTCCAATCAATCTCTCGAAGTAGGATTAAGTGAAAATTCTTGAGAGGGGATTATATAAATGAAAATGAAATCAACTTTTCCGAAATTGTTTGTTCCTGAGGGCAGATATGTTATATTCCGGCACACTTTTAGATCATTGTCTTACCTATTTTTTAGTCTAAACAACATTAAATATGTATAGAACAACATGTTATGAATATTATAATTATTTTTCAAAACTACTAAAACTCTTGTCATTTTGTATAATAAGTTAATAACTTCATTTCTAAAGTTATATTATGAATATCACCAAACAAAACATTCTTTTGTTCATCAACACTTTTAAAAGTTCATAAAATTAGATCTTGAAGTGTAATGCGAAGGGGACAAAGACAAGCTGTCGTGATCTTGAAAGATCATAAAAGATCGTCTAGTAACATGAAATATGGGGTTGCTTGGAGTAGAAAAAATATAATATTTCAACTTAATTAACTAATTAAGCAGATGGGTATAAAGTATAAACAAGTACATATGCTTCAGATTTGCAGTATGGGTAAAAGGTGAAGATATAGACACCCACAGCCTTTTAATTTCCCTTTCCTTTTCAAGTGAACAGGTACGCCTATCTCTTTGTTAACTTCTTTAATTCCATTTGATTTACCTCTTTCTGTAGTTATTCCATCATAAAGATTCTATATGGGTTTGGTGTAGATATAGAAGTCAATAAATGATATTTTTTCCAACTAAATCTGTCAAGAAATTGATTGATTCAAATAAATAAGATTTTAAACTCTTGAGCGAATCCCCACTTCAAGAACGAGGTTCTAATGGAGCTGTATGTTTGTCTATACGCTCAAGTCGAAGACTTTTTAATGTTCTTGAAATCAACTCTTCTACAATTAGAAATGCCAAAATTAGGGTTTATGATTCTGTTGATATCGTTCTTGTTATTGGCATTGCATACTGTGATATCAAATCTCAAGATCTTTAAACCTGTTATCCTATGTAGAAGCAGTTCTATCCTTTCCCATAAATTAGTCAAATCTCAAATAATGCTTCATCAAATTCGTATTCTTTCTGAAAGGTAGTTTCTACTCATAATTTGATCAAAGTCAACAGATTTGTGTTCTTTCTTTCTTTCTTTCTTTCTTTCAATCAGCAGATTGTATTTCTGTTGACATTCGATCAAACTCAACATACCCCATTTGCTAGTTTCTTTTTATAGGTTGATTTTAATTACGAATGCAGAAATTTTAGCAAAATGGAAGAGGATTTGGATACTCAATGGAAACCATTGATAGAAGAGTTCACATTCACAAAAAACTCGGCTCCTTTTAATAGCTGTCATGCTTCTACAATAGTTGAGGTAGTGGTTAATTTCTTGACTTTCTATATTAAGTAACGTACTACTTAATCTGGTAAACTATATATATCAAAGTTTCTTTTTTACTTAACATAGAAAGAACAACTTAATAAAGAAAGTCAACCGATTTTGTTTACTTTAGGTTAATAAAGACTGTTATTTAGTAGCCTACTTTGGGGGTTCATATGAAGGGGCACCCGATGTCAAGATTTGGTTACAAACACACAAGGTATGTATAAATTGGCATTAACATACTTTCATTTATTTGTTCATTATAATTATAATATTATAACTATAATTTATAACATCCACTTTCATTTCTACTTAAAAAAATCTACCCAATTATAAACAAAAGGATATTGCTATTTTACGCATTTAGCCCTTCAAAACTTATCGGGCAGTGGTTTGATTCGGGCAGGATGGTTATTGGCATGCCCCTGTTATTGCTGATGAGCAAGAAGATGTTCCAATGTGGAATCCTGTATTATTTAAGCTTCCTTCCAATGAGTTACTTCTCTTTTATAAAATCGGGCAGGAGGTTCAAAAGTAGGTTTCTTATTATTCATCTTCCAAATAACATTTCAAGAATTAATTTCAAAAAAGTAGAAAATGTTTTTTTAATGGATTTGGTGTTTTAGATGGAGTGGATGCATGAAAAGGTCATATGATAGTGGTGTAACTTGGAGTGAAAGAGAACAACTTCCTCCTGGTATCCTAGGACCAATAAAGAACAAGGTTGTACATTTAATCCATTATGTTTGTGTTATTTAAGGATTTATATGTTAATAAATAAATAAATCATGGTGTTAATTAATTCTCTTGTGTTTATTTTTTGTTTAGCCTTTGTTACTTGAAAATGGGAAGTTGCTATGTGGTTCATCTGTTGAAAGTTGGAACTCGTGGGGTGCTTGGGTGGAGGTTTATTCCCATTAAGTCTTTAATTAAGACCTTGTTTTTTCCCATTAAGTCTTTGTTATTTTTTTTAAACAGATGACTTCAGATTCAGGAAGATCATGGAAAAAACATGGGCCAATTTATATTCAAAACGAGTCACTTAGTGTAATCCAACCGGTTCCTTACAAAACCACAAAAGGCAATCTTCGTGTTTTATTAAGATCATTTGAAGGAATTGGTCGAGTTTGTATGTCTGAATCACTTGATGGAGGTGAAAACTGGAGTTTTGTTGTTCCAACTGAGTTACCAAATCCAAATTCAGGTCAAGATAATCATATTTCTTATTAAAAAAATGCCACTTTAAATAACTAAATATACAAAGATGATGTGGTTTTGTTATAGGGATTGATGGTGTGAAGCTAAGTGATGGAAGGGTTTTGCTTGCTTATAATACGGTTTCCAGAGGGGTGTTGAAAGTGGCGGTTTCCGGCGATGATGGTGATTCCTGGCGGGAGGTTGTGACATTGGAGGAAACCGATGGAATGGAATTCTCATATCCAGCTGTAATTGAAGCAAGTGATGGATGTGTTCATATCACATATACATATAATCGTACACAAATCAAGGTATATGATGCTTTTCTATTTTTCTTGACTGTAAGTTTGATTAAATCTTCGCTAATTCCTTTGTTTTTTTCTTTCAGCATGTTGTTCTTCAACCAAATTTAAAGTTGATGTAACATCTTTGAAGTTTGTAAGATGTAAGATTTGATTAATTTACAACATCATTGTTGTATGTTGAGAGCAAAATTAGGGTTTTATGTACATATCAAAATGTAGTACAATAGAAATAAGTACAACACGATATTTAACTTGAACAATGTTTGAATAAAAATTACATGTCACGATGTTTAAAAATTAAAAGGTTATATCTTTATCAATCTCATAGAACTCAATGTTCTTATACTTTTGAGAAATTATCTCCGCTTGAACTTTTCTTGCAGTGTCGGTGGCACAACCAACCAATATCAAAACCGAAGTACCTGCGAATCCTCGAAAGGCCGTCAAATGTGTCGTTTGTTCCACAACAGCGGGGCCCGCTGCAAGAATCGCCAAAAACACCGACCCTAAAACCGATATCCGACTCAAAACCTAAATCAAACCCAACAAACACTTTTATTTAATCGAACAACAAAAATATTTAATATTTTCGTGATTATGAAATTGAAAAGAAAAAAAAAAAAAAAAAAAACCCGAAGAAATTACCGTTTTGATGAATGCGGCTGTGTTTTTCCCGGGTCGGACAAGTGGAATGGAGGCGCCTTGGCGTTTCAATTGTTCGCTGACGTCATCGGGGTCCAATTGGAGGAAAGTGTAGTAATAGTTGAAGAATGCGATTAATAAAACGTTTGTTGGGAGATAAAATGCACCTAAAATTATTAAATATAGTTTACATTAGATTTGCGAATTGAATGGAATCAGCAATTCCAATTCAAACCGGAATCCACAAACAAAATATAGAGATTTTAATTTTAATTCTTACCCCCTGGGGTCAAACCCACAGCGGCATTTTTTAGCACATTTAAACCAGTAAACCGTGCCAAAGTGGCAGGAAGAGCCAAAGATGACGTGGAAAAGATAATCGGCATCACTCCTGAACTATTCACCTGACCAAAATACCCTTGAATTTTTTAATAAATCGTTATCCAGAAAAATAATTTATTTAAAAAAAAAATTCAAACCTTGAATGGCAAATAAGCAGATTTCTGAATCCCTCCTGTTCGACTACTGTATCGTGAAGCATAATTCAGTGGAATCTTTCTTTCAGCTTCCTGAAAGAGTTCATAGCCAAAAATATATTATTCATTAATTGTTTTTTTAAGATAAAAACTAAGAGTAAAGTACAAAAATGGTCCCTGTGATTTCTGATTTTTGATGTGTTTAGTGCAAAATCAAAACCTTTTTCAATTTTGGTCCTTGTTTCAAATTTTCATGTCGATTTTGCTCCCTTGAACTTGAAATAAGGACCAAAATCGGCAAATTGCAGAAAAGAGCAACATACTTTTATTCTTTTTACCAAAATAGATAATGCACTTTAGAGTAAATTACAAAACTGGTCCCAATGTTTTCTGATTTTTACCGTGTTTAGTCCAAAATCATTACTTTTTTCAATTTTCCTCCTTATTTCAAATTTTCATGTCGATTTTGTTCCTTTGAACTTGAAATAAGGACCAAAATGGCCACAAATTGCAGAAAAGAGCAACATACTTTACTCTTTTTACCAAAATAGATAATCTACTTTATAGTAAATTACAAAACTGGTCCCCATGCTTTCTATTTTTACCATATTTAGTCCAAAATTGAAACTTTTTTTCAACATTTCATCCTTATTTCAAGGTTTTGTCGATTTTGGTCCCTGAAACCTTAGAATAAAGACCAAAACTTATATAAAAACTTCAAACAGAGACCAAAATCGATATGAAGCCTTGAAATAAGGATCAAAAGCTAAAAGCACAAGGACCATTTATGTAAATTAGTTTAAAAACAGAAAAAGAAAAGGATAACCTGAACATAGACAATGCTAAGAACTAGAAGAAAGAAGGAGATGATGATGGCAATTAGGCCAAGATAGTTTCCATCTTGAAAAGCTTCTGCAACTGTTCTTCCAAAAGATGCAGGCAAATAGGAGATAATGCTTGTAAATATAAGAAGTGATGTGCCATTTCCAAGTTTCAAATCTGTGATTCTTTCACCAATAAATGTTGTAAATACAGATCCAAGTGTTAACAAAACAACAGTAGATATCACCCATTCACTGCTGAAATCATCCACATAAGGTTTAAGAAACAGAGCTTGACCAATCGCCTGATCATGTAAATAACTAAATTAGATTAATACTTTGTAATCTGTTTCGAATGATGGAATGGAATCACAAAAAGGGTAATAATGTAATTTTATACCTGGACAAGAGCAAATCCAACTGAAGCATAACGAGTATATGCAAGGATTTTCTTTCTTCCTGCTTCACCTTCTCTCTTTTGAAGTTCTTGTAATTTAGGGTAAATTTGTGTAAGAAGTTGAAACACGATTGATGCATTGATAAAAGGGACAATTCCGAGTGAACATATTCCAAGTCGACCAATTCCACCTCCAGAAAACGTATCCAAAGTACTTAGAATACTATTTTGATCCAAATTTCCAACAAATGCTTCTCGATTCACTCCACCAAGGGGTATATAAATCCCGAGTCTAGATAACGCCAAAAACCCTAAAAGTTTGAGGAATTTTCCAGGTAATGGCCCTTTGAAAAAGTCGCCAAAATCAATGGATGTGTCCTCTATTGCAGCTGTTGAAAACAAAGAATCGTCCATAATTCTGATTTGATTTTGGAAGGAATGGAAAAGGCGATAGAAAAGATTCAAACCTGCTGCTCCTTTAGATGATGGAGATTTTTCGTTTCTTGTACTTGAGCTGCTATCAAATCTTTCTGAAAACAAGCCTAAAACATTGTCCCAAGTGGAATTCAGATTGAATAGTTTACCTGAATTGATACCTAGTGGATCAAAATTAGAGCTCTCACAGCTGAAAATACAAAAAGAATTGTCAAAATACGAGAAAAGCAACCAAAGAATATATGTTGTACATGAATAAGATTGTTTTATTAGTCGTATTTGGAAATAAAATGGTTCGATGAATCATACTACGTTCCTTAATGATCTACACTGGTAAATTCAAGAGGTAAAAGATCAAATTCCCAATGAATTTCTTAGGGCAGGTTACAGTGATGAGGGGCAAGTGATTTCCAATCGTTATCAAGAATACTAACTTCACAATCACATCGAGTTTTGGGAATGACCCATTTGTAGTAACAAAGTGCAACGGTTCAAATCATAATCAAGAACATCAAATCGGCAACGAATTTGAAGTTATTAGAAAAAAAAAAACATGTACGATAAAGCGCAATTTGTTTCTAATCATACTTAACAACACCTGAGTTCCCAACAGAACTGAATTTTTGAAAACGCCCATTTGCAGGAAGACATTGCGATTCAATTAAATGATAAAAATGAGAAATTTACGGTATCTCGAAAGTGAAAACACGAAGAAAGTTATGTGGCTAATACCTGGTGGATGAAGATAATGAAAAGAGAGCGTTGGGTTTTCCTTGGACAGAAAGTGTTGTTCTGCAAATGGATGAACTGTTTCGAAGATTTCTAGAGGTATGAATCGAATTGCGAGATTGAGTTGGTAAGTTGCAACAAAGAGACCATGAAGATGTAATTTCTCTTCCTGTTATCAACATTATCCCAGCTCCCTATCTTTATCTCTCGCTTTGAGCGGAGTTCATACAAACCTTACAAGTTGGGGTTTGCATTTGAAGACTGGAGTGCATTTATTTGACATCAGAGAATAATTTGAGGACAGATTTCTGAAAAATTAATGCTTGGGGGCATTTTGACCAAGTTACAAAAGATGTAAGAGTAAATTGTAGATTTGGTCCCTGTGGTTTGCTCCAATCTGCACATTTGGTACACATTTTTAAAAATTGACATTGTTGGTCCTTATAGTTTCCAAATCTTACACCAAAGGTCATTGAGGCACTTATTGTCTAAGAAGTAAGAAGTTATGTTATGTACTGTAAAATTACAAAAAATGTCCTTATTTCTGCCTTTTTCTTTTTCATTCTTTGAACATGAGAAACAATTTCTTTCGTTGACATGAAAATGATACAAAGAATGCTAAAGTAGGACAATCAGTTTCCTCTTTTGGATCTCTCTCTTCCTTCTCCTACACCACCAATAACACCCTCCATCCCGCCAGCAAGACCTCTTCCTCATCTGCTTCCAGTCGTCGAAAGGCCTCCTCCGCCTTCCCATTGACTTATCTCCAAATCTCATCGGCTTTCTCCATCACTCTGTCTATCTTACCACCGTCATTGTCAATATTACATATTTGTGACTCGATCTATCGTGCATCTACCTCTCCCTTAGGGGTGTTTATGGTTTGGTTTGAAACCGTGAAACTAACTTCGATTTGGTTTCACAGTTTATATCTTTCTTTATGGTTTTGCTTGCGACTTCAAATTTTTGAAAATATAATGAACAATTTGAGTTACAGTTTCAAAATTTTCATGTCATATAAAATCGGATTGAACCATAGGATATATATATATATATATATATATATATATATATATATATATATATATATATATATATATGTATGTTACACCCCCAAACCGAGACGGCGGAAACGTTCGGGGTGGAGGACGTCATGTACAGTATTACAACAATTGCATCATAGTAATCAAAGTAAAGACAACCAACATTAAATATATAAGGTATTTACATCTGTTCGATACATAATTTGTATAACAGTAAAAGTGTAACCAAAGTATAAAAGACGTGACTCTATAAGCTCCGTATTCTCAAGAGCCTGCGGGTGTACCTGTCTACTGGTTCCCTGAGAATACAATCAATTTTGAAAGTGTATCAACATTTAAGTTGGTGAGTTCATAAGAATGTTCTTGTACTACAAACTGGTCTTTGAAATCTATGAAAATGTTTGTAAGTTTTCCAAGAAAATCTTATATTTTCTTTAGTAGTGAAATGTAACACCCGTTTATTTATTAGTTAAATAAATAAATTAATGAATAAATGGTAGTCCTGAAATAAATAATTATGTATGAAAGGATGGTCTCGAGGAGCTAATTGCAAAGATTTTAGAAGATGGGGATTGTTTGGTAAAAGATGGGACTTAATTTGAAAGGGGTTTTCGAGTTCAGGGTTTAAATGGTAACTATGGGGGTTTATTTTGAAAGAAAAGGGAATGGAGGGACTAAAGATGGTATTATGGAAAGTAGCTAAGGGGACCGGGTATATAAACCCATCACCCATTCTTGAACCCTAAATCTAATCGTTTCTTCACAGCCGCCATCCTTATGACCCCTTAGCCGCCGCCGCTACACCTCCCGTCGACCGAATGGTGTGCCACCGGAGATGTTTCCCCCCTGACGAGTGCCGATGAACTCGAAGCATGCCAAAGACCGATCGACTGCCTCGTAGCCATGGTCGGAGTCGCGAGCCAACTGCCGAGAAACCGTTGTAACTGTTCTAAATCGTTGCTATTGTTCTTCTTCTTCTATTCATCTTGTCGTCGGCCGCCTTGTGGGTGGAGGGACTCATGGCATTTCGTGTTATCACCGGTGAGTGATGGTTTAGTTCAAGGTTCGTGTGCGACATGGGTGTGCTGTGGGGGGGAGTCCTGTCGAGTTGGGTCATGGAGAACCACCATGGCAACCGGCCATGGTGGCAGTCATCGCAATATGCCGCCTGTTTTCTGTGTTGTTGCCATCGCCACCCACCACAGGTGGGTGTTGGGTTTATGTGTACGAGCAAAAGGATGTGGGGCGTGTTTCTGCTTCAAGATCTGTGTGGTTTGCGTGTCTACTTGACTGAGAAACAAAAGAGATCACCACCACCACCGTTAGGTGGTGGCTGCCGTCCCAAAAGCTATTGTTGTTGTCGTTGTGAGCCACCAGGTGGGTGGCTGGGGTGCATCTCGCAATCTGAAGCATGTATGTGTGTTGTGTATGGTGTTTGTTTGGCCAGAAAATCGAGTATAACCACCATGTGCCGCCGCCGGCCGCCATTAGGTTGTTGTCTATATGTAATTGTAATAGTGTGTGTGTGTGTGTGTTTATTTGAGATTTAGCATTGTAAAGTGTAATTACAAAGTGGAATAATGAAAAGAAACTCAAACCACCACCGTAGGGTGGTGGCTGCCGCCACCGGCTGCCGTGTCAGGTGGCGGTGTGCTGGTCTTGTGAGTTGACTCGATTGGGGATGCTTGAAACCCTAATGGGCCTTGTCAGCCTAATGGGCCCAATAAAACCCAAATGGGCTTGATGACATTCTAGTGGGCTTGATAGGCCCAATAAAGCCTTAATGGACCTAAAAGCCCAACAAATTGATAAATGGACTAATATTTGGGTTGGAAAAGCCATAATGCCAATAAAACCCTAATTTGTGGAAATTGCTTGGGACACACACGAGAATTAATTATTAAATCTGAAATAATAATTAATAATCATTGGCAAACTAGCGTAAGGCATTATGGACTTAATGGATTAAGTCCTTAATTGGTTAAGAAAGAAACACTGAACCTTAATCATCATTTCATGTGAAAACTCTAATTTGGGATTATGGGCTTGGACTTATCGAGATCCACATTTGGGCCATTGGAATGGAATTGTGTGATTAAGCCCAATCACACCATACGACTTATTTTGAAGAATGATGGACTTAATGGATTAAGTCCTTAGAGGAATAATTTCGTAATGGGTTAAGTAGGAAACTTAACCCTAATCGGCATTTTATGTGAAACCCTAACTTCACTTGGGTTTATTGTTGGGCCTTTCTATTGGGCCTTAATGATTGGATTATTAATGGGTCATCCAAGAATAATTATATGGGCTAAAATAATTTAATGGGCCTAGGGTAAGTCCCATGTAAGGGGTTGGGCCCAATTTGGAAAATTAGGCCATAGATGAACCATAGTTGGGCCTTAATGATTGTATTATGTTGGGTCATAAGACCACATATGGGCCTGGGCCCAATTTGGAAAATTAGGCCATATGCTGGGCTTTGATTCCTAGTTGACTTTGGGCCTACGGATTGGGCCTTTGGCTTGAATAAGCCAAACTGGGGGTAATGTAGTAACTACCCTAAGAATGTACTTATGGTTATGTATTGGGACCCAATTATTAATTGGGTGTTATTTTGGTGTTGACAGTTCGGGAATCTGTCAGCCAACAGCTGGGGTCGAGTTTGCGGGACTTCAGCAAGTGTGGGATTGTGTTTTCAGGACTTCAGTAATGTGAGGTGAGTTACCTTCCAGTAGCGGTGGGTCTACGGCCACAATGTCGGCCCACCAGTAGGGGTTGTATGTTAGATGATTGTCTTTGTGATATCATCTAGGTTTGCTACTACCTGATATGTTATATGCTGGCATGATATGTTATATGTGATGGTAGTAGAGTTCGGTTGTTAGGACCGAAGGGTAGGTCAGACACCCCAGATATGTCTGATAGCGTGTGATGATATGTTTATATGTTGGCATGATATGTTATATGTGATAGTGGTAGTAGGAGGGGAATAGTCCCCAAGCTCGGTTGTTAGGACCGAAGGGTAGTTCGGACACCCCAAGTATGGCTGATAGTATGTTTGTGTTATGATATTTGTGATAGTAGCTGAGTGTGGGCAAGGCCCGTATCTCAGAGATAGTGGAGTGTGGGCAAGGCCCGTACCTCCATGAGTGTGGGCGAGGCCCGTATCTCCTAGCTATTTAGTATATGATTGTATATACTTGTATGTTATGGTTTAGTAGCTGAGTGTGGGCGAGGCCCGTATCTTAGAGATAGTGGAGTGTGGGCGAGGCCCGTATCTCCCAGCTAACGGAGTATGGGCGAGGCCCGTACCTCTATGAGTGTGGGCGAGGCCCGTATCTCGTAGTTGTTCATTATATGATTGTATGGTATGTGGTGTGATGGGGGAACTCACTAAGCTTCGTGCTTACGGTTTTTATTTTTGGTTTTAGGTACTTCGTGTTTAAAGTAAAGGAGTCGGCTTGATCGCAGCGCATCACACTATGGTTTTCCGCACATGAGATCTTTGGGATTACACTCTGATATTGTTTTATGATAAAACGTTTGATTATTTCTACTCGGTTTTGACATGACATGGTATTACAGATGTTTTATCACACTGTTGGTTTTATAATGACGTATTTAAAAATGAAATTTTTGGCCTGTATTTTTGGGATGTTACATGAAAAGTAGTCTTAAGCCTTAAGACCAAAATGTATGTTCGTTACTGTATTTTGTAGTTGTAAGAAAAAGTATTAGTTTGTATGTCTGGTTACCACCAACAATGTTGTATAGTATTATTTTGTATGAAAACCTCTGGCTACCACTAGTAATGTATAGTAGTTCTATTAATTAAAATAAAACTAATGAAGAATGAAATACCGTAAACAAATGGTTAGTTTATACTGTTGTGAGTTTGGTATAACCATGCTTGATATGACCTAGTGACCACTACGACGTTCTTCAAGCATCGGAACGGTATGATATTTGTCACCCCAGGCAAGATGCCTAACTGTAGCTAACAGTTCAGGTGTGGGATTATCAATCCCATATAGATCTATACACAAATCTCATGCTCTCTCTCCAAGAGACTCTGGTTATATTGCAGTAGGATTTAGTTACGCACTCCGAAGGGGTACAATTAAAGTAATGTCTCACAACTCTGTATTAACTAGTTTACATGTAGTATTGTAGTGTTCTCTTGTATTTGAACCTGTATGTATAACTTGTATAGTACAAATAATTATACTTAAATAATTATTTAGTATTGTACTCTTGCATTCGGAGGATAGTAATGTATACCATAAACTATATTTATCATAGTTTATATTTTCGTATCTGTATAAAGTTCTTGAATTGGTAAAACTATGTAATGAATCCCAAACTATACCCATTATAGTTTGCATGTATGTTGTGTATTGTATTGAAAAACTTTGTAATTATGGTTATATGTTGAAAACTTCCCTTATGTTCAGCATGTTACAAAAGGGATAAAATATCTGAATATTTTATAAAAAGTAGTGACTTCTTGTTTGTGTCAATTGCATAAGTTTTTTAATTTGTTTGAAACCCTTTGTATAAGAACTCAAAATTTCTTGTATTTCGCTTGTATCCCCCCCCCCCCCCCCCCTTTCCGAAAACGTTGAAAACAGTAAAAGTGTAGGGGTATGAACTCACAATCGGTTATGTGCACGATATTCTAATGATAATTAACACATAATTGTATTTAGATTAGCGAAACCATTAATTAAAGTGTTAGAAAACACTTGCTTTTGTGTTGGGAATAGTTACCGAAAATGGCTTGCAGTGGAAGGAAGGGTTTTCGGTCAAGTTCAACCCCAGAACAAGATTCTCGGTTCAAGTGAGTTTTCGGTCAGAAACTGTTTTCGGCCGTGAACTGGTTTTCGGCCGAAATCAAGTGTTCGGTTATGCTGGTGTTTTCGGCTCCTTGAAGATATGAAGGCTGTTCTTGGTGTTCTTGAGGAAAAATATGAAGATTTGAAGTTTCCTTTTTGAAGATGAGAGTGTTCTTGGATGATCCTTGTGAGAGAAATGGAAGAGTTTTCGAGTGAAAAGAGTGAAAAATGAAGGATTTTCGAAAGAAAAACCTTTATATCGGTTGGGTTTTTGGCCGGAGATGGGTTCTCGGCCAAGAGCCGTTTTTGGCCCGAGGCTTTTGGCTGAAAACACAAAATTGAACAAGTTTTGATGTTTTTCGAGGGAAAGCTTGATTTTTTAAGTGTTTTTGGTCCCGAAACTTATATAACTTTTATTTATATAATTTAAATGGTTTTCTAACCCTTACGAACTTAACAGAAATATATAAAATTTGAAATTTTATTTAATGAAATTGACTTTTGCTGACTTGAAAAGTATCTGGTTGTCACTATATATATATATATATATATATATATATATATATATATATATATATAGAAAACTTTAAAAACGATGTAGTTTATACCTTCATTATCTTGAGTCTCATAAACAAAAATAGCAGCCTAATCTTTGTGTTGTTTTAGTGAAGCCCATCTCTCGTTTGACTCAACCAATTCAACCCGTACTCACTACTTCAACCACAACTTCGACAACTACAGTTGAACCTGATCTTGATCAAGCAAAAACAACTTTTGAAGTTGGGAGCTCTGAGCATGTATCCCCTACAAGGTATGGGCATGATATTGCCTCGGAAAGGCTTTCCAGGTTCTTGGCTGAAAATGAAGCAGATCTTCCTTCTCGCGGTAAAGGTATATCTATAGAGGAAGGCAACTTGAAGGGGGATGATTCATCAAATCCAGAGCTCAAGGAGGAGATTACTGTACTCAAACAGCAAATACTCACTACTTCAACCACAACTTCGACAACTACAGTTGAACCTGATCTTGATCAAGCAAAAACAACTTTTGAAGTTGGGAGCTCTGAGCATGTATCCCCTACAAGGTATGGGCATGATATTGCCTCGGAAAGGCTTTCCAGGTTCTTGGCTGAAAATGAAGCAGATCTTCCTTCTCGCGGTAAAGGTATATCTATAGAGGAAGGCAACTTGAAGGGGGATGATTCATCAAATCCAGAGCTCAAGGAGGAGATTACTGTACTCAAACAGCAAATAATCGAAAAGGATCTTCAAATTGAGGACCTTGATGCTTGTCTCTCTGTGCTTGAAGCTGAAAGTTCCTTGAAGACTGATCAAATTTCAGCACTTCAGCAAGAAAATGCTCAAAAATCCAAACAAATGTCTGATCTTCAAATCAACCTTGGTGCTCTTTCAGCTAGCTACTTTGATCTGAAGAATAGACTTATCGCTGACTTTGGAGATAAGTTTCAGTCAACAGTTGAAGGCCCAAGTGTTTCTCAAGCTCCTACAACTGCACCAGCCACTACTCCAACTTTCGAACAAACTGATAATGTGTCGATTAAAACTACAACGGTCATTGACCGGTTTGAGAAGGAACCAACTCAAGCTCCACCCCGAATCACTATCAAGAGAGGAGGGAGAACAGTTACGTCCCAAAAAAGGGGGGGTTTACTCTTTATGAAGAATTATGACCAGAATATTCGTGGAGATCAACCTCAACTAACGGTGACTGACCTGGAAAAGAAAAAGTTACAGCATAAATACGGAGATCAGTCAGGAATCCGCATGTGGGGATTTCATGATAGAATCAATTGTTGGCTGGTTAAGAGGAGAAGTAACACAGCGGAGTATTACAAACATCATAATGACTTCTCCTCACTAATCAAGGTGGATCTTGTTGAACTATCCGTTGTTCCCTTCTACAATCCCTCCAATAATCTGCAGGCGATAACTTTCAAACTTTTATTGGAAAATCAGGTGAGGAGAGGATTCGATAATATGAAGACTGCTGAATCGTTTCTGAAGACTTCCAAACATGTGTTTGACCCGACCACCAAGAAGGTTATTAAAAACGTCATGTGGCCTCCTACGAAGCAGTTGACAAATATTCCTATCATTAAAAAAAATTGTGATGGTTCTTTGCACAATATGTTGTACTGGGTATATGATGAATCTACGACATTTGCAGTTATCAAGTTTAAAGATGGTGTATTTCGTCTGATCAATAAAAGAGATCTTCTACAATTTGGTGAGAGAGACATTCACACGTTGGTGGCTCATCAAATCATTTGTTAGCAAGAAGTTCTAGAGCCAGCTGCTAAAGAATTCACAAGCATGATCTCTGAAATTATCAGCAAGAAGACGTGGCTGGGGGCAATGGGAAGATCGGATGTGTTGGTCGTTGAGAAGAATTGAGCTTATGCTAGCCTCAAACCAAGGGGGAGAGTGAAAGGTCATTATTTTGTGGTTTGGGCTAGGCAATCATTTGTATAAGTCTTGTTAGGTTCTTGGTTGTGGTTTTAGCTATTTTGTTGAGTTTATGATCAGTATTGTGTATACGACCGTAAACAGGTTTACAGTCGTAAACATGTTTACGACCAACCTACCCCTATATATAGGGTGTGTCAGATTCGTGTTAGGTTGTTGACGAATCAGAGAGTCTTTATAGTTTACAACCCCAGGGTGTATCAGACGTTTATTTGATATATAAAACGTGTGCATGCTTGGATTGATTATGTTCTCTACTACATTCTTATTTGATCGATTGGTATTTGTTTGATTACTGTTGGATTCACTGTTTTGGGACTTACAAACCCGATGGTTGACTAGACTCACAGTATGTTGTTTGTGATTCTATGTGTATTGCTGTGAGTATGGGTATTTTGGGGGAACTCACTAAGATTTCGGGCTTACAGTTTCAGTTTATTGTTTTAGGTACATCGGGGGATCGCGGTAAGGCAAATGCGTGATCATACAATTCCTCACATTTTTGTTATGGTTTCTAGGAAAACTCATATATAGACTATTTTGGAAACAAAATTATAATAACTATTGATTTAAAGTGTTTTTGAAAAGTTTAATTTCGGTTCGAATTTTTTGGGTGTTACAAAAATACGTAAAGATATACATATAAAAAACATAAAAATACAATAATACAAAAAAATAGATATAGATATGTAAAAAAATATGTTTATAAATTACATAAAAATATGGACGAAATCTGCAAAAAATCTCATTATTTTCGAAAAATTAACAATTTTGCTTCATGACCTGCCGAACATGTCAAAAATAGCTAAAGTGAATAAATTAACCGATTTATTGGGCTTTTCTATTCAAAATGTGAAAAAATCACAACTTTTTTTGTTCAAAAAATAAAATTTAAGCCTTTATTGGAACTTTGTCCAAAATATTGGAACTTTTTTAGAGATATTCCTATTCGGAGAGGTTTTCATTGTGGATTTCACCTTGTAATTTACCTTTTATACAAACTATTTTTCAATTTCATTATTTTAAATGTTTTCTTATATATAGCATTACAAATTACAAATAGGGCACCTGAATCCTCCTATAATACATCCATTTCAAGTACACATGTTCACTTTTATCTTTTTTATTGAAGTATTTTTCAGTTTATTTTTTTTTAATGTTTTATTATTAATAACATTACAAAGAGGGTACCCGATACACATGTGCAACTGCATAAACCACCCCTACATGTTTCAAATATACATATACATTCAACATTATCGTTTCTAATTTTAATTTTCAAAATATTTGTGGACTAGAGACATTTTTCCATTAGTATAAACAAACTTCTAGCCATGAAGAAGCCAAAAGGCTCACTTTCACCTCTACATTTCACTTGCTACTTGATACAACAACAATACTCATATATTACAAACTTCTATTAAAAGCTTGTTTTCAAAAGATTTAAACCAAAAACAATGTAAACTTGTGATTCATTGTCTTTTAACTAACTTCCGAAAAATCCGGTTCTTCTGGTTTCTGCAACTTAAGCCTATTCGCCATCCCCCTTCTCGTATTCGCCGCAAATCTTGACGCCAAAATTGTCACCCCAAGGTTTGACTTTACTTGACCACCTGCCACACCACCACCACCACCACCACCACCCGCTTCTTCTTCTTCACCCTCACGTTCTTCCTCATCCTCATGCTCTTGTTCATCATGGTCAACAAAAGACTCCATGGTCAACAAATTCTTCGCCATCACCCTCCTTTTATACCGCCTCCACGCCGCCTGAATAAAACAAGCCGCCCAAGTCCGCCAATGATGCGAATAATGCCTAAAAGTATGTTGCAACTTCTTACTATGCAATCTTCTAAATTGATTAGCCACAAATTTCAAATCTTCTGCTCTTAACGCAAACGCTTCAACTTCCGTGAGTGATCTAACGGTTCTTGTCGATGATGGTAAGTTGACCGTTGACTTCGGGTGTAGGGCCCACGCGAGAAGCTCTTCACCACAAAAGTCACCCGGCCGCATAATAATCGAATTGAAGAACCCCGTTCGGCCTCCATTCGTTGTTGAGCTTTCGAGGCGGCCCCGGATTATAAAAAACATTTCGGTTACAGGGTCGCCTTCGCGGACTATGTACGCGCCTTCCGTGCTTAAAGAGGACACGAGACGTTCGCAGATTGCATCGAGTAATTGGTCATCCATTTGCGAGAAAAACGGGACCTACCATATCAAAATAATGCAGTGTGATGAGAATTTTGTATATACCCTTCTTAAACATCAAAATATCAATGGTAATATTTAAAATATCCTCCATCTATAACATGACAATATTTAACAATAACAAAACCAAGCAATCAATGCATGCATTACATGGAGAGGGCTGAAGATGAAGCGTTTTGTTTATCAATAGAGCGAAATTCCAACAATTTAGAAATAGACGTCCCATTAGTATAGAGTTAGGGATAATATGGTTAAAAATTTTAAGGGAAATATACAAAAAAAGTCTCAAACTTTTAAAAAAAGTTTCATTAAAGTCCTAAAAGTTTTTTTTAAACAGAAAAGTCCCATTATTTTGAGAAAATCATATAATTTGTCATTTGCTGTTCAAATATAAAAAATAACTTTTTCGTTAATTTGGGCAAAATGTTAAATAATCGGGACTTTTCTGTTAAAAAAAAAAAAAAAACTTTTAGGACTTTATTGAAACTTTTCCCAAAAGTTTGGGACTTTTCTGTAGATTTCGCAATTTTTAATTATTATAATAATTCTAAGATATAAAAAATGATTATAAATTATTAAAAGCATTGTAAATTTTTTTTGGGCAAATATGATATTAAGAAATTAAGTTGGACAAATATGATATTTTGATGTTTAAGAAGGACATGATAGCAATAATCCTTGATACTGCTAGGCCAGATGCCCTTTGGTGTAAGGAAATGTAAATAGTTTGATATTATGCATGAAAAGAAGTTATTAAAGATTTGGAAAATATACCCGACGAACGAGGTCTAAGCATAGGTGGCGTTGAATATCCCTACGAAGATCCGCGGGTAATCCATTAAGGATAACATCTTCATGGACTCCACGGGTCGCCACCCACTTGTATTGAACAAAACGCCGAACACGTTTTCTCAAATCTTCTGGAAGCTGACGATGCCTCATCCATTCCTCTGTGTCTCTTCGCCTGAGTCTCCATTCCTCAAGTCTCATTGTTAATGACTGCAAATAGGTCTACATAACAAACGCCAATTAGAGCTAAATGAAACAAATTGCAACGTACTATTGTTAAAGTTACTTAATTTTAGTAACAATCACTTAAATGCCAAAAAAGAGATTTAGAAATAATCTATCAAGGGAATCTTGCATTTTTTTTTGGGTATACTTGAAACAATATTTGTTGTAGTTATTTAATGGATGGGAATATTAAGCAGTATGAATGTAGACTTATTAATGCATGAATCTTTTTTCTTAAAGAGAGATTATGTGGATTAAATTTACACGACTTAAAAAAAGTAATAATTTGTTTCCACTTACCTGCATATTGCCAATCAAATGTGCAAACAAAACAAGACCAACAATGGCAATGAGTATTGCAAATGATGTCTCCCCTATGAATGTGCTTGTTGACAAGTTTTGCCCATATGAACTGGAAAACAACATAAAATCAAATTCACCAAATAATTAGTTATTACTATTATACCCTACATCTAAAGAATGGTTTCAATTTCAAAATGTCAAACTTCCAAGATTATATTTAAGCATATTGGTAGACCTCCAATCAAGTTTATTTATGCTAGAACTAGAAGGAGAGAGAATTAAGAAGAACTGCTATCCTTTATGTTAGTGAGGGGCAAAAAAGTCTTTTCCTGTTATGAGCAAAACTAAGGGAGAGATCTAGCCTCTCGAAAGCTAGGAGACTATCTTGTAATCATTCAATTTGTTTTTCAATCATTTGATTCAATTCTAAAAGTGCATAGCACATACACTTTAAAGTTCAAAGATTAAATTTTGGCCATTAAATTATCTTGTTGACAATCTTTTCTTTAAAAAGGTTTTTTTTTGTAAAAGCCACCCAACAACATTGTACTTTTAACTTCTTTTTTTCTCTTATTAGCACATTATACTTTGAAAAAGTCACACAATTACAACAAAAGTACATTATTGACTTATTGTTTCTTGCATTTAACCCAAATAAACAATCAAAAAAACTTAAAAGAAACACATATACCTTAGTTGTTGTAATCCCCACCACAAACAATAGAAGTACTTATGAAAAATACTTGAGGAAATCACATTTTTCTGCACTGCATTTTGGAATATTCCATACTTAAAAGGCAAATCATCATCACCTGTACACTGCTCAAAAACATTTGTCACTTTTGCCCAATTTTTTCTCTCAATATCATTGATTGTGCTACAATCAAGATAACTAGCTTTACATGATGCTTTTTCATCATTGCAAATAGATTTCCAACATGACAGGTGTCGATCAATTGATAACAAATACCATGCTGCCCCCAATACCTAATTATGAAAAAATCGATAAATTGTTATTATTTATATTAAAAGGGTATATACTATATACAAATATAAAATTATTATACATACATGACTAGCCAACATGTATAACATTAAGTTATATGCAGCTCCTGCCCAAGCTGTTTTTGTTACAACTCCAGTTGCTTTGACTAATTCAGAACTTAAAGGAAAGATTAAATATAATCTTGGAATATATTGTAAAAGAACAATCAAAGCAAGGGCATTATTATTGTGATTGGCTTTCGAGTTTCTTGTTGCAGGTATAATGAACCATATAACAATCTGCACAAAATAACAAAATGTTAAAATCCAACTTCAATTAACACATCAAGAATGTAAAAAAAGAAAAAGAATTGTTACAATTTTGGTACAATTTTGTTACAAAGTACCTGAGGAAGAGGGAGAGTTGCAATTAGATCAATGAAGAAATCGGTTCTAATGTATCTTTTAGCAATCTTTTTTGGATCCATAACAAGTTCACCTCTTCCAAAAACACGTGAGCTAGGGGCAATGTAAGCTGTTCTAAACTTAATTGCAACATGTAACATGTAAAACAAATCTGCTAATGTCCGAAAAGTAGTCACAACAATTCGGAGATTTAAATCGGTTTTCACACACCAAGACTCTTGATTTTCTACTATGCCAGGTAGATAAAAGTATAATGGATCGATAAATAATGCCAACAAGCATGAGACTATGAAAATTCGGTTCCATTGTAACACAATCTCACTACCAGGATCAAGTATTCGTTTCTGCCATGGCTCATGATCTTCAGGGAATAAGTTGCTTGTTGTTGTTATTGTTGTTGTTGTTCCATGTTTAGGGTTTGTGGGGAGATTGAGTTTTCCCCTAACTGGTAATTTTAGCAGGGTGGATTGACCATTGTACCCTGAAGATGACTTTTCAAGGTGTAAAGGCTCGGTTTTTCCCCATATAACATCGTTATTTTGTTTGCCATTAGCATAAAACCTGCAAATATGATCATGAATGGGGTTTTAATTGAAGTTGTTTGAATCTATTTGTTGCTAGGCATAAAAACAAACACTTGGATGGCAACGAAGAACACCACGTTAAACCATACAAAAAGTAGATTTGTTGTTTCATGATTCATGCATCTTTTCGTTTCGTAAATCTGAGTAAATTAAACGAGAATTGTAACAGAAGATCGAATTTTGAAGAACACCAACTTTGTTTTCTCGTCGATAGGATTGAAATTCCAAATATATAGGAAGGTAAGAAAAAGAAAGGCTTAGATCAACACCAACCTGACGAGCTTCTCCTTGTTTAGCTCCATGGGAGCTTGAGTTGAAGATTTAAGAGTAATAGTCAGCCGCCAGTCACGAGTCACCACAGGCGATTGAAAAATGATAAATACATACTCATACAGAAACGAAGATCATCGTTGAAACAGAAGAAGCAACGAAGCTCAAGAAAAAATCAACAACCAGCAGAAAAAAAAAAGATTGAAAAAGCGGAAAAACCCTAATTGAATCACTGTTGTAGGTAAATCTTCATTGGTTTTGGGGAAACTTCAGAAACGGGGAAAGAGTGAAAGTGACGATCGATGAGCGAGCAATTATTGAGTGAGATGGGTAATGGATTTGTTTCCAGAAATCGTAAAATATGGTAGGAATTTAAGAATAATCGGTTGTTAAAGACACATTCTAGGAATGTTAAAAGGGTATAATCCGATGTGATTAAAGAAAGCAAATAACGAATTCTTACCGATAATGAAGCAGTGTGATTTGTGGGAAAGGTAAAGTAGAAAGGTGAAAGAGCATTAAAGAATAAAGATTTCGAAAATGGTGTCTGAATCACGAGTAAACCAGTGTGGGAGCAAGTGAACAGTGGGCCCAGTCATCGTTGTTGACCCACGAGTCACGACACTATAAGTTAAGGGAATTTTCTGAATTTGATAATTCTTTAATTAGCAATGTTTACAATTTTATATCATTGTATTAGTAATGTCTTATTTATGTCAAATTAATTAATGTGAACACTCAATTTTTCAACAAGACTATGATTAGAATAAACCATTTGTAATATATTAATCATCTCATGTTCATTTGATCATTGGATCTTAATTTTGTGGCCAAACTCAAAATAGTTCTAACTTGTTTTTCTTGTGAGTAATACAGGTTTAGTTAGAGGGATCTAGAAATTTTTTTATATGCAGCAAAATAAAGTTCCAAGTGTTACAAGAAAGTTAAATTGAACGGTACTACTGCTAATTACAACTAGTCAACTACCATCACCACTTAACCACAACCATAACCATAATTGTTGGAATATGGTGGTTTTTTATAAAACAAATGCCAAAGAAGCAAAATCAAAATATATACCATCATATTGCATCAAGGATGACAGGCTCATATATCTGAATGCAACAAAACCTAAAACCCTACAAAAATAGTAAAATGGTATCCTTTTTGTTGAAACAGTTCATTGCTTTCTTTTGTATAATCGGAGCCTAAACCAGAACTTTTATAATGTGGAATAGGGATGATATTCGGGTCGGAAACGGACCGAACCAACCCGAACCCGAATAACCCGAAAAGCGAATAAGGGTAATTGCATGAGCTGAAAATCGAACCACATAACCAATACGGGTTCGGTTCGGTTCGTGTATTAATCGGTTCGGTTCGTGTATTAATCGGTTCGTTTCGGTTATTACCCGAATAGCATGTATAAGATAATTAAGGACCTAATATTACCGACTAAACCGTGTTAGGATTCCATAACCCGAATAGTAGAATAACAATGTACTTTTATACGTCAACGTAAAACATTCAAAGACTAACATAACACAATAACACATTAAAAGAATAACATTTACATAGTAGATTAACATAAGGAGAATTAATTTCTTACTTGAGTTTCTTGAGTTGGCGTCTAATTTTTCATAACTAGACAAAGTAGGAATTCGTGAATCCTTAGAGACAATAGGAAGGGTCGATTTTTGAAAGTTTGAAACAAAAAGGAAGGATCAACATAAGTGATTTCAAGTTTGGAAATAGTTGAGAAGATTGGTCAATTTTGAAATGAAAATAACGAGCATAGGTTTTTTTTCCCGTTATGAACGACGAGGACAGAAGTATGAATTGTGATTTTGATTTATGTCGATAAGAGAAAGGGGATGAGGAATGTTTATTCGGGTCGGGTATTTAGAACCGAATAAGCTCTTATTTGGGTAACCCGAACCGAATAAGCATAATATAGATACCCGAAACCCAAATCAAATTGCTCATTCGGGCCTAATTCAGTTCGGTTCGATCAGGTTTCAGTTCAGTCCGGGTTTTCGGGCCAAATTCTCATCCCTAATGTAGAAGCACCCCAATACCATAATCAAGCAAAAAACAACATCCTTACTCTTGCTTGATGTTAAAATGAGCCTAGAAAATGATGTTGTCTAGCAAACAGTGGAAGAGTTTTGGGAGTCTATGGAGTTAATCTCGACAATTCAACCGTACATAATGTTGGCATGGATGTTAGGAAACCTGTATCCAAAAATCTAGACATTTCGACCATTAGATCTTTGAAAAATAACCAAACAATGCACTATGTCTTCACAACAAATGCCAAAGAAGCAAAATCAAATAAGTTACCATCAGGTTCATATCTAAATGCAACAAATAAAACCCTAGAAAAGGGTAAAATGGTATACTTTTTGTTGAAATGGTTCATTGCTTTCTTTTGTATAATCGGAGAGCCTAAACGAGAACTTTTATAATGTGGAATAAGGATGTTATTCGGGTCGGAATAGGATCGAACCGCCACGAACCCGAAAACTGAATAAGAGTAATTGTAAGAGCCGAAAACCAAACTAATTAACCAATACAAGTTCGGTTTGGTTTGGGTATTAATCGGTTCGGTTCAGTTATTACCCGAATAACATGTATAAGATGATTAAGAACCTAATATAACTGAATAAACCGTGTTAGGATTCCATAACCTGAATAACAGAATAACAATGTACTTTTATACATCAACGTAAAACATGATGGGTTTTGAGCATTCTAACACTCCTATGGTGTACATGCAACCCTATAAACCTTTGATCCATGTTTTCTCTATTATAAATGTAAATATTCAATATTCCAAGGTTTCATACTAACTAGCATAATAAAAAGTATATATAATACAATAATCTAGTAGAATGACATACCTTTTGATGGAGCTTGAAGTCTTGAACCTTTAAGAGCTTAGTGCCCCCAAGTGTTGCACCTCAAATGGAATCACACAACACCAAAAACACTTGGAATAACTAGAGAATAAGGATACTTAGGTTCCTTCTTATGAAATCGGCCTTGCCCTTTTTTCTATGCACTAGTGCCAATTTCATGAACCAATGACCTCTTTATATAGTGTGGAGGATTAGGGTTACATTCATGTAAACCCTAATACCCATGACCTTTCATTTCCATAGGATCCATGGGCTAAAAACTTCATGGACTATCCATGCAAGCTTAGCCCAACCTAAATGAACTTAGCCCATCATATATGTATAAGAGTCCATATTTAATTAGTTCCTTTTTTATCACTAAATTAATTATAAATTAATTCTTGATTAATACTAATTAAATAATATGATTTCATATTAATATATTAGAGCTTATAATATATTAATATAAATCGTAAGCATCCTTTTTCTCATTTAGTCTATTCAATTGTTCCAATGCCATGAAACCCAAATGGACCATGCTACTTTCGGGTCGAGTACATACCAATAATAGTTATGAACTTAAACATCTAATCCAACAGTCTCCCACTTGGATAAGTCTAAAACTATTATTACGTATGACTCCAAGATCCCGACTAGAAATTGTAGCTCTTAAAGCCGCTGCCGAACTCTAAACTAGTCAAATGACTTGTCCATTAGATAAGGGATCATATATTTCTCCATTCTAGATATCATATGGACTGAGACATGGATTATAATCATTCTCTCTGTCCATTTGTTGTTTCCCGATTTCCGATTTATGACGACTGACTAATTGAACAAATCAAATCAGTCCAGGCTTGGCCAAGTTCTTAGGGGTGTCATCACTAAATCATCGAGGGACCCATAGATATCACTTTTATCCCTCCAAGGGTAAAAGGAATGGATAAAATTTGACTCATATGCTTGTTATACTACTTGTTGAATCATACATAAATGCACGTTTTATAACATTGAGTTACCAATGCGTTTTCGTGCAATGAATGTACAACCAACTCATAGTCAACAAGTCATATCTCTAGGTTTGAAGAATATAAGATATTATTGTCTCATGATCACTCGTGATAAAATCCATGAAGTGATTCAAATGAGTGTGGGCTTAATCCAATACTTAGAACTTATGAGCACTCATGAATGTTGTAGCAACTCTCTCTATGTCCAACACCTTAGACATCGACAAGCCAACTTCATGACAGTCTTGCCTTAATACCTACTTCCAACGTATTATCGATTGTGGATGGTTTGAATAAATTAGTCATTCGGGAAGAATGACCTAGGTATTTTGGAAGTCAAAACATGCAACGTGAGACACAAGAATAATCGAATCCAATATGGTCTCAGAACATATGAATATAAATAGAACACCTTTTATTCATCACCATATTGATTACACATTATTCATTGTATAATGTTTAAACTAATCAACTTTATACTTGAATCAAAACAATAGTTATGCCATGCTCTAAGCATGCACACTATGTTTATCCAAACAATAGTCATGTCATACACCAAGTATACACACTATGTATGTCCAAACATTATTTATGCCATACACCAAGTATGCACACTAAGTTTTTCCATGATCTTTACTTTGTGAAATAGTCCGATTGAACATAATTCCAATGATTCTCATTTCACAATCCCAAATCCTTACCGTAAATTTAAGAATTCCAAATTCCTGCTATTTACCGAAATCTGTTAGATTTTAAACTTATATGCACTAATCCTCTTGTAATGATTATGCACAAAGTCACAAAGACTTGTCAATAGTCATTATAGAGTATTCCACTGGAGATCAAGTCCATGGAAAGGAAATCTCATATTCAAAGTACATTGATTTGAACATCCTTCTTGCATTAAGTTTTCTAATCTTACACAGATTGAATAACTTCCACCTATGGATACATTTCCATATTCTCATTTTGACTATCACTTCTGAATTCCCCCATGCATTTAGAAAATTTAGAAATGATAAATATTATAGCACATGCATTTAGAAAATTTAGATTGTCCTCAACAATTGCTTAATCATTTTTAATCGTATCCAATTCTAGACCTTTTCCCCTCTTAATGCCCCATGCATTTAGAAAATTTTAGAAAGGATAAATATTATAGCACATGCAATCGATCCTATACCCGAAGCATATAGGGCACGATTCATGATGTCTCACATAAAGATATGATTCTAGACCAGTCTTTTGCTACAATATTTTTATTTGCCATGTTTTCATAATTCGACTATGAAGAGGGATGCCTTAATCATAATCAAATTTTGAGAATGCAATATATATATATATATATATATATATATATATATATATATATATATATATATAGAATTTCCTTAAGTTGAGCCATTCCAACATAAAATTCATACATATATATATATGTATATATATATATATATATCCTTAACTAAAGATGATTAAAATCTCAATCTAAGCTTTTTAGAATTGAAACAAAGTATAATTTCCTCTCCCTTAATTATAGCAAAACAACTTTTCCCAATTGAAACTTTTGTTTTCTATAATTAATATTGCTAACTTGCAACACTTATCATAATTATCATGCTCCTACTAACATGATGATTATCAGTATAACACTTATGCTCCCACTAGCTTTAACATGTACTCAGAAATCAGCTGGACTTTTAGAAATCAATACTTATTGACTTTCTTACCAAAGTTTAAATTTATGATACGTGATGGTTTGACAAGACTTTATCAAAATTATACACCTTTCCTTAGATAGCTCACATGTGTGTCTAAACAATTTTAGAACTATGAAAAGGGATGTCATAATCATAGTCTCAATTGTTTAGACCTTTGCAATTTCTCACAAGTCCATGTTAGTGTGCCAGTTACCCACACGCGCTCCACTAACGACTTTGATAAATGCAAATATCACAACTGCTATCTACTTAAAATCTACTTAGTGAAAGAGTTTCCTCACCATCATTTTCATGAATCAGAGAGAAACCTTATGACACTTAGATTTTATGGTGTATGTGCTCCTATCCATGTGTATTTGTCAAAACCATAATCACAAGACAAGGTTAGTGACAAATCCAAACTCATATGGACAAAAACTTGTGTAATCTTAACTTCTTGCCACCTGGCAGCACAAGGGTCTGCCATTGCTTCCAAGTTGTTATGCAACCAATTGAGAACTCTCAGAACTTATATGCAAAACCAACTTTAACTGGAATGGGCACAAAAATAGGAATATGTCAACATGATAGGTTATAAACCTCAAGTCGTGTGCTAGTGATAAACTATAGGTTTTATTCTTGATTAGTTCTTGAAACTCTTTCAGGATCTATTAGAATCCCACTGTCTACTTGACATATAAGACTCTCTTGCAAAGAGCCATTCCTTGACAAACACATGTTCAAGAGACAATGCGGATTCATATCAAGACAAACACTTCACACAATTGGCCTTGGTTGGTCTTTGTTTTATCCAAAACAACACAACTTACCAATTTCAAATGTATAAGAGTAGAACACATTTTACTCTTACATTTAACTAGTGTTAATAAACCTTCTTTAAAATGTGTCACTCAAGTTACAATCTTGGAGTATGAATCTAAGAATTCTTTTGGAACGAAGTATGACTCATCTTCTTGATTTAACCATTTCATCAATTCATGACTCTTCTTTTTAGCCATAAGAATGCATTAAGATGTCCTTAGAGGATGAATTATGATATAGTCTGACAATCATTACGATGATCATAAATCATAATACTAAAGTATTCTCCCATCTTTTCAGATATGAGAAACTTTTATCTTTCTGCTAAATTTGATTATTCTCATTCGTTCTACCATACATCGAAACTTTTCCAATGTTTCAGAATTATACTTAAACTTGTAAGTATAACCATATTTACTAAGCTTTAGTAAATCATGATGAATAGTCTTATCGATCTTTTGTGGTGGACTTGACCAGTGCACAAGAATGTGTACTCGATCCCTTAGTCCTTCACTTAACTCACATATACATGTGAACTAGGTATTAGTCTTAAATTTCCAAAGATGAAAATTCTCATTCATCATACTATACAACTTACATGATTCCAAGTTTCAGTCCAATTGAAACTTGGGTGATGAGAATTTTTCATTATTTAGTAAATTTAGACATTACCACAAATGAAAGAATCAAATTCATATTTCCATTATTGCTAGAAACATAAAAACATCAATTTTCCATAAATGCCATTTCAAGGAGATATAAAATAAAGTAAAACAAAATTTTATTTATTTATAAAATGAGTAAAAAAAAAACTTTTTCCTTACAATGCAGCTTTAAATGAAAACTATGGTATTAGATGTTTCCTAGAAATCTATCATAACTCCTAAGTAGTAGCTCAAGAATCCGATCTTCGAACCATGCGATTGATATCCATCTTCGTGATCAGATTCATCATACTCTTCCTTTAAGTTTCCTTCTTTTTTCTTGATCCTTCCAAACATATCAATGTAACTGAGTCACATTTTGTATTAAGAATCATCAATTAGGAACTTAACGGAGTTAGATAATGGACTTACCTGAAGTAGAGTCAAACTTTTTGATTCTTCCATTTCTCAGATCTTTCAGGTAGACAGGACAGCTTCGCAACCAATGCCCCTTACTTTGGCAATAGAAACATATGGATCCTTTGGGAATGGTACACGGGACAATCTCAGACTTAGCCTTTCTCTTTACCATTTGGTCAACCGAGTTGACTATGTTCGATCCCTTTCCATTGGGAAGAGAAAGCCTTTCTATATTTCCAATGTTATCATTTTCAATTTCCATGGAAGTTGATATTCCAATCAAATTTGCTTTACTAGTGCTCCAAATCATTGTTGATTCAGCAGCATCAAGCAAATAAGTAAGATCATTAAGGGCCATGTCATAGTCTGTTACATAGTAGTCCCAAAGGAACTCACTATGTGACTTAAAAAGTGATTGATGAACCTAGTCAACAACCAACTTCCTTAAGGCTTTGACACCCAACTCTCCCGACTTGTCCTACCCGTTTGGCTAATGACCCCCACCAGTCAAGGAAGCGGTGGGTGAGAGTGGACACCCATTAAACTGCCATTTTACAGGCAGTAACCTTATACCCCCCTTGTATATCGGCTTCGTGAATGAGGCCTACTAACGGTATGACTGACTTTGTTCTTATACATATATATAACTTTTAACTATTAATATTATAATAGTATAAGATTTGAATTTTAACTTTTAAAATTCTAAGGGTTTAATTTGGAATTAAAGTATTCATGAAGGGAAATTTTACAAATTCCAAAACATGAGGGCAAGTTTTGAACTATTCAAAAAATTTTGGATTTTCATAACTTATGAGTTTAATTAAAGTTTTAAAAACTTTAATGAAGAGACTCTTGACCATCCATGACTTGAGGACACGTTATGGAGTTTATATAACAAAAAGACTTTTCAATTGTGTAACCTATGCATTTTAATGGATCTTTAAAAGAAATGACTTTTAGTAATCCATAACTTGAGGAAAAATTATGGACCTTGAAAAACATTTAGATCAAGAATTAACTAACAAATAATTTTGCAAATAATTCCTATGATCTACCAAAACTCATAAGTGTATGAACAATCATATCAACCATTTCAAGAATTACATAAACATATATAAAACATGAAATTTTGATAATAACCTTGTAATTGGTATCAAAAACAGGTTTTATAAGTCCAAAACAGTTTAAGGTAATGATTCTAGACCAATTCCAACCTTCAAATTCGAAGACAACATATAAACTTCGATTTCAACAATTTGCATCAAATATAAATGAAAAAAAGCCTAGGCTCTGATACCACTGATGGGTTTTAAGCATTCTAACACTCCTATGGTGTATATGCGACCCTATAACCTTGGATCTATGTTTTCTCTATTATACATGCAAATATTCAATATTCCAAGGTTTTATCCTAACTAGCATAATAAGAAGTATATACAATACAAGAATCTAGTAGAATGACATACCTTTTGATAGAGCTTGAAGTGTTGAACCTTTAAGAGCTTAGTGCCCCAAGTGTTGCACCTGAAATGGAATCACACAACACCAAAACACTTGGAATAACTAGAGAATAAGGATACTTAGGTTCCTTCTTATGAAATCGGCCTTGACCTTTTTTCTATGCACTAGTGCCAATTTCATGAACCAATGACCTCTTTATATAGTGTGGAGGATTAGTGTTACATTCATGTAAACCCTAATATCCATGACCTTTCATTTCCATAGGATCCATGGGCTAAAAACTTCATGGACTATCCATGCAAGCTTAGCCCAACCTAAATGAACTTAGCCGATCGTATATGTATAAGAGTCAATATTTAATTAGTTCCTTTTTTATCACTAAATTAATTATAAATTAATTCTTGATTAATACTAATTAAATAATATGATTTCATATTAATATATTAGAACTTATAATATATTAATATAAATCGTAAGTATCCTTTTTCTCATTTAGTCTATCCAATTGTTCCGATGCCATGCAACCCAAATGGACCATGCTACTTTCGGGTCGAGTACATACCAATAATAGTTATAGACTTAGAGATCTAATCCAACAAAAAATTCAAAGACTAACATAACAAGAAAAAACATTGCATGAATAGCGACAAGGCCTAATGTTCCACCAAGGCCGAAGGCAAGAGCTTTCCAAATGATACTGGAAGTAGCAAGGGATGAATCATATGTCGCTTTAGGTACTTTTCTCATAAATGGATTGCCTGCCAATATAATTTTTAATTATGGAGCAAATTTCTCCTTTATATCACATAAATTGGGTAGAAGACTAGCCTTGCATGTAGATAAACTTAATAATGCTTTAGTTGTAGAAATTTCCAGTGGCAAATTCATACCTGTTAGTAATTACATTAAAAACATCATCATCGACTTAAACGAGAATAAATTCCATGAGGAGTTATTGCCCATTGAGTTGAATGGCTTCGACATCATGCTGAGAATGGATTGGCTTAGTACAAACGATGTTGAGATACTATGCAAGAAGAAGTTGGTGAGAGTAAACCCAAATTGAAGAGAGCCATTTATGGTATATGGGGACAAACGTAGAGTAAATTCTAGAATCATTTCCCTGATGAAAGCCAGAAAATGTTTATCTAGAGGATGCACATCATATTTGGCATTTGTAATCGATGCAAAAAAGGAGAATAGTGAGATTCAAATAATACCAGTGGTGTGTGACTATTCAAAAGTCTTTCCTGAAGATCTTCCTGGATTGCCCCCTGGTAGACAAGTGGAGTTTCAAATAGACTTGTTGCCAGGATCGACACTAATAGCAAAAGCTCCATACCGATTAGCACCAACGGAGATGAAGGAGCTTATGATGCAACTTTAGGAATTATTGGACAACGGTTTCATTAGCCCTAGTTCATCACCCTTGGGAGCTCCAGTGTTATTTGTAAAGACGAAGGATTGAAGCATAATGATGTTCATAGACTACAAAGAGTTGAAAAAGGCAACGATAAAGAACAAGTACACATTGCCAAGTATTGATGACCTGTTCGATCAGCTGCAAGGTTAGAGCTATTTCTTAAATATCGATCTTAGGTCAGGATATCATCAGCTAAAGGTGAGAGAGAAGGATATTGAGAAAACTGCATTTAGAACAAGATACATAAACTATGAGTTCTTGATTATGTCGTTTGGACTAACCAATGCTCCAGCAACATTCATGGATTTAATGAATAGGGTTTGTAAACTATTCCTCGATAAATCGATGATAGTGTTCATAAACGACATTTTGATATACTCAAAGAGCTAGCAGGAGCACGACAAGCATTTGCGACAAGTATTAAAAGTCTTGAAGAATGAGATGTTGTATGCAAAGTTCTCCAAATGTGATTTTTGGATTCAAGAAGTCCAATTATTGGGTCATGTGGTAAACCAGTAAGGGATAATGGTTGAACCAGCAAAGATTGAATCTATGATGAAGTGGGAACAATCAAAAAGCTCCACATCGATTCGTAGCTTTCTAGGATTAGCTGGATATTACCGAAGGTTTATCCAAGGCTTTTCTTTGATAGCTGCTCCATTAACAACTTTGAACCATAAATGAGCTACAGACACATGTAATGAGAAACATGAAGAGGCATTCGAGAAGCTAAAGAAGAAGTTATGTGAATCACCAATTCTTTCTTTACCTGACGGAGTTGAAGAGTTCGCAGTTTATAGCGATGCATCTGGAATTGGGTTAGGTTCTATACTAACCCAAAGAGATAAGGTGATGGCATATGCATCTCAATAACTAAAAGAACACGAGAAGAACTACCCCAATGATGATATTTAGTTGGTAGCGGTAGAATTCGCATTAAAGATAGGGAGGCATTATCTTTATGACATGAAGTGCAAACTTTTCACTGATCATAAGAGTCTCCAGTATCTCTTTAATCAGAAGGAGTTGAATATGAGAAAACGACGCTGGCTAGAGTTACTCAAGGATTTCGATTATGAGATACTTCACCACCTTGGTAAAGTAAATGTTGTAGCTGACGCTCTAAGTCGAAAAGTAAACCTTGAAAGAAAAAGGCCTAGAGTGTTAAGAATATAAGTTGTCTCAACGATTGAGGAAAGCATCAAGAAAGCTCAGGAAGAAGTTTTAGAGAAAAATGACCGAAAGGAATAATGTTTAGCTAAGACGTTGGTATTCGGTACAAATAGTCAATGATTGAAGGTATTCCAAGATAGAATTTGGGTACCTAAGATAGGAGGAAGAACGGTCGATTGTACTTGATTCATCCTAGTAGGACTAAGATGTAAAGGGATCTAAAACCTTACTACTAGTGGCCGATGATGAAGCTTGATGTTGCAAAGTATATGGTCGATTGTATAACATGTACGAGAGTTAAAGCACAACATCAGAAACCGTATGGGATTTTAGAACCTTTACCTATACCCATGGATAAATGGGAAGACATCACCATGGATTTTGTGACTAAACTGGCTAGGATGAAGAACGGTCGCGACATGATTTTGGAAGTTGTGGATCGTATCACAAAGAGTGCACACTTCATAGTAGCCAATGAAAGATGGTCTATGGATAAGCTTGCAAATGCTTACGTGAAGGAAGTAGTAAGACTTCACGGTGTTGCATTAACGATTGTATCAGACCGTGACAGTCATTTCACATCAAGGTTTTGGAGGAGTCTACAAGAGGAAATGGGTACGAAGTTGTGTTTAAGTACAACCTACTATCCGTAGGCTGATGGTCAGAGTGAAAGAATGATTTAAACACTAGAAGGTATGATGAGAGCATGTACCCTAGAATTCCAAGGTAACTAGGATGAGCACTTACCCCTGGTAGAGTTTTCCTACAGTAATACTTACCATTCGAGCATCAAGATGGCACCTTATCAAAGTTTGTATGGACATAAGTGTCGTATGCAATTTTGTTGGCCTGAAGCTGGAGAAAAGAAGTTTATGGGCCCCGAGATAGTCCATCAGACTGCTGAAAAGTTAAAGGTGAGTAGAGAAAGGATGTTAGCAGCTCAGGATCGTCAAAAGAGCTATGCTGACAAGAAGAGATGACCAATGACATTCGAAGTTGTAGATTCGGTTTTGCTTAAGGTGTCACCATGGAAGGAACTTATAAGATTTAGGAAAAGAGGGAAGTTGAGTCCAAGGTTTATGGGACCATTCAAAGTTCTTCAGAGGATTGGGAACCAAGCTTACAGGTTGGAGTTGCCAGAAGTACTAGATGGTAGGCATAACACTTTCCATGTGCATTATTTGAGGAAGTTTACGAGAGAAGTTCCCGATACAATTCCAATTTCATAGTTAAGGATGGATGAAAATAAAAGTCTAATCGAAGAGCCTGAGGCAATTGTTGGTTGTAAGATTAAGAAGTTGCGATGCAAGATGGTTGACTTAGTGCTTGTGTGATGGAAACATATGAATGGGTCGAACCTCACCTGGGAAACAGAGAGTGACATGATGACTCACTATCCACATCTGTTTGCTGATGTATGATTCTGGGATGGAATCATCCTAAGAAGGAGATAATTGTAACGCCTGTTTTTCTAGGCTAAGCATTAGTATTATGGTGTAATAGTTAGGGTAAAAAATTATAACTTACTTTTAAGTAATAAAGTGGAATGATGTGATTTTATGTGCATTATACTTATATATAAGTTATAATAAGTTAAGAATAAAAATAAGTGTCAAAAATAAAATAATAGATAAACCCAATATTTATGAAGAAATTTTAGTGGTCGGGACAAGGATTTCGGAGATATAAAGAACGTCGAAATCCGAGTTATAACGAAGAAGTTATGATTTGTCGAAGTTTCGCGACAAAACCGGCACGACACTAGGAATCGTAAAAATTGAGTTTACGATAAAGTACTTTTTAGCTTTAGTGATCTGAAAGAAAGTTTTAGAGTACATCTCCACCTACATGTAGATATATTGAACGTCACAAATGGAGTTCTTATGCAAACATTATGACCTTCCGAAGATGTAGCAGTCTATGAGCATGACACGTGGAAAAAACCCTAATCAGCCATGCTCCACGACGTGGACATAAGATTCACGTTATGAATGTGATATAGGACACTTATCAAGGCTAGAATGCAGATGGGAAGTCTACGAAAGTGATGTGTTAAGATTCCATGACGTGGACATAAGATTGATGACGTGAAATCAGTATCGTGACACCTTCCGAAGCTAGGACCCAAATGGCAAGTCTACAAAGTGATGCAGTTGAGTTCCACAACGTGAACATTAAGTCCACAACATGAACTTGTTTTGGGCAGCCTATAAATATCAAGTTCGACCATTTCTCTTCTTACACCCAAATCTTCTTACATATATCTCATTTGCTGAAGATATTCCACGTCCCGAGCCCGACGATCACGAACTGCAGACCGTTTCTAGTTAGATTATATCCAATCACGCTACTAATGTGAGTGCGTAGTTACTTTCATCTTACACATAGATATGAAGTATGTTATATAAATTATGTGCTATGTGTGCATATTATTTGTTTACCTGATATCTATGTTGGATGAACGTTTTATACATGTTCTAAATGATTTAAACTGTATATGCATTTTATATTTACAAATCTGTTGGGGTAAAACATGGGTAGATGAAATAGTTGATGTGTGATTCAATAAAATGATGAGAGGCCTTGATGTTGACGATGATCCAGTCATCTAGCGGAGTATAGATGACGAACATGGACTATTCTAGACAGTCTAGTGGAACGTTAGCATGCTCGCAACTTGTAGGTGTTTCTGGACGATGTGTTCACCGGTGTACTCCATCCCCCTCATGGTTGCCTTACGAACATATATGGATGAGAAACCTCCTTAGCAGTAGTGTCCATCTAGTTGAAAATCGTTAGGATAGGTCCCTTACTTTAGATGCTCTAGGGACAAAATTAAGGATAACGGGAACGAGTAATCAGGCTATTTGATTTGACAAAATTAATAAACTTAATTATTGTGGGTTGAAAATCCTATGTGTTCACCAGGCACCCAAGTCTGACCCACTCAGTTTTCTCATATACAGGTAGTGGCAACAGAGCACATGAGTGATGATCAGATGAGAGATCAATGGATTATAGGCCTCTAGAATAAATAGATATTATAAGGCCTATGTTGTTTATGTTTATGTTTTTTATCGGTATTAATGATGATATCCTAAAGTTTTTAATATAATACATTTTTTCGAAAATGCTTTCATAAATTCTTTATCATATTTTAGGGGAACAAATTCCTCAACATATTTCTTCAAAAATATACTATGATTTTCAAATATAGTATAAACAAATCGGTTTTTTCTAGCAGTGAAATTGGGGATGTCACATAATACTTCCCCAGAAAGTCACCTGCAAGTCTCTTAATTTGACTCTATGTTCGGATATATATATATATATATATACTTGCCTAAAATCTGGCCACCAGGTCGTGGTAGTGGCACCACGTTGTGGTCCTTGTGTTTATCCCGTATTCTCCAAGTCGTCGTCTAGTTTTTAGATCATTTTGAATCACCTTAATCGGAGTTACGTGTCATGATATATGGTCAAAATACTGACAAGGGGTCAAGCTTTCCAACAACATCCTTCTTGTTTCTTCTTATTGCCTAAGCTCGCATTTTACTACTTCCAGCTTCCATATTGCTTCTGTGCATGTCTTTTATGCTACATAATATATATTAGACATAATAAGTACCTTTTGTTTTATAATAAGCATAAATATAGCTAAAAGTATTAAGATACGATGTAAAATATATATGTAGATATGCATATATCAAAATAACCCACACTTAACCTTTGTTTCCCCCCCAAGCAAACTGATTTTTATCTTACCAATACCACATAAGTCAATCTATTTTAAACCCAACCATTATCTCAAGGCCGCAATGTATGTATTTGTGTCTATAATTCCTAAACACTTTCCAATCCTAATCCTTATGAACCTTCACCCCTTAGTTTATATGACACTCATTTTTGCAACCTTCCTAATCCATCCTCAAAAATCTTTCTTAACCTCAAGTTATTTTTAGTTAAGCTTCTTAAGCATACATATGATCTAAAGAATTACAACTTTGATACCATAATGGAGCTCTTTGAATTCATCTCTTCTTTGATATTTGCTTTTTGATTTCTTTGAATTCACCACCTTTTTGTTTGATTTTTGGTATCTTCAACTTTTTGATTCTTCAAAATTTTTGATCTTTTGATCTTCATACTTTGGTAGATCCAAAATTCTTTCAACCTTTTCAACAGTCTCTCTCTCTCTCTCTCTCTCTCTCTCTCTCTCTCTTTTTAATATATATAACTCACTTTTTTTCAACTTAAAGCCTACATGCTTAAGCAATGGAGCTTAACTTTAACCTTTATTAGTTTGAGGTATTAGTTTAAGTGTAATAACTACATAAGCTCTCTTGAATAGATTCCAGGTACACACTGCAAAACTTATTATGCCATATAAACTACCAGATTATCTTTCATATCTCGTGTAAACATTTGGGCTCAAGTAAACATTTGAGCTCTCATCGGATCGTCCTACACAATACTAGCAAAAAATAATTTAATTGGCTAGATTTTCCTTAATTAAACTATTATTTCAAGTTTATGTGAATGCATATTGTCAACACTAGCAATTCTTTTTTATGATAATGTAATTTTTGTGAAAATCAAATGCTTGTACTATAATGTAATCAACCCCTACCCCACACTTATTTTATGCAATGTCCCCATTACATGCTATGCAAACGATAAAAGTAAAGAGGGAGAAAAATGAACAGAATCCCCTGGGATAGAAGTTGTGAGGTTGATCTCTAATTGTTGGTGGGAAAACTTGGACATCTTGAAAGTATAATTGGAAACTGGACGCATGTAACTACTCATAAATGTGCCAGAAAAATGTGAACCAGAGACTTGCATCTTCAAAAATTATGGTGCGAAAAATTTCAAAATATTTCATTGAAGCCCGACCACGATGTGGGAAAGCGACGCCACGTTGTGGTGTCGATGGTAGAAAATTTTAGTTGTGAAAATAAGAAATTCTATGTTGTGGCAATTGAGGGCAACAACATGGTGATTAGTCAGAACTCATTTGATCGCGAAAAGATAAATTCCCATGGCATAGTAATGTTGACCACATCGTGGTATCTTCACATAATTTTTTCTTCAAAATTTTTCCCGTTAGGTACCCCATGCTTATTAAAAAATGCGGCTTCTAGGTTCCAGTCTTTTAAAATCTCCTAGCTGTTTCCAATTAAGCTCCTTCACTACTTCACTTTTATTCAATACTACAAAATAAGATCAAATACTAGAGAAACACATCATCATTTGGTTAAGCTAAAATAAAACTAAAAAGAAGAAAAAAAAACTAAACTAAATCAAAAAGAGAATCCAAACTCTAAAAACAACGGGTTGCCTCCCGAGAAACGCTTCTTTTTAAATGATTTTTGAGCCGGACTCCTTCCCACTATATGTTGTGTAAAGTGGAAGTGTAACTTCCCTGTTCTCCATTATCTTGAGCCTTGCTTGTTTGTAAGCAACCCGTCTGTTGAATGCCTTTCTTGAGCTTTCTTGCATTGTTGGGTTGACATATTCTTTCTGTTTTCGCTTGGGTTCTTTCCTCATTCCCGTGTATTTAGCTTTTGTATTGTTGTTTTCTAGGTGTTTTCTTATCATAATTAGACTCACCACTCTCTTCTTCTTTTCCTTCAATCGACCTTGTTACTAGATTTGGTGGTCTTGTAAAAGCAAACAGCTCAAAAATCATAGGCGTTGAAACTGGAGGTTTCGAATAATTCACTTCTTTTTCCAATTGCTCTTTGGGTAAAGGCTCCTCCCATTCCTTCCACTCTTCTTCCTTCACACGTTCAAATTGATCACGCTTAATGAACATCGTGTTCTCTTGTTTCACCATATTTACATTGGCACGAGATGGGAAACGGAGAGGTGGTCGATATGGCTTAATGACATAAAAAGCATAATCATTTTTTCATCCACGACGTGGGACTATTGCCTACACGTTGTTGTGACTGGTCAGAACCATGACACTCTTCTTCTTCTTTCATTTTTATTTAAGTGACCAATTAGAGTGCTATTTAAGGTCCCCCATACGCACCATTTCGTCTTCTTCTTCTGTATAAACGACCATGGCTTGAGCGTTTTGGATTGACTCGATTTTTGTGAAAGTGAATCCGGTAGCTTTTCTTATAAAAACCTTGTCAATTTCACCACTTGCATACAACTACTTAAAATATATTATTTTTGTTCTCTAAGTATTGTGTCTGTAGCATCATGTCGTTTTTTGCTAGCTTCCATGAATCTAAATAACGTTGACTCGAGAGCAGATATTTTCTTTGATCAGAATTGTTAAATTTGGTAGAGATCACGCTTAAGTTCTTGAATTTCTTTTGTATCACGATCTCTCTTGTACTCCAACTCACAATCCTTAGTAGAATGGGGTCCTCCACAAGCTCTACATCTATCTTGAATTGATTCTCCCATTTTTGTGATCTTTTTTTTCCAATGCATCGAGCTTTGCAATAACTGCACTGATAGCATCTTGACCTCCATCTTTACTTGATTTTTATTTGATGACATCCTCCTTTGAGTTGTGATACTCTCTTGAATGCTTAGTGAATTCTTCAATCAAAACTTTATTTGTTGTCGGTTCCTTCTTTTTCATGGGCCCTTGTGGGTCTAGAAGTTAACGAGTGAACACATTGACTCCATCATAATATATTAATATCTCTTGTTGCACATTGAAGTCATGTTGAGGGCAATGTCATAAATATCTCTTGTAACATTCCCAAGCTGCATATAATGACTCCTCTTCTAGTTGTTGAAAATTTAATATGTTTCTTTTTAGCTTTGCCACTTTTGAAGGATGGGTAAACTGGTTGATGGACTTAATCTTAAAGTCAGTCCAAGTTGTGATTGTCCCAAAGGGAAGTGATTTTAACTATTCCTTAGCTTCACCCTTCAACGTGACCAGAAAAAGTCGAAGCATCACCGCATCTCTACTCACGTTTGGTGCATTAAAATAATGTGAAACCTCCACCACCTCTTTTATGTGCTCATAAGTGTCCTCATGGTCCTTCCCATAAAAGGTCATTCCTTTAGCATGCCAAGAATGTGCCCCGACATTTCAAACTTTGTTGTTGTTGGGATTTTGGAGGATCAAGACCCCATATGTTTTCGTTCCTCATATGCTGCATGTACTCATCCATTGTCATGGTCGTGATGTTACCCTTTTTTCTACTAAAACAAAACTAAAAAAACACGTAAAACGAACAAAAGATAACTAAACTAAAAATGAGTGTAACGTAACCACGACGTGGTTGCTGATCAGACAGAAAAATAAATGCATAAAAATTAACTTTTTGCAGTTTTTACCCCACAAAAAGGATCGGATAACTAAAAGAGATTAAACTAAAAATCAAATAAGTCGTTCCCCGACAACGACGCCAAAGACTTGATGTGGTGCAGATTATACCTATCTGGTTTTAAATTTATAACCTAACGAACTTAACTAGCTAAAATGCACCTACGAAGTGTACCTAGTCGAGTTATAGAATAGTTTAGGTAAGTCGGGTGTCGATGGCAGGGAACGATATTTAATTAATAAAATAACTACTAAAAGCTAAACTAAGAAAAACAACTAAAATGAGGATTTTTATCTGAGTTTTCAAGTTCAGAAAAACTTAATCACTCAATTAATATGGTTGTTATCAATATATCAAAAACATTTTCGTTTATTTTTGAATCCATCTTTTCCATATGGTTAGTTATTATTTATGGATTAATTAAGTTGGTTACCAATTATTTTGTAATTAGCGATCTGGTCCAATCTACTAATATTTTCATCAATTCATATACTACTTGGTAAGGTCACAATTAACTTGAATTAAAGCAACAAAGAGAAACACTTTAATTATAATTTGACTATATTAGATTTGTTAAACAAAATTATGATCACAATTATGTTCTCCAACATAGCTAAATTGTTACTTTTATCACTTAACTGAGATGTGGTCAATCCTAGCTCTAACAATTTAATGGTCACTAAATCACCAGGTAAACAAGTTCACGTAATTTAATGGTCACTAAGCTACACTTAACATTAATTAAAGCAACAAAGAGAAACACTTTAACATGCTAGGTAAGTTAATCAAACACAAGCTCCAAACCAACTTTTATAAATCCATAAATTAATCAACTAAACCATAGTTATTAGGGTTTCATCTAACTAAACGAAAGTCTACTAAATTAGCTACTCATGGTAGTAATAAAAAACAAAAACTCAATAAGAATAAAGCTAAACATGATCAAACCGAATGAATTGATGATGTTTTCTTCTAGATCTCTTCAAATCTTGAGCTCTAATTGTTACCTCCTCTTCTAAGGGTTTTCTGGAGGTTTTTTTTGTCATAATACTTCTCTAGAAAGTCACCTCCAAGTCTCTCAATTTGACCCTATGTTCAGATATATATATATATATATATATATATATATATATATATATATATATATTGTTACCTCCTCTTCTAAGGGTTTTCCGGAGGTTTTTTTTTTGTCATAATACTTCTCTAGAAAGTCACCTCCAAGTCTCTCAATTTGACCCTATGTTCATATATATATATATATATATATATATATATATATATATATATATATATATATATATATATATATATATATATATATATATACACCTAAAATCTGGGTACCACGTCGTGGTCCTCGTGTTTATCTCGTATTCTCCAAGCCATTGTCAAGAATCGTGAAAATTCCATTCACCACGTCGTGGTGGGATCACTACGTCGTAGTGGTTGGAAATCCGAATTTTCTCAAAACACCAAAGTCATCCGAAATTGTATCTAGTTTTCAGATCATTTTAAATCCAATTATTATTCATTAGATATGGTTAAAATACTAACGAGGGGTCAAGTTATCCATCAATATTCTTCTTGTGTATTCTTCTTGCCTAAGCTTGCATTTTCCTGCTTTTAGCTTCCATATTGCTTCCGAGCATGTCTTTTATGCTACATAACAGATATTAAGTATAATAAGTACCTTTTGTTCTATAATAAGCATAAATATAGTTAAAAATATTAAGATATGATGTAAAATATATATATATGTGGATATGCATATATCAATATGCTTCGGGCATGTGTATTGGATTTTGGTGGGATTTGGGATACGTATCCCCCTTTGGCGGAGTTTTCGTATAACAACAGTTATCACACCAGCATTAATCGACCTCCTTTTTAGATGCTCTACAGGAAGAAGTACGAGACCTCGATATGTTGGGGTGAGGTTGATTAGCGGGTCATAGGGAGTACTAAGGTGGTACTCAAGACTATTGGTTTGATTCAGCAGGTTTATGGTATACTTTAGACAACACAAAGTTGGTAAAAGAGCTATGCCGACAAGCACCAATCAGATATAGAGTTCCAGGTTGGGGACATGGTACTCCTAAAGGTGTCACCTTGGAAAGGTGTCATCCGATTCAGTAAGAGGGGCTAGCTGGATCCCAAGTATATCAATCCTTTTAGGGTTTTGGAATGGGTGGTCCGGGTTGCGTATCTCTAGGATCTACCTGAGGAACTTAGTCAGATCCATTGCACATTTCATGTCTCTCACTTGTGAAAATGTTTGGTTGATCATTCCATGGTGGTTCCATTGGAGGATATTCAGGTGGATGATTTCTTGCAATATATTGAGAGACCGATTTCCATCCTTGACAAGAAGACAAAAACCTTGAGGAACAACATTATGGAGTTAGTGAAGGTGTTGTGGAAGCACCGAAAGGGGTCTGCATGGACATGGGAGCCTAAAGACGAGATGAGGTAGCATTACCGAGAGTTATTTATGGAAGCGGACTTCGAGGACGAATTCTGATTCAATAAGGGGAGAATTGTAACACCCGATTCAAGGTACTTTTCATTTTTGGCCCTTGGTATGTGATTATTTTGCATATTTAGTCCCTAGGGGTAGTTTTGCCATTTTTGGAAATGTGGGAGTACGCAGGGCGTAGGCACCCACGGGACAAAGCCTAAATTTTAGGGTTTGGACCTTATTTAAACAACATTATGACCCATGATCCTCTCGTTTCTCAGCCTCCATTGCCCTTTGAGTCCCATTTTTGTAACCCTAGCCCCTCTTGAGGATATTTGACCCTCTTGTGTGTGTTTTTGTTGAAGATTAATGTGTTGCGTCTTGGGCCCTTTTGTTTTACAACCGGATTGGGCTTGTCAATCCATGTTTATCTAGATTAGTCTCCTTTTTCTTAGATAAACTGTTAGGGTTTTAATATAAATATATGCATGCATGTATGCGTATGGGGCAGCTGTCGTCATTCTCATTGATTATTGTAAACCCTAAAATCCTCTACAGTTGATGTTCTTTATCGAGCTCTTCTGAGGGTTGTTTATTAATCATTCGACACCTTTTGATCCATTTGCTTGTTCTTATTGTTTATCTGGTTATTTCTCTACCTGTTTCATAGATCTAATCGATCTTCAAGTTTATTTTTAAACTTATCAATTGGTATCAGAGCAGGAGGCTGTGTAATCGATACACTTCTTTTCTGTGCAAAAGCTTCGATTAGGGTTATTCCGCATTCATTGATATTTATTGAGCCGTCATCTCATAATTGACGTATCTCGATATTTATTATTTTTTCCCTAATTTGATATATTACAAGTCTGATCTTTGAACATGTTATTCGATCAATTATGGACGAGTCGCAATCCAATCCCATCAATATTTCAAACAACATTGGATCAACAACGAAGATTCCCATCCTGTACACCCATGATTATGAAGTCTGGGCGAATCACTTTGAAGATTATGTCATAGGATCTGAGGATAATGGATAGCTCATCTGGGAAGCAATCATCTCTGGACCTTTTTCTCATTCAGCAACTTCAAGGATTATTAAAACTCAAAAGGAGTATAACGATCTTCTGAAAGATGTTAAAGATGTAGCGCAAGACGAAAAAGTTAAATTTCAGTGCAATATCAAAGCGTTAAGATTGATCAGATTTGCTCTTCAATCCGATACTTTTAGGCTGGTAAGTTCATGCACGACTGCAAAAGAGATATGGGACAGGCTACGTGAACTGTACTCTACAGACGAAGATCTTGAACACTCCATTCAAACCTTACTCTTGTCTGAGTTTGGTGAATTCAAGCAAGGAACAGAAGAAACGGTAACTCAAACGTTCGATCGCTTCAATCATCTTCTTAGCAAGATGATCAAACATGACATCGAAAGGAAGCTTATTGAACAGAAGGTTACGTTTTTGAACGGACTCAGATCTGAGTGGAGAGCAATCGTGTCCACAGTTAAAGCGTACGAGCAATTCAAATCCTATTCTTTGGCAAAACTGGTGGGGATCCTAAAATCTCAAGAAAAGATCGTATTACAGGAGAAAAACATTGTTTCAGGTCTTGGTTCATTAGCCCTCCTGTCGAAAAGCAAAGCGGTGATAGAGGACGAAGATCTCAACTTGGATGATTATGATCTCACGTCTGAGGACTATGCTATGATGGTGTCAAACCCCAAGAGATTCATCACGAAGAGATTCCCCACTAACAGGAACCGAAACTGTCAAGGGAGTTATAGCTCTGAAAAGGTCAAAGATGAACCGAAGGCTGCAGAGTCAAAGAAGGAACCGAAAGCTGAAGGAGATTCTCGAGTGAGCTGCTTTTATTGTGGAGGAAAGAACCACTATGCAAAAGACTGCATCCTCAAAAAGATGGTAGAAAAGGACGAGGAAAATGATGAAGAAGTTGTGTTGATGAAAAAGGTTGATGAATTAAGGATGAAGAAATCTGCTGCTAACCCTCCTATGAATGCTTTAATTGTGCAGGGTTCGATAGCTGATGATGAGTTCGGTCGCGTGGAGGTCTGGTCAACCGACTCCGAAGATGATGAAGTGAGGAAGCCTTCACATGGAAAGGCTTATGTAGCGAAAGAAGAGAGCAGTGGAGGAAGATGCTTGATGGTGTCCGATGTTTCTCAGATGAGGGGATACAACACTGATGGTGGGAATGATGACACAAAGGAACAACAGAATCTGTGCTTTACTGCCAAACCACTCAGCGTGCAGTTCAACGAACTTAATGAACTGATCAAGAAGGTACAATCAGTTTCTGTCTCATTTAAAGTCCCACAATGCTCATATGAAAAGGAATTAAAAAGTGTTAATTCAAGAATCTCTCATCTAGATAGTAGTTTAACTCAAACTCGGGTCACCAATTCTAACCTAACTGACCAATTAAGCAGGGTGTCTTCGAAGAGTGAGGAACGGCGGATGTGGATCGAACTGAAGGAGTCGGAGTTAATCAAAATAAAAGATGAAAACATTTATTTGCAAAGAGACAATTTAAAGCTTTTGAAGCAGCGAAATGTTTTTTGTTTGATTGCCAAACGTCTTTATACAAATATTACTCAGCTTCATTTGAATTGTGAAATAGGGCAAAAGATTCATCGCATGATTTTACCCTTTCTTGAGTTTAAGGAAGATGAAATTGATGCTGAAGCATATAATTGTGAGAGTATTATTTCGTTTGAGGATGTTAATCCAACATATATGTATGGACTGGACAAAATAGAATCTTTCATAAAATCCAAGGACCACAAGAACATGCTCAAAAACCTTTTGGATGAAAATGATAAACTGAAGCTAAGAACCGAAACCATACAAAAATTTGACTCATTGAATGTCAACTTAAGCTCAGAAAATAAAATTGATGTTGAAAATGCATCTGAGCTTAATGAGGGCGATAATATGAGTGAAATTTCTGTAGAGGACACAGTTGATTGTTCAGAATTTGTCAAGAATGAACCCGAGAACCACAAAAATATCATTTCAGAAAATTCTGTGGAGTTCACTCGGTTGTCCCAACAAAAGTCCCCGATTCTTGTAGAGAAGGCAGTCGTATATCAAAAAGTTAGAACCACTCCAAATCAGGTGTACAAAGTCACAGGTGTAACCGAACATCAGACTACTGAACTCACAGCTATTGTGAACGAAGACAATGCTGATGGCTGTGACGAGTTCTTCTGGTCAGCTCCCATTGACAATGCTGATGAAACGGTAGGTCTGTCTGAAAGGACTTCATGGAAAAGCATAGGAAGATACGTACCAGAACCTTTGAATAAACCTGATAGCTTCAACGTGGCAAGTACCAGTGGAACAAAAGATGTCCCTCAAGAGAAAGAAATTCCTGCAAAAGAAGTCACATCCCCAAGTGAAACTACATCAGTTCAGAGTGGATCAGCCAACGAAAACCAAAAACATAAAGCTAACATCCATCATCAACCAAAGTAGATGAGAAATCAAAAAAGAGAAAGGAATCAGAGATACAGGAAGAATCTCTCAGAAAGAAAACAATTTTGGCAATCGCAAAATGCCTATTTCTCACATCAAGACAGGAATTTAAAACCAGAGAAAAATCCTGTTGGATCGACAGAGAGCAATAACAACCGAAAGCAGAGGCTCGGTTCTGAGCAAAACAACAACCGAAAGCAGAGGTTCGGTTCAAAGCACAATGAAAACCGAAAGCAGAGGTTCGGTTTAGAGCACAATGACAACCGAAAACAGAGGTTCGGCTCAGAGCATAACAACAACCGAAAGCATAGGTTCGGTTCAGAAAATGATTTCAACCGAAAGCACAGGTTTGGTTCGGAAATCAAAAGAGATCAAAACTCTAGGGTTGGTCCTACTGTTAATCAAAAGCAAAAGAGTCACCTAGAATCTTCAACCAAGAAGTCATACCGATCTGAGCTATCTCATTCTAACTCTTCTAACTCTTCAAAATCTTCTGTCTCTTCTTGTCCTAAATTCCACTCTGTTCCTTCTCAAAAATCTCAGTCATCAGCTGAACAAAAAGGAAAACAGAAGATTTCAGTTATTGAACCAGAATCAATACCAAAAGCATCAAATCCAAATAAAATCAAAGTTTTCACCATCAAAAGGAAAGATGAAACAACACTAATAAAAAAAACATATTTAGTTGACATCTCTCTTACTATTCCTGTTCCTGTAAAAAGCTCACCTGGACCCAAGAAGCTCTGGGTTCCTAAATCTGCTTAATTTTTGCACGTTATCAGTGACGAGCAGTTTGACGAAGAATGGTACATTGATAGTGGCTGCTCGCGTCACATGACAGGAAGGAAGGAAGAGCTAAGGGAATTCAGATCTCTTTCAGATGGTGGAAATGTCAAATTTGGGAACAAATCCTTCGGCACCATAAAAGGCTATGGAATGATTACAAATGGTGATTTCACAATAAGGAAGGTTGCATATGTGGAAGGATTGCAACATAACCTCATAAGTGTATCTCAGCTTGTTGGAGGTACCGGTCTTTAAGTCTCATTCGATGATGAGGGTTCTGAGATAATTGAGAAGAAGACGAAAAGAGTTATTCTCAAGTCGGAGCGTAAAGGCGAAATGTTTCCTTTAAATCTCAAACCCATCAAAGGTAACCCAGCCATCTGCTTGTTATCCAAAGCACAATCTGACGAAAGCTGGCTATGGCACCGAAGACTCTCTCATCTCAACTTCAAAGATATCAACAAACTTATTACTGGAGGTCACGTTAGAGGTCTTCCATTGCTCAAATATGATAGAGATCATCTGTGTGATGCATGTGAAATGGGGAAGCAGAGTCGTCAAAGTCATCCATCTATAATAAACACTAAAGTTGTTGAACCACTAGAATTACTTCATATTGATTTATGTGGTCCATCTTCTATCGAAAGCATTGGTGGTAGCAAGTATATTCTTGTTATTGTTGATGACTTTTCACGTTTTACATGGGTGTTCTTTCTGAAGCTTAATTCTGAAGTGACTCACAAGCTAAAAGTGTTCATCAAGCAGATTGAAGTACAGCTGAAGAAGGTCGTTCGCAACATTAGAAGCGACAATGGGTTGGAGTTCAAAAATAAAGAATTTGAAGGGTTCCTGGAAGAAAAGGGAATCAGTCACAACTTCTCAGCTCCCTACACACCTCAACAGAACGGGATTGTCGAAAGACGAAACCGATCCTTATGTGAAGCTGCCCGAACCATGCTAAGTTTTGCTTCCTTACCTTTATATTTTTGGGCTGATGCTATTTCTGCTGCTTGTTTTACACAGAACAGGTCGTATCTTAACAAGCGCTTCACTCTCACTCCTTATGAGATCATCAACAACAGGAAGCCAAATGTGAAGTTTTTTCATGTGTTTGGTTCAAGGTGTTTCATTTTCAATTCTAAAGAACACCGCAACAAGTTTGATGTCAAAGCTGATGAAGGGATATTTCTGGGCTATTCTCTTACTTCCAAAGCATACAGGGTGTTAAACAAGCGTTCAAGGAAAATAGAAGAAACTTACTACGTGACTTTTGATGATAGCTATGTTAAAAAGCTAAAGGCCAACGAAGACACAGCTGGAGAAATCTTTCCTCAAACTGGCCAAGTCACAGCCTCGATCGCTAATCTATTCGAGAATTTCATGGAGCTTTTTGATGAACCAGAGAAGGCCACTCTTTCTGAAGCCAATGCAACAGACAACAGAGTAGATCACTTGAAGCAACTTGTTGACGATGCTGCAAGAAGAATGAATGAAGAAGAATCAGGTTCAAAAGACTCTCCCCAACACAATGCATCAGTCGAGGGGGAGTGTCCACCATCAGTCGAGGGAGAGTGTCCACCATCAGTCGAGGGAGAGTGTCCACCATCAATCGAGGGGGAGTATCCACCATTAGTCGAGGGGGAGGATCCAACATCATCCCAGCCTGGTTTACAAGTTGAGGGGGAGCTAAGGTCTCAAACTTCAACCGAAAGTGCCTTACCAACCGAAAGTGCCTCACCATCCGAAAGTGCCTCACCAACCGAAGGTGCATCAACGCCCGAAAGCTCAACACCACAAGAAACCACTGTAGCTCAAGATTCACAAGACATTCCTGTAAGATCATTTGTCGAGGAGGAGCATGCTGATATGTCATACGACTTCGACAGTCTGTCCGAACCAGAAGAAATGATAAATGCTGAATTAGATCTATCTTTTGATCCAAACTTCCCTCCTCTCACCAAATGGACCAGAAATCATCCTGTCTCTCAAGTTGTTGGTAATGTCTCAGAAACAGTTTTGACTCGATCACAACTCAAGGCAAAACAAGCTTCCTTGTTCTCAAAAGTCGAATTCTGCATGTTTAACTCATTCGTATCAAAAGTTGAACCAAAGACAGTTAACACTGCTCTTGATCACTCCGATTGGGTTCAAGCTATGCAAGACGAACTGAATGAATTTGAAAGGAACAAAGTTTGGTGTCTTATTCCAACTCCTCCAGATGCCTCGGTTGTTGGTCTCAAATGGGTCTTTAGGAACAAACTTGACAAGGAAGGGAACGTTATAAGAAACAAAGCACATCTGGTCGTAAAAGGATACTGTCAGAAGGAAGGCATTGACTATGAAGAGACTTTCGCTCCTATAGCTAGGCTGGAATCAGTAAGAATATTTCTCGCCTATGCTGCTCACAAAAACTTTGAAGTCTTTCAAATGGACGTCAAGTGTGAATTTCTCAATGGCGAACTCGAAGAAACTGTGTATGTGGAGCAACCTCTTGGATTCGTGAATGAAAAGTATCCCGATAATTGTTACATTTTGGATAAAGCCGTGTATGGTCTGAAACAAGCACCGAGAGCCTGGTATGAAACGCTGACTAAATTTTTAAAGATGTCCAAATTCAAACAAGGTTCGGTTGACCCAACCTTCTTTCGCAAAAAGGAAGGTAACCACCTGATGATCGTTCAAATTTATGTCGATGATATCATCTTTGGCTCAACGAATCCTAGCCTAACAGCTGAATTCAGAAAACTGATGGAGACTAAATTTGAAATGAGCTCGATGGGTCCCATTAACTTTTTCCTTGGTTTAAATATTAGACAGGGACCTGAAGGCATCTTTATCAACCAGGAAGCTTACACGAAGACCCTCTTAGCAAAATTTGGCATGATGGGAGATTCAAAGGTCAAAGTTCCAATGGCGTTCGGCACTAAACTCACTCCATCCCTGGATAAACCAGCTGTTGATCTTACGCTTTATCGTCAAATGATAGGCTCTCTGATGTATCTTACTGCTAGCAGGCCGGACATAATGTTTTCTGTTTGTTACTGTGCTAGGTTTCAGGCAAATCCTAGGGAGCCTCACATGCTTGCAGTAAAGAACATATTACGATATCTCAAGAGAACTACCTCTTTAGGTCTTTGGTACCCTTCTAACTCAGGCTTCTTCGTTCAAGCCTACTCAGATGCCGACCTTGGTGGATGTGGCCTCGACAGGAAAAGCACCACTGGCGGTTGCCAATTCCTTGATGGGAAGTTGGTTAGCTGGCAGTCCAAGAAACAAACGTGCGTATCCTTGTCTACAGCTGAAGAAGAATACATTACCGCTGCTTCCTGTACCTCTCAAGTGATTTGGATCTAGAGTCAACTCTAAGACTATGGACTCAATATGAAAAAGATCCCACTATATTGTGACTCTGAAAGTGCAATTAGGATTTGTCATAACCCAGTGCAACACTCCAAGACCAAGCACATAGCACTGAGGTATCACTTCATCAAAGATCACGTGGAAGATGGAAACGTTGAAGTACACTTTGTTCGAACCACTGATTAGTTTGCCAATGTCTTTACCAAAGCTCTTCCTGAAGCGACTTTCAACAAAATTCTACAAGGCTTAGGTATGATGGTAGGTGAGTCGGTCCCGAATCCTCAAATCTCTAACTAAGATTTAATGGAACCGAAGTAGGCAGACCGCTCGGTCTCTCTCTCTACTCTGGAGATTTAATGGAACCGAAATAGGCAGACTGCTCGGTCCCTCTCTGTTCTGGAAATTTAATGGAACCGAAATAGACAGACCGCTCGGTCCCTCTCGGTTCTGGAATTTTAATGACACCGAAATAAACAGACCGCTTGGTTCCTCTCTGTTCTGGAATTTTAATGACACCGAAATAAACAGACCGCTCGGTTCCTCTCTGTTCTGAAATTTTAAATGTCACCGAAATACACAGATCGCTCGGTCTATCTCTGCTTCATCATTTTTTTCTGTTGTACAATTTATCTTTCTGTTTTTATTTCTTTTTCAGAAAATTTCAAAATCACAAAAACATTTTATCTTTCTGTTTTTATTTCTTTTTCAGAAAAATTTCAAAATCACAAAAACATTTTATCTTTCTGTTTTTATTTCTTTTTCAGAAATATTTCAAAATCACAAAAACATTTTATCTTTCTCTTTTAGAAAAATCTTAAAATACAAAAATATTTTCATTTTTGTTTTTATTCCGTTTCTTACTTATTTCCACCACTCGCTAGTTCTGATTGGTGTAAGCTTTGCACAGGTAAATACAAGTATCACCTTCGATAGTGTTCAACCAGGTATGTTTCATTTTTTTCTCTCAGACTAGTTAGAATTCCCTAGAAGCATGCTGCTGTATGTTGTCACAAGCCTCTATGACCTTGAGTAAGCCTTAATGATTCGATCAATACCTATCGTTTCTTCCCAATCAAGCTATTTTCCAACACTCGGTCTAGAGCTACCTTACTCTTCTCATTTGAGACATGAGTTGCTCTGCTTTGTCACACTTCTGTAGCAGAAGGTACATTCGGTTCCTTATCCACCTCCTCAAATTCTACATTTACCTTCGATTCCCTAAAGTAACCCTTGATGCTTTCGGTCTTTACCACTGAAGCTTATGGTTACACAACATCTGTGTTTATGATCTTGGATTCGATTACCACGTTCTAAGTGAAACCCAAAATCCAATACCTAAAATGAATTGACGGTGAGTGATATACTCAAGTTGTTACATGGAAATCTCATTTTCTTTTTGCGTGATCTTTTATGAAATTGTTTATTCCTCAGACATTTCTTCCCAAAGAGGTCCAGTTTATTTTTTTTTTGAGATTTTTGTTTATCCCATGCTTGTCACAAGATAATTCTCACCTACCTGTTCAACAGATCACATCGGTCTTACAGGTACCTCTGCCAATACTCAGTTTTATGTTGAGACTTGATGTTCGGTTAGAGGACAGCCACCCAACAGCCTATGATCAAAAGATGCCTTTCATTGTTTATTGACAGACAATTGATCGTATTTCTCGGGAAACCACACAAGCACTTCAAGTATCTCTTGGCTTTGAAGGAAGTGATTCTTGCCCGGAATCCTCCACCTTATGTCTTCTTCATAGACATCACTCACATCTCAAACACCTTTGATTTATTTCTTTATCTTTCACACTCTTATGCACGAAAATTAATTTTTCCAACATTCTTATTACTGTTTGGTATGTGGTTTTAAGTTTCAGTTGTAACCAAACAAGGGCACAAGGAATTTCAAACGGTACAAAAATATGCTTTGGGCGCGTGCAGTTGATTCGTTTCACACCCACGTGTGCTGACGTTTTCCTGGGATACACCATAACATCCAATCGCGCTTTTTCAGGTGACGTTTTGGTTCCATAATCATCACGATTTTCTCTCTCCAGTGAACGGTATAAATAAGGGGTGATCGTGTTCTTTGGCATTTACCACACACATATCCTCTCTCTCTCTCTCAAAAAGTTTCCACTGTTCATCTTCTTCTTCGATTCAACAATGGCGACTTCTTCTTCTGCGCACGACCAAACTGCATCTTCATCTTTGCTTTCCATCAAGCCTAATCAGAATATGATTATCGAGATGACTCCTTTTTTGTATGATGCGTACATGCTCCATGTGGTGGAATGTCTGAAATATTCCCCATTGCTGTTGGCTCTCACGCAGGTGGAACCAGTTCCAATGTCCCTGCTTTCTCAAGTTTACACATCAGCAAGTTATGATAAACACAAAGATCGTATCTACTTCACCATCCATGACAAGAAAACCTCCGTCTCCAAAACCAAGTTTTGTTCTCTTCTAGGGCTTGCTGTCGATTCATCCGTCATCTCACCAGATTTTGTCTTAACTGCCCAACTTTTCTCGATGATGTACAAGATGGGTTATACTGATGTACTCACAACGATCGCAAAGGTCAAGAAGTCTTGTCTTCCTTCGCAGTGGAATGGCTTGCTTACCCTGTTAATCAAGGGTTTAGCGGAACGCTGTGGTGGGTCTGATACCACGAGCAAAGGATTTCTCACCATCCTTTATGGACTTTACAATGGCATCAACTTAGATTATGGCTCCATAATCTGGTCTCAAGTTGTTCAAAGTCTTAACACCACAACCCGGTACTCCGAGATCTCCTGCGGACGTTTCTGGACGCTCATCACGAAGAAAGCCATGGATTCTCTGGAAATCCCCGTGATGAAGGATGCTCTTCTGGCCTCAATAGCTTCTTTCCATACTAAGAAGATTATTGTTTCTGACCCGAGTAAGTTTCTACATTATGGATTAATTCCTGAATCCATGTACAGGTGTGTCACGCCTCATAGCAAGATCATGGCCGATTACAACACCATAACTCCTTTGCCTCTCAGGGTTCTAACTGACGAACATAAGGCTGCCTTGGAAGCCCTAGATCAACCTGCAAACTGTGGCAAGAGGGCTGGTAAAAAGGAAAAACAAGAGAAGAAGGAAACAGAACCGAAAAAGGAGAGAAAGCCAAGATCCTCTAAGCGCAATAGATGATGCAGAAGAACCCTCTCAGTCAAAATCAAAGAAGGTTAAGAAGATGGCTAAAAGGGCCAAAGGATCCCCTTCTCCCGGCTCTGCTCCAAATGAAACATCAGACGCAGAGGCTGCCGCTCCTCATGCTTCACCAAAAGATCCAACTTCTGCTCAGTCTCCTCAAAAACCATCCTCTCCTACAGATACTCATATTCCCTCTCCACCAGCATCTCCCAAAGTTACAAAACTACCCACTCCTCCTCCTTCTCCTAAAATTCCTACCCCACCCCCATCACCGAAACAGAAGGTTTCACTTTCTGTTCCTATCATCATCACTCCCACTACAACAGAACCAACCTCTTTACCCAGCTCAACCATTCCTTTCTCTGTTCCTATCCCTACATCTTTGATCCCCACTCCAATCATAACCAAATCCGTTACTACCACCTCTTCCCAACCATCAGTAACAGTCAATGTATCTGATACAGGGGCTACTACTGTGGTTGAAACACCTCTCATTAACATCCCACCATCACCTTCTCCTTCATCAACCTCTGGTGCTACTTTGGGTGGTGATGATGAAGAGTACGATTCTATTTATTATAGCCCATACCGGATTCCCACTGATATTGATGCAGATACCCCTATTACCAGTCAGCAGCTTCAAGAAATTCATGACAAACTCGATAGTTTGTTGGCTGACAATAAAGCCTATGGGGGTGTGGTGCTGAAAGCCTTTATCGAGTCTGCAATCAAGACGTATACTGATGCTCTGGATCGCTCCACTGATGCCATTGACAAATCAGCCGCTTCGTGCTCCAAAGCCACAAAGGAAGTCTCTGAGGTTGTACACACAACTCAGATTTTTCTCGATTCTCTCAAAGCACATGCTGATGCTAATGCGGCCAAGTATCAAACGTCTGTGGACTCCTTTTCGGCTACCCTTCAGGGTGAAACCTCCAAGTTCGAGGCTCTGCGTGCTGACCTCAAAACTAAATCCACCTCTTTTCTTCAATCTTTGGATTCACGTTTTGCTTCTCTAGTAGCAGAGAGCACTTTAAAAGAGGATCTTGTCAAGCATCAGGCAACTATTGACCTTCAGAAGATACAACTGGCCCAGGCACAACAAGAAATATCTTTGCTGAAAACTTAGTGGGCTGTTCTTCAAGGTTGCGCTGGTGATGTCAAGAACATGTTGACGACTGTCCTCGAAACTCATGATCCCTTTCTTACCCTTACCATCCGACAGCATCTCCAGGATAAACTCCTTCCTGTGATTACCATTCTGAGTGAGATGAAGGGTGTCTCAGAGAAGCTTGTTCTTCTGAGACAAGGGGGAGAGGAGGGTATACCAAAGACAGACCCGAAGGTTAATTTAGCTTCGGGTTCTGGAAAACAATTACTTGTTGAGAGCGAGTCAGATACTGATGAAACTATTGCTGAAGCTCTTCAACGAAAGAAAAGAGACAAAGAGCTGGATGAGACACTGAAAATTGCTCGAGAGGCAGAGGCCAAAGAAAGAAGAATCAAGGAGGATGAGGATGCTTTACAGGCCAAGAAGACTCTGTTCCCAGAATGGGATAGAGACATACTCATTAATCAAGGGATTGAGTTTCCCTCCATGTATTGGTTGGAACCGATTGCATCTTTTGAGTGTGAGAATACCAAAGACTCGCAGTTTGACATGCCGATCACACGAAAGGCTTTTACATTTCATTGCTTCGATGTCACTGCTGATGTCCCTCATCCAAACTTGAAGGTTGACAAAGAATTGATAGATTTTTATTTGAAGTATGGTCAACCACAATACTTGACATGGAGTGCACAGAAGATTATAAAGGTCAAGGTACTGAAACCAACACAGGCTGGGAAATTTGTGAACGTTAACTTCAAAGTCAACAGAGGAACGGCCAAGATAGAACATTTTATTTCTATGGCAGATCTTCCCAGTCTGAATCCTCATGATTGGATTCTGCTATACAACATTCTTCTCTCAAATCAAAGAGAGTATGAACCGATTCTGAAACATCTCAAAAGAATGTTGGCTTCCTATATCCATGAGCTTACCACTATGGATCAGGAAATAGCAAAAATAATGAACAAGAAACCGACCGTCAAGCCTACTTCCAAGACAGGAGATGTGCACAAAATGAAGTTAGGGCAAATTGACTCTTCAAATCTGACGGTCATGTTCACAAGAGGCGATAAGCATAAGTTTTTGTTTGCTTTGGTAGACAAGCATCTATTTTCAACAGATTGCCTGGAGCATGTCATAAACATCATTCACCGATGCAAGCAGAACACTACAGCAGACAAGAAGAATTTCACAGATATGCTTCGGTGGTATATCACTTTCAGGCATCACATTCTAGCCATTATACTGAGGATTTTTGAGACGGTGAAGAAACCATCTGCTGTTAAAAGGGAATGAAGCCTTTGTGCCAAAGACGCAAAGGGGGAGATTGTTGAAGATTAATGTGTTGCGTCTTGGGCCCTTTTGTTTTACAACCGGATTGGGCTTGTCAATCCATGTTTATCTAGATTAGTCTCCTTTTTCTTAGATAAACTGTTAGGGTTTTAATATAAATATATGCATGCATGTATACGTATGGGGCAGCTGTCGTCATTCTCATTGATTATTGTAAACCCTAAAATCCTTTACAGTTGATGTTCTTTATCGAACTCTTCTGAGGATCGTTTATTAATCATTCGACACCTTTTGATCCATTTGCTTGTTCTTATTGTTTATCTGGTTATTTCTCTACCTGTTTCATAGATCTAATCGATCTTCAAGTTTATTTTTAAACTTATCAGTTTTTACTGTTTGTTGGTGATATTTGAGGAATAAGAGCTTGGATATAACATCTCGACTCCCAGGTAACAATTTGAAGCTTTTATATTCATATTTTTAGACCTACTCGACGAGTTGGCTGCTCCAACTCGTCGTGTAGAAGCTGATCAGGCCGCGTGAACTTTAGGACCTACTCGATGAGTTGTTGGACCCAATTTGACGAGTTAAGGATGTGCATGAAAACCCTAAGTTTTAGGGTTTGCACCCTATTTAAAAGACCTTAAGTCCTCTCTCCAGCCTCCCTTACCACCTTCACGTCCAGAAACAAACCCTAATCGAGGTAACCTCCTATTTTGAGTGTGTGTGAGGCTAAAGAGTATGTGTTTGGTGTATTTCTTGAGGAGACTTGAAGATTTAGAAGCTTGGAATGAAAAGGAACTTGTATATCTAGCATCTACTTTGTTTTGATGTTCATTTGAAGGTAAAAAGTCATTACATTGCTCATTTTCTTGTTAGATCTCTCCACTCAAGAGTTTAGGATTATTTCTAGCTTATTCTTTAGGCATTCATGGTATTAAGCATGTTTTGAAGTGAGGAGTTCATATTTGGACTCCTCTAGGCCCTTATGGACATAAAGTTCTCGACTTTAGCAAGCTTTAGCCATTCTTCATGCCCTAAAACTCTTGTTAAGTTTAGCTCTAGTGTTTTAATCCCTTTTAGGCCTTACATGCACGTAAAGTTGGCAACTTTACATGGTAACTTCACCCTAGGAAGCTAGATCTACAGTTTGGAGCACTGGTTTCGCTTAAAAGTGTCTGAATGAAAAAAGGACTGAAGGAAATCGATGAGTTGGATTGGGTTTACCCGCCTTCTGGATTCTGAGTGAACTCGGCGAGTGGCTAAGATGACTCGACGAGTTGATTAGGGTTTTCCTCGTCTTCTGGACACTGAAGAACTCAACGAGTTACTCAGGTTACTCAGTGAGTTGTTGCGAGTCTTCGGTTTTGAGTTTTGAAGGAACTCGACGAGTCAGTAGATGAACTCGATGAGTTGGGTCAACATGGACTGTTGACCTTGACCGTTGACTTTGACAAAGTTTGACTTATGGGGGTATTTTGGGATTTTAATGGAATTAGTTATATGGTGATTACAAGCAGTTGAGCTTGGGGTTGTGTGTGGGGATTTGACTTTATCTATTCAGTACTACTTGTGAGGTGAGTTGTCCTCACTATACTAACAGGGTTGAAGGCACCAATGTCGACCCTTTTTGAATTGTTATCCTGGTTATCACATGATGATATGCTTAGTGACCTGTTAGGTCGATATCCTGGTATATAGGATGATGCTATGTTAATGACCTGTTAGGTTGGTATCCTGGTATATAGGATGATGCTATGATTAGTGATTTGGTAGATTGGTTGATTGTTTGAACATGCTATCTAGCTTTTGATATATATATATATATATATATATATATGTGTGTGTGTGTGTGTGTGTGTGTGTGTGTGTGGATTGTATGTTTGGAGATGGGTTGAGGCAGTCATGCTTTGTGCCCTAGGCCAACAAACCCAGGGTGATCCGGATAGACTGCAGACCCATCAGGGCGTATCAGTCAGGCCAAAGGCCCAGGAGGGCAGACCAAACATGTTGAAGGTTCTAAGAGTAAGCCAGATAGACTGAAGGCCCGATGAGGGCGGTCTACTCATATTGTAGACTCTATGTGCATGCTGTTTGTTATGATATTGTTCTGTTTGTATGATGTTGGTATTCTGGGGGAACTTATTAAGCTTCGGGCTTACAATTTTGGATTTTGTTTCAAGTACTTTGGATGATCGCGGGAAGGCGAAGACCTTCTCGTGAACCTCTTCCCGTTTTTTTATTTTGATTTATGGGATACTCATATATGAAACTATTTTGGAAACATTTTATAATAAATATTGGTTTTTGGATGTTTGAATTTTTTTTTTAATTTTCATGAATTTTATGGATGTTACATTGGAAGAAGGATCCTTGATCAATGGAGAACTCGTAGATCTAGACTTCACACATCATTTCCAGCTTCTTTGAGGTATAAAGCTTGGAACTCGCTCCTTGTATGCTTAGATCTAGTCTTTATGAAGTTTTAGTCCCTTTTTGGTCCTATGATGAGATCTAATGGGGTTCTTCCACTCTAGAAGTTAGGAGTTGCTTCTCTTGATGTTTCTGAGGTCCCTAGTCCATAAAGTTAGCATCTTGATGGTTGTTGATCAACCATGAATGTTGTTTAGGTCCATTTGATGAAAGTAGAATGCTAAATGTAGGGTTTGGGTTCCACTGAGCCATGCTAAGGCTCCAAGTTCATAAATTTATGGATTAAGATGTTCCAGAAGGCTTAGATCTGAAGTTCGGACATTTGGTTGCAAGTACTAAGAACTTAATGGAAAAGTTCTTAATGGGCACATATGCTAGGCAATTTTTGAACCATCCAAGGGGGGACAGTTTTGGAAGCTTCCTTAGGGTTTCCATAAGCCACTTGGATGCATATAAGGAAATATTTTGGATTCATATTAAATCCATTCAAATTTTGCTTTGCCTTCAAGTTACCTAAACTATAAATAGGACCCCTTAGTTTGTAATTTTCATTCGCCAAGTTACCTAAAGGCATAAGAACGAAATTCTCTTCATATCCCCTCTCTCATCATCATTCTAAGGTTTCTTTTTTGGTTCTTGCTTTCCAAGGAACTTCAACATGATTTGATTTGATTATTAGCTATAATAATCAAAAGGTATGTAAACCTAATCTTTATTTTAATTTCGATTTTCATAGCCTCTCCCTAGGGTTTCTTATTATTCATAGGTTATTGCTATCAATAAAGAAAAAATAGATCATTTCTAGGTTACATGTAAAGTTAAGGGTTTAACTGGTTTTTCGACACATGATTTTTTTATAACCTATAAAACCAATAAGATATAAAGACAAGCGAGAATGGATATCATATTAGAGAGTTATACAATTTTAAATGACTTTAATAGTCTATGAATGTTAAAAAATATAACTTTAAAAATATTTTCAAAATTAGCCGACAGAGTTTAAATGAAAGTTGTAGATCTCATCAATAGCTACACGAGAATATAATGAACATCAAAAACGGAGTCCGTATGAAGAAGTTATGAGTTTTTGAAAAATATCAAGTGCACCTCACGCAAAAGAAGCATGACGCACACCTTCTAGAAGGGCAACATTGCTCCAGCCAAGAAGAGACATGTGTCAGCACTTCAGCGGCCGACCATAGCAAGTACAAGGCGTGCACCTGGTCTGGGCGGTGCGTGCATGAAGGATTTTCGGCCTATAAATAACCTTATTTGCCATTTTGATTTCCTACATCTTTCTCTCTCAAATTTACTCTGCATTGGCCCATTTTCCTAAACGTTTTGGTATTCCAGTGAAACTCTAAGATCCCTGAGTGTCCAAAAAGTAGTAGCTTTCGAGTGGAAGCTATGCCAATGCAGTTTTCAGACTTTTGTCTAGGAAATCTTTGTACGTTAAATTACACTCTATTTTATTTTAGTGTAATTTATATTGATAGTCATAGCCCTTATTATGAGCCTATAAATAAGATTTATCTGTAATTCCAGTTATAATATTGATTGATATACTTATGAAAGAGTTTTCTAGAATGGTCACGTTGGCTTAGTTGTTGGATTTCAGAAAGGTTATACGCCGAAATGGTCCTGCCTCCCAGTTGTCATGTCCGGCTTATCCTTAGTTGATATATCTTGATGTAGACATTAGGATTAGTGAGGAATCTAGATAGTCACCAGGATTGAGAAACTAGACTAAGGTTAGTGAGGAATCTTGATGTAAAGGCATGATATCACTCTTACGATATCTTTCGATATGTATCATTCACTATTGTAAGCCTTCTCATTTCCTCAATTTACTTAATTCATTACGAGTCTTCACCATGATGTTCTGCACTCCTAAGCAATTGTTTGGTGTATCAAGACGAGAATATAGATAGAGGAAACTTTAGACGCGTATTGCTCCTTACTACTCCGAAAAATTACATGTCAGTTCTAACACCGTAATTAAATGTTTAGAAATCTGAACACATAAAATTTATAGATCCGATCGGCAACAAACCATAGATCCGAGCATACATTTAGCATCGTAAAGCATTATAAACCATTTAGCACATAAAACCATTTTAGGCATCTTCCCTAATTTAGCTAGTGCTTGTGTCTATTCAGGTGTACTACCTAAAATATATTGGACACACTCCTCACGATCATCGCTTAGCATTCTAAGTTTAAGTCTAGAAATAAATCCTTATTCCTAGTTCGGTTAAACTAATGATCTGATACCAACTATGACATCCCCAATTTTAAGGCCAGAAAAGACCGATTTTGTTTATGCTTTATAAAAAAGTCAGAGTACCTCTTTTAATAAAAATGTTGTGGAATTTATTCCCAGTAAAACATGATAAATACGTTATCAAATAATTTTCGAAGAAAAATATTTTTATTCGTTTTAAAACATTTGGGATGTCATCGTCAATACAGAAACATAAGCATAAATAGAACTTACATTCATTATCCCTAGTGATTTATATCTCCTTAACCTCTCAGTGTAATGTAACTTTGTATCGGCACCTGTGATTCAAATAAGCTTGAGTGGCTCAGGTTGGGAAACCTGGTGAGTACATAAGGTTTTCAACCCACAATAATAGAATCATTATGTTCAATCATCAAACAATCAATCAACCCAATTACCCATCCCCATTATCTTATTTACTCTTAAGGATATACACTAAGAATAAGTTATTCCTCGTTCATTCGTTCCTAAGGATTATCCTAAGGAATAGGCACGGAATCCATCATTGCTATTGACACATCTGTCAAGCACAACTACTAATATTATCACTTAGGCGCATGTGCCAGAATTGTGACATTATTTATGGAGCGCATCTGCCGGTATAGTCCTTTAGGCACATCTGCCAGGGTTATGATGTTCTCAATCAAGCGCTTCTGCCGGTAGAGTCCTTTAGGCGCATCTTCCAGGGTTATCTTGCTTATTGACAGTACCATTTTCGAGAGTCCACTCGCAATACATGCCAATGGATTTTTAGAGTACACCGGTGAACACATCGTTCACAACACCTACAGGTTGCGAGCCTACTAGTGTTCTACTGGACTGTCTAGAATAGTCTGTGGTTTTCGTCCATACTCTGCTAGATGACGGGGCCAACATTTGGGAACAAGGCTTCTCATATCATCCACCTCTCACCCTTACCTCATGGTCTATATCACCTCTCAACTCATCATCCAACTCATATTTCATCTACCCATGTTTTACCCAACATATTACGTAGATATAAATACATATACAGTTTAAATCATATAAAACTTGTATAAAATCGTTCATCCAACATAAATACCAAGTATACAGATAATATGCACACATAACACGTAGTTTATATAAAATAATTAATATCTATGTGTAAGATGAAAGGGACCATACACTCACTTGAAAAGGTGGTGATTGCGAACTCAGACAACGCTTCACTTCTTAATTAAAAATAATTTTCTTCGACAAAACCTAGTATTATTATCACTAGAGATTAGTCTATTATTCGTCGAGACCAATTACTAGTCTAGCTATTACTATTATATAAGCGTTGAATAATACTTATATAACCCATAATAATAGCCCAAGTACTTATTATAAGTTCCAAATAACGTTACTATAATTAAATAAAAGCTATATTAAAAATAGCATAGGCATAGCTGACTTACAGCGGGTTATATAGAAAACTGGGTTTTGCTTGGAGCAGCATTCCCGAGCCAAAAAGCTCTTCTTCTCGGAGTCATCACTCTGGGGCTTCCGCCTCGTGCTAGGGAGGTTCCCTAGGCTTTTCGGATTTTGGGGCTAGAGAGAGGTTCTAGAGAGAGAGAGAGAGAGTAAAGAGAAGAAAGAATGGGAAATATATGAAGAAACTGAGGATGGGAGAGGTTCTATTTATAGGGTGAAATGTGGCTGAATTTGGTGCCACATGTCACCATCTGGTGGCAAGACTTGGGGGGAAAGCAATGGCCAAGATTGTGCCACGTCACCCATTTTCGCACACCACACTTCCGACTTCTAAAATCCTTAACTTTCACATACGAGTTCCGTTTTTGACGTTCTTTATATCCACGCGTAGGTAAAAATAAGATCCACAATTTTTATTTTGACTATGTCGGCTAATTCTCGACCGATCTTAAATTTAACAGTACGAGAAAATTATATTGTTAAATGTCCTCGTAAAATTCATAACTTCTACATACGGACTCTGTTTTCGTCTGTCATTTTACCATTGAGTTCCTATTAATGAGATCTTCAATTCTCATTTAGGTTGTGTAGGCCAAAAACCGCTCGATCTAAAATTCGAGTTTCGGGGTGTATAATGCTAAGCCAAATCTTAGAAAATTCATAACTTCCTCATACGAAGTCAGATTTGGGCGTTCTTTTTTTTGTATGTTCTTGGTTTAACATATACTAAAACTTTTCTTTATATTTATAAGGCTAAAAAGTCCCCAATCATAAATTCACTATTTACTTCTCCCGGTGCCGTGTCAGTTTTGCCATAAAACTTCAACGGACCATAAGTACTTCGTTATAACTCGGATTTCGGCGTTCTTTATATGTACGGAACCCCTGAGACATATTCTAAATAATCTTTTGTTGAAAAGTCTTATTCGACCCCTATTATCTCTAAATTAACTAGCCCAGATCTATGGGCATTACAATTATCTCCCCCTTAAGATAAGTTATTTTATTACTTAGATGGACCGATGTGTCATATTCTAATGACTTATCATCGTATGTTCCCACGCTTAGACTCAGGTCTCTTAGAGTCTTCCAAAATAGACTATACATTTCTTCATGTTCTAATCACATCTTAAAAGGTAGCATTTCTAGCCACAAGCAATTATCGCGATACCTCTGCCAATCGCTTTGATTATCTTTTATTTCAATCTTCCGACTTAAGTCAGATGCTACATCAAACTTGGTTCTCTGAACCACGTAACATACTTATTGTAGTCGGACTCAATTCGATATGACCACTTGGGTCGGAATAACAATCATCCTCATAGTCATTACCGAAACAATGGTAACGATATATTTGCATAAAACGTTATCAATTACTAGCTTCTTGGTAACCTTGTGACTTTCCCTGATCCAAGTGTGAGTCATGTGCTTCTAGTAGTATAGGCCTCTACTACCATTCACATCTACTCATACTCATCCCAAGCATTGTCTCGCAGTTTTCCAAGTCACCATACAAGAAAATCATATAATAGTTTAACACACCAGATAACAAAACAAAGGTTTTATTATTTCTTGAAACTATTACATACGTGTTCAAGTTCACCCTAGACTATGCATCTAATAGGCTACATCATATGATTCTATCCATTTGGCTACTTCATAACTTGATCTTCGGGTATGAATTCCTTATCCTTGATTCCCCGCGTTGTTCTCTGCTTCGTTGAGGATCATGTGAAATGCTCTTATTTTCGGTTTTGGCAGCACATTTGGCCTTGTAGCCCCTTCTCTTTTTGGGCAGTCTTACTTGAAGTGCCCTTCCTCATTACATTCATAACATACCCTTTTGTTGAATGTACATTTACTGACGTAATGCCCATGTTTTCCACACTTGAAACAAGCCACCTCTTCACCACATTTTCCTAAGTGTTTCTTCTCGCACTTATCACACAATCTTGCTTCGCCTCTTCCTCCTCCTCCAAACTTCAAGGATTTACTCTCCTTGTTGGGCCTTGAAGATCCTTCAAACTTCTTCTTTTCTCCTGCATTATCTTTTTCTAGACCCCTGTCTCTTATCTGGGTCTCTATATTCTTAGCTGCTCTAACGGCTATTTTCAAAGTAGCAGCCATTTTTACCGTTGGGCCAAAGTCTACAGGCAGTCCGTTAGCGAACCTATCTATCTTGGAGAGTTCAGTGGACACCAAGTAGGGAAATAACTTCATCTTCATAGTGAATGCAGTGGCATACTCATCAACACTCATCTTCCCTTTCTGAAGGTTCTGAAACTCGTTGTTTAGGTGTAACATCCCCCTCTGGCATGTATCACAATATTGTCCGCTTTGGGCCACTCATCACGAGGACTTCCCAGGGGGTCACCCATCCTGGTACTACTCCCGCCCGAGCACGCTTAACTGCAGAGTTCTTATGGGATCTGCTGCCCTCACGGCTTTAAAACGCGCTGTTCTCCTAGGGAAGGTATCCACACCCCTTATAAGGATTGCTTAGTTCTCCTTCCCAGCCGATGTGGGATCAGATCTAACCCACTTCCAGATCTGGTCAGCAACAAAACATAGATCCGATCATACATTTAGCATCATAAAGCATCATAAATCATTTAGCACATAAAAGCATGTTAGACATTTTCCCTAAATAAGCTAGTGCTTGTGTCTATTCAGGTGTATTACCCAAGACACACTCCTCACAATCATTGCTTGGCATTCTAAGTTTAAGTCTAGAAATAAATTCATATTCCTAGTTCGCTTAAACAAATGCTCTGATACCAACTGTGACATCCTCATTTTCACGACCTATTAAGACCGATTTTGTTTATGCTTTATAAAAATCAGAGTGCCTCTTTTAATAAAAATGTTGCGGAATTTATTCCCAGTAAATATGATAAATACGTTATCAAAGCATTTCCGAAGAAAAGTATTTGTATTTATTTTAAAACATTTGAGATGTCATCGTCAATACAGAAACTTTAGCATAAACAAAACTTACATTCATTATCACTAGTGATTTATATCTCCTTTAATCTCTCAGTGTAATGTGACTTCATATCAACACCTGTGATATAGATAAACTGAGTGGGTCAGGTTGGGAAACCTGGTGAGTACATAGGGTTTTCAACCCACAATAATATAATTATTATGTTTAATCATCAAACAGTTAACCCAATTACCCATCCCCATTATCTTCTTTACTCTTAAGGATCTACCCTAAGAATCAGCTATTTCTCATGCATTCATTCCTAAGGATTATCCTAAGGAATAGGTACGAAGTCCATCGTTGTTAATGACACAGCTGTTAAGCACAGCTGCTAGTTCTATCACTTAGGCGCAGTTGCCAGAATTGTGACATTTTATGTGAGGCGCAGCTGCCAGTATTGTCCTTCGAGCACAGCTACTAAGGTTATTTCGTTTATTGATAATATCGTTTTCGAGAGTCGACTTGCAATACATGCCAATGGGTTTTTAGAGTACATCGGCGAACACATCGTTCACAACGCCTACAGGTTGCGAGCCTACTAGTGTTCCACTGGATTGTCTAGAATAGTCCGTGGTTGTCATCCATACCCTGCTAGATGATGCGGCCAGCATTTGGGAACAAAGATTCTCATATCGTCCACCTTTAACTCTTACCTCATGGTCTATATCACCTCTCAACTCATCATCCAACTCATATTTCATCTACCCATGTTTTACCCAACATATTACATAGATATAAATACATATACAGTTTAAATCATATAAAACTTGTATAAAATCGTTCATCCAACATAAATAGCAAGTATACAGATAATATGCACAAATAACACGTATTTTATATAAAATACTTCATATGTATGTGTAAGATGAAAGGGACCATGCACTCACTTGAAAAGGTGGTAATTGTGAACTCAGACAGCGCTTCGCTTCTTAATTAAAAATAATTTCCTTCGACGAAAACTAGTATTATTACCACTAGAGTTTAGTCTATTATTCGTCGAGACTAATTAATAGTCTACTATTATATAAGCATTGAAAAATACTTATATAACCCATTATAATAGCCCAAGTAATTATTATAAGTTCTTAATAACGTTACTATAATTAAACAAAAGTTATATTAAAAATAGCGTAGGCATAGCTGATTTACAGCGGGTTTTATAGAAAACTGGGTTTTGCTTGGAGCATCATTCTCGAGCCGAAAAGCTCTTCTTCTCGGAGCCATCGAGCACTCCGGGGCTTCCGCCTCGTGTTAGGGAGGTTCCCTAGGCTTTTCGGGGGGTTTCGGGGCTACAAAGAGGTTCTAGAGAGAGAGAGAGAGAGAGAGTAAAGAGAAGAAAGAATGGGAAAGGTGTGAAGAAAATGAGGGTGGGAGAGGTTCTATTTATAGGGTGAAATGTAGCTGAACTTGGTGCCACATATCACCATCTGGTGGCAAGACTTGGGAAGAAAGCAATGGGCAAGATTGTGCCACATCACCCATTTTCGCACAACACACTTCCGACTTCTAAAATCCGTAACTTTCACATATGACCTCCGTTTTTGACATTCTTTATATCCACACGTAGGTAAAAATAACTTCTACAACTTTCATTTTGACTCCATTGGCTAATTCTCGCCCGATCTTAAATTTAAGAGTACGAGGGGATTAAACTGTTAAATGTCAGCATAAAATTCATAACTTCTACATACGGACTATGTTTTCATCTGTCATTTTACCGTTGAGTTCCTATTGATGATATCTTCAATTCTCATTTAGGTCGCATAGGCCAAAAACCACTCGATCTAAAATTCGAGTTTCGGGTTGTGCACTGCTAAGCCAAATCTTAGAAAATTGAGAACTTTCTCATACGAAGTCAGATTTGGGCGTTCTTTTTCATATGTTCTCAGTTTAATATATACTACAACTTTTGTTTAAATTTATAAGGCTAAAAAGTCCTCCATCATAAATTCACTATTTACGTCTCTCGGTGTCGTGCTGGTTTTGCCATAAAACTTCGACGGACCATAACTTCTTTGTTATAAATCGGATTTCAACGTTTTTTATATGTACGGAACCCTTGAGACATATTCTACAACATAGTTAAGATTATTTATTCTAAATAATCTTTTGTCAAAAAGTCATTTTCGACCCCTATTATCTCTAAATTGACTAGCTCGGATCTACGGGGTTACAATGTAGACATTAGGATTAGTGAGGAATCTAGATAGTCACAAGGATTGAGAAACTAGACTAAGGTCAGTACTTTATGCATCTAGGTCTTTTCAAATTATGTAACGAAGCTCTGCCGAAATTTTCAGTCATCCAATTTTATCATGTTAGTGCATAGTCCCTTTCATGAACATGATTTAGTAAAAGTACTAATTAAAATATTAAATATGTGTTGGAATTCAAATGTGAATTATGTGCTTATTGTTGGGTCACTTAGTTGTATAGATTTTATGATGCAATATATATATAGTGTATAGATGTAGTTAGTTAATTTGAAGATATGTTGATGGAAGTTCATATGTCAAAGACTGAAGAACATCCCCTGATAACTAATTCTCTAAACTTGACTCTATTTACACCAAAGGAATTAAGACACCATCTACTGAAGACTAATAAGTATTTCTAGACGATAATGGTTATACATTGATGATACAATGATCAGGTGATACGTTGAACACTCATACACTAAAGCCGATTCTGAAGCTGAAGTTGAAGCTGAAGCTGATATCTAGACGCTGTCGTTGATGCCCTTATCAGTGTGACTCTGTAAAGTTGATGTTTTGATCGGCGTCTAAAGTGTTGGTGCTAATATTCGAATATGGAGAAGATCTGATTTAATACATCCTATTATATCATATTAGTTTATATATAAATTAGATACAATCCCTTGATTTAAGGGATCCTATGGAGTAGATTAGTTTATAATCAACGTTAGGGTGAAACCCTAATGTTGAGAGTGTATTTGTGACAGCTTTGTGTCAATCGTCTTTGTGACAACCCCATTTTCTTGGTGAAAGACAAATTTTTATATTTATGTGTTCTTCAATGTTCTTTCTTGTTTACATTTGATCTTCGAATATACAAAGGGTTTGAGACTTTCAATTGGTATCAGATCAACCTAGAACATTCGTTCTAGGATGTACTCAATATTCAGAAGTTTATTCACTATGCAGAAACTTGAAATCAGAAGGAGAAGAAGAAGAAGAAGAAGAATATATTATAAAATCATTTAGATATGAAGAGTATTTGAAACATTTAAAAGAGAGAGTATGGTATGTTTTCTTATCTTTGGTATTATCTAACTGTATCTGGTATGTTTGGTCCTTATATTATATCTTAGATGATAGAAGAATTCATAAGTGGAAGGATCAACAAAGATAAAAACGTTTTTGATGAAGAAGAAAAACATAATAGTTCGAAAAATAATAGAGAATCGATCCCAACCCTTTGTCATGTTTTCCATATCTGATGTATGATCCAAAGGCTCCTCTATCTATGTTCTTCATTGCTTAACTTGATCTGAAATACAAGATTATCAATCAGAAGCAAGAAGATATTCAAGTCTTGAAGAAGGAATTGATTTTAAGGAAAAAAGAAATATCATATCTGAAGGAGAAGATTAAACAAAATAACATGAAGAAGAAAGTACCTGAAGAATGTTTGTTGGGATTAAAACCCTAATTAAGATTTGATGAACAAGATGCGGAAAATAAGAACAAACACAAATATGAAGATTATGTCGAATGATCACTCGATTTATTGAATTGTGAGGAACAAATTACACTTAAGAAAATAAGAATCTAACTCTACAAGAAACCTCACAACGTGGCAGCTACATTTTGCCTCACTCTTGACCCTAATAATGAATAATACATGACTATTTATAGGGAAAAGACAAGTCTTGGGCTTTTAACCTAGAATTCGTCACAGGGGCCCATTGCCATCATCCATGGAGTGCTTTGAAACCCTACAATCTCCCCCTCAAAGTATGGAATGGATGACAATGCTTTAACTTCCAAAACAAGCATCTAGCAAATAAAAAGATCTGCAACGAGGAATATATGAAGCAATCCACGAATCTTGATTCTTCAATAGTCTTTAAACACGGGCTCTAGGATATATAAATCAAGCACTGAAGTAATGTCTTTAAACTTCATTTTCGAATGTAATCCCAAAGAATCTTCATGAAAACCAAACCCGCCATAAAAACCCATTTCAGAACAAAGAAATTGAATCACTTCTTGTCTTTGAAGAGCTCCCCCTCCAAGTCACAATGATCTTCAAATAAGCTAATGATATAAGCCATCAAAAAATATCATGTAACAACCCAAACTTTAAGAATCGTAACACCACTGGATCGAGAAAATACAAGAAGTCGGAGATATAACAAGTCCTTAGCAGAGCTCGATAAAGAACTTCCGCTGTAAAGGATACTTCTTTGTAAAAGCTTTAGCAGAGCTCGATGAAAAACTTCCACTGTAAAAGCTACCTTCATAATTCTACCACAAGCTTTATCAAAAATCTTCAACTTTGAAAAGTCACAAATCCAATTTCGAATGATCATACCAAATTCTCCCCCGATTTATAATCAAAAACATGATTATAAAGCCTTCAAATGGTCATGAGAATGATCTTGAATGGATAAAAATTTACTAAGCTCCCCCGCGACAAAATGATATATACAATGAAGTATAAAATCCGAAAAAGTCGTAAAAATTTGACGTTATCACGAAAAATGACTTTCCGAACCGCCAAGACTTGATGGAATCTTTATTTTTCTGTTCACGAAAAAAAATATGTGCGTTAAAAAATCCAAAACTGTTCACCGGCCCTCAAATTTGCAAACTTTTCGAAAAATGGGCTGAAAGTGTCACTTTTCTGAAATTCTAGGACTAAAAATGTAACTTTACATGAATTTCCCTTTTAAATGTAACAATTTCTGGAATTTATACATAATAGCCAAGTTGTGAAAACAATAGGGACCAAAAGTGTCCATTCTCTGAAGTTGCAGGGGCCAAGAATGTAACATTATGTCTTCACCCCCAATATATGATATATCGACTGATTAAAAGAATTGAACGGCAACTGTAAACAATCGTTCGCATACGAACCACAGATACAATACCGATCATCCAATAACATCGTTCGACCCTTTCGTTTTCTTCTTTACGTTCGTGTCCAAGTCCAATAGTGCCACCGTTCATTCCAAGTACACCCAAATTGAATCTCGGCAACCGGAAGCGAATCTCAGGTTCGCTTCAAATGTTAGCGTCTGTGACCTTCGCTTCTATGAGTTTCGTTTGTGATTGTAAGGTTCATTTCTTGTTGATTACACACCCAAAAAGCGAACGTTCGGTTCTATTCAGTTCCAAGCATAATCACGCAAACCCAAGTTCATTCCAAGTCCTTCGAATACACTGACCATCTGTAAGTTGCGAATCAAGGCAACCCTGAAACCCCCAAAACCGTGATCTCTCGCTCAGACTCCGACGATCACAAACCCAATACGAACCACTGTCGACGAACAATATGAGTGCAGGTAAAAAAAAACGAGCTTTGATCGTTTGCAGGTAATGATTTTCACAACAATCTGACTCTCATTCGTTTGTTCTGATTGTATTAAGCCCCGAATGTAAAACCCATTTGGCGATTGAGAACCTGATTCCAATTTGATTTTAGATCAACAACCCACTGTTCTCCGTTTATATGAGTCGATTTTGACTTTTGTTTCTTGGACCATTAAGACTGAAAAATGCCAAAATTGACATCCCCAGATCAATACAATCACGATAGATAACCGAGAATCCGAGAGCAAATCGATTCGGTCTACGCATTCGATTGCACTCATAGATGAGAGCATCGTTCACAGATTAGTAATTCCAATTTTGACTTTTCTATTTTGACCATCTAAATCAAGAAACAACGTTGTTCATCCATTCATCATTAGACATCGAGATTCGCATTCAATCAAACTTCCAATCGATTCTCCAAAGATCGATTTTTCTCACAGTTAGAACAATATCATCATAAGTTTTCCAATTTCAACATAAATCAAATTAATCGGAAAATCAAATCGATTATATGAATAGGAATAGGAAAATCGATTAAATAAAATTGACCGTGGATTACAACTGAAAAGAATCGATTGATGAACTTCACGATAACAACCAATAACCAATATTCATCGATTTTGATCAAGAAGACAATGAGAAATCGACTAGATGAAGGAATGATGTACAACGCAAATGACAAACGCACGTTCCAGAGACCCAAAAAGAAAACAAATAGGACAAAAGATGATGGATAGGAACAGTAAAGGATCCATTATTTGGGCAAGATTAAAGCAATAGAAAAATACGAGATGAACAGTAACAGACTTCTCCATGAACAGTTTTGATTTCAAGATGGCAAAACACCAACAATCTTCAATAACTTGTGCAGAAAATCATCAAATCAAGAACCGATACTTCAAAAATCAATAGATTTTCAAAGACCCGCTCTGATACCACTTGTTGGGATTAAAACCCTAATTAAGATTTGATGAACAAGATGCGGAAAATAAGAACAAATATAAATATGAAGATTATGTCGAATGATCACTCGATTTATTGAATTGTGAGGAACAAATTACACTTAAGAAAATAAGAATCTAACTCTACAAGAAACCTCATAACGTGGCGGCTACATTTTGCCTCACTCTTGACCCTAATAATGAATAATACATGACTATTTATAGGGAAAAGACAAGTCTTGGGCTTTTAACCTAGAATTCGTCACGGGGGCCCATTGCCATCATCCATGGAGTGCTTTGAAACCCTACAATGTTCACCTTCAAGAAGCCCTAGTTCTCAACCTGATGAGCATAACATCAACTCTTGCACCAACAAGCCTCATGCCGACAAGCTTCAAGCTGAGAAAGTTCGCACTGTCACTTCAACTCATAATACAAAGACATCAAATGTTGACAAATCAATTCAACCTGATAAGCTTGTTCACGTTGGCAAGTCAGTTCATGCTAAGAAGTCGAGTTACACTGCCACTCCAGTTTAAGTTGTGAAGACTCCATTTCACTTTGTCAAGACTCATGCTCCAGCTCCATCTTCAAACATCAAAAAGATCTCTTGCTGGTAAGCTTCTTATGTATGTTCTTGTTTTAACAGTTATGTTACAGAGAAAATTACTCAAAGAAAAGAACTCTAAGTACTCAAAATCAAAGAGTGTTCGTGTTGCAAAGAACTCATCTTCAGAACCCACAAAGATGAAGCAAGTTTAGGCTCCTAAGAGTACATCTCCTGTACCTGAAACAAATCTAGTCAATGGATTTAGAAATAAACATTGGCATCAAAATTCTCTAGGAAAGAAGAAGAGAGTTCTGAAACATCAAGTTGGTTGTTCGACTATAGATCACAAATCTTTAGAAGAAGTGAGGTATGTTTCAAAACCCATCTTAAATGTGTTCCTAAATGTCCTTGTTAATTATAAAGCACTGTGGGAGACATGAATCCCTCAAAGTTCATTTTTTACTGTCTCTCTCATTAAGCAAAAGTCATGAAAAGGAGTATCTATAATTTATTTTATTTTATTTTTGATATAAAAGAGATTGTTAGAGGTTGTCTTGTAAACTTTTGTTAGAAGAAAATGTGTCAATTCATTATGTCAATGATTCTCTAGTGTGTACATGGATGCTCATTTATAGTATACAAGATGATTTAGTGTTAGAATTACAAAAACAACTTGTCTTGGTCTTGCTTGTATAAGGACGAAATAGAAAGTTTTCTTCTACACTCTCTCTTATGTGGGATCAAGAAGCATTGATGACAACCATATCTACTTTACCTTGATATTTGTGGAGGTGTTGCCCATTTGTTCAAGTCTGTAAATAAAGCAAATGGTATTTTCGTCTAGTTGGCACAAAAAGAAGAATGGAGTTCAGGTCATCATGTGGGTTTTGTGTTTTATGCGTGATAAAACACAAAAGATGCACTGTTTGTAGTTTTCTTTATAGGTAGTTTTCAATGCGTTATGGTCAATTTGAATGCATGTTTCTTTCAAAATAGGCGGTTTAAAGGGTCGTATGGTTCTTCATGAAGTTGATTTATTTCATGTATAATAATAATAATAATTTAAAAAAAAATTGGTCTCGTCTCAGAAGTAAGAATGAAAAGAAAGATACTTAATTAAACTTGAAAAAGTAATTTCCTATTTGGGTCAATCCAGAAATTCACAATAGAAATAGTAAAATGTTAGTCCATTACATTATAAATAGCTTTCAGCCAAGTAAAATAATAATTTAAAAAAAATACAAAAGCTAACAAGAAAAAGAGTTGTCCACGTCAAAGTAAATGGTAACGTAAAATATCAAAAGAAACTATGCTTTTCACAAGAGGTTAAAAAAAAATAAAAATACAAAAGCTAACAAGCAAAAGGGTTGTGCACATCTCTCTCTATCTATATCTCTCTCTCTTTCTCCAATAATTTACTTACTCTTTATTAAAAGGTTGTAACTTTTTAAATAAAGGCTTTGTTTTTTAAAATGTTTAATTTGTTTTTCTCTTAAGTTAAAAAATAAAAAGGAAAGTCAAAGGTAATTGTCGTTAATTATTTTTAAAGTTATTCAAAAGTTTTATTAAGTTAATAAAAGAATGTTTTTAATATTAAAAAATATATATTTTTCGTATAAAAATACATTATTTTTCTAGTTTTTTAATTAGTTTTTATTTTAATTGAAGTTGACTTTATTTACTTCCTTTGAATTTTGTCTTTTATGTTAATTTTGATAAGTTTTTCTTTTAAAAATAAAAAATTTCTTGTAAGTTTTTGTTCATAATTAGATTTATTTTGTTTTAGTATTTTTAAGTTTATCCTTTATATTAATTTTGTTATTCTAGTTATGTTTTGTGTGTGTATGCATATATATATATATATATATATATATATATATATATATATATATATATATATATATATATATATATATATATATATATATATATATACAAAAACATGTGTTGTGTTGGTCTTGTTAGCAAAGTTTTTCAAGTGTATATTTTCTATCCCTTGATAGAAATATAAGGGGTAAAATGCACAAATATGGAGCATCAACCAATAGGGAGGAACAAAGACTAACAATATCATCTTGCTATTAATTTCAAAGACATTTGTGCAGCTCATTTGCTGACATGTACCAACTGGAGAAATCATCTGTTAGTGATGTACTAAGGGATTGATGGTGAACTTAAAAGTTCAAGACTGAAACTTGGCACTATCTATCACTATCGTCAATATCCCTTAATTTAAACTAATAAGGAATATAGATCCAATCCCTCATGTCAATGATGTGTCTCACTGTCACCATGATTCATGACATTACGCTACCACTCCCGTCTCTGAGGGAAATATTTAATGTGGTGTCTGGTGTTCAAATTATCTATGAACGTTATAAATTATTTACCCCCTAAAGCTCATAGCAGTTACGCATTTATTGTGCGTTCAATGTTTTTTTTGATTTCAGGCACTAATTGGAAGTTAAATGAGAGATAACATGAATGTTTGATCATGTGATGTTTTTAGATAGTTTCAATATTTGCAATTTCATCACACCATTTTAATGAAATTGACGAGAAGTGACATGATTTATGATCATACATTGTGCTTACAAAGTGTCTCAAACATTTGAATCACAAATGTAGGGGATAAATTATCAGTGACAAAGGCAACTGAGCTGGAAAATTCACAAGTTGGTCACAATGTTATTTAAAGTTGGTTGTTTCTGGAGCCTGCTCTTATATAAGCTCCATCAATTATGTTCATTCCTTCTAATTATCGTTGTACCTTTCATGTTTTGACGGTGATGGTTAGACTATGTACCGTAGTTTATCAAATGCACCAACCCATTCTTGCGTTATCATTCTTCTTAAGAGCTTTATGATTCAATGTCAAATTCCATATAGTAATGAGAACTTGAAAAATATGTGTCGATGGGTATATCATGTACCGTGATATATTACATGCACCTACCCATTCTCACCCTTTTTCTTCTAATAAAAGAAGTTAATGGTTCAGCATATAAATCCGTACGTTGATGAGACTTTGTAATTCTATGTAAATGATGTACTATTGCAACAACACAATAGTGTGATACACCTATCTTATCCTCTAACTTCATTTGATATTTTTCTTTTATTTTAGGTTATTTGTTGTCTCCTTAAAAAAGGAAGTACCTATTGATGTTGTCAAAAAGGGGGAGAAATGTCTAGTTCTGTTACATTGCTACTTGATCATTCTTTATATAGCAGACACTCTTGAAAGAAGAAGGTTATTATTTTAAGGGGGATAAAAAATAAGATGTTGTTTATCTGAGGAGGAGAAAAATCTAAAGGGGAGCATACATTAGCATTCTACTTTAGATGTAGTTATTCATTCATTATTTCATTCTTGATTAATTTAGCTTTGACATCATCAAATAGGGGGAAATTGTTGGGTCACTAAGTTGTATAGATTTGATGATGCAAAATATATATTGTATAGTTATAGTTAGTTAATCTGAAGATACGCTGATGGAAGTTCATATATCAAAGAGTGAAGAACATCCCCTAATAACTGACTCTCTAAAGCTGACTCTATCGGCACTAAAGGCATGAAGAGACCATCTACTGAAGACCAATCAGTGTTTCTTGATGCTGATGGTTATACACTAATGACACACTAATCAGGTGATACGTTGACCACTCATACATTGAAGCTGACTTTGAAGCTGAAGTTGAAGCTAAAGCTGATCTCTAGACCCTGACGTTGATGCCTTGATCAGCGTGCCTCTCTGAAGATGATGTTCTAATTTGCTTCTAAAGTGTTGGTGCTGATATTCGAATCTGGAGAAGATCTTATTTGATACATTCCTCATATACCAGATTAGTTTATATGCAGATTAGATTCAAACCCTTGATTGAAGGGATTCTCTAGAATAGATTAGTGTATCATCAACATTATGGTGAAACTCCAATGCTGAGAGTGTCTTTGTGACGGCCTTTTGTCAATAGTCTTTGTGACAACCCCATTTTCTTGGTGAAAACAAACCCTTTCTTGGTGAAAGACAACTTTTGATATTTCTGTGTTATTCATTGTTCTTTCTTGTTTATATTTAATCACCGAATCTACAAAGGGTTTGGGACTTACACTTATTTCCTGGCTTATATATATATATATATATATATATATATATATATATATATATACACACACACACACACACACACATAGCGTGCTATGTGCAAACCAATATGGTTTTATTTTATGTTAGGATAAACAGATAATATTGTATAATAATATTCAAATTAGAATTCTTGAGAAGATAAATGATTAATAATACCCAAGGTTCTAAATAACGTGAGGCTTGGGCTTTACGACAATGTCAAGCCTAAGTTGTGGTAAGCCACGACGAGTAATGACGTTTTTCAACGCATGACAATTTTGTATACGTTAAAAAGGATAAATCATAGAATTACAAAATTATATAAAATATATCAAGTTTTTAGAAGTGGTATATTATCTCATTTAATATAAAAAAGGAAACAAAAACTCGATTGTTGTGCTCCTAATAAATAAACAAAAAGAACAAATCAAGAAAACTTGCCCATTGAAAAAAACTTGCACCATAACGCGAAAAGGCACTCCTTGAACGTTATTTGGACGCCATGCTTAACAAACCCACCTTGGACATTTTTGTAACGACTTCACCACGCCTCACACCATGGCACGACTCAGGGCGTGCCACGGAACACCTTTTAGAACCATGATAATACCTAATACTATTATAGAATATATATATATATATATATATATATATATATATATATATACGCACACACACACATAAACACACACATACTAAGATAAGTTAGTGTCACCCAAGAATAGAGTTGTTATTAAAAGTTGGTTACGAGCATTGTAATCTAGTCTAGGGATCAACTTAGACTTTTGGAAGGTACGTAGTTTAATTAAGGTAGTCTCATTAGGAGAATGTGTGTAACCTAGGAAGGAAGAGTAAAGTTCTATTCTATGACACTGTCGGGTGTCAATGTACGGTAGCTCCATATGGGAGTACAATATAGTATTCACCTTGGGATGACTAGATATGGTGGTTCCCAATCAGACAACTGTAATGGTGTGTATTCATATTCTTGATTAACTAGAAATGGTAGGTCCTGATCAGACAACTGTAATGGTATGTCTGCATATTCTTTATGACTTACATAGGCCAAGGAAGCCCCTGGCTGTGTAGTAATTTTGTTAACGTATCATCAGGCGAGATAATTTTCCACTGATAATCATGGCCCAGGATCTGTGAGGATCGGTAGGAGTAGATATGTAGGAATGTAAGCCTATATGGATATATAATGGTAGACGGTTGCCTTTTACAGGTCTGATAATTAAGGAATATTATCATAATTTATATTATGAGAATGAAATCCCTATGTATCTTACCAGGTTTACTAACATAACCCAGTCACTTTATATGCATTACATGTATCAAAACTTAAGCTACTGGAACTTGATTGGGATACTGATTGGTTAAGAGATAGTCTATAGTGGTATTCAGGACCATCATGACTTTATGATGTAACTTACGTATCTGCATTGATTATGACATCCATAGGATTTTAAAATTTTGGAATCAAAATTTTTTTAATCAAATGATCTTTCATACTGGGATTTTAAGCAAATATAAATAAAAGATTTTTAAAGCATAAAGAAAAGTGTTAATTGGTTCTAAAAGTTTGAGGATGTCACAGTTGGTATCAGAGCATTTGTTTAAGCGAACTAGGAATTAGTAGGATTTCTAGACTTAAACTTAAAGGTTAGGTAATGATGGTGAGGTGTACGTCTAGGATAGTTTAGGTTGTATACCTGAATGAACACAAGCACTAGGATATTTTAGGGTAGAGTCCTTAAATAATATTAAGTTCTAAATAAGAAATTAATCTATGTGTGTGCATATATATATATATATATATATATATATATATATATATATATATATATATATATATATATATATATATATATATATATATATATATATATATATATATATAGAGAGAGAGAGAGAGAGAGCATAACTTAGGTTAAATACATTATTTGCTATATTATGCACTAGCATACATTACAAATGCCTTATATGTATAGCATGCCTTAGGTTCTTACCTAGAATTCTAAGTACATGAAAAGTTAAGGTTTGTTGCCAACCTAGTATTAGGGAATTTTATGTACTCATATTTCTAAATGTTTAATTGCGATAGTAGAATTGGCAAATAACTTTTCGGAGTACTAAGAAGGATTTCGCGTCTAATCCTTCCCTATCTATATTTTCATCTTGGTATGTAAATTCTTGCTTGGATATATAGAATGTCATGATGATCATAGGGAGCAGTAGAGTTGTCAATAATGAAGGAGGTCCACTGCCTCAAAATGCTAGAGCAGCTGTTGTTCAAATGTCGATGAATGAAACTAGAGCAATGATGCAAGAAATGTTAGATCAACAATAATGTGAGTTTAGGGAGCTCTTCGCTCAAGAACTAGCTATTTCTAGAATAGGAGAACCTGTGATCAATGAGCCAGTAGTTGTTGAACAAGTCAATAGTGGATCTATTCCCTTGCATACTACTACGGTCCAAGAAGGAAACGATGACGAATTGGAAAGTTATCAAGCACTGGAGCAACTAAAGGTCCAGAGAAATGATGAACCCAAAGCCTACTGCAAGTATAGGGATTTCATGACTTGCAATCCATCATTAGTTAATGGGAAAGAAGATCCCATATGAGTCATGGATTGGATATTGGAGATGGAGTCAGCCTTATGGTTTTATATTGGGTAAGTTATACTGATCATCCCTTGTGCATATGACAAAACTCATGTTTAGTCCCTCAGTTTTTTTTTCTTGCACGCTTAGTCCCTCGGCACATAAAATACCATTTCCCTTTATTTATTTCTTTTTTGATTTGTTTATTAATTATTAATTAGTAATATATTAATTTTCTAACTAAATATAAACACCACCACCACCACTATTATATCTCTTCTCATCTTCTTTCTCAACTCCGGCAACCACCACTAATCACCGCCAGAAACCACCACTTATCACCACCACCTGTAACTCCTATTCCTCTCTCACCACTAGCCACCTCCAACCACCATCCAACTCTAGCCACCAACCACCTCCGGTGGCTTCACCTGTCACCGCTCACACTTCGTGAACAACCGTCTGTCGACTACCATCAAAAACGACCATCTACCACCACTTAACCAAACAAAACTAATCCTGAGGCCCTAGGTGGCGTTCAAAACCCTAGGTGGTGGTGCTAACAACCCTCAGATCAGATTCAGAGATGGTGAAGGCGGCGAAGTTCCAACCCTGAGACGACGAAAGTTCAAAGTAACTCACCTTTGCAACAAAAATTGTGCACACGTCCTATAGATCTATGAGCTTTGTCAAACTACCACCTTAGTATCTCGACTTATGAGTCCATCGAACAACCACTTCAAGATCTGCAAGCTCCAACGAATAGATGGGTGACGAAGATGAAGGTTTTCAGGCGAACAGGTTGTGACGTCGAATGTGTAGATATAAGATGGTGTAGATATGAGACGAATAAGGTTTTTAGGAAAAGCAACAATCACGAAGATGAAGGATAGGGTGACAAAGATAACAATGGTGTAGATCTAAGGTAGATGTCACATTCTATGGAGAGGTGGAAATCACGACAACGTAACAATTCCAAAGAAGGTGAAGCGTTTGTGGAAACTAAAGCAGTTGATGGAGGTGGAGGCGAAGATTCATGTGTTTTTTTAGGGTTTTAGACAAAACATGTGAGATGGTCATAGGTGACGACAACACAACAGAGATGGAGATTTCGGTGGTAATTCAGATATACGCCAGATATACGGTAGTGGTGGTGAATATTTCCGATGATGGTATCGAGAGGAAGTGAGTGAGTGAGATATATATATATATATATATATATATATATATATATATATATATATATATATATATATTATAATAAAAGTTTTGAAAAGGGAGGGTATGTGAGCCATAATTCTTTTATTTTAATTAATAATAATAATAATAATAATAATAATAATAATAATAATAATAATAATAATAATAATAATAAATTAATTAGACAAGAAATATAAAATGAGCATTAATGGTCATTTTAGATTTGACATGGACTACATTTGCAACACAAACACATATCAGGGACGAAGAGTGCAAGGTTTAAGCACACAAGGGACAGTCCGAGTTAATGTATTGAAATAGGGACTAAACGTATGTTTTCGGACATGCATGAGGGACGATTGGTGTAATTTACCAATTTATATTTATTAGATATAAAAAAGAGTAAGAAAAAGAAAAAAAATAAATTAGAAAGGGTACAATAGTCTTTTAATATGGGTGGAGGGACCAATGGTGTAATTTCTCCTAACTGTAGGGGCCATGTGTAAAGCTTGTTTCAGGTATCACTTATTTCTCTAATATTTTAGGGTCTTGGACTGGGACTCGACGAGTTGCGGAGCTACAACTCATAGAATAGGGATCATTTTGGATGTTGGATGAAGGGTCTACTCGACGAGTTGGGAGGCCCCAACTCGACGAGTAGGAACTGGAAAGAAAAACCTTAATCATCTTTAAAGTCCACAAGCAAACCTTAATCGAGCTAACCTTCCATATTGAGTGTGTGTAAGGCTAAAGTGTGTGTTTTAGTACACTTCTTGGAGAGCTCAAAGATTGAAGAGCTTGGAACAAGAAGGAGCTTGTAGATCCGGTATCTACTTACTTGTAGCAATCATTTGAAGGTAAAAAATTGTTACCTTGATCACTCTCTTGTTAGATCTCTCCATCCAAGAGTTTAGGGTTCCTTTTAGCCCACTTTAGACCCATTTTTGGAAGTTGGGCATGAGTTGAAGTAGTAACTACAGATCTGAGCTTCTCTAGGCCCCCATAGAGATAAAGTCATCGACTTTATCAAGCTTTGGCCCTTGTCCATGCCCTAAACCTCTTCCTAAGCTTAGTTTTGAGTGTTTTAAAATCTTGAGGCCTTACATGCACGTAAAGATGGAAAATTTACGTGGTAACTACACCCTAGGGGACTGGATCTATAGTTTGGAGCTTTGGATTCAATTGAAAAGGACTTAATATGAAAAGGGTGAAGGAACTCGACGAGTTGCTTAGCCAACTCGACGAGTCGAGTTGGGTTTTCTCGCTTTTTGAATCCAGGATAAACTCGATGAGTTAATGAGATAACTCGACGAGTTAGTTAGGCTTTTCCCAGTTTTCTGAACAATGAAGAAACTCGACGAGTTGCTAGATGCACTCGACGAGTTGGGGTCACCATGGGCTGTTGACCTTGACTTTGACCATGGTTGAACTGGTTTGAATTTAAGAGTATTTTGGTATTTCAGATTTTGAAAAGTAAGTCACTTGGTGATTGTAGGCGGTTGAGTTGGAGTTGTGGATTGGGATTGATCTTATAGGTTCAACATTTCTTGAGAGGTGAGTCTCCTCGCCATACCAATAGGTCGAAGGCACCAAGGCCGAACCATTATGTGTTACATTGAATGTTAGTTGATTGTGTGGTATGTGATAATTATCATTATGATACTTGCATGGAAGACCTTGGGGGTTCCCGAGGTACATCCTAGGTAAGGACCTCGGGGGGTTCCCAAGGCATTTAGGTGTAAGACCGTGGAGGGTTTGCATGGTATCTTAGGTAAAGACCTTAGGGGGTTCTTGAGGTATTTTGGTGTAAGACCTTGGAGGGTTTCCATGGCATCCTAGTTGAAGACTTGGAGGGGTTCCTAAGGCATTAGGGTATACGGCTCTAGAGGGTTTCCAGGGCATCCTTAGTCAAGACCTCGGGGGGTTCCCGAAGCATTGGGCTAAGACCATATGGGGGTTCCCATGGCACCCGGAGTAAGACCCCGGAAGGTTTCCAGGGCATCCTTATATGTTATATGCTTGGCTTATGTAGTTTGTGTAGCTGATATAGCTAATCATTATACTAATAAAAGAGTAATCATTTTGTCATGTGTCACTATATTAGACATCTTAATTAATATGATGCCATTTGTCAATCTATCAGTCCCCATTTTTAAATTTATTAGTCCTCCTAATTAATGTGATGTTATCAGTCAATGTATTTATTCTTCATTTTAAACTTTATATTATTGTTTTCATTAATTCACAAATAAAAAATGTCTAATATATATTTAAAATTAATTTTATATATTTATTTGAATCAACGATTATAATTTCACATAACTAATAAAAATATATCATAATTAATAATTTATTTAAAATAATTAATTAATAATTTTAAGGTTTTACTATAAAAATTTAATCAATTTTATACCTATGGTTTCCACGGGTTATAAACTAGTATGGATTATATGGTTATGTGGATTGTGTGGGGTATGCTCTGGGAACTCACTAAGCATTAGCTTACAATTTGTTGGTTGTTTCACATACTTCAGAGCCTAAGGGCAATGGGCCGGCGTGATGGCGCTACATGTGCTCCCCGACGTTTTGATTTGGGACACTCTGATGTTTTTGAACAATTTATTTGATATTATGGATTTTTAAAAAACAAATGTGGTTGACATATTATGTCTTGAGGATGATTTTTATTAATTAAAAATGAAAAAATATATATTGAAAATTTGAGATGTTACAAATTGGTATCAGAGCCTTGGTTTGGGGGATTCGGGCACACTCTCGGGTGTGTCAGGACTCAAACTAAGGAAATGGTAATATTGTTTTAAAAAATCAAAGTTCAAACTTCTTATGCTAGAAAAGGGAGAGTGCAATGCGTGTAATCAGCCGAGCTCAAGTAAGTGGTTCCTCAATATGATTAGCCATGCTATATTGATATTTGGATTATGATAGTTGGATGGATTTTGCTAGGTGTATGCTTTAAAATTTGTATATGGTTAGGATCTTATAGCCTTAGAATGATTGATTTGGCCTTAATTCCTATTCCTTGTCTGGTTGTAGTCCTAGGGTAGATTGTGTTATTTGAAAGTCTATTTGATCCTATTCTGTGTATAATTTTCATGCATAGGGCAGCCTGTTATATCTATTATGATTTTGGATTGAGGGGATTGAGCAAATATTAGGATAGCCTAGGATTTGAGTTATGCAGTAGCATATGAGATATGTTTTGTTCTGGGGCAAATTAGAGTTATATGTTTTGTTCTGGGGAGAATTAGAGTTATCAAGTAGAGCATTGGGGATGGTACAGGTAGGTGTGAAAGGTAGTATTGGACCCGTACTACTGGAAGCACAGGACTTGTACCTGAACTAATGCTAGATATGGAAGCTCTAAAGAGAACTGGTGTGGAAGGATTCCCATTTTGGATATCTTTATCATTTTTGTGGTATTTCAGATCAGGATGGTGGTGACGTGTCGTGGAGCAGGGTGATCAGGATCGTGTTGGGTTTTGAGCAATCTAACACTTCCTAAGTGTGCATGCAACCCTAATAAACCTTGGATCTATGTTTGTCTAAATACATGCAAAATAATAATTTTCCAAGGTTTATAACCTATCTAACATGGCATGGGGAACATTTCAACATAAAAGAGTTAGAAGAGATTACATACCTTTTGGTGAGTTTGGTTCTAAGGAGTTTGAGGGCCAAGCACCAATAGTGTGAATGCCTCAAATGGAATCACAAACACCACAAACTCTTGGAAAACTTTGAGAGAGTATACACCTTGTATAAAATCGGCCACACACATGCACACACACACTAGTTCACTAGTTTTCTCTTTTAGGCTCCATTTCATGCTCCATAAGCATGCTTATATAGTGTGCATGGTTAGGGTGAAACCCTAATAACCCATGTCTTTTCCTTTTCCAAGGATCCATGGGTTAAAAGCTCCATGGATCATCCATGGACTTCCACATAAGCCTAGCCCATTAACAAATGAGTATTAGCCCACACTATATAAAACAAATAGCCCATAATTTAATTAGTATTCCTTTTAATCTCTAAATTAATTCATAATTAATTTAAGACTAAAACTAATTAAATAACGTAACTTCATATTAATATATTATAACTCATAATATATTAATAAACATATGTGTATAACTCTCATAAAATTATCCATAATAGTTTGGATGAGATGCAACCCAAATGGACCATGCCGGTCGGGTCAAGTATATACCAAATAAGTTATGGACTTAGACACCTTATCCAACAGATCGGGATCAGGATATGGCTACAATAGCGATCCCATTGATGAGAGCTTGTGCAAGCTTATTGCAGTCGATGTTACGAGAGGAGCGGCTCAGGTCCTTCTGAGTTGATATTGGGACAGTTAAGGAAGGGATGATGGAGATGATGGAGGAATGGCTCAGGTCTTTCCAAGTTGAGATTGTTGCAGGCTAAGTTGGGGCCCGGACTCCCTCGTTTAGGGAGGTTAAGGCATGCGGAGCGCCTGAGTTCTTCGGGGTCAGGGACCCCATAGCTAGTCAACGTTGGGTGGAATACATGGAAAATGCCCAACGCATGAGCTTTTTCCCCTGATTCGGAAAATTTGGGGTCTGCCTCGTGTATGTTGAGGGATCACGACAGGGATTGGTGGGAGGAGGTGACTAGCCAGGTGGGAGCAGCTGGTGTGGCTGAGATGTCATGGGTAGAGTTTGTCAGACGCTTGGATTTGGAGTTTTCACCACCTATCAAGGTGAAAAGGTTAGTGAGGGAGTTTCAGAAGCTCCGGCAGACCACCAAGACTGTGGCGAAGATCACCGCTAAGTTTTGGGAACGAGCACTGTCGATTCCTCAGTATGCTGCAGATGAGGATATGAGGAGTACGAGGTATTATTCCATGCTGAGGGATGATATTCGTGATTTCGTGAGATTTAAAGGGTGCAAAACTCTGATTGAGATGGTGGAGAAGGCCCAAGAGCGAGAGATGGAGTTGGCGCTTCGCACCAAGTGAACGCGAAAGCAGGTTCAGACATCTGTAGGTCAGGCTAAAAAGCCTAAGACCTCTGATTCTTCTAATAAGGGCTAGTAGGGTCGTGGCCGGTGTGCCAAGTGCAGAAGGTCACATTGAAGAGTTTTTCGGGTGACGGACACAGTATGTTATACCTGTGGTCATCACGGCCACATAAGTAGAGACTCCCCCAAGAAGGGTATTATTTATTTCCACTACAACCAGACCTGCCATAAGAGGTCCAATTTTCTGAGGTTGCAGGGAGGGAGAGGAACGGTGGTGGCACCTGTGCCCGCCACATTAAGGATCACTAATGGCCGCCATGCTAAGGCGGATGCTCCTACAGTGAAGAGCCGCATTTACAGCTGACCACCGAGGAGGCGTGGGCAGCACCAGATGTCGTGGCTGGTATGTAATCTAAAATTTTTCCTATTGATATTTAATTGTTATGCTTATATATATGTGCTTCTATAATGACCTTCTTGGTCAACGGTATGTCAGCACATGTTCTTTTTTATTCGGGAGCTACCCGATCATTTGTGTCTCTTGCGCTCATCTAGAAGTTTAGGGATGCTCCGGGAACCTTTGATTCCCGGCTGGACGTTGAGATTGATGATGACCGCACCTTGAATGTTGTGAGGGTATATCAGGACTGTGTCCTGAATGTGTTTAGGGAGAGGTTCCAGGTAGTTTTGGTTCCGATTTCGTTGCGAAGGCTGAAGGTGTTTATTGAGATGGATTAGTTGGGGGCAATGGGGCCAAGATAGACTATGAGAGCTAGTTAGTGAGAGTTCGAACCCCAAGTGGGGGAGAACTAGTTATTCATAGGGAGAGGGCATCATAGGTGCTAACTCTCTATTCAGCTGTGAGGGCTATGAGACTTCTTCATCAGGGTTGTTTGGGTTTTTTGGCATATATCTCGGATATGAGGGTTGAGTCTGCGTCAGAGTTGTGCAGTGTACCGGTTGTACGGCATTTTCGGGATGTGTTCCCAAAGGAGTTTCCAAGGGTGCCTCCGGAAAGGTGAGTAGAATTTCACATTGATTTGGTGTCGGGTGCCGCTACGATAGCTAAGGCACCATATCGGCTAGCTCCGCCCGAGATGCAGGAGCTGTCTCCGCAGCTTCAGGAGCTGCTAGACTGAGGGTTCATTTGTCCGAGTAGCTCCCCATGGGGAGCACCGATACTGTTCATGAAGAAGAAGGACGGGTCACACAGGATGTGCATCGATTATCGGGAGCTAAACAAGCTAATGGTGAAAAACCGTTATCCGCTTCCAAGAAACGATGATTTGTTTGATCAACTGCAGCGTGCATCTTGGTTTTCCAAGATTGATCTTCGGTTGAGGTACCATCAGATGAGGATTAGGGATGAGGATATACCGAAGACAGCTTTCAGGACTCGGTACGGTCACTATGAGTTCGTGCTGATGCCATTTGGACTCACCAATGCCCTAGCAATGTTCGTGCATCTCATGAACAGGGTATGTAGGCCGATGTTGGATCGGTCTGTGATTTTTTTATTGATGATATATTGGTCTATTGTAAGACCAAGGAGCAGCATGAGAAACATCTAAGGGAGGTATTGGATACACTGAGGATGAAAAAGCTTTATAACAAGTTCTCAAACTGTGATTTCTGGTTGCGAGAGGTGCAGTTTTTAGGGCACATCATCAACCAAGAGGGTATTTCGGTTTATCCGGCCAAGGTTAAGGCAGTGATGCGGTGGGAAGTACCAAAGAATGCATCAGAGATCTGTAGCTTCTTAGGTCTAGCGGGGTATTATCAGAGATTCATCCAGGATTTCTCCAAGATCATCGTGCCATTGACCCATTTAAACAAGAAGAACGTGACTTTCCGATGGTGCCCGAACCAACAGTTGGTTTTCGAGACGTTGAGACAGAGGTTATGTGAGGCCCCGATTCTAGTACTACCTGAAGGTCTGGATGATTTTGTAGTATATTGTGATGCATCGATCTCATGGTTAGGGGTGGTACTTTTGAAGAGGGGGCATGTGATTGTGTATGCCTCGAGGTAGTTGAAGCCTCACGAGGCGAATTACCCCACTCACGACCTGGAATTTGAGGTAGTGGTGTTTGCTCTCAAAATTTGGAGGCATTACTTGTACGGAGTTCGGTGAACCATTTTTACTGACCACAAAAGTTTGAACTATTTGATGGATCAGCAGAACCTCAACATGCGACAGAGGAGGTGGTTGGATGTACTGGAAGATTATGATTTTGAGATCTTATACCATCTAGGGAAGGCTAACGTGGTGGCCGATGCTTTGAGCTGCAAGGCGGCGGGTTCTCCAATCAGGAACGTTTGTTTGAGGATGACGATGGTCTCTCCATTGTTAGATATGATCAAGAAAGCTCAAGTAGAGGGTTTGAAGAGGGAAAATTAGAAATTAGAGCTGATTCGGGGTCGGATTCCCTTGTTTGTTCGGGACTGTCGGGGCCTTTTGATACAGTGTGGCCGGGTATGGGTTCCGGTATCTGGGGGAGTGAGACAGAAGATATTGGAAGAGGCATACAAGTCCAGATCTTTATACATCAGAGGGATACAAAGATGTACAAAGACCTGAGGCTGGGTTGCTGGTGGCCCTACATGAAGCAGGAGATCACCTGGTTTGTGGAGCGATGCTTGACCTGTAGGAAGGTCAAGGCTGAACATCAGTGGCCTCACGACAAGGTTCAACCGCTAAAAATTCCTATGTAGAAGTAGGAAGAGATCTCCATGAACTTAATCATGAAGTTATCGAGGACAACAAGGGTGTGTAAATGCCATATGGGTCATCGTGGACAGACTGACGAAGAGTGCCCATTTTATTCCAATCTCCGAGAGTATTTATGCTGAGAAATTAGCAGATATCTATGTGTGGGAGGTGGTGGCCAGTCACGGAGTGTCAGTATCGGTGGTCTCGGACCGAGATGTTCAATTTACATCTAGGTTTTGGTGGAAGTTCCACGAAGACTTGGGAACTCAGTTACACTTCAACATTGCATAGCACCCCTAGACAGATGGCTAGAGCGAGTGGATGATCTAGACACTCAAGGATATGCTACGAGCATACGTACTGGACTTTGGAGGGAGTTGGGATACATACCTCCCACTAGCAAAGTTTTCATATAACAATAGTTATCATGCTAGTATCAACGTCGAAGGTGTAGGACCCCATTTTATTCGGGTAAAGTTAGGCACCGAGTCCATGAGAAGCACCGAAGTGGTGCTTAGGACCATCAAGTTGATCCAGAAGGTACGCGACAGGCTGCGAGTCGCCCGGAAACGTCATAAGAGCTATGATGACTAACGTTTCTAGGATCTTGAGTTTCAGGTGGGAGACTGCCTCTTGCTGAAAGTGTCACCATGGAAGGGTGTTATTCGGTTCAAGAAGAGGGGAAAGTTAGGGCCCCAATATATTGGTTCGTTCAGGATTACTGTCAGGTGGGAAATGTAGCTTACCGTTTGGATCTTCCGAATGAGCGTAGCCAGATTCATAACACCTTCCATGTGTCACAGCTCCGGAAGTGTGTCACTGACAAGGTTGCGGTTATATCTTTGGATTACAGTCAGGTGGATGAGAGCCTGAACTACATTGAGAGGCCCATCACAGTCCTGGATAGGAAGAATAAGGCTCTTCATAACAAAGAGGTGAAACTAGTAAAGGTGCAATGGTAGCACCGGAGAGGCTCGAAATGGACATGGGAGCCGGAGGATAAGATGCGGGAGCACTTCTCGAATTTGTTAACATTAGCAGACTTTGAGGACGAAGTCTGGTTCAAGTGGGGGAGATTTGTAACACATGTTTCAGGTATCACTTATTTTTCTAACATTTTTGGGTCTTGGACTGGGATTAGACGAGTTGGGGAGCTACAACTCGTCGAGTATGGATCATTTTGGACATGGGATGAAGGATCTACTAGACGGGTTGGGAGGCCCCAAGTCAACGAGTAGGCGCTGGAAAGGAAAACCATAATTTTACGAGTTTTACACCCTATATAAAGAACTTATGGCTAATTGTGGCCTCCCTCATTGTCTTTACAGTCTAGAAGCAAACCCTAATCGAGCTAACCTTCCATATTAAGTGTGTGTAAGGCTAAAGTGTGTGTGTTTAGTACCCTTCTTGGAGAACTCGGAGATTGAAGAGCTGGGAACGAGAAGGAGCTTGAAGATCCGATTTCTAATCAGTTGTAGCAACCATTTGAAGGTAAAAAGTTGTTACCTTGATCATTCTCTTGCTAGATCTCTCCATCCAAGAGTTTAGGGATTCTTTTTGTGAAATCCCCAATTTCACGACCAGAAAAGACTGATTTGTTTATGCTTTATTTTCAAATCAGAGTAACTTTTTAAAGAAAGGTGTTGCAAATTTTTTTTCCCAAAACAAAATATAATAAATATTTATCAAAGTATTTCCAAATAAATGTATTTCATTATATCAAAACCTCGAGATGTCATCGTTAATACAAATCAAAAGCATAAACAATACACCATTGGCTTTACATCATTTATTTATATCTATTGACCTATAATCCGTAATCCTCTCGTCAAGTCATCCAACTATGCTCTTGCCACTACTTGTAATACAAGAAACTGTGTGGGCCAAGTTGGGGAGCCTGGTGAGCACATAGGGTTTTCAACCCACAATAAATAAGTTTATTAATTTCATCAAACTAAACAAACCCGATTACCCGTTCCTGTTATCCTCACTTTACGTCACTAAAACATCTAATATAAGGGACCTATCCTAAGGATTATCATCGGGGTAACAACACTCTTAGGGGATACCTCAGCAGTTTATGTCAATTAAGGCAACCATGAGGGGATGGAGTACACCTGTTGAACACTTACTTTAAATAAACGCCTACAGGTTGCGAGCCTGCTAGCGTTCCACTGGACTTCCTCGAAAAGTTTGTGGTTGTCACTCATACTCCGCTAGATGACTGGATCATCGTTAACACCGAGGCCTCTCATTACTTTATTTCATCACACACCAACTATTTCATCTAGCCATGTTTTACCTAACATATTCGTGGATATAAAATACACATACAGTTCAGATATGAAGAATAAATTTTAAATCTTTCATCCAGTATAGATATCAAAGTGAGTGTGTGTGTGTGTATATATATATACATACATACATATATATATATATATATATATATATATATATATATATATATATATTGTAACGTCCCAAAATTCAAGACTAAAAACAATTCTTTTAATAAAACATTACTTAAAGCAAAATCATCATTCCAAAACATAAACAGAGTATTAATTTCCAAAACACATGTTCGTTATCAGAGTAAAACATTCCCAGGCTGTCTAATCTATGGTGTGTACGATGCGATCACCCCGAGCTCTTCCCTCCGCTACCGGAAGTACCTGAAACCAAAACTGAAAACCATAAGCACGAAGCTTAGTGAGTTCCCCACCCTACCACATACCATGCATAACCACATACTGCACATGCTGGGCCATACCCGCTATCCTGGGCCTCGCCCCCTGCTTCGGGCCTCGCCCGATACAACGGCCCCGCTGCTCCAGGCCCCACCTGGCTTCGAGCCCCGCTCGGATACATATCTATTTAACTTAGGCCTCGCCTGTCACTGGGCCCCGCCCGCTAACATATAATAGCACATAAGCATATAACAACACATAAGCTAACATATACTCACAAATCCTATCCCGAGGCCTCGCCTATCTTGGGCCTCGCCCTTATCCTACTACTGATGAGTCTTGGAAGCCTATCCACGCCCTTACTGATAGTGAGATACGGGCCCAAACCACACTCACCCTTTCCCTAACTTGGGCCTCGCCCCTGTTCTGCTGCTAATGAGATGTGGAACACCATCCACACTCTGATATTGGTGAGATACAGGACCTCACCTACACTCACCTCCCTACCAGGCACATACATGTATCACACATACAACAAGTATAAACTATCATATAAACCATTCCATGGGCACCCGCCCGCTATCATTGGACCTCGTCCTGAATATCATACTAGCATACTATGCTTAGGGATAACCCCCGGGTCTTCCTACTCATATCTACATGGGCCGGCATTGTGGCCTTAGACCCATTCACACAAAGGGAAACTCTCCTGCACTTGCTGAACTTGCTGATAACCCCTCTAGCTACTACCCAACAACTCATTGAACTCCTACTCCACTAGCTCCCCGAGCTACCAGTATCAATGCAACACTTAGTCTAACTATCCCCCAAAATTCAACTAAGTCAACTCTAGTCACAGTCAAGTCCTGGTCCAGGTCAACCTTACTTGCCGAGTCTGCCTGTTGACTCGCTGAGTTCATCGATTTTCAAGTCCTGACCTGTCCAACTCATTAAGTCCCCACTCAACTCACCGATTCGAGTCTTAACTCGAAAGGGTTTGGGGTTTCGTGACTTGACTCGCTGAGTCCAAGAACAGACTCGCCGAGTCGCTCTTCCAACTCGTTGAGTTCTTTCCCAACTTCATGCTACTCGCCGAGTCCATTCAGATCTTCATACATGCAGAGGACTTTTGAGTCATGCATAGACTCCAAACTGTAGATCAGCCCTTCACAAGCCTATTCCTCACGTAAAGTTGCAAACTTTACGTGTAGAGAAGGAGATCTAGGCTAAACACACCATAAACTAGGGTTTAAGGCAAGGAGTCTCTATAATCAACTCAAGGGCAGTTACTTTATGCTTCACCAGGCCAAAATGAGCATAGATCCGAAGTAGCAACCTCAGATCTGGCTTCTAACTCATATGAATATATAAACATGGCTTAAAAGCCCCAAAACTCATAACTAGAATAGATCTAAATGTAGGAAACGACTTAGTACCTTCAATAACTCTGAAAGGTTCCACAAGCTCTGGATCTAAGGCCAATCCTTGAAGCTTCAATGATTTCCCTCTTCCCTCTTCCTTCAAATCACCCAAAAATGGCTTAGAAGCTTGAAAGAGTAACAATGGGGCTTAGGGTTTGGTGTCTTGGGTTATAGAGGCAGTAAAGGAACCTTAGGGAAGAGAATGAGATGCTTAAATAGGCTCCAAGTGCAGGATTTAGGGTTTTCCTCGCTCAGACCAGAATCACCGAGTCCCCATAGCCGACTGGTCGAGTCGGTCACTAACTCCTGAACCTGGATCCCGCTCGGACTCGCCGAGTTTTGCACTGGACTTGATGAGTTGACCCTTTGACTTAGGGTTTTCTTTCCTTCTTGGCCTACCTGATTTTGGGATGTTACAACTCTCCCCCACTTAAACTAAACTTCATCCTCGAAGTTTGCTATGGCCCACCGCCTGCGATCTGCTACCAATACACTACTATTAATCCAACATCCGTGGCCTACCTTTGTTGGCCTTTTGCCCGGTCCTCTTGAAGACCATTAATCCTTGCGGATAATAATCTCGGGTCAACCCTAACCCTACACATTCTGGAAACACAATTTACCCAACCAACAATCCTTCTGGTACTCTCCGAGTACTGCAACTGAACCCATAGGGGTTCACCCCCCTCTTTCCTTGTGCGTTTTCTTTCCTTCCCAAAAGTGAAGCTCCATAACCAACTATTTCCTTTGCCACTGTGAAGGTCCTATCCTTCACCCAATCTGTTACTCCCGCTACCTCCAGTACGGGTCTATACCACCAGTGTCCACTGGGCATTTCTTTCTACTATACTTTTGGTGCCGAGCACCCCACGATCCACTAACTGAATTCCACCTTAGACTGCTTACCAGCACTACTACTGACTGAAAATTTCTGCTATTCCTTATCTACCTTCCGGATGAATTGAGACCACCCTGGTCCCCACCAATCTATCAATATTTGGATTACCGGCTCCCACCGGTCGCTAGTCCCAACACAACTCCTAGTCGCTCCCAGCGACTTTCGAAGGCACTTCGACTACCTATAACTGCTCAATTTATTCTGCCATTCAGGCACTAGAATCATGGGATCCTTGATCCCCTATCCGACACTACAGTCCCTACCAGGTCTCACCTGTGCTACTAAAAATCACGAGCCTTGACCTCGGGTCTCACCCGCCTCTATCCTTCTAGTCTCACTTGTCTAACCACTCTCACACGGGCCTCGCCCACGGGTCTCACCCAACTACGTCCTAGAGCGGCCTCTCCCAAGGTCTCACCTTTCTAGTGCGATACAGGCAACTCCCTACTATTCTCATCCATTACCCATGCCTGATCCCTATCTGATCACTAGAAGATAAGGGCCTCGCCCCAACTCCGCTAACAAAGCTACGATGGAATGCTACGGCTTACCCGCAGTCTTACATCACCTTCCATCTCTGAATGCTGGTGAATGCTACGGCTACCCCGTAGTCTTACATCACCTTCCACCACTGACCGCTGCTGGAGGAAGCTGCGGCTCTCCCGCCGCTCTACCATGCTTTAACTGGGATTCCCAACCACGTACTAACCATTGAACGCTGTACTACTTCTTTTCCTTCTCAGAGATCGCGTACTCATTCTGGACCTATGTGCTCTTGCCCTTGTACACTCGGAGGATCCTCCCCCACTTCGATCCCGCTTACACCTCGCTGCTCAATGCTCGAAAAAAATCCCAATCCTTGCTACCATTCCATAATCAATCTGTTGAGGAACCCCAAACTTACCATAGCTAGGGATCTAACCAGTCCATTTCTAAAACTATATAGCTCCGAACTAGCAAGACATATCAAGTCCCCCCCCCCCCCCCCCCCCCGTCATGCTACAATTACTGCATCCTAAGTAACCTTCTCCAATAGAGCACATCCCCTAACTACCATTCAAATATCCAAGGTATGTAGATGGCGTATAACTCGATCACAACAAGCCACACAAAATAAAATACTCATACCGATAATGATGCAGAACCATAACAATATAATCATGCACAAATAAAAGAACTGAAAACGGAAGTCACATACCTGCAATGTCCGGCGTTGCTCGCGTCTGCAGGGTAGTCATCTAAAAAGCCTTGCCTCCTACCCCAGGCGCCTCTGTGCGGCCCTGACGACCATCTGTGATTCTCAAAGTTGCAGGGGCGGGTGCCATCACCCGTTCTGCCGAAAACAAATTGGGGCACTGGGCCTTCTTGTGGCCCCGCTGGCTGTAGTGAAAACATATCAAATCGGATCCCTGTACGGTGGTAGTAGTACAATCCCTGCTAAAATGACCAGCCGACCACACTTGAAATAGCCAGACTCACCAACGCTACCACTCCTGCATGCGCCCCCGTGCGCCCTGCCACACTTCCCGCACCGGCTGCGGTCCTGATAATCCCTCGATCTCGAATCCGATACCTTGGGCCTTTTGCTCGAACCCGAAACTGTTTGAATCTCATCCGGCTTCCTCTTCCGGATCTGCTCCAAATCAATCAATCTCTCTCTCTCTCTCTCTCTCTCTCTAGCTCGCGCGATCATATCCTCCAATGTTTTGTAGCTGGACCTGCTCACAAACTGCCTGATGTCATCCCTTAACATCTCATGGTATCGGGCCTTCTTCATCTCCTCATCTGCGACATACTGCTGAACAAGAAGGGCCCTATCCCTGAACTTGGCGGTGATCTCCGCCACAGTCTCAGTGGTCTGCATCAAATCCTGAAACTCTCGTGCCAACTGCTGCACCTCAATAATTGGCGAAAACTTCACCCTGAACTTGGCTGAAAAATCACCCCATGTCATCGCGTCCAATGCGGCATCATCACCCAAAGCATGACCAATCCCTCGCTCTGTTCTTCAGAAGACAGGAAGCGAGTCTGACCTTGTCCCCCTCGGGACACCGGCTCGTACGGAATGTGTTGGCAACATCAGCCAACCATCTGCTGCTAGCGATGGGGTCCCTAGCCCCATGATAATCTGGTGCCCCACAAGCCCTGAACTCTCAAAATGTCAAAGTACGCGCTCCCATCAATGCCATCATCTCAGTACGAAAGGCTCCCAGCCTCTCATTCAAAATCTCCAATATACCCTCTTTGACCATGCCAAAGATCACAGGAGTCTGGTCTAGAATACTGCACGTAACCTCCACTGATATCAACTCCCTCATTCATTCCTCAAGCTGCTCAGCTCCTGAACCCGAGCCTGATCCCTCTCCGGCGCCTGATGTGACATCCCCAAAATCTCGACCAGAAAAGACCGATTTTCATTTATGCTTTTAAAATAATTTCATAGTAAATCCTTTTGATTTGAAAGAGTTGCGTAATTTGTTCCCAAAAACAAAACATGATAAAACAATGTTTACCAAAGCATTTCATAAAAGAAATGTATTTTCATTATATAATCAAAACTCGGGGTGTCATGTTCCGATACAGACCAATAAGCGTAAATGATAACATTACAAGTCATTCAACAAATATATACATATACAGACTTGTAAACAAAACAACTTGATGGTTCATCCATCTTATGCCCTTGCTCCACTTCCTGTAATACAAATAAAACTGAGTGGGTCAGGCTTGGGAGCCTGGTGAGCATATAGGGTTTTCAACCCACAATAAATAATTAAATTAATTATTATCAACCAATAATAACCCAATTACCCATTCCCGTTATTCTCACTTTATGTCCCTAAAATAACTAACACAATGGACCTAGTCTAAGAATATTTCATCGGGGTGACAACACATGCTTCGGGGGTTCCTCAGCAATATAAGTCAAATAAGGCAACCATGAGGGGGATGGAATACAGCGAATGAACACCCAAGTTCATTAACACCTACAAGTTATGAGTCTGCTAGCGTTCCACTGGACTGTCTAGAAAAGTCCGTGGTCGTCATCTAAATTCCGCTAGATGACTGGATCAAAACAACATCGAGGCCTCTCATTTGTTTATTACACACCAACTATCTACCCATGTTCTACCCAACATATTAGTAAATAAAACATACATTTTTATGCATAGTTTCAAAACCTATATAGCATGCTAAATCAATACATTTTCCATATAACAGATGAGGCACACACACATAACACGTATTTCATATAGAAATAATCAGATCTGTAAGATAGAAGAAAGTGAATATACATTCACACACGTAACAACAAAATATACACACAACACGTATCTCGTATAAAATACTTCATAATTATGCGTTAGAAGAAAGTAACGACACACTCACACATATAAACAAGAATATACTTAATACACTCAAATAATACTTGTATTATTATCATGTTTATGAAAGGTAGTATACACTCACTTGATGAGAAGTTGATCGGACAGCACTACGGCTCGTAGGAGTAGTATTTCTCAGTAGATCTGGAAGATCTCTACAAAAATCGAACTTTTTGCGGGCAGAGCTTCGGCTAGGAAACCGCACTTCTCGGGATCTTCGGGATCTCGGGACTTGCTTCGGGACTCGGGAATATTATCGGGGCTTCGGGGTGGCTTCAGGGGTTAAAATGCAGAGCTTCGGCACGAAATGGAGGAGAAATGAGCAAATAAACCCGGACCCCTCGCATCCTATTTATAGGAGGCTGAGGCCTCGCAGTACGCGGGGCGTACTGCTCCGAATTCGTCACTGCATGCGTCATCCGAAATCCTCGAGTGCGAGTGTCCACATTCTTCACTATACGCGGGGTGTACCTCGGATGAGCCCGGTGACTCGTCTTCGGATAATACCGAATTTAATAATTAAATTTAATTATTAACTAATTAATAAACTTCGAAAATTCAACTCTTCTTCATACGAACTCCGTTTTCGATGTTCTTTATATCCACGCGAAGGTGAGACTACGCTCTACAACTTTCCTTTAGACTCTGTCGGCTAATTTTCACTTTATTTTTATTATTTATTTTTAATAGGTCGGGACAGAAAATTTCGTTATAAATTCATAACTTCTTCGTTTGACGTCCGTTCTCGCCTAACTTTTTATCGCTTCAATACTAACAACGAGATCTTCGATTCTCGTTTAGATCACTAAGGATAAATATTGCTCTAACGTAAATTTCACTTTATACGTCATTCAACGGTGCCGGTTTTGTCGCGAAACTTCGACAGGTCATAACTTCTTCGTTATAACTCGGATTTCGGCATTCTTTATATCTTCGGAAACCTTGTTTCAACTACTACAACATTATCTAAATATATCATGTTTATTATACACTTAAATTTTGACGCTTACTTTTATTCTTAATTAATCAAACCACATAATTAAGCAATTATGCACAAAACACATAATACAAAGGTTAACCTAGACTATTACATTGCTAAAAATGTCAAGCCCAAAAACACAGGCGTTACACCTGATCCGCCCACTGGTCTCTCTCGCAACGTCACCATGCTGAAAATATAACACAATCATTATCAGAATACTTATCACTGCTGCGAGACCAAACACACGCACTACCAGGTTCACATTCTTATCTCGGCCTTTCCCGAATCGAGTACGGATCCTCTGCTTTCAATGGTACGGGCCCATACTACCTTCCACATCTATCCGTACTTTCCTCAAGAACTGCTTCGACTCCACCAGGTCCCTTTTCTACTACTACTGCTCCCAGCACTACCTCATCCTAGGCTTGCCCTAGGGAAACCTCATACTCAAACCAATCCAGTCCTCAACTGCTGAAGGGCTCCTTGTGATGCCAATTAGCCATTACCTGGATACCATCACATGTGACGAGGCTCAGATAATCCTTCGAGTAAAAGACTCGTCCCTACAACGGTTGGACTCAAACAAGAGTTGCGCAATAGGCCCAAATCTAACACTCTGAGATTATTCAACCCTTATCACATGTGACGTGACATATCCACCTAATGACTAACTCCCGATTACCCATTCCTGTTATCCTCACTTTACGTCCCTAATACATCTAATACAAGGGACCTATCCTAAGGATTATCATCGGGGTAACAACACTACTTATGGGATCCCTCAGCAGTTTATGTCAATTAAGGCAACCATGAGGGGATGGAGTACACCTGCTGAACACTTAGTTCAAATAAACACCTACAGGTTGCGAGCCTGCTAGCGTTCCACTGGACTTCCTCGAAAAGTTTGTGGTTGTCACTTATACTCCACTAGATGACTGGATCATTGTTAACACCGAGGCCTCTCATTATTTTATTTCATCACACACCAACTATTTCATCTACCCATGTTTTACCTAACATATTTGTGGATATAAAATACACATACAGCTCAGATCTGAAGAACAAAGTTTAAATCTTTCATCCAGTATAGATATCAAAGTGTGAGTGTGTGTGTATATACATATATATATATATATATATATATATATATATATTGTAACGTCCCAAAATTCAAGACTAAAAAAAATTCTTTTAATAAAACATTACTTAAAGCACAATCATCATTCCAAAACATAAACAGAGTATTAATTTCCAAAACACATGTTCGTTATCAGAGTAAAACATTTCCAGGCTGTCTAATCTATGTTGTGTGCCATGTGATCACCGCGAGCTCTTCCCTCTGCTACCGGAAGTACCTGAAACCAAAACTGAAAACCGTAAGCACGAAGCTTAGTGAGTTCCCCACCCTACCACATACCATGCATAACCACATACTGCACATGCTGGGCCACGCCTACTATCCTGGGCCTCGCCCCCTGCTTCGGGCCTCACCCGATACAATGGACCCGCCGCTCCAGGTCCTGCCTGGCTTCGAGCCCCGTTCGGATACATATCTATTTAACTTAGGCCTCGCCTGTCACTGGGCCCCGCCCGCTAACATATAATAGCACGTAATCATATAACAACACATAAGCTAACATATACTCACAAATCCTATCCCGAGGCCTCGCCTATCTTGGGCCTCACCCTTGTCCTACTACTGATGAGTCATGGAACCCCGTCCACGCCCTTACTGACAGTGAGATATGGGCCCAACCCACACTCACCCTTTCCCTAACTTGGGCCTCGCCCCTGTTCTGCTGCTAATAAGATGTGGAACACCATCCACACTCTGCTATTGGTGTGATACAGGATCTCGCCCACACTCACCTCCCTACCAGGCACATACATGTATCACACATACAACAAGTATAAACTATCATATAAACCATTCCTTGGGCACCCGCCCGCTATCATTGGACCTCGTCCTGAATATCATACTAGCATACTGTACCTACGGCTAACCCCCGGGTCTTCCTACTCGTATCTACATGGGCCGACATTGTGACATTAGACCCATTCACACAAAGGGAAACTCACCTGCACTTAGTGAACTTGCTGATAACCCCTCTAGTTGCTGCCCGACAACTCTTTGAACTCGTGCTCCACTAGCTCCCCGAGCTACCAGTATCAATGCAACACTTAGTCTAACTATCCCCAAAGTTAACTAAGTCAACTCTGGTCACAGTCAAGTCCTGGTCACGGTCAACCTTACTCGCCGAGTCTGCCTGCTGACTCTCCGAGTTCACCGATTTTCGAGTCCTGGCCTGTCCAACTCATTGAGTCCCCACTCAAATCACTGATTCGAGTCTTAACTTGAAAGGGTTTGGGGTTTCGTGACTTGACTCGCCGAGTCCAAGAACAGACTCGCCGAGTCCAAGGAATCTTCAATAGACTCGCTGAGTTGCTCTTCCAACTCGTCGAGTTCCTGCCCAACTTCATGCTACTCGTCGAGTCCACTCAAAGGATTCGCCGAGTCCATTCAGATCTTCATACATGCAGAGGACTTTTGAGTCATGCATAGACTCCAAACTGTAGATCAGCCCTTCACAAGCCTATTCCTCACGTAAAGTTGCAAACTTTACGTGTAGAGAAGGAGATCTAGGCTAAACACACCATAAACTAGGGTTTAAGGCAAGGAGTCTCTATAATCAACTCAAGGGCAGTTACTTTATGCTTCACCAGGCCAAAATGAGCATAGATCCGAAGTAGCAACCTCAGATCTGGCTTCTAACTCATATGAATATATAAACATGGCTTAAAAGCCCCAAAACTCATAACTAGAATAGATCTAAATGAAGGAAACGACTTAGTACCTTCAATAACTCTGAAAGGTTCCACAAGCTCTGGATCTAAGGCCAATCCTTGAAGCTTCAATGATTTCCCTCTTCCCTCTTCCTTCAAATCACCCAAAAATGGCTTAGAAGCTTGAAAGAGTAACAATGGGGCATAGGGTTCGGTGTTCTGGGTTATAGAGGCAGTAAAGGAACCTTAGGGAAGAGAATGAGATGCTTAAATAGGCTCCAAGTCCGAGATTTAGGGTTTTCCTCGCTTAGACCAGACTCGCCGAGTCCCCATAGCCGACTCACCGAGTCGGTCACTAACTCCTGAACCTGGATCCCGCTCGGACTCGCTGAGTTTCGCACTGGACTCGGCGAGTTGACCCTTTGACTTAGGGTTTTCTTTCCTTCTTGCCTACCTGATTTTGGGGTGTTACAGTGTTTTGTGTTATGTGTTTCAGGTTTTTCTCAAGATCACGGGACGGCAATGGCTCGATTGTACACACCAGAGGAAAAAGTTTGTTTTGAGGATCCTGGTTATTAAGTGATTGAACAAAAGAGTCATGTATTGTAATTAAAACAAAACAGAGATTTTTATGAAAAGTGTTAAAGAGATAAACTATTTTAAATGAAAATTTTGTTTTGGAAATTTTGGTGTTACAAGTTGGTATTAGAGCCTTGGTTTGAGGGATTCGGATGCACCTTCGGGTAAATCTGGACTGAAACTGAGGAAGTAAGAAAAGTTTTCAAAGAAATGTTTTTCTAAAGGTGAATAAGAGTTCAAAGAGAAAGCAAGAAAGAGAAGTGTGTAGAATCAGCTAGAGCCCGAACAGTGATTTCCCAAAATACATTTTTTGATTGAGATATTTATGATACATTTTATGAGATATTATGCATGCTAGAGACAAGCTAGGTATTTCATATCTTTGGACTAGAGTGGCCTAATTTGTGATGCCTTAGCCTAGGAGTTGCTGTTATATGTGATGCACTTTTGAGTATGAATGAGAGTATTCAGTTGGAATCCTTCTAGGGGCTTTGAGTAGAGGAGTAACCTAGGAGTGACGCCTAGATGAGTATTGTGGTGCTTATCGAGAGAATAGTTAGAACCCGCAAGGGGTAGAGTTTCAGAGTTCAGTAGTACTTTGGAGAAGGAGCAGAGCAAGTGGAGCTATCACCCGGAGTGAGTTCTATGTATTCTTCGATGCCTGAATGCTGCTTGCTTCGTGCTTTGTGGAACTCTTGATGATGGGAGTCAGCTACCGAGTGAATATGACGATATTCAGGAGGTAGATGGCTGGCATCATTAGGAGCTCTTCAGCAGGTGATGGCGGAGAAGTGGGAGGACCAAGGAAGAGCCTAGGTAGTAACCTTAGCCAGATGAGTACGCTAGCGGAGTAGAGCATTCCGCTGAGAAGCGAGCACGTGTGACGGAATTGGTAAACAGGAAGGTTGAGCAGCTACTTAGGAGCTCTTGGATGGTCCGTGTGGAATGTATGGGTAGATGTGGCAGGTAGTATGGGCCCGTACTACCGAAAGCAGAGGACCCATACTCGATACAGGGAGTATTCTGAAGGTTCTAAGGAGCAGATTGATGAGTGATGTTATGGTTTGAGTACCATACATCGGAGCAGACTGAGGAGTGATGTTATGGTTCGAGTACCATACATCGGAGTAGATTGATGAGTGATGTTATGGTTCAAGTACCATACATCGGAGCAGATTGAGGAGTGATGTTATGGTTCGAGTACCATACATCAGAGCGGATTGAGGAGTGATGTTATGGTTCGAGTACCATACATCGGAGCAGACTGAGGAGTGATGTTATGTTTCGAGTACCATACATCAGAGTAGATTGGTGAGTGATGTTATGGTTCGAGTACCATACATCGGAGCAAATTGAGGAGTGATGTTATGGTTCGAGTACCATACATCGGAGCAGATTGAGGAGTGATGTTATGGTTCGAGTACCATACATCGGAGCAGATTGGGAGTACCATGCATCTTAGCAGATTAAGGAGGTGATGTTATAGTTCGAGTACCACATATTGCAATTCTTCGGTTGTCCGGTCAGGATTGATTGGTGGAGTTTGGACGCGCTGGAGTTTTAGGCCTAAGGGCCATGATTAAGTCCTAAGAGGCATCCCTTGAGAGGGAGGTCGAGAGCATTTCAGAGTATTATTGGTAAGATGTCAAATGTAGTCGCAAGACTCAGAGATTAGTAGAGAAGACATTTATGGGGGATTGCAGTCTGAGTGAGCAATCAGACGATGGAGGAGATGTCACCTTCTGTGACCTGATGGGTGCTATTTATGTTTCTTGTGGGAAACATGAGAAACGTGAGATTTCAGTTCTAGGTTTAGGAGTAAACCCTTCGGGTTGACATTAATGTCGATTTTTCCACCAACATAGCAGGCAGCAGGTCGGCCGTGGGGAAATGATCTACCATGAGCAGGTAGTTAGTGGGGACTGAGATGGTCAAGGACCACATTACACCCTAATTGGGTATAATAGGGCGTGTGGTAGCGGTATCAGCGGGTAATCCAGATGAGTATATCAGAGAGGTGGCTATTCTATCTATGATGGGTATTGAGTATGGTAGTGGAGTCCCTATTCTCGTGATGATTCACGCGTTGGAACGGGGGTTGAGAAGTCGAAGGTGAGGAGTATGATGATTTGTTGTTCAGTCTAAGAGTCAGTGATAGTACTGGACAGTTGGGATGTTCGGTATTGGGATGGTATGAGGCTCCGGACGGCGAGGGGCAGTCGTGATGAGAAATTCCTGAGGAATTCATCGGAGATTTAGGGTATTTAAGGTTTCTTGATCCCTAGTGAGGAGATCATTGGACGTTGTGTGGCACCTTCCAAGCGTAGATGCGATGTTTCTGACGGAAACCGTCTGTGGGGTAGATTGTTGATACGTCAATTGGTGATGGTTCGAACCCTAAATGGGGGAGAACCGGGAATTTTATTGGGGAAACCATAGATTTGTGCAAGAGTGGTTAGAGGTTGGATATAGAGACCTCCGGCTCGAATTCATGAGACCAGGGTCATTGGTGATCAAGGAGAGGTGCAGAGCGAGATAAATGCATGTGGTGCGTGTATGAGAAAGGATGAGTGTCTCCACGGGAGGTGGCCGATAGTCAGGAATCTGGTGGTGGTCGGGGCCGTTTCGAGTGGTAGGCTCGTAATGATGGTATGGACAGTTGAGGACTTCTGGGTCGAACTATGGATAGAAGATTATTGAGCAGCCAACTCCCGGACCGGTATGTGTATTTTTTCTTGGATTTTGAGCGGTAGGGGAAAGGGTTTTGGAGGATCATCAGGGTGTTCCGAAACATTAGTGTTTTCTGTGTATTCCAGTTGAGTGTTCGGATACACTGAAGTTGCGCCTTAGGTAAATGAAGAATTATTTATGGGGTTCAGAGGAAATGTATTGTTGTATTTGTATGGTGTTGGGAGTAGGATATCAGTGGTTGAGGCAGGACATTGTGATGTTCTGTAATGGTGTTCCGTAATACATGGGTATAATGTTCTAATTTCGGAGTTATTTGGAATCTTGAGTTTCAAACGACTAGTGGTGTATCATGTATCTACAGTTCCAGTGGGAGCCCTTCGGGTATTGGCATCAAGAGGGATTAATTAAGAAAGTGGATCTCCGCAGAGGTAGGTATTTTGTTATAGTGGTTACCGCCAGAGTCTGTGATGCACATGTGGGACAAGGGTGTGTAGCTATCTATGATAGTTCACGGAGCATGGGTTAGTGGACATAGTGTGGCATTGTGATGAGAATGAAAGTATGGGGTGAAGCTACGGGGAGCCGTAGTATTCACTAGTCAAAGGGTGTTGTGATGCTACGGGGAGCCGCAATACTCACAAGTCAGAGAGAGGGAGTCGTGGTGCTGCAGGGAGCCGTAGTACTCACTAGTCAGTTGGTGTTGTGGTGCTACGGGGAGCCGTAGTACTCACTAGTCAGTTGATGTTGTTGTGCTACGGGGAGCCGTAGTACTCACTATTCAGAGGTTGTCGTGACGTTACGGGGAGCCATAATACTCACTAGATGGAAAGAGAGTGTGATGATGGGGAGTTCTCCGATCAGTGTATGATGCAGAAAAGTTTTAGGCTTGAGTAGCCCTAGTATTGTGTTTTTGGAGCCTGGTGGTTGAACCATGGGTGAGACTGGGGTCTCCGTCTCTGTCGGGAATCATTATATGTTGTTTTGAGTTGTGATTGTCGTAACATGAGGAAGTTGGAAAAGTGGTATTGCACGGGGCGCAGGCTGAGTCATGAGAAAAATATCTTATTAGGTAGCGAGGTTCCAACTTTGGGTCGGACCAAACTCTTGAGTTGAGTTTGGCATTGATGGTGCATGGGTAAACGAGATAAAATTCTGGAATTCTGAGGTGAATTCTTGGATGAGGGTATTGTTTGCGTCCGATGTCTAAAACCTGTATAGGTCAGTAATCGGGTACGGGAGATACCGCGAGATGCACATGAGATATGTGCAGCAGACATCAGAGGTCGGGGTTGAGTCGATCTTTGGTTGGATTGTAGTTTTCGTATGAGGTAAAGAGAATTTTGTGACTTGTGTGTCACTGGGCCGAGATAGTTGACACGAGAAGGAAGTTAGTGAGACATTCTGAATCATGTCATGGGTAACCATGGAAGTTCAACTATAGGGTTGAGGTTCTATGAGTTTTCCTATAGCAACAACCATCATTCAAGCATGGGTATGCCACCGTTTGAGCTGTTGTATGGGAGGAGGTGTCAGACCCCCAATTGCTGGGGAGAGGTAGGGCAACGTGTGATGGGTAGTACAGAGATTGCGCTTCAGACAACCGAGCAGATTCAACAGGTCAGACAGAGGTTGTTGACCACTCAGAGTCGCCAGAAGAGTTATACGGACTGGCACCGGACCGAGCTCGACTTTCAGGTCGGCGATTTCGTGCTCCTGAAGGTCTCTCATTGGAAAGGAGTGATCCGATTAAGGAAGATGGGCAAGCTGGGGCCTCGATATATTGGACCTTTCGGGGTGATCGCATGAGTAGGCAGGGTAGCCTACCATTTGTAGCTACCTGTAGAGTTGGGTCAGATACATGACATCTTCCACGTGTCGCGGCTGAGAAAGTGTATAGCCGACGAGTCGGCAGTGGTACCATTAGAGGATATTCTGGTGGATGCGAGCTTAAACTATGTGGAGAGACCGGTGGTAATTATAGATCGGAAGATCAAGGTTCTGAGGAACAAGGAAGTGCCTTTGGTGCAGGTCCAATGGCAACATCGAAAAGGGTCAGAGTTGACTTAGGAGTCGGAGAGAGTGATGCGTGAGCAGCATCCAAAGTTGTTTGCAGAGTAAGACTTCGAGGATGAAGTCTGATTCTAGTGGGGGAGAATTGTAACATCCGGATTCTCAGGTATATTATTTGATTCATTTATTTTAGAGTTTGTGGAGGGACTCGGCGAGTTGGTTCTTAGACTCGCCGAGTAGGGTCGCGAATTCTTATCCGAGTTCATGACTGGACTCGGCGAGTCCACGCTGTTTAATGAAACCCTAATTTCCCGGGTTTGAGACCTATTTAAAGGCCCTTAGGGTCGTCATTTGCGTCTATCAAACCCCAGAGAGAAACCCTAAGAGATCTAGAGCATTTGTGAGGAAGGAGAGGCCACTTTTGATCATTTTGTTGGTGTGATTGCAAGAAGGGGGTGACCAAGGCAAGAGGAGGCTGAAGGAGGAGCGATTCAGGTGATTTCAGAGTTCAGAGACTTCATCTTGAGGTATTTATTCGGACCTTCTTCAGATTTGGTGTTGATCCTTAGAGTTAGGGTTTTCTAACCCCTTTAGAGAATGAATATGTGGAGTAATTGGTCCCTTCTCGAGTTTATGCTTTGGATCTGGACTCAAAGAGGTCCAGAGACCTTAACCCTTGGAGCTTTATGGGTTATTTTGGGAGCCATGAACTTAGGAGGTTATTTTTGGGGCTAGATCACCAAGTGAGACCATCTAGATGCTATATGAGTGTCAAGGTTTGAACTTTACATGATTATCATACTTGGGAAGGTCAGATCTATGGATTTAAGGAACATATCTGACCTCAGGAGGTCAATGGAGTTTGTGCATGGCATGAACTCGCCGAGTCCAAAGATCAGACTCGGCGAGTAGGGTTGGGGTTTCCCATATTTCACACAGTGAGTAGACTTGCCAAGTTGGGGAAATAACTCAGTGAGTCAGAGGGGGATTAGAGGACTAGAGTTCAAGGCGGAACTCGCCGAGTTGTTCTTGAGACTCGGCGAGTTGAGTCGGGGTGGCCCCGCGATTCATGACAGGTGTAGCTCATCGAGCAAGGGGAAAGAATCAAAGTGCCAAGCGAGACTAGAGAGATAGTGGACACGTATAGACTCTCCGAGTCGCCCAAGTGCACTCGACGAGCCGGGTCAAAGTTTGATCGTTGACTTTGTTGACTTTTATCAACAATGGGGCCGTTGAGCCAAGAGAGGGGTAAAATGATCTTTTACCCTTCAGAGGATGCCAAGAGAGAGTTGAGTCTAGTCTCGAGAGTTATATTTATGAGAGTATTTACCTTATGTGATTAGGCGGAGGCTAGACCATATTTCTACCGAGTCAGAGATTTACCGAGATATCTGAGATGAGTCTTCTCAATATACTTTACCTTGAGTAGGTAATTAGAGTTATGTGACAGAGTTATTGTATGCTATCTATGTGATGTGTTACACTGCATTATTTCTATGTGATTTATGCCGTGTGTATATCAGAGTATATCAGAGTTAGAACCGGGAGATTCACAGAGCTAGGACCAGAGGGTCCACAGAGTTAGGGCCCAAGGGCCAGCAGAGTTATAGCCTCGAGTGGCTAGTACGTGATATGTGTGGTATTTTTGGGAACTCACTAAGCTTCGTGCATACAATATTTTGTGTTATGTGTTTTAGTTTTTTCTCAAGATCACGGGATGGCACCGGCTCGATTGTACACACCAGAGGAAAAGTTTGTTTTGAGGATCCTAGTTATTAAGTGATTGAACAAAAGAGTCATGTATTGTAATTAAAACAAAAAGGAAATTTTTATAAAAAGTGTTAAAGAGATAAACTATTTTAAATGAAAATTTTGTTTTGAAAATTTCAATGTTACATATAGACATGAATTAAACAAATATAGAAAAAAATTAGACAAATATAGACATGAATGAACATGAAAACACAATTAAAACATAGCCGTACATTTCATAAAAGCTTTTATGTAACTAACCAAATTATTTATCCATGATTAATGTATATTATTTGATATTTATGTTATTTGGTTGCCAACAATATTTGGGCTTGCTAAAGCCCAATAGAATGGAAGGAAAGGAGGTGATACCTTAACCATAAAGACAATTCAACCTTAACCATAAAGACAATTCAACCATAATAGGTTCCAACTTCCAAACCACTTAAAAGATGAACATTTAGCCAATGATCATGTAGAGTTTACAATTCTACATTCAACAAGCCTTGCTACTATGATAAAGAGGAACAAATATGAGCAAAAGTTGAAAACGTCATCGTTCATCGTATTTATAAAAATACATAATCTATTAAACATATTATCCATGATCTCTTGTAGATTTATCGCCTAAATACCAAATTAAATCATACCTTTACTAACGGATTTAATATAGGACACACGGTGGCCCGTACAACCCTTAACTTTTCTGCAGTGTAAAATTTTTTGAATTTTTTTTTTCTATTATCATGCAACACTTAACTTTTCTGTGATACTCCTACTATAAAATCATGTATCTGCGCTTGCATACCCTCGACAACATTTATGATAATCCACATGTCATTTAGGTAGCATTTGGCGAATGGATAATTTAATGATTATAAGATTAAGTTTTGTTATCCAATGATTATAAGATTAAGTTTTGTCTCCTAATCACATCAAATGCTAAATTTAGTGGATAATTTAATGATTATAAGATTAAGTTTTGTCTCCTAATCACATCAAATGCTAAATTTGTATATATATTTTGTTTAATTCTATCTTCTATCTAATCCAGTTCTGTACAATCTAGTTCCGTTCCAAATACTCCCATACTAATTGTAATTATCAATCGTCGTTTACACTTTTGCCATATATCTTTCACAAATGCAAATCACTACTTTCTAAAAGTTATTTTGATATTATTAAAGCAAGCAAAGTTAACACATAAATCTCACTTTATATATAAGGTTAAAATAAAGAACCCCAAAGCGCGAACAAAAGAACTTCCATAAACAAAAGTAAAAACCATGTGTATACCCTCTGTACAAAGAGATTATGTGTGTCTACATGAACAACCACCAAAAGTAAAAAAAGATTCAAACACTAAAAAAGAAAAACATAAACCGAAAACCACCCGTAACTTTTCAAACACTTGTTTCAAACGAGACCCCAAGTCCCAAACCTTTTGGGACTTGACTCGAAGCTGCTTCGAGTCCATGAAGCATCTTGATGACATCTACAGTGTCATCAAGATAGTACTTCGCCATACTCGGCTTTTGTCCAACTGTACAAGCAAACACTTCCGCAACTCCTTGTAAAGAAACCGAATTCGCAATTTTTTCAAACATTTCCTCATCCGACCGGTCATCTCCTATACATAACACGAAATCCAACGGCTTTCCTTTACTTTGCATACTCGTAATCAAACTCTCCACCACCGCCCCTTTGCTCACACCCTGTAAAAAATAGTCAATCAGTTTCAACCACCAGTAAGGAGATGAGAATCCATAAAAATATGTCTATTTCGGTATACTATAAACATTGTAATTGATGGTTTCTACCCTTTAAAAGATCGAATTGACATTTTATACCCTTAACAATGATTCTAAAAGTAACAAAAGATTTACCTGTGGATTCACCTCCACGATCTGCTGACCACGTTTCACAACAACAGGCTCATTTGCAAGTACACTTTCAAGATGATCAAGAAGCTCCTTAGCTTGCCACGTGCCAAAATCAGGGTCAGCTTCTTGATGATGCCAAACCAACGCACTCTCTTTTTGCTCAATACAAGATCCATCAGTCGCCTGAGTATAATGCTCCATCACCGGCAGCGCCACCTTCTTCCAATCAGCATCCACCGCTAAACCACCACAACATTCCCACTCAGAATCACCCTTCCACCTCGTCAACCACCCATGCTCCGCCGACAACCCAAGATTCTTACACGAATCAAACCATTTGCTCAACGAATCTTTTCCTCTTCCACTAACGATGAACACCACGTTCTTTGGGTCGCCGGAGAGAACATTCAAAATCGAAATCACTTCTTTGCTTGGAGTTTTATCGACAGATGCTTGCGGCATCACTGTTCCGTCGTAATCCAGTAGAATCAACCGGGAATTTGTCTTTTTGTAGGAAGAAACGATGTGTTCGACGGAAAGTTTCCTGAAATTAAACCCTAGCGCCACCACTCGAAACCCTAATCCGAACCCAACCCCCCAACACCGTTTGTGAAAATGCTCCTTACACGCCCTCTCCAGATCTTGATCGAAACTTTTTGCCCAATATCCAACGTTATGAGAACTCACGTACTTGTAATGCTTCTCGTGCCGGAGTTTCTTCTCGTTATCCGGCATCGTGAGCGCCAAACTCATCGCCTCCGTCACTGAATCGATGTTCCAGGGGTTAACCCTAATCGCGCCGCTTAACGACGGCGAACACCCGATAAACTCCGATACAATAATCACACTTTTCCTCTCTTTCGATTCATTTTCATCAATCCCTAATGCTTTATCTAACTCGGGACTACTTTGTCTTGAAACTGTGTACTTATAAGGAACCAAATTCATACCATCGCGAACAGCATTCACTACAACACATTCAGAAATGGCGTAGTATGCTACCTTATCTTGGGTTGAAACGGGGCCATTGACGAACACGATGGGTTCGTATCCATCTTGACTGAACCTCTGGTTAACCTCTTGAGCCACCTTTCGGGTTTCGTATTCGACTTCTTGAATGTCATGGCCACGGCTGCGAGCCGGATTCACGATCTGAACCAGGACGACGGAGCCTCTGAGTGAAGGGTAGTCTTCCAAGAGTTGTCCCATGGCTAAAAACTTCAAGCTGATTCCTTTGAACATATCCATATCATCGACACCCAAAATTACTTGTTTCCCTTGGTAGTTTTTCTTTAATTCTTCGACTTTTTTGGCTGTTTTGATCGATGATTTGACGGATTCTATCTGACCCATATGGATTCCGACTGGTAAAATCTTGATACTTACTGTTCTTCCGTAGTATTCGAGGCCGATGTAGCCTCTTTTAGACTTGTAATCGAGTCCGAACATTCTGCTACAACATGAAAGGAAATGTCTGGCGTAATCGAATGTGTGGAATCCGATTAGATCGCAATTCAATAGAGCTCGAAGGATTTCGTCACGAACAGGTAAAGTTCGGTAGATTTCAGATGAGGGAAAGGGGCTGTGTAAGAAGAACCCGACCCGAATTCTGTGAAATCTTTTCCTCAAGAAAGTGGGCATCACCATGAGATGATAATCGTGTATCCAGACATAATCTTCATCTGGGTTGATTACTTCCATTACTTTGTCTGCGAATACTTTGTTAGCAGAGACATAAGCTTGCCATGCGACCCGATCGAATCGGACTCCATGGGTTAGGGTCACGGGTAACATGTAATGAAACAGAGGCCATAGGTAATGTTTACAGAATCCATGGTAGAACTTGTTCTGGATTTCTAGAGATAAGAAGGTGGGAACGCACCGAAACTTGTCCAACAACGTTTGAGCGACTTCTTCTTGCTCCGACGGGTCTATATCGGCGGGTAGGGATCCGACGTAAACGCACTCAACGTCAGGTCCGAACCCGGATTTCAGTTGGAGCACTAGTGCGTCCGGGTCGTATTCGAACACCCATTTGTTCGTTTCTCCGTCGCGGTGGGCTTTCACCGGTAACTGATTTGCAACGATGATCCGGCGTTCAGGAGTAACAGATGAAACGACGTCGGATACCTGATCCGTTTCCGTTCCTGTTCCCGTTCCCGTTCTCCTTTCCCCGTTGCCGGCAATGTTATCTTCTTCAAACTCCGTCAGAATTCCGGGCACCGTCATGATTCTGGGTATTCGAGCGCGATCAACAACGCACGAATAATCGTCAAGGTTAAGCAGATTAAACGATGATCTTGACAACATTATAACAGAAAATCAAGATTTGTCAACAGAAATGACTGAAAAACAATGAGATTTTGATTTCTTGAAATATGATGCTATAAGTGGGTGTTACAGAGCTGTGAATGGATATTTGAATAATGAAAAAAAACCAGACATGGGGGTTTCATGGGAATTGGGAGAATTCGAATTCGAATTGGAAAAGATTTGTAGATTAAACGCAAAGAGGAAGAAGGTGGTGGTATGGTGAAGAGGATAAGAACGAAAGGAAGTAGAGAGACCGACTTTACTTGCTGAAATCAATAAAAAACCTTTAAATTAAAGACTAATTTGAATAAAAAAACGGGAACAGAATTCGGGTCAACATTTGACCCGGTTTCTTCATCATCAATTCCTTTCACCTTCTAACTGTAACCGACTCTCTCTCCTTTTCTCTCTCTCTTTCGCTAACTGGTTATCACCTCAAAAGTACAACTCCTACTGCATCTCGTACCAGTTCTATAGCTTGATCGTTTTCGATTTGGCTATTAATGTTGCCAAGGCTGTAGAGAATAGAACCAGAACGTTACTCTTTTACTGATTTGTGTTTTGTGCATTAAAACTTGTAACATCTAGTGGGTTTAGTAAGTTCGTACTTGGAAAGGTGAACATTTTATTTGTTTACAAAAGTACAGTTTAACCCCTTAGAGTTTAAGAGACATACCATATATATCCATATGGTTTTCATGATAATAACCAAGGATATCAAATTAACCATATTTCTATATCCATATCAGATGGGATTATGGGAAATGATTCGAAATGGTAACTAGTAATATAAATGTATCCGTTAGCTCACTGAAGTTTTAATTGCATCTAATTGATCAACAATTTTTTTTGGGTTATATTATACCATTGATATCGGTGATAGTCGACTAATCCACATGAAGTTCACATTACTAGTTGTGTCCAAATAATCGATAATATAATAAAACCAAAAAGAAAAGTTTGTTGGCCAGTTTTATATGTTCATATAAGTTTAGTAACTTAAAAGAATAAATAAAGTGTTACCGGTTGCCATTTTATGATATTTCATAGAAAAATATTAAAAAACTTTTAAACATCATTTATATATCCAAAATATTCGTTTTTGGCTCAACTTACTGATCTTAAAAATATTCAGACTAGTCATAAGACAATTAATATTTCTTTCAAAGATAATTTTCTATTTACTTCTAACTTCATTGTTAAACCAGATAACTATTTTTAAGACTAAACAAATTATATGTAGATGATTGTTTGAAAAAAAATGTAATAAATAAAATAATTTTTAATATCTTTGAATATATAATGCTTAAATTGTTAAGTGTTAAAAATAGTTATATGGGTTTTAACAATGTGGGAAAAAAATCTCGTTGAAATATATCTTAATTATCTTATGGCTAGTATGAATATTTTTAAGAGAAGTTATAAAATCCAAGATTTTAGATATTTAAATAGTGTTTAAAAGTTTTTAATATTTTCTATGAAAATGTCACAATATGACAACTAATAATTTTTTATTTGTTTTTTAAGTCAGTAAACTTATATAATTATATTTAATTGACCAACAAACTTTTCTTTTTAGTTCTATTATATCATCGATTACATAGACACTATCGGTGATGTGAACAGTGGGTTGGTAACCGGCTATCACCAATATCAATGGTATAATAGAACAATAAATTTTTTTGCCAATCAATTGGATGCAATTAAAATTTTAGTGACCTAATGAGTAAATTTATTCTTATTTGTTGTTATTTTGGATCATTTTCCCTATATTAATCATCTATATATGTTCTCACCTTCAAGTAGTTGAAAATAAATAGATGTATAGACTTTAAAATATCTGAACAGTTGATCTTGTGATTACTCTTACGTTTATAATTTCATTTTAATTTTGGATATTTGAACAATGAGGTGCTAATGACATTTATTGATATTACAAGTTATATCAAATTTTCATAGAAAGTTTAAATGTTTAAATTCTACCTTTCTTTTTGCTCAAAAATTGTTCCAAATTGATAACTTTTGAAAGTTATAGACTATTGGTTATACCCTATGTCAAAAGTATAAAATAAAGGTTTATGTTTGATTTGTTAGTGTTGTATATTTTTTACTTTATTTGACATTTTATTCAAAAAGAAAAACTATTGTTTATAAAATCTCTTTATAACAAAAGTTCATATAACCTCAACTTTCAAATGATTACTAAAAAAACTTAAATAAAAAGGTGATATTGCTTGTTGTCACGAAACAGTGTGACCTTTTTTGCAAAAGTATACTTTGCCTGTGAGAACAACAACATCGATGAGGCAAAGGTTCTACAAGTGAGTTTTGCCATTTCACATAACTAAGGGCATTTGCAAAGCCACAAATATATTGTGAGGCTATAACCTAATAATAACATATAATTATAATATATATATATATATATATATATATATATATATATATATATATTATATTAACTTTATTTTGCATGAAATATATTTATATAATAATATACATATTATATAAATCTAATATTTTATTAATTTACAAATATACGTATATGAACATCTATTTAATTAATTTATTAAATAAGTTCTTGAAATACAATAAATCCTTGTAAATAATATAAATATTTTTCTATTTAATATTTATGAGTTATTCATAAGGGGACTTTAAAAAAAAAAAATTATAGAGTGGTTGTCCGTCATTGATAAAAATATATTAAATAAAAACGCTATTATTATATTTGATATAAAGATAATTGGAAAAATTGATAGGATAGACACGGTTGAAACTTGAAAGTCCAATAAAAATGGCTGAAGGACTGAATTGTCGTTTTTAGGTAAAAGAAAGGGTTCATATGGGCATTACTTATATAAAGGAGGGCTAAAACGAAAATATCATTCGCATTAGTAGTTAAAGGTTAAGAATTTGGAAACTGACACGTGGAGGTGATGACTTGTCGAGATAAACATGACAGCCGGCGGGAGTGAGAGTGGACCCACTTCTCCGGTGCGCCCGCCCTCAGCTTTATTCGTAAATCACTAAATCTATTAAAATGTTTGTTTTTTATTTTCTTTTCATAAAATGACAATAAATTTTGTAATATATCTTACTGAAAATTGCAAAATTGTTTTGTAATAGCTACTACAATAAAATTATTTAAAAAGAAAATGAAGAAAAATTATATATATATATATGTGTGTGTTTGTGTGTGTGTTTTCATAATTCATTGCAATATATTTTTAAAGATTATTTTTGGTGGTAGAATCATTCAAAAAATATTTTTGCAATTCACAATGTGGCCCATGAAAAAGTGGTGATATTTTTTGAAACAATTAAAGGTTGGTTAACAATATCATTTTGGTTATTTTTGTAATTATTTCTAAATTATATGTTACCAACTAAGTTTTAGAAGGATGGTTAGGATTAGGATATTAAAAGTGGCATTATAATTAATAATTATAAATGGGTCTATAGAAACATGTGTAATATAGTAAATTAAAGAATAATATAAAATAGTTGATTTCCTGATATTATAAAGACTTTTGTTTCAAAACTTTAATTGAATGGTTTTATTGGAACATAAAGGTTGGAATGAAAAGGATGTGCAGACAAAAGGTATGTAAAGTTGCTCCAATGATAAAACCAAAGTTTCATGAAATTTAATTCATTTTCAAACTTGGGACATGTTTATGTTGGGTTTAAACCGAAAATGAGATTTTAATGCATTTTGTGAGCTTTTAGTGAAAAGGGGATAGATAGACATTCTAAACATGTTTCAGATGGTCTTATAAAACTTTATTATTTATTTATTTATTTATTTATTTATATTTTTTATATTTTTTGTAAAAGTTGAATAGCAAAGATAAGTGCAAGAAAGATGGATTTGTTAGAAAGTTAGTCCCTAATAGTTCTTTGCCAAAAGTTGCTGGATTAATTTGAAGTTTGATGAAAGTTGATGATACCAAACATGTTTAATGACGTAACAAATTTATTTTGAAAGTTTGAATCCATATATAAGATTGTTTGAGTACTAATTAAATACATTGTAAATTAAACCATTCGTACCTCGTGGATATACTATTCATCTCTCGTAGATATGTCAGAAAGTGTGTTTAGTCTCTATTTTTAAAAATTAACTCAGATCGTCTCTTTGTTTGTTTTTTCTTGCACGCTTAATCCCTATTAACATGAAATGACCATTTTACCCCTAATAATTTGTTTCATCATTTTCTTTTATTTATTTATTAGTTTTAAATTAAAATAAATAAATAAAACAATTCATCCCCACCATTCTCTCTCCCATTTCCGAGCTCCTTCGTCTACCTTTTTCTTACATTCCCTTCACCAAGATCATCATGCTTCTTACATTACCTTCACCAAGATCATCAAGCAGTATGAAATCATACCAAAAAACCATCAAACTCAAACCCAAATGAAATCATCTTTAATTTTATGAAATCTGAAACCCAAATAAATCAAAATCGATAATCAACATCATTTCGAGATGAAATCCCCAAACCTAAATTCATAATGAAGCAACCAAAATCTGTCATGAAATTCCTCGATTAATGCCCTAGATTGTTGAACTTCGACATATATCAAAACTTCAGAGATGATGATTGAAAGGAATAATGGAGGTGTGTCGGCGACCGAGAGGAATGAACATCATCTTCTTCACCGCTACAATACGTGAAACTGTACGGACAATTATCGGAGGTTTTTGGCGATGGAAATGTCCTAGCGATCGAAATCCTACTGGTCCTACCCTATTGAAAAACACACCCATGCTTCCTCCTTATCCCACTCTCTTTTCCGATCATCGTAAGATGTTAATCCACCATCGATCTCCTCCCAAAAAACTCAGACCACAACCACCGATCTACAACTTGTGGGTTTTATTTTCTTGTTTTCTCGATTAGTAATACAGTGAAAGCAGTGGGGAAGGTTCGTCGGAGAAGTGGAAGCAATGATGGTAGTCGGTGACTATCCAATGAGTTAAAGGTCTCCGTTTTCCCTCTCATCGATTCGATACGTGTGTATGTTTTCTGCGATTGTGGATGGTTAGGGAAGGTAAAGAGGCGTTTATTATTTATTATGTAATTTTTAATTGAAACCTATCATAAAAAGCATTAAATTAATTGAAAAATAAAAATACAAGGGTAATTTGGTCATTTCAAACTTGACAGGGACTAAATTCGCAACAAAATCAGCTTTCAGGGATGAAGCGTGCAAGGTTAAATAAAACGAGGGACGATCCGAGTTAATTTTTAAAAATAGGTACTAAACACGCTTTTTGGCATATGCACGAGGGACGATTGGTGTAATTTACCATTAAATAAATCAAAGGAGGTTTTGAAATTGGTTCTAACTTGATCGTATGGTGATAATTAATGATACAGATAATGGTCTTTGTTAGTTAATTTTCGACTCTAACCTTCCATACACGATAAGGTGTAGGAAGGACATTCTTTGGGCAACCAGGAGTCTTAAGAAGTCGCTTAAGACTCAAGCAATTCTAGCTAGCTTAGGAAACAAGCAAGTCTATTATATAACAAGTTGTCTCCTAGTTAGATATAAATTATGAAATCATAATCGACTATATATAGACATTGAAACATGTAGGTTTCAATGATGTGTGTGTGTGTGTGAGAGAGAGAGAGAGAGAGAGATTGTAATCAATTTTTGAAGTATTTTTCTAAATTTCAATAAGAGTAACCCCTTTCATTCTTGTGTTCATATTTTTTTTTATCAATTTGTCTTTCAATTGGTATCAGGCGTAGAAGAAGAGATCCGATTCACGAAGCATGACAGGACCGAATCCAGGAATATCCAGAACAAAGGAGAATTCATCCATATCATTTGACATACCAATGCCTATTGCAACAAACTACCTTGTTTGGGCAATTCGTATGAAAGACATCTTTAACGTTCATCAAGTCTGAGACATTGTTGATCCAGGAACCACGGATGCCAAGAGAATCAATGTTGCAATTGCAGTTTTATTCAAAGCAATTCCCGAAGACTTAATCTTGCAAGTTGGCATGATGAGTACCGCGAAAGAGATCTAGGAAGCCATCAAATCTGCCACCTTGGAACATACAGGGTAAGGGAAGCTCGTTTACAAACCCTAATAAACGAGTTTGATAACTTGCTGATGAAGGAATCAAGTATGATTGATGAGTTTACAAGTCAGCTATTAGGCATCTCATCAAAATACTTCTCTTGGCGAAACAATAAACGGAAATAAACCTGTTAAGAAATTTCTTACAAGTTTACCAAGAAGATTCATCCACATCATTGCTTCTATTGAGCAAGTTCTAGACCTAAAAACAGTTGGATTCGAAGACATGATGGGTTGTTTAAAATCTTACGAAGAACACATTCGAGAAAGTGAACCAACAAACAAACAAAGCAAAAAAAAAAATCAAAAATTTTGAGTATTCTTCTCGAGGTGGAGAATCAAGTCATGGTGACTGAGGTAGCCGTGGTGGCGGGACGTGGAGAATGTGGTGGTCGTCACAAAAATTCCTATAAACAAAATCAAACCACAACCTGAAATAACGGTGAGTCTGAAAGGCCAAAAGGGAAGAACAAAGATCGTTCCAAAATACAATGTTATAAGTGTGACAAGTTTGGTCACTTTGTATCACAATGTCCGAAACGAAAAGGCAAGAAAGAAGAAGCGTGTGTATCTGAATTTGAAGATCAAGATCCACATCTTTTTATGATTCAACCCCACTATGAGATAGTTTTCTTGAATGAAGAAGGTGTCATACCAAGAAATTTTGAGAATCAAGAAAACAACAATGATACTTGATAAATAGACAAGGGTGCGAGTAATCATATGAAAAGTAATATATCTTTCTTTACTGAACTTAATGAAAAAATTAAAGGTAAAGTAAAATTTGACGATGACTCTTTTTTTGATATACATGGAAAAGGTTCTATTTTATTCGAGGGTGAAAGGGGAAGTCAAAAGATATTAACTAATATATATATATATATATATATATATATATATATATATATATATATATATATATATAGTACATTCCGAAACTTAGAACTAATATAATCAGCTTATGTCATGTCGGGTTGAAACATTATAAAAGGTTGGAAAGTAGGAGATGTGGAGGCGAAAAGAAAAAACTGAAACACTGGATTTGGGAGGTGGAATGACAAAATTCATAGTAAGATTACAAAGGAAAATAAAAAGAGTTATAGTTGAGAACAAGTGGGATAAGTGGTGAGGAAGAGTAAAATTAAGTCACTTTGAAAGTTTGAATTTTACTTTTAATTCTTGAGTCTTGCCCATTACAAGTCTATAATGTGTGTGTGTATATATATATATATATATATATATATATATATATATATATATATACACACACACACACACACACATAAAATATTAAACAGAACATATTCGAGTCATCTTCGAGTTGAAAGTCTTGATCCTAACCCACCCGTTTAATTATCGTGTCGCGTCGTATCAATTCGTTTACATAAACATGTCAAAATCTCTTACCCAAACCAGCTGAACAAATGGGATAAGTGGTGACGATGAGTAAAATTAAGTCACTTTGAAAGTTTGAATTTTAATTTTAATTATTGAGTCTAGCCCATTATATATATATATATATATATATATATATATATATATATATATATATATATATATATATATATATATATATATATATATATGTAGCACCTGGTTCCTGGTATGTATTTCTTTCTAGTACTTTGCATTTTGGCCTTGGACTCGACGAGTTGAGGTCTAACTCGTCGAGTCGGAGCGTATTGGACGCAAAAGTTTAATGACCTATTCGACGAGTCCGCATCTGGACTCGGTGAGTAGGTGCTGTCCGGACAAAATCCTAGATGAGGGTTTGCACCCTATTTAAACCACTTATTCGGCCTCCCTTTCGTCCCCAGTGATTCCAGAACTCCCAATAGCAAACCATAACTGTTTTTTAGAAGAACTAAGGCATTTTTGGTAGATCTTGCTAGTTGTGACCATAAGGAGGAAGGTGAAAGACTTGAGGAAACAAGTGGAGACCAGCGGAACCTAAGTTTGTGCATCTTCCATAGTTCATTGGAGGTATAAAGTTGTTACCTTGCTCTTTCATTTGATAAATCCCTTTTTGGGGAGATTTAGGGCTTTTATAAGCCATTATGGTGACCAACCATGATTGCAAAAATGGTTGGGGGTTGAGGCTTCAAAATCAGGTCATTAAGGGAGTCAAAAGGCAGTTGGGGGCTTCTTTTGCACCCATGTAAGGTCCCATGCATCATAAGAGCTTATTTTTTGTCCTTTTAAGCTCAAATTCCCATGAATACATGTAAAGCTTGTAACTTCACGTGCTAGAATGATTGAAGGAGCTTAGATCTATCCTTTAATCAAGAGTTGTGCGCTGGCAATCGAGAAATGAGACTTGGACATGCCTGACTCGACGAGTCTTTCTTGGGACTCGGCGAGACCGAGGCAAAACTCCCCATTGCTATTAAGGTTTGAAGGAACCCAGTTGGGCACTTGAAGGGTTTTTAGAGGGTCCAAGGGAGTGACCCAATGTATTGGACTTAGCCTTAAACCTGGAGTTCATGGGACTCGACGAGTGCAAGAACAGACTCGACGAGTCCAAGGCAATCTCCTTATAGTTGAAGATGAACTCGACGAGATGTTCATACAACTGGCGAGTCAAGGACATGCCTTGTTTATCAGATGAAGGTAAACTCGACGAGTTGTTCATACAACTCGGCGAGTCGGATGAAGGTTCATTCGATGTTCATATAGAAGGGAAACTTATCGAGTCGTTGCTAAACTCAACAAGTATAGTCGTAGATAAGGACGGGTAATGAGTTAGGGACTCGACGAGTTGGCGGCCTAACTCGGTGAGTCGGATCAACTGGAAGTTGACTTTGACTTGGACTTGGTTAGGGGTAAAATAGTCACTTTACCCTAAGAGTAGATATCAGGTTCTAACTGAGTGTTTTGTGGGATTATAGCCGAAGGGTTACCGGAGCAGCAGTCAGACAGTTGCCAAACAGTTTTCCAGCAGTCAGCCTTACAAGGTGAGTTACCTTCCAGTAGCGGTGGGTCTACGGCCACAATGTCGGCCCACTAATAGGAGTTGTATGTGAGATGATTGTCTTCGTGATATTCATCTAGGCTTGCTGCTACCTGTTAAGTTTTATGTGCTAGCATATTACAAAAGTATGTTATAGTAGTAGGGGTGAAATAGTCCCCGGCTATCGGTCTAAAGGACCGAAGGGGTAGTTTAGTACTCAACCATGCTAGCCAGATTATGATATATGTGATATGATATTTTGTGGTAGTAGTAGGGGTGAAATAGTCCCCTGTTACCGATCGATAGGACCAAAGGGGAGGACAGCACCCAGATATGGTAGGCAGTATCCGGTCAACAGGACTGAAGGGGAGGCCAACACCCAGATATGCTAGGCATTATCTTGTCGACAGGGCCGAAGGGGTAGGTCGGGCACCCAGATATGCCTGATAGTATATGCATGTTATGTGATTTTATGGTATGTGGTACGATGGGAGACCTCACTAAGCTTCGTGCTTACATTTTTCAGTTTTGTTTTAGGTACCTCTTCAGCGAAGGGGAATGAGTCGGCGCGGTAGCTGCACATCATACACACACCTCAGATTCCGCACTATGATATTCCTTAGGATTGTACTCTGACATTATCACTATTTTATGATTCGGATTTTCAGACATTAGGCATAGTTTTATGAGATGTAATGATTCGACAATGTTTTCCTACGAATGTTTTAATTAAAGTAATTTATAAAAATGAAATTTTTGGTCTTGAAAATTGGGTTGTTACAAGTTGGTATCAGAGCCCTGGTTTGAGAGATTCAAACATACCCTCGGGGGTGTCTGGACTCAAATCGAGGGATTAAAAGCTTTTTGCAAGAAAATGGTTTTCTAAAAGATAAGTTAAAGGAGTTTTGAGAAAGAACGAAGTGTGTGATATGCGCGACCGGCCGAGCTCAACTAAGTATTCCCCGAAGTACCCATACAACTTTATGTTGTGTTTATCAGCTTCAGTAGAACAGCATGCTAGAATAGGACTAAGGATCTAAGAATGATGCCTTATGTGCTTTCTTTATGTGTTTCAGCTTATGTGAATTGCATGCTAGTATTGAGTAGACAGCAGTAGGATAGCTTGTTTATGTTGTCCCTAATAGTATGAGCTTAGCATTATATGCTAGTACAGTTTCCTGTTATGAGGATAAGATTGCTTGAGATCGTTCCTTTTGTCTGAATGCTGCTTGATTTGTGCTTTGTGGGACTCCGAGTGATGGGAGTTAGCTATTAGGTGAATACATTAAAGTTATATGTGATCAGGGTTGGATAATCTTAGAGGATTGGATTTGACCCTATTTTGCAGCTCTTGTTTGAGTCCTAACCGATGTAGGGATAAGTTCCTTACTCGACGGGTTACATGGGCCTCGTTGCATGTGATTGTATTTAGGTAATGGATAATTGGCATTATAAAGAGGCCTTCAGCAGCTGAGGACTGGTTTGGGTGGATTTAGAGGTACCCTAATGCGAGCATATGATGGGAATAGCAGTGGTAGTGACTTGGTATAGTCAAGGCGGTTCTTGAGGAAAGTACGGATGGATGTGGAAGGTAGTATGGGCCTGTACTACTGAAAGAAGAGGATCCGTACTTGAATCAAGGAAGGTTGAGGCAAGACCAAGGAGCTTGTGATGGATGTGATCCCTCTAGATGTATCAGTATCACTAACAATTGTCATTATGTATTACAGAATGGTGGTGCTACGTCCGAGGTCAGCAGTTGGCATCTCAGGAGAGGGATCGGGTTCGAGTTCAGGCTCCGAACTAGTGGATGAGAGGCTACGCAAGTTCATCACGTCCAAGATCACTAGAGGCATCCTTGATGCGACCCCGGTCATCTTTGGGTCGATCAAGGAAGGGATTGTTGAGCTAAAAGAAAGATATACTCCTTTTCAAATCGCCCCGCGAAGACAGACGTTCAGAAAGGTGCCTTAGGGTGTTCAGGAGTGACATGGGTAACACCCAGTCAGGATCACACACACTGTCCTTTAAGGACTTCAGGGGCAGTGGTGCACCGGATTTTCATGGGGCAAAGGACCCCATTGCTGCCAGAAGATGGATTGCAGACATTGAGTCTGCACAATTGACTAGCTTATGCCCCGAGGGGTCGAAGGTGAGATATGCAGCAGGGTGCTTGAGGGACAAGGCTAGAGATTGGTGGGAGTTGGTTAGTGACTCTCTGGGAGCCTCGGCTATTGAGGCTATGACATGGTCGGATTTTGTGACCCGGTTCAGAGTTGAGTTCGCACCTGCGGTGGAACTCCAGCAGTTGGACCATGAGTTCCTGGATATGAGACAGACGACTGAGACAGTGGTGGAGATCACCGCCAAGTTTCGGGAGAGGGCGTTTCTGGTTCCCTAATATGCGGGAGATAAGGACATGAGGAGGAGCCGCTACCATGACATGCTGCGAGCCGACATTCGGGAGCATGTTAGTTTTTCAGCTTGTCCTACCCTAGATTCCATGATTGCTAGGGCTAGGGAGAGGGAGATTGATCTGGAGCACATCCGGAAGAGGAGGGGCAGGTGACTGGGGCTTCAGGGAAGAAGCCGAAGGGATCAGATGTTGGGCCGAAAGGCCAACAGAGCTGTATCCGCTATAGGAAATGCGGCAAGTCGCATGAGGGAGTTTGTAGGTTGGGGGCGTCTGGCTGCTAGAAGTGTGGTAAGACGGGACACTTCAGCAGGTATTGTACCGCCCCTGCACCCACTTTTTAGACATCAGAGTTGTTGTGTTTCCACTGCAACCGGAGGGGCCACAAGAAGGCCAATTGCCCCCAGTTGACAGCAGCAGCAGCAGCAGCGCCAGTGAAGGCGCCAGCTCCAGCGACCCTACGGATTACTGATGGCCGGTAGGGCAAGGCGGAGGCTCCAGTGGTGAGGAGTCGGGCCTTCTAGTTGACTACCAAGGAGGCACGCACCGCACTCGATGTGGTGATGGGTATGATTCTTCCCCTCTGATCTATTTATATGATGTTTATAATATTGATATGTGCTCTGTATATGCATATTTAGGGTCGTTCCATGTGAACGGTATTCCAGTGCAAGTGTTGTTTGATTCAGGTGCCACTCAATCTTTTGTTTCTCTTGAACTTAGCAAGAGGTTTCCCAAGTCTTCGGACATGTTGGACTGCCCTTTAAAGGCAGAGATTGCCAATGATCGATCAGTGCGAGCATCAGCAGTATTCCAAGATTGTGTGCTGAGATTATTCGAGGAGCGTTACCTAGTAGACTTGGTTCCCATACCTTTGCGGGGGAACAAGGTTATTATCGGCATGGATTGGCTAAGCCTCAATTGGGCGGTGATCGACTGCGCGCACCAGTTGGTGCGGATCAGGACCCCAAGTGGGGGAGAGCTGGTGATTCAGGGCGAGAGGCCACAACAAGGGCCAACTTTATGTTTGGTAGCGAGGGCTAGGCCTTACCTTCATCAGGGCTGCATAGGATATGTCGCCTATGTCATGGATACCCGGGAGGTGGGTAAGGTGACGGTTAGTGACGTTCTGATGGTGTGAGACTACGCAGATGTGTTCCCAGAGGAGCTTCCTGGGATACCTCCGAAGCGATAGGTGGAGTTTAGGATCGACCTAGTCCCTGGTGCGGCTCCGATAGGCAAGGCACCATATCGGTTGGCTCCCCCTGAGATGCAGGAGTTGTCTACGCAGCTGCAGGAGCTGCTAGACAAAGGATTTATCAGGCCGAGTAGTTCGCCATGGGGAGCCCCGATTCTGTTTATCAAGAAGAAGGATGGGTCACATCGTATGTGCATAGACTACTGGGAGCTGAACAAGGTAACGGTGAAGAACCGTTATCCACTCCCGAGGATTGACGACCTCTTTGACCAGCTTCAGGGAGCATTTTGGTTTTCCAAGATTGATCTGCGCTCGGGTTACCATCAAATGAGGGTCAGAGTGGAGGATGTGCAGAAGACTGCATTTTGGACTCGCTATGGCCATTATGAGTTCGTGGTGATGCCCTTCGGGCTCACCAATGCTCCTGCCGCATTCATGGATCTCATGAACCGCGTATGTATACCGATGCTAGATCGGTTCGTGATAGTATTTATTGATGATATCTTGGTTTACTCCAAGACGCAGGAGCAACATGAAGAGCACTTGCGAGAGGTTTTGGATACTCTGAGGAGGGAGAGCTTGTACGCCAAGTTCTCCAAGTGTGAGTTCTAGTTACGCGAAGTGCAGTTTCTTGGGTACCTTGTCAATCAGAATGGGATTCTGGTCGACCCAGCCAAGGTGGAAGCCGTGATGAGATGGGAGGTTCCGAAGTCTCCATCTGAGATTTGGAGTTTCTTGGGATTAGCCAGCTACTATCGAAGATTCATCCAGGATTTCTCCAAGATAGCCATGCCTTTGACTCGGCTTACGAAAAAGGTCGTAGTTTTCTGTTGGGGACCCGAGCAGCAGGCCGCATTTGAGACTCTGAGACAGAGGTTGTGAGAAGCGCCGATCCTAGCCCTGCCTGAGGGCATAGAGGGTTTTGTGGTATACTGTGACGCGTCTATTGCGGGTTTGGGCGCGGTTTTGATGCAGAGAGGGCACGTTATTGCATACGCTTCGAGGAAGCTGAAGCCTCATGAGGCGAACTATCCGACGCGTGATTTGGAACTGGGGGCTGTTGTTTTTTCCTTCACGATTTGGCGTCATTACCTCTATGGGGTTCGTTGTACCATTTACACGGACCACAAGAGCCTGAGGTATCACATGGATCCGCCGAATCTGAACAAGGGCTGTGTCGGTGGTTGGACGTGGTGAAGGATTATGAATGTGAGATCCTTTAGCACCTGGGGAAGGCCAATGTGGTGGGCGATGCGCTTAGCCGCAAGATAGCACCTATCAGAGATATCTGCATACAGATGAGAGTAGTGAACCCATTATTGGAGTAGATCTGAGAGGCCCAGCAGGAGGCTATGAAGGAGGAACATTTGAAGAGTGAGCGTATAGTGGGTCAGGTTTCGTCCTTTGACTATGACAGTAGGGGATTATTGACACTATACCACAGGGTGTGGGTTCCATACTTCGGAGGCGTGCGCCAGGTTCTGATGGAGGAGGCGCACAAATCCCGATTCTCCATCCATCCCGGAGCGACGAAGATGTATAGGGATCTTCGTCTTGATTATTGGAGGCCCTGCATGAAGCGAGATGTAGCATGGTATGTGGAGCGGTGCTTGACCTGTAGGAAGGTCAAGACCGGACACCAGAGGCCACATGCAAGATGCAGCCGTTGAATATTCCCCTGTGGAAGTGGGAAGATATTAATATGGATTTCATCACCAATCATCCCAGGACCGTGCGGGGAATGGATTCCATATGGGTCATCGTGGATCGATTGACCAAGAGTGCCAATTTTATACCGATCCAGGAGATCATATCGGCCGAGAAGCTGGCCGATATCTATATTCGAGAGGTGGTGGCTCGACACGGGGTGCCGGTCTCCGTGATTTCTGACAGGGATGTTCGGTTCACTTCTAGGTTTTGGAAGAAATTCCACGAAGAGTTGGGTACTCGTCTGCATTTCAGCACCGCTTTTCATCTGCAGACGGATGGCCAGAGCGAGCGGACCATCCAGACTCTAGAAGATATGATGCGGGTGTGTGTGTTAGACTTTGGTGGTAGTTGGGATACTTACCTTCCGTTGGCTGAGTTCTCCTACAAAAATAGCTACCACGCGAGTATCAATTGTCCTCCCTTTGAGATGTTATACGGGAGGAAGTGCAGGACCCCGATATGCTAGGGCGAGGTTGGCCAGAGGGTCATGGGGAGCACCGAAGTGGTGCTCAAGACATCAGAAAGGATTCAGCAGGTCAGGAGCAGACTTCAGACTGCACAGAGTCGGCAGAAAAGCTATGCTGACAAGCGTCGTTCAGACCTAGAGTTCCAGGTCGGGGATATGGTTCTCCTGAAGGTGTAACCTTGGAAAGGCATCATCCGATTCAGGAAGCGGGTCAAGTTGGGCCCCAAGTACATTGGACCTTTCAAGGTCATAGCCTGGATGGGCAAGGCGGCGTACCAGCAGGACCAGCCAGCCGAACTCAATCAGATTCATAGCACCTTCCACGTCTCCCAACTACGAAAATGCTTGGTGGACGACTTGGCAGTGGTGCCCCTAGAGAATATTCAGGTTGATGACAGCCTGAACTACATTGAGCGACCTGTAGCGATCCTCAACCGGAAGTCGAAGGATATGAGGAACAAGAAGGTCAAGCTGGTGAAGGTGCAATGGCAGCATCGGAAGGGATCAGAATGAACGTTGGATCCAGTAGACGAGATGATGGAGCATTATCCAGAACTCTTTAAGGATCGAACAACAGACTTCGAGGAAGAAGTCTAAAATAAGCGGAAGAGACTTGTAGTACCTGGTTCCTGATATATATTTTATTCCAGTACTTTGCATTTTGGCGTTGTACTCGGCGAGTTGAGGTCCAACTCGTCGAGTCGGAGCGTATTGGACGCAAAAAGTTTAATGACCTATTCGACGAGTCCGCGTCCGGAATCGGCGAGTAGGCGATGTCCGGACAAAAACCTAGATGAGGGTTTGCACCCTGTTTAAACCACTTATTCGGCCTCCCTTTCGTCCCCAATGCTTCCAGAATTCCCCATAGCAAACCCTAGTCGTTTTTTAGAAGAACTAAGGCATTTTTGGTGGATCTTGCTAGTTGTGACCATAAGGAGGAAGGTAAAAGACTTGAGGAAACAAGTGGAGACTAGGAGAACCCGTGTTTGTGCATCTTCCACAGTTCATTCGAGGTATAAAGTTGTTACCTTGCTCTTTCATTTGATAGATCCCTTTTCGGGGAGATTTAGGGCTTTTATAAGCCATTTTTGGTGACCAACCATGATTGCAAACATGGTTGGGTGTTGAGGCTTTTGAATCAGGTCATTAAGGGAGTCACAATGCAATTGGGGGTTACTTTTGTGCCCATGTAAGGTCCCATGCATCATAAGAGCTTATTTTATTTCCTTTTGAGCTCAAAGTCCCATGCATGCATGTAAAGTTTGTAACTTTACGTGCTAGAACGATTAAAGGAGCTTAGATCTATCTTTTGGTCAAGAGTTGTACGCTGGAAATTGAGAAATGAGACTTGGACATACCTGACTCGACGAGCCCGAGGCAAAACTCCCCTTTACTGTTAGGGTTTGAAGGAACCCCGTTGAGTGCTAGAAGGGTTTTTAGAGGATCCAAGGGAGTGACCCAACGTATTGGACTTAGCCTTAAACATGGAGTTCGTGGGACTCGACGAGTGCAAGAATAGACTCGACGAGTCCAAGGCAATCTCCTTATAGTTGAAGATGAAAGCGACGAGTTGCTCATACAACTCGGCGAGTCAAGAACATGACTTGTTTATCAGATGAAGGTAAACTCGACGAGTTGTTCAAACAACACGGCGAGTCAGATGAAGGTTCATTTGATGTTCATATAGAAGGGAAACTCATTGAGTCGTTACTAAACTCAACAAGTAAAGTCGTGGATAAGGACGGTTAATGAGTTAGGGACTCGACAAGTTGGCGGCCCAACTCAGCGAGTCGGGTCAACTGGAAGTTGACTTTGACTTGGACTTGGTTAGGGGTAAAATAATCACTTTACCCTAAGAGTAGATATTAGGTTCTAACTGAGTGTTTTGTGGGATTATAGCCTGAGGGTTACCAGAGCAGCAATCAGACAGTTGCTGAGTAGTTTTCCAGCAGTCAGCCTTACGAGGTGAGTTACCTTCCAGTAGCGGTGGGTCTACGGCCACAATGTCGACCCACTAATAGGAGTTGTATGTGAGATGATTTTCTTCGTTATATTCATATAGGCTTGCTGCTACCTGTTATGTTTTATATGCTAGCATATTAAGATAGTATGTGATAGTAGTAGGGGTGAAATAGTCCCTGACTATCGGTCGATATGACCGAAGGAGTAGTTTAGTACCCAACCATGCTAGCCAGATTATGATATGTGTGATATGATATTATGTGGTAATAGTAGGGGTGAAATAGTCCTAGGTTACTGGTCGATAGGACCGAAGGGGAGGCCAGCACCCAAATATGCTAGGCAGTATCCAGTCGACAAGACTGAAGGGTAGGCCAACACCTAGATATGCTAGGCATTATCCGGTCGACAGGGTCGAAGGGGTAGGCCGGGCACCCAAATATGGCTGACAGTATATATGCATGTTATGTGATTTTATGGTATGTGGTATGATGGAGGAACTCACTAAGATTCATGCTTACAGTTTTCAGTTTTGTTTCAGGTACCTCTTCATAGAAGGGGAAGGAGCTGGTGTGGTAGCTGAACATCACACACACACACTTCAGATTCTGCACTTTGAGATTCATTGGGATTGTAATATGACAGTATCACTATTTTATGATTTGGATTTTCAGACATTATGCATGGTTTTATGAGATGTAATGATTCGACAATGTTTTCCTACGAATTTTTTAATTAAAGTAATTTATAGAAATGAAATTTTTGGTCATGAAAATTGGGTTTTTACAATATATATATATATATATATATATGAAATTTATAAAAATGATATATAATTAAACAAATCATATTCGAGTCATATTCGAGTTGAAAGTCTTGACCCTAACCCACCTGTTTAATTATCGTGTCGTATCATGTCAATCTGTTTACGTAAACGTGTCAAAATATTTTACCCAAACCCGCTGAACAAATGGGATAAGTGGTGAGGTTGAGTAAAATTAAGTCACTTTGACAGTTTGAGTTTTACTGTTAAGTCTTGAGTTTTCTCCACTACAAGTCTATAATATATAATATATTTATAAAAATATGAAATTTATAACTATGATATATCATATTTAATTCATCTTAGAGTTGAAAGTGTTGACCCTGACCCTACCTGTTTAATTATCATGTCGTGTCGTGTCAACCCGTTTAGATAAACATGTCAAAATCTCTTACCTAGACCCACTAATTTCCTGTTGGGTTGGTGTGTCGTGTCAGGTTTTGCTAGGTCTAGAAAATATGTAACACCCATTCCTCAAGTACATTTACTTATATTATTTAAGTTTTTTTAGGAATTATGGTTATACGCGGGGCGTAAATGGCAATCTATGCATGTTGTAGTTCATTAAGCCCATGCGAGGGTTTTATGCCCTACGCAGGGAGTAACCGTACAGGGAATACACCTTAATTTTTGGAGGTTTGAGCTCTATTTAAGGACTCTAACCCCTTGAGGCCATTCTTATCATCAGCCTCCACCATCTTTGCCACCCAACTCAAAACCCTAATCCTTTTGACAAAATTTTGAGGCTTTTTGTATGTTTTGGTGCATTTTGAAGAAGGAGAAGTCCAAGCTTGTGGATTGTTGAAGCTCAAGCTTGTAGAGCCAGAGCTTACATTGCATTACTTAGCTCTAGAAGGTATAAAGCTTGTACTTTGCTAGTCTATGTAATAGATCTCATTAGCTTCTTAGTTTTCATGTTCTTTTGTCCCATAATCTTAAGTCTTTTGAGTATGAGCTACTCTAGACCTTGTGGTTGTTATTTATTATTCTTTATGAGGTTGATGAGTCATAAAAATGGGATATTAGCTGTCTTCATTCACCCACACTAGAGTTTTGGGCCATTAGTGAATGTTATGGGACTAGGGTTTGCTTTTGAGCTCCATTTAGCCATGCAAAAACATAAAGTTATCTACTTTATCACTTAAGACGTTTACTAGGACCATATCTGGGCAATAGATGGTTGGTCTTTATGGATTAAGAGCTAAAAATGGAAATGAATTAACTGTGTGGGATGCAGGGCGTAAATGGGGATACACCCAACGTAGCTCCATTGTTCCCCGATCCTTCCATCTAACACTCTATGCAATGTGTAGAGCATAATGTACGCATAATGTAGCACCAGAGAGTGTAATGGGTCAAAATAGGAATTTTGGTCAAGTGAGTGGGGTTAAGCCATGTGTAATATTCATAAAATTCATAAAAATTTAAAACTTTTTCGAGCATCCAAAAACACCATTTAATTACAAATTGTTTTCAAAATAGTTATATATCAGAGTATCCCAGAAATCAAATCATAAAATGGTAGGAGGTGCATGATCAAGCCTTCGCCTTCCTGCGATCATCCGAAGTACCCGAAACAAAATCCAAAAACTGTAAGCCCGAAGCTTAGTGAGTTCCCCAAAAATACCAATACATAACAAATAGCACACATAATAACAACATATAATGGGTCCACAGCTCTACATATTTGATTACCCCCGAGCCTATAGTATGAGTCTGGCTTGCCTTTCAGGCTCACAACTCACATGTGGCTTACTACCGAGCCCACATCATAAGTTTGACTTGCTCTCGAGCCTACAACTTATGACTGGCTTGCCCATTTAGTCCTAAAAATGGAATATAACTTTTCAACCCTCAGTGTAAGTCTGACATGCACCCCTGACCCTCAGCTTGCATCTGGAATGCTTATGAGTCCTCAGTATGAGTCTGGTATACTCTCCCGACCCTCAGCTCATATCTGGCACACTCCAGGGTTTGTTGGTCACCGCACGGAGCTGCACCTCAACCCTACCTACTCAACATGTCGACATGTAATAGCTAATTGTACATACAAATAATTAGATAGTATCATAGGTAGTCCTACAGATCTACCAGACTGGCATAGCAAACTAGAATGCATAACTAACTCGTACTCAGTGTATTAACATCTACTAGGATATCAGATCCAATGATTCAGCCTTGGTGCCTTCGACGCCTAAGTATAGTGAGGAAAACTCACCTTACAAGTAGTGCTGAATCAAGAAGATCAAAGCCCAACTCTCAGCTCCAACTCAACTGCATGTAACCACCATATGAATGATTCCATTAGGAATCCAAATATCCAAAATACCCTCATAAGTCAAACTTGATCAACCATGGTCATAGTCAAACTCAACGGTCCAGGTCAACCAGTTTATGTTGACCCAACTCGTCGATTTCATCTACTAACTCGTCGAGTTCCTTCAAAACTCAAAAATCAAAAACTCGAGTCAATTCACTGAGTTTCCTGAGTAACTTGTCGAGTTCTTTAGTGTCCAGAAGACCAGGAAAACCCCAATAAACTCACCAAGTCATCTCACCCACTTGTTGAGTTCCTTCATCCTTTTTCTCATTCAGACGCTTTGAAGCGAAATCAAGGCTCCAAACTGTAGATCTAACTAGCTTCCTAGGGTGAAGTTACCATGTAAAGCTGCCAACTTTACGTGCATGCAAGGCCTTATAGGGATTAAAACACTAGAACTAAGCTTAACAAGGGGTTTAGGGAATGGAGAAAGGCCAAGACTAGATAAAGTCAATAACTTTATGTCCATGAGGGCCTAAAGGAGTCTAGATATGAACTCCTTACTTCAAAACGTGCTCAATACCAGAAATGCCTCAAGAATAAGCTAGAAATGACCCTAAATTCTTGAATGGAGAGATCTAACAATAAAATGATCAAGGCAATGACTTTTTACCTTCAAATAAATGCCAAAACGAAGTAGATGCTGGATCCACAAGCTCCTTTTCATTCCAAGCTTCTCAATCTTTAAGTCTCTATAAGAAATGCACCAAACATACACTATTTAGCATCATACACACTCAAAACAGGAGGTTAGCTCAATTAGGATTTGTTTATGGACGTGAAGGTGGTAAAGGAGGCTGGAGAGAGGACTTAAGGTCCTATAAATAGGTTACAAACCCTAAAAATTAGGGTTTTGATGCACAGCCTTAACTCGTCGAGTTGGGACCTCCAACTCATTGAGTAGGTCCTAAAGTTCACGCGGCTTGATCAGTTTCTACACGACGAGTTAGGGCAGCCAACTCGTCGAGTAGGTTTAAAAATATGAATATAAAAGCTTCAAATTTATACCTGGGTATCAGGATGTTACAATTCTCCCCCACTTGAACTAGACTTCGTCCTCAAAGTTTGTTGCGGTAAACAGATCCAGGTAATGCTCTTACATCTCAGCCTCCGGCTCCCAAGTCCACTCAGACCCCCTCCGGTGCTCCTATTATACCTTTACCAAAGGTACCTTCTTATTTCAAACTCAATTACATTCTAGAGACAATGGATTCCTTTGGTAACTTTCACAAACTCAATTACATTCTAGAGATAATGGATTCCTTTTTCAATTATATTTATGATGGTTGTATTAACTTTCACAAACTCAATTATATTTATGATGGTTGTACCTTTACCAAAGGAACCCATAACAAACAATGGATTCTTTGTCTATTTTGCATTGACTCGGATGATTCCTTCCACAAACGCGACATGATGGTGATTGAATAGAAAAAGATTGTGACCTACCACGGCCACGAAAAGCACTCTGAGATTGTGCTTGCTTGCTAGGATCAGTTCGAATAGATTGAGCTGGTGGAATAGTGGAAGCAGGAGTAGTTCTTTCAGTACGTGGATGCTTTGGAATAGTAAGAGTAGCACCACGTATTTCTAAGTCATGTTCACGCCTTCGAGCATACTCAACGGCTTTATCAAATGACATAACAATCCGGTTGACAACGAAATCATGGATTTCGTGTCGTAGTCCTTCCATGAATAACTGAATTTTCTCGTCTTCAGTTGGAATATACTTCGTAGCAAACCTTTCTCTTTGATTAAATTAAGCTTCATACTCATTCACAATCATTCCTCCTTGTTTAAGCTCGAGGAATTCCTTCTCCAATCTTCTCCTCATATCTAGAGGACAATACTTCTCTAACACACGAGTCTTGAACAATTCCCAGGATAAGTTCTCCTGGTCACACCATCCAGAGCTTCATATGTTGCTTCCCACCAGACTAAAGCTTCTCCAATGAGCATTGCAGAAGCATAAATAGCTTTGTCTTCATCATCCACATGAGAAACACGAAATACTTTATCGGTGTTCTGAATCCAAGTTAGAACGATTATAGGATTAAGGACACCAAAAAACTCTATAGCACCACTACTCTTGAAATCTTTGAACGAGGGACGCTTCACTTTCCCGCTTGAAGATTCTCCAGTGACTTTCTCTTTTCCTTTATCATCATTCTTTTTGTGTTCTTCGAGAGTTTGTCGAATAACACCGGTAAGTTTACCTAAAAGTCGCTCCTCACGAGGAGATACTGGAGTATTCACTTCCTCGGGTTGAGGATCTCCACCAACATCAGGGGTATGGCTACTTACTTGTTCAGCCATTGATCTGAAATACGGAGTAAGATAGTATTTTAGAATATTAGGGTTTACTATTACCTAATACTTTTACTTATATATTTCCTATGGTTTGTATCCCTATACTTACAATGATTAAGTTCATATATTGAACTTCCTATAGTTTAAGTCTAAATACCAATCCGTGGAATTTAGTTTGCTTAAACTACTGCTCTGATACCATGGTTGAAAGACCCCAACTTTCGTATTTTTGAAAGACCCAAACTTTCATATTTCACATTATCATTACTCCAAAACATGCTATTTGCATATTCATAAAAGCAATATTTTACATTGATATAAAGGATTTACAAACTATTGGATACAAACCTTCTATTACAAAGTGTTATATATATATATATATATATATATATATATATATATATATATATATATATTACATAACTACCCAGGATATTGTAATTTATACAAACATAAAAAGTAGTACAAAAGTACTATTACAAACTATTCTAAATCTTTCATTAGTATGTAAACATACTATTTATTTATCACCTGCAATTGTTAAACATTGATAGGGTAAGCGGTGACGCTTAGTGAGTTCAAAAATAGATACAATATAATGTTATGCCATATATATATACTTCAATGTGACAAGGTAAAGAGGAACAACAAGATGTATGTGAGATCATGTAACAAGCGTTCATATCAATCAAAGACATTATTCAAAGATATTCTTTTCAATTCTTGATATACATCAATAAAGCTTTGGCCCAATTAGCATAGAAGACATGCAATTTCTGATTAACATCTTGTTAGATTTCAGGCTTATAATCCTGTCTAACCATTTGCCAATGTCATAGAATAGAAGTCATTCTCTTACGGAGACATGCTCTACATGGCCAGAGGCTACGTACCAGTACCAATGTGAATCTAAGTCCTTTCACTGATCACATGGTCAAAGGTATTACAATTGCTATAAACATAGCGAATAACACGAGAAAATAACTAAGAATGATAATACTGAAAAGCACATAGCACATATAACACATAACATACAATTGTTTCTATATATTGAACTCAACTTAAGTTAACCGGGGGTTAAAATAGTAATTTGGACAGCACTCCGACTTTAAATATGCCTTTCTATGTTGAAAACCGGGAGTTTGTTTGAAAACCGGGCTCTGCGAAGGTAGGGCTTCAAAACCGAAAAGATAAAATTTTCGGGCTTCTCGGGGGTCTCGGGGCATGTTTCGGGCTTTAAAAATGGTACCGGGGCTTCGGGAAAAGTCAAAATATAAGTTTAGGGGTGAAAAATGTCAATTTTCCAAAAATACTTGGGAAGGCTCGCAGCCCCCTTTGTATAGGGTGCGAGCTTCGGATTCTGTGGCTGAGAAGCGACGACGTGACTGCTGGAGCGAAGGCCACGAAGCGAGAGGAGGGGAGAAGACGTGTACCTGTGAGCTGCGGACATCTGGCAGGAGGGGCGAAGGCCACGAGCCCGCTGCGAGGCTCGGACGTGGCACGGGAGCGAGGCGGGTAGGCGAGACGTGTCTCGCGTCGGACTGGCCACCGATGCGAGACGTGTCCCCTTCCTGCTGGACCTCGGACTCGGAGAATCCTCTTGTGACACCTGCTGAGTTCGCATTCGGCCACGTCTCCGGTGACGCTGCTGCTTCGTGCGAAGGTGACATGGCCGGTACTGTTCATGCGAGTCTTCTTGGTTTTTGGGCCACGTACTTCTAAAATCCATAACTTTCGCATATGAGCTCCGTTTTTGACGTTCTTTATATGCACACGTAGCTAAAATTACGCTCTACAACTTTTGTTTAGACTTCATCGGCTAATTTTGAGTTTAATTTTAATATTATTATTTTTAACAAACCGGGACAAAAAAAATCCGTTAAAAATTCATAACTTCTTCATCCGACATCCGTTTTCGTCAGACTTTTTACCGTTTTACTACATATGAAGAGACCTACGATTCTTGTTTAGGATGTATTGGTAAAATATCGCTCGATCTAAAATTCGAGTTTTTAGCTGTCTACTGCTAAGTTGAAACTTCGAAAATTCATAACTTCCTCATACGAAGTCAGATTTTGGCATTCTTTTTATCGAATTTATCGGTTTAACGAATACTACGACTTTCATTTAGGTTACTAAGGCTAAAAAGTAGTTTATCAAAAACTCACTTTTTACGTCATTCGGCACCGTGCCGATTTTGTCGCGGATCTTCGGTTGGTCATAACTTCTTCGTTATAACTCGGATTTTGACGAGGTTTTCTCCTACAATTTTCTAAAGAGATTCTATACCACATCAAATAATAAAATTTTACTTATTTAAAATTTCATATTTTCGTTAAATTTCACTATTTGGCTTTTAATTGGAATCTCATAAGACTTCCAATATTTTCTGAGTGATTCTAAATATAGTTTTACTTCATTTCTAGTAAAAAATCATCTGTTAGAACTCAACACTGAATTTTACATAATATTTCACAATTTTATTCATTACAAAACACGATTTTAAGACGTGTATGTTACAAATACCTCCTATTTTTTAGGATTTCGTCCCCGAAATTACATCGATTAAAATAAATGGGGATAGTTTGCTTTTATCTCATTCTTATTCTCCCAAGTATAGTTTGGGACACGATGGTGTTTCCACTTGACAAGCACCAATTCTACTTCTTTATTGCGTAGCTTAGTTGTTTTTTCGTTCACGATTTCATCAGGCTCTTCTACATATCTTAACTTATTATCCAATTTCACTTCGGATAATGGAACTGTCTCATCGTAGATGCTCAAGCATTTGCGCAGATAACTTACATGAAACACATCATGAATACCCGCCAAATCTTCATACAATTCTAAGCGGTAAGCTGCCTTTCCAATTCACTGGATGATTTTGAAAGGACCAACAAATCTAGGACTCAACTTTCCTTTCCACCCAAATCGCATAAGGCCTTTCCATGGGGATACCTTAAGCATCACGAAATCACCCACTTGAAATTCTATAGGTCGTCTTCTCTTTTCCGTATAGGACTTATGTCGATCCTGGGCCGCTTTCATTGTTTCTCGTACGATTTGAATCTTGTCGGTGGTGTCTTGAATCAATTCGGGGCCTCCAAGGATCTTCTGTCCTATATCACGCCAACATAATGGCGTATGGCATTTGCGACCATATAATGCTTCATATGGTGGCATTTTGACTGAAGTGTGGTAACTGTTATTATACGAAAATTCGACAAGCGGTAAGTATTTATCCCAGTTACCACCGAACTCCAAAACACATGCACGAAGCATATCTTCTACTATTTGGATTGTTCTCTCTGTCTGACCATCTGTCTGAGGATGATAGGCGGTACTGAGAGCAACTCGAGATCCTAATTCGCGTTGCATACTCGCCCAAAAGTGAGAAGTGAAGCGAGTATCGCGATCGGAAATGATCTTTAGTGGCACACCATGTCTTGCAATAATTTCATCCAAGTATACCTATGCGTATTTCTCCATTGGAGCCGTTTCACGCATAGCGAGAAAATGTGCACTCTTAGTCAGACGGTCGACGATTACCCAAATGCTATCATTCTGTCTAGCAGTCTTTGGCAATTTGGTAATAAAATCCATGGACAGCGATTCCCACTTCCATACAGGAACACTAAGGATTTCTGGAGTTCCATAAGGCTTTTGGTGTTTTGTTTTGACTTGTAAGCATACTAAGCATTCCTGTACATATTTTCCAATGTCTCTCTTTAATCCAGGCCACCAATAATCAGCTCTTACATCATAATACATTTTACTTGTGCCAGGATGTATTGATAGCTTAGATTTATGAGCTTCATCTAAAATCTTCTCTCTTAAACCACCAATCTTTGGAATCCATAGCTGATTCTTAAATACCTTTAATCCTCGTGGATCGTCAAGTAAAACATCGGCATAATGTACCATTCCTTCCTTCTTTACATTTTCTGGCTTTAAGGCTTCAACTTGCCACTTCTCTAGTTCATCAAGAATGGTGAACTTCACCGTAGTGTGAGTAATAGTATAACACATACTATTACAATAAACTTTCCTGCTAAGTGCATCTGCAACCACATTAGCCTTTCCAGGATGGTACAGGATTTCGCAATCATAGTCCTTGATTAGGAATGCGTACCATCTTTTCGTAACACAAGAGTTCTGCATATGTTACAGTCCAGGTCGGATCTCTTTTCGTAACACAAGAGTTCTGCATATGTTACAGTCCAGGTCGGATCTCTTCCAATCACGCAGATGAGGTAACATATGACTAGCAGACAGAAAGAAAGAAAATGATTTTCTACAGACCTAATTTATCGGAATTTACCAGTTGCCCCATCAATACCGGAATTAAGGACGGAATCCGCACATGGAGGAAAAGTTAAACCACGGTTCCAAGTACGGGTTCAATTAATGTGACGAGTAGATTCCCATATATATCTCCCTGCTCAACCTATCCGAGCGTCGTATTGTTAGGCTAAATGGATCTAACTAGGTCAAGATTTGTCAAGTCTATAAATTTCCTAAGTTCAACTTTGCCTAGTCATGTCCATTTTTAAAAAATTTCGTGCCTACCAACGCATCAAGTTAGAGCATAGACCCTTCAACTTTGGGTACGTTACGCAGACTCAGGTTGCCTGTTATCACTTGATAATATCACTTCCCAGAACGTTTCCTGTAAGCACATTCCATTACAAACCTATATGTATTTTTTTTTATTTTTTTGATTTTCTAATGTTTTTGGATTTTTCAAAATTTTCTAATTTTAGTTTTGTTTTTATTTCTCCCCCTAAATTTGTGCATATGCGAGAAACGAAAGTAAATGCGCAAATTTAAACTATCCTAAAAACAAAAATTAATCCTCAAAACGAATCATTTTTAAAAATCCCACAAGCACAGTGAATCGAGCTTTGTTAAACGGCTTAGTGAACAAATCCGTCACATTGCTAGCGGTGGGAACCTATTCTAGCCGGATGAGCGAGCGCTCATTACAATCTTTGATAAAATGAATTTTGATGTCAATGTGCTTGGTTTTGGAATGTTGGATAGGATTTTTAGTTATTTGTATAGCGGCCTCATTATCACAATGAATTGGGGTTTCTAGATAGTTCGGACCGTAATCCAACAGCTGATGTTGGATCCAGATAACTTGAGAACAGCACGCCGAGGCGGCAACATATTTCGCTTCTGCTATAGAAGTAGATATCGTATGTTGTTTCTTGCATTGCCACGATACCAGTCTATCACCAAGGAACTGACACCCTCCTGATGTTGATTTCCTGTCAAGCTCACAGCCTCCATAATTACTGTCAGCAAAAGCATATAAATTAAATTCAGAATTTTTCGGATACCAAAGACCCAGCTTTGGACTGCCTTTGATATATCGAAAGATTCTTTTGACAACAATAAGATGTGAAAGTTTAGGATTAGCCTGATAGCGAGCACATTGACACACTGCAAACATGATGTCGGGACGACTTGCAGTGAGATACATCAAGGAACCGATCATCGATCTGTAGTGAGTTTGATCTACGGATTCACCGTCAATATCTGGAGTCAGCAGGGGTCTTTCAGCCATGGGAGTTGAAGCAAGTTTCACGTCTGAAAATCCAAACTTCTCAAGAATATCTTCAACATACTTTGCTTGATTAACAGGATTCCGGTTGAATTTTGATTGACCAGAAGCCCCAAAAACATGGTCATTTCACCTAGAGAACTCATCTCAAATCTCTTCTTCATGACGCTTTCGAACTCTTTGCAAAGCTTTAGACATGTGGACCCGAAGATGATGTCGTCAACATAGATCCAAACCAGTATCTGATCATCACCCACATGCTTGATGAATAAAGTTTGATCAATAGTACCACGAGAATAGCCATGTTCGAGCAAGTGCTTTGTTAAGGTTGCATACCATGCTCTAGGAGCTTGATGTAACCCATACAATGCCTTGTCCAACTTGTATACATGATTATGGAACTTTGAGTCAACAAACCTACGGGGTTGATCAACATAAATTTCTTCCTTCAACTTTCCGTACAGGAAGGAAGTCTTGATATCCATTTGGTAGACCGTGAAATTCTTATAGGAAGCATACGCGAGGAAGATTCGAATAGCCTCTAGACGAGTCACAGGAGCATACACCTCAGTATAATCAAGACCCTCGATCTGTCGAAACCCTCGGACCACCAATCGCACTTTATTTCGAACGATTACACCAGAATCATCTTGCTTATTACGATAGACCCAACGCGTGTCAAGAGACCGTTTGCCTTTTGGTAACTCAACCAGTTTCCAGACCCCCAGTTTTTCAAATTGATTTAGCTCTTCATGCATCGCGTTTACCCAGCTGGGATCATTTAGAGCCATTTCAATATTTTTGGGCTCAACTTGAGATATAAAGCAAGAGTAAAGACATTCATTAACGTCTCCACTCTGAATTCCGGTTTTAACTCCATCACCCAGCCGGCCAATGACATTTTCGATCGGATGATCGCGCTGAATTCGGGAAGGTATGTCTTGGCTGATCTCATTGATAGAAACATGAAGAGTGTGAATATTGAAACCTCCATCATCTGCTGGTTGAGTCCAATTAAAAGACTCTGCTACAAATTCATTTGCAATTTCTTCAGGAAAGAGAAGTTCCATAAATGTTGTATTGACAGCGGAAGCATCTCTAGACATGAACTCTCTTTCGATGGGTGTTAAAGGTGTAGCATCAACGTTAAGAGTTTCAGTTGGAATCTCAGAAACTGGACTAGTCGGTTGTACAGATGACTCCCCCTCAGATTGAGCAGAGAACTCCCCCTTGAGTGGAGCAGATGATTCCCTTTCAACCGTTGGGGGTCTGTAAACAACCTCTTCATCTTCGTCTTCAATCACAGGAACATTCTTCAAAGCGGAGGAAGCTCCACTTGAATTATTCGAAGACACGTTTAGAGATCTGAATAGGGATGTGTAATCAAATAACCAGTCAGGACCCACTCTAGCCTCAATTTCATTCTCCTCCATCCAGCGCACGTCATAAGATTCAGTGATCTGCTTAGTCCTTTTGTTGTAGACCCTATATGCAGTGCGCACAACATACCCCACAAAGTAACAGTCATCAGCTTTGGCATTAGATTTAGGGTTGGAATCTAAGTGAAGAAGGGTGCAAGGACAACCAAATACACGGAAATGGCTTACGGAAGGCTTGTGTCTATAAAGAATCTCGCATGGTATCTTCATCTGTGCTTTGTTGATTAGAACACGATTCTGCACGTAGCAAGCAGTGTTAATCGCCTTGGCCCAAAAGAAGACAGGTAGCTTGGAGTCACAAAGCATTGTCCTTGCAGCGTCTTTCAACGTTCTGTTCCTTCGCTCAGCAACACCGTTTTGTTGAGGCGTGTGAGCAGAACTATATTGATGCACTATCCCCTTTTCTGCACAAAAATGATCAAGAATCGAATTCTTGAATTCAGTTCCATTATCAGTGCGAAGCGCCTTCACTTGATTGTTAGTCTACTTTTCAATCATCACCACGAACTTCTTTATCAGATCAGCAACCCCCGTTTTGTTGGATAAGAAGAAGACCCACGTAAATCTAGAGAAATCATCAATCACAACAAGACAGTACGAGCTTCTGTTGATGCTCAGGACGTTGACCGCACCAAATAAGTCCATATGCAATAGTTGAAGTACTTGATTGATTGAGCTGATTTGCTTGGGCAAGTGTGGTTTTCGATGATGTTTGCCTTGAGCATAGGAAACACACTTTTCAAAAGTGATAAAGTCTCTGACAGGAAGGCCTCGGACCATCTCATTTTTCGCAAGACGATTCAGGTTTTTCGCATTTGCATGACCAAGTCTTCGATGCCATAACATTGCATTGTGTTCGGAAACCTTTGAGAATAAACAAGTGGCTTGTTCAGGTAGGTTACTGTTCATATCAATGATGTAGGTGTTCCCATCCCGTTTCGATTTGACTAGAATCCATTCTTCTGGGATGATGATGCCAGGCTTGAGAATCATACACTCTTTATCAGTAAAATGAGTTGAGTAGCCTTTGTCACATATCTGAGAAACGCTCAACAAACTATGCTTTACTTCGGGTGCAAAGTTGACATTTTCAAAGCTCAACACTCCATTTGTAACAGTTCCGCGCTGTGTGATCTTTCCACCGTCTCCACCCGCAAAGGAAACATAACCCCCATTAAAAGATTGAATTTCGCTCAGCTGGGAGATGTCTCCAGTCATATGCCGGGAACAACCGCTATCGACGTACCAAGGACGGACGATATTCCTCCGCAACTGCACCTGCAAAATGAGCAGAATCATTTAGACTTAGGAACCCAGGTCATCACTGTCCTGGGTTTCCTTTTCAAATTTTCTGATTTAGATTTTAAAATTTTCAAATTAGGATTTTCATTTCTAGTCACTTCAGAGGGAGGTAACGATGAATTTGAACGAGATTTGGGCTTCCATTAAAGTTTAGGTTTTACAACATTCTCTGATGATTTTGATACATACTTCACAGGAGTTTGCATAGACCTTCTGGATTTTTTACCAAAATTTGTAGAAGATCTAGAATTGCTTTTTGACGAAACCGATCTTGGCTGCGCCTTGTTCGATTTTGACAAATTGTTTTGAGTTTTGTTAGTAAAAACCTTTTTATTTGTTTGAAAAATAGCCCCCTTTCTGTTCTTACTATCTTTCTAATCCTTACTTCGAGACCGAGTTCTTGAGGATTTTCTAGTTAAAGACCTTCCTCGAGACTCATTCTCCCCTCTTGGTGACAGATAGTTTACAAAGATCCTATTTTGACAATTCCTAGCTATGTGACCACCAACACCACAATTAAAACAAATCTGTTTTGAATTAGTATTGCATTTTTCAGATTTATTTTCTTTACAAACACTCTTACTCTTCTTAGAAGAACATGCATGAGAATTAGATTGAGAAATAAGTGAGGGTGCCTCATTTGATTTGACTTGTGGAGTTGATGATTCCTCATGAGAATCACAAGCATTAGAATTACCAAAAAATTCATCAAACATATCGAAAAAATTAAATTCAACAGTATCAGATGATGAGCTAACACAAGAAGCTTTTTCAGTCTTAACATCAGAAACACACTCAAATTTGATCACAATAGAAAAATCAGAATTAAGAACAGAAACAGATTCTCCAGCTTCACACTTGGCCTGATCTAAGGGTGTATCTGTAGAGGAAGTAGAAACATTAGTACTTTCAATGTTAATAAAACCTCTTGAAACAAAACCAACAGGTTTGCCATATCGAAGATGTGGCTCCCTGTCAGTTTCGTCCTGTGTCAAAGGGATTGATGTGTAGTCATGATTAAAAGGAGGAGGAACACAATCATATCCTAAACCCTTGTTTTGATTTTCTTTAAATTTCAATTGGGTTTCATACAAAGACTCAACTGTTTTACTAGAAGCAGAATAATTTTTGAAACTCACATCTGTTTTTCCACTTTTAATTTTTAACTCATCAGGTTCTTTGGTCACAGCATCAAGTTATCTCTTAGTATAATCATAGATTTCACACTTTTCACTGAATTCTGATTGAATTTTTCTAAAATCTTTTGTTTTGGCTTCTAGTTGGGCCTTAAGTGGTTTCTGTCCCTTCCTAAGTTGATAACCCTCATATTTAAGGTCCTCTACTTGTCTACGTAAGGTTTGAATTTCGTTGCGAAGAAGTGTAACATATTCTTTGCAAGCAAAAGAACAAGACAGTAGATTTACCTTGTGCTTCTTGGGCTCGGAAGAGGTGGAAACCATTAGGGAAAATTGCAGTTCCATCATTTCTGCCTCGGGATCAGTATCATTGTTCTTTGAAGCAGCATCATCAATTTGAGCTAGATGAGCATTTTCTAACCCTGTGATGTTTAAAGCTTGAATTTGATCCTCCCAATCAAATGATTGAACAACCATAGCTTTTTCTCCATTGGTTGTAGCTCCTGCACGATTGTTTCCCACTGCAACCATCTGTCGGTTGTTGACTCTGCGATCTAGCTTCGGGCAGTCACGAGCAAAGTGACCCGGCTCGTGGCAGTTAAAACATCTCAGCATACTTTTGTTGAATCCCACCTTTTTGTCAACATTCATAGCCCAATTGTTTTTCCCTGTTTTCTTGGCAAATTGTTTGGCTCTGAAGACAGCCATGGCAATCTGCCAAGTAATGTCCATTTCCTGCACATCTTCGGGATGTATCTGGTCCAAATCAGCAAAGGATAGCTGAGGTGGAAGATCTCCGGCTACAAAGGCATTGTAGCAATTAACTAGCCCAGTGGCTAGAGCAAGATTTTCATCAGATTCTTTGGTGTTTGAAGAGGAGACTTTGGCTAACATATTGGGAGCAGGAACAGTTTGTGGAAATAGTACACTTGAAGTTTGATGTTGAGGGATGGATGTTGAAGCATTGAGGGTTTGAATCTGAGGTTGTTGAAATGTGAAAGCTTGACCTAAGGAAGTCATGAAGGATGATAGTGCTGCATTGTTGGATGAAACACCATGGTTTGCAGTAGAATATGAATTCATGTGGTTGATTTCTCTCTGTTTGTCATCAATGTCACAGGCTTTGATGACTGCCATGATTTCTGCAAGAGTGAGACGGTTTAAGTCCTTGGTTTTCTTAATTACAACAACATTCATATCCCATGATCGAGGAAGTGCATTCAGAATTTTCTTGTTGATTTCTGACTTGGACAAATAAATTCCTGAAATGTTCATGTCAGTTGTGAGAGCGGTGAACCTTTGCAATTGAGCCTCAAGGGTTTCTCCTGGAATGTAGTTAAACATGTTAAATTTTTCTCTTAACATGTCCTGCCGACTTTCTTTCATATCTTCATTTCCCTCGTAGACCTCAATAAGAACTTCCCATAGAGCTTTTGCAGAAGTGTACTCACAAAAACCTTGAGCAATATCAGGAGATAATGCCATGGTTAGAGTAGCCAATGGTCTTTTCTATTCTTCAACCAATTCAAACTCTTCATCAGTGTAGTTTTCAATGGCTTTGTCAATCAACTGACCTCCAACTGTCATCGTCACTCTGACAGGACCTCTAAGAATACTTCTCCAGATCTTGAAATCTTTCATTTTGATGTATTTCTCGATTCTGTATTTCCACTCGGGAAAACCTTCAGCAGACATCAATCTCGGAATGCGTGTAGTAGTGCCCATAACAGCATCAAGTTCCTGAAAATGAGTTTGAGAATCCATTTGAAATTTAAAGTGATTTAACGGTTCCAAAAGAGTTTACGGTTGAGGTTAGTTGAAATGATTGCGACCGTAAACAAAGTTTACGGTATGGGATTTATGGTTTAGATGTTTACGGTTTTGGGTTTACTGTTTTATGGGTTTACGGTTTTTGGGTTTACTGTTTTATAGGTTTACGGTTTTTGGGTTTAGTGTTTTATAGGTTTACGGTTTTTGGGTTTACTGTTCTTCAAACTTGTTTACGGTGTATGAATTTTTAGAGATTACGGTTCTTAAATGGACAGTAAACAATGTTTACGGTTGACAGTAAACTCTTAATTATCCTTTAAAATTCGTATTTTCCAGACGAAAACAGTTCCTCCAATGCCTAGAACGCAGAATCTAATGATCAAACGATGAGAATAACGGCTTGAACACAAAATCTCGATTGGATGAGTTTGATATCAGTTTACTGCTCTGATACCAATTGTTAGGTCCGATTCCGGATCTAAAACTGATAATCAAACAAACATGAATCAAGAATAACACGGTTTGATGAATGAATTGAGCTTGCACACGATTAAACACTAGAAATCGTCAGGTACAACTCAATAATGGCAGTAAACTTCTAGAGCATCCAACCCCCAAAATGACCAGCTACTACGCTATTTATACTCAACTGGATCGCAAACGGAGTTTGCGGCCGTAAACACGGTAGTAAACACAACAAAGTTCAAACTAACACAAAACAAAATTACAGACACAAAATCAACAACAATCACATGCTAAGCCTAGCCCAAACCATTTTCATGGCCCTTCAGACTACATCATTTTTAGCATTTTTTTTACAATGCATTAGTGTAGTAGGTAGTGACAGTATGCCATAACATCCAACGGAATCTGGTTTAATCTGTCTCCGAAGAAATAATAACAACATCCTTAACAACCCATTTTGTTATTAAAGAACTTCACTGCTTTGGATACAAATAAAGCTCGGAACCACTCCCGAAAACTCCCTCCCGAGAGGGGAAAATGGAAATGTATTGCCGTCCAATTGTACTGGACTTCATGGACAACATTTCACTATTTAATCATTTTACATAAAGTTACAAATAGATAATTTTATCATATACTTCTTAGCTTTACATACCCTCTTTTATTATGTTTTAAGAAAACGATCCTTCACATGTAAGTTTGTAACTAATATGCCCAAGAGTATAACTTAATGCTCAATATAAAAGTTCGTTATATATATATATATATATATATATATATATATATATATATATATATATATATATATATATATATATATATATATATATATATATATATATATATATATATAGGGGAGAGTTCATGCGAAAATGCAAATAATTTGCGAAAACGCGAAAACAAGAAAAACCAATGATATTGTGTCACCTCAACATTATATTTTGGAAAATAATTCATCCAAACTTTGAAATATATGATGATAATCGATGATAGATGATAAATTGTTTCATATTAGCAAAGTATGATTTTTAACATTTTTATTAAGAAAACATGAATTTAAAAATGATTAAGGACGTAAAAAAATATAATTATCAAAACCGTTTTTAAATCTATATTACCATAACACCGTCCAATGTAAACTTACTATATTTAATTTATTGCTAATAAATTTATTTTTTTATAATACATGTGCTTGATTTTCACAAGATAAAATCTGTTTTCGCGTTTTCGCAAGATATATATATATATATATATATATATATATATATATATATATATATATATATATATATATATATATATATATAGGTTCAGGTTTATTTGAGATCATGCTAGTTTTGTGAGACCGTGTGACCAAATTTAAAAATAATTTTAAAAATACAAAATAAAAGAAAAAATCAAGTTTTAATTTCAGCTTTAATTACCTAAAAAAATAAATAAAAAAAAATAATAAATAAATTACAGTTTTTTTTTTTTGGAAAATACGTAAAATTTTCTAATAGAATATTACACTGTAAATGTTCAAATGTGATTTTTTAGAATATTAGAATATTCTACTAGATTTGTCAGATATGTAGAATATTCTAATATTCTATTATTATATGTAAAAAAATGTGTTTATTTTTTATTATTTATTATTTTTTTATTTTTTTGGTATTATTGTTTTTTTACAAATTTTTCAATTATTTTGAATTTTAAAAATGTTTTTTTTATCTACTAAATAAATAGCTAGGATTGCGTCTAACAGTCTCACAAAATTATGTCGTCTCAGATAAACCTAACCCTATATATATAAGATACTAAATTGTAGATATAATAAAGTATAACGATTCGTAGGCCAATCCTAATCCCCGATATGAATTCTCTATTGAGATATTGAAGGTGGAAGGATGAGTCCAATCCTAATGTCCACTAAAATCCTACTTTTGGTACTAGGCTAATCCTAATCATGTTTAATATCTATTTTAAACACATTCAATATATATATATATATATATATATATATATATATATATATATATATATATATATATATATATATATATATATATATATATATATATATATATATAACCTTTGTCCCAAATTAATAGTTTATTTTTGATTTTTGAAGTTTTTTTTTCTTAAACTTTGACCTTAAATATTTTTGTGTTTGATAGATAATACTTGATGTAAAATATATGAATGGATTTTATTTTAAATCTTTTTTCGTTGTTATAAATTTTATCAAGTAATATACAACAAAAATAAAAATATTTAAGGTCAAAGTTGAAGAAAAAAAACTTCAAAAGTCAAAAGTGGACTATCAATTTGGGACGGAGGGAGTATATATATATATATATATATATATATATATATATATATATATATATATATATATATATATATATATATATATATATATATATGAAGATTCTAAATAACGTAAGTCGTGACTTGACGACAATGTTGATTCAAGTTTTTCCGAGCCTTGGGAAGCTACGTTGTTTGTAAGGTGTGACTTAAGGCGACAATTGTGTTTATAATTAATATTTTTATATGTATTTTCAACTATTATTCTATTTTATACATATATATATATATATATATATATATATATATATATATATATATATATATATATATATATATATATATATATATATATATGAATTAAGACGATGTTTTGGTAACTCTTGGCGGCAGACACAAGCCTTGGAGCCATGACTAGCTTTTTAGAACCTTATATATATATATATATATATATATATATATATATATATATATATATATATATATATATATATATATATATATAAGTTCAAATGAGAACCTCTAAAAGTTAAGAACCCTTAGAACCTCATAATAAAAACATAAAATATAAAAACATTCATCAAATAATCCATCATTATAAAAACATAAATTATATCATATTTAGGCATTGGAAGTGTAAATACAAAAATCTGAATAATTAATTCAACTTTATGTTTTATTGTGTTACAAAAAGGTTAATGACCCATACTTGTTTATTTACAGTAAGAAAATGTTATTCCACTAGATTCTAAGAATCGTTCCACTCTTCCACCCTCAAGAACATGTAAACCCTAACTTATCTACCACTTCCTTCCGTCGCCATCACTTCCGTCGCAAACGATGATCTATGGCAACCGTCACTTCCTCACCTCTATTGATGCACCAGTTAAGTTAACTGATGTCGTCGACGGCTTCAAATCAGCACCAGATTTGTAACCATCGTTGCTAGCTACTGCCATTATCTTCGGCATTGACTTGATACGTCTTCAGATCTATTCTTCGTACTTCGTCTCCAACCAGATTCCGACCGGCGACCTTGCCAAAACTCCAAAAATTTCGCATGCCACATTTCTCTCTGATTTGTGGTTCTTAACACAAATGACCTCCTTTCTCCATATCAACAACTTCGACAAGAGGAGAAGATCCACCACAGTTCCACAACCTCCTCCTCCAGATCTACTTCGTTTGCAACTACCTCAAGCTACCTTTTTCATCTCCGACCACCGAGGACCTTCAGTTATCGCAACCTATGCTCAGATCGATGAATTCCTTGTCATCTCCACCGTTCACTGTGTTCAGATCAACTCCTTCTTCACTATCTTCATCGACGTATGTTCTCTAAGCCTCTAACTCTTTCTTGATATGAAGCTTCATCCTTTTTGTTGAGCATTTTGTAAAAATCAAGTGGATATTCACTCAAATCGAGGTAGTATAACTTCAGATTTGATTTTATAACTTCAGATTTGATTTTATGCTTGAAGTTTTTATGTTCTTATACATTTTTATTACATCACATTTAGATTAGTTATCATATTTTATTATTTTTTATATGTTTTTTGTGTCAGCTTCTTAAATATGAGATTTAAAAAAAGATTATGCAAAGATCTGATTTTCACTAGTTTTAAATGTAGTTGTAAAATTTAAAATGAATTGAATTTAGAATGTATGTTATTATGCGAATGTTTCCTCAAATAATATGAATTTAAATCTTTCTAAACTGTGAATTGTGATATGTAATGTTTAAGTTATTGTTTAGTTATGTTAATGTTATTTTAACTGTTATTAATAAGAAAATATAAGCTTTAAGCCGTGAATACATGAGTTTTATAATTTTTAAGTGTGAATTAATATTTGAACAAGTCCATTAAGTTGAGAATATGGGTGTGAATGTATAATTTTTATATATTAAATTGTAAATTTATTATATTAAGATATGAATATTTGCGTATTAAACAGTGAATTCATTATATTAAAGTGTGAATTCATTATTTTTATATTAAATTGTAAATTTATAATATTAAGATGTGAATATTGCGTACACACTGTGAATTAATTGTAATCAGTTGCGTATTGACTATATTAAGCTGTGAAATTTTTTATGAATTTTGGTTTATGTTTTCTAGTTATTATGTTATGAATTGAATTTAGAATATATGTTATTATGTGAATGTTTTCTCAAATAATATGAATTTAAGTATTTTTAAACTGTGAATTGTGATGTGTAATGTTTTAGTTATTGTTTAGTTATGTTAATGTTAGTTTTAAATGTTATTAATAAGAAAGTATAAGTTTTAAGCCGTGAATTCATGAGTATAAGTTTTAAGTGTGAATTAATGTTTGAAAAAGTCTATTAAGGCTGTGTTTGGCGCGCTACAGCTAGATGATAAGCTAGCTTATTTTTCGAGCTTTTTTATGTTGTCGTGTTTGGTAAGCCAAAAAGTAGCTGATAAGCTAGCTTTTTGAAAGGCTACTTAGACTATCTTTATAAGAGCTTTTTTAAAATTTTCCAAATACACCCCTTAATTAATTATAGAAACACATATTCTTACAAGTACTTTTATGTAATTTTATATATTTCAGCTAGCTTTTTAGCTACTTTTACCAAATGTTATTTTTTATCAGCTAGCTTTTCAGCTATCAGCTAACTTTTATTTAACAGCTAGCTTTTCAGCCATTAGCTAGCTTTTCAGCTAACAGCTAGCTTTTCAGCTAATCCGCCAAACATAGCCTAAGTTGAGAATATGGGTGTGAATGTATAATTTTTATATATGAATTTGTAAATTTATTATATTAAGATGTGAATATTGCGTATTAAACCGTGAATTCATTATATTATACTATAAATTGACTATATTAAGTTATTAATTAATTGTATTAAGTTGTAAATTTTTTGTATTAAACTGTGAATCTATTATATTAAATGGTTAATTTTGTATATTAAATTATGGATTCGCTATATTAAGTTGTGAATTGTCTGGCTATATATAAATGTATAAATATAAGTTTTAAGTTAAGCATGTGGAATTTTTGTGCATTAAACTTTAAATTTATTTTATTAAGCTATAAATTTTCTATATTAAACTGTGAACTGACTGTATTAAACTATGAATTGTATTTAGCTGTGTGTATTTTATAAATTTTGTGTTAAAATATGAATTATTTATGTATGAATTTTGTATTAACTTTTTTTTATCAAATTATTTATTTTTTGTATTGTATAAATATGTAACGTAGTTTTATAATTGTTTTGCATTAAACTGTAAATAAATAAATTAATATGTATATATACATACAAATCTTATTTGGAAGTAAGAATGGTTGCAACGGTGACACAGATGATTGGTGGTCGTGTATTAGATGATTGGTGGCCGTGTATTTATTCGATGGTGATGATAGAGTTCGTGTTTGAATTCTTTTAATTTTTTGAATTATTGTAAATTGAATGTATTAAATTGTGAATTTTTTGTATTAAACCGTAAATTGACTATATTAAATTATATAATATATATGATATATGTATATATTTTGTAAAAATTTAAATGAAAATATTAAACTGTAAAAGTTACGAATGTTCCATTTTTTTTTTACCAAAAAAGACAAGAATATTAAGATTTTTATATGTTTAATAAGCATTCATATATTTAATAACTATGAAATCAAGGTTTTTAGAATTCTTAATCTTTTTGGGTTCTCATTTTAACCACTCCTTATATATATATATATATATATATATACTAGCCGTTTACCCGTGCAAAGCGGTGGACGACAAATAGTTTGTTTCGACAATTAATTTCTTTTCGATGGAGAATGATTATTTTCAATTCTATCATTAGTTTGTTTTAGGAAACACGTCATATTAAAAATAAAGAAAATTCATGAAATGACCAAATTATTGGGTGTTGAGTATTTATTTGGATGGAAAACGATCTGGTCAAAACCTTGGAAGAGAAGATTTATAAGAGTTTGTTTAAATTTTAATATTATTTTATTAGTGATTAATTGTACAATTAGCTTAATGATTTGGACGTCTTAAAAAAAATATTATTATTTTATTCAATCTATTAGTGATTAGTTGTACAATTAGCTTAATGAAATGACCAAATTATTTGCGGTTTTAGCGAGACCAGAAACCGCACCACACCGAGTATTTTCGGTTTTTACAAAACTAAAAACCGTACCATCGGTTTTTGACAAACTAAAAAAATGTTATATGGTCAAAATATAATTATTTTTTATAGTTTGTTTTATTAGTATAAACTGAATTATTTATTTATTCATCATATTTTTTGTATATATTTTGAAAATATATATTAAAAAAGTACTTAATGTTAATTAATATTTAATGTTTTCTTTAAAAAAAATACTTAATGTTTATATCTTCACATATAACTTTTTTAATGAACCCGTATAGTACATGAGTTCACACGTAGTTTTATATAAAGATAAATTAAATTTCCTAATTACTCTCCTATAATTATGTAATTACATTCACTTAATCTAACTTTTTTTTTTCTTTTTTTTTTCCTTTTAAAATAGTCAGCAACTCACCTTATTGTATCGTTCCAAATCTTTTCGGCTTCCATTCCTAACCTTTCTACGATCGAAAAAGAGAGAATGTCGTAGCTAGCCCCCTTTTCCTTTGATGATGGCATTGCAACCTAGAAGGAAACCCCTACCCCATTTCTTATGTGTATAGTTCAAAAAGAGAAAAAGGTAAGCGGATGAAGAGGCTAGAGAAACAACAACCTCAACTGTTGTCGGCGGCGGTTTTGCTGTCCACGACGTCGAGTCACCACCGGTAGACGGTAGAGGTGATTTCAATAAATGTTTGGGTTTTAGTCTCGTAACCATGGATTCCGACCTAAGAATGGAGGTGTGGTGGGAAGGGGTGCGATCCAGTGGTGTTGTAGTGCTTCCGTTGGCCGGAGTTAGTATTATGTTTGACAAGAATCAAACGATTCTAGGAGGGAAAAAAGCATCGTTGCTTTCAAACCCCTTTCCCCCTACATTTTCCATTTGACCACATCTGTGTCCTAATTCAAGGACAATTGTTTAATCTCGATAAGCAGTTGAACGTACAATTCAAATATGTACAATGTTAGTATAAGGTCTTCGATTTTCGTCCTTGAGAGGTTCTTGTAAAGTAAGATTAGATGCAAACGATGTAGCTGAGGCTCGAGTTGGACTCGATTCCCTTAAACAGATTCGCTGTCTGTTCCCGTGTATCTGAATTAGGTGATTTCAATAAATGTTTGGGTTTTAGTCTCGTAACCATGGATTCTGACCTAAGAATGGAGGTGTGGTGGGAAGGGGTGCGATCCAGTGGTGTTGTAGTGCTTCCATTGGCCGGAGTTAGTATTATGTTTGACAAGAATCAAACGATTCTAGGAGGGAAAAAAGCATCGTTGCTTTCAAACCCCCTTCCCCCTACATTTTCCATTTGACCATATCTGTGTCCTAATTCAAGGACAATTGTTTAATCTCGATAAGCAGTTGAACGTACAATTCAAATATGTACAAATCATGGCCAGAAAAGACCGATTTCATTTATGCTTTTTAAGATAATCTCAGAGTAACTCCTTTTGATTTAAAAGTGTTGCGGAATTTGTTCCCAAAACAAAACATGATAAAATAATATTTATCAAAGCATTTCATTAAGAGATGCATTTTCCTTATATAATTAAAACTCGGGGTGTCATGTTCCGATACAGACCATTAAGCATAAACAACAACATTACAAGTCATTCAACTAATATATACATATACAGACTTGTAAACAAAACAACTTGATGGTTCGTCCATCTTACGCCCTTGCGCCACTTCCTGTAATACAAATAAAACTGAGTGGGTCAGGCTTGGGAGCCTGGTGAGCATATAGGGTTTTCAACCCACAATAAATAAATTATATTTAATTTCACCAACCAATCACTATCCCGATTACCCATTCCCGTTATCCTCACTTTACGTCCCTAAAACAACATCTATCTCAAGGGACCTAATCTAGGATTTTCATCGGGACGGACATTACTGCTAAGGGGTTTCCTCAACAATAGATATCCTAAGGCAACCATGAGGGGGATAGAGTACACCGGTGAACACATCGTTTACAACACCTACAGGTTATGAACTTGCTAGCGTTCCACGAGACTGTCTAGAAGGAGTCTGTGGTCGTTATCCATACTCCGCTGAATAACTAGGTCAATAACAACAACATCGAGGCCTCTCATCTGTTTATTACACACCAACTATCTACCCATGTTCTACCCAACATATTAGTAGATAAAAATATATTTTTATACATAGTTTAAAACCTGTATAACATTTTCATCTAATACATATTTCAGATAACAGATGAGGCATACCCACATAACACGTATTTCATAGAAAACAAATCAGATCTATGAGATTGAAGAGAGTGAATATACATTCACGTACATAAAAACAAAACTATACACATAACACGTATTTCGTATAAAATACTTCATAATTATGCGTTAGAATAAAGTAACTACACACTCACACATATAAACAACAATATACTTAATACACTCAAACCATACTTGTATTATTATTGCGTTTATGTAACGCCCGTAGATTAGGGCTAGTCAATTTAGAGACGATAGGCATCAAAAAAATGAATTTTTGATGAAAGATTATTTAGAATGATTAATCCTAACTAAGTTATTATATATGTTACAAGGTTTCCGTACATATAAAGAACGCCGAAATCCGAGTTATAACGAAGAAGTTATGACTTGTCGAAGTTTCGCGATAGAACCGGCATGACGCTGAATGACGTAAAAAGTGAATTTATGTTAGAGCGATATTTAGCCTTAGTAATCCAAATGAAAGTTGTAGAGTTCTTTAAACTGTGAGTGTGCATAAAAAGAACGTCCAAATCTGACTTCGTATGAGGAAGTTATGATTTTTCGAAGTTTTGACTTAGCGGTATGCAGCCCGAATACTCGATTTGAGATCGAGCGGTTTTTAGCCGAAACAATCTAAATGAGAATCGAAGATCTCGTTGTTAGTAGCGAAACGATGAAAAGTTAGGCGAGAACGGACGTCAGACGAAGAAGTTATGAATTTATAACGAAGTTTTTCTGTCCCGGTCTTCTAAAAATAAATAATAAAAATAAAAGTCAAAATTAGCCGACGGAGTCTAAATGAAAGTTATAGAGTATGGTCTGAACTTCGCGTGGATATAAAGAACGTCAAAAACGGAGCTCGTATGCGAAAGTTACGCAATTAAGAAGTTCGACGAGTCAATTACGCCCAGCGTACTCAATCGGATGCAACTTGTCTGACCGATACTCGAGTGCCACCAGTCGACGCATGCAGTGACGTCAAAGTACGCCCCGCGTAACCCGAGTACGCCCCGCGTACTGAGTACGCCCTGCGTAATTTGAGATTACGCCCCGCGTAATCCCAGACCTAGCAGCCTATAAATAGAACTCGAATTCAACCATTTTTTTCTTGTTCAAACTCTTCCCTCTCTCTAAGTTTTGCCTCGATTTGCATGCCAATCATACCCCGAAGCCCCGGTAATATTCCCGAGCCCTGAAGCAAGATCCGAAGCCCCGAGGATCCCGAAGAGCGTTATTCCCGAGCCGAAGCGCTGCCCGCGAGGAGCCCGGTTTTTTGTGAAGATCTTCCAGATCTACGGAGAAACACTACTTCTGCAAGCCGTAGTGTTGCCCGATCATCTTCTGATCAAGTGAGTGTATAGTCACTTTCATCTTACACATAAATATGAATTATTTTATAAAATACGTGTTATGTGTATAAATATATATATATTGTTGTTTATATGCGTGAGTGCATAGTACTTTCTTCTAATACATAAATATAAAGTATTAGCTATGAAATATGTGCTATGTGTTATATATTAATTATCTATTTGAGATGGATTTGGAATTGATGTTTTTATACGGGTGTTAAATGATTTAAATTGTGTTTGTATTTATATCTACAAAAATGTTGGGTAGAACATGGGTAGATGGAATAGTTGGTGACGATGCGACTTCGTGCCTATTGAGTAAGCCTTGGTAACGATGCGACTCCGTGCCTATTGAGTAAGCCTTGGTGACGATGCGACTCCGTGTCTATTTGATAAACCTTGGTGACGATGTGACTTCGTGCCTTTTGTGTAAACCCAGGTGACTATGAGGCGTAGTGCCTATTGTGTAAACCGTGGTGACTATGAGACGTAGTGCCAATTGTATGAACCCTGGTGACTATGCGACGTAGTGCTTGTTGTATAAACCGTGGTAGCAAATGGACTGTGTGCCAGTTCCTTAGGTGAATCCTTAGGAATGAATGAAGAAAGTATAATCGATTCTTAGGATAAAACCTTAATAAATAAAGAAGATAATGGGAATGGGTATTTGGGTTGATTGTTGATAATTGAATATAACAAATGTATTATTGTGGGTTGAAAACCCTATATGCTCACCAGGCTCCCAAGCCTGACCCACTCAGTTTTCTTTGTATCACAGGTATCAATACAAAGACATATTTTACTGAGAGATTAAAGGAGACGTAAATCATTTAGTGTAAATAAATGTAAGTTCTGTTTATGCTTATGTGTCTGTATCGGAACATGACATCCCGAGATTTTGTTATATAATAAAAATACTCTTCTTTAAGAAATGCTTTGATAAATTCTTATCATATCTTGTTTTGGGGACAAATTCCGCAACAATTTTCTTTAAACGATTACTCTGATTTTAAAAACAAAGCATAAACAAATCGGTCTTTTTTGGCCGTGAAAATGGGGATGTCACAGTTTATGAAAGGTAGTATACACTCGCTTGATCAGAAGATGATCGGACAGCACTACGGTTTGCAGAAGTCGAAATCCTCAGCAGATCTGGAAGATCTCTACGAAAATCGAGCTTCTCGCGGGCAGAGCTTCGGCTCAGAAACCGCACTTCTCGGGATCTTCGGGACCTCGGGACTCGCTTCGGGACTCGGGAATGATACCGGGGCTTCGGGGGTAAAAACGCAGAGCTTCGGCACAAAAACGAGAGGAAATTAGCAAATAAACCCGGAACCCTCGCATCCTATTTATAGGAGGCTGGAGCCTCGGAGTACGCGGCGCGTACTGCTCCTAAATCGTAAGCGCATGCGTCATTCGAAGTCCTCGAGTGCGAATGTCGACATCTTCGCTGTACGCGGGGCGTACTCGAGTACGCTGGGCGTACTTCGGATCGGATTGCTGACTCCCCTTCGGATAATGCCGGATTTAAAGATTTAATTTAAATACAACATATTTACTAAACTTCGGAAATTCATATCTTCTTCATACGAACTCCATTTTCGACGTTCTTTATGTCCACGCGAAGGTGAGACTACGCTCTACAACTTTCGTTTAGACTCTGTCGGCTAATTTTGACTTTATTTTTATTATTTATTTTTAATTGGCCGGGACAGAAAATTTCGTTATAAATTCATAACTTCTTCGTTTGACGTCCGTTCTCGCCTAACTTTTTATCGCTTTGATACTAACAACGAGATCTTAGATTCTCGTTTAGATCACTAAGGCTAAATATCGCTCTAACGTAAATTTCACTTTTTACGTCATTCAGCGTTGCCGGTTTTGTCGCGAAACTTCGACAGGTCATAACTTCTTCGTTATAACTCGGATTTCGGCATTCTTTATATCTTCGGAAACCTTATTTCAACTACTACAACATTATCTAAAGATATCAAGTTTATTTTACACTTAAATTTTGACGCTTATTTTTATTCTTAATTAATCAAACCACATAATTAAGCAATTAAGCACAAAACACATAATACTCAAATAATACACTTCTATTATTTCAAAACGGGTTACAAAGGTTAACCTAGACTATTACATTGCTAAAAATGGCAAGCCCAGAAACACAGGCGTTACAGAAGACTTACCTTTCGAATACTGAACGGATAAGTTGAAGTCAAATATGTCCCACACGCCGCTCCTTATTAACTGCCTAAAATCATCCAGTAATTAACTTAACACCATCCCATAAATACTCTCTGGTCAATCCTGGTCAAAGTAAAGGTTCGTAGTCAAGGTCAACAGTCCATGTTGACTTCGACTCGTCGAGTATAGCCAACCACTCGTTGAGTCCTAGCATAACTCTTTAACTCGCTGAGTCACTAGAGTGACTCGTCGAGTTCCCTAATGTTTGCGGCCGCAAACTCTCAACCGTAAACTCCTGACCGAAAACTCATGCCACCTACAAACCTTGAACCGAAAACGAGTAAACCCTATTTGAATCATCGAGTCAGCTAAGGGACTCAACGAGTTCCTTCAGTCATCCCAAAGTTCGGCCTTTCTAGAGGGATCTAAGGCCCCAAAATTAAGATCCAACTTCTCCTGGTGAAGATACCACATCAAGTTGCAAACTTTATGTGCATGCATGGTCCTCCAAAGCTAAAACTCCAAAACAAGACTTCAAACGAGGTTCTTGTGCATCGGAAGGGTTGGACTACATAAAGGGGGCAACTTTATGTCATTGAGGACCTAAAGGGGTGTAGATCCGGGACCATAAGTCCAGATCCAAGATTGACTCCATTTATTTCCAACAATGGTCATTTACTTCCAAGAAGGAGATCTAGACATCTAGAGGTCAAGGTCACGACTTTTTACCTTGGAATGATGGCCAATATGATGTAGATGTTGGATCTAATACCCCTCTCCTATTTCCTTATCCTTCAACCTCTACAAATCATCAAAAAATGCTCATAAAGGCTCTTTCTTTCACTCAAGGGTGTTTACAGTTGCAAACCAATTTATGTAGGGAGCTAAGGTGCTAGGGGAGGGAACAAGAGCAGTTAATGATCTTTATATAGGGGGTAAACCCCAAAATTAGGGTTTTCTCTTTACAGTTCCAACTCGTCGAGCCGGGCCTTTTGACCCGCCAAGTTTGTCCCGAACCGCACCCTTAATTAATGCCCTTACTCGACGAGTTGGACTCCCAGCTTGCCGAGTCCATACACTAAAAACCCTGAAATTAACTAAATCAAATAATACCTGGAACAGGTGTTACACCATATACTAGTCTTAAAAGGTTAATTATCACTTGTAATTTGTGTTAGTTTGGCATTATTTTTGGGTTGACAAGTTAATACATCTTTTACAAATAAAGTAACAGTATATTTTGAAGAAAAAAGATGAACTTTAATTGGTTAATACTTATTTACATTTGATATATAATAAATAAAAAATAAAATTGTTTTTTTATTTATATAATTGATTGTTTGTTTAATGATCATATTGTTGGGTGATCTTTTCCCTTTCCTAAGGCAAATAAATTGTATTATGTCAAAATTACTAAAGTTGTAATATTATTTGTCATATAAGGACACTCTCACATAATATTATTCTGCTATAATCCCAACATGGTAGTAACATCCCGTTTGTTAAATTAATGAATAGATAAAAATTAAAATAAATAGTAGCCCTGAATGTGGAATAATTTAGCAAGGTGTAAGTTATGGGGATTAAAAGTTATAAATTTAGAAGGAAAGGGGGTATTTGGTAAGTCTTGGACTTGTTATGAAAGGATTTTGAGAACCGAGGGCTATTTGGTAAATAACGGATTTAAGTTGAAAAGAATTCGAAAGGAGGGGCCAGAAGTGTAATTATGGACGAAATCTTGTAATTGACGGACATGAACCCATCACCCCTTCATATATATGCATTATGTAACCCTAAACCTAATACATTCATATTAGTCGCCACCCTCTCCATCTTCAACTACCGGTCGTCACAGTCTAACTGGGTCCGTCGAACATGTCGTTTCCTAGACGTCATTGCAATCTGATTTCGTTTATCCGACCGGTCAGATTCCGAATGACCACCACCAGATATCGCATCCATTCTCCGACCACCTAGTACCGTCGAGCAGCCTCCAGGCGCCGCTGCTTCATCGGCGCCATTAGCAACCGGCGTCGTCGAGCCCTCTTGTCGCCTCATTGCTGCTGTTGTGGTCAATCCCGATGAGAAGACGAAGTCATCGCTGCTGGAGACGAGGAGGGAGCGCCTCTTGTCGCTCACGGTTCCACCACCCATCATGTCCCTTCACCGGTGTTTCATTCCAAGCTATAACCACTATCGGCCGCCGCTCATGTTGCTCTCCAAGGGTACTGCTGACCACTAGGACCATGGTTGTCATCGTAAAATCACCACTGTCGCCGCATCTTCGGGGTTTTATCGCTGCCAATGCCACAGGTGGGTGGGTATGTTACTATTCCGGGAAATAGGTTGTATTGTGTGTTTATTGTAGTGTGTGTGTAGTTGTATTTCTTTTGTAAGAGTGTTTTTGCTTAGCCAGGAAAATCAAGATCAGCCGTTACCACCACCATGAGGTGGTGGCTGTCGTTATGAGCCACCGTCGGCCACCATTAGGTGGTTATGTGTGTATATATTTAGCATTAGAGAGTGTTTGTTTATTTTGGAGATTAACATTGTAAATTGTAAAAAAAAAACGGAGTAATGAAAAGAACCATAACCACAACCGTAAGGTGGTGGCTGCCGTCGTAAGCCACCGTTGACCACTACTACCCGGGGTGGTAGTGGGTGGTGCCCCACTAGCAAAAATCTAATGGACCAAACAAAACCCTAATGGGCTTAAATATTAATTTTGGGCCTATTGGGCTATGTTTGGGTGGAAACCCTTATTAGGGTTTAGAAAACCCTAATTGTGAGTATTTGGGCCTTGGACTTATTTGGACCCACCTTTAGGCCAGTGGGATTAGATTATGTATTAAGCCCAAATTACTCCATATCATTTATCAAGTAGAGTAAATGACTTAATGCATTAAGTCCTTAATGGGTTAAGTGAGAAACAATTATCCCTAATTGTCATTTTATGTGAAACCCTAATTTCACTTGAACTTTGAGTTGGGCCTTCCTATTGGGCCTTGGTGATTGGGATAATAATGGACCATCCAAGAGCAAGCAAATGGACTAGAACATTTAGATGGGCTTTAGGGCCAGACCCATATGTAAAGGTTTGGGCCCAATTTGGAAAATTAGGCCATGATGGGCCATAGTTGGGCCTTGGTTCATTATTAGACTTTTGGGCCTTTGGATTGGGCCTTGAGTTGAATCGAGCTAAGATTGGAGTAAAGCAGTCTTTTATCCCAAGCATGGACTTATGAGTATATGTGATGGAACCCAATTATTTATTGGGTGTTATTTTGATGTTGACAGATTCGGGAATCTATCATCCAACAGCTAGGGTTTTGTCAGTAGGACTTCAACAGTGTGAGGTGAGTTTTCCTAAAGTAGGAACAGGTCTAAGGCACCAATGCTGGCCCGTTTATGTAGTTACATTATGTTGGGGTAAGCTCGATGCCAGGGTTAGCCTGATGTAGTTTATATGTTCAGTTTATTCCGGACTTCGGTCCGATGCCGAGGTGGTCCCGAGAAGTAGTTTTGTAAGCTTGATGTTTTTTGTGATTCATGCATGTTTATCTTATGTGTTATGTGTTATGGACTCTGGTTCGATGTCGGTCAAGCCCGATGCAATTTATGTGAGTATGCTATATGTTTGAGTTTATGTTATGATTCAGTTTATTCCGGACTTCGATCTGATACCGGACGGGGCCCGATGCAGTGGGCGGGGTGCAAGCTATTCCTGACTTCGGTCTGATGTAGTGGGCAGGGCCCAAGTTATTCCGGACTTCGGTCCGATGCAGTGGGTGGGGCCCAAGTTATTACAGACTTCGGTCCGATACCGGGCGGGGCCCGATGCAGTGGGCGGGGCACAAGCTAGTATGGACTTCGGTCCGATGCCGGGCGAGGCCCAATGCAGTGGGCAAGGCCCAAAATGTGTTATATGAGTTATTGTATGGTATGTGGTAGTTTGGGGAGACTCACTAAGCTTCATGCTTACAGTTTTCAGTTTTGGTTTCAGGTACGTCAAGTTTCAAAAGAGGAGCTCGGGAAGGTTGCAGTGCACACACCATTTGTTCAGCCTAGGATGTTTATACTCTGATATACATGACAGTTGTTATAGTATTCTAAGATACATTTTTTATGATTTTTCTATGATGTATGATGACTATGGTTTTTATTATTAAATTAAAACGAAATTTCAGACCGTGTTATTGGGATATTACAGTTGTAACACCCAGTTTCGGAAGTACTCGGTTGTGATCTTTGACACCAAAGGGTAGGGGTGATTCAGTCTTTTATGGGTCTCGGGTTTATTCGAAAGGTTTTAGACTAGGAGGTGTGGCTAGGAGCGTAGGGTTTCCTGCCACCTTTTTGTGAATATAAAGTTCGTCGAAAGCGGACTTAGAAAGAGGAAGTTATAGTACTTTGAAGTTGTTGGTAGAATTGGTCCTTAAATAGAAATGTTTGGCAAGTAAGTACCATGCATGCAAGGTGGTAGGTGTGAGTGTACGCCCATCATAAGCTAGGTTATGCCTAATGTATAAGGGCGAATGGACACAAGTGTAGAGAGGCGTATGCCCAGCGTACGCTCAGAGTCCGTAAACCCTAACTTTTAGGGTATGCAAATATATAAAGAACATAACACTCTAGATATTAGCATCCCTCTCATCTTTAGATAACCACCACGAAACCCTAACCCTCCCTTGAGTGTTCTTGGAGCTTTAGAGTCCATTAGAGAGCATTTTGGTGTTGTGAAGCCATTTTTCAAGCAAGTGAAGAGTATAGCAAGGTGGTAAATCAAAGGGGAAGCAGTAGATCCAAGATTATGGTTCCATTTTAGATCATTTTGAGGTATAAAGTATGAAACTTTCCTCAAGAATGCTTAGATCTATGTTAATGGAGTTTTTGGACCTTTTAGGTCCCAAGAATGGACCATTATGACTCAACTCGTTTCCTAGGTCTAGGGTTGCCACCCTTAGTGTCATTTGAGCCCCATAAACAGTAAAGTTTTAATCTTTAGGGTTCACTTGTGACCATGCATGAGATCTAGCCCTTTTTCATGGAAGTTTATTATCACATTTCAAGTTTGGGCTCATTTAATGTGTTGCAAACCACCAAGTAATTGACTTTATGGATTAAGATGTTAGTAAGGACTTAGATCTGTGATTGTAGCTTCTGGAATGGAGTATTAAGCACTTAATGGGAAAAGTGACTTAACCGGGGACTATGCTGGGTGTACATGCAGGTACACGCAACATACACACCATTTAACCAATACGCTTAGCATACAGAGGAGTATGCCCCGCGTATTCATCAGTTATGTGCTTGGTGTGTTTTGGGCCTCAGGTTGGGCCAAGCAGTGGACTTTGGGTCTTTAGGCTTGAGTGGGCCATCATAAGTAAGATAAATTGGGCCAAGAATATGTTGGTCTTAGGATAAGGCCTATTAGAGGGATTGGGCTCAATTTAGCAAATTGGTCCATTAGTGGACTTAGAAAGATTAGATGGAATTGGGCCTTGGGTATAGTCCAAGTTAGAGCAGGAGTAAAAGGGTGATTTTACCCTAAGTAGAATTATTGGTTGTATTGATTGTTATTTTTGGATAATCGTAGCTCAGGGAGTCGAGAGATCAGCAGTTTGGGGATCTGCCAACTAGCAGCGAGGGGTTATCTGTAGGGTTCTACAGTCAGTTTGTGAGGTCAATTTTCTCCAGTAAGAACGGGTCGAAGGCACCAATGCCAGCCCATTTATGTATGTTAGTGTATACCGGATTCAGATTCGATGTCGGTGATAGCCCGATGCAACTTATATGTTCTGGATTTTGGTCTAATGATGGGTGCGGCCCGAGGAAGATTCATATGTATGTTTCCGAGCTATGGTTCGATACCGGGTGGTACCCAAGGCAGTAGTGTATGTTTAGTTACACTACATGTATGTGTGATACTTACATATGCATGGTAAGGAGATAAGTGTAGGCAGGGGCCCGTATCTTATCATTAGCTGAGTGTGGACGGGGCTCCATGTCACATTAGTAGCAGAACAGGGGCGGGGCCCAAGATAAGTGGGGAGTTAAGACTAGAAATTATAGTATAGTGATTTTTTGTTACGTATTAGTATGATTATATGTTATTGTTTGTATGTGTAAAGGGGGTAGGGCCCGGAGACAGGTGAGGCCTTGTAGAAACAAATATGTATATCGAGTGGGGCTCAATGCCAGGCGAGGACTGATGTCGGATTCATCCGATGCCGGGAGGGGTTCGATGTAGCGGGCTAGGCCTAATGTTTGTAGTATGTGATTACGTGCAGGGTATGTGTTAGTATGGGGAACTCACTAAGCTTCGTGCTTACAGTTTTTAGTTTTGGTTTCAGGTACTTCCGATAGCGGAGGGAAGAGGTCGGGATGACTGCATGGCACAGACCAAGAAGTTTAGCCTGGAGTAGTTTACTCTGATATGTTTTGACAGATGTTATGATATTTTGAGATACATGACTTATGGTTTTATATGATGTTTGGATTACTATAGTTTTATTAATCATTTAAAAATGAAATTTTGGACCGTATTTTTGGGATGTTTCAGTACTTCACCCTTTGGGTAAGGTTGTGAGGATGAAAAGAGTGCAGTAGATCTAAGGTTGGTTATGTGTCTCCCATTGGGGGTGTACATTGTGATATTGATCGATTATGGTCATCAGGGGTGAAAGTGGTCTGAGTAAGATAGCATGAGACCATGTGGTTAGTATTATTAGCATGATTATCATTTGGGTTATAGCCTTCAATTTAGAACAAGTGTATGACCGTCTATCTCATTCTCGGGTTATGTGCGACCATGTTTTCGTCTAGTTTACGTTGTTATTAGTATGTGTTGTGAATGAAATTGTATGTGATAGAAGAGTATGACCTATTTTGTGTTCAGTTAGCATTGAGAGGGATGTTGATCGAGTTCCTACAAGTCGGTGTACTGGTGGTTGGGTATTGTTAGGACCTTGTGATGCTGGTTGCGAGTCTTCAGGCTATGGATGTGATGATGATAAGATTGCTTTAATGCAATGAGCTTATCATTTAGTGGATAGTAGGTGTCACGATGTATCGTGAACTAGTGGTTGTATGATTTATATGGGTAAGACCCGATAGTCTTTTGATTGAGACTCTTAGGTCTTAGTTCGTTAGCTTTCTTAGCCTATTTAGGTGCTGGTGCATTATAGGAGTCGCGAGACTCAGTGACCAGCTCGTTTGGATCATGTGGGTAGTTAATGGTTGTTAGGATACTAGTTGTGGTTCAGTAGCCGCATGCAGAATATTTGCATTATGAACTCTATTTGGTTGCGAATGTATATCAGGAGTTCGAATACCAATGTTGGGCATCGGTTATGGAATATTGTGTCATAAAGTTCATTGTGAATGTCTCGAGTGATTTTTCAGGTAGGGGTGCACCTAAGCTAACATAGGATTTGGATGTGAAGTGAGAATTTTTTTTTTTTGGATTAAACATCCTTATGCTTGTGGGATCAGTAGGTTGGTGGTAACTTGTCAGGAAGTCAAGTGTGTATTTAAGGTTGTTAGGTGCAACCTCCAAATTAAGGACTTGGTGAAATTCACTATCAGTATATTTTGAGCATTCCTTCTGCATAGTAGAATGGTATTCCTAGTTAGAAACTAGGGGATGGTGGGATGAATGAATGATCAACGGTCCTAGGGAATAATTTTTGGGGCTTAAATTGTTGTGTTCATGTTTTTCGGGAAGTTTGCTTTGGGAGGTTATAGTTGTGATATGAGGTCTTCCAGTTGGCAAGAGTAAGGTAGTTGTTTCAGTTCTCAAACAGAGCAGTTGGGCTTCCTTATTTGGCTAAGGGCATAGTGTTAAGGTTTATTCTTTCAGAGGTATAAGCAATTTCTGCGAAGATAGGGCTTGGATGGTAGGTTTGGGAGGCGGTCATCGGTACGAAATGATTCTTCAGTCTTATCGGAATTCAGGAAGTTCAGGTAAGATCGACTAACATGGCAGAGGAAGTAGTAAGGAATGATTCGAGGATGAAATCTAATTTAAGTAGGGGAGAGTTGTAATAACTTGTTTCGAATTGTTTCATAATTTGGGGCCATGACCTAAATATTAGTTATCATAAGGCTTCGAGCCTTGGGGGAGAGAGAGATTTAGGCCCCTTTGGATGTGGGTAATGTAGATTAGGTGATCTGAGATTCGGTTGGTGCTTTGGAGCCCAAGGGTATAACCGTAAGTGGTAGTTCGAGCCTTTTATGAGTTATGATTTAAGTTCGGAAGGTTTTAAGAAATAAGAGAGTTGATAGGGTTGTAGAGCTTCTCAAAACCTTTCCGTGGATAGAATATAATCAAAATCAGAATTGAAACGAAGAAGTTATGACCCTTTAAAGTTAGGGAGGTTTTGGGTTGAGCCGCATATGTTGGGTGTACTCAACGTGTGCGCTAGGCGTATAAACATCCCTAGTACGCTGGGTGTAAATTGAGTACGTTGGGCATACACGATCAGTGCCTAAACTCTATTTCCATGGTTTGATCCCTATTTAAGCTCCATAACCCCCCCCCCCCCCAAACCAATTCCATTCTCAGCCTCCACCTCTCCAACACCTTCCCTTGAAACCCTAACCCTAGTTTGAGCCTTGTAAGCAAAAATAAGGTGTTTTTAAGTTATTTGGAGTGTTCTTGGTGCATCTTGGAGAAGAATGAGCTCATTGAAGCAGTTTTGGTTGCATTGGAGCTTATAGATCCATACTGTGTTCACCTTGATCTTTCTTCTAGAGGTATAAAGTTTCAATCTTGATGATGGAATTGTTAGATCTAGCTAGTTTTGGGTGTTATGAGATTTTAGACACTTTAAGTGTATAAAGTTTACATCTTCAAAGTTTGTGACCTTGTTGTGGATAAAGTTTGAAACTTTATCCATCTAAACATCGTTTTGAATCAGAACTGAAGGTTGGAGACTTGTACTTAATGGATTAAGTTGAAAAATATCCACTTTTGGGTCCCTTTGAGACTTAAAGACTAGATCTTGTTTGTTGGGGTCATTCTATTGGATAAACTTGGAGACTTTATCCATTATGGTGCTATTATGAACCATAAAAATGTGATCTTGGTGCTTCTATCCCTTCCATACACGAATTGTGATGTCTTATTGGGTTAAGAACTTAGGGTTTTCGACATTAATCACCTTATAGCCATGCAAAGTCATAAAGTTGGAAACTTTATGACTCAGGACATTGTTTTAGGCTTGTACTAAGTTATGGATGTAAAAGATTGATGTAATAAGATCTTAATGGAGATTTGGGGTTGGGTCACGTATGCTGGTCGTACCTGGTGGTACGTTGCACGTACACGGTCACCACCCTGCTTTTGGTGAACATCACAATATACTGGGCATACTCTCTTGGTATGTAGTGCATACTTTGCTGGGAAGAAATATTGACTTTTGGACCTTGATTGTTGACTTTGACTTTGACAAGGGTTGACCAAGTTTGACCTAAGGGTATTTGGGCAATTTTATTTATAGTTTAAGATTTGGGTTCCTGTTAATTGTATAAGTGACTAGTAGAGATAGATTTTAAGACAGTGATAGGTGCAATTATTCTTTTAGAATGTAAGGTGAGTTTTCTCACTATATCCATGGGTCGAAGGCACCAATGTCGGCCTGTTACTTGTTACGTGGAATGCTAGTTGTCTTTATGATGCTTGCATGAAAGACCAGGATCTGTCTCCTGACAATTATATGAAAGAGCAGGATCTGGCCCCTTGCAATTATATGAAAGACCAGGATCTGACCTCTGACAGTTGTATAAAAGACTCGGATCTAGCCTGTGGCACCTGTATGTAAGAGCAGGATTTGGCCCTCGGTACTGCAAGGAAAGACTATAGGGGTAGCCTATGACACTTGTATGTTTTGGTATTTGGTATTTTGGTGAACTCACTAAGCTTTGTACTTACAGTTTCATATTTACGAGTTCAAGTACTTTTGTTTCATAAGGGAGGGGTCCGACGTGACTACACAACATCCCCAAGAGTTTTCCACATTTGCAATTAATGATATTACTCTAATGTTTAAATAATATATTCACTTTGATTGGTTTTGGCACAACTCATTGTATGATTATTGTTTTAAAAACGAGATTTGTTATATGAATAGTAAATTGGTACTCAGAATGATTTTATTAATATATTACAAGTTTAATATATTATTTGGAAATGATATTATTAATTAGTAATTAATCAGAAATTAATCTAGTATTAATTTTGGGATTAAAGGAACCGATTAATAATAGAGGGACTGGTTGTGCAAATCATTGATAGTTGCATAACTGGGTTGATGGGATCCATAGAGTGGAGTGAACGAAATCCTATAGGGATAACCTATAGATTTCATCCAAGGGCTCTAAAGAAGGGGTCCATGGGTTGCATGGTACCTAAGCAAGGTATTAGGGTTTCCACTTGAAAACCCTAGCAGCCACAACTATATAAAGACCCTCATACATGATGAAATCGACCCTAAGCTTCAGAAACCCTAAGGTGACCGATTTTCACTCTTTCCAAGCCATCCTTTGCATTGAGTGTTTATGACTCCATTAGAGGTGCAACAGTTGGGGCACTAAACTTTCAAGAGTTAACATCAAGCAATTATTGTTCTTGTTATTACAATATAACAAGTGAGGTAATCATTTAACCCTAGTTTATACATAGATGTCGAAAATTGTATGCTAGTCATAGGGTTATTGCTTTGGAGTTTGTAGTTGCATGTTCAATAAAGAAAAACATAGATCCAAAGCAATTAGGGTTGCATGTACACCATAGTATTGTTGAAATGCTCAAAACCCATTAATGGTATCAAAACCTAGGATGTTTTTCAATTGAATAGAAGTAAGAGTGAACAGCCAAAAGAACAAGAAATCAATTTTTTTTGCGGTCTGGCAGCCAGACTCAACGAGTCAATCATAGAACTCAACGAGTTGGGTGAACTCAATGAGTTCCTTGCCTAACTCGACGAGTTGATTCATCTAGTGCCAGATTTTTCGATTTTTTTGGTCAGGTTTTGATTTGGATAATTACCATAACTCGTTTTAATGCGTAAATTCGATTTTTCTTATTGGTATGAGATATCCTTATCAATATTTAAAGATTCGGTTAAATATGGATAATATAAGATTATTTTGATTTGAATATTTAACCTTGTAATTTTGAAAAAAATTAAATTACAACCTTTTGGTTTTATATCTAAAATTTGAAATTTAAAGTTTTAGTTTTTGGAAATTTAAATGCTTAAACCCAAATATTTTGAAAAGTTTCAAAAGTGCACCTTATGGTTTTATAATTTAAAATTTGATTAACTAGCTTTAATTTGAGAATTTGAATTTAGAACATTGGTATTTTGAATAGTTTTAAATATGCCCTCATATATTTTATTAATCAGTTAATTAAATATTTTAATTAAAAGAAAATTAATAAATCTATGGATAGGTTTAAATTTAATAAAGTTAAAAGATTAATTTATTAAAAGATTAACCACTTAGTATTTTAAAGTGTGTAAAATACACTCATATACTATATAAAATTAAAAGTCTAATATATTATATATGTATAAGAATAAGTCAATCTTATCGTTAGCAGGCCTCATTCACGAAGCTGGTCTATAAAGGGTGTTTAAAGAAGCGACATGTAAATTGACCGCCATTGGGTATCCACTCTTACCCAACGCACCCTTGACTAGTGGAGGGTCGTTAGCCGAACGGGTAGGATAGGACGTTCTCATTAATAAGTATAATGAAAATACAAGTAATTAAACCTTTTATAAATTCTCAATCTTAGTTACTTAGGAAAATTTGAATTTGATGATAATCCATGAAATTGCACATTGCATCTTATTGGTCGTTTGTGGAGCGTATGTGGTTAACCGACATACTAATCTGGGACTAATGAAGGATAGTAATGGGTAACTCGTAAATTATCGTTGATCAATGGAGCGTATGTGGTTAACCGACACATTGATTAGATGATAAATGACATCGAGAGTACCAAGCTAATTTACATGGTTATTCACACCTTGTTTTTGATCCTCGGTATCCCAGTCACAGACTTGAAGGACATAATCGAGATTAAACATACCATCGAAAAGTTTAGTGAATCTCAAAAGATCTAGGAATTGCATTTAAAACCTAATTCGTTAAAATTTCATTTTTGTGGTGGAATTAGTAAATCATCATTTACCTACCTTCAAATAATTTACAATTGGATTATGGAATCCCTCTTCCAAATTGTGAATTATTGTGTTGGGTCCTAGCCTTAATATATCATTTGGGTGTTATATTAAGGATTGTATAAACTAACTTGAATTTCTCCCTTTTAGATATGTCTAGTCAAGACAACTATGTTTTTCCTCAATCCTTTGGAAAAGGATTTCCTCTTGAAGATGATCTTCTACGTGTCGATCAAGGTGAAAGATAAATCCCTTCTTTGTGCATTAGTGGAACTGAAAATCATTCTTCTATTTCTCCACCTCCCCCAGTATTTTCTCCATGACCTACGTTTTTGTCGACTTGAAAAGTTCAAGATCGATCAAGCCCTATTGGCAAGCAAACACCAAGATGGAAGGTCTGTGTGTGCACACGTCTTGAAGATGAAGTCACACATTGATAGACTGGGGATGTTGGGTGTCGTTTTCTTGAGGAAGTTGGTTGTTGACTTGGTTATTCAGTCACTTCCGGAGTCGTATAGTCGGTTCGTTATGAACTACTATATGGCGACCACTATTGATCTGACATATTAGCTAATTGCTGCTGAAGCAGCAATGCTTTGACGCACTAGTCAAGTAAATTTGATTGGAAGATCTTCAACCAAAATTTCCATGGACATAGGCGATGACAATAGTGATAGTCCATAAATGGTTTCTCCCCCTAAGGAAGAGAAATCGGCCATTGTCGAAAAGTTTGATCATAAGAGAAAGGAAAAGTCTGAGATAGTCCCATGTATCATTCCGAAAGAGTCAGTTTTTTTCTATTGCCAAGAGAAGGGGCATTAGATGTGAAGTTTTCGTATCTACCTGAAGGATCGCAAGGATTGTAAAGTCAAAATGTATGACTCTACTTCAGGTAAGTCCACTATCTAACTCCATTAAGTTCTTGTTCAAAGATTCTTAATACATGATGTGATAAGATTGCATTTTGATGTTTTGTAGGATCGAAGAAAAGGAAGGAAACTTAAAATAAGAAGTAAGTTGAGTCTGATCGTGAAGAGATGGATTTTAATCACATGGTTCGATGAACATATTTTTGATCTGCTACTTAGGAGTTATGATAGATTGCTTGGGAATATTTAATAACATAGTTTTCATTTGTATTTAGGTTGTAAGAACAAGTTTTTCGCATTTTATCAATAAATAAAATTTTGATTTTATCTTATCCTTGCAATGGAATTTGTGAAAATTGGTGTTTATATTTCTATTGTTAGAAATATTGAAAATGAATTTGATTCTTAGTTATATCGTTTGCGATAGTGTCTTAATTTACCATGTGAGGAAGGATTCTCATCACCCAAGTTTCAATAGGACAAAAACTTGGAATCATGCAATATTGAATTATGTGATGTATGAGAAGTTTGATCCTTGGGAAATTGAGACTAATTCCTTGTTCAAATGTATATGTGAGTCAAGTGAAAGACCAAAGGATCTATTACATTGATGTGGACTGGTCATATCCATCACAAAGAATGATAAAGGCTATTCGTCATGATTCACTAATGGTTCGGTAAATGTGGTTATGCTTACAAGTTTCAGTGTAATTCTAATACCTTGAAAAGTTTTAAATTATAGCAGAACGAATAAGAAGAAATAATTAGGAAAAAAGATAAAAGATTCTCCAATCTGAAAGGATGGGAGATTACTTTAGTATCATGTTCAATCATCAACCTAATGATTATGGAACCGTGTCACAATTAATCCTCTAAGGACACCTTAGTGCATTTGTATGGTTAAGAAGAAGCATCGGGAACTGTTGAAATGATTAAAATAAAAAAATGATGAGTCATAATTTGTTCCAAAATCAAGTCTTAGAGTTATACTCTAGTTACTCCAAGTTGTACCTTGAGTGACATGTTCTAAGTAGGTTTATAACACCTCATGAAATGTGGAGTAGAAATGTTTCCTACTCTTGCACATTTGAAATTAGTAGTTGTGATGTTTTTGGTTAAAACAAAAACCAACTAAAACTAATTACATGAAGTGTTATGTTGATAAGAATCCGCACTAACTCTTGAATATTTGTTTGTCAAGGAATGTTGCTTGACAGAGAATCTTATATGTCAAAAGGTTAGTGGGAGTCTTAAGATGTCTTGAATGGTTTCAAGAACTAAACAAGATTAAATCTTTCTATAAACACTAGCACACGACTTAAGGTTAATAACCCATCATGTTGACATATTCTTGCTTATGTGCCATTCCAGTTATGTTAATCATGCATGTGAGTTCTATGAGTCGTTATTTGATTGCATAAGGCGAAACACCTTGATCGGTGAAAGTACATTGATTAGTGTAGTTGAGCTGCTAAATAACTTGGAAGCAATGGTAGACCCTTGCGCTACCAGATAGAAAGAAATTGAGAATAAGCAAGTTCAGTCCATATGAGTTTGAATTTTGTCATGAACCTTGTTTATAATAGGGGTTGGAAATGACAAGTCCATAGGAATGCATACATCATAAAATCTTAGTGGTAAGAGGTTTCTCTCTACTTCATGAAAATTATTGTGAGGAAACGCTTTCACTTGTAGATTTTAAAGGATTAGAGTTAGTCGGTGTGATGATTGCGTTCTCAAATTTGAGTATGATTACGACATCCGTTTTCATAATTCTAATAATGAGAAATCGAAAATAGTTTAAACATTCGGTACTTATTGTTATGAGTTCTGAAAGGGTTTAGAGACACACACATAAGTTATCTAATGAATGATGTATGAGCTTAAGAAGTCTATATAAGGACTTATCAAAACACCACGTATCTGAAATCTGAACTTTGGTAAGAAAGTCAATATGTATTGATTTCTAGAAGTCCAGCTGATTTTTGGGTACATGTCAAAGCTAGTGGGAGCATAATTGTTATGCTGGTAAGAATATAATTATTATGCTAGTGGGAGCATAATTATTATGTTAAGTGTTGTAAGTTAGCAATGTTATTTATAGGAAATAAAGTTACAATTTTGCAAAGTTGCAGAATTCGGAAATTGTTTTGCTATAGTAAGGCTTAAGTGAGAGGGAATTAATACTTCATTTCAAATCTAAAAGTTTTAAATTGGAATTTTAATAGAACTTAGTCATAAACGTATATGAATGTCATGTTGAAATGTTTCAACATAATAAATTCTATATATGGAAATATTATAGCAAGATATTGGTCTAGTATCATGTCTTTATATAAGACATTATGAATCGTATCCCACACTTGACTTTTGCTTGCCCCCAAGCAAAACTGAATTTTAGCACACCAATATCACACACGACAATCCCAATCATACCCAGCCATTATGTCAAGACCGCAACACATGCATTTGTGTCTAAAATTTTTCCTAAGGAACCTGCCACACTCTAAATACTCACAATCCTCATAAACACTCACCCACTTGTTTTGAACAATGCTCATTTTATGCATCCCTTAAAATCCATCCGCAAAAACTTCCTAACCCCAAGGTATTTTTGGTCAAGCAACCCAAGCATACATAATCTAGAAAAAATTACAACTTTTTTCGATACCACTATGGAGCTCTTTGGGATTCTTCACTTCTTTGATAATTTGATCTTGATTTCTTTAAATTCACCACCTTTTGATTTTCGGTATCTTCAACTTTTTTGAATCTTCAGAATTTTGATCTTTTGATCTTCACTTTTGACTGCTCCAAAATTCTTACAACTTTTTCTTGTAATTCTCCCTTTTTTTCACATGTAACTCACTTTTTTTTTCACTCAAATCCTACATGCTTAAGCAGGGGTGCTCAACTTCAACCTTTATTGGTTAAAGATAAAATTTTCCTGGATACATTTCTGGTACACGATGCTAAACATATTGCATCCCTCAAGCTAAGAGAGGTTGTGTTTTTGTCCCATGATTTCACTAGAATAAAGGAGGCCACAAATGCACTAGAACGTATATTGGCGCAACTAAACATTTGGGTTTTCATAGAATCATCAAATATAATACTAGCATGATCCCTAATTGCTTTACCAAAATTTTCTAAATTAGCCCTAGCAATTTTAATGCAAAAATTTCAAAATTAACTAAAATTTCAAGATTTTCGAAATTTAACTAAAATTTTAACTAATTTAACCAACAACCCTACCCCAAACTTGATTTATGCAATGTCCCCATTGCATATTATGCATGATAAAGAGCAATAAAATAAAGAGAGAATTGGAACAAACTCCCCTAAGATAGTAGTACGAAGTTGATATTTCGTTTTTTAGCTCCATCTTCAATTGACTTTAGACATGAGAACAGCTCATCCATGTCTTGGGTGTCAAAATCTCGTGTGGTATAGCTCCAATTATAACGGAATTTTTTTTGAAAATGCTCGGAAAATGATCTCCAAAGAAAAGAACCAATGCCCGTATCAAATGTGGTCAAATCTTGAAAATATAATTAATGAGTGACTCGTCAAGTAGATATGCTAACTCGCCGAGTTGTAGCTTGATTGGCAGAAAAGTCGAGAAGTTTCACATGGACTCGTTGAGTCCATAAGATGCACTCGGCGAGTAGACCGTTGTGTGGATAAGTTTGTATTCTGCCCAGGTCCGTTTCTGATGTATGGGGGTTATATAAACTAATACTTCCCCTCAATTTTCTTCAGTGAATAAACACTCTATAACCCTTCTATCAATTGGACTCATAGCTTGACTCAAAACTTCGTTTCCTCTCTCGCCTAGACTCGATTTCTCGCTTCGTTTAGCCTTGACTCTAGACCCTCACATGCAATCCTAAGCTTCAAACTGAAAAGATCAAAACAACACACAAGTAATAGAAAAACGAAAACAAACATCAAAATTAAAATCCTAAATTACCCTAATAAACTAGAAGTTTAAAAAGAAAAAGAAAAGCAAACTCTAATGACGGGTTGCCTCCCGCAAGCGCTTCTTTTTGTGCGAGTTTTGAGCTAGACTCCCAACTTAATAAACTTCCAATAAACTCAATGCCAATCCATCTGTTGCATTAAATATTCTCTTGGGACCGATTTGTAAAATTTGGCTCTTTTCTTCTAAAATTAGCCAAACGAGCTTGAATACATAAAACCCAAGAATTCTGACAAGGGTTGGGACCGGTCGGGTACTAATCAGAAATGGATCGCGCTTCAGAACTTTCTCCAAAGTTGGAATCGTCACCCCATGCTTCGAAACACAAACCGGAAGAACAGGGGACCATGTCGTGGTAATGGTCAAACCACAACTTGGTTCCTGCAATTCAGCTTGTTCTTATTCTTCGTCCGACCTCTCTGCTAACAATATTTCCAACTCCTCCAAATCTTTTTCTGGATTAAATTCTTCATTTAGCAACTTTAGCTCTTGTGACTCAGATTGCTCTTGTTCGTTAGTCAAGAAGTTATCTAACCATCTTCCAAATTTCTTCAAATCATCATCTGAGTCATACTCCTCATCTTCTTGCTCAATTTCCCGTACTACTTCCTCAAGAAAAGCATCAAAGCATCGAAATTTGGAAAATACATAATAAATAAAAATAAAAATTAAACTATATAAAAAATAATCAACAAATAAAATACAAAATGATAACAATTAGCAAATAAAATTAACTATTTAGAACACTTCCCCGGCAACGGCGCCAAAAACTTGATGTGTGTGAAACGAACTATTTTTAATCCTACTAACTTAAACACATAAAAAAACACACGAAAGGCAGTGTACCTATCAATCAGCAGCTTAGTTCAGGTAAGTAGGGTTTCAAACACAGGGAACGGTAAACAATTAAAATAAATGCTAATATTATCTAAATAAAACAAGTAATAGAAAGGGGGTTTCTCTAGTTTTGCAAGACTAGAAACTTAACAATGAAATAAAATTCAAACTAAGCAACTAACCGCTAAAGCAAATAAACAATCACTAAATTCAATAATGGAGAAGACTTCTGTTTAGGTTCAACTCATTTTCTCCTATGGTTGATTTTATGGTAAGTGCAATGGATTATTCATTATTGACTACCGATTAGTGTGATTAGGTTCACGTTCGCTATTACTAATCCTTAGAAAACAAATTAATTCAAACATTGGCCAGTTGGTTAAACTAATGAGTTTCCTAGACTATTGATTCGGGTTAAGTAAGACTTGTAATTAGCTAATCAAATTACTAATTCAATTAACCTCTTGTTGATGGTTCGTCACACAAGGCTCACACATTAATTTACCTATTTTCTAGTTAACCCTAGTTTCACATTCATTATTCCTAGGCACATAACAATGTGTTCACATAAATCACATGAGATAAGCAGTTAAGAGATGTTCATGCAGCTTAATTACTTAGCTAATTAACAGAAAATAGTTGTTGTTAACACATGAGGATCTTTAACAAGCTTAACAAAACAAATTCACTAGTTTCAATTAATCCAACCACAAAAATCAGCACATAGTCATAAATTCATCTACCCTAAACAGAAGATATGAGTTTTAGCTCATGATTACAGCAGAAAGTTTATCAAAAACAAAATCTAATAGTTTACACATAGTTCAAACAAAAGATTGCGTAAAGAGTAAACCTAAATTGCCTTTTATCTTCTCAAAATTGAAAGTTAGGGTTGTTCCACGAGTTCTAGGGCTTCTAGCTGCACCTACAGTTGCAAATTAACCCCCAAGGGTTCCCCCATTCATTAGGGTTCGAATGAGAAGTGTTTATATATATATATATATATATATATATATATATATATATATATATATATATATATATATATATATATATATATATTCTAAAAACAGGGGCTACTCGGCGAGTCCAGTGACCTACTCGACGAGTCCATCACTTAAAATCCCGTGTACGGCAAGGCAAAGTCAAGAATCACGAAACTTCTGACCAACTTGTCGAGTTGATGGCCTACTCGTCGATTCCATTTGGAATCAGCATTTTTGCAAAACACGAAAGTCGTCCAAAATTGTGTCTAGTTTTCATAACATTTTGAATCTCGTCAACCGGAGTTACGGTTCATGAGATATGGCCAAAACACTGACGAGGGGTCAAACTGTCCAGCAACATCCTTCTTTCTTCAAAATCCAAGATCCAAGCCTCAAATTGCTAGTTCTGCTACCTTTTCCTTCCGAGCATGTCATTATTGCTGAAAAATGAAATTATAAACTAATTAAGCACCTTTTGTTCATAACATGTGATAAAATCAACATAAAGTATTAAGATAATGCATGAATTTTATAGTTAAATATACCCATATCACATGTCTTTATATAATACATTATGAATCGTATCCCATATGCTTCGGGTATAGGATTGATTTCATATGCTATAATATTTGCCTGTTCTGAGTCTTCTAAATGCCTAGCATATTAAGAGGGAAAAAAGACCATCACTTGATATGACTAAAGTTGTTAAACAACTGTCGAGGACAATCTAAGGTTTACCGAAGATTGGTTGCTTATGGATAGTTGGAAGTGTAGTATTGGATAGACCATATTGATATAATTTTGAATAGATAGCATTCTATTAAGAATGGATAGTCATATGGAAATTATGGAAATGTTTCCATAATGGTAGTTTGATGTTAAGAATCTATGTGTAAGTTAGAAACTTTTATGCATGAAGGATGTTCAAGGAATGTACCTTGAATATGAGACTTCATCTACATGGAATTGTTCTGTAACAAATCTCCAGTGGAATGTTTTGTAATATCAGTGGCAAAGTCTCAATGACTTTGGTGCCTTGACATTAAAAAACGAACATTGCATGTAAGTTTAGATCTAACAAGATTCTGGTAGTGGTAAGAATTTGGTATTCTTACATTTATAATAAGGATTGGGGAATTGTGAAATGAGCATCATTGGAAATGTGTTCAATTAATCTATTTTACAAAGTAAGGATCATAGATAAACATAGTGTGCATGCTTGGAGCATAGGATGACTATTGTTTTAATTCAAGTATCGAGTTGATTGATCGAAACAGTGTACAATGAGTAAGGTCTAATTAATATGGTGATAAAAAAATAAGTGTTTTATTTATACTCAAAAGTTTGAGACCATATTCTTGTGTTTCACTTCACATGGGTTACTTCCCGAATAATAATATTATTCAAACATCCACTGCCAATCATACTTTGGAAGTAAGTAATGAGGTAAGACTATCATGAATCTGACTGTAGATTGTATAAGTGCTTAGACATAGAAAATGTTTGTTGCAGTGTTCATGAGTACTCGTGAAATAAGAATTTGAGTATTGGATTAAAGCAACGCTCATTTGAATCACTTCATGGATTTTATCACGCGTGCTTGTGAGATGATAATATCTTATATTCTTGAAACAAAGACATATAGTTTTTGTTTACAAGTCGATTGCGCATTGATAATACGTAAACGCATTTGTGACTTGATGTTATAAAAAGTATTGTTGTGTGTGCTTTGATGAGTAAATAGTACAAGCATATGAGTCAAATTTTATCCGTTTCTTTTACCCTTAATGGGATAAAAGCGAATTTGTGGGCCCCTCGATGATTTAGTGATGATACCCTAAGCGCTTGGCCAAGTCTAGACTAAGTTGATGTGTTTAATTTTAGTCTGAGTCATTCGTTATAAATCGGAAGTCGGGAAACAAACCTTGGACAGAGAGAATGATTATAATCCATGTTTCATGTCCATATGATATCTTGTAGAGTGGATGAATATTTGATCCTTTATCTAAAGGAAACATTACTGATAAGATCAGAGTTCGATAGTGGATTTTGAAAGCTATGATTGCTTATCAGATTTTGAAGTCGTACTTGCAATAATAGTTATTAGACTTATCCAAGTGGGAGACTGTTGGATTAGGTGTCTAAGCCTATAACTATATTTGGTATATACTTGATTTGATTATGAGCATGGTCCTTTTGGGTTGCCTTCATTCATGCAACTTGATAGAATGACTAGAGGAGAAAGAGAGAGAGATAGAGAGAGATAGATAGAGAGAGAGAGAATGTGTGTGTGTGTAGGATTTCTCATATGAATAATAAATTGGTACTCATAATGATTTTATTAATATATTACAAGTTTAATATATTATTTGGAAATCATATTATTAATTAGTAATTAATCAAAAATTAATCTAGTATTAATTTTGGGATTAAAGGAACCGATTAATAATAGAGGGGCTAGTTGTGCAAATCATTGATAGCTGCATAACTGAGCTGATGGACTCCATAGAGTGGAGTGAACGAAATCCTATAGGGATTCCTTATAGATATTGTCTAAGGACTCTAAAGAGGGGCTCCATGGGTTGCTTGGTGCCTAAGCAAGGTATTAGGGTTTCCACCTGAAAACCCTAGCAGCCACAGCTATATAAAGACCCTCATAATTGATGAAATCGGCCCTAGGCTTTAGAAATCGTAAGGTGGTCAATTTTCACCTTTTTCCAAGACGTCCTTTGCATTGAGTGTTTATGACTCCATTAAAGGTACAACACTTGGGGAACTAAGCTTTCAAGAGTCAAGATCAAACAAGTATTGTTCTTGTTATTACAATATAATAAGTGAGGTAATCATCTAACCCTAGTTTATACATATATTTCAAAAATTGTATGCTAGTTATAGGGTTATTTCTTTGGAGTTTGTATTTGCATGATCAATGGATAAAAACTTAGACCCAAAGCAATTAGGGTTGCATGTACACCATAGGATTGTTGTAATGCTCAAAACCCATCAACAACATCCTACCTCACCAACTCCAAACAACTCCACTACTCCTAATGTCCCAAAAGAACCTAGCTCACATTCTACCCCACTTCCACCCTATCAAATCTAGAACCACCACCAACTCTCTCCCCTATCTAACTCTTGCAATACTTCCAACTCTCCACCTCTTATTTCTCTCATGACCACCAGACAAGAGAGTGGCATTGTCAAACCCATTCAGAAAGTTAATTTTAACATTTCCTCTATATCTCTTATTCCCCTATCTTACCTATAGGCAATTGAGGACCCCAACTGGCGACAAGCCATGCATGATGAGTACAATGCTCTTATCACGAACAGGACTTGGAGCTTTGTCCCCCGATCCCTCGGGGTCAATATTGTTAGGTATATGTGGCTTTTTCAATGTAAGTTTAATGCAGATGGTACTTTATCTCGCTAGAAAGCTAGACTTGTAGCAAATAGTCACAGATAGTAACAAGGTATTGACTGTGACGAAAAATTTAGTCTAGTTGTCAAACCGACCATTATACACACTATTCTCAGTCTTGTAGTTTATAGACATTGGCCTATCCACCAGCTTGATGTGAAGAATGCTTTCCTTCATGGCCACTTACAGGAGATAGTATATATGCATCAACCATATGGCTTCCCCGATCCTAAATATCCTAATCATGTTTATCATCTTCATAGATCTTTATATGGGCTGAAACAAGCCCCCAGGGATTGAGTTTGCTATGACTAACCTCAACCTTATTAACTATTTTTGGGAATATTTGTTGTTCGTTCTTCTGCAGGTTTATTTTTCTCTGAATAGAAGTATGCTACCGAGATCTTGGAACGGGATAACATGTTAAATTGCAACACTCGTCGAACCCCAGCAAAACCAGTTCACAAATTGGACTTTTTCGGACCTCCTGTTGTCGGTCCGTCTCTCTTTCGTAGTTATGCAGGTGCTATTCAGTACCTCACCTTCACGAGACTAGATATTGCTTTTGCTGTCCAACAAATAAGCTTTTACATACATGATCCCAGAGAGCCTCACTTTCATGCACTCAAATACATATTACAATGCTTACGAGGCACTATAGACCATGGTCTCCAGATTCACGTCTCCCCCTCTTCGTCCGTAGTCATTTACTCTGATGCTGCCTCGGGGGTGTCCAACTACTCGTAGATTTATATCGGGATATTGTGTATTCCTAGGGGAAAACCTCATCTCATGGTCCTCTAAGAGACAAGATTTAACCTCCAGATCCAATGTCGAGGCTGAGTACCGTGTCGTACCCAATGTTGTTGTAGAGGCATTTTGGCTTCAAAAATTATTACTTGAGTTACGTTGTCCCACGTTGAAAGCCACTGTTGTTTATTGTGATAATGCTAGTGCAGTCTATATGTCATCAAATCATGTTCAACATCAACGAACAAAACATATAGAGATTGATATTCACTTTGTCTATGACAAAGTTTCCCTCGGCTACATCCATGTCCTCCGCGTTCCATCCTCTTCTCAGTATGTCGATATTTTCATGAATGGTCTTCCATCAAGCTTAGATTTTGATTTTCGATCCATTTTAAATGTTCATGTTACTCCTCCCGATCAAACTATGTAGGGGTGTTAGTGTATATTGGTATTCCATTAAAGTTATGTAACCACTGTATCTTGTATAACTGTCATGCATTGTTTATTATGTGTGTGTGTGTGTATATATATATATATATATATATATATATATATATATATATAGTATATGAATCGTTTGGGTTCAATGAGAAAGTCAGAATTCCATTCAAAATAATATTAGTGTTATTGTGTTTGTTTGAAATGTTGAGAACCTTTTTTATAGAGTGTGGTGTTGCAATTGATACATGGAGAATCATTTCACGTTGGCGGGGTATTGACGTAAAACAAAAGAGATAATAAAAAAGTATTCAAAGGGATTTGTTTATTGAATTTCAAGTGATCTATCAAAGGTTTTAAAAATCCCTTTCTATAGAGGGAACTAAATTTGGTAGGTATGCCAAAGCTTGGAAACTTGAAATTGACACTAAAACCTTCTAATTACACTATTAAATAAAAGCAAGAAATTCATAAATATTGAAAATGGATACTCTGGCATCAAAATAGAATCATTAAGATTATGAAAAATAGACCAAAATTGAAGAAACGTTTAAATTAGAGGCCTAAACAACAAAATTTTGAGATAGGCCTAGGGGAAAACAATAGGTTTCCGACGATGTATCTCACACCCCGAACTTCCAACGTATCAAAAGTTATATCTATTTTAAGTTGTGTCTCTTTTGGCCCCATTTATCTCCCAATTCTCCATATGGGCTTCGTCAAAATCTTCTATGTGCTCCACATCAGGGAACTATATATACATACAACTTTGTGGCCCGATATCTCTATGGAATTCAAAACTAGATATCCTAAATATCAAAAGATAGAAGTCATATTTGTGGTTGGTGATAGACTGGGAAAATATTCTCACTTCATGGGTTTATCTTGGTCGTTTTCAGCTGTAGATGTTCCCCCAACATTTATTGATAATGTGTTAAAATTACAAGGATGGCAGAAACAATTATAGGTGATACAAATTCTATCTTTCTTATTAAATTATCAACATCTCTATTTCCTTGGTACTCAATTGAAATTATCATCAACTTATCACACTCAGACCGATGACCAAACTGAAGGAGTGAAAAAATTTCATCATAGCTATTTGAGATGTATATATAGGGTAAAGCCTAAAAATTAGTCATTTGGTTGCCATTGGTTGAAAGGTAGTACACCACTACTTTTCATACAACTACCAAAGCTACTACATATAAAGTAGTTTATAACCAATCCTACATTTGCATTTGTATTATCTACAAGGGGAAACAAACAATGATATTGTTGATAGATCACTTCAAAGATGAGACAACATGATTAAAAATATTAAAATTCAATTACAATTTGCTCGAAACATAATGAAAGTTTTGGCTGAAAACAAAAGATCTGAGCAACAATTTTAGGAATGTGATTGAGTATGGATTAAAATGCAAAGCTATAGGCAAAATCCAGTTTAAATTAGGAGCAATCTTAAATTGAGTCTTAGGTATTATAGACCATCCTAAATTTTATCAAAAATCGGTAAAGTCACATATAAACTGAAACTACCCAATCTGTAGACACATAATACATTTCATTTTGATTGTTGAAAACATTCAAATGAGGTCTACCTGAACTTTTCCTTATTCCAACATAGTTGATAAGACAAAAGAGAATAATATCAAGCTAAGTACAAACCTTGATAGACGTATTACAAAAAAGACAAAACGAGACAAATATACAATATCGTATATAATGGAATGATTTCCCTCCTAGTGAACCATCTTTGGAATTTGAAGATAAATTTCGTAAATTTTTTGTTGCATCTATCATCTATGTGACTTGTATGCAAGTTAAATGTTTTCGAGGAAAATTATGATATATAATAAGGGGCTGTTTGATTTGATTTTTATTGGGTTTGATAAAAGAATGAGTCTCACATGTACATATTCAAACTTTTTGATACAACAATTAAAAGCATCTGATTCGCTCTCATCGCTTCTGATATGCCTCTTACTAGGTTTGATAAGAGGTTGTGTCCGACTCAGGCAAATTTTGACTTAATTAAATCAAACTCAATAAGTAATTATCAAACAATCTTTAAACTTATATGCCCCTTTACGAAGAAGGTATAAAAATTAATTCAGATGAAAGTCGTTTGAAAGAGAATTATTCACATCTTTGGTCTATAAATAAAACTAGTATTTGAGCCTACGCTTTTACATGGATTGTTACGTGTTTTTCTTGCATATTAAGAAAAAGAAATGATTAAACTAGTATATTATATCACACTTTATTACATTGTCATATGTATAGGATAATTAGAAAGGGTACTTCATAAGATATTTACAAATGGGAGAGTAACTCATATGACATTAACTATTTGAAGCAAAAGAGGTAAGTAGGTCTAATATTCAAGCCAATGTAAGTAGCCCGTTGTTTGAAATACATGTATAATGTGCATTATAAATTATACTTTTAGCAACAGTAACTTCTATAGAGTGAACGTAAGTTACATTTCGTATATACAAAAAGTAAAAACACTAAAGCTAAAAGCACCAAAAATTTAAAATATATAAGTATAGGGTGGTTTGTATAAAAAGGAAAAGAGTGTAGAGATTATTTTATAAATTGGTTGAATTCAATTAGGAACTCAAAATTCAAAAGTATAAGGGCATGATAGCATAACGAATCCTCCCTCTTTTCATTGGTTTGTACAATGTAGTATAACCCATAAAATAATAATCAATCGGCCACAATTTGGATTAAAACTATATTATTAGTTACAGTAACTTTGAGAAACAAAGTGTAAGTTACAATTTGTAAATGGATACCACTATTACTACACTATTATAATTGCTTCTTTTTATTTACTACACATTTTAATAATTATTTTATTAGTGGTTTGCAAAAATCAATACTCAATAATTAACTGATCATTATTTGGTAGTTTGCAAAAGTAATTATTAAAAATTAAAAGTTACTTTTTTAAATAGATTCCTCTTATATATACATATTTTATTTCAGAATAAGTTAAATAACCTAATTGTTTTTTATTTTAATTATTTATCATATTTTATTTGCGTTGGTTATTATTATTATTATTTTTTGACGGTTTGTTCGAATATAATGTTGTTTTTTGACGTTTTATCTCTCTGTGCTATATATATATATATATATATATATATATATATATATATATATATATATATATATATATATATATATATATTATTTTGACATTTTGTTCGAATGTGCTATTTAATGATTTTTTTTGAAATTTTGTTCATTTTTAAATTATATATGTCCATAAACAATAATAAATTTCAAAAAAATCAAGATATTTATCCGATTCAAAACCAGTTTTTTAATAATGTTTTAGCTGATATTTTTTAAAGATTTTAATCTATTTATTTGGTAAAAATAAGTTCGAATGTAAAAGAAATCAGATTATAAAAAAAACATCTAAAAATAGAATCTTTAAATAAATATAGACAATTAAAACATAAAAAACATTCAAACAAATATTCGAACAAAATGTTGAAAATATATAGAAATATTTGAACAAAACAAAAAAAAAATATAAACGAATAAAACATTAAAAAATTGTTTTAAGATACTTCAAATATATTACAACATTTTGTTCAATTTTTTTATTTCAATGTTTATGTTGGTTTTTATTAATTTTATTTTTTACGTTTTGCTCAAATCCAATGCTATTTTTTATGTTTTATTTATCTTTAAGATTTTAAGATTTTATTTTTATTTTATTTTGATATTTTATTCAAATATGTTATTTAATAACATTTTTTATATTTGTTCATTTTCGAGTTATAGCTGAACCATTGTTTAAAATGTAAAACATTTTGAATATACTTTTTTATGCAATATTTTATAATTATTTAAAATACATACTAACTTTAGTTATAAATAAGCTAACACGAAACAGTTATTTAACCTGAAACGTATTCGAGTTATACATAGAATAATCCGAAACAACTATTTGTTTTTAATTTTTTTTATGTTTTTGAGTTATACAAAAACTAATCCAAAACAGTTATATATATATATATATATATATATATATATATATATATATATATATATATATATATATATATATATATTTCGGAACAGGTTTCACGTTATACATAGGATAATCGTAAACAAAAATATTAAATCGTTATATATTTTCCATTAAAAACAATTTATTCGAGAAAGATGTCCAATAAAAATTCTATAACCATTAAAACAAATATAAAAAAATTTAAATTAAATAATGTATTACGATTTTAGATAATGTATTTAAAGAAATTTAAAAAAATTTAAAAAAAAATCTCAATAGTAAATTTAAAAATTATAAAACAAATAAATAAAATTATTTTTATCATAATTATATTTCAGATTTAAAAAAATATAAATAAATAAATAGATCTAAAATAAGTAATTTATATATTAAAAAATATATTTTATTTTTACTTAATAACTATATTACTTAATAATTATATAGAGAAAGTTAAAATTGTTTCAAAATTATTATGGTTATTTAAAGAAAAAATAAGTAATTATATAGGGATATGAATAGATTATAAAAAAGGTAGGAATACTATATATATATATATATATATATTAAAAGGCAACAAAGTATATTCGATAAACATTTTTTATTTTTTGAGTGTCGCGTCAGGTTTTCCTTATTATTCATGTTTACCAAAGACAGAAATTAATTATTTTTTACTATCTTTTATTTTTTATTAAAATATATTTTACACAAATTTTATATTTATTTTTATAAAAATTTAAAAACCATAAATTTTAATATATTTTTTATAATTTTTAATATAACGAGGGATACCCAATTCTCACTCTTTTCCCACACCTTCTAAACCAGAGTGACAATATAATATTCCAATGCGAGAGGAAACATCTTTCCCGTATTTTCTATGTTATACCTTTCCGCCTGAGCTATAAGAAAAACATTATCAATTTCATTCAATAAAACTTTCCAATATTCACTCATTTCTCTTTATTTCTCAAATGGATCTTAATATCTTATGTAGATTTTCGAGGCTCCAATCTCCATAAACATGACATGCTTCCTACCTTCTACGTAAAAATAATTTTTTTCCTAATAAAAATAAGAAAATAAACATAATTAATTAGAATATTTCTATCATTTTCTCTTGATTTAATGTGATACATTACTTTAATCCATTCGTTTGTTTTCATTAAATAAATTGTATATCTAACTGGCAAACAGCTCCAATTTTTCTAAATAGACTCATGAATATCTATTCTCTCGGATAACGTTTATTTTTGGCAGGTCTATTAACCCTACTATTGTTTCCCAAACAAAATCTACTAAATTCAGATAAATGTACAGATTTCTATAAACAATTTACAAGTACATAAAGCATAAAAAGTAATTAGGGTTGCATCGGCATGTGTTTGTGGAGAAGAAAAAAGTCTTTGGAAATTTGATCTTCATGTCCCTACAAAATCTATTGTTTACCGATCTTTTACTTTCCCCGACACATGTGTTCACATTGTAGTCCCCAACCAAACCATATCCATTTTATCTTTAAATATCAGGTGCCTCATAAACAATTTTTTTTTCTTTTTATATGTCGTATTATCTTATATTTATGTTAATAATAAAATATAAAATTCATTTGCAAGATTTCAAGCCCAAAGCAGCAATATAATAATAATATCCATGTTTTATAGAACGTTCATAATGACGTTTATTGGTGTCGGTTTTTTAAATGATAAAAAAGACACAAATATCCAAATTGTAAGATTTTCCCAATTATTAATCAAAATTTAAGAAAAAGGGCTATTGCAAAGTTGTTAATGTTCTAATGAAAATCATGATTCTTGTCAAGAAAATATTTAGAAACAGTTTTCGCAACAAAAAGTACTTTTATATTGCTAGATAAAGTTTTAAACTCAGAAGGATTTTACTAGATTTGTGATTCAAAAATACACTTTTATATTATTATCAATATGATTAATAATTACTATTTATTTCTTCATTGAGATAATAAGGACCTTTACTCTAGGTATTTTCCAAAATATGTAAATGTGGGGCATGGTTATTTGTTAGTTGTAGGTGGCCACCGTGCTTTTGATGGATGTTGACATGTTGTCAACACCTGATTGGGTGGCATGTATCCACGTGGTTGGATAAGAATCCAAAAAGTTGCGTCAAAGTTCAAACAATTTCCGTCTTTCGCAAATTGAGAAGTTTGGTTGGATACTATAGTTGCACCGATTTTTCGGTTTATTTTAATAAATCTTTGATAGGATTAAAATGAAAAAGAATAATAACATAATTTTATTTATATGTCATTTAATCTATATTATTTTTAGTTTTTATCATAATATTGCATAGTGAAACTAACAATAATATTATCAAATAAAATAGTATTAATTTATTTATTTATAATACGTATTTGAACTTTTAGTTTTTTGGGCCTGGTAGTTTATAACTTTATATCATATATCCGTATTCCATGGATTTGTTTGTTTATTCGTTATTTAAATAAATAAGATAATATAAAAGATTTAAATATATTTTATCCAATTTCTATTAATATAAGTACAAAGAATTTGAATTGACACATTTCTAATGTTAAATAAATTAAACTATGTTAAATAAATAGACAATTTGGATTAAAATCTGTGGGTCGAAACGAAAGTCCCAATAACGGTTAACGTTAAGTAATACGACGAACGGACGAAGGATATTTAATAAAGAGTAAATTATAGTTTTGGTCCTTGTATTTTGATCAGATTGTAAATTTTGAATATTTGAAATATACATTGTTGTTTAAAGAAAGAAATTACACTATCCATTAAAAAAAGCCATTTTAGCATTTCTTTTATCTTTTTATTTTTCCATTATTCATTTCAAATTACATATATATATATATATATATATATATATATATATATATATATATATATATATATATATATATATATATATATATATATATATATATATATATATAGGGTAAAGTGAATATACCTAACAACCTTATATAAGCTTAGGTACCTAACCACATCATACTCTGTGAATTTGTATCATATTTGCATTGTAATCACCCAAAGTTCTTAAATTTCAACCTCATAACTTGATTGCTTCCAAAATCTTTGGACTTTCACCATTATCTTCCTTCAAATAACATCTTTCTATCGGAGACCCCCTGGTGGGCTTCATATACTATCGTTACAAATCAAATAGTGTAGGAGGAATATAATTGTGAATGTATGAAAATCTTGGAAGTAAATCAAATTAATGGTTGAAGTTTAAGAACCTTAGACGATTGCAATGGAAATATAATGCAAAACAATGTAGTATAATGTGGTTAGGTACCTAAGCTTATATAAGGTTGTTAGGTATATTCATTTTACCCATATATATATATATATATATATATATATATATATATATATATATATATATATATATATATATTGTTTTTTTACATTTTCTTCGCTTATATTTTATTTTATTAGTTATATTTTATTTGACTTTTTATCTAAATATATTGTTTAATGTTTCTTTTTCATATTTTGTCCGCTTACATTTTTGTGAATAAAATTTTCAAGTCTTTAACATTTTGTTTGAGTAGATATTTTAATGCTTTTTTTTATGTTTTATTTGCTTATATTTTTGTAAAGCTTTTTATAAATAGTTTTATAAAAAATATAAAAATGTTTGTTAAAAGCGAATATGATTAATATATAAGCTACCTGAAATTCAAAATGGGTGTAATTGCATAGGCTAATAGTAATCCGTATAACTAAAAAACAAACAAAATAAAAGAAAATTTAAGAATGAGCTCAGAAAACATTGAAACATCTTTTTAAGTCATATGAATTCCGATTAGCCTTTGCCCTCCGAAATTCTTATAACTCGAAAATAGGTGTCAATATTTTTGAGTTTAATTTTTTTATTTTAGAAATTTTGTTCATTTTCAGTTTATATGAATTCCGATTAGTCTATATATAACTTAATATTTGTTTTAAATTCCGGTTAGGCTATATATTAAACATATTAAAAATAATTATTTTATATTAATTAATGTTAGTCATACTCACATTTAACAAACTTTTTTATATATTTTTTTTACAAAAAATATTCATAAAATGTAATAAAAATATAAACAAAAAAAACATCAAAATAAAATATAAGTAAATAGAACGTAAAAAATAATATATATATATATATGAAAAACAAAAATTTAAAAGAAAAGGTAAAATCTTTTTTTAATGGATGAGAGGTATACAGTGTAATTTATTTAAATCATATTAAATTTCAAAAAATTAGATTAAAAGTAAGAATCTGACCACGTAATAAGGATTAAACTTGTAATTTAGTTTTTAATAAATGTATTTTGTAGGTCAGGATCGTTACTTTTGATGGATGTGACACGTTGTCAATAGTGGATTGGATTAGATGATTGCCATGTGGTTGGATTAGCTTGCGTGGAAAACTTGTTGGGACTACCATTACTTTTGATGGATGTTGATTTGTTGTCGGCATCTTATTGAACCACATGTATCCAAAATACATAGTCCTACACTTTGACAAATTGTGTACATTTATTGATGACCCTATAATTCCACATATAAGGTTTAAAGAGTTTTTTTTTTTTTTTTTTTTTTTTTTTGAACGGCAGGCATATATTAGAAAAAAACTAGCCAGGGGCTAGGAGGTACAATCAGATTAAAACAGAAAATGAAAGATAGAAACAAAACAAAAGGACAACAGAATCACGATCTATGACAACATTTTAGAATTGGATCGCAGCACCATTCAATCCATCGTATCTTTTGCCCTCTCCTCTTCCTTGCATTGATCCATAAGTGAGAATAGGCTTGTACCTCATACACCAGCATCGATTTTGAGATTAAGCTTGAGTTTGAGTTTGAGTTTGTAGCATGTGCCTTACTATTCCTGAATCTCCAAATTACCCACATGAAGACTAGCACTATAGCTTCGTGGATCTCCTGCAGACTATGGTGTCCATTACGTCGATTTTTACATTCCAGCATCTCCCGACAGGAGTTAGGGGAAGTATCTAATGTTCGCCACCATCTACGCACATGCGACCAGACTTCACTTGAGATAGGACAACCCATAAAGATGTGATCTTCTGATTCAGGAGATACTTGACACATCTTACACATGTTTAAAGAGCTAATGCCAAGATTGAAAAGGTTCAGCATACATGGAAGTTTCCCATGACAGACTCGCCAAGCTAGGATGTTCACCTTACTCGGGACTAAAGGATTCCACTTCCATATTTTGCCACTGTGGGGGAGGACCAGATTGTCGATGAGAGAGCGCATAGAAGAAACCGTATATACCCCCGAGGATTCAAGAGACCATGTCCATTTGCTTGAGCCGTCAACATTTTGTACTTGCCGGAGGTGATTCAAGAAAGGAACCTAATCTTTTTCTAAAGATAGAGGGAGGCAGGCTATTGACCCCCAGCAGCCACTTCTCCTTTTTGCAGCCAAAGGGCGGGAAAGACCACCATCAGGTCCATGGATGGCTTTTATCACCAAAGCCCATGTACTGTCAGGATGAGTCCTGAAACGCCACCACCATTTTCCAAGTAGGGCGAGATTTTGCGCCCTCAAACTACCAATACCCAATCCGCCTCTTTCCTTAGCTGCGAGGGTTTTTTCCCAAGCAATCCAGATCATTTTTCTTGATTCCATGGAGCTGCCCCAGAAAAACCTCTTCCGAATCCTTTCAAGGCTATCAATTACCCTAGCAGGGGCCTTATAAATTGAGAAGTAGAATGTACCCAGGCTGCTTAAGACTGCTTTGATTAAGGTCAACCGTCCCCCAAACGAAAGTGTGGAAGCTTTCCATCTAGATAACTTTGCCTGAAATCTTTCAATGATAGGTTTCCATTGGGCTACCCTTGCCATCGGAGCACCAACTGGAAGTCCTAAATAAATGAAAGGAAAAGTGTCAATTTTACAATTGAAAGAGCGAGCCACCAGCTCCAACTCGGAACTTTGTACACCAAGACCATACAATTTACTTTTCGCCATGTTTATCTTGAGTCCTGAGGACAACTCAAAACATCTTAGGATCCTTATCAAGTTTTTTGTGTTTTCCAGCGACCATGAACCCATAAATATCACGTCATCGGCGTAAAGGAGGTGGGAAATTACTGGGCCTTGGCGGGGGAGTTGGATACCTCTAAATAAGCCTTTTTTCCTTCGCCGCTTCCATTGCGACATGAAGACCTTCCGCTGCAATGATGAACAAAAACGGGGATAGTGGGTCTCCCTGACGAAGCCCACGCTCCATGGCAAATTCTGATGTTGCTGATCTGTTTATAATCACCGAGACCCTAGCCGACGATAAACAACCTCGAATCCATGAACGCCATTTTTCTCCAAAATCCATTTGCAGCATGACTGAGTCAAGGAACTCCCAGCTAAGACTGTCGAAGGCTTTTTCAAAGTCTACTTTGAAAGTGAAAGCTTTCTTTTTATTCCTCTTAACCCAGCTTATGACCTCGTTCAAGATAAGGGGCCCATCGAGAATATTCCGATTTTTAATGAATGCCGACTGTGTTGAGCTGACCACCAAGTGTACCACCTTTTTTAGTCTTTCAGCTAGGACCTTTGAGATTATTTTATACATGCATCCAATTAAACTAATTGGGCGGAAGTCATTTATTGTGATCGGGTCTTGAATCTTAGGGACAAGGATAATAAAGGAAGAGTTGCAGCCTTTCTCGAATTGCCCCGAAGCTTCAAAGTGTTTCACTGCTAGGTATAGATCCACCCCAAACTCCTCCTAATATTGTTTTAAGAAAGCAAAGGTGAAACCATCAGGGCCTGGTGCCCGGTCCGAGCCACAAGCCCAAATGGCTGATTTCACTTCATCGAGAGAGATAGGCTCTTCTAAGAACGAGATCGCGTGGGGGGTAATTTCTTAAACTGAGGGCTGAGGAGTTTAGGGCGCTGCTTGAGAGGTTCAGCGAATCTCCTGGCAAAATGATTAACAGTCAGCTCTTTTATTGCAACGGGGTCGCTTATCCAAAATCCGTTATCCTTGATTCCATTAATCCTTTGGGATCTCTGGTGCTTATTTATCACACCATGGAAGAAAGCACTATTCTCATCACCTTCTAGGGCCCAAGTGGTTCTAGATTTTTGTTTTAGATCCTCGATACGCCTAGATTCAATTTCCATAATTTTTTGGTATGCGGACTGTCGGCTTAAAAGGAGATCTTTGTTAATTAGGCCCTGCTCGGCCAATTGGTCGATGACGTTTATTCTGTTTGTAAGCTCATCCATCTCTTTTCTGGCTTTCTCGGAAACTTCCTTCCTCCAAGCTTTAATGTGCTCCTTTAAATTCCGTAATTTTCCTGCAACCATGGAGAGGGGAGAACGAAAAACCAGATGGCTTGGATTGCTGCTGATACACCATCCCCGCCTTACGACACCCACTAACTCTGGGTCTTTAAGCCAGGAATTATAGAGCTTGAATGGGGTTGGGCCAAAGTCAAGTTGGGAAGCAGATAGCAAGATAGCGCAATGGTCGGAATGCACCCTAGGCATGGCTGTAACATTTAGAGTTGGCCAGGTCTCGATAGCATTTAGAGAGACAATGAATCTGTCTAGCTTGCTATGTTTATCCCCTGCTGAGTTCATATACGTAAATCGTCGACCCCCCATTTTAATCTCCATCAGACCTATAGAATGTATGAATTCATTGAAATAAAAGGCGTTATTATGACAGAATGTGGAACCGAGTCTTTCTTCCGGCAGGCGAACGACATTGAAATCTCCAAAGACAAACCAACAGGAGTCTAGGTCTGAATTGATGAGATCAAATAAATTGTTCCACAAGGTTCTATTCCTCAAAGGATCTTGAGGGGCATACACGTTTACAAGACAACAATTTTTTCTTAGCTTATGCCAAATTCCTTTTATGGCAAGAAAGCCGACACCTTTTATTGATTCAGAAACCTGGAAAAAGGAGGGGTCCCATATGGAAGCTATTCCACCAGATAACCCCACCGGGTCAATAACCTCGCACTGGAAGTTTGGAGAGCCCCAAATTTGACTGTCTAGTTTGTTCTTCACCTCTGAGGACTTCGTTTCCTGTAACCCAACAAAAAAAGAGTGATGCTTGATGCGACAGTCTCTAAGCCAGCTCCTCTTTATTTCACACCCAATTCCACGAATATTGTTGGAGAAAATATTCATTGATCGATAATCGTCACTCCTCGAGTTTTGATCATCTGCTTGATTTGATCAGCTTGGTTACTAACCTGGAAACCAACAGATTCACCCACTGCGATTGTTTTTGCGACCTCCCAGGAAGTGGCATTTGACTCAGCGGTTATGGCCTGCGAGGTTGATTGGTGGGGCACCTGAAGAGACCTGGTCGAGGTTCCTTGTAATTGATGGGCGTCACCGATGGGGTGGGAGAAGGAAGGGGGAATTCTAGACGGATATGAGGGAGTATGAGGGCGAGACCTCGTCGGAGAGAGAGGCCTAAGGGAATGGAACCTAAACTGGTCATTGGATACCGATGGGAAAGACCGAGATGGGGCCCTGTTTAGGTCCAAGGAGCGAGTGGGCCGATGTATTTTGATTACAGGAGAGGGGGAAGCCCGCATTCTGTTTTGGCCCAAAGGGGAGAGCACACCCGCCGTGTCGCTACGTGCATCAGATGACGTAAATTCTTCACGCGGGAGTTCCAAGGTGTTATGGAGACGAGGAGACGCATTGGTTCCCGAGCCTGGAATATTTGCTTGCGACTTTTCATTTTCCCTATCATGCGACTGCTGGTCTTTCGCCGGAGATGCTTCCGGTGACATTAAGCCAACCTCGTGGAGAGCAGGGGCATCACTGTTGAAGCTGCCATTTTCTCCAATACTATCTTCATCCCACCATGACATTTTCTGGTAGAAATCATTGGCAGCAAGCACCGGACTGAGTTTGAGGGATTCGAAAATGTCTTCCAAGATATTTATTTGGAATGGCTTCCCATCCACCAAGATTTTGATGGAGGAACTAATGATTCTGGGGTGTGATGTAAGTATCCCGACCCTTCCGAATGCCAGATTAGGAGAGCTTGTGTTGCATTCTTCTGGAATGACCACTGACCCCCACGAGTTTGCAATGATACTAAAGGTCTCTTCGCACCATGCATGTTGAGGCACACCTTGAATAATTAGGGATGCGATTCTTTCATTGAAATTTATACCCTCTTCCCAGGCTGATATCGTTTTGAACCAAGGTTGCCAGATCTCCCATCCTTCGTTCAAAAACTTTTCCTTTTCTGCTATATTTTCAAATTCAAGAAGCATTTTAAGGCCTCCTAAGTATCTTAACTGGATCGACGGGCATCCCTCCACCTCCTGGAAAGCTTTCACATTCATGAGAGCTTGGAAGCTTTCAGCTTCCCCCACTAGAGTATTTTCCATGGCTTCTTTCGAGTCGTGGAAGGATATCAGCTTTATTGATTTCCTTGAATGCGCTTCTTCATCCTCCTTACTTGATTTCCCAGCTCCCATAGTGGCACCTGGCAAAGATCCCCTAACGGCATCAGCAAAAGACTTGACGTATGATTGTGGTTGTGTTGTTTGTACTGCATGCTGGCCTCTCATGACTTGATGATTTTTCGTACGAGACACATGTTCTTTTCTTTCAAATCTTGCCACATTGACTTCAATCTTCTGTGTTCCAATGGTGATCTCGTTTAGTCGCTTCTCGAATGATTTAGGGTCGTGAATCCGTAGGAATCTAACAAATCCAAAGATCTTGTTTGAACGGTTCAGCTTCTTGGCAATATACACATCAACAACAGCCCCATACATGCTGAACATCCGCCATAGCGCCGCTTCACTCCAGTCTGAGGGGAAATTCTGAATGTAAAACGTTACGGCTTTCCCGTTTATGTCGAACTCTCTCCCGTATTTCTTTCTTCTTCGTACCTGGTTCCATCCATCTTGATCTGCCATCTTGTTGGCTACATGCAACTCGCCTTTTTCCAATAGGAGTTATGTTTATCTTCACCTAAGTTTTTTGTTAGGTACTATAAGGTTTAAAGAGTGTATATCCGAATATGTATTAGAATCATTCCCAAATCCAAATTGAAATCTAAGCAATCATTTTATACATTTATAAAGTAAAATAGAAAATGAAAACCATAAAGGATCAAACATATTTCGCCGAGTGGGTCCCGACATTTTGTTACATATATAATCAACTTTCAACCGTTTCAAAATTTTTTTCTTCAATTCAATTTAAACTCTCATTCCTTTTAACCAAATGCTTTTTTTTCCTAGAGAATTCCCGTTCATATGTAGGCAAAAATATGTTGATGAGGCTAATCCCTTCTTATATTCATCTTCATCCGATTCATCAAATAACCACAATGCTTTGGCATCGGCTGCTATACTAACAATTTTCTAAGATACTGCAAGTTCAACCTTCATAAAAATCTGAGAATTTATTACGATAGAGATCAGGAAGCTGCTGAAAAGAAACCGATCATGATACAAGATTACTTTGCCACTAATGCAAAGTTTGGGCACGATTAAATTCAATAATAATTTTGGATGAGTAGATGCTTGTTCTTGCATAATGTTGGTGATATAGAAACAAATTATTCATATTTTCTAACAAGTTGGGATGTCATAATGCAGAAAAAACTTTTAGTGTATTTCAAAAACACACATCTGTAATAGGAAAACTAGCATAAAAAACACAATAGACACGCTTGATAAGTATTTGAGTATGTCGGAAATGAACTTCACATGAAAACCTCTACAACTTCTGCAATGCTAAAGATGTATAGAGATAAATTTATGTGCAAATCAACATCCAATGGCATCCAACTTTTGTATGTTGCATACACATAAAGATAGATTTTTTGGTATGTTGCATTGATTGTACACATTGAGATTGGAAGAATTGTCCAATGATATTGTGAGGCTAGTACATGAGATGCGACACCAATACGTAATGATAATACTTGAAGTTGTAGGGTTGCAATATTTATAGATATGACATGCATATTTTGGTATCGTTAGTGGCAATAGTGATCTAAACTTTCTCTATCAATGACCATTATTTGATGAAAAACTGCTTGGAAAGACACCAAAATGTTTATTTTATTTGAACAGAGAAGAAGACAAGCACATGTATTATCTTGTTGATGAGATATACCTAACTTGGACAGCTATTGTGGGATCATTTATGCATCAAAATACCGACAAAAAAAATGGTTCAAGATGGCACAAAAAACATAAATAAAGGAAATGGAACGTGCTTTTGGTGTACTAAAAAGTATTTAAGTCACAAAAAGACTTCTTACGTGGGCAATGGATCAAAACAAGTGTAAATATACAATGTATCTTTGTCTTGTATGATAATAAAACATGAATGTTCTGTTATATGTCTGGTAAATGATACCGATCTCCTCAACAAGGTAAAAGTAAATGAAAATATGATTATGGAATTGTGTTGTTCGAAAACCCACCATAAACTTTGATTGGATTTTGTTGATCTCATTGAGAATACCAACATACTTTCTCTGGATAACTAGATTATTATAATTATCAATTTAGGATTTCATTTATCGTTTATAGGTTTTAAATTTTCATCTGTAGTAGTGTGTGTTTTTTGATGAAATATTATATTTAATTTTAGTTTTATTTATTTAATTTTAGGGAAAACTACAATAAAGTCATTACATATTGATCTCATAATCGATTTATATATATATATATATATATATATATATATATATATATATATATATATATATACTAGTTTATAATCGGTGGGAACCACGGTTAAAAAATTAATTAAACTTTTATAGTAAAACTCAAAATTATTAATTAAGAGATTTTTTTAATTAAATAAAATTATAACCATTGATTTAAATAAATATGTGAAATTATATCATTTTATAATTTGTATTAATTTTATTTTAATTTTTATTCTAATGCTATTAATTTAATGTAATTAGAATGAGAAATTTAAATTTTGAAATAGAGAATTAATATGCTGGCAAGTGACATGTATTAATTAGGAGACATAATAAGATGACACATGTCAAGAGAAGAATAAAATATACATTAATTAGGAGTCATAATAGTATGACAAATGTCAAATGGAGAATAAAACTATTTTTTATTAGAATATATATATATATATATATATATATATATATATATATATATATATATATATATATATATATATATATATATATATATATATATATATATATATATATATATATATATATAAGTTCCAAAAACCGGTAATCGTATTCAATTTATCTCTTTTATCTGAAAAACATGTCATCAAATTTATATTTTTGGCCCAGATTTCAAATTTTATTACCAATTTGGTCAAAAATTTACACTTTTGGCATAGATTTTAAATTTTATTACAAATTTGGTCCGAAATTTACCTTTTTAGCCTAAATTTTAGAGTTTTGTTATGAATTCATCCAAATTTTAGTTTCTTTTACCACTTTTTTTTCTCAAATTTTTGTTTCGAATATGTTTTTTCTTTATAAAATCACATTTATATAAAAAAAACATATTTTCACATAAAAAATCTTATATTTCTATACAATTTTTTTTTTTTTTTTTTTTTTTTTTTTTTTTTTTGTATATGAGCACATATTTTATAGTAAACGTGTGTGTGTGTGTGTATATATACACACGTACACACGTATTTCATAGTAAATGTATGAGTAAATTACCAAAATCGTCCCTATGGTGTGGTCAAAATTGCATGTTTGGTCCCTAACTTTGGTTCGATTTTGTTGTGTTTTTCGTCCCTTACATTCATAAATTTAGAGATCAAACGTGCAATTTTGACCAAACCATAGGGACGAAAAACGAAACAAAATCAAACCATAGGGACGAACCGAGTGCAAAAAAAGTTAGGGACCAAACGTGTAATTTTGACGAAACCATAGGGACGATTTCAGTAATTTACTCTAAACGTGTGTGTGTATACATATACATATATATATATATATGTATGTATATATATATGTATATATATATATATATATATATATATATATATATATATATATATATATATATATATATATAACATCGCATCTTTCAAGTCACTTCAAGTTCATCCTTTGCAATTTAATTATGTCATTTTTGGCCCTTGGTTGGAAAGAAGTGGAAAAGGGAGGCCCTAGTGGCAAAATGGTCATTTTTGAAACTTGGGTAGTACGTTAAGCATACTAGGGCGTGCCCTAATACACTGGCATACACATATATACGTTGGACATACGAGTGCCAGGGTAAAACCCTAACTTTTAGGGTCTGTGGAGTATTTAAGCATCTTGTGGACCGTTTTCTCTTCTCTTTTCCCGCCTCCAAGTCTTAAAACCGTTCTTAGCAAACACTAGTCCATAAGAGAGAGTTTTGGAGCCTAAATTGTGTTGTTGGTTTGATTGAATGAAAAGAAAGAGCATCAAGGATTCAAGGAAGGAATCAAACTTGTAAATATGGGGTCATCACCATCTTGGGAAGTTTTGGAACGTATAAAGCTTCTACCTTTATGCTTGAATTGTGGTCTTATTGTGGTTACTTTTTGGCATTCTTTTTGTCCCAAGAGTCCCAATATTGTACATGCTTTTTTTTGGTCGAGTTACGCTATCCTTTCAAACCCTAGGATGAGCCCTAAGGCATAAAAATGAGGTCCCTTGAGCTAGTTTGGTTCATAGTTCTTTGTAGGAGGTCTTAATGGATTAATCCCTTTTTAGTCGACCAAAGTCTTAAAGTTTGAGACTTTATGGTTCCAGATCACATTTCAGTAGTGGATCTGAAATTTGGGCTTAAGTGCTTAAGTCATTAAGCACTTATCATAATTTTGGCCTCTGCGAGGGTACACCTCATGTAAATTGTTGTACGCCCCGCATTCAGAGTCAAACCCCCATAATGGGTTAATGCGATGAGAGGTACACCCAGCGTTCCTATGTTGTACGCCCCACTTACGTCTCCTGTTTAGATTTCAGACTTTGGACTTCGAGTTTCAGGCCATCTTTTGGGCTTTGATACTTGGTCCCTAATGGTTTATCTAGATGGGTGTGTCTTTACCCAAGTAGTAGATCGGACCTTTGGATAAGGCCTAATAAGAAGTTGGGCCCAATTTGGAAAATTGGGCCAAGTGTGGGCTTGAAGTGGTTTGGGCCTTTGGATCAAGATTTAGGCTTTTAGCTTACTGAATCTTCTTAAGTAAAGGCTATTAGGCCCAATTTGGAAAATTGCCCCATAACTTGACTAAAGGAGTTTATTGTAATATTGGACCTTTTGTCATATAGTTTGGGCCTTGGCTTTCGGCCAAGCTTGAGGAAGGGTAAAAAGGTCTTTTACCCTGATTTGGACTCATTATATGAGTCAGTGACTTGGTGTTGATGATTGTCATTTTGGTATCTACTAGCGGGTCTGTAGTTAGAGACTATTCATGGAATCAACTATTGTTGGTGTAACAGCCGAATTTTTATCAGGTATCTTGTTTATTGTATTTTGTTGATTTGTGAGGGGGACTCGGCGAGTTGGAGCTCAGACTCGCCGAGTAGGGACGCAGATTTGGACGCGGGATCGCGCCTGGACTCGACGAGTCCAGGATATGGACTCGGCGAGTCAGCGCTGTGTAATGAAACCCTAATTTCTCGGGTTTGAGACTTATTTAAAGGGCCTAATGGCCGTCATTTGTGCTCACCAGCCCCTTGAGTGAAACCCTAATCGAGTGTGAGCATTTGGAGCTAAGTAGGAGGCCATTATTGACCTTGGAGGTGCCATTGTTGCAAGGAAGGAGAAGAGCTAGCCAAGGGAAAGCAAGAAGGAGCCACTTCTGTGGGTTTGGAGTCTAGAGCATCACTTTTGTGGTAATAAATCCGAGTTACCTTCTTGTTTGTTGTTGTTTATCTAGATTTAGGGTTTGTTGAACCCTTTTATGGCAAGATTTAGTGTCCTTTTGGTCCCTTATGAGGTTGGAACCATAGATCTGGACCCTTAGAGGTCCAGAGTGTCCCTTTACCCAAGCTTTTTGGGGATCAATGGAGGCTTTGGATTGGAATCCTCATGCCTTAGGTCAAAAACTCCATTATTGAGCTATAGGGTGTGTTATGAGCACCAAGATAGGAGCTTTACGTGATGAATCAGTCGAGGGAGGCCAGATCTATAGGTTTTAGAAGCAGATCTGACCTTAGAAGCGAGTTGGAGTGGTTGCATGGCATGGACTCGCCGAGTCTGTTCATCCGACTCGGCGAGTAGCTTGAAGATTGCCTTGGGACTGCTCAGCGAGTGGTCCAATCGAGTCATGGGTAGACTCAATGAGTCAGGGTGAGTTGGAGAGGGATGACGAGTGGGCTAAGTCAAACTTGGACTCGCCAAGTTGTCCTTGACACTCGGCGAGTTGAGTCGGGGTGGCCCCGCGATTCATTCAGGTGAAACTCGTCGAGTAAAGGGGGGGATACTCGACGTGTAGTAAGAGGATTTCAGAGGGTTGGTGAAAACGTCTAGACTCGCCGAGTCGCCATGGTACTCGCCGAGTCCGGTCAGAGTTGACCGTTGATCGTTGACCGGAGTTGACCTGTGTTGACTTCTTATAGATAGTCAACCTTAGAGATATAAAGTGTTAATTAGAAACATATAATGTTATAGGAGGATTAGAGCTCGGAGGATCAAGCACGAGGGATTTCCAGGATTCGTGAGATACCGAGATACACGAGGTGAGTCTTCTCACTATACTATATTACCTTAAGTAGGTAACCAGAGTTATGTGATAGAGTATTTGTATGCTATGTATGTTATGTGTTGTACTGCATTATTTCTATGTGATTTATGTAGTGCATGTTTATCAGAGCTAGAACCTGAGGGTTCACAGAGTTTGGGTGCACGGACCCACAGAGTTATAGCCTCGAGTGGCTAATATGTGTTATATGTGGTATTTTGGGGAACTCACTAAGCCTTGTGCTTACAGTGTTTGATGTTATTGTTTCAGGTACTAGTGACGACCACGGGAAGGTGCCGGCTTGATCCGTACACACACACTCGGAGTTTTTACATTGTGATCTTGGGATTTTGTATTAACCTATATTGGATAATTAATATGGTTGTTTGATGAATATTAATCGAATTATGTTTTATAAGAAAATCGAAAAAATTTGTTTTGAAATTTATGGTGTTACAATTTGGTATCAGAGCCTTGGTTTGAGGGATTTGGGTACACCTTCGGGAGTATTTGAACTCAAATTGAGGAATTGGAAAGATATTTTCAAAAGAAAACCTAACTTTTCTAAGAGTAAAAGATTTTCTGAAACGAATTCCAGGAAGAAACGTGTGTACGATCAGTCAGTGCCTGAACGGTGAATTCCCAAAATACCTTTATATTACGTGATATTAATATTGATATGATGTATCTGCATGCTAGAGTAGGCTAGGTATTGCTAATAGGACTAGAGTGGCCTGATTTGTGATGCCTTAGCCTAGGGAGGGGTGAGCTGCTATGAGATACTGAGAGTGAGTAGGTAGCAGCAAGGGGTTTATGAGAGATCTATTAGAGAGTGGTCTACGCATTATAGAGTACTTGGGAATTGGGATCCGAAGAGGAAGGTTTGGGGTGTGTACTGAGATGGTGTGGACAATAGTATTGGGCCCGTACTACTGAAAGCACCGGGGCAGTCCACAGTCCAAATAAGAATCTTGGGATACCAAGAATCAAGGAGGGGTGGATTGTCGAGTGTAAGAATGTTTGAGTGAATTCTAATTTATCGCATGTTGTATTTCAGAGGTTGATCATGGTGAGGACACGTCATATGCCGGAGGGTGCCGGAGCAAGTGATGAGGAGATTCGACAGATCATTCATGAGGAGGTGGTTGCGATCATCAGAGCTGAGATACCAGAGATGTTCGGGTCTATTAAGACCGCGCTGATTGCGATATTTGACGAGCGTTATGCCGCTCTTTCTGAGGCTGCTGTTGCAGCGGCTACTGTAGCGATCGCTGCGGCGAGACCCCAGGGAGGTGATGCATCATTGTTTCGGGAGTTCAGCAACACCAAACCACCAGAGTTTGATGGTACACAGGATCCGGTGGTAGCTATGAGGTGGATATCTGATATGGAGGGGTGCTTCTTCACTTGCTCATCCCCTGAGCATTTGAAGGTTCGGTTCGCGCTGAACCAGCTTCGTTTGGGAGCGAAGGACTGGTGGAAGTTTGTGACGGCGCATTTCACGCCTGCTGAGCTTTCGGCAGTGACCTGGGAGAGGTTCACTACCATGTTCCGATATGAGTGCGTTCCCCAGGTGGAGAGGGAGCGTTTGGCATAGGATTTTTTGACCCTCAAGAGGGTACTGAGTCAGTTACAGCGATCACGAGGATGTTTCATGAGAGGGCGATGTTCTGCCTTGAGAATGTGTCCACTGAGCAGGCACGTATGAGCCGCTACCTGAGCATTTTGAGACGGGATATTCGGGAGTTCGCTGCGAACTCCTCGTATCGGACATTTGCTAAGCTTTAGGCAAATGCCCGGAAGAGGGAGATTGAGCTTGAGACTCAGGCCAGGTAGGAGGCGGAGTCTCTGGGGATGGATCGGCGGCCGGCACAGCTCCAGCCGGCAACCAAGCGGGCCAAGCCCGCTGATCCCAAACCCGGGAGCCAGAAGGGCTGCACTTGCGGGAAGTGCGGCAAGGGTCACGATGGAGTCTGTCGAGTAGGATCTTGCTACAAATGTGGCAAGGAGGGGCATATGGCCAAGGACTGCCCCAATGGGTTTGCAGTGTGTTTTCACTGCAACCAGACCGGACACCGGAAAACGGAGTGTCCGCTGCTGCGTGGAGCGTCTCAGGGATCTGCTCCCGCCACCATCAGAGCTACAGAGAGTCGGCCCGTGAAGGCCGAGGCACCGAGAGCTCGAGGGAGAGCCTTTCAGCTGACTGAGGAAGAGGTCCGCGCTGCACCCGACGTTATGGCTGGTACGTTTCCTTTTATATATTTATTTTTGGTGTTGAGATATTATGCTTATATTATGCTATGCATAGGTACCTTCCTTGTGAACTCTGTGCCTGCTGTAGTGTTATTTGACTCGGGTGCGAGTCGGTCTTTTGTATCTTTGGCCTTTAGTCAGCATATCAGTGTTAGTCGTGAGGCATTGAGTCGGCCTCTGTGGGTTTCCATAGCCACCGACAGAGTGATTTGTGCCACGGAGGTCCTCCGGGGATGTGTGTTAGAGATTTTTGGGGTTGAGTTTCCGATCGATCTGGTTCCTATTGCGATGGGTGATGTCTGTGTCATAGTGGGCATGGACTAGTTGAGCCGATTCGGCGCGGTTATCGACTGCGAGCGTCAGCTGGTGACCATACGAGATCCTAGTGGGGGAGTTCTTTCGGTATACAACGAGGGTACACGTTCTGGATCAGCCTTTTGTTCGGCCGCTAGGGCGAGGCAGTGTTTACAGCAGGGCTGTAAGGGTTTTGTGGTGTATGTGATGGATACGCGAGTGATCTCCGAGAGACCGAGTTCAGTGGATGAAGTTCCGGTGGTGCGTGAGTTTCCAGATGTTTTTCCCGAAGAATTACCAGGTGTGCCTCCCGTGAGGCAAGTGGAGTTCGGTATCGATTTGGTTCCGGGAGCCGCGCCTATCGCTAAGGTGCCTTATCGCCTTGCACCTCCAGAGATGCAAGAGTTATCCTCACAGCTTCAGGAGCTGCTGGGGAAGGGGTTTATTCGGCCGAGTAGCTCGCTGTGGGGAGCACCCATTCTGTTTGTGAAGAAGAAGGATGGCTCGCATCGAATGTGTATTGATTACCGAGAATTGAATAAGCTGACGGTCAAGAACTGTTACCCATTGCCGAGGATCGACAATTTATTCGATCAGTTGCAGGGAGCATCTTGGTTCTCCAAGATCGATTTGAGGTCGGGCTATCATCAGATGAGAGTGCGGGACAAGGACATCCAGAAGACAGCATTCAGGACGCGTTATAGGCATTATGAGTTTGTGGTGATGCCTTTTGGGCTCACCAATGCCCCGGCTGTGTTCATGGACCTCATGAACAGGGTATGCAGGCCGATGTTGGATCGGTCGGTGATTGTGTTTATCGATGATATTCTGGTATATTCGAGATCTAGAGAGCAGCATGAGGAGCATTTGAGGGAAGTTCTTGGAGTTTTGAGATCTGAGAAACTTTATGCAAAGTTTTCCAAGTGCGATTTCTAGTTGCAGGAGGTCCAGTTTCTGGGGCACCTCGTTAATCAGAAAGGGATATTGGTCGATTCGGCTAGGGTTGACGCGGTGATGAGATGGGAGGTGCCAAAGTCACCCTCTGAGATCAGGAGCTTCCTTGGGTTGGCAGGGTACTATCGGAGGTTTATCAAGGATTTCTCCAGGATCGCAGTGCCACTCACCAGATTGACCCGGAAGGGTGTTACATTTTTATGGGGTCCCGAGCAGCAGACCTCCTTTGAGACGCTTCGCCAAAGGTTGTGTGAAGATCCGGTATTAGCTCTTCCGGAAGGGATGGAAGATTTTGTGGTATTCTGTGATGCATCGATTTTAGGGCTGGGAGCGGTGCTGATGCAGAAGGGACATGTGATAGCATATGCATCGAGGCAGTTGAAGCCTCATGAGACGAGATATCCCACACATGATTTAGAGTTGGGGGCAGTGGTGTTCGCTCTCAAGATTTGGCGGCACTACTTGTATGGGGTTCGTTGTACGATATACACGGACCATAAGAGCTTGAAGTACTTGATGGATCAGCCTAACCTAAATATGCGGCAGAGGAGGTGGTTAGATGTAGTCAAGTATTATGATTGCGAGATCTTGTACCACCCGGGCAAGGCTAATGTGGTAGCCGACGCATTGAGTCGCAGGGCAGAGAGTACTCCACTGCGAAATGTATGTTTTAGATTGACCGTGATAGCTCCAGTTCTAGACGCCATTCGTGGGGCACAGGCCGAGGCTGTGCATCCGGAGATGCAGAAGAGAGAACGGGTCGTTGGTTTGGTTTCTGAATTTGTGTCGGATAGTCGAGGGCTTATGACTTTTCAGGGCCGGATTTGGGTACCGTTTATGGGCGGTACGTGTACTACATTGATGGAGGAAGCTCATAGATCGAAATTTTCGATCCATCCCGGGGCTACAAAAATGTATTTGGATTTGAGGAAAGAGTATTGGTGGCCTTGTATGAAGAGGGACGTCGCATGGTTTGTCGAGAGGTGTTTGACCTGTCGAAGGGTGAAGGCCGAGCACCAGAGACCGCATGGTAAGTTGCAGCCATTGGAGGTTCCCAAGTGGAAGTGGGAACAGATCACTATGGATTTCATCACCAAATTGCCGAGGACTGCCAGAGGAGTTGATGCAATTTGGGTGATTGTGGATAGGTTGACGAAGAGCGCTCACTTTCTTGCCATCAATGAGTGTTCTTCGGCGGAGAAGTTGGCGGAGGTTTATGTGAGAGAAGTAGTATCTCGGCATGGGGTGCCAATCTCGATTGTTTCGGACCGTGATGTGCGCTTCACTTCCCAATTCTGGAAGATATTTCATGAGGAGTTGGGTACTAAGCTGCATTTTAGTACCGCATATCACCCCCAGACAGACGGCCAGAGTGAGCGAACGATTCAGACGCTTGAGGACATGCTTCGAGCATGTGTATTGGATTTTGGGGGTAGCTGGGATACGTATTTACCCTTGGCAGAGTTTTCCTACAATAACAGCCATCATTCGAGCATCGGTATGCCGCCCTTTGAGCTGTTGTATGGTAGGAGGTGTCGGACTCCCATTTGTTGGGGTGAGGTTGGGCAGAAAGTGATGGGCAATACAGAGATCGTGATTCAGATGACAGAGCAGATACAGCGGGTCAGACAGAGGTTATTGACCGCCCAGAGCCGACAAAAGAGTTATGCGGACAGGCGCCGGTCCGAGCTTGAATTTCAGGTCGGCGACTTCGTTCTCCTGAAGGTTTCTCCTTGGAAAGGGGTGATTCGGTTCAGGAAGAGGGGCAAGTTGGGGCCCCGGTTTATAGGTCCATTTCGTGTGATTGCGAGGGTAGGCCGGGTAGCCTATCGGTTGGAGTTGCCAGCAGAGTTGGGACAGATTCATGACACTTTTCATGTGTCGCAGTTGAGGAAGTGTATAGCCGATGAATCGGCAGTGGTTTCGTTAGAGGATATTCAGGTAGATGCAAGCCTGAATTATGCCGAGAGACCAGTGGCCATTAGGGATCGGAAGATCAAGGTTTTGAGAAACAAGGAGGTACCTCTGGTGTTGGTTCAGTGGCAACACCAGAGGGGATCAGAGATGACCTGGGAGCCAGAGCGTATGATGCAGGAGCAGCATCCAGAACTGTTTTTAGAGCGAGACTTCGAGGGAGAAGTCTAGTCCTAGTGGGGGAGAGTTGTAACAGTCGGATTTTTGTCAGGTATCTTGTTTATTGTATTTTGTTGATTTGTGAGGGGGACTCGGCGAGTTGGAGCTCAGAGTCGCCGAGTAGGGACGCGGAGCGCCTGGACTCGACGAGTCCAGGATATGGACTCGGCGAGTCAGCGCTGTGTAATGAAACCCTAATTTCTCGGGTTTGAGACTTATTTAAAGGGCCTAATGGCCGTCATTTGTGCTCACCAGCCCCTTGAGTGAAACCCTAATCGAGTGTGAGCATTTGGAGCTAAGTAGGAGGCCATTATTGACGTTGGAGGTGCCATTGTTGCAAGGAAGGAGAAGAGCTAGCCAAGGGAAAGCAAGAAGGACCCACTTCTGTGGGTTTGGAGTCCAGAGCATCACTTTTGTGGTAATAAATCTGAGTTACCTTCTTGTTTGTTGTTGTTTATCTAGATTTAGGGTTTGTTGAACCCTTTTATGGAAAGATTTAGTGTCCTTTTGGTCCCTTATGAGGTTGGAACCATAGATCTGGACCCTTAGAGGTCTAGAGTGTCCTTTTACCCAAGCTTTTTGGGGATCAATGGAGGCTTTGGATTGGAATCCTCATGCCTTAGGTCAAAAACTCCATTATTGAGCTATAGGGTGCGTTATGAGCACCAAGATAGGAGCTTTACGTGATGAATCAGTCGAGGGAGGCCAAATCTATAGTTTTTGGAAGCAGATCTGACCTTAGAAGCGAGTTGGAGTGGTTGCATGGCATGGACTCGCCGAGTCTGTTCATCCAACTCGGCGAGTAGCTTGAAGATTGCCTTGGGACTGCTCAGCGAGTGGTCCAATCGAGTCATGGGTAGACTCAGTGAGTCAGGGTGAGTTGGAGAGGGATGACGAGTGGACTAAGTCAAACTTGGACTCGCTGAGTTGTCCTTGAGACTCGGCGAGTTGAGTCGGGGTGGCCCCGCGATTCATTAAGGTGAAACTCGTCGAGTAAAGGGGGGGATACTCGACGTGTAGTAAGAGGATTTCAGAGGGTTGGTGAAAACGTCTAGACTCGCCGAGTCGCCATGGTACTCGCCGAGTCCGGTCAGAGTTGACCGTTGATCGTTGACCGGAGTTGACCTGTGTTGACTTCTTATAGATAGTCAACCTTAGAGATATAAAGTGTTAATTAGAAACATATAATGTTATAGGAGGATTAGAGCTCGGAGGATCAAGCACGAGGGATTTCCAGGATTCGTGAGATACCGAGATACACGAGGTGAGTCTTCTCACTATACTATATTACCTTGAGTAGGTAACCAGAGTTATGTGATAGAGTATTTGTATGCTATGTATGTTATGTGTTGTACTGCATTATTTCTATGTGATTTATGTAGTGCATGTTTATCAGAGCTAGAACCTGAGGGTTCACAGAGTTTGGGTGCACGGACCCACAGAGTTATAGCCTCGAGTGGCTAATATGTGTTATATGTGGTATTTTGGGGAACTCACTAAGCCTTGTGCTTACAGTGTTTGATGTTATTGTTTCAGGTACTAGTGACGACCGCGGGAAGGTGCCGGCTTGATCCGTACACACACACTCGGAGTTTTTACATTGTGATCTTGGGATTTTGTATTAACCTATATTGGATAATTAATATGGTTGTTTGATGAATATTAATCAAATTATGTTTTATAAGAAAATCGAAAAAATTTGTATTGAAATTTATGGTGTTACAGTTGGGGTGTTGTCTTGATGATGATGGATCGAGATCTAGCAGTCAGCGATCAGGGATCATATACGTATTTCGACAGAACGAGGTGAGTTTTCCTCACTGTACTAAAGGGTTGAAGACACCAAGGCGACCCTTTGGATTGTTATCCTGGTTATAGTATGCTTGTATGCAATGATGATCTGTTAGATTGGTATCCTGGTAGATAGGATGTTGTTATGCTGTTATGATCTGTTAGATCGATATCCTGGTAGATAGGATGATGATATGCTTAGTGGTCTGTATGATTTATGCTTTTCTGTTGATTGTTTATGTGTTATGAGTATGCCGACATATGTGTGCGTATGGTTGGGTTGTGGCGATCCTGCTTTGTGTTGAAGGCCAACAGCCCCAGGGCGGCCCAGATAGACTGAAGGCTCTACGAGGTGGTCCAGTCAAGCAGAAGGCCCGATGAGTGGCCCAAATAAGCTGTAGGCCCTGCGAGGTGATCCAGACATGCCAAAGGCTTGGGAGCGGTCCAAATAGGATGTAGTCTCTGTGAGGCGGTCTAGTCAGGCTGATGGCTTAGTATGTATGCTGTTATTGCTATATGTGCTACTATTTGTGTGTTGGTACTTTGGGGGAACTCACTAAGGTTTGTGCTTACGGTTTCAGTTTATTGCTTCAGGTGCTTCAGATGTTTTGGCAAGGCTAAGGCGTGATTGTACACATCCTTGCATTTTGGACTTATGGTTTCTGGGAAACTCTGATAATGTGATTTTTTTTTTTGAAAACTATGTATAAATGATTCCGGTTTTAAATAAATGTTTTGGAAACAACAATTTTGTAAACACCTCTACAGAAAAGGATTGTTTTGGAAAGTTTAAAAATTTACTGAAATTTTATGGATGTTTCAAGTTGGTATTAGAGCTTTGTTTTGAGTGAATTGGAGGAACACTCGTGTGAATCCAATCTCAAACTAAGGAAAAAGGGTTTTCAAAACAAATTTGCAAATGGTTTTCAAAATAATCAAAGAGGATGCGATGTGTACGATCAGCCGGAGCCAGTAAGTAGACCCCAAATTACCATACAATGTTTTGAGTTTATGATAAGTTATGATATGTTAGAACAACATGCTAGCAATAGGCTAGGGATCTTCAGAAATTACATGGTGGAATTGCTTGATTAAGTGATGCCTTAGTTCATATAGAGTTTTCTTGTTTGGGTGATCTGTGACTCTTTCACATGTGAACTGGATATTGAGTGGATAAGCTAAGTCACATGCCGTATGGTTTAAAGGATCTTAGGATGAGGGGTTTGGTCCTAAGTAACTAAGATTGGGTATTAATAAGAGTTTAGTCACATGCCGATTAACCACACACGCTCCACTAACAACTTAAACAAAGTGCAAAGTGTAATTTCATGGGTTAGCACCAAATTTACATTTTCCTAAGTAACTAAGATTGGGTATTAATAAGAGTTTAGTTACTTAGTATTTATCATTAATACTTTTAATGAAGGGAGAATTCTAGTCCTTGTCCTACCCGTTCGGCTAACGACCCTCCACCAGTCAAGGAAGCGGTGGGTGAGAGTGGACACCCATTAAACCGCTATTTTCTAGGCAGTAACCTTATACCCCTCTTGTAGACTGGCTTCGTGAATGAGGCCTACTAACGGTAAGACTGACTTTACTCTTATACATATCTTACTATATTATTATACAAACCTTACTATTTCCCAAAATAGATTTAAGTCACAAACCTTACTATATTATTATAGGCAGTAACCTTATACCCCTCTTATAGACTGGCTTCGTGAATGAGGCCTACTAACGGTAAGACTGACTTTACTCTTATACATATCTTACTATATTATTATAAAAACCTTACTATATATATATATATATATATATATATATATATATATATATATATATATATATATATATAATTAACTTATAATATTATAAAGTATAAGGGTTGAATTTTAACTTTTAAAATTCTAAGGGCTAACTTGGAATTAAAGTATACATAAGTGAATACTTTTCAAATTCCAAAACTTGAAGGCAAGTTTTGAAACTATTCAAAACTAATTGATTCCATAACTTCTGAGTTTAAAGTAGTTTTAATTAAAAAACTCTTCAAGTTCCATAACTTGAGGACAATTTATGGAAGACTTTAAACTATTAAAAAAATATGATTTTTCTTTATTCATAACCTATGGAAATATTTATGAGTTTTATGAATCATAAATGTGACTTTTCCTATAACTTGAGGACAAGTTACAAAAACACATTTTAGAATCAATTCTTAGATTAATTTGGATTGAAAACAACAATTTCACATAGCTTTTCTGTTAATCTAAGCAACTCATAAGAACAAGATAATTCAAATAAAACTTTTTCATGTAATTAGCCTAATCCTTAAACTAATATAAAACATGAATCTATTGACAATTATATTTGAAATTGGATTAGCATGAACATTACCATATCAAAACAGGTTTACAAGTTCAAAAACAGCTTAGGGTAATGTTCCTAGTCTAATTTCAACCAAAAAACACAAAGATATCCTGTCTGGAGGACAAACTCGTCAAGTTATTCATGGAACTCGTCGAATTCATGCTCTAATACATGAAATCGTCGAGTTTACTACTAGAACTCATCGAGTTTTAGGCCCTGACATATTCTTGGCTTCGAAAAATCTATTTGCATCATGTATAAGAGAAAGCAACCCTAACTCTGATATCACTGTTGGGTTTTGAGCATTCTAACACTCCTAAGTGTACATGCAACCCTAAATACCTTGGATCTATGTTTTCTCTAATATACATGCAAATATGAACTTTCCAAGGTATTCATCCTAACTAGCATAATAACATTGATTCATATGAATATATCAAGTTAGAATTACATACCTCTTTGACGTAGAATGTCTTCATGAAGCTTGAGTGCCTAGTGCCCCAAGTGTGACACCACAAATGGTTCACACCACACCAAATGCACATGGAATGACTTGAGAGAAATGGAACAATCCTTGAAATCGTCTAGCCCTCATATTCACACACTAGTGCATGATTTCTTGAGTCGTGGGATTCTTTTATATGGTGGCTATTAGGGTTACACCATGTAATTCATAACTTTACCCATTCCTTATGCTCCATGGATTATCCATGGGTTAACCCATGGACTTAGTCCAACATAAGGAATCTTGGATCACAATCCTGCATATATAAGAATGAATGATTTACACAATCAACCCATATATTTAATTAGTCTCCTTTTGATCACTTAATTAATTCCAAATTAATTCTTGATCAATGCTAATTAAATAACCTTATTAATATATTAGAACTTATAATATATTAACCAACCTTAAGTGTTATTTCTCTCATTATATTCTATCCAAATGAATGATGCCATGCAACCCAAATGGACCATGTCGGGTCGGGTCAAGTCTTACCAATTATAGTTATGGACTTAGACATTAATCCAACAGTTTCATCGTCTATATCATCTACCCATCTTTACCCATCATATTTATAGGTATAATATATATATATATATATATATATATATATATATATATATATATATATATATACAGTTTAAATCAAATAAAACATGTATATTTTGTTCATCCAACAAAAATATCAAGAATACTGATAATATGTACACATAGCACGTAATTTATATTAAATACTTCATATATATATATATATATATATATATATATATATATATATATATATATATATATATATATATATATATATATATATATATATAAAAGATGAAAGTAACTATGCACTCACTTTAGTAGCGTGATTTGATAGAATCTAACTAGAAATGGTGATCGTTTCGTGATCATTGGGCTCGGGACGCGGAATGCCTTCAACGAACGAGAGAGAGGTAATAATTTTAGGTGTAAGAAGAGAAAGGGTCGAACTTGCTATTTATTGGGTGTTTTTGGCTCTCTCACGTTTTGAGAAATCATTGCTCAAATCTTGAGGCTAGGCTGCATCACGCCGTATACTTGCCATTTGCGTCCTTAGCTTCGGAAGGTGTCCGTTTGACTCCTCACATTGTGAGAAAACATGATCATGTCGTGAGCTCTAAAATTATCACTCTGTAGACTTGCCATCTGCATTATAGCCTTGAAAAGTGTCTATTTGACTCCTCACATCGTGAGAAACCATGCTCACATCGTGAGCCCTGAGAGATTAGGGTTCCTACCACGTGCCATGCTCTCAAACTGCTACATCTTCGGAAGGTCATAAATTTTGCATACAAGCTTCATTTTTGATGTTCTTTATATGTATTTGTAGGTGGAGACATGATTGATGTGCACGAAAGTACCCATTAATTTTAATATTTATAACCTAACAAACTTAGACTAACTATGCACTTATATGCAGTGTACCTAGTCAGATTACAGTATAGCTTAGGTAAGTCGGGTGTCGATCACAGGGAACAGTGGATTAATTTAATACATTTGATTATAGGTTACAGGTTACACGAAAAGAATAAAGAAATAAATCTCAAACTAACAATTAATTAACTACTCTCGATAAACTAACAGGAAAGCAAATCTCTTCAGGTACTTTGGTTTAGACAAATTACACCTTAAAAACATAGACAATTGCATACACAAATTCATTTATTCATGTTCACCGATTCCTAAAATGATTAGATTCGCATTCACTATAACTAATCCTTTAGCAAGCAAGTCAATTCAAACGGTGATCAGTTGGTTAAACTAACGTGCTTCCTAGTGTTCAGTTCGTATCGAGCAAGACTTGTAAATATAGTTAATCAAATTAGACATTCAATTAACCTCTTGTTGATGATCATCAAACAAGGCTCACATATTAACTTACTTACTCCCAAGTTAATCCTAGTTTCACATTTGTTATTCCTAGACTTATAATCTCGATGGTCATCAAAATCATAAGAGACAAGCAATCAAGCAGATGTTCATACAACTCAATTCACTTAACAATTAACAGCAAATAATTATCATTAATACGTAAGGATCTTTTAACAAGCTTGGCAAGATAAATTAAACACAAACAAACTATTTAATATAGCAACTAGTCTAATAATCAAAGCTTCATTCAATCATAAACACAAAGTAAAAGGTTTTTGCACCTAAGTCAGAAACTAAATATAGAATAGTAACACAATGGAATGCTAAACATGGTCACGTTAACAACCCATATGATTACCGACACGTATCCGCTCTCCAACCCTTCCGATCTCCGCTCCCGTTAGCTTAACGGCCTTCCAGCCACCTCCTAGACCCTCAAAACGGCAACTATGAAGTTTTCTTGTTGCACAAGTCGAAGTGGAATATCATATATTATTCAAATTGGTGGAATGATATGGGGTATTTATAGTTGATGGAGATGGAATTTATATGGAATATTAGAGTTGGATTGGAATAAGGAAACTAATGGTGGCTTAGGGATTAAGCAAATAAAAATAAGATAAGTGGAGCTTGGGGAATAAGTAACTTGAAGGGAATTTCCGTCCAGCTTTTATGCTTCATCTTCAAGGCCGATTTTGGATAAGATAAGTGTCGAATTAGACAAAAGTCCCTCTCACGTAAGTCGTAGGAAATTTCGTCTAGTTTTCAGAACAGTTTGAACCTCATCAATTGGACTTATGAGTCATCAGATATACCCGAAACACTGAAGAGGGGTTAATCTGCCAGCAATATCCTTTTTGCATCTTTTCAACTCCATTCTCTTTCTGTTGCATTCCATCTCCCATTTTAACTGTAATTAAATATTTCAAAGCATATTAAGTTTATTTTAGTTCTAAATAATAATAATAAATGCTAAAATATTAAGATATGTTATACATAAATATATATAAAAATACACATATCAATGATCTACAACTTTTATTTAGATCACTATGGCTAAAAAGTACTTTATCGTAAACTCACTTTTTACGATTCCCGGTGTCGTGCCGATTTTGTTGCGAAACTTCGACTGGTCATTATTTCTTCGTTATAACTCGGATTTCGACATTCTTTATATCTCCAGAATCCTTGTCCCAACCACTAAATATTTATTCAAAGATATTGGGTCTATCTATTATTTTAATTTTCATGCTTATGATTGTTATATCTTATAAATAAGTATAATGCACATAAAATCACATAATTCACATAATATTCAAATAATTTATCTTTATTACTTCAAAGTAGGTTATAATTGTTGACCCTAACTATTATACCATTATACTAATGCTTATCCTAGAAACACGGGCGTTACACCATGCTTAGTCAAGTTGGTATAGTTTTTATTGATTCCATGTATGAATAAATGAAAATCTACGGTCTCAACAAGTTGATACATGTGGTTTACACATATGGTACATGGACATGGAATTTTAAGTTTCCTTAAATGTTTATTAGGGTCAATATTCATCACGATCTTGTAGTTGGTTGTTGCATAATCGATAAATTTTGAAACATTGTCCTTATACTGATGTGTGTTTCGAGGATCCTTCGTCCACGACTTGTCCATATTAATGTATAAATTACGTTTAATAGATCTTCAGCAAAAACATATACCACTAATGATCAATATTTAGAATGTTACTTACATTGATCAATCACAAAAATGCACAAAAGAAAACGTTGCCGTTGTTGAAGATATTAGGGTTAACTTTTTTTTTTTTTTTTTTTATATTTATGATCGGTGAAAAAGGGTATGATGTTTGCGTAATACAGAAATACATTAAATAGATTAATATATGTTAAACACCATTAAAGATTTTTGTTATGTAAATTCAACAATAATAATACAAATTACTTAGGATAAAAATTGTTAAATAATAATATCGATTATGTTACATGCAATAATAATAATGACAAATATGTGGCTGGTTCTAGGGTTGTGGGTTGGTTCTTTGATCTTGTTGATAGGGTGCATGTTAGGTACGACCCATGACCCACCTTGCATGTATCTACACCATACACCACAAGTAATCGATTGGATATATAGGTTTTATGTGGTTGGGTCTAGGGTTATGGCTTGGTTCTTTGATCTTGTTGGTAGGGTGCATGTTGGGTACGACCGGTGACCTACCTTGTAAATACCACCATTATTGATTGAGTGGCTAGATATGTTATATGTGGTTGGGTCTAGGGTTTTGGGTCAGCTCTTTGATCTTGTTGGTAGGGTGCATGTTGGGTACGACCCATGACCCACCTTACATGTATTCATGCACTCCATACACCATAATTGATCAAGTGACTAGATATGTTGTATGTGGTCGGGTCTAGGCTTGTGGGTTGGTTCTTCGATCTTGTTGGTAAGGTGCATATTGGGTATTACCCAAGACCCACCTTGCATGTATCTATATACTGCATACACCACAATTAGTGGAGTGGATAAATATGTTGTATGTGGTTGGGTCTATGGTTGTGGGTTAGTTCTTTGATCTTGTTGGTAGGGTGCATGTTAAGTATGACCCATAACCCACCTTGCATGTACCACCATAATTGATTAAGTGGCTAGATATGTTGTATGTGGTTGGGTCTAGTTTTGTGGGTTGGTTCCTTGATCTTGTTGGTAGGGTGCATGTTAGGTACGACCCATGAACCACCTTGCATATATTTTAAAAATATTATTATTACATTATTTATGTTTATGTCTAGGCATTACATTATATAAAATATATAATAATTTTTGTTGGGATTAAAACCCTAATTGAGATTTGATGAACAAGATGCGGAAAATAAGAACAAAGACAAATATGAAGATTATGTCGAATGATCACTCGATTTATTGAATTGTGAGGAACAAATTACACTTAAGAAATAAGAATCTAACTCTACAAGAAACCTCACAACGTGGCGGCTACATTTTGCCTCACTCTCTTAACCCTAATAATGAATAATACATGACTATTTATAGGGAAAAGACAAGTCTTGGGCTTTTAACCTAGAATTCGTCAAAGGGGCCCATTGCCATCATCCATGGAGTGCTTTGAAACCCTACAATCTCCCCCTCAAAGTATAGAATGGATGACAATGCTTTAACTTCTAAAACAAGCATCTGGCAAATAAAAGGATCTGCAACGAGGAATATATGAAGCAATCCACGAATCTTGATTTTTCAACAGTCTTCAAACACGGGCTCTAGGATATATAAATCAGGTACTGAAGTAATGTCTTTAAACTTCATTTTTGAATGTAATCCCAAAGAATCTTCATGAAAACCAAACCCGCCATAAAAACCCATTTCAGAACAAAGAAACCGAATCACTTCTTGTCTTTGAAGAGCTCCCCTTCCAAGTCACAATGATCTTTAAATAAGCTAATGATATAAGCCATCAAAAAATATCATCTAACAACCCATACTTTAAAGCTTTTGAAACAGTGAAATGTTTTTTGTTTGATTGCCAAACGTCTTTATACAAATATTACTCAGCTTCATTTGAATTGTGATATAGGGCAAAAGATTCACCGCATGATTTTACCCTTTCTTGAGTTTAAGGAAGATGAAATTGATGCTGAAGCATATAATTGTGAGAGTATTATTTCGTCTGAGGATGTTAATCCAACATATATGTATGGACTGGACAAAATAGAATCTTTCATAAAATCCAAGGACCACAAGAACATGCTCAAAAACCTTTTGGATGAAAATGATAAACTGAAGCTAAGAACCGAAACCATACAAAAATTTGATTCATTGAATGTCAACTTAAGCTCAAAAAATAAAATTGATGTTGAAAATGCATCTGAGCTTAATGAGGATGATAATATGAGTGAAATTTCTGTAGAGGACACAGTTGATTGTTCAGAATTTGTCAAGAATGAACCCGAGAACCACAAAAATCTCATTTCAGAAAATTCTGTGGAGTTCGCTCGGTTGTCCCAACAAAAGTCCCTGATTGTTGTAGAGAAGGCAGTCGTATACCAAAAAGTTAGAACCACTCCAAATCAGGTGTACAAAGTCACAGGTGTAACCGAACATCAGACTGCTGAACTCACAGCTATTGTGAACGAAGACAATGCTGATGGCTGTGACGAGTTCTTCTGGTAAGCTCCCATTGACAATGCTGATGAAACGGTAGGTCTGTCTGAAAGGACTTCATGGAAAAGCAAAGGCAGATACGTACCAGAACCTTTGAATAAACCTGATAGCTTCAACGTGGCAAGTACCAGTGGAACAAAAGATGTCCCTCAAGAGAAAGAAATTCCTGTAAAAGAAGTCACATCCCCAAGTGAAACTACATCAGTTCAGAGTGGATCAGCCAACGAAAACCAAAAACATAAAGCTAACATCCATCATCAACCAAAGCAGATGAGAAATCAAAAATGAGAAAGGAATCAGAGATACAGAAAGAATCTCTCAGAAAGAAAACAATTTTGGCAATCGCAAAATGCCTATTTCTCACATCAAGACAGGAATTTAAAACCAGAGAAAAATCATGTTGGATCGACAGAGAGCAATGACAACCGAAAGCAGAGGCTCGGTTCCGAGCAAAACGACAACCGAAAGCAGAGGTTCGGTTCAGAGCACAATGACAGCCGAAAGCAGAGGCTCGGTTCTGAGCAAAACAACAACCGAAAGCAGAGGTTCGGTTCAGAGCACAATGACAACCGAAAGCAGAGGTTCGGTTCAGAGCATAACAACAACCGAAAGCATAGGTTCGGTTCAGAAAATGATATCAACCGAAAGCACAGGTTTTGTTCGGAGATCAAAAGAGATCAAAACTCTAGGGTTGGTCCTACTGTTAATCAAAAGCAAAAGAGTCACCTAGAATCTTCAACCAAGAAGTCATACCAATCTGGGCTATCTCATTCTAACTCTTCTAACTCCTCAAAATCTTCTGTCTCTTCTCGTCCTAAATTCCACTCTGTTCCTTCTCAAAAATCTCAGTCATCAGCTGAACAAAAAGGAAAACAGAGGGTTTCAGATGTTGAACCAGAATCAATACCAAAAGCATCAAATCCAAATAAAATCAAAGTTTTCACCATCAAAAGGAAAGATGAAACAACACTAATAAAAAGAACATATTTAGTTGACATCTCTCTTACTATTCCTGTTCCTGTAAAAAGCTCACGTGGACCCAAGAAGCTCTGGGTTCCTAAATCTGCTTAATTTTTGCAGGTTATCAGTGACGAGCAGTTTGACGAAGAATGGTACATTGATAGTGGCTGCTCGCGTCACATGATAAGAAGGAAGGAAGACTTAAGGGAATTCAGATCTCTTTCAAATGGTGGAAATGTCAAATTTGGGAACAATTCCTTCGGCACCATCAAAGGCTACGGGATGATTACAAACGGTGATTTCACAATCAGGAAGGTTGCATATGTAGAGGGACTACAACATAATCTCATCAGTGTATCTCAGCTTGTTGGAGGTACCGGACTCAAGGTCTCATTCGATGATGAAGGTTCGAAAATCATTGAAAAGCAGACGAACAAAGTTATTCTCAAATCAAAGCGCAAAGGTGAAATGTTTCCCCTAAATCTCAAGCCAATCAAAGGAAACCCAGCCATCTGCTTGTTATCCAAAGCACAATCTGACGAAAGCTGGCTATGGCACCGAAGACTCTCTCATCTCAACTTTAAAGATATCAACAAACTTGTTACTGGAGGTCACGTTAGAGGTCTTCCATTGCTCAAGTATGATAGAGATCATCTGTGTGCTGCATGTGAAATGGGGAAGCAGAGTCGTCAAAGTCATCCATCTATAATAAACACTAAAGTTGTTGAACCACTAGAATTACTTCATATTGATTTATGTGGTCCATCTTCTATCGTAAGCATTGGTGGTAGCAAGTATATTCTTGTTATTGCTGATGACTTTTCACGTTTTACATGGGTGTTCTTTCTGAAGCTTAAATCTGAAGCGACTCACAAGCTAAAAGTGTTCATCAAGCAGATTGAAGTACAGCTGAAGAAGGTTGTTCGCAACATCAGAAGCGACAATGGGTTGGAGTTCAAAAATAAAGAATTTGAAGAGTTCCTGGAAAAAAACGGAATCAGTCACAACTTCTCAGCTCCCTACACACCTCAACAGAACGGGATTGTCGAAAGACGAAACCGATCCTTATGTGAAGCTGCCCGAACCATGCTAAGTTTTGCTTCCTTACCTTTATATTTTTGGGCTGATGCTATTTCTGCTGCTTGTTTTACACAGAACAGGTTGTATCTTAACAAGCGCTTCACTCTCACTCCTTATGAGATCATCAACAACAGGAAGCCAAATGTGAAGTTTTTTCATGTGTTTGGTTCAAGGTGTTTCATTTTCAATTCTAAAGAACACCGCAACAAGTTTGATGTCAAAGCTGACGAAGGGATATTTCTGGGCTATTCTCTTACTTCCAAAGCATACAGGGTGTTAAACAAGCGTTCAAGGAAAATAGAAGAAACTTACTACGTGACTTTTGATGATAGCTATGTTGAAAAGCTAAAGGCCAAGGAAGACACAGCTGGAGAAATCGTTCCTCAAACTGGCCAAGTCATAGCCTCGATCGCTAATCTATTCGAGAATTTCATGGAGCTTTTTGATGAACCAGAGAAGGCCACTCTTTCTGAAGCCAGTGCAACAGACAACAGAGTAGATCACTTGAAGCAACTTGTTGACGATGCTGCAAGAAGAATGAATGAAGAAGAATCAGGTTCAAAAGACTCTCCCCAACACAATGCGTCAGTCGAGGGGGAGTGTCCACCATCAGTCGAGGGGGAGTATCCACCATTAGTCGAGGGGGAGGATCCACCATCATCCCAGCCAAGTTCACAAGTTGAGGGGGAGCTAAGGTCTCAACCTTCAACCGAAAGCACATTGCCAACCGACAGCACCTCACCAACCGAAAGTGCCTTACCAACCGAAAGTGCCTCATCATCCGAAAGTGCCTCACCAACCGAAGGTGCATCAACGCCCGAAAGCTCAACACCACAAGAAACCACTGTAGCTCAAGATTCACAAGACATTCCTGTAAGATCATTTGTCGAGGAGGAGCATGCTGATATGTCATACGACTTCGACAGTCTGTCCGAACCAGAAGAAATGATAAATGCTGAATTAGATCCATCTTTTGATCCAAACTTCCCTCCTCTCACCAAATGGACCAGAAATCATCCTGTCTCTCAAGTTGTTGGTTATGTCTCAGAAACAGTTCTGACTCGATCACAACTCAAGGCAAAACAAGCTTCCTTGTTCTCAAAAGTCGAATTCTGCATGTTTAACTCATTCGTATCAAAAGTTGAACCAAAGACAGTTAACACTGCTCTTGATCACTCCAATTGGGTTCAAGCTATGCAAGACGAACTGAATGAATTTGAAAGGAACAAAGTTTGGCATCTTATTCCAACTCCTCCGGATGCCTCGGTTGTTGGTCTCAAATGGGTCTTTAGGGACAAACTTGACAAGGAAGGGAACGTTATAAGAAACAAAGCACGTCTGGTCGTAAAAGGATACTGTCAGGAGGAAGGCATTGACTATGAAGAGACTTTCGCTCCTGTAGCTAGGCTGGAATCAGTAAGAATATTTCTCGCCTATGCTGCTCACAAAAATTTTGAGGTCTTTCAAATGGACGTCAAGTGTGCATTTCTCAATGGCGAACTCGAAGAAACTGTGTATGTGGAGCAACCTCCTGGATTCGTGAATGAAAAGTATCCCGATCATTGTTACATTCCGGATAAAGCCGTGTATGGTCTAAAACAAGCACCGAGAGCCTGGTATGAAACGCTGACTAAATTTTTAAAGATGTCCAAATTCAAACAAGGTTCGTTTGACCCAACCTTCTTTCGCAAAAAGGAAGGTAACCACCTGATGATCGTTCAAATTTATGTCGATGATATCATCTTTGGCTCAACGAATCCTAGCCTAACAGCTGAATTCAGAAAGCTGATGGAGACTAAATTTGAAATGAGCTCGATGGGTCCCATTAACTTTTTCCTTGGTTTAAATATTAGACAGGGACCTGAAGGCATCTTTATCAACCAGGAAGCTTACACGAAGACCCTCTTAGCAAAATTTGGCATGATGGGAGATTCAAAGATCAAAGTTCCAATGGCGTTCGACACTAAACTCACTCCATCCCTGGATAAACCGGCTGTTGATCTTATGCTTTATCGTCAAATGATAGGCTCTCTGATGTATCTTACTGCTAGCAGGTCGGACATAATGTTTTCTGTTTGTTACTGTGCTAGGTTTCAGGCAAATCCTAAGGAGCCTCACATGCTTGCAGTAAAGAACATATTGCGATATCTCAAGAGAACTACCTCTTTAGGTCTGTGGTACCCTTCTAACTCAGGCTTCTTCATTCAAGTCTACTCAGATGCAGACCTTGGTGGATGTGGCCTCGACAGGAAAAGCACCACTGGCGGTTGCCAATTCCTCGATGGGAAGTTGGTTAGCTGGCAGTCCAAGAAACAAACGTGTGTATCCTTGTCTACAGCTGAAGCAGAATACATTGCCGCTGCTTCCTGTACCTCTCAAGTGATTTGGAACCAGAGTCAACTCCGAGACTATGGACTCAATATGAAAAAGATCCCACTATATTGTGACTCTAAAAGCGCAATTAGGATTTGTCATAACCTAGTGCAACACTCCAAGACCAAGCACATCGCACTAAGGTATCACTTCATCAAAGATCACGTGGAAGATGGAAACGTTGAAGTACACTTTGTTCGAACCAATGATCAGTTGGCCGATGTCTTTACCAAAGCTCTTCCTGAAGCGACTTTCAACAAAATTCTACAAGGCTTAGGTATGATGGTAGGAGAGTCGGTCCCAAATCCTCAAATCTCTAACTAAGATTTAATGGAACCGAAATAGACAGACCGCTCGGTCCCTCTCTGTTCTGGCGATTTAATGGAACCGAAATAGACAGACCGCTCGGTCCCTCTCTGTTCTGGAATTTTAATGACACCGAAATAGACAGACCGCTCGGTTCCTCTCTGTTCTGAAATTTTAATGTCACCGAAATACACAGCTTGCTCGATCTATCTCTGCTTCATCATTTTTTTTTCTATTGTACATTTTATCTTTCTGTTTTTATTTCTTTTTCAGAAAAATTTCAAAATCACAAAAACAATTTATCTTTCTGTTTTTATTTCTTTTTCAGAAAAATTTCAAAATCACAAAAACATTTTATCTTTCTGTTTTTATTTCTTTTTCAGAAAAATTTCAAAATCACAAAAACATTTTATCTTTCTCTTTTAGAAAAATCTTAAAATACAAAAATATTTTCATTTTCGTTTTTCATTCAGTTTCTTACTTATTTCCACTACTCGCTAGTTCTGGTTGGTGTAAGCTTTGCACAGGTAAATACAAGTATCACCTTCGATAGTGTTCAACCAGGTATGTTTCATTTTTATCTCAGACTAGTTAGAAGTCCCTAGAAGCATGCTGTTGTATGTTGTCACAAGCCTCTATGATCTTGAGTAAGCCTTAATGATTCGATCAATACCTATCGTTTCTTCCTAATCAGGCTATTTTCCAACACTCGGTCTAGAGCTACCTTACTTTTCTCATTTGAGACATGAGTTGCTCTGCTTTGTCACACTTCTGTAGCAGAAGGTACATTCGGTTTCTTAACCACCTCCTAAAATTCTACATTTACCTTCGATTCCCTAAAAGTAACCCTTGATGCTTTCGGCCTTTACCACTGAAGCTTATGGTTACACAACATCTGTGTTTATGATCTTGGATTCGATTACCATGTTCTAAGTGAAACCCAAAATCCAATACCTAAAATGAATTGACGGTGAGTGATATACTCAAGTTGTTACTTGGAAATCTCATTTTCTTTTTGCGTGATCTTTTATGAAATCGTCTATACCTCAGACATTTCTTCCCAAAGAGGTCCAATTTATTTTTTGAGATTTCTGTTTATCCCATGCTTGTCACAAGATAATTCCCACCTACCTGTTCAACAGATCACATCGGTCTTACAGGTACCTCTGCCAATACTCAGTTTTATGTTGAGACTTGATGTTCGGTTAGAGGACAGCCACCCAACAGCCTATGATCAAAAGATGCCTTTCATTGTTTATTGACAGACAATTGATCGTATTTCTCGGGAAACCACACAAGCACTTCAAGTCTCTCTTGGCTTTGAAGGAAGTAATTCTTGCCTGGAATCCTCCGCCTTATGTCTTCTTCATAGACATCACTCACATCTCAAACACCTTTGATTTATTTCTTTATCTTTCACACTCTTATACACGAAAATTAATTTTTCCAACATTCTTATTGCTGTTTGGTATGTGGTTTTAAGTTTCAGTTTTAACCAAACAAGGGCACAAGGAATTTCAAACGGTACAAAAATATGATTTGGGCGCGTGCAGTTGATTCGTTTCACACCCACGTGTGCTGACGTTTTCCTGGGATACACCATAACATCCAATCGCGCTTTTTCAGGCGACGTTTTGGTTCCATAATCATCACGATTTTCTCTCTCCAGTGAACGGTATAAATAAGGGGTGATCGTGTTCTTTGGCATTTACCACACACGTATCCTCTCTCTCTCTGGAAAAGTTTCCACTGTTCATCTTCTTCTTCGATTCAACAATGGCGACTTCTTCTTCTGCGCACGATCAAACTGCATCTTCATCTTTGCTTTCCATCAATCCTAATCAGAATATGATTATCGAGATGACTCCTTTTTTGTATGATGCGTACATGCTCCATGTGGTGGAATGTATGAAATATTCCCCATTGCTGTTGGCTCTCACGTAGGTGGAAGCAGTTCCGATGTCCCTGCTTTCTCAAGTTTACACATTATCAAGTTATGACAAACATAAAGATCGTATCTACTTCACCATCCATGACAAGAAAACCTCCGTCTCCAAAACCAAGTTTTGTTCTCTTCTAGGGCTTGCCGTCGATTCATCCGTCATCTCACCAGATTTTGTCTCAACTGCCCAGCTTTTCTCGATGATGTACGAGATGGGTTATACCGATGTACTCACAATGATCGCAAAGGTCAAGAAGTCTTGTCTTCCTTCGCAGTGGAATGGCTTGCTTACCCTGTTAATCAAGGGTTTAGCGGAACGCTGTGGTGGTTCTGATACCACGAGCAAAGGATTTCTCACCATCCTTTATGGACTTTACAATGGCATCAATTTAGATTATGGCTCCATAATCTGGTCTCAAGTCGTTCAGAGTCTTAACACCACAACCCGGTACTCCGAGATCTCCTGCGGACGTTTCTGGACGCTCATTACGAAGAAAGTCGTGGACTCTCTGGACATCCCCATGATGAAGGATGCTCTTCTGGCTTCAATATCTTCTTTCCATACTAAGAAGATTATTGTTTCTGTCCCGAGTAAGTTTCTACATTATGGATTAATTCCTGAATCCATGTACAGGTGTGTCACGCCTCATAGCAAGATCATGGCCGATTACAGCACCAGAACTCCTTTGCCTCCAAGGGTTCTGACTGACGAACAGAAGGCTGCCTTGGAAGCCCTAGATCAACCTGCACACCGTGGCAAGAGGGCTGGTAAAAAGGAGAAAGAAGAGAAGAAGGAAACCGCACCGAAAAAGGAGAGAAAGCCGAGATCCTCTAAGCGCAAACATGATGCAGAAGAACCTTCTCAGTCAAAATCAAAGAAGGTTAAGAAGATGGCTAAAAGGGCCAAAGGATCCCCTTCTCCCGGCTCTGCTCTGAATGAAACATCAGACGCAGAGGCTGCCGCTCCTCATGCTTCACCAAAAGAGCCAACTCCTGCTCAGTCTCCTCAAAAACCATCCTCTCCTAAGGATACTCATATTCCCTCTCCACCTGCATCTCCCAAAATTACAAAACTATCCACTCCTCCACCTTCTCCTAAAATTCCTACCCCACCCCCATCACCGAAACAGAAGGTTTCACTTTCTGTTCCTATCATCATCACTCCCACTACAACAGAACCAACCTCTTTACCCACCTCAACCATTCCTTTCTCTGTTCCTATCCCTACATCTTTGATCCCCACTCCAATCATCACCGAATCCGTTACTACCACCTTTTCCCAACCACCAGTAACAGTCAATGTATCTGATACAGGGGCTACTACTGTGGTTGAAACACCTCTCATTAACATCCCACCATCACCTTCTCCTTCATCAACCTTCGGTGCTACTTTGGGTGGTGATGATGAAGAGTACGATTCTCTTTATTATAGCCCATACCAGATTCCCACTGATACTGATGCAGATACCCCTATTACCAGTCAGCAGCTTCAAGAAATTCATGACAAACTCGATAGTTTGTTGGCTGACAATAAAGCCTATAGGGGTGTGGTGCTGAAAGCCTTTATCGAGTCTGCAATAAAGACGTATACTGATGCTCTGGATCACTCCACTGATGCCATTGACAAATCAACCGCTTCATGCTCCAAAGCTACAAAGGAAGTCTCTGAGGTTGTACACACAACTCATATTTTTCTCGATTCTCTCAAAGCACATGCTGATGCTAATGCGGCCAAGTATCAAACGTCTGTGGACTCCTTTTCGGCTACCCTTCAGGGTGAAACCTCCAAGTTCGAGGCTCTGCGTGCTGACCTCAAAACTGAATCCACCTCTTTTCTTCAATATTTGGATTCACGTTTTGCTTCTCTAGCCGCAGAGAGCACTTTAAAAGAGGATCTTGTCAAGCATCAAGCAACTATTGACCTTCAGAAGATACAACTGGCCCAGGCACAACAAGAAATCTCTTTGCTGAAAACTCAGCGGGCTGTTCTTCAAGGTTGCGCTGGTGATGTCAAGAACATGTTGACGACTGTCCTCGAAACTCATGATCCCTTTCTTACCCTTACCATCCGACAGCATCTCCAGGCTAAACTCCTTCCTGCGATTACCATTCTGAGCGAGATGAAGGGTGTCTCGGAGAAGCTTGTTCTTCCGAGACAAGGGGGAGAGGAGGGTATACCAAAGACAGACCCGAAGGTTAATTTAGCTTCGGGTTCTGGAAAACAATTACTAGTTGAGAGCGAGTCAGATACTGATGAAACTATTGCTGAAGCTCTTCAACGAAAGAAAAGAGACAAAGAGCTAGATGAGACACTGAAAATAGCTCGAGAGGTAGAGGCCAAAGAAAGAAGAATCAAGGAGGATGAGGATGCTTTACAGGCCAAGAAGACTCTGTTCCCAGAATGGGACAGAGATACACTCATTAATCAAGCAATTGAGTTTCCCTCCATGTATTGGTTGGAACTGATTGCATCTTTTGAGTGTGAGAATACCAAAGACTCACAGTTTGACATGCCGATCACACGAAAGGCTTTTACATTTCATTGCTTCGATGTCACTGCTGATGTCCCTCATCCAAACTTGAAGGTTGACAAAGAATTGATAGATTTTTATTTGAAGTATGGTCAACCACAGTACTTGACATGGAGTGCACAGAAGATTATAAAGGTCAAGGTACTGAAACCAACACAGGCTGGGAAATTTGTGAACGTTAACTTCAAAGTCAACAGAGGAACGGCCAACACAGAACATTTCATTTCTCTGGCAGATCTTCCCAGTCTGAATCCTCATGATTGGATTCTGCTATACAACATTCTTCTCTCAAATCAAAGAGAGTATGAACCGATTCTGAAACATCTCAAAAGAATGTTGGCTTCCTATATCCATGAGCTTACCACTATGGATCAGGAAATAGCAAAAATAATGAACAAGAAACCGACCGTCAAGCCTACTTCCAAGACATGAGATGTGCACAAAATGAAGTTAGGGCAAATTAACTCTTCAAATCTGACGGTCATGTTCACAAGAGGCGATAAGCACAAGTTTCTGTTTGCTTTGGTAGACAAGCATCTGTTTTCAACAGATTGCCTGGAGCATATCATAAACATCATTCACCGATGCAAGCAGAACTCTACAGCAGACAAGAAGAATTTCACAGATATGCTTCGGTGGTATATCACTTTCAGGCATCACATTCTGGCCATTATACCGAGGATTTTTGAGACTGTGAAGAAACCTTCTGCTGTTAAAAGGGAATGAAGCCTCTGTGCCAAAGACGCAAAGGGGGAGATTGTTGAAGATTAATGTGTTGCGTCTTGGGCCCTTTTGTTTTACAACCGGATTGGGCTTGTCAATCCATGTTTATCTAGATTAGCCTCCTTTTTCTTAGATAAACTGTTAGGGTTTTAATATAAATATATGCATGCATGTATGCGTATAGAAAAGCTGTCGTCATTCTCATTGATTATTGTAAACCCTAAAATCCTCTACAGTTGATGTTCTTTATCGAGCTCTTCTGAGGATTGTTTATTAATCATTCGACACCTTTTGATCCATTTGCTTGTTCTTATTGTTTATCTGGTTATTTCTCTACATGTTTCATAGATCTAATCGATCTTCAAGTTTATTTTTAAACTTATCAATTTTGATTCATATAAATTTTATATGCATTTGTAGGCTAAATTTAACTATTAATCTAAAAGGATCAATAACGTAATTATTTTTAAAATATTTGAAAGAACTCGCCAAATGATTCCTTGAAAATTTTAAAATTTTCAAAACAATTTTAGGGTTCACGAGCGTGTATCATATCATATTTCGGAAGGCACTAGAATTTATCAAAACAAGTAAAGAGTGAACGTGGGTTCGAGAAAACGAATGCAGGATGAATTTCGCCTCCAAAACAAAGCGGGAATTCATATTCATTGTCACTGCTAAATCTATACCAATTCTAATCTTCATAGTAGAGGTCCACATATTAGGTAACTGATTATTATAAACCCTTAAAACTGCTTTTAAGTATTCCATCACAATCGAAGTGTTCTTTGTTAACTAACATAATCGACTGCTACAAAGATTATATACAACACTAAGGCATGTGTTTTGTGTAAGTATATCAAAAAATCTTAAAATTAATTTGCTATTTCATTATGTTTGATGATGTTATATGTTAATGTCATATGATTCATGTGTGATACAATTTAAATTAATAAAATACTAATCATACTTGTAACTTAATGTTTCATGTATGAGTAAGCATCATGGATGAGGAAACCATTATGTATGATCAAACAGGAGAAGATGAAATTGACAACCAAGGGTATTCTAATCAAGAATAGTTGAAATTTTTTTATGAAGGCGACATGCAAAATGAATATGGTGTAAATTCACACGAAGACCATAATAATGCTAAACTTAGTAGTGACTTATATGGTAGTTCAAATGAAGAATATACTTTTATTTATTTATTTATTTATTCAGGTAATGTCATCTGTAAAAAACAATGTTGAATTAGAGACCACTCCATGTACCAGGAACAAATTAGTCGGAGAAGCACATGAAATTTTTGTTGCTTGGACAAAAGACCTTGTCATAGTACATGGACAGGTTTGTTTATTTTGTTATATATTTTTAAGTATTTTTTTTTCTTTTAATCATTTTTGTTTTACTGTTAGACGATATATACAATTTTTTTGTTGTAGTACTGACTATAATTTCAAGTAAAGAGAGTAACATTGTTAACCCTGAAAAGCTCAAAGTATCTTACATACCACCTGCATCACTGAAGTTAAGGAACATGATTGATAAGAGGAAATTTTAATGTAGCTTTCATTTTATGATTTGTATATAATTCATAATATGTTTGTATACATTATAGGGATATACTGATTACAACATTTTTGTATATTATTTAAGTTGTCTATATGATTAATATTATTTTCTTCTTTTCTTACTTACTCATGTTATGCAACATTTTAATATTATTGTCGTCCATTCGTAAATGATACGAATATGAATTAGAACCATGATCACAAAATAAATTGTAGCAAAATATTAATAAATAGTCACACCAATTAGATAAAATGCAATGGCTTTAAAAATTATGTATCACCAAATGCAAACAATAGTCAAATTTTTTTCTTTTTGATTTTCTTCATATGACTAAATGACATCATACGTCACACTTTAACATAAATTAATGTGACTAAAGGTAACAAATAGTCACATCGTTTAGAAATAATGCGTTTCTATAACTATTATACAATGATTGTTTTAACAATTTGGTATCGCCAAAAGCAACCAATAACCACATTCTTTTATTTATGAGTTTTCTTTAAGTGGCTAAATGATATCATATGTTACAGTATAACGTAAATAAATATTAGACACATGATTTAGAAAAATGTGTTGCTCTACGTTCTATTTAACGATAGTTTTAACAATTATGTATGACAAAATGCAAACAACTGTCACATTTTTGTTTGTTATGTGTTTCGCTCATGTGATCTAAATGATTTTATATGTCACAATGTACCATAAATAAATGTCACTAAATGGTACCAAATGATCATATCATTTAGAAAACACGTGTTATTGTAATTAATATCCAGTAATGCTTTTCACAATTATGTGTCAGCCAACCAATGGTCATATATATATATATATATATATATATATATATATATATATATATATATATATATATATATATATATATATATATATATATATATATATATTTCCTTTATGAGTTTTCTTTATGTGATTAAATGAAATCATACGCCACACATTAACATAAATTAATATAACTAGTTGATATCATACGTCATGCGTTAACATAAATTAATATGGCTAATTGATATCATACGTCACACTTAAACATAAATTAATGTGACTAAAGGTTAAACAATAGTCATATTTTTGTATAAATTGACCATTGTTAGCAGAAACTCAACTCACCTAATATGTGACTAAAATGTAAGTTATAATCATTTAAGAGAAATTTCAATATAGCCATGAGACACATATGATGTCACGACATAAGATCATATTTTTACGAAACAAAATAAATATGCGCATAGGATATAGTTACATTTTTTAGGCCTTAAAAATTGTGGCGGTAAGTCAATTTCATATATGTTTATACTTATTCATATGAGATTATTAGTGTGACCGTATAGTATAGTTTATGTATCAAGAAACTTATTAGATAAACAAATGAAAAATCTTAAATAAACCTCCAATTATAAAATTTATGTATATGGGCTCACACACAAATTCGTCATTGAAGGTTCTTTAGCAACACAAAATAAATAGTTGTATAAGGTATGATGTTCCTCTAGTGTGGCCTAAACTTGTTCCTGGAGTATCATACTATGTTAAAGAAATGTAATTGCATGTTTGCTATCTATAAACTGTGGAGTTTAAGATTATATGATGGAACTGACTCAACTGAGTATTGTGTGAACTTCGTTCTCTCGAATCCGAATATTTAGTCTGGATGTTGTGATCCGGATTGCGGTCTAGGTTGGAAGAGGTGGAACACGAGAGACCACAAACTTTTTAGATTATATCATAAAATGTAACATTCGTTTCTTTAAGAATTACTACTTAAATATTGTTTTTTTTATTACCCATTTTTTTTTAATAATATGCGCTCTTTTATTATAACTAATATATTTTAACTAAATCAGATGTCATGTTAAATAATAAATATTTTAATTTGGACAAAAATAGAGCTATTTCCAAAATACAAAAATTGATTTTATATAAAACTATATGCATTGCAACTTACAAGTAACAAGTGCAGGAAGGAAGGGTAGGGATGCCAGCGAAACTTTTAATGGTGCATTCAACTAACTTATAGTACATACGTTTTAAAATAATTAAAAAATGATAATGATTTCTAACTGTAGATATATTTTTGTTTTTTTGTTTTTTTGTTTTGTTTTTGTTTTTTTTTTTGTTAAATTAGATATACTTTTTATAACAAACTAAGTGGTACTTTTTTTTATTTGGCTAATATTTTTAACTAGCTATACTTTATAAGAATTTCTCGAATAAAATATTAAATAAGTCATACCATATTATCTTTTATTAAATTTAGCTGGTAAAACTTTATTAGCTGTACAAAGTATTATGAATTTTGTTGTTCTCATTAAATTTACATGAAAATCAATATGACGACAAATAACAAATCAATGTCGTGTGGTTTGTTTACCACATTTTATATTTATGTAAATTTAATATTATTTAATGAATGTCACCCTCGAGATAATCGATATGGAGTAGTTTGTTGAGAGGTTCGGGATACTAACCGTATCAACGTAGAGATATAATAGAAGAAGTTTCTCGACCGCATTTTGATCAACATATGTTTATATGTTTACTAGGCGAATGTCTGCGCGTTGCGCAGAAACACCTATATAGTTGAATTCTTTATACATATATGTTTTTTTTTTTTTTTTTTAAATATAACAATAGTTTTTAAATGTGTTATAATAATTTTTATACTAAACTGATATAATATATTCATTATTTTGAATTATATGATAATACATCTATTATAACTTCATAATCTCAATCGTTTGAATGATTTCTACCTGCGAGTTACACATAAAAAAAATAAATATAATATATGATATAATGTTATTTATAGTTGTTATTATTAATTAGTTTTTTAAAATTTATTTGCTTAATGTTTTAATTTCTAACATTCTAATTATTTAAACATCAAACATTAATTTTTAATTTTAAAGGTAACAATATAATCATTTATTGTACAGTTATTTTTAACTATTGTTATTGTAAGTTATTTTAAGCTACTTATTTAAAAACTTTTAACGATTATAAAAATATTTTTAGGAAATATTTTAGTTAAATCGAGATTACATTTTAGTTTTTTGCATTTATCACTACAATTTATCAATTTTAACTATTTACAAAATATTCTTTGGTTTTTAAAGGGAATTGAAATTTAATTTTAAGTTGACATTGTAATGTTAAATTTAAGTTAACAATTTAAGTATTTTGTCAAAACTGTTCAAAAATTGTAACTTAAACTGATAATGGTTTAGATATAACGACATATTAAATCTAATAAATTAAATATAATATTTTAGAAGTTAAGCACATAACTTTATAAGTAGAAGTAAGTATATTATTTTAAAATTGAAATTTAGTTTATTTATGATTACACTTTAGATTTGATATTTGTTTAACCTTATTAACTAACTTATAATCATTATTAGAAAGACACTACAATTTATCACTTTTAACTATTTATAAAATATTATTTGGGTTGTTTGAGTTAAACTAAAATTTATATTTAAGTTGACCTTGTAATGTTATGTTTAAATTAATAATTTAATTTTTTTATACAAATTGTTCCAAAATTGTATCTTTAAAATGATAATAGTTTACATCTAACAATATATTAAAACTAATAAATTAATTATAGTATGTTAAAAGTTAAAAAAATAATTTTATAAGTAGAAGTAAGATATTATTTTAATATTGAAATTTAGTTTATATATGATTACACTTTAGGTTTGATATTTATTTTACCTAATTAACCAAATTATAATTATTATTAGAAAGTAATTGAAAAGTCATGGGAGTTTCAAATGAATGTGGTGAAAGGAAAAATACATGGAAGTTTCAAATGAATGTGGTAAAGGAAAAATATTTCATTTACAAGTATATAATGATAATGATAGGGATAATGACTTAAAGGAGTAATATATTCTTTGATTTGTACATATTTGGTCACTGAGTTTATTTTTTATTACATTTACCCCTTCAACTTGTTAAAATGTACACATTCAGTCCTTACGACCCGTTATTTCAGGTTAACCGGTAAAAATATCTTAATAGGGTAATATATTTCTCATTTTGTACACATTTAGTCCTTAATATTTTTATACACATTTAATCCTTAATTTTTATTTGTTGCAAAATATTTTTTTTTTGTTTTTGTACACATTCAATATTTATGAATGTTTTTTTTTTTTTAATTTTTTCTTACAACATCTTACATGGAACAATCATTAACGATGTGTTTTAAGCTTTTGAGACATCCCCAATTTCTGAGTCAGAAAATACCGATTTGTTTATGATTTGTTTTATAAATCAGACTGATCGTTTAAAGAAAACGGTTGCGGAATTTGTTCCCAAAACAAAATATGATAAAAATTATCAAAACGTTTCTCAAAGAGAATGTATTTTCATTAAACAATAAAACCTCGAGATGTCATGTTCCGATACAGACCATAAGCATAAACAATATAAAATAGACCTTACAACAATTATTTATAATTACTAATCTATAATCCAAAATCTCTCATCAAGTCCACCAACTTATACTCTTGTGCCATTACCTGTAATGCAAAGAAAACTGAGTGGGTCAGGCTTGGGAGCTTGGTGAGCATATAGGGTTTTCAACCCACAATAATACATTTATGATATTCAATTATCAAACAATCAACTCAATTACCCATCCCCATTATCTTCTTTATTTCTTAAGGTTTTACCCTAAGAATCAACTATCATTTATTCATTCGTTCTTAAGGAGTTACCTAAGGAATCGACACGAAGTCCATTGCTGCCAAAGTTTATCTATCATGTACTAGGTCCATAGTTATCAGGCGCTAACTCCATAGTAACCAAGGTTCACTTAACAGTAGGCGCTAACTCCATAGTAACCAAGGTTTATACAATAGGCACGAAGTCACATCGTCACCAAGGTTTACTCGATAGGCACTAAGTCGCATAGTCACCAGGGTTTACTTAATAGGCACGAAGTCACATCGTCACCAAGGTTTACTTGATAGGCACTAAGTCGTATAGTCGCTAGGGTTTACTTAATAGGCACGAAGTCACATCGTCACCAAGGTTTACTCAATAGGCACTAAGTCGCATAGTCGCCAAGGTTTATCTAACAGTAGGCGCCAACTCCATAGTCACCAACTATCCCATCTACCCTTGTTCTACCCAACATTTTTGTAGATATAAATACTTACACAGTTTAAATCATTTAACACTTGTATAAACATCAATTACATGCCCATTTCAAATAGACAAATAATATATAACACATAACACGTATTTCATAGCTAATACTTTATATTTATGTGTTAGAAGAAAGTAGCTATACACTCACACGTATAAACAACAATATATATATATATATATATATATATATATATATATATATATACACACATAACACATATTTTATAAAATACTTCATATCTATGTGTAAGATGAAAGTGACTATACACTCACACCAAACATATACTTAATACATTCAAACAATACATGTATTAAAATCGTGTTCATGAAAGGGACTATACACTCACTTGATTAGACGATGCTCGGACAACACTACGACTCTTCAAGTAGAACTCTTTGGTGAAACCGGGATATCTTCACACACCGGGTTTCTCACGGACAGAGCTTCGGCTCGGAAACTCTTTTCTTCTCAGGATCTTCGGGCTTCGGGACTTGCTTTGGGTCTTGGGGTGATACCGGGGCTTCAGGGGGTTAACATTGCACGTAAAACGATGTAATATGGGAGATAGATTAGAGAATGAGCAACCAAACTCGGCTGGCCCTTTAAACCTATTTATAGGGCAAAACTGGCCATTTCCACGTCGTGTCACCTTTTGCCACGTCGTGGGCTTGGTTGTCACTGCATACGTCATTGCAAGTTGCATCTGGGGGGACTCCCACAGGTGTCAGGAGACTTTCCACGTTGTGGTCTCTGACACAACTTTTGGGTTCGCGCCCCAAACTTCAGAAATTCATAACTTTCGCATACGAACTCCGTTTTCGACGTTCTTTATATCGACGCGAAGGTGAGATTATGCTCTACAACTCTCGTTTAGACTCCATTGGATAATTTTGACTTTATTTTTAATATATTATAAATATATTACTTATATATTATTTTTAGTAGGCCGGGACAGGAAAACTCCATTCGAAATTCATAACTCCTTCATCTGAACTTCGTTTTCGTCCATCTTTCCGCCGTTGCACTACTATCGATGAGATATTCAATTCTCATTTAGATTGTTTTGGAAAAATATCTCTCTAACGTAAATTCACTATTTACGTCGCGTTGTGTCGTGGCGGTTTTGTCGCGAAACTTCGACAGGTCATAACTTCTTCGTTATAACTCGGATTTCGGCGTTCTTTATATGCATGGAAACCTTGTGAAATATACTACAACTTGGTTAAGATTAATTCTTCTAAATAATATTCCATCAAAAAGTCATTTTTGATGCTTATCATCTTAAAACTGACTAGCCCGGATCTACGGGCGTTATAATTATCTCCCCCTTAGGATGATTACGTCCTGGAATCATCAACGAAATAGGACTTGCATAATGATTCCACAAGTTATTTATTCATCCTAGGTAATAACCGTAACTTCTATGTTTCCTCGAAAGAGTATTTAACTCTATGGTTTTCTTGACCGCAGAAGATGCCCAATCTTGCATCTGCTTATCGTACTATGTTGTACTTTCAATCGTAACCTTCAAGTTACCAAATAAGTCCTTATTGTGGACTCCTTCTTCTTCTCAGGATAAATTCTTTTATTTATCTATTGTAACATACCGATGGGTCATGTTGTAACGACCTCTCATCATAGTCAGACTCAATTTGATATGACCACAAGGGTCGGAATAACAACCATCTTACTAGTCATTACCGAAACAATGATAATGACATACTTGAATAAAAACGAACTCAATTACAAGCTTCTTGGTAACCTTGTGACTTTCCCTGATCCAAGCGTGAGTCCTGTGCTTCCAGTAGTATAGATCTCTACTACTATTCACACCTACTCATACTCATCCCAAGTATTGTCTCTTAGTCCCCAAGTCCTAAAATCACAAAACAATTAACACATACAAATGTGTACAATTAATCATAAAATTTTTTCCTAGACTCTACTAGGACTTCTTCCATGCGTATCTTCTATCATCAATCATACTTCAACTCAATTGGTGATGGAAATTCTAGATTATGGGATAACTTCAAGAATTACACCAATCGTTCCATCATCCTGCCAATCGAAGGTGTACTTCAGATGTACCGTACTCCTCTAAACGTTCCGTTATTTTATCAAACATAAACTAAAGGCAAGACACTACTCTTACGATAGGTGTCATTCACTATCATAAGCCTTTCATTTCCTCCATTTACTCAATTCTCTACAAGTCTTCACCATAACGTTTTGTATATCCAAGTAGACGTTCGGTCATCGGGCGAGAATTTAAGATAAGAAAGCTTTATTTACGATAGACGTATAAATCTCCTTATCAATCTGAAACGTTTACATGCTAGTTCTAATATCGTAGTCGTACGCTTAGAATCCTAAACACATAAGGTTTCCAGATCCGATGGCAACAAACCATAGATCCAAACAAACAATTTCATATGTGGCAAACATATAGCATTTAGCACATAAAAGCATTTTAGGCATCTTTCATAAAATATACTAGTTCTCGTGCCTAAAATATGGTAGATACTCATCTCACAATCATCGCTTAGCATTCTAAGTTTAAGTATAGAAATCCTACAAATTCCTAGTTCGCTTAAACTAATGCTCTGATACCAACTGTGACATCCCCAATTTCTCGGCCAGAAAAGACCGATTTGTTTATGCTTTGTTTTATAAATCAGACTGATCGTTTAAAGAAAATGGTTGCGGAATTTGTTCCCAAAACAAAATATGATAAAATTTATCAAACGTTTCTCAAAGAGAATGTATTTTCATTAAACAATAAAATCTTGGGATGTCATGTTCCAATACAGATCATAAGCATAAACAATATAAAATAGACCTTACAACAGTTATTTATAACTACTGATCTATAATCCAAAATCTCTCGTCAAGTCCACCAACTTATACTCTTGTGCCATTACGTGTAATGCAAAGAAAAACTGAGTGGGTCAGGCTTGGGAGCCTGGTGAACATATAGGTTTTTCAACCCACAATAATACATTTATTATATTCAGTTATCAAACAATCAACCCAATTACCCATCCCCATTATCTTCTTTATTTCTTAAGGTTTTACCCTAAGAATCAACTATCCTTTATTCATTCGTTCCTAAGGATTTACCTAAGGAATCAACATGAAGTCCATTGCTGCCAAAGTTTATCTATCATGTACTAAGTCCATAGTAATCAGGTGCTAACTCCATAGTCACCAAGGTTCACTTAACAGTAGGCGCTAACTCCATAGTCACCAAGGTTTATACAATAGGCACGAAGTCACATCGTCACCAAGGTTTACTCGATAGGCACTAAGTCGCATAGTCGCCAGGGTTTACTTAATAGGCACGAAGTCACATCGTCACCAAGGTTTACTCGATAGGCACTAAGTCGCATAGTCGCCAAGGTTATCTAACGATAGGCGCTAACTCCATAGTCGCCAACTATCGCATCTACCCTTGTTCTACCCAACATTTTTGTAGATATAAATACTTACACAGTTTAAATCATTTAACACTTGTATAAAACATCAATTCCATGCCCATTTCAAATAGACAAATAATATATAATGCATAGCACGTATTTCATAGCTAATACTTTATATTTATGTGTTTGAAGAAAGTAGCTATACACTCACACGTATAAACAACAATATATATACACATAGCACATATTTTATAATATACTTCATATCTATGTGTAAGATGAAAGTGACTATACACTCACACCAAACATATACTTAATACATTCAAACAATACTTGTATTAAAATCGTGTTCATGAAAGGGACTATACACTCACTTGATTAGATGATGCTCGGACAACACTACGACTCTTCAAGTAGAACTCTTCGGTGAAACCGGGATATCTTCACACTGTAACACCATAAATTTCAAGACAAAATTTTCATTTAAAATAATCATTTTACTCTTAGAAACACTTGTTTAAAATCTTATTCATAGTCGATTTACAAAACATAACTCCATTTTCACTTGCATAGAAAACCAAGATCCTCAAAAATATGACTCTTTCTCTGGTGTGTACAATCAAGCCGGTGCCGTCCCGTGATACTGAAAGAAACCTGTAAAACATCAAACAAAACACTGTAAGCACGAAGCTTAGTAAGTTCCCCAAAATACCACACATAACACATATTAGCCACTCGAGGCTATAACTCTGTGGGTCCGTGCACCCAAACTCTGTGAACCCTCAGGTTCTAACTCTGGGAACCTTCCTGTTCCAACTCTATAAACATGCACAACATAAATCACATAGAAATAATGCAGTACAACACATCACGTACATATAGCATACAAATACTCTAATCACATAACTCTGGTTACCTACTCAAGGTAAAGTATAGTGAGAAGACTCACCTGGCAAGCAGAAAGCAGATATCCCCACACTTGAATCTCGAACTCGCCACCGCCTAACACGTAAGGCAAATACTCTCATGAATATAACTCTCGAGGCTAGAATAAATCCTCTCATAACACCCTCTTATGGGTAAAAGACTATTTTACCTCTCTCTTGGCCCAAAGGCCACATCGCTGTCCAAACCCTAAAACTCAACGGCCAACCCTTGGTCGAAATCAAAGTCCTCAGTCTAGGTCAACCCTTGACTGACTCTACTCACCGAGTCAACCCTGTGACTCGTCGAGTTCCCATAATCAGAACTTCCCCATATTGCGACTCAACTCGTCGAGTCACCACGAGACTCACCGAGTCCTACAACTCTGAGTCCACTCACACCCAACTCACCGAGTCATCCCTTGACTCACCAATTCTCGACTCAACCAGGAAATATTTGGGACTCTTCATCAAGACTCGTCGAGTCCAAGAACAGACTCGCCGAGTCTACGGCTATCTTCAACCTACTCGCCGAGTTGTTCATACAACTCGCCGAGTTCCAGGCCATCTTCATCCAACTCGTCGAGTCCACCCATGTGACTCGCCGAGTACCGCCGGTCTGAATACATTCCGAAGCATTCCAGGCCATGCAACTGCTCCAAGACATAGATCTAGCCTCCTACCACTCATCCATCACGTAAAGTGGCAAACTTTACGTGAATCCAAAGAGATCTAAGCCGTTTGCACATTGGGGCTAGGGTTTGGGACATGCAAGCTTCACTAAACACTCCAACACAGGGACTTTCATGCTCTCTGATTCTTCTCCCTTCCAGATCTGAGGTAGCAACCTCAGATCTAACCTCTAAACTTCCCATTTCATCCATAGACAATTTCTCACAAACCCCAAAATGAAGAAACAACATAATCAACAGGTCAAAAACGAGATACTACCTCTAAGTGATGCCCCAACTGCAATGCAATTCGAATCCAAGCAAAGCCCCTTGCTCCAAGCCTTCAATCTTCCCAAAATTCCTTCAACCATTACTTCTCCAAGCTCCAATCCACTAAAAAATGGTGCTTCTCCGCGATTTAGGGTTTTCTGGGGCTCAAGGGGTGATAAAGAGGCTGGGAGGAAGACATAATGATCATTATATAAGGCTCAACCCCGAGAATTAGGGTTTTCTCCACTCAGCGCCTACTCGCCGAGTCCAATACACTGACTCGCCGAGTCGGCCGCTTAATACGCGACCAAGTCGCGACTCTACTCGCCGAGTCCACACATGGACTCGCCGAGTCGCTCTTTCCCAATTTACTCTTTTAGCCCTTCAACTCTACTCTTGATATTTCGGGATGTTACACACACACCGGGTTTCTCACGGACAGAGCTTCGGCTCGGAAACTCTTTTCTTCTCGGGATCTTCGGGCTTCGGGACTTGCTTCGGGTCTTGGGGTGATACTGGGGCTTCGGGGGGTTAAAATTTCACGTAAAACGAGGTAATATGGGAGAGATATGAGAGGATGAGCAACCAAACTCGGCTAGCCCTTCAAACCTCTTTATAGGGAAAAACTGGCCCTTTCCACGTCGTGGTACCTTTTGCCACGTCGTGGGCTTGGTCATCACTGCATACGTCATCGCAAGTTGTGTATGGGGGGACTCTCGGAGGTGTCAAGAGACTTGCCACGTCGTGGTTTCTGACACAGCTTTGGGGTTCGCGCCCCGAACTTCAGAAATTCATAACTTTCGCATACGAACTCCGTTTTCGACATTCTTTATATCGACGCAAAGGTGAGATTATGCTCTACAACTCTCGTGACTCCATTGGCTAATTTTGACTTTATTTTTAATATATTATAAATATATTACTTATATATTATTTTTAGTAGGCCGGGACAGGAAAACTCCGTTCGAAATTCATAACTCCTTAATCTGAACTCCGTTTTCGTCCGTATTTCCGTCATTGCACTAATATCGATGAGATCTTGAATTCTCATTTAGATTGTTTTTGAAAAATATCTCTCTAACGTAAATTCACTATTTACGTCGCGCTGTGTCGTGTGGGTTCTGTCACGAAACTTCGATAGGTCATAACTTCTTCATTATAACTCGGATTTCGGCGTTCTTTATATGCACGGAAACCTTGTGACATATACTACAACTTGGTTAAGATTAATTCTTCTAAATAATCTTATAATCTTATATAAAAAAGTCATTTTTGATGCTTATCGTCTTAAAACTGACTAGCCCGGATCTACGGGCGTTACAACTTTGATGCTTATGTTCATCGTGATCTCAACTACTTGGTTGCTTAGGTCGTGTGTTTTGAATGTCATAACTTTTTCGTACTATCTCGGATTTTAACGATCTTTATATCTATGCGTTTGTATTTTAGTCTATTACAACTTTCATTTAGAATAATCCCGTTAAAAAGTAATATATTTTTTAATTACGACCTTTAGATCCATATGTTTTTTATGAATGCGTCTATGGATTTTTTTTAATAAAATCATAAGTAAAAAACATATTATATTTTAACGGGAGTAATCTTAACGAAAATTATAGCAGACTTAAAAAAACGAACACGTAAATATCAAGATCGATAATATCATATATTGTATGAAGAAGTTACGACGTTCGGAATACAAAACCTAAGCCAAACCACAAGATCTATGCAACCAAACAGTGGAGGCCACGATGAACATAAGCATCAATTGCCCAAACACCTCATCAATCAGGAACCGACGCAGGATTTGGTAGTAGGTCTTGCCGGTCCGTAGTCGGTATTGTCGGTAAGTAGAAAAAAAAATATATCAAAAATATCGAAAAATTTACACATCGTACAGAAAAAGAAGGGGTTGTCAGTGCCACTGCGGACACCCAAAGAGAACCGTCTCTGTCATCAATGATAGTCTCATGTTAGATGTCGTGAGAAAAACCCCTAAATAAATCATTTATAAATATTAAATTGGTACAAAAACAAAAAATGACTAATTTTGAAACAAAAAAAAAATATATTAAGGACTAAATGTGTACAAAAATATTAAGGACTAAATGTGTACAAAATGAGAAATATATTACCCTAATAAGTCATTTTTCCTGGTTAACCTGGAGTAACCGGTCATAAGGACTGGATATGTACAGTTTAACAAGTTGAAGGGGTAAGTATGGACGAAAAAAACTCAGTGACCAAATGTGTACAAATCGAAAAATATATTATCTTTTTAAATCATTATCCCATGTTTATATTTAGCAAATAATGTTTTTATTTTAACCAATAATGTTTTGTTTTACATGATTACATATTTATATTAACCAATAATGTTTTTGTTATACATGATTATTAAATCTGTTTTATATGTTAAAAATAATAATAATATTATCGGTTGTTATAAGTACTATTAATATTTTTTAAACATATAAAACAAATATAATTTTAATGGTCATTAAAAAATATTATAAAAAATCATATTGGTTAACCATAAACACAAAATAAAATATATTATCCGACATTAACTTTTTTATTATATATATATATATATAGACTAATCTAAAACTTATTAGGGAACAGTACTTTGCTGTCATTGGTTATATATATATATATATATATATATATATATATATATATATATATATATATATATATATATATATATATATATATTTCTGTTTTTGCTTTTGATGTTAATATATTTTTATTTGGATATTATCTATAGTGAATTATCTTTTTTGTGTACTTCAAGATAGTGCCACCGACTACAACCATGTGGTTTTCCACCACCTCTAAGATCCAATAGCACACCGTCTGGTTTTTATCACCGCCTTGATTTCTTTCGTCCATGGATCGTTTCCTGCTTTTCTTCTCCACTTTCTCATTCTTTCCTACCATTAGATCCTTCCTGCCGCCTCCTGTGAATTCCCTTCATATTCTTACCCTTCTATTTCCACAGTCGCCCCAACGTCGCACACTCCCATCTTCCATCATCGCCCCATCGACTTCTCTAGCACCGTTAGGGCTAATAAGCTTAAAGGTTATTATCTTTTTCGAGTACGATTGTGGTGCCACCAACTTACAGGATTTTGAACTCATTGCCTGCATCAATTCCATACTCAAATGGTTAGTACATCGCCTTCATGTTGTTCTGTGCCACACTTCATCTACATCGTGCTTCTGCCTCCATCTCTATTGGAAGTTGTCTGGTCGAACCCTACATGTTCTCTTCCTCATCTATTTAATCGATTCTGACCACAAGGTAAATGATCCGACTAATCGATTGACGTTAACTGGAGATAAATATTTATTTTAGGTATGTTGTCTTTTCTAGACCTTGGTTTCCATATTGAGCTCATATTGGTTTGGAAATTTGACTTTTCATCAACTCCTCCTCTTTTTTTTGCCATCCTTGGGTAAGTTTTTGTATATTCTTTATGTTTTTCGTTTTTGTTTACAAGTATTTTCGGTGATGAAAGGTTATATGGTCTTCCACGTATCTTAAATTTTGGAGTCAGATTGTACACTGGCCTTCATTCTCTCCCCTTTCTTTGGTTTTAAAAAAATATTGGTTGTACCTGAAAGCAAGTTTATTTGGAAATATCATTGATTGAGGTTGTTGAGGATGGATAGAAGAATTGATCCTGATGTACCAATTGATTATGTTGAACTTCAGATATTTCAAACCAATAACATGTTTTCCTCTTCTCAACTTACTTAGTAACACTTTATTTGCCAAATCTTATCTCTTTGCAATAGATTTCTGATTGCTTGATCTAGAACTCTGATTGTTGATGTTTAATGTTGTCACAACATTTTCTTTTGCCAATATCTAACTGGCTAAAATTCATTAAATCCATGGTATACCCTACTTGATAAGTTATAACCCCTTTTATGTTCTTTAGGTATGAGGCATGTGTATCAACTAGCAATATAGCAAAAATGGTAGCATCTGGAGAGTTGCAACAACTATTGTTGCATTTACCTCAAGTAAAAGATCTGTCATCCAAAAGGTCAAACTCAATTTTCAAGATTTTGTATGATTGTAGGGTAGCAACATTAGGTGATTTTTGTATGAAATTATCACATATTATGTTAAAAACCCATTAATCATATTGCGATAAATTTTTGTTTTCTATGGTGATGTCCAAAATTTGTGTGTATGTTATGTGTGTGTTAGTTGAAGAGTTGGAGTTGTTGAATTAAGAGAAAATGGATAGTTGAAGGGAAGAGAAGATTCTTGTATTGGTGATTTCAACAAATGATGTTTCAGATGTTCCCGGTTGCATCGTCATTTCGTAAGTTGATTTTTTTTTGTGATCTACTAATCTTGCAAGTACTGCAATTTAAATGGTTAGTATCTTCATAGTGTTCCTTAGTGGAGTTCCCTGCTTTTTCGGTTTATTTATTTGAAAATAATTTTGAAATTTGGAATTTCTTCATTTAATTTTATATGATACAAGTTTCTTAATCTAATTTCTTATTACTTGGAATTGTATTTCCTTTTGCATGACAGGGGTTTGATGAAATGTCTGATTCAATGAATGCTATAAAATGATGTTTTTCTTAAATGCATGCACAGAAGGCATCGTTACATGTCAACTATTTTTAAAATATGTTGATTCCTCCACAAAATTGAATACGAGGTTCGTGTTATCACAATGGTAACAAACTTTTTTTTAAATGGCTGATTATTTGTTTTATATATTTTATTTAAAAATGTCACTTATGACTGCATTATTTATGTTATTTAGGTACAAAAAACTCATGAATAGGTAAACAATAAGAAAGGGCAGCTTCAAAACAATGGTAAAAACTTTTGTTTTTATTACTACTATAATGTGGGAATTAAGCTTACTTTTGTCTAAAATTATGTAAAACTTAATATCTTTTCAAGATTAAATGGATAATCAAATAATACTTTCAGGTGCTTTGAACTTAGATGATCCTTTTTTTTTAACGTTTAATCAGGTTAATTGGTCAAGGATGTTATTTTTCTGTTTTATGTAATTAACTTAAACCTTTACTTACAAGTGATAATTTTTAGTCATACCATTTGCGAATTCTAATCATTTTTCTACTGGAAAGCTTTATTTGATAAGGTTTATTAGAATATTAGTTATTGTATGAAAGCAATCCGCGATTGGTTTTTTTCATTGTTTATTAATTATCGGATCAATATAATAAATATGTGATGAAGAAATCAGCTTTCGAGGATGAAAACAAAGATGATAGCGAAGTACCCCTGAGAAGGTAATCCGCGGTTACTTTTTTCGTTGTTTATTAATTGTTGGTCCATTTTCTAAATATGTGTTTTATTTTTCAACTTAAATAAAAAAATGTTTTGTATTCATTTTTACACAATGTATTGTTTATAAAAATATTTGTTTATTATTTGGGTGAAATAAGAATCATTATTATTTTTTCTTAACTCAATATGTTAAGTTGTTGGGTTCTTCCCTAGTTTAATACTAAGATAGTATAAAGGTTTTAAATTTTTGAATGTAATGTTTGTTTTTACTTATTTAATTATTATTATCGATTAATTTATTTTATTTTTTGCGGGTAAATAGTATATAGTACGTTGTATATCACTACAAGAAAAATACCCTTTAATGATGCGTGAACAATGACACCCGCTGATTTACGATACGCATTTTTGTGTGTCCTTAAAAATAATGTCAGCCTTCCAAATTTTGAAGGATAGAGGACACGCATTTTTGCGTGCTAAAATTAATGTCCAACAAAAAAGTACAAACACGGAGGGCTCTTGTTTTAAATGCCTGTCGTCTAGAAATGTCGCTATATATATATATATATATATATATATATATATATATATATATATATATATATATATATATATATATATATATATAATCAAATGCATGTTTTTAAAGGTTGAAATTCTAAAATTTTGAAGTGCCCGCTTCTTCACTCTCTTATGTATCTCCCTTCATTCACTCATTCCTAGGGATTTTTCAAGAACCATTCTATTCTACCTAGGGATTTTTCAAGAAAATTCAAAACGCTCTCCGATTCTCGATCAGTTCTCCCAGGCCTCTGCAACAATTGACGCTCTCACTTTAGGCTTAGTTCTTCTCCGGTGAGCATATGATCACATCCCCGCACCCGTCCTCCTCGTCATAAAATCATTTTTTTTCTCGATCTCTGTAGGTTCGTCCTCCCAAAATAAGGAAGAAACTAGTTTGATTTCTCCCGTAAATGGTACGACTTCTCCTAATTCCAAATTCACTCTTCACTATTTAGGTTATCGGCTCAAAAACTTCTCCCTAAAACCTGGTTTGATTTCTCTAACATTCCAACGAACCTGTTTTCGAAATGAAATCCATATGGGAATTCGTTTTCTCCCTCATTTTCCATGTCGGAGTTCAATTTATGCCATATCCTCATAATTTCTAACTAGCGGTTTTGAACCATTCACATGTTGAAGATCAGAAATCAAACGTTCAAGGTAAAATTAGTGCTACAAATTGATTGCTTTGTATTTTTCAAAAGGGGACAATGAGAAAGATCCAATGAAGATGACTACAGACCATGGTAAGTAGAAAATGGGTTCTTTCCCCTAGTCTTGTATTTTACATTAAAAAAATATCACTTGATTTCTTGTATTTGACATTAAAAAATATAATTTTCAGGGAAAAAGGAATCTAGGAACAGATCGTGAATTTGTTTTGAAATTCTTGAAGCAAGTTATTGAAGGAAAATAAATGGATATTGACAGGTAATCACAACATGAAACTTCTCCTCGAATTTCGTTCACGTGACATGTACCTTCACCTGTTCTAACTGTAACTGATTGATGGTTTTATCACTCCCTACATTATGAAATCAGATCCCATTTTGCAGATGAGATATGTAATTGTGACCGTTAGAATTGAGGATGTTATTGCGTGTTGCACTTAGGAGCTTTGAAGAGTACACAACTTATTAACTAATGAAAATAGCAAGAGTTTTTAAATAAACACTAATGTTTAAGTTATGAATGAGGGTTTAGTGTTGACAAGGTGGCTATTTTAGTATTTGGTCTATTATTATCTTAATTTCTGTTTATTAGGTTTGTCAAAAGATGTGTTGTTTGTCACACCCCAAAAACCGAAGGCGGAAACATTTCCGGGGCGGACTCCACGTTGAGTATCAAATCCAATGTACATAGTAACACAGTAACCACAAAATATTACATTACATAATATTGATTACATCTATTTGAAAGAAAAGTTATACAAGTGTTATACATATATCATATGAAAAAAAGTAAAGACTAGTCTTCGGGACGCTCCGTCTTCTCCAAAGGGTAACTGTGTACCAGTCCAACGCTGACCTGAGAATACAAGCAGTTTGAAATTCAGCATAAAGCTGGTGAGTTCATAAGCGATTTAGTTTTGAAAAGAATGAGTTTCCTTTGCTTTCTGAAAAAGTTGTTGTTCAAGAAAATCCCTTATTTTCTTATGAAAACAGTTTAGTTACCTTTTGTTACCAATTCGAAAACGGTTCGTTATGTCATTCCAGGAAAATGCCATATTTTCCTAATAGTTTAGTTATTCGTTTGTTACTTTATTCGTTTATGAGTTGTTATACTATCCCAGGAAAATCCCATATTTTCCTATGTGTTGAGTTATCTATTCGTTTCTAATCTCGTTACTAGTTGTTATGTTACTTCAGGAAAATCCCATATTTTCCTATGTGTTGAGGTTGGTTCTTAGGCTTGATTTCGAAGTACTAATAATTACCATACTTGCAGTATTAGTTAAGTATTCTAAACTCTTAGTTATCCTACATTCGAATGTCTATCATCTACTAACTTAGTTGTATTTTCGAATATTTGGAGTCACCCAGAAGCGTACATTACAATATTTTCGAAGTTCTGGTGATTTCCAAAAGAGTACATTAGATGTGTTTTCGAATCTCTGTCGACATTCTGAGGCGGATTTATTTGAAACTCAGTAGAGGTCCAGAGGCGTACTTTCATATTTAATTTGAAACTCTGGTGACACTCAAGGGGTACACTAACTGTATATTCGAAGTCTTGGTGTCATCCAAAGGCGTCTTTTCGCATTCGTATTCCTATATCTATTTGTATTCGTATTCGTATTCTCATTCGTATTCGTACTATCCTATTGGTTATATTCGTATTTGTATTCGTATTCATATTCGTACTATCCTATTGGTTATATTCATATTCGTATTCGTATTCATATTCGTATTCGTATTCGTACTATCCTATTGGTTATATTCGTATTCGTATTCTTATTCGTACTATCCTATTGGTTATATTCGTATTGGTATTGGTATTTATATTCGTATTCGTATTCGTATTCGTACTATCCTATTGGTTATATTCATATTCATATTCGTATTCGTATTCGTATTTGTACTATCCTATTGTTTATATTCGTATTCGTATTCGTATTCGTACTATCCTATTGGTTATATTCGTATTCGTATTCGTACTATCCTATTGGTTATGTTAATATTCGTATTCGTACTAATCTTAGTTTATGTTTAGTATGATTTCTTTTGCAAAATGTGATATAGTTTAAAACACTTTTAAAAGAAATCTAACTTTAGTCTGACAGTATACCCTACAATTCAAATCATTAGCTATCACGATTTTCGATATTAGAAACATACATGAAATAAAACATTTGGACTGAAAATATGTTTAAGTACAAGATTTCCTTGTACTTTTTCTTGTATCCCCCCTGAAAACATTTGAAAAACATTTGAAAAAGGGTAGGGGTATGAACTCACCGGTTGAGAAACGCGTCAGTTTGGATCCTAAACGTCAGTTCTGGGTTCGCGAATGCACAAGATTCCTATGGATTATGAAATGATATACATTTGTATATAATTTGAACTTGATTAATTTATTTGTTAGGGACATACACTTCTAGTTGTGTAAACACTCCATTACAAGTGTTTGGAAGGACCCGGGTGGCATTTAAGGACACATATGGCTTGGATATCGAGTTTACTCTTCAAAAGTAAAACTCCTACTAGAGTTTTCGGCCTTAAACACCCCATCTACATGAGTTCATGGCCGTGAACTCATGGAAGGTGTTTTTGGGTGCTAAATGGCTTCATAACTCATGGATAATTTAGCTATGATTGCATCTAGGGCATTGGGATGAATTTAAACTCACTTAAGGACCATTTATTGGAGTTTACGGCATTAAACATGGAGTTTACGGCCGTAAACTCCCCCTCACACCAAATCCTTAATGTTTTGGGTCCTTAATCAATCACATGTGATTCCAAATGATTTTTCCAAGCCTTGTATGAATTTGGGTGACTTTTGGCATGGATTTAGGAGTTGACAGCACATGACTCCACCTCATGACCGTGAACTCCTTAGAGGGGTGTTTTAATATGTTTTAAGGTCCTTAGCTTGATTGTATTCACTTCTAGAATTTATCCCAAGACTTATGGTGTGTTTAAGTGGCATCTTAACACATTAGAAGGAGTTTATTCCCCAAGATAATGAGTTTACGGTCCAAGCATGTTCTTGGGCAATAAACTCAAGTTTACTCCTCTAAATTGATGTTCAAGGTATTCCAAGGCCAATTCCAATATTCTACAAGTCATATCTAAGCCTCAATGGAGTTTTGGAAGGTTTTAAGGGCATAAAAACCCCTTTAATATGTGTTTACGGCCCATGCATGCTCTTGGGCCGTAAACACATGAACAAGGCCCTAAATCATGGTTAAATCTCGAATTTGAAAGTCAAAGATGATATACTAGGAGTTAGGGAAGGTACCTTGGTGATTAGAAGCCTTAAAGCTGAGGTTTTGGACCCTTAAACTTGGTTGAGGAGAGAGGTTAGAGAGAGAGTAGAGAGAAGAAGCAAAAGCTTCAAATGATAGCTTGAACACGTTTAAATAGGTCCCAAAACTTGGACACGGTGAAATTCTACCCGATATCGGCATTATACGGGGCTTTTGGTCGCACCCGATTAAGTTTCCGTAACCCGGCGGGGACGTTTCTAAAATTTCTGAAACAAACATTTTGGGCTAATTTCATGAGTTCCTAAGGGGTTTGGACACTCATTAGTATTAAATAAATATATAAGTTTAAATAATTTTGCCCAAAAACGAAATCAGAACGAATGGATAAATGGCAAATTTTTATGGGTAGAATGGGTTTCGGTGATAGACAACTTCGGGTTGTTACATTATCCCCCCGTTAGAGGGAATTGCGTCCCGATATTCAAAGATTAAGATACAGATCATGAAATGAAAAGAGATGCAGATGGATCAGCTGCTCCGGGTTCTCACGCTCCCAAATGACATCGGGTCTCCGCTTGACTTTCCAACGAACCCTCACTATTGGGATGCGTCTTGGTTTCGTTGGGTAGATACTTCTTAAAGACCGAGACGTGAAGTAACTGAGGAATGTTACTCAGTTCTGAGGGTAGCCGAAGTTTGAAGGTTACGGAATCGATCATACGAGGATCGCAAAGGGTCTAATGTATCAAGAGGGAAGTAGTTCGCACTCCTCAAAGCGTATCATGCTTTTTCTGGGATAAAGCCTTCAACATGACATACGCTCCAACAGGAAAGCACATCTTCATGGAGCCGAGTAGCTAAGGGTCTGATGGTTCTAGAAGAAATTTCTGGGTAGGTCTGCGATAATAATCGATGGGACCCAAGAATCGACAGGTTTCTATGGGTATTTTCCGGGTGCCGACTAATTCCCTATCAGTTTAGTTGTTGGAAAGGTTCACCGGTATGACTGCTTTGCTTAGCTACGTAGCCCGGGAAAATGGTTTGACCGAAGGGCACCACTACGAATTCGTGGTGATCATATCAGGTCCTGGTCGCTGTATTGGACACATCATCCTCCTAGAGATTCGGCTATGAGGTAGTTCCAGGAATTAGGTTGATACTAGACTGTAAGTCCCCAAAATTGCTTGTGTATTAATCAGATCTAATTGATGGTGCAGAGTCCCAATCAATTGGATGATGTCAGGTCAATATAGATGAGAAGGAGAAGAAGAATTAAGATGAATCTATGATGTATTAATGAAATGAATTATGCTCCTTACAATAAATTCTCTCTCACACACACTTCTTCTCTCTAACTTTCTCTCTTTACAAGATGCTCTCCTATCCAACCGTACGCTCACATGTACTCCTCACCCTATATATATGAGACATGGGCCACCAGCAGCACACGAGTGTACAGCTGCACATGCGTGTGCGGCCGTACACAGGATGTGCGGCCGCACACACATGTGCAGCCGTACACAACCACAATATTACATATTATATTATAGAAAAATATATTTTCCTAGAAAAGCAAAGTATAAACCAATAATTATGACCCAACAATCTCCCCCTTGGTTTATAGCTTTCTTTTCTAAATGACCCAACAAGCTCCCCCTAAAAAATAGCTGGCTTTTCTTGTTAATCTTCATTGGGAACTTGGCTTCAGCATTAATCTTCAAATTCTTCACAGCTTCAAGATGAACTTGATGGATCTTCAATGAATGACTTCATATTGAGCGGTTGAGATTTTCTTCAGAGTTTGGCTTTGAACGCACGTCGGGTGAGGAGGCTTGATGTATTGATTCTTGAAAAATAGCGCTTTCAGCTTGAGAATCTACAGAGAGAACATCAGAGAGAACAAATCTTCTGGATCACTTCAGCAGGTACAAAGATAGCAGCAGACTGATTGAGGAGGATTCAATGCAATCTGTCACATATTCTTCAATTTCAGCTTCACCTTGCTTCTGGGATTGAAGGATGGAATGTCGAAAGAATAATCTTCATTTCTTGCTCCTCCGAATGCGAATTCTTTGAAGTTCACAGATGAAGCCTTGGCTTAGAAATCTTCAACACAAACTCCATGAGTCTTATCTATACCTGAAATCACTTTTTAAAACAAAACTAAAAGAAAAATTAACACACAAAATAAAAATAGAAACAAAAATATTTTTGGATTTTCTGATTTTTCTGAACAAGAAATAACACTATTTTTTTGGATTTTAATTTTCTGATTTTTATTTTGATTTTTGAATTATTTTTGATTCTCCCCCTAAAATTTGTGCATAGAGAAAAACTATGAACAAATTTAACAAAAATAGAATGATATCTAACTTTAAGACTGATTTGGGATCAAAGTTTTTTAGACAGCCTTTATCCGCTTGTCGGTACCTTCTATCTTCACGTCTTTGTCTGGTCGATCGCCGATATTGTGGTCCACTTAAACACGAAAATTTTTGACAAAATTAGGACATACTATAAGTGACAAGACAATGTGATCCTAAGTTCCTAGATATTATATCTGATCCTAAGTTTCTAGATACTATATCTTAAGGACCATTCAGTTGACGACGACCATGGATATTGTTGTCCACCTAAATTGAGCAGCGAGATCTATAGACAATCTTTGGGTGTTCAATTTTAATTGTACTGGAACATGTTTCGCGCTTCCTGATATGCCCCAGTAATGAAAGACTTCCAGAGTACTCCTTACATTGGGTGAGCAGACAATCATTAGGAGAGAATATAGATTCAGATTATTATCACTTATAGTTTTAGAGGGATTGAGAAGTAGAAGGTTGCATATGCTGTGTACCAGGTCGGATTATTAATCACGCAAATGAGACAACATATGGCTAACAGATAAGAAGAATTTCATAGATATAATATGCAGAGAAATAGATTTGCATATGTTGCAGTCCAGGTCGGATCTCTTCCAATCACGCAGAGGAGGCAACATATGACTAACAATAAGAAAAAAAATAAAATAATTTTCTACAGACCTAATTCATCGGAATTTACCAATCGCCCCATCAATACCAGAATTAAGGATAGAATCCGCACATTGAGGAAAAGTTAAACCACGGTTCCAGATACGGGTTTATTTAATGTGACGAGTAGATTCCCATATATATCTCCCTGCTCAACCTATCCAAGTGTCGTATTGTCAGGCTAAACGGAACTATCTAGGTCAAGATTTATCAAGTCTCTAGATTCCTTAAGTTCATCTGCACCTAGTCAAGTACGTTAAATTCTTCGTGCCTACCGACACATCAAACCAGAGCATAGGCCCTTCAACTTTGGGTACGTTACGCAGACTCAGATTGCCCGTTATCACTCACTTCCCAAAACATCTCCCTCAAGCACATTCCAAAAGCAACATATTATTTTTTTTTAAATATGATTTTTTTATTTTTTTTAAAATTTTAAAATTTTTGTTTTGTTTTTATTTCTCCCCCTAAATTTGTGCATAGGAGAGAAACGAAAGTAAATGCGCAAATTTAAACTATCCTAAAACAAAAATTGTCTTTAAAGCGAATTAGCTTAAGAAAAACTCAGGAGTATAGAGAAGAAAACTCAAACCGTAAGTCACCGATTGAATTTGCATCCAGAAAGTCTGAGAACAGCACGCATAAACTCAGAACAGATCCAAAAATTCTTCACGTCGTTAAGCACAAACCCCGTGAGTGATCACTTCCTTTCTTCCCTTCCCGCAAGGACACATACTCTCCAACAATGTTCTAAGTGTTGTACAGTTGAGAGATGTCCCCTATCAAGAGCCAGGAACAGCCACTACCAACAAACCGAAATATGATGATATGCCTCCATAGCTGCTCCAGCACAGAGCGGGATCAGTTGGTCTTTGGAACCCAATCCATTTTGAAACTGGGTAGACCTTTGTCATCCTTGCATGGTAGTCTCTCCCATGACATATCCTGTTTATCACAAACAGAAGATGAAGAAACGTTAGAAGCATTAGTAGATTTGGGAGATTGAACCTTTGGTACCGATCTGTAGTCGGATTTGACCCATTTCTTTTTTGATCCGATGGGTGGCTCAGTACTTTCTTTGGGACTTGATGTCGGCCGTTGAGATGACTTTGATTTTGGCTTCACGGGAGCATCTCTTGGATTTGGATTCTTGGCCGACATTCCCTTCTTGACCTTGTGCGATTGATTTTTGGCCTTCTGCGCGTTCCAGTCATCATTGTCTGAACATGACCTTGAGGGGTTTCTTTTGAATTATCTCCCTCTTAGCGTGTTCTGCCACCCTTGTGCGTAGTAGGGAACGTATGCTCGATTAGTAAAATTTCTGGCAATGTGTCCAGGTGTTCCACAGTGAAAGCAACTCTTTTTCTTTACTGTGAAGTTATTTCTTCCTGCCCCTAGTGGTGTGTCCATGCCTTGTCTCTTGTTGTTCCCACATGCACACTTGCAACAAGAACTTTGTTGCGTTGGAATTGGTGGCATGTATTTCTCAATGCCAGGTTGATCAGAAGCAGTTGAGTTCGAAGCAACAGATTCAAAGTTCAAGGAGATGTTGGTTTGTTCAGTGGTGTTCTCCTTGTTCTTATCCTCTGCTACTTTACCTGCACATAAAGTAGAAGCATTAGTATCTTCAACTTGAATACGTCTTAACACAAATCCAGCTGGTTTGCCATATCAAAGATGTGCCTCCCTATCAATTTCGTCCTGTGTCATAGGGATGGATGTGTAGTTATGATTGAAAGGTGGAGGAACACTATCATACCCTAGACCCTTGTTTTGATTTTCTTTGAATTTTAATTGGGTTTCATATAAGGACTCGACTGTCTTACATGATGTAGTGTAATTTTTGAAACTAACATATGTTTTTCCACACTTAATTTTCAAAGCGTCAACAAGTTCTTCAGTTACAGCAACAAGTTTTTTCTTAATGTGATCATAATTTTCACACTTGTTGCTGTAATCTTCTTGGAGTTTTCGAAAATCCTTGATTTTGGTTTCTAATTGAGCTTTTAACGGTTTCTGTCCTTTCCTAAGAGTATAGCCTTCGTATTTGAGGTCCTCATTTTCCCTTTTTAGCAAATCAATTTGATCTCGGAGAAATTTAATCGTAGCTTTACAAGATGGAGTACATGAAACTTCATTTACCGGAATTGATGTGGAACTCATTATTTATTTATTTATTATTTTTTAATTTTTTTTATATATTTTTTAATTTCCCTTTGACTTAAAAACCGAGAAAGTCAAAGTCAAAATTTTAAGGTCAAAGATAAAAATAAAATCAAAAATTAAAAATAAAAAAATGTGGGTTGAAAAAGAATTTTAAAAATAAAAGGAATTGATTTTTGGGGTTAAAATAGTCAATTTTCGAAATTTGGAACCGAGAGAGACACTATATGAATTAAATTTCAAAGGAGGGAACCAAGGTGTTTGTTAGCTGAGTTGGTAAAGCCTTGTGGCAAAGACTTAGAGGTCCCGGGTTCGATCCCCGGCACCCCCCCAATCCATTTCAATATTTTTCAATGCGAAGATGCTGTGCTACGAGGACTGCTGCGAAGCTTGCTGAACGCGATGCGAGGTGCGAGGCAAGGACGAGGCTGAGGTTCGACGTAAACTGCTGTTGACCGAGACCGAAGCGAAAACGCTGGACCGCACACCGAGACGGCCGCACACACCGAGCCGTATACTCCGAGCCGCACACCTTCAACCGGGTCGCACACCTTCAACAGATTCGCGAAAAAACGACGTTTTTCACCATTTTTTGCTCTAAAACTCGATCAAAAACTTGTTTTTAAGAAAACTGCAAAGAAGTAAACCCCTTAATTTTGCGAGATCTATCCAAAAATGCTATTCTCTTTTCAAGATAAGATCAAATAAGCTCCAGATCTGACAAATTGACTGATACAATCCAAGCTCTGATACCAATTGTATGTCCCCAAAATTGCTTGTGTATCAATAAGATCCAATTGATGGTGCGGAATCCCAATCAATTGGATGATGACAGATCAATATAGAAGAGAAGGAGAAGAAGAATTAAGATGAATCTATGATGTATTAATGAAATGAATTATGCTCCTTACAATAGATTCTCTCACACACACACTTCTTCTCTCTAACTTTCTCTCTCTACAAGATGCTCTCCTCTCCAACCGTACACTCACATGTGCTCCTCACCCTATATATATGAGACATGGGCCACCAGAAGCACATGAGTGTACAGCTGCACACGCGTCTGCGGCCGTACACAGGATGTGCGGCCGCACACACATGTGCAGCTGTACACAGCCACAATATTACATATTATATTGTAGAAAAATATATTTTCCTAGAAAAGCAAAGTATAAACAAATAATTATGACCCAACATAGACTTGACTAGACGTTCAGAAGGAATTCTCGAGAATTTTTGAGAAAGGCATCGGGGAAAGAGTTGCAGACTTCTCGTTTCCCGAATATCACACGGACAAGGAATGCGTGGGAAACTTCTAAGCTTTGATGCACGAAGATGCGAAGGTTTGATGTCGATGATCACGAAAGTCGGGTCGGGGGAAAGATTCGGACGGACGACCCTTTCGAAATCAAGAATAACAGCATGAATGAGACTCACTCATTACATGTCAATGATCGCATCAAAGCTTTTTCATGCAAAGTTTACCATTAGAACGAATGGAAAGGAATAATCATACGAATTGAGGATATGATTTAGGGGTATGACGTTAACATTCTCTTTCTCACTGGTTGGTCATCTCAACAGTACACATTTCGATTACTAACGAAGGATTTAGTTTAGAGAGATATTTGAATGAATGGTTAGCAAATTCTTTCAGCATTAGAATCGAAAAGGATCACGGGTACATGATTCATCGAGGAGAAGTATACTGCTGGCAACGGTGGGGTCGACGGCTGTCCTTTTTTGTCCCATAGTTAGGACTCTCCCGGTGTTGCCAGATGTTACTGCCTTGGGGCAGTTGCGTTTATAATGCCTGACCTCTCCACAATTGTAGCAAGTTTGACCGATACCAGCTCCAGAAGCTTGACTAGTTGATTGGGTTGGGGTTCTGCAGATTCGCGCGAGGTGACCTTCCTGGCCACAGCTCTTACAAAACTTTGCACGACAAGGACCAGGGATACGATGATGGTGCTTGGGCTGAGGAACCGATGACAGTTACAACAACAGGGGTAGTGGCAGCGTGGACTGCCACCATCTGTTGTTTCTTCGAGAACTCCTGTGAAGGCTGACATTTCTCCCCCGCCTCCCAAAACTTTCTTTTCTCACCACTTCTATTTGTCGGCTCAAGAGTGGTGGCTGCTTCCTCTACATCCTCACTATGGTCGATCAAGATTTGCGCTAGGCATTTGGCGCTGTCGTATGTATCCAGCTTCGTAGCTAAAACGTTCCCTTTGGTTGGCTGGGTCAACCCCCAGATAAACCTCTCAATCTTCTTACTTTCCGGGGTAACCATCCCTGGACAAAGAAATACCAAGTCGTCAAACCTTGAAGTGTAAGCGGCGATATCGGAACCTTTCATCTTCAGGTTCCAGAGTTCATGCTCCAGCTTCTGAATTTCACCCCGAGGGCAATACTCCACGCGTAGAAGTTCCTTCATAACTTCCCAACCCATAGCATTGGCTACAGGTAGAGTTAGGGATTTGACTCGGCCGTTCCACCAAGTTAGAGCTTTATCGGTGAGAGTGCAGGCGGCAAATTTCACCTTGTCGGATTCTGAACACGCACAAATCTCGAAGATAGATTTGATTTTCTCTAATCATCTAGTTAGAGCAATGACACCTCCTGTGCCATCGAAGAACGTAGGTTTCACACTCATGAAATCTTTATAAGAACCCTCTTTTCGGTGTATCTGACTATCATCTAGGTTTTGGGGCTGGGGACCACCTCCTGAACTACCAGGGTTCATTTGTGACATGGCAGCTGTCACTGCGATAGTAATGGCTGCCTGAAGTGTTACCAGATCGATTTGAGGAGAAGGTGGTGGTGGAGGAGGATTGTTGTTGGTCTTTGAGCTGGGTCTCTTTCTTGGAGGCATCTTGATCTAATAAGATCAGGAGAGAGAGGATGGTAAGTCCTCCGATTTGAATCAAGAGATATGATACAAGGGATATCTCTTTATGACAGACATAGAATTCTATTAAGCGATAAAGCAGGAAGGAGTTATCAAAACAGATAAATTATCGCTAAAGGAATGATTGAGGAGCAACGCTGGGATGAGGATTTCTATAACGGATTTGGCTCAAGAAATACTCCCATAGTATTTCATGTCTCGCTGCAGTGACGGCTCATTTTTTGGGTATTGGGTAAGTTTTAGACATGCCGTACACCAAAGTCACTCCCAAGCACACGTTGGCCGTGTCTCGAATGAATATAGTTGGCCAGGCTATATTGATCCTAGACACGACTACATAACTGCCCAGGTTTAACCGCAGCGTACAACACCCATTTACGTATGTTTTGTTCTAATTATAGTTACGGATTTCGACGGTTAGGTATACTTGTATACTTTTGAAAATACTTATATTCGAGGTATACTTTTAGTTCAGGGCACTTAGGCCCTTTAGTGTTTATAGTTTTATACCATGTAAGGTTTGGTATACTAGTTCACTATAAACAAGGGCTCTGATACCAATCTGGCACACCCCGAAAACCGAAGGCGGAAACATTTCCGGGGTGGACTCCACGTTGAGTATCAAATCCAATGTACATAGTAACACAGTAAATAAAAAACATTACATTACATAATATTGATTACATATGTTTGAAAGAAAAGTTATACATATATCATATGAACAAAAGTAAACACTAGTCTTCGGGACGCTCCGTCTTCTCCAAAGGGTAGTTGTGTACCAGTCTAACGCTGACCTGAGAATACAAGCAGTTTGAAAATCAGCATAAAGCTGGTGAGTTCATAAGCGGTTTAGTTTTGAAAAGAACGAATTTAATTTGCTTTTTGAAAAAGTTGTTGTTCAAGAAAATCCCTTATTTTCTTATGAAAACAGTTTAGTTACCTTTTGTTACCAATTCAAAAACGGTTCGTTATGTCATTCTAGGAAAATCCCATATTTTCCTAATAGTTTAGTTATTCATTTGTTACTTTATTATTTTATGAGTTGTTATACTATCCCAGGAAAATCCCATATTTTCCTATGGGTTGAGTTATCTATTCGTTTCTAATCTCGTTACTAGTTGTTATGTTACTTCAGGAAAATCCCATATTTTCCTATGTGTTGAGGTTGGTTCTTAGGTTTGATTTCGAAGTACTAATAATTACCATACTTGCGGTATTAGTTAAGTATTCTAAAATATTAGTTATCCTACATTCGAATGTCTATCATCTACTAACTTATTTGTATTTTCGAATATTTGGAGTCACATAGAAGCGTACATTACAGTATTTTCGAAGTTCTGGTGATTTCCTAAAGTGTACATTAGATGTGTTTTCGAATCTTTGTCGACATTCTGAGGCGGATGTATTCGAAACTCAGTAGAGTTCCAGAGGCGTACTTTCGTATTTAATTCAAAACTATGGTGACACTCAAGGGGTAAACTAACTGTATATTCGAAATCTTGGTGTCATCCAAAGGCGTCATTTCGCATTCATATTCCTATATCTATTTGTATTCGTATTCGTATTCTCATTCGTATTCGTACTATCCGATTGGTTATATTCGTATTCGTACTATCATGTTGGTTATATTCGTATTCGTATTCGTATTCCTATTCGTACTATCCTATTGGTTATATTCGTATTCATATTCGTATTCATATTCGTATTCGTATTCGTATTCGTATTCGTACTATCCTATTGGTTATATTCGTATTCATATTCGTATTCGTATTTGTACTATCCTATTGTTTATATTCGTATTCGTACTATCCTATTGGTTATATTCGTATTCGTATTCGTATTCGTATTCGTACTATCCTATTGGTTATGTTCGTATTCGTATTCGTACTAATCTTAGTTTATGTTTAGTATGACTTCTTTTGCAAAATGTGATATAGTTTAAAACACTTTTAAAAGAAATCTGACTTTAGAATGACAGTATACCCTACAATTCAAATCATTAGTTATCACGATTTTCAATATTAGAAACATACATGAAATAAAACATTTGAACTGAAAATACATTTAAGTACAAGATTTCCTTGTACTTTTGCTTGTATTCCCCCCTTAAAACATTTGAAAAACATTTAAAAAAGGGTAGGGGTATGAACTCATCGGTTGAGAAACGCGTCAGTTTGGATCCTAAACGTTAGTTCTGGGTTCACAAATGCACAAGATTCCCATGGATTATGAAATGATATACATTTGTATCTAATTAGAACTTGATTAATTTATTTGTTAAGGACATACACTTCTAGTTGCGGAAACACTCCATTACAAGTATTTGGAAGGACCCGGGTGGCATTTAACATATGGTTTGGATATGGAGTTTACTCTTCAAGAGTAAAACTCCTACTAGAGTTTTCGGCCTTAAACACCCCATCCACATGAGTTCACGGCCGTGAACTCATGGGAGGTGTTTTTGGGTGCTAAATGGCTTCATAACTCATGGATAATTTAGCTACGATTGCATCTAGGGCATTGGGATGAATTTAAACTCACTTAAGGACCATTTATTGGAGTTTACAACATTAAAAATGGAGTTTACAGCCGTAAACTCCCCCTTATACCAAATTCTTAATGTTTTGGGTCCTTAATCAATCACATGTGATTCCAAATGATTTTTCCAAGCATTGTATTTTGGGTGACTTTTTGTATGGATTTAGGAGTTTACGGCCCATGGCTCCACCTCATGGCCGTGAAATCCTTAGAGGGGTGTTTTAATATGTTTTAAGGTCCTTAGCTTGATTGTATTCACTTCTAGAATTTATCCCAAGACTTATGGTGTGTTTAAGTGGCGTCTTAACACATTAGAAGGAGTTTACTCCCCAAGATAATGAGTTTACGTCCCAAGAATGTTCTTGGGCAGTAAATTCAAGTTTAATCCTCTAAATTGATGTTCAAGGTATTCCAAGGCCAATTCCAATATTCTACAAGTCATATCTAAGCCTCAATGGAGTTTTGGAAGGGTTTAAGGGCATAAAAACCCCTTTAATATGTGTTTACAGCCCATGCATGCTCCAGGGCCGTAAACACATGAACAAGGCCCTAAATCATGGTTAAATCTCGAATTTGAAAGTCAAAGATGATATACTAGGAGTTAGGGAAGGTACCTTGGTGATTAGAAGCCTTAAAGCTGAGGTTTTGGACCCTTAAACTTGGTTGAGGAGAGAGGTTAGAGAGAGAGTAGAGAGAAGAAGCAAAAGCTTCAAATGATAGCTTGAACACGTTTAAATAGGTCCCAAAACTTGGACACGGTGAAATTCTACCCGATATCGGCATTATACGGGCTTTTGGTCGCACCCGATTAAGTTTCCGTAACCCGGTGAGGACGTTTCTAAAATTTCTGAAATAAACATTTTGGGCTAATTTCATGAGTTCCTAAGGGGTTTGGACACTCATTAGTATTAAATCAATATATAAGTTTAAATAATTTAACCCAAAAATGAAATCAGAACGAATTGATAAACGGCGAATTTTTACGGGTAGAATGGGTTTCGGCGATAGACAACTTCGGGTTGTTACATTGTTGTCCAGGAAACTTGCCACCTGAACTGTACAAGTTGTTTTCATCTCTTCATCTTCTGATTCATATGGGTTCTTCGAAAATTGAATAAGAACCTATGTGGGTATGTGTTTGCTTCTCAACTTATACTACGTCTTTTCTAGCTTACTTGTCTTAATGTATTATTAATCTACTTTTACTTTTCACTACTAGAAAAAAGGCCTTTTACGACGCTCATTGGGCGTCGTAAAATGCTCAGACGACGCGCAAAGGCGCGTCAAGGAAGGCCCTGTCATAAAGAGAGACGACGTGCTTTTGCGCGTCGTCTATAGACGACGCGCATTTACGACGCGCATTTACGACGCACATTTACGACGCGCATTTACGACGCGCGGTTATGACACGCATTGCGTATCAAGGAAGGCCCTGTCATAAAGGAAGACGACACGCATTTGCGTGTCGTAACCTTACGACGCACGTGTTTATGACACGCAATGCGTATCAAGGAAGCACCAGTCAAGAAAGGCCATGTCATAAATGAAGACGACACACATTTTTGCGTATCGTAATTTTAATTTTTTTTAAAAAAAATATATATTTATATATTTATTAATTTATAAACTAAATTTGCATTTAATCTCTCATAATAAAAATAAAATATCATATACAAAAAATACAATCCATTGCATAATATAAAATAAAATGCCATATACAAAAAATTCAATCTAGTGCATTTAATTTGTATGTATAACAAAGACACATGTGTTAAACTTGTTACCATTAACATCTAATCGTATGGACTCGAGTGTTAAACTTGTTACCATTAATATTTGATTCATAAGTCCTTTCAACAAGATTGTTACCTGCATAAATGAAAACAAACAGGAACATTAACAGCCCAGCTATGAACAATATTGTTACCTGCATAAGTTTGTAAGAGGATAGCTTTCATTAACAATGGAACCACCTGTAATTTATTAAAAAAAACAAGGTCAAAACTAAAAACTAGGTATGCCCTTGCTCCTTTTTTCCCCTTAACATACGTAAATGATGATGTCTATCTTGATAAAGCTTGTTCCTTTTCTAGATTGTAAGAGGATTTTGATTGAGTCATTAAGTCCATTAAGTCAAAATGAAACAGATACTAGGTATGCCCTTGAATATGAGCCATCCTTTCATATAATATTTTTATAACAAATCAATAGAATCTTTTTTATAACAAATCAACCAACCAAATCAGTCATATATAGATTATTATAATAAAAACAAACAAACAAATTTACATGATACAATGAGTTAAGAATATCAAATCTGCTTACCAGATGTTCTAGAATCCCACATTGAACTGCAAGAAATATAAAAGATATAATGATGAGGGTGAGAAGGGCAATTAAGTCTTTTTCACAATCAGCTTCATTTCTGTTTAGCCTATAGAGAATATTTGTTCTTTTACTAAGCCTTGCTCAACCATATTGTACCTGTAAATTGTAATTAGAAGAAGACTATAAGTCACAACAAAAAGAGAGGAAAAGAGTTGATCCAATCAGATGAGTTATTATTTGACCGTGGTTAACCAGAATGTGAAAACAGACTTTTTTAAAATTATGTAGTGGCTAAAAGAGTAACTATATCAAAGCATAAAACAAATCTTATAATAACAAAATCAAAATCCAAAAAGAAGTGTGCTTTGAAATTTGACAGGAAAAGAAAATGAGAGATATGGTTAACATTATCATTCTCCTCAATAGCATCCAAGATAGTTCGATACAACAACAACGATGACCACACCTACAATCACATAGCCCGAATTAAAAACAAACACTTTTATTTACTTTTTGGGATTAATAATGGAGTAATAAAGATTTGAAATTTAAATAATAGAGATTAAGAAAATAACCTTAAAAACTGTGGGTTTTATGAGTTGGAAAATTAATGCATCACCATCAACTAGTTAATGATCTTCAGCAAACAATTTCCATCCTCCACCAAGTCCTGTTTTCATAGGGAGGTACTTTCTTGGCCACTCATCTCCATCTTCATGAACCAATGTCAATATTTCATCTCATTTAGGAAGGTAGCTTTTGCAAAAATACACAAGGAGACCCTGAGTACAATTCATAATAACATGTTAAATAGAAATTAAAAAAAAATGTTATTTCATGTGAAATGTGAATCATGTACATTCAGTTGGTGCCAAATTCACAATGGCGTTAAAACTCTCTCCCCTTAACAGCTTCAGACTCTGGTGTAATTTTACATGTAAGTTTTTTTTATACATAACCTATAAAGGTTGTTGATATTTTATTTATTAATACTTTTGAAATAGTGAAATAGGACAGGTGTTCATCCAAAAGATGCAACGAACGGATGAATAGAGGTGATTAATTAATAATCAATTTTAAATTTCTTTAACATGAATCAATGTAATAATATTCATTGATTTTTGGGGGTAGTTTCAGGGATTCTGAAGAGAATGAGTCTCTGAGGTATGAATCACTCAGATTGAAGAATCAATTACGTGATAGTAGTGAAAACGGGAATATCCTTGATTTTGCTGAAGAAAGATTAATTACATTATATAATATATATGCCACTAAATACAACAAATTCTAGATTTTTCTTATAGATTGCTTTTTAATGTTAATCAGAATACAACTGTTTCAAGGAACTCAAAACCTCATCAAAAACAAAGATCAAACACATATTGGTCAATGGGTTCACTTTCCGATAGAAGTATGGCTGATTTAATAAAAATCCCAGAGCACAACAACAACAATCAAATTCAAAACAATGAGGATCATATACTTTGTGCTGAAGCATCAAGAAATGCAATTGAAGTTTTGAAAAGTAATGTTTCAAGGTTGGGAAGGCAAGTGGAAATGTCAGATTTGGAGTTGGAGTCTCTTCGTAAGCAAATACTTAAAGAGAATAAACGAGGACAAGATATGTTGAAGAAAGTAACTGAACTCCAGGAGGAGAAAGAAGCACTTGAAGAGGAAAGGAAAAAAGATATTGCTACAATGAAGGAGTTTTATGGTGAACTAGACATATGTATGAGTAGAAAGAAACAGACATCAGTTACTTCATTGTTGTATGTAATGAAAAAGAAAACAAAGGGCATAAATGTAAATTAACTTAGGAGCAGTAAGAAGCTTTAAATTTAAGATAAGGTTAAGCTTTAAGGTTAAGCTTGCATAAAGAGACACTAACGTGCTTCTTTTTAAGTTGGTTTCTTTTTCATGTTTGTACCTTTTTCATGTTTGTACCGTTAACATTAGGGATTATTTGATAAAGATTCCCCTGAACAAAATTCATGGCAGGCATTTCCTGAAGAGAATCCAACAAAAAACTTCAAATCTATTAGAATAAGATTATAAGAAACAATGGGCACCAGAACAAGCAAGCAGCTGAAGGCCGCACCACCAGATGGGGTTTTGGAGAAGAAAGCTTCACAACGGTTCCTGCCTCTGCTAGTTCTCACTCTCAGGTAAACACAACACCTAATATCCCTATCATCACCACTAATTCCGGGCGTTCTAGTTATGGGGAGGAGTTCAAAAACAAAGAAAGTAATTCAGCTTCACGACCTGCTGGATGGGCTGGTTTCTAGTATTATTATTATATAAAATCATGTGTTAAAAAGATACTTGTCTCATGATCTTGTCAACATTTTAAGAAAACTGGTTGGACTTGGGGTATTATAGTAACATGAGGGTCAAGAACCTTTGAAACAAATGATTGTTGATTTGTTGGTCATGGGCTTCTTTTTTCTCTTTTGGATTACCAATTCCAACTCCATTCCATGCATCTTATTAATTAATTAATTGATGACTATCAACTTACCTTTTGTTGTGTTACCTGTACATATTACTTTGTTAAAAAGTCTAATAAAAAACAAATAACCCATATGATAAGATAGAAGGTGCCATTGGATCATTGATTATTTAGTTTAAAGTGGCTTGATCATGTCATTCAGTTTACGAAATGGTACTTAATGTTATAATAAGGTAATGAACTATTTGAAATGCTTAGTATCTATCATCTGACCATAAAATAAAAAATTCAGTTTTTTTTAGAAGAATCTTTGCCATAATGGAACCAAAACCTCTGGAAAAAAGCAGTCTTTTTAAGCTTTATGAACAATAAAAGAGCTGATTTGGAAAAGGGGGACAATGAAAAAAAGACAAACTTACCCATGAACTGAGTTTTTGTTAGGCTTTGAAAGTTCTGAACAAATTGACCCTAGCACTTTAATGTCTGATAGAGGAATAGAAAGTGAAAAGTGAGTGTACAATCACATAAATGGAAAGTTTGACTTATAAGTTAAAATTTATAAAATAGAGTTGACCTGTGGTGAGGAAACATTAGCATTAATTTTTTATCATTTTTTTATCTTAGTAAGCTTATTTACAATTTAATGAATAGATTGAAAATGAATTTGTTACTTTCTTTCATAATGATCAAAAACTACCTCAATAGATATGGAATTAAATTACCTTGCAATAGAGGAAGCTGACATATGCCTTCTTTCATATTCATTAGCTAGGCAGGTAAAAAATTGCAAAAGAGTAAATTTCTAGTGAGGGCCATAAATTCACAGTCATGTGTACATCAGGTGATGTTATAAGGTCTGACTTAGGTGAGATGGCTCTTTCAAGCATTTCGTCAAACAGTTGGAGTGCATAGCTCCTCCCCTTTCTTTTTTGATCTATTTATTGGAATTATCACCACTTTGAGAGCATACAACTCCATTCTTCTTTTCAAAACATATAATTCAGTAAATAAGTTAACATATAAGGGTAGGAATACGAACTTAAGACTAAAACTGAAAACAAAATGACAAACCCCATCTCTCTTTGTAATCTTGAATTGGCTCAATAGCTAGAAAAAAAAAAGAATTAAAATTGATCAAAAACTACCTCAATAGCTTATTTACATCACATATAAGAGACTATATAACGTTAGTTTAAATAGTTTTATATATTAATAATTGGATACCTGTTACTTGTGGTTGATAGATAGCTTCCCAAACAGCAGCTAGTTCTAAGCCAATAGCTATAAGCTGAAACGTGAAATAAAGTTGTTTACAGAGATGAGAAGCAGATACAGGAAAAAATCAGAGGAATAAAGTAGAAATTGACAATACTAGATGAAATCGCACATTTAGGGAAAAATCATAAGCCTTTTTCTTGATTGAGAAGATGAAGTCGAGATATGAATGAGAAATTGCGTGCCCCCTTATTTGTTGAATGACTGAAGAAATAGGGCAGGGTAGAAGCGTCCTTTTCATACCTTAGTGCAATCAAACCTTGGGCTTGTAAACCTGAGGAGTCTTACTAAATGTATTAGGGTGGGGAAGAGGTGGAACGGTGAGCCTGAGGAGTTGATATCTAATCTTATGTACCAATGGTGATATATGTCATTCTTCTATGACGAGTATGAGAGATATTATTTGATAGGTGTGTAGTCGTCGATGTTCTAGCCTGAGGAGTCACAACACCATTGCGGTGGAAGAGTCGTAGTTTTTGAATGATGTCGCAATCGAGAGTGAAGCGAATGGGGCGTAAGTCTCCGATCAAAAAAATCCCTAGCTTACGTTGTGCAGACTTGAAGAGTCGGTGTGGGTTGAATGTAGTGGAGGTGGGTGAGGGGCGGAGACGAAGGAGAGGAGATGTTAGTGAACAGATGGAGACGAAGGAGAGGAGATCAATCTTCTATTTTGTGAAAGAAGATATTACTATTTCAAATGTGTTATGTTTGATTAGGGTTTGCACATAGAAGGAAGTGAAAGTCGATCGGAGAGGAAGGGGTTGCAGAGAGAAAGAAGGGAGAGAATGAAGTCGATTTTGGCGGGTAGAGAGCAGAGAGGAAGAGGAAGCGGGTGTTCAAAATTTTGGGGGATTTAGTTTCCCCCCTTACCTATCAAGGAGTCCCAGAAATGCGCGTTTATTAAAATTATAAAGCGACATTTGTAGAGGACGCCCTTTTTATTATAGGTGTCCTCCGTGTTTTTAATATTTTTACATGAGACACTAATTTAAGGGAACTCAGTAATGCGCGACCTAAATCCTTAAAATTTTTGAAGAGATGACACTTTTTTAATGTCGCTCTCTAATGCGTAACATAAATCAAAGAGCTTCGTGTTTTGCGCGTCGTAAAAGGGTCTTTTTCTTGTAGTGTTTTATTATGAGTGAAGTTCTTAAAGGAATATTTGTTGGTGTTTCAGGGTCCTACAAACAAGCTCAGTATGTGTGAGACATGCCATGGGGATTTTCATAGTTTCCCTGGTAATTTTGGCTACCTGCCACTTGTGTTGCCAGTTTATAATGTTGGATACATGTCTCATGTTGTAGACATTTTGAAGTGCATATGCAAGGTAATATAGATACAATTTATGTTTGCTTTTCCCCATTCCTCTTCTCTTTCCCATTTACATGGTTTTTCATTTTCAGTTTTGTTCCCACATACTGTTGGTGCAGACAGAATGTGTAAAGTTGTCACACCCCCGAAACAGACGGCGGAAACATCCGGGGGCGTGAGCGTGACTTCATCTTGTAATATCATCACAATGTATATAATTGAAACAAGACAACACCATCATCATACATATCAAATACAACCAACATTATTTACATCAAGTATAGTATCATAAGTTACATGAAAAAATATTCAATGCATGATGATAACAAAATTTAACAAATTCCACATGTTCTTGTATACCTTTCCGCTTAACAATTCCCTGAGAATACACGTTAACGTCAACATATATAATGTTGGTGAGTTCACAAGCATGTTCGAATGAAAAGTTTGAAAGTGATGTGTCAAAATCAAGTATCAATGCATGTGTGTGTTTTTTTTTTTTTTTTTTTTTTTTTTTTTTTTTTTTTTTTTTTTTTGGAATGTATATAAAGATGTAATCCAGATAAAAATCATGTATTTTGATGTTGTAAGTAAAAGGTATTGTTTAACTATGTATTTCCTCAGAAAATCCTATATTTTTTGTTTATAAGAGTGTTGTGGTCTCAACCCTAAGACCGAATATTAGTGTATGTATGTTTTCGTATAAACAGGATTTGATGGGTGTTCCATAATATTATGTTGGAGAGAGTCTCTAGGTGAGTCGTTTTAACCATACTTGATTATGACGAATTTGCTTGTCGTGGCGTTTTCAGGTGCTGACTTGATTAAGGTAAGGTTTGTCACCATAGACTAGCGTAGTCTAACTGTAGCGAACAACTCAGGTGTCGGGTGTCACCCCGTATAGACCTGTACACAAACTCTTGTTGTTTGCCTAGGAGACTCTAGTTATAACTACAGGCTACGATCGTACATTCTAGAGGTGTCAACCGGCATGTCTCACTAGATCCTCAACTGTGTTTACACGAATATGGTATCATGTTATGCATAATGTTTTTCCGAGTACGTTTTATGTTTGAAAAGTCCAATGAGTGTGTATGTGAATGTACGAGGCCCAACGGACATGTAGGAGGACCACTAAGGTCCAAAAACACATGTAGTATAGGCCCAATAAGCATGTAAATGGGCCACAAAGGCCCAATAAGTATGTCTTGTACATTCCGGACCTAATAAGCATGTAAATGGACCCTTAAGGCCCAATAAACATGTAAGGTAAGTATTAGGCCCAATATGGATGTAAATGGACCCTTAAGGCCCAATAAACATGTAATCAATGCATTTAATCCGTTTGTTATAATAGTGATATTTTTGGCCCGATACAATGAAAATTGACATCTTCAGCCCAATTGTATATAAGTTGACATTTTTGGCCCAAGTAAATATAAATTGCTGTTTTCGACCTATTATTATAAAATTTACATTTTCGACCTATTTATATATATAATTTACATTTTCAGCCCTTTTTATATAAACAATGACATTTTCGACCCAAGTTTTGTGAAAAGAACATTTAGGGCCCAAATCCAAATAAAGTGACGTTTTCGGCCCATAAAACCGTAAATTTGCATTTTTGGCTCACATCTGTGTTAAATGACAATTTAATCCATAAAAATCATAAATTTACAATTTAAGCCCAAAGAAACCGTGAAGGCCAAATTTAAGCCCATTTTGTGAAAAATTTACTCTTTTGGCCCTTTTTAAAACCATAATATCATAAAAACCCATTTTTATACAAAAATGACTCTTTGGTCCTTGAAAAACCGTAAGTTTCATAAAAGTCCATTCCTTTTTGTTTATTTGTCAAAAATGGTCCCTTTACAAGATTTTGTTTAGTTTTTCAACATCCTTAACATGTTTAACACTTTCATCTTTATGGTAAATTTCATAAAGTGTCTTAGTTTACATATATTGTCGAGATCTATAAAGTTCTTCACATAATCACAACGTATAACTTAGAAAACACAGATAAACATGCACAAATACATAGATCTAGCACAAAATCAACTTGTATCCTCCCCTAAAACGTAGTAAAACCGAAAAACAAGGGGTATGAACTCACATTGCTTTGATGTTTTTGGTTTTTTGTGATGGGATGAGGAGGTCTCGAACCTAGGTGTGTTTTTGAGATGATTTTCGAGCTCTAAGGTGTTCTAAGAGCATTGATCATAAAATAATGCATGTTAAAGAGATTTAAGGTGTAAACCTGAAGTTAAAGTTCTTGAGTAAGAGTAGCTTACCAAAATGGATGAGTTTTTTTTTTGATGAAGTTCTCTTGAAACACCCACACAACTCACGAAATTTAGAAGGGAATTATGAGAGGATTTCTTTGAGTTTTAAGAGGAAAAGATGAGAGAAAATGTTAAGTTTGAAAATGAAAAGTGATGGTGGGGAGGCCTTATGGCTGTGAGTTTGAAGAGGGGAGAAGGAGAGAGAAAACTTTGTATAGAGACACGGGACTACCTTGTTGTATGGTGGTTGTTGTGCATGGATGACCACCATGCAACATTGAGGTGGAACTTGCAAGTTAAATATTTTCCCTTATGGCTGTGAGTTTTAGAAGGGAATTAGAAGGGAATTATGAGAGGATTTCTTTGAGTTTTAAGAGGAAAAGATGAGAGAAAATGTTAAGTTTGAAAATGAAAAGTGATGGTGGGGAGGCCTTATGGCTGTGAGTTTGAAGAGGGGAGAAGGAGAGAGAAAACTTTGTATAGAGACACGGGACTACCTTGTTGTATGGTGGTTGTTGTGCATGGATGACCACCATGCAACATTGAGGTGGAACTTGCAAGTTAAATATTTTCCCTTTTTTTCATTTAATTGGGCCGAGAATAGGCTAGGAGAAAAAGGAAGTGAGATAGTTTCTGCCATTCCTTGACCTAGTTTGAAATCATGAGGCTCGGAATAATATTTTTCAGCCTATTAGGCCTTTATGAGGGTTCACGACCCAATGGTGCCCAAGGATGTAGTTTACAGTCCATTTGGGCTTATGAAACTAGTTATGGCCCATTAGAAATAAGATGGATTATTCTAAGCCCATATGACCCAAAATACCCTAATTTCATAGAGGTAGGTCCAATTAGAGCCTAGATAGGGTTCCTAGGACCAAAGTAGCCAAATTGAAAGTTTATTGGTCCATTAGGCCCAATAAGAGAATCCTAGTCCATATTAACTTGAACCGAGATTTCTTAGGTTTTCAATCCATATGAGATGTATTGTGTTAGGTTTTGAACTTAAATCAAGAGTTTAGATTCAAATGGATGGTTTTAATAAAGCATAGAGTATGATTTTCATTTAGAGTACATGCCTTACAATAGATGATGCTTACATGAGAATGGAATTTCCTAGCAAAAATGCTAGTTGTGACATCATCCCCCCGTTAGAGGGAATTTTGTCACGAAATTCTTTCGAAAGTTAGGATCATGAATGAGAGAATAGGTGAGGGTACTTCTACTTGATCTGGTCTTCGCGTTCCCATGTGAATTCTGGTCCACGCTTGGCGTTCCATCGAACCTTCACAATCGGAATGCGACTCTGCCTCGTACGCTTCACTTCCATATCAATTATTTTGACTGGTTCCTCGACAAATAGGAGATTCTCGTTTATTTCGATCTATTATAAAGGAATTACAAGGGTTTCATCTGACAGACACCTTTTCAAATTTGAGATGTGGATCACGGGGTGTACATTGCTGAGCTTTGAGGGTAGTTGCTACTTATAAGCTACCGGACCAATTCGGGCAAGAATCTCGAATAGTTCGATGTATCGCGGGTTCAGTTTGCCCCCTTTCCCAAAACACATCATTCCTTTCAAGGGAGAGACTTTCAATAGTACTCGATCTCTGACTTGTAATTCTAGAGGTTTTCGTCGATTGTCAGCATAACTCTTTTGTTGGTCACGCGACGCTTGGAGTCGAGCTTTGATTTGGATTATCTTTTCGGTAGTCTTTCAAATGATTTATGGCCCTGTGGGAGTGTTTTTTGGTGATTGTCCTTTTGCTAGTTGGGTGTCACCCACCTCAGCCCAACATAGAGGTGATATGCATTTACATCCATATAAAGCCTCAAAAGGAGCAACATTGATGCTCGTGTGATAATTGTTGTTGTATAAGAATTCAACCAAGGGCAAGTGGGTATCCCATGACTTGCCAAAATAAATCACATATGCTCGAAGCATGTATTTGAGTGTTTGAATGGTTCGTTCACTTTAGCCATCAGTTTGAGGGTGGTAAGCAGTGCTCATGTCTATTTGTGTTCCCGTTGCCTTCTGAAGTGACTGCCAAAATCGTAAGGTAAACCTACTATCTCGATCCGAGATAATAGACACTAGCACCCCATTAAGTCTCACGATCTCTTTGATGTAGATTCGTGTCAACCTTTCCATCTTGTAAGATTCTTTTATTTGCAGGAAATGAGTGGATTTAGTTAATGTATCGACAATTACCCATACATCATCCAACCCGTCAGTTGTCTTTGGTAATTTCGTTACGAAGTCCATAGTAATCCTTTCTTATTTCCACTCGGGTATCACTTGTTGTTGTAATAATCCCGAGGGCTTTTGATATTCCACTTTCACCTTGGCGCATGTGAGACACTTGCTCACGTAAGTGGCGATCTCTGCCTTCCTATTTGGCCAGCAATAATGTTACTTTATGTCTAGGTACATTTTATCCGAACCCGGATGGATGGAATATCGCGTCTTGTGGGCTTCATTCTTGATCACCTCTCTGAATCCCACAAGTTTAGGGACCAGATTCTATTCATGAAATAATATGATCCTTCCTCTTTGGCTTCCTGATTTTTATCTATCCCACACAGTGATTCACTTGCAGCATGTTCCAGATTTAATGCTTCCAATTAGACTTCTTTGACCCGCAAGGTTAGGTGGGATTGGATGGTTATTGATAGAGTTTTCACTCGCCGACTTGAGTATTCTTTTATGCTCAGGGCATCAACCACTACGTTAGCCTTTCCTGGGTGGTACTTAATCTCGCACTCGTAATCATTTAGCAACTCAACCCATCTTCGATGTCTCATGTTTAATTCTTTCTAATTCAGAATGTGCTGGAGGATTTTGTGGTCGGTGAAAATGGTACATTTTGTACTATAAAGGTAATGCCTCCAAATCTTTAAAGTGAAGACCACAACTCCCAGCTCGAGATCATGAGTGATGTAATTTACTTCATGCTTCTTTAGTTGCCTAGATGCGTAAGCTATCACCTCTCCACGTTGCATAAGGACACAGCCTAACCCTTGATTCGAAGCATCGTAGTAGACTACGAAATCTTCGATCCCCTCCAGTAAGGATAGCATTGGTGTCCTACAAAAGGGATTGCTTCAAGGTTTGGAAAGCAGCTTCATGCTTTCTATCAAGTTGAAGGGTACACCCTTTTGTGTAAATTTAGTAAGGGGTTTGGCTATCTTGGAAAAATTCTGGATAAACCTTCGGTAGTAGCCTGCAAGACCCAAGAGTTAACGGATTTTTGTTGGTGTTTTCGGAATCGCCCAGCCTTCAATATCCTTGATCTTGGGAGGATCTACATGAATCCCTTCCTTGCTGACTAGATGACCCAAAACTTTTACACTGCAAAGCCAAAACTCGCATTTGGAAAGCTTCACATACAATTGCTCATATCTCAGTGTTTCCAAGATTTGACTGAGATGTTAACCATGCTCTTCTTTGATTTGACAGTAGATAAGAATATCATCGATGAAGACAATCACGAATTTCTCAAGAAATGGGTGGTAGACTCAATTCACGAGGTCCATAAATGCAGCGGGGGCATTTGTTAGACCGAAGGGCATCATGACAAATTTGTAATGAACGTACCGAGTTTGAAAGGCAGTTTTGGGAATATCCTCTTCGGAAACTCGGAGTTGATGATACCCGCATCTCAGATCTATTTTTGAGAAATAATTAGCCCCTTGAGGCTGGTCAAATAGATCGTCAATCCGAGGAAGTGGGTATCGGTTTTTGACTGTGAACTTGTTTAATTCCCTATGATCGACGCACATTCTGAAGGATCCATCCTTTTTCTTGACAAACAAGACCGGAGCTCCCCAAGGTGAGAAGCTTGGTTGGATGAGTCCCTTGGTCAGCAAGTAGCTTAGTTGGTTGGATAACTCCTGCATTCTAGCGGGTGCTAACTTATAGGGTGATTTGGCAATTGATGTGGCTCTTGGTATTAAGTCGATTCCGAATTCGACCTGTCTTTTTGGGGGTGTTCCCGGGAGATCTTCTAGAAATACGTTTGGGAAGTCACATGAAACTGGAATTGTTGGATTAGTTTCTAAGCCCGTAACCATATTTGTCAAGTACTTGACCCGATTGTGCAAGGTCCTTTTGGGTTGCCTTCACCAAAGCAACTTGACTGGAGAAATAATCGAGAAAGAGGTTATTATGATTTATTAATATGTTATAAGAATAATATATTAAAGGAGAAATCATAATTGTTTAATTAATATTGGTCAATAATTAATTAGGAATTAATTTTGTGATCAAGTGTAATTAATTGAACTAAAGGGGTTGAATTGTAATTACGTGATAGTTACAAAATATGGTAATGGTTATCCTAGATATAGGATGGACGAATTCAAGGGATAAGATATCCTTGAAATCGTCCAAAGGATAAGGATAAGGGTTTTCAAGGCTTATCTTATGGTTACTTGATGGGCAAGTAACTAGATAAGGATAAGGACTGAAACCCTAATCTCTACACCTATATAAAGACCCCTAAGGCCATAAGAATTCGTCCATGCCTTGTCTAGGGTTCCTAGGGATGAATTTCACACCTCTTCTCTCTCTCTCTCTCTCTCTCTCTCTATTACCTCTCCGTTTGCTCTTGGTGTTTGTGAGCCATTAGAGGTATTACACTTGTGGTACTTGCTTTCAAAGACAAGAAGGTTCAAGATTTAAGTTGTTATTACAATATAACAACAAGAGGTATGTATTTCATTTTTCCTTGAGGATTTCGAAATTCTTAGAAGCCTTTTAGGGTTCTTCAAGTGTTCATAATGTTGTGTATCTAATAGTGAAAACGTAGATCGAATTCTAGGGTTGCATGCACACATAGGATTGTTTGTATAAAACCCATCAGTGGTATCAGAGCCTTAGGTTAAATTGTTTTCAATTAGTATTATACAATTGTATGAACTTCACATATTAGGGTTTATAGCCAATAAACCCTAGGAGGCTAGAAATTTCGAGATTAGGGTTTATATACCCTAATTTGCGAAAATTTGAAAGGGTTTTCAAATCCTTTCCTTAAGCCTCAAGATTTCGAAATCTAGGGTTTGCAAAACCCTATGATTTTCGAAATTAGCCTCCTCCCCATGATAAGATCCTAAATTTTAGGGATTTGGATTACCCTATATCTTGTAATTATCCTTTAATGGTTATATATGGTAATTAAAGATTTTGAATTATCCGATCCCATGATTTTCGAATTTTAGAGGGATGAAAAGGATTAGGATAAATTAATTGTTTAATTGGTAATTATCCTTCATGATTTAAATAATCCCTTATGATTTAATAACTATCTTGAATTAAACTATTAGTTTAAATTATTAAATCAAGAGTTTTAATATTTAAAATTTTAATTTAAATAGTATTAAATTTCAAAAATTTTAAAGTGAGATTAAAACCTAATTGTTTTGAAAAGTTTCAAAACATGCGCTCAAGTTTTGGAATTTAAAAGTTGATTAAAAGTTTAATTTAGGAATGTTAAAAGTAAAATTGTTATATTTGACCACCTAACATTTTAAAAGTGTAAAATACACCCTATACTATATATAACATTAAAAGTCTAACATTATATATTTGTATGAGTAAAAGTCAGTCTTACCGTTAGTAGGCCTCATTCACGAAGCTGGTCTATATGGGATGTTTAAGGAAATTGCCTATAAAATGGAGATTGAATGGGTATCCACTCTTACCCACCGCACTCTTGACTAGTGGAGGGTCATTAGCCGAACGGGTAGGATAGGACAAAAACTTTCCATTATAAGTATAATGAAGTACAAAAGTAACTAAATGTTTTACAAATTCCCAATCTTAGTTACTTAGGCAAAACTGAATTGATGCAATTCCATGAAATTATACTTTCTGCCCTTGCGAAGACGTTAGTGGAGCGTGTGTGGTTTACCGACACACTAAATGGTTCTAAGCAAAGGTAGCAAAGGGTGACTTAATGTTTGTCATAGTTCAGTGGAGCGTGTGTAGTTTACTGGCACATCGAATAGGTGACTGTAACATGTGAGGGCACCATGTAAGTTTGCATGGTTATTCACACCCGCTTTGTGATCCTCGGCATCCCAGTCACAAACAAGATGGCATATCGAGATTAAAACATGCCATTGAAAGTTCAATGAATCTCAAAGGATCTAGGAGTTTTCATAGATTTAAAACCTAAATTTCTTTTTCGTTATTCATGGTGGAAATTAGTGAATCGTCATTCACTTACCTTCAAATATTCTGCAATTAGGGTTATAACATCCCTCTCCCGATTTGTGGAATATTGTGCTGGGTCCTAGCCTTAGTATTTCATTTGGGTGATTTACTAAGGACACAATCAATCAACTAACTTGAATTTGTTTCTCCCGTTTTGTAGATGTCAAAGTTCGACAACTATGGTCTTCCCAAATCCCGTGGAACAAGCATTGAGGTATTTCTCAGAATCCCTCTGTTATATGCTTAAAAACTTCCATTAGATCATTTCTAAGGCTAGTTTGATGCTTTTTCCAACCTTATAGTTGTATGGATGCCTTATTAGGTCGAGATATCCATAAATCTGTTCATTTAGGAGTTGTAGAGCCCAGATCTATTGCCTTTTTGATGTTGCTTTGCATAAGATCCTTAGATCTAGCCTTTATCATGCTTTTTGAGCCTTATAATCTTCATTGATGCTTTTGGAAACGTAAAAATAGAATCTTTACGTGATAATCGGACTAAGGAAGCTCAGATCTATAAAGTGTATGCGGTGGTTTTGATCAGAATCGAGTTTTTAGGATCTGCATGCATGTGACTCGGCGAGTCGTTCTTCGGACTCGGCGAGTCCGGTCGCAAGTCCCCAATCTTTACCCTTTGAGTGATTCCGAGTGGAGGCCAGTGAGTCGAAGGGTAGACTCAGTTTTGGTGGGACTCAACGAGTTGTTCATACAACTCGGCGAGTCCAAGGCAATCTTCATAGATCGAAGAACAACTCGTCGAGTTGTTCATATGGCTTGGCGAGTCGGATGCAGATTGTCTGAGTTTTTGAATCGAGAGGGTACTCGTCGAGTCGATGCCATGCTCGACGAGTAGTCACGAGTAGGGTTGAGAAGTGAGATTAGGGACTCAACGAGTTGGCGGCCCAACTCGGCGTGTCGGGTCAACTGTAGGTTGACTTGACCAGGAGAGTTGACTTTGATCAGGGGTATAAGAGTCATTTTACCCAATGCATTGTTTAGTATCTGATTGTGTGTGTTATGGAATTGTAGCCGGGGAGATACCGGAGCAGCAACAGTTAGTTTCCAAAGCCGTGCACACAGCAGCCAGTTCACGAGGTGGGTTTCCTTCCAGTAGGAACGTGTCTAATGCCACAATGCTGGCCGTTCAGTTAGCCGTAGTTTCTGGACTTCGTTCCAATGCAGTAGTTAGTGTGTTTGACGCCTCCGTGGCTCAGACAGGATTTGCGTGCTTATGCTAGTTGATAGGTTATGATATGCTGTGTTCAGTCAGTCAGCTTTGGACTTCGGTTCGATGTAGGGGACAAGGTCCCAGTTAGTCAGCTTCGGACTTCGGTCCGATGTAGGGGACATGGTCCCAGTCAGTCAGCTTCGGACTTCGGTTCGATGTAGGGGACAAGGTCCCGGCCAGTCAGCTTCGGTCTTCGGTCCAATGTAGGGGACAAGGTCCCAGTGAGTCAGCTTTGGACTTCGGTTCGATGGAGGGGGCAAGGCGCCAGTATATGCTTTATATGTTTATATGGTATGTGGTAGTTTGGGGGAGCTCACTAAGCTTCGTGCTTACAGTTTCAGTTTTGGTTTCAGGTACTTCCGCATGCAAAGGGAAGAGCTCGGGTTGATGGCATCGCACACACCACAGCTTTAGCTTTATCCTGGGAGTTGATTCAGTTTCGTGATATGTTTGGATACAGTTGTGATACAGTTATTCTCACAGTATTTTATTATGTGATACTCAGTTTCGTGGTTTTTGATATAATAAAAGCCGAAATTTTTGGGTAGTATTTTTAGGTCGTTTCAAGTTGGTATCAGAGCCTTGGTTTGAGGGATTCGGATATGCCTCCAGGTGTATCTGAACTCAAACTAAGGGAAAGACAAAAAGATTTTCAAAAAGGAAAAAAATGTTTTCGAATGAATTTTGAAAAGCACTTAGAGAGAAAAGAATTTTTTTTTTAAAACAAGATAAGGGTGTGGTGCATGCGATCAGCCGAGCTCAAGTAAGTACTCCCAAATTACCCACACAAGTTTTATTATTATGATTAATCATTCCAGTTCCAGTAGAACATCATGCTAGTATAGGAGTAGGGATCTAGGAGGATGCCTTATGTTCCTGTTATATGTGTTTCAGCTCTATGAGAATTGCATGCTAGTATCGAGTAGACAGCAGTAGGACATCCTGTTTAGGTCATGCCTGGTAGCGCGAGCTTAGCAATGTATGCTAGTTCAGTTTCTCTTTATGAGAGTAGAATTGCTTGGGTAGCTTCCAGTGTCCAAATGTTGCTTGCTTCGTGCTTTGTAGAACTCTTGGTGATGAGAGTTAGCCGTTAGGTGAATACGTCACGTCACATGTGATCAGGGTTGAATAATCTCAGAGTGATTGGATTTGGCCCTATTGTGCAGCTCTCGTTTGAGTCTAACCGTTGTAGGGATGAGCCTTTTACTTGAAGGATTATCCGAGCCTCATCACCTGTGATGGTATTCAGGTGATGGCTAATTAGCATTACAAGGAGGCCTTCAGCAGCTGAGAACTGTTTTGAGTGGAGTCAAGATTTCCCTAGGGCAAGCCTAGGATGAGAGCGGCAGAGATCAGCAGTAGTAGAAGTGACTTGGTGGAGTCAAGGCAGTTCTTGAGGAGAGTACGGATAGATGTGGAAGGTAGTATGGGCCCGTACTACTAAAAGCAGAGGATCCGTACTCGAATCAAGGAAGGCCGAGACAAGACCAGGAAGCTAGTAGTAGTATCAATGATCCCTTGAGATATTTCAGTTTTCTGATATTGCTATGATGTGTTTCAGAATGGTGGTTTTGCGTTCGAGGCCAACAGCCGACAGTCGAGGCGTCGGGGAGGGATCAGGATTAGGCTCGGGAGATGAGCGCATGGATGAGCAGACCAGAGAGTTTCTTTCTTCAGAGATTACTCGTATCATTTTAGAGCAGCCTCCTGTGACCTTCGGTTCGATCAAGGAGGGTATCCTAGAGCTGATGGATGAGAGGTTGGGCACCTTCCGTGCCGAGGTGGCGGCCGTGATGGGGTCGCACACACTTATGTTCAGGGAGTTCAGGGCATGTGGTGATCCAGACTATCATGGGGCGCGAGACCCCATAGCGAGTACTAGATGGTTGGCGGATGTGGCCAACGCATTCCGCTGGAGCAGGTGTCCCGAGGGGGACAAGGTTAGATTGGCGTCCTGTCTTCTGAAGGACATGGCACGAGATTGGTGGGAGGAGGTCGGACATACCATTGGAGACGATGCAGCGTTAGATGCCATGACCTGGGCTGATTTCTCTACCAGGTTCAGGGCGGAGTTTGCACTGGTTATTGAGGTGCAACAGTTAGCCCGAGAGTTCCAGGACCTCACCCAGACTACAGAGACCGTGGTGGATATCACCGCCAAGTTCAGGGATAGGGCTCTTCTTGTTCCTCAGTATGCAGCCGATGAGGAGATGAAGAAGGCCCGTTATCATGAGATGTTGCGGAGCGATATTCGCCAGTTTGTGAGCCGGTCCAGCTGTAAAACGCTGGATGACATGATTGCTAGAGCTCGAGAGAGGGAGATTGATCTAGAGATGGAGAAGAAGAGGAAACCGGAGACGGTCTCGGGTTCAAGAGGTTCGGGCAAAAGGCCCAAGGTTTCAGATCATAGATCCAGGTCTCAGCTGAGCCACGGTCGTTGTGGCAGGTGTGGGAAGATGCACGATGGGGTGTGCAAGGCAGGGAGTTCCGACTGCTGCAAGTGCGGTCGGACTGGGCATTTGAGCAGGGATTGTACGGCTCCTGCTACTGCCGTTGCAACATCAGATCTAATTTGCTTTCAGTGCAATCAGAGGGGACATAAAAAGTCCTAGTGTCCGAGTTTAGCTGCAGTAGGGAAGGTGGTTGCACCTGCCCCTGCTACCTTGAGGATTACAGATGGCCGGCAGGGCCGAGCCGAGGCGCCAGTGGCGAAGAGTAGTGCGTTTCAAATGACAGCAGAGGAGGCGCGAGCGACTCCTGATGTGGTGACGGGTATGTATCTTCCTCTCATCTTCATATTATTATTGTTTGATTATTGCTTATGATTATATGTTTTATATAGGTTCGTTCTCTGTGAACGGCATTTCTGCTATGATACTATTCGATTCGGGGGCAACCCGATCATTTGTATCGCTTGCGCTTAGCAAGAGATTTAGTGGAGCTCCAGGGGAGCTGGATTGTCCTCTAGAGGTTGAGATAGCGGATGACAGGACCGTGAGGGTCGCCAGGGTGCATCGAGGGTGTTCTCTTCAGTTGTTCGACGAGCAGTTTTCAGTGGACCTGGTTCCTATTCCCCTGCGAGGGAATAAGGTTATAGCGGGCATGAATTGGCTGAGCCCCAATGGGGAGGTGATTGATTGTGAGTAGCAGTTAGTGAGGGTTCACACTCCCAGTGGGGGAGAGTTAGTGATTCAGGGCGAGAGGCCACAGCGCGGACCAACCTTTTGTTCCGCCGCGAGAGCGAGACGTTATTTTCAGCAGGGTTGCGTGGGTTATGTAGCTTATGTCTTGGATGCCCGGGAGAAGGGCAAGGCTACAGTTGATGATGTTCCGATAGTGTGAGATTTTTCGGATGTTTTTCCCGAGGATTTGCCGAGAATACCTCCTGAGAGGCAGGTTGAGTTTAGGATCGACCTGATTCCTGGTGCGGCTTCGATAGCCAAGGCACCGTATCGTCTAGCTCCCCCTAAGATGCAGGAGTTGTCTACGCAGCTGCAGGAGCTGCTAGACAAGGGTTTCATTCGGCCGAGCAGTTCGCCTTGGGGAGCACCGATCCTGTTTGTGAGGAAGAAGGATGGGTCGCATCGTATGTGTATAGATTACTGGGAGTTGAATAAGGTAATGGTGAAGAACCGTTACCCACTTCCGAGGATAGATGCTTTGTTTGATCAGCTTCAGGGAGCATCTTGGTTCTCCAAGGTTGATCTACGCTCCGGGTATCATCAGATGCGCGTTAGAGGTGAGGATGTGCAGAAGACTACCTTCAGGACCAGGTATGGTCATGATGAGTTTGTGGTGATGCCATTTGGGCTCACCAATGCTCCAGCCGCATTCATGGATCTCATGAATCGCGTGTGCAGGCCGATGCTGGATCGGTCAGTGATAGCATTCATAGATGATATCTTGGTGTATTCCAAGACGCAGGAGCAGCACGAGGATCACCTGAGGGGGGTGCTGGAAGTTTTGAGGAGGGAGAGACTTTTCGCAAAGTTCTCCAAGTGTGAGTTCTGGTTGCGCGAGGTGCAGTTTCTTGGCCACCTCGTCAACGAGAAGGGTATTTCGATGGATCTGGCCAAGATAGAGGCCGTGATGCAGTGGGAGGTCCCGAAGTCTCCATCTGAGATTCGAAGCTTCCTAGGGTTGGCAGGGTATTATCGGAGGTTCATTCAGGATTTCTCCAAGATAGCGGTGCCGCTCACCCGACTGACCAAGAAGTCGGTGGTATTTCGTTGGGGGCCTGAGCAGCAGGCAGTGTTCGAGTCCCTCAGGCAGAGATTGTGTGAGGCTCCGATCCTTACCTTGCCAGAGGGAGTAGAGGACTTCGTAGTCTACTGTGATGCCTCAATCACAGGTATGGGAGTAGTGTTGATGCAGCGAGGCCATGTGATAGCTTACGCCTCGAGGCAGTTGAAGCCTCACGAGACTAACTATCCTACCCATGATTTAGAGCTGGGGGCGGTTGTGTTTGCCCTCAAGATCTGGAGACATTATCTTTATGGGGTCCGTTGTACTATCTACACGGATCACAAGAGTTTGAGGTACCTTATGGACCAGCCGAGTCTGAACATGAGGCAGAGGAGATGGTTGGATGTGCTGAAGGATTACGATTATGAGATCCTTTACCACCTAAGGAAGGCCAACGTAGTGGTTGATGCCCTAAGCCGCAAAGTGTCGGCAGCCCCTATTAAGGATTTGTGTTTGAGGATGACAGTGATTTCTCCATTGTTGGAGCGGATCAAGGAGGCTCAGGTTGAGGGCCTTAAGGAGGAGAGGCAAAAGTGTGAGAGGATAGTGGGCCGAGTGTCTTCGTTTGATTATGACAGTCGGGGATTGCTGACGCTTCATGGGAGAGTATGGGTACCGTACTGGGGTGGGGTACGTCAGGTGTTGATGGATAAGGCTCATAAATCTCGATTTTCTATCCACCCCGGGGCGACGAAGATGTATAGGAATCTTCGACCCGATTATTGGTGGCCCTGCATGAAGCGGGATGTTGCTTGGTATGTTGAGAGATGCCTGACCTGCAGGAAGGTCAAGGCGGAGCACCAGAGGCCTCAAGGCAAGATGCAGCCGTTAGACATTCCTATGTGGAAATGGGAGGACATCAACATGGATTTTATCACCAAGCTTCCCAGGACCGCACGAGGAGTAGATTCGATATGGGTATTAGTGGATCGGTTGACGAAGAGTGCTCATTTTATCCCGATCCAGGAGAGTATATCGGCAGAAAAGTTAGCCAATATCTATGTGCGTGAGATCGTGGCACGTCATGGAGTGCCGGTTTCAGTGGTGTCAGACCGAGATGTCCGCTTTACATCCAGATTCTGGAAGCGGTTTCACGACGAGATGGGTACTCGTCTTCATTTCAGCACCGCTTTCCACCCTCAGACGGACGAGCAGAGTGAAAGGACGTTTCAGACTCTCGAGGACATGCTCCGGGCATGTGTTTTAGACTTTGGTGGCAGTTGGGATACGTATCTTCCGTTAGCGGAATTTTCGTATAACAACAGTTATCATGCGAGCATTGATCGACCTCCCTTTGAGATGCTTTATGGGAGGAAGTGTAGGACCCCGATTTGTTGGGGCGAGGTTGGTCAGCGAGTCGTTGGGAGCACGGAGGTGGTGCTCAAGACGACTGAGTTGATTCAGCAGGTCCGTAGTAGACTCCAGACTGCGCAGAGTTGGCAGAAGAGCTACGCCGACAGGAGGCGTTCTGACTTGGAGTTCCGGGTGGGCGATATGGTCCTTCTGAAGGTCTCACCTTGGAAGGGTGTCATCAGGTTTCGGAAGAGGGGAAAGCTGGGTCCCAGGTTCATTGGTCCTTTCAGGGTTTTGGCCCGGGTGGGTCGGGTTGCTTATCGGTTGGATCTTCCGGTAGAGCTTAGTCAGATTCACAACACTTTCCATGTGTCTCAATTAAGGAAGTGTTTGGTGGATGAGTCAACAGTTGTTCCCCTAGAGGATATTCAGGTTGATAGCAGCCTGAATTATATTGAGAGGCTGGTCGCGATTCTGGACCGGAAGACAAAGACCTTGAGGAACAAGGCAATTCAGTTAGTGAAGGTGTTGTGGTAGCATCGGAAGGGGTCTGAGTGGACGTGGGAGGCTGAAGAGGAAATGAGAGAGCACTACCTGGAGTTATTTGCAGATTCAGCCGTAGCAGACTTCGAGGACGAAGTCTGAGACAAGTGGGGGAGAATTGTAACGCCCCATCTCTGGTATGTTGTTCCTGCGGCATTTATTTAGAAGTTTTATAGAGGGACTCGATGAGTCTATGGACTGACTTGTCGAGTATGGTCGAGTTTTCTTGCACGTGTTAGTCGGCGACTCGACGAGTCTATATTCGGGACTTGGCGAGTCTGCCTGCCAGGATGAAACCCTAAATCCCCAGGTTACTCACTATTTAAGCAATGTTATGTGCCCTAAACTCCCCCCCCCCCCCCTTCACCCTCAAAGAGAGCTGTGAGAACCCTAATCCATTCCTTGATTGATTTAAGTGTTTTTATGTGGATTCTTGAAGGCTTGAAGAAGAAAAAGGAGAAAGGAACAAGGAGAAGTGGTGTAGAGCAAAGATCCAAGGTCAAAATCAGAGTTCATTGAGGTATTTCTCAGAATCCCTCTGTTTTATGCTTAAAAACTTCCATTAGATCATTTCTAAGGTAGTTTGATGCTTTTTCCAACCTTATAGTTGTATGGATGCCTTATTAGGTCGAGATATCCATAGATCTGTTCATTTAGGAGTTGTAGAGCCCGGATCTATTGCCTTTTTGAAGTTGCTTTGCATAAGAACCTTAGATCTAGCCTTTATCATGCTTTTTGAGCCTTATAATCTTCATTGATGCTTTTGGAAACGTAAAGATAGAATCTTTACGTGATAATCGGACTAAGGAAGCTCAGATCTATAAAGTGTATGCGGTGGTTTTGATCAGAATCGAGTTTTTAGGATCTGCATGCATGTGACTCGGCGAGTCATTCTTCGGACTCGGTGAGTCCGGTCGCAAGTCCCCGATCTTTACCCTTTGAGTGATTCCGAGTCGAGGCCAGTGAGTCGAAGGGTAGACTCAGTTATGGTGGGACTCGACGAGTTGTTCATACAACTCGACGAGTCCAAGGCAATCTTCATAGATCGAAGAACAACTCGTCGAGTTGTTCATATGGCTCGGCGAGTCGGATGCAGATTGTCTGAGTTTTTGAATCGAGAGGGTACTTGTCTAGTCGATGCCATGCTCGACGAGTAGTCACGAGTAGGGTTGAGAAGTGAGATTAGGGACTCGACGAGTTGGCGGCCCAACTCGGCGAGTCGGGTCAACTGTAGGTTGACTTGACCAGGAGAGTTGACTTTGATCAGGGGTATAAGAGTCATTTTACCCAATGCATTGTTTAGTATCTGATTGTGTGTGTTATGGAATTGTAGCCGGGGAGATACCGAAGCAGCAACAGTTAGTTTCCAGAGTCGTGCACACAGCAGCCAGTTCACGAGGTGAGTTTCCTTCCAGTAGGAACGGGTCTAAGGCCACAATGCCGGCCCGTTCAGTTAGCCGTAGTTTCTGGACTTCGGTCCAATGCAGTAGTTAGTGTGTTTGATGCCTCCGTGGCTCAGACATGATTTGCGTGCTTATGCTAGTTGATAGGTTATGATATGTTGTGTTCAGTCAGTCAGCTTCGGACTTCGGTTCGATGTAGGGGACAAGGTCTCAGTCAGTCAGCTTCGGACTTCGGTCCGATGTAGGGGACAAGGTCCCAGTCAGTCATCGTCGGACTTCGGTTTGATGTAGGGGAAAAGGTCCCGGCTAGTCAGCTTCGGTCTTCGGTCCGATGTAGGGGACAAGGTCCCAGTCAGTCAGCTTCGGACTTTGGTTCGATGGAGGGGGCAAGGCCCCAGTATATGCTTTATATGTTTATATGGTATGTGGTAGTTTGGGGGAGCTCACTAAGCTTCGTGCTTACAGTTTCAGTTTTGGTTTCAGGTACTTCCGCATGCAAAGGGAAGAGCTCGGGTTGATGGCATCGCACACACCACAGCTTTAGCTTTATCCTGGGAGTTGATTCAGTTTCGTGATATGTTTGGTGATAGTTGTGATACAGTTATTCTCACAGTATTTTATTATGGTTTTTATTATGTGATACTCAATTTCGTGGTTTTTGATATAATAAAATTCGAAATTTTTGGGTAGTATTTTTGCGTCGTTTCAGGTATTCCACGATTCGATCGAGGAACAAGAAATCATGCTTCACTTCCTCCACCTCCTCCAATTGTTCTCCCTAACCCACAAGATCGAAGAATTGAAAGGTTCAATATCACTAAGGCCCTATTGGAAATGAAACATGAAGATGGTAAATCCGTGTGTGCCCACATTCTAGGAATGAAATCACACATCGATAGGTTGATTATGTTGGGTATGTCATTTCCCATTGAGTTGGCTGTGAATTGGGTTCTGCAGTCACTCCCTGAATCAAATAATGAGTTCAAAAGAAAGTATTATATGATGGATCATGATGATAACCTCATTGACCTAACTTACATGCTCATTGCTGCTGAGTCAGAAATGATTTGGCGAAGCAATGGAGCGTATTTGTTGGGAAAGTCAACCGACCATGCTTCCGAGGACGTTCTAAGAGAAGTGACCTGCGTTTGCTGCCAAGAGAAAGGGTGTTGGATAGAAGTATGCCCCAAGAGCCTGAAGATTCCAAAGATGGGAGAGTCAAAGAGTATGGTTGTGCTTCAGGTAAAAATCCACTATCTAACTCCATTAAGTTCCTATTCGTTGATTCTTAATACATGATGTGATAAGATTGCATTTGAATGTTTTGCAGGATCGGTGAAAAGAAAGGAAGCTTGATGAAAGAGCAAGATGAGTCTAATCACAAAGAAATGGATCTCGATCGCATGGACTTGAAGATTAGATTTTGAGGTTATATATTTATGATAGAATTGTTAGGAATATTCGACTACATAGCTTTCAATGGATTTTGCATTGTAAGGTCAAATGTTTTCCGCTGCTTTTATAAATAAAATAAATTTTGTTTGACTTATTTATTTATTTGTTTATTTCGTTGCAATGAAATCGTTATGAAAATTGATGTTTACATATTTCTACAACGAATGGATATGATTCTTATTTATGGAAGTGTCGAGAATTTACCAAATAGGGAGAGTTTCTCATCGCCCAAATTTCAATTGGACAGAAATTTGGAATCACGTAACTTGGTTGTATGATGAATGTGAAATTTCATATTTGCAAATTAGACTAATTCGTTGACAAAGTGTCAAGTGAAGGACTAGGAGATTGAGCACACAAAGTTGTGTGTTGATCAAGTCCACCATAAGAGTAACAAAGATATTCGTCATGATTTACCAAAGGTTTAGTAAATATGATAAGATTAAGTGTAATTTAGAATTGATTAAAAAGGTTTAAATCAATGGCAGAACGAATAAGAAGAATCAAGTAGGCAGAAAGATAAAAGGTTCTCCATTATAAGAAGAAGGGAGAGTACCTTTTATGTTTTATGATAGGTCTTAATGATTAAGAACCATATCTCAAATGATCCTCTAAGTGAGTCTTAGTATAATTGTATGTTTAAGAAGAGGAATCAAGAATTGAAGAAATGGTTAAATCAAGAAGTTAAACATACTTCATTCTAAAACAAGTCTTAGAGTTAAGATTGTGAAAATGAGTGACAAGTATTAAAAGGTTTATGATGTTCATCAAATGTGGAAAGTTGTGATGTCTTGGATAAGACAAAGACCAACTAGGACCAATTTATGAAGTGTCTTGATAAAAACTACACTAACTCTTGAATATTTGTTTGTCAAGAAATGTTTATTGACAAGAGAATCTTATATGTCAATGAGTCAGTGGGAGTCTTAATGGTCTTGAAAGGTTTCAAGAACAAATCAAATAAACCTTATCGATCATCACTAGCACACATGTTGAGGTTAACAACCTATCGTGTTGACATTATTTTGTTTTTGTGCTGTTCCAATTGAGTTAATTATGCATGTGAGTTCTATGAGTTCTCATTTTGAATGCATAAAAGGCAAAGCACCTTAATCAATGAAAGGTACATTTATAGGAAAAGGTGAGCTGCTTAACTGCTTGGAAGACATGGTGGGCAGTTGTGCTACCATAAGGCAAGAAATCAAGATTAAGGAAGTTCGGTCCATATGAGTTTGAATTTTGTTGTAAACTTTGGTTTTAACAAATTCACATGGATAGGAAAACATACACCGTTTAAATCTAAGTGTCATAAGATTTCCTCCTTCATGAAAATGATTGTGAGAAAATGCTTTCACTAAGAAAGATTTTAAGAAGATAGTGATTGTAAAATTGCATTCTCAAATTCGATTATGGTTACGGTATCCCTTTCCATGAGTTGAATTGTGAGGTTTGACAATTAGTCTTAATTATTTAGACACACATATGAACTATCTAAGGCAAAGGTGTATAAGTTCAAGAAGCATTAATAAAAGATTATCAAAGCACTAAGTATTAGAAACATGAACTTAAGAAATTCAATAAGTGTTGTCTTTCTGAAAGTTAAGCTGTTTCTGAATACATGTCAAAGCTAGTGGGAGCATAAGTGTTATGTTTTATAATAATCATCATGATAGTGGGAGAATAAATGTTATGACTGTCTGATTATTAAGGCACATATTGCAAGTTGTCAATATTAATTATAGAAAACAAGAGTTACACCTTGCAAAGTCGTAAGGGTTGTAAAGTTGTTTTGCTATAATTAAGGGAGAGAATATTATGCTTCATTTCAAATCTAAAGGCTTAGGTTGAGAAATGTTAATAAATTTAGTCAAAGGTACATAGTGTGTTCTTAAAATTTCGATTATGATTACAACATTCCTCTTCACAATTCGAATTTTGAGAACATAGCAAATAAAACATTATGCATTGTGTCCCATACTCTTCGGGTAAAGGATCAATTGCAAGTGCTTTAATATTTGACCATTCTAAAATTTTCCAAATGTCTAGCGCATTTAGAGGGAAAAGGTACTAGATCGGTTTTGACTAAAATAATTAAACAACTATCAAAGGACAATCCAAAGTTTGACGAGGATTGGTTGCTTGTGAGTAGTTGCACGCATGGTATTGGATGGACCATATCGACATTATTAAGAATAGAAAAGATTCTATTAAGAATGAGTTGTCATATGGAAAATATGGAAATGTTTCCATATTGGATGGACCATATCGACATTATTATGAATAGATAAGATTCTATTAAGAATAAGTTGTCATATGGAAAATATGGAAACGTGTCCATATTGGGAATTGAATATTGAAAATCTATGTCTAGATTAGAAACCTTTATGCAAAAGGATGTTGAAAGGAATGTAATTTGAGTGAGAGACATCATATCTAAGGAATTGTCTTGTAACAATCTCCGATAGAGGACTTTGTAATATCATTGGCAATAGTCTTTGTGACTTTGGTGCAGTGACATTACGAAAGGATCATTGCATAAAATGTGAGAATCTAGCATATTCTATAAGTAGCAAGAATTTGATATTCTTTCACTTATGGAAAAGGATTTGGAGTTGTGAAATGAGAATGATCGGAAATGTGTTCAATTTGATCTATTTCACAAAGAAAGAACCATAGGTAAACATTGTGTGCATGCTAGGAACATGGGACAAGTGTAATAATTCAAGTAAGAAGTCGATTACCCGAAACGAAAAATAATGAGTAATCGATATGGTGATAAATAAAAGGTGTTTTCTTTGTACTCAAAGGTTTTAGGCCATATGGGATTAGTATTATTCTTGTGTTTCAATTTGCATGTTTTGACTTCCTGAATAATTTAATTGACTAAGAACAGTCAAATTATTCGAACGGGCCACAGTCGTTTATATGTTGGAAGTACGTATGAATAAAGACTGTCGTGAACTGGTGTGTGGATTGTCTAAAAGAGTATTAGACATAAGAAAATGTTTGCTGCAACGTTCATGAGTGCTTATAAATATGAATTTGAGCATTGAAATAAACCCACGCTCACTTGGATCACTCCATGAATTGTATCATGAGTGATTGGTGAGACGATAACATCTTATATTCTTGAAACCGAGATGTGTGAGTTGTATCTTGAAAATCGGTTGAACATTGATAATATGTAAACGCACTAGTAACTTGGTGTTATAAAACATATTGTTGTGTGTGATTCAGTGAGTGAGTGCATGCGAGCATTGTATCAAATTTTATCCATTCCTTTTATCCAAAGTAGGATAAAAGCGATATCTTTGGGCCCCTCGATGATTTAGTGATGACAAACGTAAATGCTCAGTCGGGCTAGGGCTAATTTGATTTGTTCAATGAGTCAGTCATCGTAAATCGGAAATTGGGAAACAACACATAGACTGAGAGAATGATTTCAATCCATGTCTCACGTCTTTACGATATCTAGAATGGAGGAATATATGATCCCTTATCTAAAGGACAGGTTACTGATAAGATCATAGTTTGACAGCGTCTTTGAGAGCTACGATTGCTAATCGGGTAGTACTTACTATTATAGTTACTAGACTTATCCAAGTGGGAGACTGTTGGATTATTGTCTAAGCCCGTAACCATATTTGTCAAGTACTTGACCCGATTGTGCATGGTCCTTTTGGGTTGCCTTCACCAAAGCAACTTGACTGGAGAAATAATAGAGAAAGAGGTTATTATGATTTATTAATATGTTATAAGAATAATATATTAAAGCAGAAATCATAATTGTTTAATTAATATTGGTCAATAATTAATTAGGAATTAATTTTGTGATCAAGTGTAATTAATTGAACTAGAGGGGCTGAATTGTAATTATGTGATATGTAACAACGCAAAATTAAAACAAAATTTTCATTTTTGTAAGCATCAAAAACCATCGATTAATATTCCAAATTCAAACTTGAGTAATGTTATTATAATATAATACATCCCAATGATCATAAAATAGTTTTTCTCCGACAATGTGTATGATCACGCCGGCGCCTTCCCACGGTCCTCGCTAGTACCTGAAACACATAACACAACAACTGTAAGCATAAATGCTTAGTGAGTCCCCCAAAATACAACTTACACACATACGCCTTTCCAGGCCCTGACCTTCCGGTCTATGTGTCTCAGGGGACTTCCGTCCTGACTAGGTAAACCTTCCGGTCCTACCCACGTCAACCTTACGGTCCACATCACATCGCCTTCCGGCCCATAACATATTCGCCTTCCGGACCATAACATAATGCCTTCCGGCCCATATCAAGCATATCATACATGGCACATATAAACGATTAACTTATCACACCCAATACATATATCTCATAACATATCCGACCTTTCGGTCACACAGTCAAACCCTTTCGGGTACAGTATAGTGAGAAAACTCACCTTGTGGTAAGTCTAAGATCTCGCGTCCTCGCTATCTCCAAATCCCAACGACGACTCTACCTCGCCTAAACATAAAAATATCATTTAATACTCAAAGACTTCCACCACTAAAACTTTACCCCTTATCATCATTCCTCAGAGGGTAAAAGACCATTTTACCCTTCCTTGACCTAAAGTCCTCATGTTGACCAAAACCTTAAAAGTCAACCCTGAGAGTACGCGGGGGCGTACTGCTAGATGTACGCGAGGCGTACATCGCCAACCCGTGGATCGGGGTCTCCACCCAGTACGCTGCGCGTACTGGAAATTACGCCTAGCGTAACCATTAGATTCTAAAACTCTTCATTTCTGGTCTTAATCGGTTAAGCCATTACTCCAACTTCTAGATCCTACTCTGTTAATGTGTCTAAACCCATAAAGTCGAGACCTTTAAGCCTTGGCATGGCTGTAAAGGCTCCAACCCCTCTTAACAACATTCTATTCCAACTTAAGGACCTAGATCTCATGCATGGAGCAATATTCACGTCCAAGATGTCATTTTTATGAGTCTGCAACTCCAATAGACCAGAAATATAAAAGATCTAAGCTTATGGAGGCCATTTGCACAAAAATTCTCCACCTTTGGGACTAAAACCCTAGAAAATGGTACTTGAAGCATATATCATGAACCAAATGACAAGATCCGAACTTTTTACCTGATAATGAAGCTATAACCCTTGCAAAGCTCAGATATACACTTGAACACCACTTCTAGCCTTTCCAATGAACTCTTCTGCTCCTTCGTAACCTTGGAATGGCACCACCAAGCTTAGAATATACACCAAATGGCTTAAGAACGAAGGCACACTCTATTTAGGGTTTCACTATGAGGGATGGTGGCTAAGAAGTCTAGCCACACTTCCTTTTATAGCCCTCTAAAGGAATTAGGGTTTTTAGATCTAGGCAAGTTACGCCATGCGTAACCTTGGGTACGCCCAGCGTACCTGAGGGTGAACACGTCCAAATGAGGCGCGCGAGTACGCGCAGCGTACACCTTGTACGCCCAGCGTACTCGCTTATCATAAAAACCCTAAAATGAAAACATAACCAAAATAGAAGAACACCTGAATTTCGGGCTATTACAATTCTCCCCCACTAGAACCAGACTTCGCCCCCGAAGTCTCATACTGAAAACAACTCTGGATATTGATCCCGCATCTCAGACTCGGGCTCCCATGTCAGTTTGGACCCCTTCCGATGTTGCCACTGCACTTGTACCAGGGGTACTTCCTTGTGCCTTAGAACCTTAACCTTCTAATGCCTGATCACTACTGGTCTCTCCACATAGTTCAACCTTGCATCCACCTGAATATCATCTAATGGCACCACCGCCGACTCATCGGCAATACATTTCCTCAACTGTGAGACATGAAAGGTATCATGGAATTACCCCAACTCAGCAGGTAGATCCAACCGGTAGGCTAGCCTGCCTACCCTAGCAATTACCCTGAAGGGTCCAATATACCGGGGTCCCAACTTGCCCCTCTTCCTGAATTGAATCACTCCTTTCCAAGGAGAGACCTTTAGGAGCACAAGGTCACCAACCTGAAACTCGAGTTCGGACCGACGCCTGTCTGCATAACTCTTCTGGTGACTCTGCGCGGTCAACAATGTTTGTCTGACCTGCTGAATCTGCTCGATCGTCTGGAGTACAATCTTCGTGCTACCCATCACCTGCTGCCCCACCTCTCCCCAGCAGATGGGGGTACGACACCTCCGCCCATACAACAACTCAAAGGGTGGCATACCAATGCTCGAATGATGGTTGTTGTTGTATGAAAACTCTGCTAAAGGTAGGTAGGTGTCCCAGCTCCCTCCAAAATCCAAAACACATGCTCGGAGCATATCCTCAAGCTTCTGAATCATCTGCTCGCTCTGTTCATCCGTCTGTGGGTGGTATGCGGTACTGAAATGCAGTCTCGTACCCAACTCCTCATGAAACTTCTTCCAAAATCTAGAAGTAAAACGCACATCCCGATCTGAAACGATCGACATCGGAACCCCATGCCGCGATACCACCTCCCTCACGTATAATTCCGCTAACTTCTCCGCAGAAGAGCTCTCACTGATGGCTAGAAAATGAGCGCTCTTCATCAATCTATCCACGATCACCCAAATCGCATCGATTCCTCTCGCAATCCTCGGCAATTTGGTGATAAAATCCATGGTAATCTGTTCCCACTTCCATTCGGGAATCTCAAGCGACTGCAATTTTCCGTGCGGACGCTGGTGCTCGGCCTTAACCTGTCGACAAGTCAGGCACCTCTCAACAAACCATGCAACATCCCTTTTCATACAGGGCCACCAATACTCCTTCCTTAGGTCCAAATACATTTTTGTAGCCCCGGGATGAATCGAGAATTTCGATCGATGCGCTTCCTCCATCAAAATAGTACGCGTACCGCCCACAAACGGTACCCAAATCCGACCCTGAAAAGTCATAAGCCCTCGACCATCCGTAACGAATCCTGATACCTGACCGACAACTCGCTCCCTCTTCTGGTTTTCTGGTCTTGCAGCCTCAGCCTGAGCTCCTCGAATGGTATCCAAAATCGGGGTCACTACTGTCAACCTCATACAAATATCTCGGATCGGGGTTCTTTCCGCCCTATAGCTCAATGCATCGGCCACCACATTGGCCTTGCCTAGGTGGTACAAGATCTCACAATCATAATCCTTCACCACGTCCAACCATCACTTCTGTCGCATATTCAAATTTGGCTGATCCATCAAGTACTTTAGACTCTTGTGGTCCGTATAGGGGGTACACCGAACCCCATAAAGATAGTGCCGCCAGATATTGAGGGCAAACACCACAACCCCCAATTCCAGGTCATGGGTGGGATATCTCGACTCATGAGGCTTCAACTGCCTCGAAGCATACGCTATAACGTGTCCCCTTTGCATAAGCACCGCCCCTAAACCCGATATAGATGCATCACAGTACACCACAAAATCCTCCATCCCTTCTGAGAGTGCAAGCACCGGGGCCTCGCACAATTTCTGACGAAGGGTCTCGAATGAGGACTGCTGCTCTGGTCCCCACGAAAATGCAACACGCTTCCGGTTCATCTTAGTAAGTGGCACGACGATCTTGGAGAAATCCTTGATAAACCTCCGATAATAGCCGGCCAATCCCAGAAAACTCCTGATCTTAGTGGGCGATCTCGGCACCTCCCATCTCAACACCGCCTCAATCTTGGCCAGATCGACCAATATCCCTTTTTGGTTACCAAGGTGTCCAAGGAACCGGACCTCTCGCAACCAGAAATCACACTTGGAGAATTTGGCATACAGCCTCTCCGATCTCAAAACCCCAAGAATTTCCCTCAAATGCTCCTCATGCTGCTCCCTAGACCTCGAATATACAAAAATATCATCAATGAATACGATCACCGACCGATCCAGCATCGGCCTGCACACCCTGTTCATAAGATCCATGAACGCAGCCGGGGCATTGGTGAGCCCAAAAGGCATCACCACAAACTCATAATGTCCATAACGAGTTCTGAATGCAGTCTTCTGAATATCTTTATCCCGAACCCTCATCTGATGATATCCCGATCTCAAGTCTATCTTGGAGAACAAGATGCCCCCTGCAATTGATCCAACAGATCATCGATCCTAGGTAACGGATACTGGTTCTTAACCATCAACTTGTTCAACTCCCGGTAATCGATACACATCCGGTGTGAACCATCCTTTTTCATGACAAATAAAATCGGCGCTCCCCAAGGTGAGCTGCTCGGTCGAATAAACCCCTTTCCCAGCAACTCTTGAAGCTGCGAGGATAACTCCAACATTTCCGGTGGAGCGAGGCGATAAGGCGCCTTGGCGATGGCCGCCGCTCCCGGAACCAGATCGATACGGAACTCCACTTGCCTTTCCAGAGGCACACCTGGTAACTCTTCGGGGAGCACATCCGAAAACTCGCATACTACAGGAATGTCGTCAACCGAATTGGGCCTCCCCGCGGCCACTCTAGTGTCCATCACATAGGCTATGAATCCACTGCAGCCCTGCTGCCAAGTCTGCCTCGCCCTGGCAGCCGAACAAAACGCTGACCCACACCGGGTCCCCTCGCCATACACAGTAAGCACTCCCCCACTAGGGTCTCGAACAGTCACTAGCTGTCTCTCGCAGTCAATGACTGCCCCAAACTTACTCAACCAGTCCATGCCCACGATAACGCATACATCCCCCATCGCTATAGGAACCATGTCTATAGGGAACTTGACCCCGAAAATCTCGAGTACACATCCTCGAATCACGTCAGTAGTGTATACCGCTTTCTCATCTGCTATAGAAACTCGCAGGGGTCGACTCATCACCTCCTGATCAATACCGATGTGATGGCTAAAAGCCAACGATACAAAATACAGACTCTCACCCGAGTCAAATAATACCAAAGCAAGTACAGAATTCACAAGAGAAGTACCTACGCATATCATAATATAAGCACAATATCTTAGCATAAAAGTGAATACACGAAAGAATACATACCAGCTACGACATCAGGCGCCGTGCGGACCTCCTCTACAGTCAACTGAAAAGCTCTCCTACGAGCCATCGGAGCCTCGGCTTTCACCGGTCGAGTCTCGGTAACCCTGGCAGCAGGCACATATCCCTGGTGAAGCTGGGGGCACTCGGCCTTCCGATGGACGTTCTGGTTGCAATGAAAGCAAACCATGAATCCCTTGGGGCAATCCCTAGCAATGTGCCCCTCCTTGCCACACTTGTAGCAAGCACCCGATCGACATGCCCCCTCATGACCCTTGCCGCACTTTCCGCAAGTGCGGCCCTTCTGTCCTCCCGTCCTCGAATCGGCGGACTTGGTCCGCTTGGCTGCCGACTGGGATTGAGCCGACCGCCGATCCACCCGATGAGACTCGGCCTCCTCCCTGGCCTGAGTTTCCAACTCGATCTCTCGCTTCCTGGCATTCGCCTGGAGCTCAGCAAAAGTTTGGTATGACGAGTTCGATACGAACTCCCGGATATCCCTCCTCAGCACACCCAAATATCGGCTCATCCGAGCTTGCTCCGTGGACACATGCTCAGGGCAAAACATCGCCCTCTCATGAAACTTCCGAGTGATCACCGTAACAAAATAATAACCCTGCTTGAGGGTCAAGAACTCCTGAACCAACCGTTCCCTCTCTACCAGGGGAACATACTCGTCTCTAAACATAGCAGTAAATCTCTCCCAAGTCACGGTTGAAACCTCCGCAAGAGTGAAGTTCACCGTCATGAACTTCCTCCAATCCTTTGCTCCCAGGCGGAGCTGGTTCAAAGCGAACCGTACCCTCAGATGCTCCGGGCATAAACAAGTGTAGAAGCATCCCTCGATATCAGCAATCCATCGCATCGCAGTGATCGGATCCTGCATCCTGTCAAACTCGGGTGGCTTCGTGTTGCTGAACTCCCGAAACAGCAACGAGTCACCTCCTTGTGGTCTGGCAGCGGCCACAGCTGTGGTAGCTGTAGCGGCTGCAACCTCAGTCACTGCGGCGTACCGCTCATCAAAAGTCTCCATCAGTGTGGTCTTAATAGACCCAAACATCTCTGGAATCTCAGCCCGGATTGCTGCAGGCACCTCCTCGTGAATCATCTGACGAAGCTCCTCATCACTCACACTGCTCGTACCAGGTCTGTGGCATGGTCTAACCATGATGCCTCTGAAATACGACATAAAAGTATCAGAGACTCCATCAAGCATAAACGCACTCGATAACGCAACCCTACTCAGTCTCCGATACCCAGGGATTCTTACTTGGATTGCCCACTGACCCGGTGTCTTCAGTAGTACGGGCCCAATACTACCAACTACACCGCATCAGCATTCACCCCAAGTCCTCCTCCCCGAACCCCGAATCATGAGTACTCTATTCTCGCTATGCACTAGCTACCCACTCGCTCTCAAAGCATCTCATAGCAGCAGTTTTCCCTAGACTAAGGCGTCACAAATCAGGCCACTCTAGTCCTAATATGAATACCTAGTCTACTAGCATGCGTATCATATCATAACATATCTCATAACACATATTGTAAGAGTATTTTGGGGATTTTACCATTCGGGCGTTGGCTGACCGTACACACTGCTTCTCCTTTGGTTGTTTCGAAATTTCTTATTAGATTTTTATTGCTTTTATTAATTAAAAATTTCCTCAATTCCCCGGTTTGAGTTCAGTTACGCCCGAAGGTGTATCCGAATCCATCAAACCAAGGCTCTGATACCAACTTGTAACAACGCAAAATTAAAACAAAATTTTCATTTTTGTAAGCATCAAAAACCATCGATTAATATTCCAAATTCAAACGTGAGTAATGTTATTATAATATGATACATCCCAATGATCATATAAAAGTTTTTCTCCGACAATGTGTATGATCACGCCGGCGCCTTCCCACGGTCCTCGCTAGTACCTGAAACACATAACACAACAACTGTAAGCATAAATGCTTAGTGAGTTCCCCAAAATACAACTTACGCACATACACCTTTCTAGGCCCTGACCTTCCGATCCATGTGTCTCAGGGGACTTCCGTCGCGACTAGGTAAACCTTCCGGTCCTACCCACGTCAACCTTACGGTCCACATCACATCGCCTTCCGACCCATAACATATTCGCCTTCCGGACCATAACATAATGCCTTCCGGCCCATATCAAGCATATCATACATGGCACATATAAACGATTAACTTATCACACCCAATACATATATCTCATAACATATCCGACCTTTCGGTCACACAGTCAAACCCTTTCGGGTACAGTATAGTGAGAAAACTCACCTTGTGGTAAGTCTAAGATCTCGCGTCCTCGCTATCTCCAAATCCCAACGACGACTCTACCTCGCCTAAACATAAAAATATCATTTAATACTCAAAGACTTCCACCACTAAAACTTTACCCCTTATCATCATTCCTTAGAGGGTAAAAGACCATTTTACCCTTCCTTGACCTAACGTCCTCATGTTGACCAAAACCTTAAAAGTCAACAAAAGTCAACCCTGAGAGTACGCGGGGCGTACATCGCCAACCCATGGATCGGGGTCTCCACCCAGTACGCTGCGCGTACTGGATGTTACGCCCAGCATAACCATCAGATTCTAACGCTCTTCATTTCTGGTCTTAATCGGTTAAGCCATTACTCCAACTTCTAGATCCGACTCTGTTAATGTGTCTAAACCCATAAAGTCGAGACCTTTAAGCCTTGGCATGGCTGTAAAGGCTCCAACACCTCTTAACAACATTCTATTCCAACTCAAGGACCTAGATCTCATGCATGGAGCAATATTCACATCCAAGACGTCATTTTTATGAGTCTACAACTCCAATAGACCAGAAATATAAAACATCTAAGCTTATGGAGGCCATTTGCACAAAAAGTCTCCACCTTTGGGACTAAAACCCTAGAAAATGGTACTTGAAGCATATATCATGAACCAAATGACAAGATCCGAACTTTTTACCTGATAATGAAGCTATAACCCTTGCAAAGCTCAGATCTACACTTGAACACCACTTCTAGCCTTTCCAATGAGCTCTTATTCTCCTTTGCAACCTTGGAATGGCACCACCAAGCTTAGAATATACACCAAATGGCTTAAGAACGAAGGCACACTCAATTTAGGGTTTCACTCTGAGGGATGGTGGATGAGAAGTCCAGCCACACATTCCTTTTATAGCCCTCCAAAGGAATTAGGGTTTTTAGATCTGGGCATGTTACGCCATGCGTAACCTTGGGTACGCCCGGCGTACCTGAGGGTGAACACGTCCAAATGAGGCGCGCGAGTACGCGCAGCGTACACCTTGTACGCCCAGCGTACTCGCTTATCATGAAAACCCTAAAATGACAACACAACCAAAATAGAAGAATACCTGCATTTCGGGCTGTTACATGATAGTTACAAAATATGGTAATGGTTATCCTAGATATAGGTTGGATGAATTCCAGGGATAAGATATCCTTGAAATCGTCCGAAGGATAAGGATAAGGGTTTTCAAGGATTATCTTATGGTTACTTGATGGGCAAGCAACTAGATAAGGATAAGGACTGAAATCCTAATCTCTACACCTATATAAAGACCCCTAAGGCCATAAGAATTCATCCATGCCTTGTCTAGGGTTCCTAGGGACAAATTTCACACCTCTTCTCTCTCTCTCTCTCTCTCTCTCTCTCTCTCTCTTTCTATTACCTCTCCATTTGCTCTTGGTGTTTGTGAGCCATTAGAGGTATTACACTTGTGGTACTTGCTTTCAAAGACGAGAAGGTTCAAGATTTAAGTTGTTATTACAATATAACAACAAGAGGTATGTATTTCATCTTTCCTTGAGGATTTCGAAATTCTTAGAAGCCTTTTAGGGTTCTTCATGTGTTCATAATGTTGTGTATCTAATAGTGAAAACGTAGATCGAATTCTTGGGTTGCATGCACACATAGGATTGTTTGTATAAAACCCATCAGGAATATCTTGAGTGTTTACTTATTCTTTGTTCTTATCCACAACATGAGCGAGGAATGCGTAGTTCTTCTTGTGTAGGCACTGTTGTGCATTGATACATCAGATAAGAGAAGATTGGCGCCAGGTTTATCACCATAGATTATTATGGTTTTGTGATTGGGAAGATGAAGGCGAACTACCTTCTCACGACACATAATATCAGCATGGTGGGGGCTTAACCAATCCATGCTGATTATCACATCAAAACTCCTAATGTTTACTATCATCAAATCTTTTGAAAAGAGTGATTCTTTAATGTTAATGTGCACCCTACATAGACATCTTTGGTTGTTTCAGTTTTCCCATTAGTCATCTCCAGTTCTCCACAGTGAAGGCTTCGTTGAGCTTTTGGGGTTGTTGATTTAGTAAATGTTTGAATTTATAACGTATGAAGCTCCATTCCGACCCACTATAGAACAAGTTGCATGCATATGTGTTGTTAAGTAGGAACATACCAGTAAAAACTGTTGGGTCCTGAACCACTTCACCTTGACCCAGTACCAATACCCTTCCTGATGTTACTGCCCCATGGTTCTTTTGCTTTGGGGTAGTCGCGCTTGAAATTACCGGTTCCTCCACACCCATAGCAAGTGTAACTAGCCCTAGCATTGTTGTTGTTGTTGTTCGACTGTTGGTTCTGTTGTGGATGACTTCTATAGTATCTTGCAGTGTGACCCTTTCGGTTTGAACTTGTGAAATGCATCTTCCTGCATTCTCTGTGATGGTTGAAATTGCATTTGTTGCACTTAGGTAGGGTCCCTAAGTATTGTTTGGGAGCATTTTGTGTGGATGAGGTTGGAGCATGTGGTATTGTGGTAGCTTGAGTAGCAGCATGAACAACCACTGTCTGTTGCTTCTTTGATGACTTTGTGTTTTGTCGCCCCTTTTCGCTTGTTGTTCTTACCCTTCTTGTTATCACTTTCCTTTTTAACTTCCGCCTCCCCTGCTTTGGCACCCTTTTTGTTACCATGGTCTTATAGTTTCTTGGCTAGTCTCTTTGCAATGTCATACGTGGTTAGGCTTGCTTCTATCACATTCCCTAGCATTGGAATGGTCATTCCCCAAGTAAACCTTTCAATCTTCTTCCCTTCAAATGTGATCATTCATGGACACAAGAGAGACAGCTCGCTAAACCTTGATGTGTAAGCATCGATGTCAGAGTTTTCAATCGTGAGATTCCACAGCTCATGCTCCATTTTCTGGGTTTCCCCCCTTGGACAATACTCGACCAACAACATTTCCTTAAGCTCCTCCTTTGGCATAGCGTTCGCCACCAGGAGTGTCATGGCCTCAACGTGACCATTACACCAAGAGAGAGCTTAATCGACGAATGTGTAGGCCACAAACTTGACCTTGCACCCTTCGGACATCCGCAGATCTCAAACACAGATTCTACCTTTTCTATCCATCTTTTCAGGGTTATTACGCCTCCCATCCCATTGAAGATTCGAGGCTTGGCGTTTGTGAAGTCCTTGTAGGTACAGATTCTTGTAGTTCCATGATTTGTTCCCTGATTTGTGCTTCCTGGTCCCTACCCGTTACCTTTACTGTTGTTTCCTTGCGTCAGTTTAAAGGGAAGCAGCAGGTGTTGCAGGCTAAGGAATTTTTTTTTTTTTTTTTGTTTTTTTAAGTTAACACCATATATAATAGTAAGAAAAATAAGTTTACATATGAATTTTCAACTAAATACATTAATCATAATGATATCATGATTTTGTTAGAGGTAACCTGTCGATTGCTTGGAGTTATACTTGAAGAAAGTACCCCACAACAGCTTCAGGTATTGGTTAAAATATTCACATCATTTTATCAATTTAGCCACTGAAATATATATATATATATATATATATATATATATATATATATATATATATATATATATATATATATTATTTAAGTGTTTAAGTCTTAGATGATGAAAGTGAGGTATTATAATTTATATATTTACTTATATTGTGGGTCCCATTAAAATACCAATCAAGAATAATCATAAATTTGGTAATTATTAATTTTTTTGTTATCTTGTTGGCTAACTGATACTATAATTTGTTGCGAAAAAAGGTTTTAATTGCATTAGAAAATGGTCAAATTTTTATATCAGGTGGTTTGGTTAAAGATAAGTTAAAAACTAAAATTAACATTCCTTGTTTGATATTTATATATGCTTTTGTGTAGGCTGGTGTCAAAAAGCTTGCAGATGATCACTTTTCCCTCATTTGACTACTCACTTTTGGCACAAGTATTTGCAATTAACATCATGTCACAATAATTATCGGAGCAGGGGTTTATTACTCTTAAAGAATTATGAAAGGCAAGATGCAACTCTACTTATTTGGAATTTGATGTTTGTCATCTTTGTGTATATCTTTTTAGTTTGTATAGCATTACTTTGTACAAGGTGTCCCTTGATACGCAATGTAGTATTAGGTTATATAGTAAAGGAAAACCATAACAATGTACAATTAGATCCGCTTAATATCAATGCATTACAATTTTTTGACATGATGTTATTGGATGAGATTGATTGTTTCGATATATATTTTTTTACATATTTTTGTATTATGTGTAAATGAGTATCGTAAAGACGCGTCGTAAATTCATATCGTAAATGGTTACTGAAGTTTATGACACATAAATGCGTGTCATCTAGATTTATGACAGTGGCTTCCTTGATACACATTGTGTGTCATAAACACGTGCGTCGTAAGGTTACGACACATAAAATTATGTCGTCTTCCTTTATGACAGGGCCTTCCTTGATACGCATTGCTTGTCATAACTGCACATCGTAAATGCTTTTCATAAATGTGCTTCGTAAATGCACGTCGTAAGTAGACGCGCGCAAAAATGCGTCGTCTGTCGTTATGACACGGCCTTCCGTGACACACATTTACGCGTCTTCTGAGCGTTTTACGACACACATTGTGCATCGTAAAAGACTATTTTCTAGTAGTGTATTGAGGTTTTTATGGATTAAATCCCAATTTTTTTCTTTCTTAAAATAAACCTTGTATATTATTTTATTTTTTTAAAAATATTTTTACCCACTAACTATGAAAGATTTGATTATATATACAAAGAAAGCATCAAATTTTTTTCGAAAAAACCTTTAACTTTGTTTTTCCTAGACAATCGTCATATTTGACTATTTTTCGAACTTAAATTGAATGATTTTCAATCTTAAGAGTGATTTGATTTATAATAATATCTTTATATTCCTTTGAGACCAAATTTTTGTTTTCGCTTTGAATCACAATTATCATGTGTTGTTGTCTGTTGTTTATAGTGTTCTTAGTGGGTTTTCACCATTGTAATCTAAAGGAAACAATTGATTGTTCGAAAAGAAGAAAAAGGTCATTGTATCAAATTTGTGTTGACAAAATGCACATCAAATTTTTTTTGTAATATGCTAAAAGGATTGTAGGAGGTGAAGTAATACTGTCTAATTTGGCTTGATAATTTTGATTGTTTTGCTAATTATGTTGATTTTAGGTTATACGAACTTATTGTTGTCTTACAAACTAAAATTAGATGAAAGAATATCATATTAAAACTTATGACATCATATTAGAAATGGAATGACAACAATAACAATAAGGAAAGCACCGTGTCCCAAAAAGGATATGGTAATGAGGAGGTAAGATAGTAGGTAACTGAAGATGTTTTCAAAGAAGAGCTCCAACAAACCGAAAAGTGTAAGAAAAGACAAAAAGACGAAAATGTCTTCTCTTCAAACTCGATTACCTACATACTAAATGCCAGTCCACCTGTAACATCCAAAAATCACAATAAACTTTAACTTTCTAAAAACAACCCATTTCTTCCATATAGTATTTACAAAACCAATGTTTCAAAAGTATTATTAAAAATAAGAGTATCCCAAGATCCAGTGTCATCAAAACAGGAAGATATGCACGATCACACCTTCGCTTTCCCACGATTGTCTGAAGTACCCGAAACAATAAACTAAAACTGTAAGCACGAAGCCTAGTGAGTTTCCCACAATGTACCACCACACAACATAACAAGCAAAAACATGCATATAGAGCCTTCAACATGACTGGACTGCCTCACCGAGCCTTCAACCTATTTGGACCGCTCTATGGGCCTTTGGCCTGACTGGTCCGTATAGTAGGCCTTCAGTTTATCCTGACTGCCATGGGTGTCTTGACATTCAGTTACAGTTGGTCTACCTTAACTTAGTAAACCATCACATATCAACATATACCATAACAAGCAATAGGTAGCAGATACAGGTAGTCATATAGATCTAACAAATCACTACAGCATAACAACATCCTATATAATAAGATACAAATCTAATAGATCACTACAACATCGCAACATCCTATATACTAGGATAAAGATCTAACAGATAACTACAACATAACAACATACAGTAAACCAGGATATCAATCCGTCATGCCAGCCTTGGTGTCTTCGACCCGTAAGTACAGTGAGGAAAACTCACCTCGTAGTCTCACGAATAGCTAAACAATACACCACTCTCAATACTGGCTCTACAGGTCAACTATTCAAAAGATAGATACCTAGGCTTAACTATAGCTTGAAATACCCAAAATACCCTTAAGTCAAACTTGGTAAAAAAGTCAATGGTCAAAGAAATTCAATAGTCAGCAGACCCTCACAACGTGACCATCTATGGCTCACGTAATGAGCCACTACATGACAAAATAATCGGGTCTTACACACCTCATGATGTGACATGCATCTTCTTCACATCGTGAGATTCGTCTGAGTGCTAATTCGATCCCAAAACTTCTTAATCAATTAAACCACTACTCCATCTTTTCTAGGAGGCTTCCTAACACTCCTAGAATCATAAATATTGATGCTTTAAGTTCTTGCAAGTCTAATACAACACTTGAGCTCAAACTAGGTCATTCACGAAGAAAATGAAGTAATTTCTCAAGCGTGGACTCAATGTAATGACTTAATTTTTAAAAGAAATTGTTCAATTTTAAATAGTCAAAAATATTTCCAATAAACCATAAAATCTCAAGTACATTTTTTTTCAAATTCATATTATCAACAATATTATTCCAAACATCAGAGTGTTACATAAAAATGTCTGAGAAAGAGTGCATGTCGCGTCATCAAGCCTTGCCCTTGCCCTTAGGCTCCGATATACCTGAAACAAATCCACAAACTGTAAGCTAATACTTCGTGAGTTCCCCAAAGCATACCCCAGATAATCCATATAATACCCCACACAATCCATATAATCATATAACCATATTATCTATAAAAGATACATAAACCACATAAGCCATGCATACAACATATAGGGATGTTGTGGGCTCGTCCCTAGGGTGTTACTCCAGGATTCCATGGGCTCCCCACATGATCTTACACCTAAGTGCTATGGGCTCTCCCATGGTATTTAATAGGAAATCCATGGGCTCTCTACATGGTCTTACATTCAGGTGCCATGGGATCTCCGATGGTCTTTAATAGGAAAGCCATGGGCTCTCCACATGGTCTTACATCCAGGTGTCATGGGCTCTCCCATGGTCTTCCATAAAAGCATACCACATATATAACTAGCATACTTCCTAGCACATCACCAACTATCATGCCACATAATACAACTTAAGCTAGTGTACCACATATCATAAAGTAGGTTGGTCTTGGTGCTTTAGACTCATTGGTGTGGTGAGGAGACTCACCTTTATTTGTTGAATCCGAAAGCCGCTCTCCTAACAGTCTGTAACCACCCGTGCTGAACAATAATACCATTACCCAAGGTTAGTGCTGAACACAATCCAGTTGAAGAACCCAAACCCCAAGTCCTTTCATAATGGCCTAAAAAGTCTTCCTTTGCTAACGGGCCCAAAGTCCTTGTCCAAAATCATTAACGGGCCTCATGGCCCAATAAAGCCCAACTGTAGTATCCAGATCCAATAACTAATTAAGGTCCAAAGGGTTAGAAGCCCAAAACAAGTCCGAGCCCATCTGAGGGGTGTACGCCTTGCCTACCACCCTGGTACGCGCAGCGTACTGAGTCGCTGAGCTATATGTGTTGCATAATCTAAGTTACGCCCGACGTACACACAAATTAAGCACCTTCTTCCATTAAGTGCTTAATACTCGATGATCTAACGTCCGATATCAGATCTGATCTTATTAAAACGTCCTAAGGCATAAAGTTGGCAACCTTATCCCCTTGCATGCTATATGGGGTTAAATGAATTCATTATACACATTTGAACTTCATATAAAGCTTCAAACTCATGCATGGAGTCTAGAGACTCTTCAAGCTAGCGCCTTTATGCATCTAGCATGATCACAAAGCTCAGATCTAAGCATTTCAATCTCTGGAATTGCTCAACTCTCAAGAGAAGGTCCAAAACCAACTAAAAGGACAATATAGAAAACCCAAGCTAGATATAATGAATAAGATGGCAAGATAAAAGTTTTATACCTCCAAAAGCTCTTCAAGGTGAACTAGATGTAGATTCTTGAAGCACAATGCCACTCCAAGCTTGCTTAGCAATTCCTTCTTCTTGATTGAACTCTAAAATGGCCACAAATACACTCCTTAAGCTGAAAAACACTCTCACAAAGTATCTATGGTATAGAAGGGCGAAATGAGGCTAGGGAGGCTGATTAGGGTTTGGTCCAAGAGGTTGAAGGGTGTTTAAATAGGTGTTAGATCTGAGCATTAGGTTTTTGTCCCTTTGTCGCGTACGCCCTGTGTACCTATGCATACGCCCTGTGTACGCTGCCACCCTCCGCGTTCATGCATGCTTAGTACACTAAGCATACTCCTAGAGTACGCCCCGCGTACTAAGGGACCTTTTATGTCATCTTTTCCTTTTCAAGGGTCTAAAGAGTAATACCTGATTTAGAGTGTTACACTCAAACATCCTCCAAACTTCAAGTTGATGACATATAAGAATCAATGGATCTTAAGGGCCCATAAAGTTGCTAACTTTATGGAGTCCTAACACTGTAACTCTCAAGACGATGGATAAATATGCATAAAACATTGGATATAGCAAGGAGGAAACATACTTCTTGGATCTTGATTACTCACATTACACTAAAAGTATAGCTAAGGATTGCAAATGAATCTTCCAAGTTGAAATTGTGCTTCCATGGTGGTCTCTTCCGATCTAAGCCACCAAAACTCCATCAAAAGTTCAAGAATCATGACGAGAGGCTAGGGTAAGGGTTTTACTGAGCTTAGGGACAAAGTAGGTTGTTTTTCAGCCCTAAAATGAAGTTTATTATGTTTAAATATGAAGAAAACCCTAAAATATCGTTGGCTACAACGTATCTCACATCGTGAGCATAGTTTAAATCCAGACTATTATTGATCACTGCTCACATCATGAGCTCTCTATGATCATGTCGTGAGCCATGGTTTTACCCAAAAACCAGGTCTTTGACCCCTTAAGGCCCAAAATCAATTCGATTTGTAAACCAGGTGTTACACCACCATTAAGCATAGAAAAAATTGTTGAATGATTAAACAAATTTTATAGTTAGTGGTTTGTGACTATGACAAAGGGGAAAATATGGTATAAACTGTTGGTATGTACTTGTAACATCCCAAGTTCAGAAGCAAGAGTTCAAGGGTGTAATATGTATTTAGAGGGCCAACTCGGTGAGTGGGTGCGTTTACTCGTCGAGTCGGAGCGGGATTCTGGTCGCGAGTTAAGTGACCAACTCGCCGAGTCAGCAGCTGGACTCGACAAGTTGGTGCTGAGTAGAGAAAACCCTAATCTTCGGGTTTGCACCCTATTAAAGGACCTTATGTCCTCCCCTCAGCCTCCTTGGCACCCTTTGAGATCCATAAGACCCTAAACTCGTGTGTGTGAGGCCTTGGAGGGAGATTGAAGCTTTAGAAGTTAATTCTAGTGGAAGAAACTTGAAGATCAAAAGGCTTGCATGAAGAGAGTGGTGTGGATCAAGAATCTACTTCAGTTTGGTCACATTTTAGAGGTAATAAGTTGTTACCTTCACTCTTTTGCATCTAGATCTATTCATGGATAGGATTTGGGGCAATTTTGGTATGTTTTAGATCTATTTCTGGTTTGGAGATTAGATCTGAGGTTGCTACTCCATATCTAGACTTGTGTTGGTCTAGAATGTCATAAAGCATCAGTCAGTGAGTTGTTGGTGAAGCTTCTTTGTCTTAAACCTTAGCCCTAGAGTGATTTGGACCTTTAACTCCTTGGTTTCACGTGAAGTTTGCAACTTTATGTGAAGGTTAGACTGTAGAATAGTGGATCTATGGATTGGAGCCCCTGCATGGCTCGAAACGCCACTGTATGGATTAAGAACTGGAGAGACTCGGCGAGTCACATGGGTGTACTCGACGAGTTGTATGAACATGTGCATGGACTCGGAGAGTTGGAAGAACAACTCGACGATTCTGTTGATGATTGCCTTGGACTCGACGAGACTATTCTTGGACTCGACGAGTCTGGTCGTGGAACCCTAACCTCTTTTGGTTAAGCCCCGAATTGGCGAGTCGAGGGACGACTCTGTGAGTTGAGCAGGATGAGACTCGGAGATCGTTGGACTCGACGAGTCTTGGGGCGACTCGGCGAGTTGAGTCGTGTTATGGGAGTTTCTGAGTATGGGAACTCGATGAGTCGATGGGTTGACTCAACGAGTAGAATCAACCAGGAAGGTTGAATTTCACTGAGGACTTTGATTTTGACCAATTTGACTTCCAAGGGTATTTTGGTAATCTTGGAATTGGTTCTATGGTAGTGTTCTGTGGTGAAGTTTGTGTTAGTTGTCGGAGCAGCTTGGTCTTATCTCTTCAGTCGGCAATTGCAGGTGAGTTCTCCTCACTATATCAACAGGGTTAAAGGCACCAATGTCAGCCCTTATTGGATTGGTATTTGGGTTTATTACATGTTATGCTTATTGATTTACATCTAGGTAGTTAGGATGGTGATATGCTTAGTGACCTGGTTAGGTCGATATCCTGGAATATAGGATGATGCTATGTTTGTGACCGGTTAGGTCGGTGTCCTGGTTATAGGATGTTGCTATACTATTTGATATGTTAGATCAGTTGAATATTATATATGCTAGTGTATGATATGTATGTGCACATGTTTGTTGATTGGGGGTTGGGTTGAGGCGGTCCTGTTTTATGCTGAAGGCCAACATATCCACGGAGGTCCGGATAGACTACAAACCCTGAAGGGTATGTTAGTCAGACCGAAGGCCCAACGAGCGATCCGGATAGGCTAAAGGCCCGACGAGGCGGTCCAAACATGCCGAACGCTCGGAGAGCAATCCAGATAGACTGAAGGCCTGTGAGGCGGTCCAGTCAGGCTAAATGCTCATCATGCATGTTGTTTTGTATTTGCTGTTATGTTATGAGTATGGTTTTATGAGGTTGGTATTTTGGGGGAATTCACTAAGCTCTCGGTCTTACAGTTTCAGTTTATTGTTTCAGGTATATTAGGGGATCGCGGCAAGGCGAAGGCATGATCGTACAACTCCTCTCGTTTTATCTATGTCTCTGGGAAAAACTCTGATATTATGCATTTGAAAACAATGTTGTAATGATTTTTAATGGTTTGAAGTGTTTTAAAAAAATTTAATTGCTTTGAATTTTTGGGTGTCACAACTTGAATTTTATGGATGTTACAGTACTTGACCCGATTATTAACATGGTACTTTTGGGTTGCCTTCACCATAGCAACTGATATGATAAATAATGGAGAAAGAGGATTAATTATGATTTATTAATATATTATATATTATAAGAATAATATATTAATTGAGAAATTATATTATTTAATTAGCATCGATCAGAAATTAATTCGGAATTAATTTGGTGATCCAAAGAAACTGATTAAATTATCGGGGACTGATTATGTAAATCAATAATATTTATAGTTTGGGCTCTCGGACCTTATTGGTATAAGGTGGACAAAATATCTATAAGATTCCATAAAGATTTTGTCCAGTGCTTGTCCAATGGGAGTCCATATGTTGCTTAGGGACTAAGCAAGGGAATCAGAGTTTCTAGGTTGGTAACCATAGAAGCCTCAACTATAAAAGGAACTCTAAGGCTCCCCAAAATCGTGTCAATGCTTTTAGAAAGAACCCTGGACGTTTTTGAAACCTCTCCTCCCTTTCTTGTTCTTGCTTGTTGTTAGTGGTGTTTGTGACTCCATTAGAGGTGCAACACTTGGGGCACTAAGCTTTCAAGAGTCAAGGACTTTGTGGATTGTTCTTGTTATTGTTACATAACAAGTAAGGTAAGATTCCAAACCCTTATTACATATGAATTTCGTTCATAGACATGTCAAATTAGGGTTTATGCCCAGGGTAGTTTTTTGTTATATGATGAAAAAGTTAAGTTTTTAAAGCTGAAAAATTGTGACTTTCGAATCTGGACCAAACTCAAGACATGAACATAGTGTGTTCACGACGTGAACACAGTCTAACAGCAGAATTTCTAAATTTTCACCCTAATTTGATTTGGATAATTACCATAAATTGTTTTTTCAAATTAAAAATCAGATCTTCTATTATGGTAATTGATATCCTAATTAATTTAATGGATAATTGTCAATTAAGATAATTACTTGTTTTATAAGATAAAGATTAATTATTTGTATTTTGATTTGAATTATCTTGTAAGAAAAACAGATTAGGTCAAATTATGTTATATTTATTAACTATATGATATTTAATTTTATCGGATGTCCCCAAAAGGGCCTTTGGCCTAGCGGTAAGGAGTTACTCTCTCAAATGAGAGGTCATGGGTTCAAGTCTCATTAGGAGACATAGGTGGTGTTTAGGATTAGATTAGGAGTAGGATAGTTTGCTATTTCAAACAAAATATGATATTTAATTATTTTTCAAATTTGATCTAAACGATATTTTGAAAAGTTTCAAAATTTTCCCTCAAGTTTTGGAATTTAAAATTTGATTAAAAAGTTTTAATTTTGAAATATTAAATTCTAAAACCCTCGTATTTTGAATAGTGCAAATCACCCCCTTATAGTTTTATTAAATTAATTAAGTGTTTAATTAAAAGAGAAAATTAATGAATCCATAATAATATGGTTTAAGATTAATCAAATTAAAAGTTTATATTATTAAAAGATTAAACCACTTAGTATTTTAAATGTATAAAATACACCATTATACTATATAAAATTAAAAGCCTGATATATTATATATGTACAACAAAAAGGTCAGTCTTACTGTTAGTAGGCATCATTCACGAAGCTGGTCTATAAGGGGTGTTTAAGGAAGTGGCCTGTAAAATGACCGCCATTGGGTATCCACTCTTACCCACCGCACCCTTGACTCGTGGAGGGTCGTTAGCCGAACGGGTAGGATAGGACATAAGCTTCCATTATAAGTATAATGAAATACGAAGTAACTAAACGCTTTTATAAATTCCCAAACCCTAGTTACTTTAGGAAAAATATGAATTTGGTGCTAATCCATTAAATTGCATATTGCACCTTGTTGGTCGTTAGTGGAGTGTGTGTGGTTAACCGGCACACTAATATGGGACCAATGAAAGATGGAAATGGGTATCTCGTAGATTATCATAGATCAATGGAGCGTGTTGTTGGATTAGATGTCTAAGCCCATAAGAATTATTGGTATGTACTTGACCCGAAAGTAGCATGGTCCATGTGGGTTGCATATCATAAGGACTATTTGTTAGGATGGATTCTTGAGAGAAGATTATATATATGATTTATTAATATATTATAAGTTCTAATATATTAATATGAAATCATGTGTTTTAATTAGTATTGATCAAGAAGTAATTTGTAATTAATTTTGTGATCAAAAGAGACTAATTAAATCTATGGGGACTAATTATGGTAATTAGTTATATTTATATGTGTTGGGATCATGATCCATGTTGGACCAAGTTTATGTATGGATACATAAAGTGTTGAACCACATGAACCATGGATAATAACACCCATGGGTATGGGTTTGGGTTAACCCATGACCTTTGAAATTCCACATATAAATATGTTACTTCATAGCCAAAATCACCACTAAGGTATTCTTGGAGGATAGGGACGGTTTTTGGTGTGTATGAATTCTCTCTAAAGTTTCATCCTTTGTCCATGATGTGTTGTGACTTCATTTAATGCTTCCGCACTATTGGGCATAAGCTCTTAAGGCAAAATACATCAAGACTTCAAGCTACATATAACATATGTTACCCTAACTAGTATCTCATATGGTTTATGTCAAATGCATGCTAGTTATAAGTTTAATGCCTTGGAAGCCATTTTCATGTATAATTAGTGAAAACGTAGATCCAAGGTATTTAGGGTTGTATGTACACCATAGGATGTTGTAGTATACAAAACCCATCACGCGTGTGGTTAACCGGCACGTTGATTAGGTGATAAACATCTTCGAGAGTACCAAGCTAATTTGCATGGTTATTTACACCTTGTTTGTGGTCTTCGGTATCCTAGTCACAAACATGAAGGGCATAATCGAGATTAAACATGCCATTGAAAAGTTCAATGAATCTCAAAAGATCTAGGAATTTCAATTCATTTAAAACCTAATTTTCATTTTTGTTTTTCATGGTGGAAATTGGTAAATCTTCATTTACCTAGCTTCAAATATTCTGCAACTGGATTACGGCATCCCTCTTCCGAGTTGTAGAATATTGTGTTGGGTTCTAGTCTTAATATTTCATTTGGGTGCTATATTATGGATTGAATCAACTAATTTGAATTTCTCCCGTTTTGTAGATGTCAAATTCTAACAACTATGGTCTTCCCGAATCCTTCGGAAAAAGCTTTCCACATGAAGATGATGTTCCACAATCGGATCATGGAAACAAAAATTGTTCTTCACTTCCTGCACCTCCTCCAATAATTCTCCCTGAACCATGTATTCATCGACTTGAAAAGTTCAAGGTCACTCAATCCCTATTGGCAAGCAAACACGAAGATGGAAAGTCTATATGGGCTCACGTCTTGGAGATGAAGTTACATATTAACAGGTTAGGAATGTTGGGTGTCGATGTCTTAAGGAAGCTGGTTGTTTACTTGGTTCTTCAAGCGCTTCCTGAATCATCTAATGAGTTCATTAAAGATTGATATATGATAGACCACGACGTGACCATCATTGATCTTACCTATTTGCTTATTGTTGATGAATCATAAATGATTTGGCACACTGCTCAAGCAAACTTTACTGGTAGATCAACCTACCAAACTTCCATGGACATTGACAATGGTAACATTGGAAGTCCATAAAAGTCTTCTCTTCTCAATTAAAAGGGATTGACCATGGTCAAATTGTTTGACTAGATGAGAAAGGCTGAATCTGAGATTATCCCATGCGCTATTCCCAAAGAGTCCATTTGTTTCTACTGCCAAGATAAGGGGCATTGGATGCGAAGCTGCCATATTTACCTGAAAGATCGCAAGGATGGGAGAGTCAAGATGTATGACTCTAGTTCAGGTAAAATCTATTATCTAACTCTATTAAGTTCCTATTTGTAGATTCTTAATACATGATGTGATAAGATTTCATTTTGATGTTTTGTAGGATCAAAGAAAAGAAAGGAAGCTTAAAAGCAAGAGTGAGATGAGTCTAATCGTGAAGAGATGGATTTTGATCGCATGGTTTGATGATGGTATTTTTTGAGTTGCTGCATAGGAGTTATGATAGATTGCTTATGAATATGTAATAACATAGTTTTCATTTGTAATTGCATTATAAGGACAAGTTTTTTCGTGTTTTCTATAAATGAAATAAAATTTTGATTTTTGTATTATTTATATATCCTTGCAATGGCATTTGTAAAAATTGATGTTTGTATGATTCTATTGCTAACAATATTGAAAATGAATGTGATTCTTAGTTATGTTATTTGTGGTAGTGTCGAAAATTTACCAAATAAGGAATGATTCTCATCACCCAAGTATCAATTGGACAGAAACTTGGAATCATGCCAATTGTATTGTGTGATGAATGAGAACCTTAGTAGTTGGGAAATTAAGACTAATTCCTTGTTTACATAAGTATGTTAGTTAAGTAAAGGTCTAGGAGATCTAGTACACAGTGTTGTGCATTGGACAAGTCCAGCACAAACAAAGATAAGACTGTGCGTCATGATTTGCTAAAAGTTTAGTACATATGGTTATGCTTACAAGATTAAGTTTAATTAAGAATCGTTGAAAAGGTTTCAATGTAAAGCAGAACGAATAGGAATAATCAATTAGGCAGAAAGATAAAAGTTTCTCCAATCTGAAAAGAAGGGAGAATACTTAAGTATCGTGTTTTATGATTAACTCAGTGATTATGAAGCAATATCACAAATTGATCCTCTAAGGACACCTTAGTGCACTAGAATGGCTAAGAAGAGGAATCGGAAATTGTTGAAATGGTTAAATCAAAAGGTGAATCATACTTTGTTCCAAAATCGAGTCTTTGAGTTGAACTCCAAGATTGTGACTTGAGTGACATATCCTAAGAAGGTTTATAACACACTCATCAAATGTGGAGTAGAAAATGTTTTCTTATTCCTACACACTTGAAATTGGTAAGTTGTGATGTCTTGAATAAGACAAAGATCAACTGAGACCAATTGTGTGAAGTGTTTGTCTTGATAAGAATCCGCACTAACTCTTGAATATTTGTTTGTCGAGGAATGTTTCTTGACAAGAAATTCTTATATGTCAAGAGGTTAGTGGGAGTCTAAATGATCTTGAAAAGTTTCAAGAACTAATCAAGAATACACCTATTGTTTTACACTAGCACACAACTTGAGGTTTGTAACCTATCGTGTTGACATATTCTTGTTTCTATGCCATTCCAGTTGAGTTGATTATGCATGTGAGTTCTATGAGTTCTCATTTTTTTGCATAAGGCAAAGTACCTTAATCAATGAAAGTTCATTGATCTCTATGGGTGAGTTGTTGAACAACTTGGAAGACATGGTAGGCCCTTGTGCTACCAAGTGGCAAGAAATAAAGATTGAACAAGTTCAGTCCATATGAGTTTTGATTTGTCACAAACCTTGTATTGTGATAATTGTTATGATAAATTCACATGGATAAGGACACATACACTGTAAAATCTTAGTTGTAAGGTTTCTCTCCGCTTCATGAAAATGATTGTGAGGAAACGCTTTCACTAGGAAGATTTTAAGGAGATAGCAGTTGTGTAAATTGAATTCTCAAATTCGATTATGATTACATCATCACTCTTCATAGTTCGAGTTGTGAGACTTAGCAATTAATCTGAACATTTGGGACTTGTTGATATAAGTTCTGAAATAGTTTAAACACACATATGATCTTTCTAATAAAATGTGTATGATCTTAGATAAATTCCTATCGAAGCATTATGTATTAGAAATATGAACTTTGCTAAGAAAATCAATAAGTATTGATTTCTAGAAGTTCAGCTGATTTCTTCGTACATGTCAAAGCTAGTGGGAGCATAAGTGTTAGGCTGGTAATTAAGATATAATTATCATGATAGTAGGAGCATGATTATTATGTTAAATGTTGCAAGTTAGCAATATAAATTATAGAAAACAAAAGTTTCAGTTTTAAAAGTTGTAGAGGTTGAAAAGTTCTTTTGCTATAATTAAGGGAGAGAAATTTATAATTCATTTCAATTCTAAAAGCATAGATCGAGAAATTTTAATCAACTTAGTCAAAGGACATATATGAATGTTATGTTCAAAAGATTCAATATAAGGGAATTCTATTTATAGCAATATTATAGCAAGGGACTGGTAAAGTATCATGTCTTTATGTAAGACATTATGTATCGTATCCCATACGCTTGGGGTATAGTATCAATTACATATGTTGTAATATTCAACCATTCTATCTTTTCCAAATGCCTAGGGCATTAAGAGGGAAAAGGACTAGAATCAGATATGACTAAAGGAGTTAAACAACTGTCAAGTACGATCTAAGGTTTGCCAAGGATTAGTTACTTGTAGGCAATTGGAAGTATAGTAATGAATGGACCATATTGACATTATTATGAATAGATAGGATTATATTTAGAATTTGTTGTCATATGGAAAATATGGAAATGTTTCCATAATGGGAGTTGGATATTTAGAATATATTTTGATTAGAAACTTTTATGCAAGAAGGATGTTCAAAGGAATGTTTTAACATCGCAAAATTTCAGGCCAAAATTTTCATTTTTAAATAAGTTATTACATAAAACCATCAATATAAAAACATTCATTATAATATCTTGTGACAAACCAAAATGTCGGTAATCAAAAACATATTATAAAACCCCAGATAAACCGTAAGCACGAAGCTTAGTGAGTTCCCCAGATACCGCATACCATAAAACCCAAGTAATCCATACATGCCATACCTAGCCAAGAGCCATGCATAACCAACATATCCACAATCAAGTAAGGTGCTATGTGCAAAACATAGTCTTGCTATGGTGCTATGTGCCAGACATAGTCTTGTGGGTTTGCCACTGGTTGCACGTGGTCTTCCTGGTCATGCCTGCGGCCACTCCCTGGGTCTTACAGACAGGTGCCAAGGGCCACCCCCTGGTCTTTCATGTAAGTATCACAAAGACAACTATACATACTACTTTACTAGGCTACTCTGCATATAGTGTGCCAGGAGCCACCTCCTGGTCTTTCCTACACAATGGCATACAGTGTGCCAGGAGCCACCTTCTGGTATTTCATACATATTGCATAGGGCTAATCTCCGAGTCTTCCTATCATACATAATAACATACTGTGTGCCAGGAGCCGCCTCCTATTCTTTCATGCATAATGCCTAGGGCTAACCCTCGGGTCTTCCTAGCGTACATAAACTAAATGGGACGGCATTGGTGCCTTAGACCCATACAAACATTGAGGAGACTCACCTCGCACTGCTAAACTTTACTGATGATCCTCCGGCTGATGACCGAAAACTCTTTGAGTCACTGCTCCAGTAGCTCCACCATCTACTAATATAAACATACACTTAGTTCCAAACTGAACCTTAGAAGCCAAACTAAATCAAATCTGGTCAAAGTCAAAGTCCTGGTCAAAGTCAACCTTCCATGTCAACCCTGCTCACCGAGTTAAAACGCTCAGAATCCTTTCATTCGTGACTCAACTCACCATGTCAGCCCCTGACTCGCCGAGTCTACTGATTTGCTAGTCCTGCACTGTCGAACTCACTGATTCCCCACTCAGCTCACTGATCCGAGTCTTAACTCGAAGGGTTCGGGGTTTCGCGACTTGACTTGCTGAGTCCAAGAATAGACCCGCTGAGTTGTTTATCCAACCCGTCAAGTCCATCCCCATCTTCATACTACTCGCCAGTCCACACGAAGGACTCACCGAGTCGCTTCAGTTCTTAATCCATACAGTGGCTTTCCGAGCGATGCTGGGGCTCCAAACTGTAGATCCACTCTTCCCAAGCCTATTCCTCACGTAAAGTTGCAAACTTTACGTGAAACAAAAGAGATATGGGATTAAAACACCCTAGGGCTAGGGCTTGGGGCAAAGTTGATTTACGAACACATCAAAAACTGATACTTTACGGATCTCCAGGCCAAGACACACCTAGAGCTGAAGGGATCCATCTTGAGGACGTCCAATTCCGAAATGCATCATACTTGGTCCAAAATCTCATAAAGAGAGACATGAAGTGATCCAACATAACAAGACAAGGAGGAAACTTGGTTACCAAAATGAGCAGCAAAAGAGATGAATCTTCTAGATCCACAACCTTCCTCTTGAGCCCTCAACTCCTTCTTCTCCTTCTAGGCTTCAAGAACACTCAAAATCCTTCAATATTGGCTCACACACTTGAAGAGAGCACTAGGGTTTCGTGGGATAACTTCTGGACAATGGGGAATACAAATGAGGCTGATAGAAGAGGAATAAGATACTTAAATAGGGTACAAGTCCTTAAACTAGGGTTTTCCCAACCCAGACCAGACTCACCGAGTCAGTCTCCCCGGCTCGCTGAGTCAGCCGCTTAAGCCACGACACGGATCACACTCCGACTCGTCGAGTTCCTCCATGGACTCGATGATTTAACCCCCTTGACTTAGGGTTTTCCTTTCCTTTCTTGACCTTTCTGATTTCGGGTGCTACAAATATACTTTGAATATGAGACTTAATATCTGTGGAGTTCTCTTGTAACAATATCCAGTAGAGCACTTTGTAATAACATTGGCAAAGTCTTTGTGACTTTGTAAAATAGTTATTAGACTTATCCAAGTGCGAGACTATTGGATTAGGTGTCTAAGCCCATAACTCTTTTGGTATGTACTTGACCCGATTATGAGCATAATCCTTTTGGGTTGCCTTCACCATAGCAACTGATATGATGAGTTATGGAGAAATATGATTAATTGTGATTTATTAATATATTATAAGAATAATATATTAATTGATAAATCATATTATTTAATTAGTATTGATCAGAAATTTAGTTGCAAATTAATTTGGTGATCAAAAGAGACTGATTAAACTAAAGGGGAGTGATTATGTAAATCAGTAATATTTATAGTTTGGGCTCATTGACCTTATTGGTATAAGGTGGATGAAATTTCTATGAGAGTCCATAAAGATTTCGTCCAAGGCTTGTCCAATGGGAGTCTATATGTTGCTTAGGGCCTAAGCAAGGGAATTAGGGTTTCCAAGTTGGTAACTCTAGAATCCTCAACTATAAAAGGAACCCCAAGGCTCCCCAAAATCATGCCAATGCTTTTAGAAAGAACCCTGGATGTTATTGAATCATATCATCTCTCTCTCTCTCTCTCTCTCTCTCTCTCTTGTTCTTCCTTGTTGCTAATGGTGTTTGTGACTCCATTAGAGGTGCAACACTTGGGGCGCTAATCTTTCAACAGCCAAGGACTTTATAGATTGTTCTTGTTATTGCTACATAACAAGTAAGGTATGTTTCAAAACCCTTATTACATATGAGTTTCATTCATGGACATGTCAAATTCGCGTTTATTCTTTGGAAGATTGTTTGCATGTATAATTTGAGGAAAACCTAGATCCAAAGTATTAGGGTTGCATGTACACCTTTGGAATGATGTTATGCTCAAAACCCTTGATAAACAACGTAAAAATGTATAAAAAATACCAATATAAATAAAGAAGCTATTTTAATGATGTGAACATTGTATAAATCCATAGTAGTGTTAGCAAATAATAACAATAAGAAAAAGAGAAACAACTAGAAAACACATGTTGTAAGAAGGGAAGAAAATGAAAAAATCAAAGGAATGTAAAAACAAACAAAGGTCACCATGAAAAGGGATACAAGTAAGAATGTTGTAGGAAAATACTATCAGTTGTACATGGATGAAACACTAGCCATGATGTTGGATCAAATACTTGAAAATATAAGCATACAGTAGAAAGGGGACAAAGGGAAGACGTATATACAACATGAAAAAAGCCTCTTCCTCCTCCTCCCCCCCCCCCCCCCCGAAAGGACTAGCTATATAAACCAATGTTAAACTCAAAGGGTTACTTCTATACTATTCAATTACCTTGATCATATGCTTATATGCCCACCTATACGAGGCTATGCTATTCTGAAGACCCATTTCCTTCAATTCTAACATCACATTGTCTATCAACTTTCTTCGAATCCATCCTTTTTCTCCTCACACCATCCATAATAATCTTCTCCATCCTCCTAAAATGTATGAGTTGATGTCTCCAACGAACATGTCCAAACCACCACAATATTCCTTTCCTTAATTTCTCATTGATCGACACATTTTATAGAGAGTTTTTTTATTATGGTTGTAACACCCCCTATGAAACGTATCTAAATATTGTCCACTTTGGGCATCACGACACGAAAGCTTCCTAATAGGTTACCCATCTTGAAATTGCTCTCGATCAAGTATACTTAATTATAGAGTTCTTTTTGGGATCTGATGCTACACAATTTTATAGAGTTCTTCATAATGGGTCACCGATCCTAGAATTGCTCTCTTCCGGGAACTCTTAACAATAGAGTTCTTACGGAATCTGTTGCCCTCACCACTTTAAAATGCATTGTAATAGAGAACATATTAGCAACCATTTTAAAGGAATGGTTAGTTCTCATTTGAAACTGATATGGGATCTGTTTGAAGTAGCCACTCACTTTAAGGTTTTATAACTAATATTAAACACACAACAACCACATATTTCTCATGATAAATTTATTCCTTGTGGTTCTAGTTATAATTAGTTTGATATAGGAGTAAAATGGTCATATTTTTCTAAAAGAAATTCATAGTTGAACTGTTAAATTTAATGACACATGGACAAAATTATAACAAATGAAACCAATTGATACTACACTATTCTAAAGCCCTAAAAATGAACCAAAGTGTAGTTTTTTCAAAAGTCTATGAAAAACTTCTTTTATTTACTCTCTTTTTGTTTTCTCATTAATTCTAAGGATATTGTGCATAAAAGACGCTAAGTATACGCAAAAATTTGATTTTAACCCTATGTTACTCTTTTTACAATTAAAGCACTAGTTTTTTTAAAAAAAAAAAAAAAAAAAAAAAAAAAAAAAAAAAAAAAAAAAAAAAAAACTAGTAATTTTGACACTATATTTTCCAATTTGTTTTGATGTTAACAATTTGACCGGTCAACTACGTTGCCATCTGATCTAGCATGATGACGTGTCGGTCTTTGATGATGTGGTGCTGACATGGGATGATGATGTTGTACTTTTTGGTTACATCAACTTTTGGGTGTCAAAATTGAAAAATAAAATAAAATGTTGCGACTTAAATGAAAAAGAAACACAATGTCAAATTCAAACTTTTCTGAATACTTAGTGTATTTTATATAGTTTGACCTTATTAAACATAATAATCAGGACATGTTGGAGGATTGGAAACCTTTTGTAGGAAAGCTTTTAGAGCAAGAAAACATAACAAAATAGACATCTACACGTGCAGTGATATAAGATCTTCAAGCTAAAAATGAGTCGCATGGGTGTTGTTACAATGTTTAATTCGACAAAAAATGGTTATATTTAATGTTGGTGGTATTTTATCAAATTTTCATCAGTGTTTAAGAATGTTGACCAATGAATGTTAGTGTAGGGTTGGTAATCACATTCTTTTCAAAATAAAAAGTTATAATTTTTCGTTCTTTACAATTTATGATAGAAACTAATGCATAGATTGTGTAGCATCAAATGGTGGTCAGTAGAACTTCTTGTCATAATATCTAGCTTGTTACAAAAATCATCAGCTCTAAACAACACTTATTTCCATATACTTTTTCATTTTGTCCACTAAGTTTAGTGAATCCATAATGCATTGAGATCTGTAGAGATTAATGGACAGACATACGAAATATAAGACATTGAATTTATATCACCCTCTAACTTTAGGGCATCCAAAATTAGCATCAAAGATGTTGGAGATTAGCATGCAAACTAATTATGACACTGTGTATAGATGTTAATTTTGTTATGTTGTCTTTTTCCAGAAAACGGCCCACAAACGGTCTCTGACCTCCAACAAGTCTTGATTATTATGCTATATAAGGACAAATTGTATAAAAGACACTTAGTTTTCAGAAAAGTTTGATTTTGACACACAAATAGAGTTACATGGGAGCTCAGGGTAGCCGGGGCTACCCCATAATCTCGTCTAGTAGTATATATTTTTCTGGATTTTTTTTAGTTACATTGTCATCTTTGAAAATTTTATGGGCTACTCTAACTTAAATATCTCAACATAAAATGACCCAAACCAGTGGCAGATCATTAAGAAGATTTTGCTTAAAATAGGGAAAAAATTCAATCTCTCCTGAATAGGAAAAAAAGATTGGAGATTTGGAGTTGCACAAAATACATAACAAATACCATATTAAAATCAAAGAGGCTAGGAATGAAGTTGTAGAAAGTAAAAAACAAAATCGAGATAGAGATGGAGGAAATTAGTCGCTGACGGCAGCTATGACACAGACAACACCGTGTTGTCTTGCCCTTACCGTTGTCATCCCACCACAGTTAGATTGTTTGGTTGTTATTCGACCACTTACCTCTTTTGCAATTTCCTTCTCCAGTTCACTCATCGTTGCTTTGAGAGAATGGAATTCTATCATTCGTTTTCTTCTTGGCATTTGGGTAAAAGTTCAAATAGGTAGGTCTTCTTTTGGGGTAAAGATTGAAATGGTAACCACATTAGAAGGGATCATGATTACACCGACTTAATAATTGTGTTTTATTATAGATTCATAGATATACCTATACTTTTTTTAAATATGTAAATATATATTTAGTATCATACCTATACCATACTACGATTTAATCAATTAACTTGCTGAGATTTTTAACAAATTGATAAATTATTACATATTTGAGATATAATTATTTTAAGTAACATTATGGAGCATTCTCATACTATCAACACTCACTATGATTTAGTTTTAGTATATTTTTTAATTTGTTTATTTTTCTATATATTTGTTAGTTAATAAATTGATAATAATGTTGTTTATTATTTAATGAAATTATTATATAACTGTGATATAATGTTTATATAAAATTTTCGCTTATGACATTTTAGTTATGAAGTTTGTGTTAGGTTTTAGGACAAACTAACTGTATAAAGTAGCCAAAAATACCTGTTGATACTTCAAAATTTTAAGTCAATATTTAACGTCAAATTAATAAAACGAAAAGAGAAGCCAAATGTTAAAATCAGATGAAGGAAAGCAACATACATTGTAGAAAAAGAATCTGCCTTGTCATTAGACCACTATCTATGCATGTATTTTCAGCCTGGACTTTAGAATCTCTTGCTTCTCGGGTGGTGGCGAACAATGTTGCTTGCATTGCGGGGGATGTCCGCCCGTAGGGCCCGACCTGCTTCTCGCCTGAAAGAACCACTCACTAGCTAGCCGGGCTAGTAAGGGGCTTATCAGGAGACATACTGAAAACCTTGCCTTTCAAACCAAACGCAACACCTGTAACGCCTGTGTTTCTGGGATTTTCATTTTTATCAATGAAATAGTCTAGGTTACCTTTGTAACCCGTTTTGAAATAATAGAAGTGTATTATTTGAGTATTATATGTTTTGTGCTTAATTGCTTAATTATGTAGTTTGATTAATTAAGAAATAAAAATAAGAATCAATATTTAAATGTAAAATAAACTTGATATCTTTAGATGATGTTGTAGTAGTTGAAACAAGGTTTCCGAAGATATAAAGAATGCCGAAATCCGAGTTATAATGAGGAAGTTATGACCTGTCGAAGTTTCGCGACAGAACTGACAACGCTGAATGACGTAAAAAGTGAAATTTACGTTAGAGCGATATTTAACCTTAGTGATCTAAATGAGAATTGAATATCTCGTTGTTAGTATCAAAGCGATAAAAAGTTAGGCGAGAACGGACGTCAAACAAAAAAGTTATGAATTTATAGCGAAATTTTCTGTCCCGGCCTATTAAAAATACATAATAAAAATAAATTCAAAATTAGTTGCCGGAGTCTAAACGAAAGTTGTAGAGCGTAGTCTCACCTTCGCGTGGATATAAAGAACGTCGAAAACGGAGTTCGTATGAGGAAGATATGAATTTTCGAAGTTTATTAAATAATTAATAATTAAAATTAATTTTTAAACCTCGGTATTATCCGGAGGCAAGTCACCGGACTCATCCGGAGTACGCCCCGCGTACGGCGAAGGATGTCGACACTCGCACTCGAGGACTTCGGATGACGCATGCAGTGACGTTTCGGAGGCAGTACGCCCCGCGTACTGCGAGGCATCAGCCTCTTATAAATAGGATGCAAGGGCAGCCGACTTCTTTGCTATGTTTCTCCATTCTCTCTCCCGTTTTGCCTCGATTTGCGTGCCAGAAATAACCCGAAGCCCCGGTAATATTCCCGAGTCCCGAAGCAAGTCCTGAGATCCCGAAGATCCCGAAAAGTGCGGTTTCCGAGCCGAAGCTCTGCCCGCGAGAAGTTCGATTTTTGTAGAGATCTTCCAGATCTGCTGAGGATTTCTACTTTTGCAGGTCATAGTGATGTCCGATCATCTTCTGATCAAGTGAGTGTATACTACCTTTCATAAACACAATAATAATACAAGTATGGTTTGAGTGTATTAAGTAAATTGTTGTTTATATGTGTGAGTGCGTTGTTACTTTCTCCTAACGTATAATTATGAAGTATTTTATACGAGATACGTGTTATGTGTATATTTTGTTGTTATGTGTGTGAATGTATATTCACTTTCTTCTATCTTACAGATCTGATTATTTCTATATGAAATACGTGTTATGTGTGTGTGCCTCATCTGTTATATGGAAAATGTATTGATTAAACATGCTATACAGGTTTTGAAAATAGGTATAAAAATGTACGTTTTTATCTACTAATATGGTGGGTAGAACATGGTTAGATAGTTGGTGTGTAATAAACAGATGAGAGGCCTCGTTGTTGTTTTGATCCAGTCATCTAGCGGAATTTAGATGACGACCACAGACTTTTCTAGACAGTCCAGTGGAACGCTAGCAGGCTCATAACCTATAGGTGTTAATGAACTTGGGTGTTCATTCGCTGTATTCCATCCCCCTCATGGTTGCCTTATTTGACTTATATTGCTGAGGAACCTCCGTAGCATTTGTTGTCACCCCGATGAAAATATTCTTAGATTAGGTCCCTTGTGTTAGTTATTTTAGGGACATAAAGTGAGAATAATGGGATGGGTAACTGGGTTATTGGTGGTTGATAATAATTAATTTAATTATTTATTGTGGGTTGAAAACCCTATATGTTCACCAGGCTCCCAAGCCTGACCCACTCAGTTTTATTTGTATTACAAGAAGTGGCGCAAGGGCGTAAGATGGATGAACCATCAAGTTGTTTTGTTTACAAGTCTGTATAAGTATATATTTGTTGAATGACTTGTAATGTTATCGTTTATGTTTATTGGTCTATATCGGAACATGACACCCCGAGTTTTGATTATATAAAAGAAAATACATTTCTTTTATGAAATGCTTTGGTAAACATTGTTTTATCATGTTTTGTTTTTGGAAAAAATTCCGCGACTCTTTCAAATCAAAAGGATTTACTCTGAATTTATTTTAAAAGCATAAATGAAAATCGGTCTTTTTTGGCCGAGATTTTGGGGATGTCACAGTTGGTATCAGAGCATTAGTTTAAGCGAACTAGGAATTTTTAGGATTTCTAGACTTCAAATTAGAATGCTAAGTGAAATTTTGAGATGTGTGTCTGTTATATTTTAGACACGAGCACTAGTTTATTTTAGGAGAGTTGCCTAAAATGCTTTATGTGCTAAATGTTATATGTTGCCATATATGATATTATTTGTTCGGATCTATGGTCTGTTGCCGACCGGATCTAGAAACCTTATGTGTGTAGGATTCTAAGCGTACGTCTACGATATTAGAACTAGCATGTAAACGTTTCGGAGTGATAAGGATGATTTGAATATCTATCGTGAATGAGGATCTAATTTCACCTTATTCGGTGTGTAGATCAAAAATGGTGAGAACAAGAAGTGGAGTTGGAAATGCTGATGAAAACAGGAATCAACCACAAGTGATTGAGCAAAGACCTGTCGTAGCAGCAGCACCTGAGCCAATAACAATGGCTGGTGTGCAAATGATGATTCAAACGATGTTGGATCGTTAGATGGATGAAACTAGATGGTTGCTTCAACAAAATCGTGAAGAATTGACAATTCGTGTGGAAGAGCCTGAATTAAATGAAGGGCACTCAGAAGGTGGAAACTTCAATGGGTCTGTTGGTCAAGCCAACCCACTGATAGTTAGGCGAGACAACCATGATGGAAGGAATGATGGAATGGGATGCAAGTACAAGGACTTTCTAACTTGCAAACCATCGACCTTCAATGGAAAGGAGGATCCGATAGGAGTGATGGATTGGATCTCTGAAATGGATTTTGCCTTGCGTATCGTTCCAGACGAGCTGACAAAGGTGGACCGGTATGCGAAGGGACTCCCATGGGAGTACGAGGTGCCAGTACGTCAGGCACATACTTTAGAGGCAGCTATCTGGGCTGCCAAGTCTGTTGAGAACATGATAAAGGGGAGAACCACCAACAAGGTTGAGGTTGGTGAGAAGAGAAAGTTTGAGGGAACATCTGGTTCCGGTAAGAAAAGCAAATTTTCGAAATCTAATTCGAAAAAGTTTGGTGGGGGAAAAGGAGGCGAAGCGAAATGGTGTGAAAAGTGTAAGAAAAAGCACTTTGGGAAATGTAGCGAGGATGTGACCTGCTACAAGTGTGGGAAGGTTGGACATTTTGCCAGTGAATGTCCGAACAACAAAAGGATGTGTTTTGGTTGTAATGAAGCGGGGAACATTTTGAAAGACTGTCCGAAGAAGAAGGAGGCAGCTAAGCCCAACATTCCACCAAAGCCAAAGGCGAGAGCATTCGAGATGACACTGGAAGCTGCTAAAGATGAAGCTGATGTCAATTCAGGTACCTTTCTCGTTAACAAATTGCCTGGCCAAATTTTATTTGATCTAGAGCCAGCTACTCCTTTATATCGCATGAATTTGGTAGAAAACTAGATTTGCCTGTTGATAAACTAGATAATGCTTTATTAGTCAAAGTTGCTAGTGGCAAGTTTGTACCTGTTAGCCATCGTATGAAAAACATCTTAATTGACCTTATTTGGAATAAGTTTCACGAGGAATTATTACCTATCGAACTTAATGGTTTCGACATCGTTTTGGGAATGGATTGGCTTAGCGCCAATGATGCCGAAATTTTATGCAAGAAGAAGATAGTTAAAGTAAACCCGCCTAGAAAAGATTCGTTTATGGTGTATGGGGATAATAGCAAAGTGAATTCTAGAATCATTTCCCTAATGAAAGCCAGAAAGTGTTTGACCAAGGGATGTACATCATATTTAGCATTCGTGATTGATGCTAAGAAGGAAAAGAAGGTGATGCAGAGTATTCCAGTGGTGTGTGATTATCCGGAAGTATTTCCCGAAGATCTTCCTGGATTACCACCTGATAGACAAGTAGAGTTCAGAATAGACTTGTTACCAGGAACCACGCCAATAGCAAAAACACCTTATCGATTAGCACCGACGGAGATGAAGGAGCTGATGATGCAACTTCAGGAGTTATTGGAAAAAGGTTTCATTAGACCTAGTTCATCACCCTGGGGAGCTCCAGTGTTATTCGTGAAGAAGAAAGATGGAAGTATGAGGATGTGCATCGATTACAGAGAGCTAAACAAGGCAACAATAAAGAATAGATATCCGTTGCCAAGGATTGATGACATGTTTGATCAATTGCAAGGTTCGAGCTATTTCTCGAAGATCGATCTTAGGTCAGGATATCATCAGCTAAAAGTGAGAGAGCAACATATAGAGAAGACTGCGTTCAGAACTAGATATGGACACTACGAGTTCTTGGTTATGTCGTTTGGACTAACCAATGCTCCGGCAGCATTCATGGATATAATGAATAGGGTTTGTAATCCGTTCCTTGATAAATCCATGATAGTGTTCATAGACGACATTCTGATTTACTCGAAAAGTAGACATGCACAAAGACCCGATCCGATCCGATCCAATCCGGATCCAGATCCAATCCGGTTTGATTACGACACGCCCAATCCGATTCAGCATTTAATCCGAACCGGTTTCAAACCGGATTTGACCGGTTTTCCGGGCCCCACATCCGATTCGGTGTAATCCGATCCGGATCCGATCCGATCCGAAATCCGATCCGATTTTCTCTATTTTTTTTTTTAAATACACATTTTTTGGACTTCAAATATAACACAAAATGCAACATGGGTACATTAAAATAGTTAAAACATACATCAAACGTCAAATTAGAAAGAGTTTTTAAACTAGTTAAATAATAATAATAATAATAATAAAGTGGCGTTATAACATTTAGCCAAATGGAAATAGTTTTTGTGGTCTTCCACTTCGTGTCGCCTTCATTTAATTATTCTTCAACCGCCACGCAAGTAACTAGGGGTCTCATCAATGCCATATTCTTCATCCCCGTCTTCATCTTCGACTTCATCGTCATCGTCTTCGTCTTCCGAAGGTGTTGATAAGCCTTGTGCATATTCTTCATCCATGATCTCCGGTTCAACATTTTGTGATAGTGGGCCTTCTAGTGATGCCAAGTGTTGTATACGTTCCACAGAATCCAAGTAATCCTTCAAGCAAACGCAAACCTCTACCGCAACCGGGGTAAGATTCGTCCTCAACTTTGATAAAACTCTTCCACAAAAAGAAAAAGCGGATTCCGAAGCTACCGTGGAAGCTTGGACGGTTAGTAAATCACGGGCCATGACGGAGAGAATAGGAAATTGTGCTTCCTTTTCTCTCCACCAAGCCAAAAGATCCAAAATTTTAAATTGTGGTGCACTCATGAATTTTAAAAAGTTTGAACCCATATAAATTCCAAGTTCGCTACTAGGCGTTAATGTGCGTGCTCTTTTGTTTTGCTCCTCCAAAAGGTAGTTATAGAGGTCGATATGAAAATCCGTTCGACCCCCACCACTACCCGATTAACCGCTAGTAGAGTCGGTTACACTTGCAAAAGTGTTTGACATATTGCCATCTTTTGTAGCGTAAATGTCAAACAAATTAGTAAAAGTATCATTAAAAATGTTTATTTGGTTACGGATGTAGTTTGAGTTATCTTTGTGCAAATTTAAAGACATAGCAATTTTGGTAATCAAAGCCTCTACACCCGTAACATTGATACATGGGTTTAATGCTGCGGCGCAAGTAAAAAGTGGTGGCATTTCTTTGAAATATTTGACTAGTTTTTGTCTCATTGGTCTCGTAACCAAAACAAATATTTCACTTCTTTGTTCAAAACGTTCCAATTGTGCGGACATCAACCATAATTCATTTAGTAACAACGGACTTGTAGGGTAATACACACCCGATAGAAAAGTGGTTGATTGTTTAAAAACTTTTAACATTTCCACAAACTCTTCCATCAAATCCCAATCATAATCCGAAACCGGGTTTTTTCCTTTTGAAATTGTGTCGTAAAATAATTGCAAAGCGATTCTTTGACGTGTCAAACTTTCAAACATCATGCATGTTGAACTCCATCTAGTGTCACAATCCCAATGAGGACTATATGGAGTTACGTTAATGGAAATGGCAAACTTTCGATATTTTTCCATTGTAGCTTTATGTCTTCCAAAAACTCTAGTTAACACAGTTTTGAATTTTTCAATCGTCGAATCTATCATTTTTAAACCATCTTGTACCGCAAGATTAATAATGTGACAAACACATCTAGTATGAAAAAACGAGCCATCCAAAATAGGTTTATATTTTGCAATTAATCTTTTTGCCGCGGCGGTATTGTTACCTACATTGTCAAACGAAATAGAGAAGATTTTGTCGCGTAAATTATAAGTCTCTATAACGCTTACTAAAATTGCAAATAATCTTGCCCCCGTGTGAGGATGCGCAAAAAGTTCAAAAGCAATAACTCGTTTGTTCATTACCCAAGTAGAGGGATCTATCCAATGTGCCGTGACACAAAGATAGCTTTTGGGACAACTACCAGCGGAGGACCAAACGTCACAGGTTAAAGAAACACCGGTTTTTATATTTAAAAATCCCAATTGCATATCTTTTTTGGCTATATCCCAATACTTTAAAGCATCACGTCTAAGAGAAGTGCGACTTACTTGCCGGTATTGCGGTTGCATTTTTTCCCGCAAAATCCTTGTTAATCGTGGGTTGTCGAAGTGGTTGAAAGGATAGCCCTCTTGAATCACGAACTTGCAAAAGCTTTCACGAAGGTCATCATTGTTGTAAATGAAGATCGACCCGTCGGGAGTAATATTTGGTTGACTTGGATCGTTTTGACCTTTTACAGCCGGACAAGTTTTTGTTGTATGACTCCTTAACGTGCTATTGCCATCTTTTCCCAAAAACATTCCGCACTTCTTGCATCTCGCTTTTTCCTTCCCGTTCGACAACAAACACAAATCGTAATGTTCCCACACTTCTTTACTCCGAGTGGTTGGTATGATTTTAATCACCGTTGCATCCGAATCTTGACCCGCGGTTGAATTTCTCGAGCTCATTTTTTTGAGTATTATGAGAATAAATAGTAAATTTTTTGTGTAAAATTGAAATGTAGCAAATGAAAGGTATATATAGGTGTTTAGAAGTGCCAAAAAGTCAAAAAAAGTCAAAGTAGCCGTTTTTTTTAAGTTCTAACAGCTAGTTTAAAAAAAAAAAAAAAAAAATTCGAAATTTCCCGTTTTTTAACGGTAACAAAAAAATCCGGTTTCAAACCGGTTTTGGATCCGGTTCGGTCATAATCCGATTCTCGATCCGGGGGTCTAATCCGATTGCCATCCGAAGTCCCGATCCGGTTTCAATCCGGTGGCCGGTTCAATCCGATCCGGTTCGGTCAAAACCAGTTTTGACCAAATCCGGTTTTCGGATCGGATCGGATCCTATAGCCCAAACCGGTTTTTGTTTGCATGTCTATCGAAAATCCAGGAGGAACATGGCAGACACTTGCGAGAAGTGTTGGAAGTCTTGAAGAAGGAGAAGCTGTATGCGAAGTTCTCCAAATGTGATTTTTGGATTCGAGAAGTCCAATTCTTGGGTCACGTGGTCAACCAAGAAGGGATAATGGTTGATCCAGCAAAGATTGAAGCTGTAATGAAGTGGGAACAACCAAAAAGTCCCATAGAGATCTGAAGCTTTTTAGGATTAGCCGGATATTACCGCAGGTTTATCCAAGGCTTTTCTTCGATCGCTAGTCCATTAACAGCTTTGACCCACAAAGGAGCTACTTATGCTTGGAGTGATAAGCATGAAGATGCATTCGAAAAGCTAAAGAAGAAGTTATGCGAGGCACCGATACTTTCTCTACCCGATGGAGTTGAAGACTTCGCTGTTTATAGCGATGCGTCTGGTGTTGGATTGGGTTGTGTTTTAACCCAAAGAGAAAAGGTGATAGCATATGCGTCTAGACAGCTGAAGGAGCATGAAAATAACTACCCGACTCATGATTTGGAGTTGGCAGTGGTAGTTTTCGCTCTGAAGATATGGAGGCATTACCTCTATGGCACGAAGTGCAAACTTTTCACTGATCATAAGAGTCTCCAATACCTATTTAATCAGAAGGAATTGAATATGAGGCAACGATGCTGGCTGGAATTACTCAAGGACTACGACTGTGAGATACTTTACCATCCCGGTAAAGCTAATGTTATTGCTGATGCTCTCAGTCGGAAAGTCAATCTTGAAAGGAAAAGGCCAAGAGCGTTGAGAATTGAAGTTGTCTCGACCATTGTGGAAAGTATAAAGAAAGCTCAAGAGGAAGCTTCTGAGAAGAATGACCGAAAGGAGGAACGTTTGGGCAAAACGTTGGTGTTTGGTACAAACGGTCATGGATAGAAAGTGTTCCAAGATCGGATTTGGATACCTAAGATAGGAGGAGTCAAAGATCTTCTGATGGAAGAAGCTCACAAAACCATGTACTCGATTCATCCCGGTAGCACTAAAATGTATAGGGACCTAAAACCCTACTACTGGTGACCGACGATGAAGCTTGATGTTGCAAAGTATGTGGCCGAGTGTGTGACTTGTGCGAGAGTCAAAACACATCATCAGAAACTGTATGGGAGTTTAGAACCTTTACCTGTGCCTATGGGTAAGTGGGAAGACATTGCTATGAATTTTGTCATTAAACTGCCCAGGACAAAGAATGGTCATGACATGATTTGGGTGGTCGTCGATCGATTCACTAAGAGTGCGCATTTCATAGCAGCCAGGGAGAAATGGTCTATGGAAAAGCTTCCGAATTCTTATGTGAACAAAATTGTGAGACTTCACGGTGTTCCGCAAACCATTGTGTCGGATCGTGATAGTCGTTTCACCTCAAGGTTTTGGAAAAGTCTACAATAGGAAATGGGTACCAAGTTATGTTTAAGTACAGCTTACCATCCGCAGACTGATGCTCAGAATGAAAGAACGATAGAAACACTTGAAGATATGCTGAGAGCATGTACCTTGGAATTCCTAGGTAATTGGGATGAACATTTACCATTGGTAGAATTTTCCTATAACAATAGTTTTCACTCGAGCATTAAGATGGCACCTTACCAAGCTTTGTAGGACAAAAGTGTCGTACGCCGTCTTGTTGGCTTGAGGCTGGGGAAAAGCAATTTATGGGACCGGAGATGGTTCATCAAACTGCTGAAAAGTTGAAAATAATTAGGGAAAGAATGTTAGCGGCTCAGGATCGTCAAAAGAGCTATGCTGACAAAAAGCGAAGACCGATGACTTTTGAAGTTGGGGATTCGGTTTTGCTTAAAGTCCCGCCGTGGAAGGGACTTATAAGATTTGGTAAAAGGGAAAGTTGAGTCCAAGGTTTATTGGACCGTTTAAAGTTCTTCAGAGGATTGGGAACCAAGCTTACAAGTTCGAACTACCAGAAGAACTGAATGGAATTCATAACACTTTTCATGTGTGTTATTTACAGAAGTTCACGGGGGAAGTTCCTGACATGATTCCACTTTCATAGTTGAGAATCGATGAGAACAAAAGGTTGATTGAAGAACCAGAGGCAATTGTTGACCGAAAGACTAAGAAGTTGCGACGCAAGATGGTCGAGTTAGTGCTTGTCCGATGGAAACACACGAATGGGCCGAATCTCACCTGGGAGACGGAGAGTGACATGATGGTTCGCTATCCGCATTTGTTTGTTGAGGTGTGATTCCGGGGATGGAATCATCCTAAGGTGGGGAGAATTGTAACGCCTGTGTTTATGGACTTGCCATTTTTAGCAATGAAATAGTCTAGGTTAACCTTTGTAACCCGTTTTGAAATAATAGAAGTGTATTATTTGAGTATTATGTGTTTTGTGCTTAATTGCTTAATTATGTGGTTTGATTAATTAAGAATAAAAATAAGAGTCAAAATTTAAGTGTAAAATAAACTTGATATCTTTAGATAATGTTGTAGTAGTTGAAACAAGGTTTCCGAAGATATAAAGAATGTCGAAATCCGAGTTATAACGAGGAAGTTATGACCTGTCGAAGTTTCGCGACAGAACCGGCAACGCTGAATGACGTAAAAAGTGAAATTTACGTTAGAGCGATATTTAAACTTAGTGATCTAAACGAGAATCGAAGATCTCGATGTTAGTATCAAAGCGATAAAAAGTTAGGCGAGAACGGACGTCAAACGAAGAAGTTATGAATTTATAATGAAATTTTCTGTCCCGGCCTATTAAAAATAAAGTCAAACTTAGCCGACGGAATCTAAACAAAAGTTGTAGAGGGTAGCCTCACCTTCGCGTGGATATAAAGAACGTCGAAAACGGAGTTCGTATGAGGAAGATATGAATTTTCGAAGTTTATTAAATAATTAACAATTAAAATTAATTTTTAAACCTCGGTATTATCCGGAAGCGAGTCACCGGACTCATCCGGAGTACGCCCTGCGTACGGCGAACGATGTCGATACTCACACTCGAGGACCTTGGATGACACATGCAGTGACGTTTCGGAGGCAGTACGCCCCGCGTACTGTTGTACCCCCCGCGTACTGCGAGGCATCAGCCTCCTATAAATAGGATGCGAGGGCAGCCGGCTTCTTTGCTATTTTTCTCCATTCTCTCTCCCGTTTTGCCTCGATTTGCGTGCCAGAAATAACCCGAAGCCCCGGTAATATTCCCGAGTCCCGAAGCAAGTCCTGAGATCCCGAAGATCCCGAAAAGTACGGTTTCCGAGCCGAAGCTCTGCCCGCGAGAAGTTCGATTTTTGTAGAGATCTTCCAGATCTGCTGAGGATTTCTACTTTTGCAGGTCATAGTGATGTCTGATCATCTTCTGATCAAGTGAGTTTATACTACCTTTCATAAACACAATAATAATACAAGTATGGTTTGAGTGTATTAAGTATGTTGTTGTTTATATGTGTGAGTGCGTTGTTACTTTCTCCTAACGTATAATTATGAAGTATTTTATACGAGATACGTGTTATGTGTATATTTTGTTGTTATGTGTGTGAATGTATATTCACTTTCTTCTATCTTACAGATCTGATTATTTCTATATGAAATACGTGTTATGTGTGTGTGCCTCATCTGTTATATGGAAAATGTATTGATCAAACATGCTATACAGGTTTTGAAAATAGGTATAAAAATGTATGTTTTTATCTACTAATATGTTGGGTAGAACATGGGTAGATATTTGGTGTGTAATAAACAGATGAGAGGCCTCGTTGTTGTTTTTATTCAGTCATCTAGCGGAATTTAGATGACAACCACAGACTTTTCTAGACAGCCCAGTGGAACGCTAGCAGGCTCATAACCTGTAGGTGTTAATGAACTTGGGTGTTCATTCGCTTTATTCCATCCCCCTCATGGTTGCCTTATTTGACTTATATTGCTGAGGAACCCCCGCAACATGTGTTGTCACCCCGATGAAATTATATTCTTAGATTAGGTCCCTTGTGTTAGTTATTTTAGGGATATAAAGTGAGAATAACGGGAATGGGTAACTGGGTTATTGTTGGTTGATAATAATTAATTTAATTATTTATTGTGGGTTGAAAACCCTATATGCTCACCAGGCTCCCAAGTCTGACCCACTCAGTTTTATTTGTATTACAGGAAGTGGCGCAAGGGCGTAAGATGGATGAACCATCAAGTTGTTTTGTTTACAAGTCTGTATATGTATATATTTGTTGAATGACTTGTAATGTTATCGTTTATGCTTATTGGTCTATATCGGAACATGACACCCCGAGTTTTGATTATATAATGAAAAGTACATTTCTTTTATGAAATGCTTTGGTAAACATTGTTTTATCATATTTTGTTTTTGGGAACAAATTCTACAACTCTTTCAAATCAAAAGGATTTACTCTGAATTTATTTTAAAAGCATAAATGAAAATCGGTCTTTTTGGGCCGAGATTTTGGGGATGTCACATCACCCATCTTCCAAATCAAAAGAAAAGAAGGGGGAAAAGAAGGAGTGCAGCCTTAGAAGTCGGTTTTGTACCGGCCCCACCCATTGTCAACATAGTTTTTTTTTTATTATATATTAAGAAGATATTTTTTATGTTACCCCTGGATTTTGATTCGGACTCCGCCACTATATTGAAACTATGTTTCTTTTTCGATTAAGTCAATATATTTTATTTAGTGTTTCAATTTTGACATCCAAAAAGTGGTATTACCAAAAATTGTCACGTAATCATTTCACGTTAATGTCACATCATCAAAGACTAACACTCACCATGCTAAGTAAGTTTATCAACTGAGCTGACCGGTCAAATAGTCATCTTGAAACAAATTGGAAAATATAGTCCTAATTTGTTTTTGAAAATTTAGTGCATTAAGTGTAAAAAAAATAATGTTGTGTTAAAATTGAAAATTTTGTGCAAAATTAGTGTCTTTTATATAATTAACCCTATTTCTAAACAATATTATTTATTTTTTAGGATTATCGTGTTAGCTAATTATAAGGTAATGTTCTAAAAAGTTTTTTATGGTTCCAAGGTTTGTACTTAACGTCAAACTTTAACAAAATGTTGCCTTAAGTTATATATATATATATATATATATATATATATATATATATATATATATATATATATATATATATAATTGCAACATTAAGTTACACTTTACAAACGGCATGACTCGCCACGACTCATAAATAATTAACACTTGTCATTCCTCCTAGATTTGAATTGCTTTTTCTTCATCCACAACCTCTTCTTCCTTTCTTTCAATCATATTTACTTTCTACAAGGTTTAATTTTTTCTTTTGTGATGAATCTGATTTGATGAAATTTATGAATTTTGTTACGCAGTTATGATAACATTGTATGATTTGCTACATATTTTGTATATATTTGTATGTTTTTTCATTAGACATTGAAAACATTAGTTGTGTATGTTCTTAATTTTGATACACATTGATCATCTACAACACATTTATTTAATCAACAATAGTTATGATTGTTTTGTTGGTATAAGACTATTTTAGTTTCTCTGAAGGTGGTGATTAGACTTATTTATAAGATAAGGGTTTTGTAAGATTTGTTTAATCTCAAAAAAATGGCATCTTTCGAGGTCTTTTCTTTGACCGTGATGGTGTTGTACTTCGTTCTCCATTTGATCTTTTGTATTCTTTTTTTATGATTTCAGTACTAATTTTAGAAAAAATTGAGCCCACATTCATACCGGAATGGCTATTTAATAATGATAGCTTAAGCACATCGTCTTCATCGCATTCTGGTATGTTTTATCCTACAATGTTGATGTTACTTTTAATGTTTTCATAATTTTAATTACCTATCTAATGATTTTTTTTATGTTTGTAGATGATCAACGTGAATCCAAATCTCCAGGATATAACGATTTAGGTAGTGGGAGCTAGTTGCAAAAGAAACAATTGGACGATGTTTTTTTGTACAAATATAAAATAACAAGGCCAACAATAATTTTCGGTATGATGATATAGTTTCTTAACAAGAATATAAAGAAAATGAATATTGGAGAGAGAGAGAGAGAGAGAGAGAGAGAGAAGGAGAGACATAGAGAGAGATTATGTATCTGTGTGTGCGTGAGAGAGAGAGAGATAGTGTGTATTTGTGTACGAGAGCGAGCGAGAGAGAGAGAGAGAGAGAGGGAGAAGTATGAATGTTGTATATAGAGAATGTGTGATATTGATGTGTATATTATGATTTATGAGTTTTTCATTTATGTTTTGCTAATGTTAATTCAAATGAAATGTAGGAAATTGATATATCATGGAAGTTGAATTTAATCAATAAGTGATCTAGAGACAAATAAGAATAATATGATTATTTTCCATCATTCACCACAAACACTTAGAAATATAATCAAACAACATAGTTTCAGTCAGGTGTGGATTCAATAAAAAGTTCTAACTTAGTCAATACTAACTCAGTTAGCAACTATCACACGACTCTAAATAATTAAGTAAATATAATATGTACTTTTTGAGATTTTATCGATCATGAACCGATAGATATGGAAAATAAACCCCTTTAGGGTATCTATGCATTCCATCCAATATATATAATACACGAGTATACAATATTTACTTATAGCACCCTATACTAAAAACAATGATAAAACATATATAAACGAACACTCCCCATCAGTTTGAGAAAGGGCTCATAAATACTTAAATTGTATCTAAACATGCCCAATGGCTACATGTTCCCTAACAAACTGGTATGCGGATGGAATATGAAGAATACAAACATGCCCAATGGCTACATGTTCCCTAACAAAATGTAAGTTAATTTCCACATGTGTTGGTTCTTTGGTGATGAATTGGGTTTGAGGCTAAATACATGGCACTCACATTGTCACAAAACACCCATCGTTGTGCATTTTAGAGGGAAAGATAGATCGATTAGTAAATTTTGAATCTAGGTAGCTTCAACAACAACATTAGCTACCCCTATACTCGGCTTCGACACTAACCCTAGACACAATGTGGTGACGCTTCGAGAACTAGGAAATAAGGTTGTCCCCGAGATAGATACATAACCCACAAGTGGACTCACGTGTCAGAGGAGAGTCGACCCAATCAACATCAGAATACAAAACCAAACAATCAACATGAGATAGACGAATGTATAGACTGTGTGGGAGCATGCCCTGTAGATAACGTAGGATTTTCTTAAGAGTCGGGAAGTGTGGTTCGTGGGGAACATGCATGAAGAGGCAGATCTATTGAACATCATAAGCGATATCCGACCGAGTGAAGGTCAAGTATTAAAGAGTCCTAGCCAGGCTTCGATAAACAGTAGGATCATCTACATGAGTACCATATCCTATAAGTTTAGGCTTAGTGTCCATAGAGGTGCTTCACAAATTGCAGGCTATCATATCGACATGAGCAAGAATCTCCTTGAAGAAGGAGGTTTGAGAGAGGAAGATACCAGAGGTGGTACGAGTAGCACAAATGCCAAGAAAGAAAGAGAGAGTTCCAAGATCATTCATCGAAAATTCATAAGAGAGGAGAGAGATAACTAGTGTGATTAGGGTAAGAGTAGAGGCAGTGAGCATAATGTCATCAACATAAAGAAGAAGATAGACAGTATCATAGCTGTGATGATAGAAAAAGAGAGAGTTGTCCTATCGACTGCTATGGAAACCGGTAGAAGAAATGTATACAATAAAATGCTTATACCACAGTTGAGGGGCTTGCTACAATCCATGGAGAGACATTCGCAAGTGACACACATGATGAGGAAGATCAAGATGGACGTAGTCTGGTGGCTGCTTCATGTAGTCCTCTTCGGTGAGATAGCCATGAAGAAAGGTTTTTTTTAACATCAAGCTAATGGATAAGCCAGTTCCGAGAGACAAAAATGCTAAGTACGATATGAATAATAGTAGTTTTAATAACGGGGTTGAACATGTCATCAAAGTTGAGACCCGGTTGTTGAGAGAAACCTTGAGCAACAAGGTCACCTTTATATGTAACATGCGGACTCCCAGTTATATTATTGTGTGCTTAATTTTGAGATTTATTGAGTGACTCAATGAGTTGTGAGTCCAACTCGTTGAGTAGAGTCGATTTGACCGAGTAGGATTAATGAATGGACTCGATGAGTCAGAGAGCCGACTCGCCGAGTTGGTGTTGTGTTGTGATACCCTAATTTCCTGGGGTTGGAGACTATATAAGAGAACTTATGCCCCTATTTATGCCTCACCATCTGCCTAACCTTCCTGTGTATAACCCTAAACGTGTATAGTGAGCTAAGAGGGTCTTAGAAGCTAAACTTGGAGTAACCGAGTGTGTCTTTTGAGGAAAAGATGAGATTATCCAACAAGGAAGCAAGAGAATTGGTTGGATCTAGTGTATCTTCATGCAAGGGCTTCAGTGGGAGGTAAAAGCTTGCACCTTTCTCATTTATTTTCCTAGATCTCATTATTATGGAAGATTAGGGTTTCTTCCGCCTTTTGTTGGGACTTAGAGCATATAGAGTTATCAAGGGGTTTAAGCCTGAGATCTGGACCTTGTGAGGTCCCTAGAATCCAAAGATCCCAACTTTATTCATCCACATGAGGGTTATTGTGCTTAACACCTTGTGAAAGCATGTTTTGGTATGTTGGAGCAAAATTACCATGCATGAACGTAAAGATCGAAGCTTTACATGACAACTGAGTCTTGAGATGCTAGATCTAGTGTTTGGAGTGGTAGATCTATTTTGAATTGTCTGAATGAGGAATGAGTTTGAATGGACTCGCCAACTCAATGAGCTGACTCGAAGAGTCGTTGAGGATTTGTATCGATTTGATCATGCGATAACTCAACGAGTTGGGGGTCAACTCGACAAGCTGAGTTGGACCTTCATGAGACTTTTGAGGAAACGAGTGGATTCGATGAGTTACATGGGTGTACTCGGCGAGTCAGGTCAAACATGGACTGTTGACTCAAGTTTGGCTTCCGTTGACTTTAGGGTTGGGTCAAACACGAGTAATGGAGACCATGGAGGGGTAAAATGGTATTTTATCCACTTCAAGAGTTAGAGAGAAAGAATAGACTTCGGTTATTAGAGTCATGAAAAGAGTATTAATTAGAGACATTCATCCTTCGTGTTAGGCGGAGGCGAGTTCGAGATTCGAGTACAAGGTTTGGCTTGCTTACTTGCGAGGTTAGTCTTCTCACTATAATTACCTAGTGTATTAATCTGAGTTGTGTGACCGGAGTGTCTTACGTGCTTACATTGTGTATTGTGATATCCTGTATTATTCTGAGCTTACAGAGTTAGGACTGGAGGGTCCATTAGAGTTGTAGGACCGAAGGGTCCCACTGAGACACATTGACCAGAGGGTCTTATTGTGTTATAGCCTTGAGTGGCTAATGAGTTGTGTGTGGTATTTTGAGGAACTCACTAAGCTTCGTGCTTACCGTGTTATGTGATATGTGTTTCAGGTTTTTGTCAATATTACGGGAAGGCAGAAGATTGATTGTCCACACCAGAGAAAGAGTTATATTTTGAGGATCCTAGATTATTAATCAAACAATTATAGAGTCACGTTCTGTAAATTAAATAAATGAGATTTTTGGAGAAATGTATTATGAGAATTATGTGATTTTAAAATGAAAACTTTGTTTGAAAATTTATGGTGTTACAGGTTGGAATCAGAGCCTTGGTTTGAGGGATGCGGATGCACCTTGGGTATGTCTGGACTCAAACTAGGGATTTGAGAAAAAAAATTCAAAAGAAATGATTTTTCTAAACTGAGAAAGGGTTTCTAAGAGAAAACAAGGAGCAATGTGTACTATTAGCCAGAGCCCGAACGGTTATTTCCCAAATTACCCTTACTTATTTGTGTTATGAGTTATTATTGAAATATTAGTGATGCATGCTAGAAGAAAGGCTAGGTATTTCATATATTAGGGCTAGAGTTGCCTAATTTGTGATTCCTTAGCCTACGGTTTGTTGTTATCTGTGATGTGCTTTGAGTATGTGCGGAGTAAGAGTATCCAGCACGAATCTTTTAGAGAGAGCTTTGAGTAGAGGAGTAATCTAGGAGAGATACCTAGATGAGCATTAGAGAAGCCTCCTGATGGAATAGTTAGGTACCTGAGAGAGGCAAGGTTGCTTGAGTTTGGTGATACATTTTGAGTGTGAGTAGAGAAAATAGATTTGTAACCTAGAGTAGTTTTACCTGCTGGTGGAGATTATTCGATGCCCGAATGCTGCTTGCTTCGTGCTTTGTGGAAACCTTGATGATGGGAGCCAGCTACTAAGAGAATATGACAATATTTAGGAAGTAGATGGCTGACATCCTAAGGAGTTCTTTAGCAGCTAATAGCAGAGAAGTGTGAGAACCTAGAAAGACCCTAAGGAGTGACCTTAGTCGAATGATTATGCTGATAAAGGTGAGTATTCGTTGGGGAGCGACAAAGTTTAACGGGAGTGGTGATCGAGAAGATTGAGCAGCTACTTAGGAAATTTGGGATGATTATTGTGGAAAGTATGGGTAGATGTGACATGTAGTATGGGCCCGTACTACTGAAAATAGAGGACCCATACTCGAAACAGGGAGAATTCCAGAGGTTCTAAGTAGCAGATTGATAGGAGATAATATGGTTCGGGTACCATGATTTATAGAAGATTAAGAGGAGATAACATGGCTCGGGTACCATGATTCAAAACAGGTTGAGAGGAGATAACATGGTTTTGGTACCATGATTCATAGTAGATTGAGAGGAGATAACATGGTTTGGGTACCATGATTCATATCATATTGAGAGGTGATCACATGGTTTTAGTACCTTGATTCGTGGTGGTTAGTGCTTCTGGTTTTATCAGTTATCCCATTGTGATTAATTAGACTGAAGTGTGGGGCTAGAGGGCCATGTTGAACGCGTTTCAATGTTAAACGCGTTTCAATGGAACATACCTTGAGAGAGAAATCGAGTCAGTTTCTGAGAGATTTTTGGTGAGATGCCAGTTGGAGTTGCAATACTCGGGGATGATTAAAGATGATGCTTATTGGAGGATCGCGGTCTGAGTTGAGCAATTGACTAATAGATGAGGCATCAAATTCTATGGCAAAAGTGTGCCGTCCCCGTTTCTTGGGAGAAGCAAAAGAGACGACGAGCTTCCGGTTTTTACAGTTTGGAGGTACCTTTTCACCAGAGTATTTTAGGCAGTATGTTTGCTGCGAGGTATTTCTTATACCATGAGAGAGTCATGTGCGGGTCTATGATGGAAGAGAATAAGGAGGTGCCTTTTGAGGGAGGCATACATTTAGCGGTAGTTTCAGGCGGTTAAGAGGATTATATTGGGGCGATGACCCTCATTGTCTACGTTGTGTATCGACTATGAGAGTGGGGTCTCTTAATTTTATGATCCCCGCGATGATAGGTTGGTCTAGGAGTCAGAGACAAAGTGTGTGATAGTGCACTATTTTCGGACTGAGAGTCAGAACAAATTCAGAACAGTTGGCGTATCCAGCAGTATATTGGTATGAGGCTTCGAGATTATTAGAGGCAGACATGTTGGGAGAATTCTGATATTTCTGTCTAAATTACGGGATATTTGGAGTTGTTTGGTTCCATCGGGAAGATCATTAAAGTGGTTACGTGGTACGTTCCAAGAGTCAAGTGTGATATATCTGGTGAATCAGTCTATGGAGTAGTTTGTTGGTATGCTAATTGGTGATGGTTTGAATCCTGAGTGGGGGAGAACTAAGTATTCTATTGAGACGATCAGTGATCTATTCAAGTGCGGTTAGAGAATTGGTCATGGAAATCCGCGGTGCAGACACATGAGACCTGGGTAATTGGTGGATGAGACGAGGTGTAAGGTGGGATGATGTATGGGTATCTGCTTAAGGAAGGATGAGTGAATCCACGGAAGGTGGTTGTTGGTCAAAGAATTTATTACGGCAAGGGATTTTTCCAGGTATGCAAATGTTGAGTTCGAGGCGGTTAGGTCGCCGAGTTCAGGGTACAATAGCTAAGATTTGCGGGTATAATTATAGATTGTGATCTATACTCTAGGAGGGGCAACAGTTGATTTGTCAACCAATTTCAGAGTCAGTATGAGTAATTCGTATGGGCGGTGATCAATAGAGGTTGGAGCTTGGGATCTTCGTCAACATGTTTTCAGTCGTTAATGATTCCTCCGTGTTTCAATTTGTGAGATGGGAGTACTTCGAGGTTTCGAGTTGCGTAAATGGAAGATTAGTGGTTGAGGCAAGACATCGTGAGATGATGTGATGGCGTACCGAGGTACCTCGAGTTTCGGGATGGCGAGTGGAGTACCGAGAGACTTTGGTTCTAGTGGGAACCCATCAGTTATGTGACACCAGAGTGGGACCGTCGAAGGGTATTTATGTGCTGAGAAAAATGCCTTGCCTACGAGAACTTACATCATGAGTGGTTGTGCATAAGTTGGGTGGGTGTAAGCACCTATCTATGATGAGCTTCGAAGCATGAGTTGGTGAACTTAGTGTAGTGATGGCTTGCTGATGAGATTATGGGGTGATAAGAGAGCAAGTGGATCCGAGTGGGAGTAATCACTTGGGATTATCAGGAAAACCATTGAGTGAGCCCATGGTAATTCAGTAAGCAACAAAGTTTTGGAAGACTACGGGGAGCTGTAGCATCCATGCGTTAGTGTGAGAGAGTGTTGTGATATTATGGGGAGCCGTAGTATTCACCAGTCAGCGAGAGGGAGTGGTGATACTACGGGGAGCCGTAGTATGCACCAAACAACTAGCTAGCGTTGTGAAACTGCAGGGAGCAGTAGTTTTCACTGGTCAAAAGGAGAGTGTTGTGAAACTGCAGGGAACCGTAACATTAACTGGTAAGAAGGAGAGCGTTGTGGAACTGCAGGGAGCCGTATTTTTCACTGGTCAGAGGGAGAGCGTTGTGAAACTACAGGGATTCATAGTTTTCACTAGTCAGTGGAAGAGTATTGTGGAACTATGGGGAACCGTACCTTTCACTAGCCAACAAACAAGAGAGAGGCGTAGTGACTCTACGGGGAGTCATAGTATTCACTAGTCAGAACATGACATAGAGGATTTCCTAGCCTTGGGTACCCTTATCAATTGAGTCTGTGGGAACCTGGTGGTCGGTCTAGGGGCGAGACTGGGATCTACCTAATGGTCGGGAATCGTTGTATTATGAGTTAAGGTGTGGTTATCGCAAGCAGAAGGAATTGGAGAAGTTATGTACGCATGAGTTGTGGGTCATGGGTTATGATTTGAGTGCTTCATTAGGACGAGTGGTTCCAATTTTGCGTCAGGCCAGACTCTCGAATTTGAGTTGGCTCTAGTGGTGTATTGAGAAGGCGAAATGAGATTCCAGATTTATAGGTGGGTTCCATTTTAAAGGGTATTGTGTATCCTCTGATGTCTTAGACCTGAGTGGGTCAGTTTGTTTCTATGGGAAGGACCGCAAGATGTATGGAACTAATGAGTAGTAGTAGACAAAGGTCGAGGTTGAGACGATTTCAGTTGGGGTTGTAGTATTCGCTTGGGGCAAAGTGAACTTCGTGACTTGTGTGTCACACTAGGTCGAGATAGTTATTGTAAGAAGGAAGTCGGTGAGACATTTTGGGGTATGCAATGGGTAACCTTTGGAGGTTCAACTATTGGGTCGGGAGTTGACCTGGTGCTCAGTGTTGAAAGGGATATTTGAGAAGGGAGTTGGGGCTTATGATTATTAGATGTCGTAGGATACTTCTGAGCAAGCATGATCATTTTCTTGTGTCTGAGGACAGGGTGTTGAGAGTTCATTGTTTAGATGGGTTCTGATTGAAATGCATTGGATGAGTCCCCGGTGTGATGTGACCCTTTCGTTCCTTGGAGTATGATCTGGATCGTTTATTATGTCTGGTATGAGTGATCGGTAGACAATTTTTGGGCATTGAATCGTTTCTATCAGACCCAACAAGAGAATCAGAGGGACATTGAATTATCTGGGTTTGTTATTCGAGGGACGAATAACATGGTGATATCTTGAGAGGGCGGTCTCGTAGTAAGACAGGCCACTAGAGTTTCTAGGTACTGGAGAGTCAAAACGGGTATTGTAGCAGTAGAGGGATCTGTCCTTTTCCGGGTTTAGGAGTTTATGTTTGGATTCAGGTGTCCTTGGAGGAAGATAGTTGTGTGGTATAAGACCCTTTCGGTGGTGCTTTTCGAGTTATTAGGTTCGATCTATGTGTTGTTGAGGAGCGATTTTGAGGGATACATCTAATTCTAGTGGGGGGGGGGGGGGAATTGTAACATGCAGACTCCTAGGTATATTATTGTGTGTTTAATTTTGAGATTTATTGAGTGACTCGATGAGTTGTGAGTCTAACTCGTCGAGTAGAGTCGAGTTCGCCACGTAGGATTAATCAATGGACTCGACGAGTCAGAGAGCCGACTCGCTGAGTGGGTGCTGTGTTGTGAAACCCTAATTTCCCAGGGTTGGAGCCTATATAAGAGAACTTATGCCTCCATTTCTACCTCACCATCTGCCTAACCTTCCTATGTATAACCCTAAACGTGTGTAGTGAGCTAAGAGGGTTTGAGAAGCTAAACTTGGAGTAACCTAGTGCGTCTTTTGAGGAAAAGATGAGATTATCCAACAAGGAAGCAAGAGAATCAGTTGGATCTAGTGTATCTCCTTGCAAGGGCTTCAGTGGGAGGTAAAAGCTTTCACCTTTCTCATTTATTTGCCTAGATCTCATTATTATGGAAGATTAGGGTTTCTTCCGCCTTTTGTTGGGACTTCGAGCATATAGAGTTATCAAGGGGTTTAAACCTGAGATCTGGACCTTGTGAGGTCCCTAGAGTCTAAAGGTCCCAACTTTATTCATTCACGTGAGGGTTATTGTGCTTAACACCTTGTGAAAGCATGTTTTGGTATGTTGGAGCAAAATTACCATGCATGAACGTAAAGATCGAAGCTTTACGTGACAACTGAGTCTTGAGATGCTAGATCTAGTGTTTGGAGTGGTAGATCTATTTTGAATTGTCTGAATGAGGAATGAGTTTGAATGGACTCGCCAACTCAATGAGCCGACTCGAAGAGTCGGTGAGGATTTGTATCGATGAGCTTGATCATGCGATAACTCAACGAGTTGGGGGTCAACTCGACAAGCTGAGTTGGACCTTCATGAGACTTTTGAGGAAACGAGTGGACTCGATGAGTTACATGGGTGTACTCGGCGAGTCAGATCAAACATGGACTGTTGACTCAAGTTTGGCTTCCGTTGACTTTAGGGTTGGGTCAAACATGAGTAATGTAGACCACGGAGGGGTAAACTGGTATTTTATCCACTTCAAAAGTTAGAGAGAGAATGACCAACCTTCGGTTATTAGATTTATGAAAAAAGTATTAATTAGATACATTCATCCTTCGTGTTAGGCGGAGGCTAGTTCAAGATTCGAGTACAAGGTTTTGCTTGCTTGCTTGCGAGGTGAGTCTTCTCTCTCTACTTACTAGTGTGGTAATCTGAGTTGTGTGACCGGAGTGTCTTATGTGCTTATATTGTGTATTGTGATATCTTGCATATTTCTTTGTGATTTATGTTGTTTATTATTCTGAGCTTACAGAGTTAGGACCGGAGAGTCCATCAGAGTTCTAGGACCGGAGGGTCCCACTGAGATACATTGACCGGAGGGTCTTACTGTGTTATAGCCTTGAGCGGCTAATGAGCTGTGTGTGCTATTTTGGGGAACTCACTAAGCTTCATGCTTACCGTGCTATGTGATATGTGTTTCAGGTTTTTCTCAGGATCGCGGGAAGGCACGGGCTTGACTGTCCACACCAGAGAAAGAGTTATGTTTTGAGGATCCTAGATTATTAATCAAACAATTAGAGAGTTGCGTTCTGTAAATTAAATGAATGAGATTTTTAGAGAAACGTGTTATGATAATTATGTGATTTTAAAATGAAAATTTTGTTTGAAAATTTATGGTGTTACATTGTAGTGGTCAAATTGCCATTACTGTCAAATTTGTACCGATATATCCATCAACATCCAATAATGTTGGTAATAAAGGGGCAAGGAATGAGATCTCATGTGTGGTTAGAGCGTAGAGCATCCATTTCAGAGTCTGTGACAGACTTCCAATTTGGATCACACAAGGCTTGGGGAGTAGAACGAGGAATGGGAGATATATATCAGAGATTGTACAAAGGTTCATAAGGTGACGAGGCATCAGGGAACCAGTATGAGCATGAGTAGCTATTGGATGGGAGTTCTTAGGTTGTGATAGAGATAGAGCTGAAGGGAGAGACTGTTGAACCGAGGGTGGATGTGAAGCAAGAGATGTGCTCTTGGGTTAAGATGTGAGAGGGGAAGGGGTGGTGGTATGAGAAGTAGACATGATAGGTATGATGTTATCATTAGATATAAGATAATCATAATACTCGGTGCAAGGGGTTGAAGAAAATCCATGAAAGGGAAATGGTTTTCATCAAAAATGACATGCTGAGAGATGATGACACATTTAGTAAGAAGGTTAAGGCATCTATGACCTCTATGATCAGACGCAGGGCCAAGATAGACACAATTAGAAGAACGCGAAGAAAGTTTATGGGGAACAGTGGCCAATGTATTTTGGTAACAGAGACAACCAAATGCATGTAAGTGAGTGTAAGATGGTGAGAGACCAAAAAGGACTTCATATGGGGTTTTGTGACATCCCAAAAATCACGCTCATTTTAAAAATTTTATTTACGTTTATTTGAAAATCAGAGTATCCTTTTAAAGAATATTATTCTGGAATTTGTTCCCTGAAAAAACATTATCAATATATTATCAAAGCATTTTCGATGAAATGTATTTTGTTTATATTAAAACTTTGGGATGTCATCCTCAATACAAAAACATAAGCATAAACAGATCTTACATTCATTTACACTCGTGATTCACATCTCCTTTAATCACTCAGTGTAATGTGGCTTTGTATCGATACCTGTGATACAAATAAACTGAGTGGGTCAAGTTGGGAAACCTTATGAGTACATAGGCTTTTCAACCAACAACAATAAAGTTACTATGTTTCATCATCAAACAATTAACCCAATTATCCATCCCCATTATATTCTTTATTTCTTAAGGATCTACCCTAAGAATCATCTATCATTCACTCATTCATTCCTAAGGATTGTCCTAAGGAATAGGCAAGAAATACATCGCTGCCAATGGAACAACTGTCAATGTTCTATTTTAGGCACAAATGCTACTAGGATTATGATGTTCTCTGTTAGGCACAACTATCGATATTACCATTTAGGCGCATCTGCCGATATTATCATTTAGGTGCGGCTTCCAGGATTATGATATTCTCTATTAGGCGCAGCTACCGATATTATCATTTACGTGTAGCTGCTAGGATGTTTAGAGTACATCGTAGTTCAAAAAAATCTACAGGTTGTGGGGCAGCAGCCAATGTTCATCTATATCAGCTTTCATCCCTCATTATTCATCTGCCCATCTTTAACCAATATTTTTATAGGTATAAAATTCATATATAGTTTACATCAAATAAAACATCTATATTTGGTTCATCTAAAATAGATATCAAGAACACAAATAATATGCACACGTAGCACGTAATTTATATTAAATAGTTCATATCTTTGTGTTAGATGAAAGTAACGATGCACTCACTTGTTAAGGTGATGATTCCAAACTCGGACAACGCTTCGCTTCTAACAATTCTATTTTCCTTCGACGAGATTTACTAGGAGGTTTGCCTAGGAACCAGGCTCTGTGGGGGAAGAACTTCCGAGCCAAAAGCTCTTCTTCTCGGAGCCTTCTAGAGCTTCGGGATTCGCCTCTAACACTTTGGAAATGCTAGGAAAAAGCCTTCAGGGTTTGGGGTGTTTAGGAGAGAAGGGGTGAGAATGGTGTGAGAAATGAAGTGATTTGCGCCTTTATTTATAGGTTGAGTTCGGTGTGAACGCGGTGTTCCATTGCTGAACAATGAGCATTCCTACGCCACGTGCCACCATCGAGTGGCAAGGCGTAGGGAGGAAGTAGTTTCTCAAATCGTGCCACGTATCGCTCGTAGTTTACTCCAAAAACTAATTATCTTCTAAAATCCGTAAATTTTGCATACGAGCTCCATTTTTTACGTTCTTTATATCAAAGCATAGGTATCGTTGGGATCTACAACTTTCGTTTAGACTCTGTCGACTAATTTTGAATTTATTTTAAAGTAATATTTTAAGAGACTTAGATAGTTAAAATCCGTTAGAAATTCATTAACATTTTCATCCAACGTCCGTTTTGCGACTATCTTTATGTCATTGAGCTCCTATTAATGAGATCTTCAATTCTCATTTAGGTTGTGTCTGCTAAAAATCGATCGGTCTAAAATTCAATTTTCGAGTTATGCAATGTTATGCTAAATCTTAAAAAAGTCATAACTTCCTCAAACAAAGTCAGATTTGGACACTCTTTTTTTGTATGCTATCGATTTAACATATAGTATGGCTTTCTTTTAGATAGCTAAGGCTAAAAAGTATTTTATCGTAAACTCATTTTTTACGATTCCCGGTGTCATGCCAATTTTGCTGTAAAACTTCGACATATCATTACTTGTTCGTTATAACTCGAATCTCAACGTTCTTTATATGTATAGAACGCTTGTGACATACAATATAAGTTAGGTAAGAGTATATATTCTAAATAATCATATAACAAAAGTTCATTTTTGATGCTTATTGTCTCTAAATTGACTAGACCAAATCTGTGGGTGTTAAAATTATCTCTCCCTTAGGATGATTTCGTCCCGGAATCATCAAAAAAATAGGTCTTGTATAATTATTCCATAATTTATCTCTTCATCCTAGGTAATAATCGTAACTTATATGTTCCTTCGAATGAGTATCTAACTCTTTGACTTCTTGACCGCAGGCGATGCTCAATCTTGCACCCGCTCTCTATCTCGCATTGGACTTTCAATTGTAACCTTTGAGTTACAAAATCAATCCATATTAGAGACTCTTTCTTCTCCTTAAGCAATGTTCTTTCATTCGATTACCATAATAGACCGATGGGTCATGTTCTAATGACCTCTCATTGTATGATGCAATGCTTAGACTCGGGTCTTTCAGAGTTAAATTCCAGAATTGAATATACCTTTCTTCATGTTCTAATGTGATATAATCACATTCTAGCATGTAGCACTTCTAGCTATATGCTTCTTTACTTTAACGGTGATCGTGATACTTCTATTGATTGTTTCGATTATCCTTTACTTCAATCTTCTGGCTTAAGTCGGATGTTACATCGATCTTGGTTTTCTAAACCATGACACATACTCGTCTTAGTTGTCACACCCCCAAACCAGGATGGTAGAAACGTCTGGGGGTGGATGACTTCATGAATAGTATCACAACATAATTTATAATAGTGATCAAAGCATACACAACCATCATAAATGTAATTAAAAATGTTACATTGTTTCTAAGTGTTGTATGTTTCAAAACCAATTACATTATGATGACAAAATGAATAGTACAATGTCGTAGCGTCCCATCTTCAAAATCCTTGTGACTACCTGTTTAATGGTTTCCTGAGAATACAAGTAGTTTTTAAAAGTGTCAACAATTAAGTTGGTGAGTTCATAAGAGTTTTGTATGGGAAAATCTGTAATCAATTCCTTGTAAAATGATAGTGTTTGTTCCTAGAAAATCCAATATATCCTTAAAAATGAGTTGTAGTCTTAAAAATCCTAAGACCTAAAAGATATAAGTATTTCTATACTTAATATAGTATTACGTAGTTTTATTCTTATATAAAACCATTTGAACGCATGTTATCCCGTAAAGTAAATGTATTTTTGATTTCCCGGGTGACTTATTACAGCCATGCAAACCGAAGTTGGCCTGCTGCGACGTTTTTCATGCGTTGGAATGTTAGACATTTGTCACCCCAGACCTATCGGTCGAGCTGTAGCTAGCAGCTTAGGTGCAGCATTGCCAGTCCCGTATAGATCTATACACAAGTATCACTCTCTCTTACCAATATTCTGGTTATAATTCAGGACGTTAGTGTGTACTCTAAAAGGTACGGAGAAGACTTTGTCTCACATAATTGTTTCAACATGTTTACGTTTTGTTGTAATGAAAACCCTTATATGTGTGGTTATGAATTTTCCATTGTATTAATTTAGTGTATAATAATTATCTACTTTTATATAATTATTCATCTTGTCCCAAAATGTTATAATACTATAAATGACCCATAAGCTACACATATTATAGTTTATTATAAACATTTCGTTGTACCTATCTATACACATATATATTGGTTAACATGTTTAGATGTTCATAAGTAACATATATTATACATCTAACACAAGTATACGAACTTTTAGTTTGATAAAGTCAGTTTTCTAGTTTTTTACTTTCTTTACGTCACCAAACGGTAAATATTGAATTATAAATTTGTAAAATTTCTTTTTACCTTTTTGTGACGTTTAAATCAAGTTAACCTTATATGTTTAAAACAACATACTTTAGATCAAATCTCACAAAAAATGTACCATAACCTGATTATGTCCATTTTTATTACAAAACACTAATTTTCACATAACGTGATAGATTTTTATGTTTTCTTTTTGTAAAACCAAATCCTTGGTATTTATAAATGGTTTCATAACATATGTCCAAAATAACATATTTTGATTTATATCCCACAAAAAATGGTATAAGAACTTGGTTATAACTATTTTTGCTAGAAAAGTATATTATGTTCATAAAAACCATAGTTTTTTTTATAGTTTTGTCCTTTTTTATGACTTTTTCTTAAGAACATATAGCATGTTTATACTCATTTTTCATAAATTTGTATTTTAAACAAAATACCACACATAAATGTTCATAATACTAGGTAATAACATTATTTTATGTAGATAACACTTTTACACGACATGAAAATAAAGCATGTATAACAACATGTACAATTATACAACTTTACTTGTATTCTCCCCTAAAAATTGGTTAAAGATGAAAACGAGAGTTATGAAGTCACATTGAGTGTGTTTCTTGGTGGATAAAGAGGCGAAGATGAAAGATTTCAAGTTAACAATACTTGGAGAACACTTGATGACTGGAAGATCCTATGGATATTAACACATATTAATGTGTCTAATTGTAACACAACTAGTATATATGTATAGAATCACTAGAATAGTAAGGAAATACTTACCAAAATATCAAGAACCAACTTATGAAAATTAGTCTTGAGAGAGGGAGCTTATTCTTAAGGAAGGAGATGAACAAAAATGAAGAATATGGGATGGGAGTGTTCGGCCGAAATAAAGAAAGAGAGGGAGGGAGGGTGATGGGGGGTAGGTGGGGTGGGTATGGGGGAATGGAGTGGTTTCTTGAATTTAATATTCAAGCTTGTCTCACTTAATTGAGCAATAATACTTTAATAAATGTGTAATAATTATATAAGACAAATGTGGTCTTTTTAGTTTACTCTTTTTTTTTAAATAATGGGTAATTTTTATAACAGTTTGTATTTTTATAAAAAGTTTGGTAAAAATGATGTATAATTACTTAATTTGAATCATATAAATTCAAATTATTATAAAAATTGGTATCAAACATAATAATACATTACACGAAAGTTAAGATGATTCTTAATCCTTTTTGTTAAAGTTTGAGTGTTTAAGCCGCGAAAAGAATTCGTCGCATTTGGTGACAAATTCACCAAAAATCTTAATATGTAACCTTTTGTCATGAATTTGTCATGTAGTATAAAGTTTATGAACTCAACTACATTGTGTTATGAATATTATTTATACCTAAATAATATATAATTGAATTATCAAAATTTTACGATACTAACCCTAATTAGGGTTTATATTCAATAATTGGTAACAAGAGAGGTACTTTGTATTATAACTTGCCAATAGTACATTAGAAACATTACGTAATATCACCTTTCTCCTAAATAAAAATTCTAATACGAGTTAAGTTGACCTGGTTGACTTTGTTTAACCAAAGTTGACGGCTATCATATCATCCCCCTCTTAGAAGGAATTTCGTCCTGATATTAGCACTCTGAGTGGGTTCTCAAGTGCTAGGGAAACGATGTGGGTATTTCTATTTCATTTGGTCCTTACATTCCTAGGTAAATTTAGGTCCTCACTTGGCATTCCAGGGGACCTTTACTATTGGTATGCGGCTTTGCTTCGTTCTTTTGACTTCCATGTCCTTGATTTCCACAGGCTCCTCAACGAAGTGGAGACTCTCGTTTACTTCTATTTCTTCAAGTGCAATGACAAGAGTCTCATCGGACAGACATTTCTTCAAGTTGGGCATAGGGAAAGTAGGGTGCACGTTGCAGAGTTCTTGCGGTAGCCGAAGTCTGTAAGCTGTCGGGCCAATCATGGTAAGGATCTCGAATGGCCCTATATACCTTGGATTTAGTTTCCCATGTTTTCCAAAACGTATCTTTCCATTCCAGGGCAAGACCTTCAACAATATGCGGTCACCAACTTGGAATTCCAAGGGTTTGTGTTGTTTATCCGCATAACTCTTTTGTCGGTCCCGAAATGCTTTTAGTCATTGACGGATCTGAACAATCATCTTTGTCGTTTCTCGTATGATCTCAGGGCCGGTAAGAGTGATGTTAGGCACCTGTCCTCTAGCTAGCTAAGTGTCACCCTCTTCAGCCCAACATAAAGGTGATATGCACTTACGCCCATAGAGGGCTTCAAATGGAGCAACTTTAATGTTTGTACGATAACTGTTATTGTATGAGAATTAGATGAGTGATAGTTGGGTGTCCCAAGCTTTATCAAAGTCTATCACACAAGCTCTCCATATGTCTTCCAGTGTTTAAATAGTTCTCTTTCTTTGCCCCTTGGTTTGTGGGTCATAGGCTATACTCATCTCAAGTCTGGTTCCCAAGGGCTTTTGTAGTGATTGCCAAAACCGTGAGGTAAACCTGCTATATCTGTCAGAAATAATGGATATTGGCACACCATGTAATTGTACAATCTCCTTAATGTATGTCCCTGTTAGTTTCTCCATTTTGTCTGTCTCCTTTATTGGTAGGAAGCGTGCAAATTTGCGTAACCTATTGACAATTACCCATATGGTATCAAGTCTACCAGTTGTCTTGGGAAATTTAGTTATGAAGTCCATGGTTATCCGATCCCACTTCAACTCAGGTATATCCGGTTTTTGTAGCAAACCTGAGGGCTTTTGGTACTCTACTTTGATCTTGGCGTAAGTTAAACACTTGCCCACATAAGTAGCGATCCCCGCCTTCATGTTTGGCCACCAATATAGTTTCTTGAGGTCTAGATACATCTTGTATGACCCGAGATGAACGGATTACTTGGTCTTGTGAGATTCATTCTTGAAAATGTCTCTGTACCCGCCGAATTTATAAGGTAACGAGCTCCATTACCCTTGACCTCAAGGTTTTTATCCATGCCTCACAAGGGTTCACTTGCGACATTCTCAGGTTTCAAGGCTTCAAGTTACGCCTCCTTGATCCGAGTGGATAGATGTGAATGGATAGTCATTTTCAATGATTTTACTTGGCAGCTCGAGTACCCCTTTCGAATTAGCGCATCTGCTACGACGTTGGCCTTCTCGGATGATAACGACTTTTTCATTCGTAATCATTTAGTAACTCTACCCATCGTTGTTGCCTCATATTGAGCTCCTTTTGATTGAGCATGTGCTGAAGACTCTTATGGTCAGTGAAGATCGTACACTTTATACCATAAAGGTAGTGTCTCCAGATCTTTAAGGCAAACACCACTGCCCCTAATTCAAGGTTGTGTGTGGTGTAGTTGACCCCATGAGTCCTAAGTTGTCTTGAGGCATAGGAAATGACCTTTCCCCCATTGCATGAGTATGCAACCTAGACCCTGCTTGGATGCATCGTAGTAGTCCACAAAGTCTTCCATTCCTTCTGGAAGGGACAAGATCGGAGCACTACATAAAGCTTGTTTTAGCATTTGGAAGGCACCTTGTAGTTGAAGGTAAATCATTTCTGGGTCAGTTCAGTAAGTGGCTTTGCGATGTTGGAAAAGTTCTGTATAAATCTTTGGTAGTATCCAGCAAGGCCCAAAATCTAGCGAATTTTTTTCGGTGTCCTCGGTGCTTCCTAGTTTTCAATTGCTTTGATTTTGGAGGCATCCACATGTATCCCTTCATCGCTGACCACGTGTCCTAAGAAGTCCACCTTTCAATTCCAAAATTCACATTTTAAAAACTTTCCATACAACTTTTCCACCCTTAGCGTCTCCAAGACTTATCGAAGATGTTGACTATGCTCTTCCGTACTTCGCAAATAGATTAGTATGTCATCGTTGAACACTATCACACATTTATCTAGGTAAGGTCGACATATGTGGCTCATTACATCTATGAACATCACGATATTATTATTCAATCCAAAGAGAATCACATCAAACTTGTAGTGGCCGTAACGAGTCCTAAACTTTGTCTTACGAATATCTTCCTCCTGGACTCTGAGCTGATGGTACCTTGACCTTAGATCAATTTTTGAGAAGTAGCTCAATCCTTGAAGTTGTTCGAATAGATTGTCAATTCGGGTAGGTGATATCGGTTCTTGATGATGAGTTTGTTCAACTCCCGATAGTCAATGCACATACGAAATGATCTGTATTTTTTCTTTACGAACAAGATTGGTGCTCCCCAAGGTGAGAAGCTTGGTCTAATGAATCCTTTACTCAGTAGTCTGTTCATTTGAATGGACAATTCCTACATTTATGTCCGGTCTAAACAATATGGTGATTTGGCTATGGGGGTGGCTCCAGAAATCAAGTCGATTCTGAACTCGACTTGTCGCAAGGGTGGTACTCCCGGAAGGTCTTCTAGGAATAGGTTAGGAGAACTGCAGACTTCTGGAATATCCTTGATGTCTTTCACTGCCCTCTTCTCATCAACAACGTGGGCTAGGAATGTGTGGCACTTGATGTGCAGGTACTATTGAGCCTTGATGCAAGAGATAATTCAGAGGTTTGTGTTGGGTTTGTTACCATAGATGACAAGGGTTTTGTTATTTGGTAAGTGAAGTCGGACGGACCTTTCGTAATACATGATATCTTCATAATGAGGGCTTAACCAATCCATGCCAATGATCACATCAAAGCTTCCTATTGTAATAGGCATTAGGTCGATTTGGAAGGAGTGATTGTTTAGGGTTAGGGTGCATTCTATGTATATGTCTCTAATGCCTTCAATTTTTCCATCAAGGCATTAGGTCGATTTGGAAGGAGGTTTTTGTTTGAGTATGTGTTTAAATTTGTGGCTCACAAAACTCCTCTCTACGTTGCTATCGAAAAGTATGCATGCATATGAGTTATTGAGGAGAAACGTACCGGTAACCACACCGGGGTCCTTCATTGCTTCCTCGCGCCCCATTGTTAAGACCATTCCCATGCCTTTGACATTCTTGTTCTTAGCCTTTGGGAACTCCGTTTTGAAATGTCCCATGTCCCCACATCCGTAACACGCCTGACTCACCACATCATTAGTGGCTTGGGCGGTTTGTTGAACTGGCACCCTATAGAAATGAGCAATATGCCCCTTCCAATTTGTAACACCGAAAATTTCAAACAAAATTTTCAATTTATATAAAACATAATTCCATCAATATTCATAAAAACAACCATTTTAATTATCCAACAAAACAGTACAAAATCCCAAGATCATAATATCAAGCTCCGAACGTGTGTGTATACGGATCAAGCCGGCGCCTTCCCGCGGTCATCACTAGTACCTGAAACAAATAACATCAACACTGTAAGCACAAGGCTTAGTGAGTTCCCCAAAATACCACATATAACACATATTAGCCACTCTAGGCTATAACTCTGTGGGTCCGTGCACCCAAACTCTGTGAACCCTCAGGTTCTAGCTCTGATAAACATGCACCACATAAATCACATAGAAATCATGCAGTACAACACACAACATACATAGCATACAAATACTCTATCACATAACTCTGGTTACCTACTCAAGGTAAAGTATAGTGAGAAGACTCACCTCGCGTATCTCGGTATCTCACGAATCCTCTAAATCCCTCGTGCTCGATCCTCTGAGCTCTAATCCTCCTATAACATTATATGCTTCTAATTAACACTTTATATCTCTAAGGTTGACTATCAAAAAGGAGTCAACACTGGTCAACTCTGGTCAACCGTCAACGGTCAACTCTGACCGGACTCGACGAGTACCAAGGCGACTCGGCGAGTCTGGGCGTATACACCAATTTCCCTGGAATCCTCCCTTGACACGTCGAGCATTCACTCAACTCGACGAGTTCCACCTGGCATGAGTTGTGGGGCCACCACGACTCAACTCGCCGAGTCTCAAAACAACTCGGCGAGTCCAGTTTGACTCAATCCACCGATCCATTCTGACTCCCCCTTGACTCACTGAGTCCACCCTCCTCAACTCGGCGAGGCCACTCACTGTGTGGTCGGGCAACATTCATGCTACTCGCCGAGTCTGTTCTTCGGACTCGGCGAGTCCGTGCCATGCACTGACTCAATCTTGCTCTAAAGGTCAGATCCAGTCCATTAATCCATAGATCCAGTCCCTCCAAGCTCATTTAGCACGTAAAGTTACAATCTTGATGCACATACAACCTCTATATGACCATATATGATGTTTTTGACTCATTTACTACAACACAAGGTCATGGACTCCATTGTCATACATAAAGCTTGATGAGTGAGACTCTCTGGACCTATATGGGTCCAGATCCATAACCTCAACTCAAGGAGGGAACCAATGGGCACCAAATCATCCCATAAATGACCATCATAAGCCCTAAATTGCATAATGCTTCACCAAACAAAAAATAGTCCGAGATCATACCTCTAGAGTGATGATCTAAGCCCCAAATCCACGAAATAGCAACCTCCTTTGCTTCCTCTTGCCTAAAGTCTCCTTCTTCTTGCTAAATAACACACACAAGGTCAAGAAATTCTCCTTTCTCTTCACAAATCGCTCAAGAGCACAAGGGTCTCTCACTGAGGGTTGGGTGAGCACAAATGACGGCCATAAGGCCCCTTAAATAGGCCTCGAACCTGGAAATTTAGGGTTTCAGTACACAGCGCAGACTCGCCGAGTCCAGGCGCGCTTCATTGCCCAAATCCGCGTCCCTACTCGGCGAGTCTGAGCTCCAACTCGCCGAGTCCCCCTCACAATTCAACAAAATTAAATTTACAAGATACCTGGTAAAATCCGGAGTAGTACCGGGATGGGTGACCCCCTGGGAAGTCCTCGTGCCGAGTGGCCCAAAGCGGACAATATTGTGATACGTGCTAGAGGGGGGTGTTACAAATGGTATCAGAGCTAGGGCACGGGTCGATGTGTTTGACAGGGATGTCGAACCCTATAATGGGGGGTGAAGGTGGGTTGCACCTGATCCTACATCGGCTTGGAAGGAGAACAAAAACATCTCCTTATAAGGGGTGTGGATACCTTCCTTGTCACAACGCGTTTTAAAGCCGTGAGGGCAGCAGATCCCATAAGAACTCTGCAGTTAAGCGTGCTCGGGCGGGAGTAGTACCGGGGTGGGTGACCCCCTGGGAAGTCCTCGTGCCGAGTGGCCCAAAGCGGACAATATTGTGATACGTGCTAGAGGGGGGTGTTACACAATTACACTTGTTGTAGTGTATCTCCCGGAAAGCTCCATTGTGATGGAAGTTGCATTTGTTGCATTTACGAAGATTCCTAACACATTGTTTAGTTGACGTCGAGGAAGTAGGGATAGTCGCAGCATGGACTACCACAGCTTGTAGTCATTTGGTTGGGTCTTGAGTCGGTTTGCCCTTTTTCTTGTTCCATAATTTTCGTTTGTTATCTCCCCTTATTGGTTGATAAGGTATGGGTGTCATAATGCATTGTCGAACTCTATGGTCAACAAGCCTTCGTGCCAAATGTTTGGCACTATCGTAGGTGGTTGGGTTAGCAGATACAACCATTCCTTGAATCTGGGGGGATAGTACCTAGATGTAGCGTTCTACCCTCTTGTCTTCCAAGGTGACCATCCCGACGCATAGAACTTCCAAGTCGTTAAACATGGTAGTATAGGCGGTGACATCAGATCTCGTCATTGTATAGTTCCAAAGTTCTTGTTCTAATTTCTGAATTTCGCCGCTCGAGCAGTGCTCCTCTAGCATCATGACCTTCAGATCTTACCAACTCATAGAGTTGGCCACGTTGAGAGTTAGGGTTTAACATGGTTATTCCACCAGGATATGGTCGTGTCAGCAAAAGTGCAAGCTATGTACTTGACTTTACATTCAACTGGGCATGAACAGACTTCAAACACAGATTCAGTTTTCTCAAACCATCTCGTTAAGGCGATGACACCCGCCATTGCCATGAAAAGTCTTGGGCTTCCATTTCATAAAATCCTTGTAGGAGCAGACTCGTTGGTATCCTTGACTTTCACCATGATTGGACCTGTTAACATCGTTCTCGTTTCCGCTCTTGTTTCTGTTTCCGTTTCCATTTTCGTTTCCATTTGTGCCATTAGTGGTAAGTTGAGACATAGCGGTTGCCACCACAGCTTGGAACGTAGTGGGGTCCACCTATGGATTTGGTGTTAGTGTTATGCCGGAACGTTGGTTACTTCAGTGTAGTGGCATTCTTCTCCCTTAGGGATTAGAGATGGAGTGATGGTAAGTTTTCGATAATAGTTATAAATCGGGTATTATCGAAATAGAACATCTCAATTATATGTTTGTTATGTCTCGACTGTTGGGTTTTGAGCATTCTAACACTCTTATGGTGTACATGCAACCCTAGAAACCTTGGATCTATGTTTGACTAAGATACATGCAAAATGATTTCCAAGGTTCATAATCCTATCTAGCATACATGGGGATCTATTATTCTAATAGTTAGTAAGAATTGAAGCCCTCTTTGTAGCTTGGATTCATTTGAAACCTTGTGAGCCTAGCACCTCAAGTGTGATTCCTCAAATGCTTCACACAACCAAGTACACTTGGAATAAAATCTAAGAGAATAAGAACACTTGGATTTTCGGCTAGCCCTCTTTGATTCACTCTAGTGGCCGAAAATGGTGAATATTAGCTTCTTTATATAGTATGTTACAATTAGGTTTACACATTGTAAACCCTAATTGTCATGACCTTTCATTTCCATGACCCATGGGTTATGTAACCCCCATGGAGCATCCATGGAGCATCTTATGGGTTTAACCCAACTTGATAATCCATGGAGCCTTGGCCCCCTATATAAGTTATGGATGATTGACATAATCAATCCATATATTTAATTAGTCTTCTTTTGATCACATAATTAATTCTAAATTAATTATTGATCAATACTAACTAAATATTATTATTCTTATTATTAATATATTAGAACTTATAATATATTAAAAAACCATAAGTGTCTGATTTCTCTCATTTAGTCTATCCAAGTGCATGATTTCATGAAACCCAAATGGACCATGCCGAATCGGGTCAAGTACATACCAAATATAGTTATGGACTTAGACACTATATTCAATAGTCTCACACTTGGATAAGTCTAATAACTATAGTTGCAAGTATGACTTCAGGAACCGATCTGCAATCATGGTCTCTCGGAACTGAGAAGATGATGGTGTGTCATTTTAGATAAGTGATCATATAATCCTCTATTCTAGATATCAGTCGGACAAACACATGGAACAATGTCTTTCTATTGTCTAGCAGTTGTTTCCCGATTTCCGATTTGTTTGACATAGAACTTAATTGAACACATCAATTTAGTTCTGACTGGGCCCGGTACATGGGTCAAAACAAAATCATCGAGGGGTCCCAGATATCACTTCTAATCCAAGAAGGAATAGATAAACTTCGACTCATATGTTTGCTCTACTACTTGTTGAATTACACACAAAGGTACATTTTATAACATCGAGTTAGCAATGTGTTTTTGTACAATTAATGCATAACCAACTCATAGGTAACAAATCATATGTCTAGGTTTGAAGACTTATGTAATATTACCGTCTCACGATCACTCGAGATAAATTCCATGAAGTGATACCAGTGAGCGTGGGTTGAATCCAATACTCATAACTTATGAGCACTCATGAGTGTTGTAGCCCCCTTTGTCTAACATCTTGGACCTCTACAAACCAACACATGACAGTCTTGATTCATATGTACTTCCAACATATGATTGACTGTGGAGAATTTGAATAATATGATATATATATATACCATAACATAATTATTCTGGAAGTCAAAACATGCAAAAAAGAAATACTAGTAAATGATTGACAAGAGATAGCAACACTTTACTCATAAATAACAACTCTTATTTATCATCAAATGTTAATTACATTTTACATATTTCAAAATTATCTAACTTCTAAAAACTAATATCATCTCTTAGCCCTATGCTCATAGCGTGTTTAAGATGCTTAACCCTACTCAGTCCTTTCGTGAGGGGATCTGTCGGGTTCTCATTTAATGATACCCTCTTTGCCAAGAGAATTCCTTCTTCTATTCGATGTCTGATGAAATGATATTTTCTGTCGATGTGCCTGGATCTCCTGTGATCCCTTGGTTCCTTTGCTAAGGCAACTGCACTTTCACTATCACAGAAAATTTCCATGGGCTCCTTAATAGTTGGTACAACTCCAAGGTCTCCGATGAAGTTCCTTAGCCATATAGCCTCCTTTGCTGCTATATACTTTGATTCACAAGTGGAATCAGCCACTGTATCTTGCTTGAAACTTTTCCAAGTAATTGCCCCTACATTTAGGGTAAAGACCCAACCCGACTGAGAGCGGAAATTATCCCTATCATTCTAAAAGCTAGCATCACTATATCCTGCTACTTTCAAGTCATCACTCCCACCAAGAGTAAGGAACCAGTCCTTAGTCCTTCGCAGGTACTTGAGAATATTCTTTACTATAGTCCAGTGAGCCTTGCCAGGATTACTCTGATATCTGCTAACCATGCTTAAAGCAAAATCAACATCAGGACGAGTACAAGTCATAGCATACATGATCAAGCCTACAGCGGAAGCATATGGGACTTGACTCATCTCAGCTATCTCTTCATTTGTACTTAGCCTTTGAGCTTTACTCAGTGTGGCATTACACTGTATAGGTAAATCTCATTTCTTGGAATTTTCCATACTTAACCTCATCAGCACTTTGTCCAAGTAGGTACTCTAACTAAGTCCAATTAGCCTTTTACTCCTGTTTCTGAAAATCTTTATCCCGAGGATATAGACAGATTCTCCTAGGTCTTTCATAGCGAAACACTTCCCAATCCAGGATTTCACTTCCTGCAAGGTTGGGATGTCATTTCCTATGAGCAATATGGCATCCATATACAGTACAAAAAAGCTAACTATACTCCCACTATCCTTGGCATATATACAAGATTCATCTTCACATCTTGAAAAGCCAAACTCTTTGACTTTCTCATTGAAGAAAAGATTCCATCTGCGAGGTGCTTGTTTCAATCCATATATGATTTTTCAAGCTTACACACCCTATTAGGGTATTCTATACTTACAAAACCCTATGGTTGAACCATGTAAACATCCTTAACCAACTTTCCATTAAGGAAAGCGATTTTGACATCTAATTGCCATATTTCATAGTCATGAAATGCATCAATGACTAACAGAAACCTAATAGATTTAGTCTTGGCCACTGGTGCAAAGGTCTCATCATAATCAACTCCCGGAGTTTGTAAATAACCCTTTGCAACTAGTCGTGCCTTATAAGTGTGTACATTACCATCCATGTCAGTCTTCTTCTTGAAGATCCATTTGCACCCTACTGTCTTACGACCTGGTACATTGTCAACCAAGTTCCAAACTTGATTGTCATACATGGATTGTATCTCGCTATCCATAGCCTCTTTCCATTTAGTAGACACAGGGCCTGCTATGGCTTCCGTGTAGCTGTTAGGCTCTTCCAGATTTATCACTGAATTATCACTGATAAGGGTATCACCTTCTGTAGTAATATGGAAACCATAATAATGCCCAGGTGCATTCCTAACTCTGGTGGAACGCTTCAGAGATATGGACTCTTCAGTCAGCTTAACAGGAGTTTCCTCCTCAAGTTGAGGGCTAGGGTTTGAGGTTCCTTCACCGCTTGACTCTTGAATTTCTTCAAGGTCAACTTGCCTCCTAATGTCTCCTTGGCTTATGAGTTCTCTCTCTCGAAAGACTCCTCTTCTTGCTACAAAGACCACATTGTCACTGGGTCTGTAGAAGATATAAACAAAAGAATTATGTGGGTAGCCGATGAAAATACACCTCTCACTTCGAGGTTCGAGCTTGTCGTGAGTCTCGCATCTCACGAAAGCCTCACAACCCCATACCTTGATGTGGTCTAGATTTGGAACTTTTCCAGTCCACATCTTGTGAGGTGTTTTGGCAACCTTCTTTGTAGGTACTAGGTTAAGTATATGGGTGGTAGTCTCTTAGGCATACCCCCAAATTGATATTGGTAGTGAAACTCGACTCATTATGGAACGAACCATGTCCAACAAGGTTTGATTGCGCCTCTCAGCTACACCATTCAACTGTGGCGTTCTGGGAGGTGTCAATTGTGAGACTATCCCACATTCCTTAAGTTAGTCAAGGAACTCGGTAATAAGATATTCACCACCTCAATCGGATCGAAGCATCTTAATGTTCCTGCCCAACTGATTCTCCACTTCTTGCTTAAACTCTTTGAATTTATCAAAGGTTTCCGACATATGTTTGATTAAGTAGACATATCCATATCTACTAAAATCATCAATAAAAGTCACATAAAAGCGATTAGCATCTCTAATGGCGGTTCTGAAGGGTCCACACACATTTGTGTGTATGAGATCCAACAAACCTTCACCCCTAGCACAAGTGCCAGTAAAAGGTGACTTTGTCATTTTTCCAAGTAAACAATATTCACAATTATCATCTGACTTTAGGTCAAATGATTCCAAAACTCCATCCTTTTGGAGTTGGCCTATGCGTTTCTTGCTTACATGTCCAAGACGATAATGCCATAAAGATGCTTTATCTAAGCTAGTGGAAGAATCGATACACAATACATTATTTCCTAAGTTATCTACAATAGATACAGTTTCATACACACCATCACAAGGTAATGATTTAAAATAAAGAACACTATTATAGAAAGCATCAATACCACCACTTTTATTATTAAAATAAAAGGTAAACCCTTGTTTATACAATCCATGACTGCAAATAACATTTCTTGCCATTTCTGGCAAATAACAACATTTATTCAAGTCTAATGTAAACCCACTATCTAGTACCAAGGAATAAACTCCAATCTCGATGACAGGTGAAACTTTCCTATTTACCATGATTAGGTTTATCTTTCCATGCTCCAAATCCTCACTTCTTCTTGGTCCCTGTAGATCAGAACATATGTGAATTCCACAACTTGTATCCAGGACCCAAGACTTAGAATGAGGTGAGTTATTAGACAATATAGTGTATATACCTACATGTTTGGGTTTTACTTTCCCATCCTTAAGATCTTGCTGGTTTTTAGGGCAATTTCGCTTCCAGTGCGACTTTTCATGGCAATAGAAGCATTCAGCCTCATTAGGGTTAGCAGAAGGTGTGACAAAACCTTTCTTAGGTTTGCTTGAAGAGGAGCCTTCAAGGGTCTTACCCTTGGTACCCTTAGAATGTTTCTTTCTTTTCTTACCTTTGCCATGCCCGATTGCCAAGACATTGGCCGCAGTATGAGTAGGAGGAGTAGGAACACTCGAATTACCCTTAAGACTACTGTCTATAGTCTTTAAGAGTCCTTGAAGTTTACTAAGTGTAACTTCTTTCTTATTCATGTGATATGTCATTCTAAATTGATCATAACATGAATGTAAGGAGTGCAAAATGATACCTATTGCTAAATCCTCAGGAAAGTTAACATTTAGTTTCTTCAAGCGATCCACAAATCTTTGCATTTTTTGCATGTGGGTCGTGAGGGACTCATTGTCCTTCATTTGGGTGGTTATCATGGAGGAGATTATTTCATACCTCTCTTGACGAGCACTTTGATGGTATCGCTCCATCAATTCCACATGCATCTCAAAAGGGTAATAGTCCTCATAGGACTTTTGGAGGTCAACTGTCATTGTGGCAGTCATGATAGATGCTAATTTGGTAGCATCCCTTTCATGTGCTTGAAATGCAGCAATCTCCTCTGGGGTAGCTGTTGACTCATCTATCTCCTTCAGCTCCCTATCAATGACATATTCTTTGTCCTCATAGCGAGTGACCATCCTAATGTTTCTGATCCAGTCCATAAAATTGGATCCATCAAAGATGACTCTCCCATAAAGGTTCATGAGAGAGAAGGAGCCAGTTGGCTTTGAGCTAGAAGCATTGTTTTCGGAAGACATCTGAAATGAAAGAATAAGTTTAGATTAGATTTCAGGATAGTCCTTAATAAAGCACCCACATGCAATATTAAGGCTAGGACCCAACACAATATTTTATAATTTAGAAGAGGGATGCCGTAATCCAAGCTATAAAATATTTGAAGGTAGGTGAATGACGATTCACCAATTTCCACCATAAAACGGAATAAATCTTATTAGGTTTTAATTGGTTTAGAAATTCTTAGGTTCTTTGAGATTCGTTGAACTTTTCAACGGCATGTTTCAATCTCGAGTGTGCCCTTCAAGTTTTGTGACTGGGATGTCGAGGATCACAAAACAAGGTGTGAAGTAACCATGCAAATTACTTGGTACACTTAATGTATTACCCCTCAATCGAATTGCCGGTTAACCACACACGCTCCAATGATACTATGATAAACATTAAGTCACCCTTTTCTTACCTTGATAAATCCAAGTTAGTGTGCCGGTTAACCACACTCGCTCCACTAACGACTTAATCAAAGTGCAAAGTGTAACTTCATGGATTATCACCTTATTCACATTTTCCTAAAGTAACTAAGATTGAGAATTAATAAAAGTTTAGTTACTTTAATATATTCATAATACTTATTACGAGAATTATAGTCATTTTTCTACCTTTTCGGCTAACGACCCTCCACCGATCAAGGAAGCAGTGGGTGAGAATGGACACCCATTAAGTTGCCATTTTATAGGCAACAACCTTATACCCCCCTTATAGACCGGCTTTGTGAATAAGGCCTACTAATGGTAAAAACAACTTTTATCTTATACATATATAATTATTATTCACTTATAATATTATAAAGTATAAGCGTTGAATTTTAATATTTAAAATTCTAAGGGTTGGAACTAAAGTTTTAATTATTACTTTACTTGTTCCAAAACTTGAGGGCAAGTTTTGTAAACTTTCAAAACTTTTCATTTCTCATAACTTATGATTTTATTAGAGTATTAAAAATGAATACTCTTCATTTTCATAACTTTTGTGTTTTTTAATGGTTTTAATTCAAGTGTGACTCTTGGTTTTCCATAACTTGAGGACAAGTTATGGACTCCATTAAAACACATAATGATCAAGAATTAACTAACATGGAGGTTACAAATAATTCCTAAGATCATCTAAATTCATAAGTTCAAAAACATGATTATCAAGAATTTCAAGAATCATAACAAACTTATATAAAACTTGTAATTTTTTATAATAGCCATTGTAAATGGATTAGCATAAATATTACACCAACTAAAACAAGTTTTATAACACCAAAACATTTTAGGGTAATGTTTCTAGTCCATTTCCATTAGCATAACTCGAAAATCTGAACACTGCGACATGTATTCGTCGAGTGCATGAACTGATTCGACATGTTGCATGCATTTCTTCATGGACTCGTCGAGTCTCCCCTTGGACTCGGCGAGTTCATGCGGGCAGTGAACAAAACAACTTCGTTTTTCAGCAATTTTACATAAAGTATCAAACAAACAAACTTAGGCTTTGATACTACAGTTGGGTTTTGAGCATTCTAACACTCCTATGGTGTACATGCAACCCTAGAAACCTTGGATCTATGTTTGACTAAGATACATGCAAAATGATTTTCCAAGGTTCATAATCCTATCTAGCATACCTGGGGATCTTTTATTCTAATAGTTAGTAAGAATTACATACCTCTTTGTAGCTTGGATTCATTTGAAACGTTGTGAGCCTAGCACCTCAAGTGTGATGCCTCAAATGCTTCACACAACACCAAGTACACTTGGAATAAACTCTAGAGAATAAGAACACTTGGATTTTCGGCTGGCCCTCTTTGATTCACTCTAGTGGCCTAAAATGGTGAATAATAGCTTTTTTATATAGTATGTTACAATTAGGTTTACATCATGTAAACCCTAATTGTCATGACCTTTCATTTCAATCACCCATGGGTTATGTAACCCCCATGGAGCATCCACGGAGCATCTTATGGGTTAACCCAACTTGATAATCCATGGAGCCTTGGCCCTCTATATAAGTTATAGATGATTGACATAATCAATCCATATATTTAATTAGTCTTCTTTTGATCACATAATTAATTCTAAATTAATTATTGATCAATACTAACTAAATATTATTATTCTTATTATTAATATGTTAGAACTTATAATATATTAATAAACCATAAGTGTCTTATTTCTCTCATTTAGTCTATCCAAGTGCATGATGCCATGCAACCCAAATGGACCATGTCGGGTCGGGTCAAGTACATACCAAATATAGTTATGGACTTAGACACTATATCCAACATCAACTTTATTATAACTTGTAAACATTTATTAAAGAATTACCATAATAAGTAAAAAAAATTGCATAAAAATTTAGAAATTTAATAATAATACCCAATGAAATAAAATATAAACCATTTCATTGATAATGTTTCATAGTAGTACATAGTTTGGAAAACTGACCTTTATGGAGGTCTATAATACACCTAAAACCCAAAATAAGATCGACAACATAATGACCCTTAGAATAGTGTAATCACTTATTTGCAGGGTCGGACCTACATACATTAGGGAGTAGCACCAACGCTTGCTCAAAAGACCTAGTCTATAAAAAAAATCGAGTAGCATAAACACTCCTCATAGCGAGTGACATCCTTCGGCCCTTGAAGTGTGGCTATGAATGCTCGCATCTTCCTTGTTTTCTCCCTAGACTCCTCAGCTCACCACTCAGCCTCGATCATCCTCTGCTCCATGTCGGCATGCCTGTCCATGAGCTCCCTAACCTTGGCTCGGGTAGTCGTTACATCCTCTAGAATACAATCAATAATCCCGCGTGTCTGATTACGGTCTTTATCTAGGCGACGAAACGGGGCAGTGGTGACCTCAACAGTGGCACCAACATATAGGATATGGCTGGTAGACGCCCTAGCATGTTCGTTAAGGCGTGAGATGCGGTGAATCATGCCATAGAGAGCCCTGTTGGTTGAACCGCCAATACGTAGGTCATCGAACTCTCGACACATACTGTACGGGAGATGCTTGCCATGCTCATGGCTCCATCTGTGTGTGTCCTCTGCACAACAGGGTGTCGGATCCTGGAGTGGTACACCTTTTAGAAAAATCTCGAGCCTATAAAAGGGAGGTATCCTCTTACGAGGAGTACGCATCCATAATGGACCACCTGTATGGCGGTTTACCTGAAAGCTCGGATTGGGTATAGGATCGTGCAGGTTGCAGACAAAAAAGTGTGGGTTGCTGACCTCAGAATCAGCATCGGAGTCCTCCTCCATCAGGTTCTCATCAATGTCCTCATCATCACCTTGGCCCTCATGCGGGTCCTCCTCAGCAACTGGAGCGTCAACCTCGACCTGCTCCTCGGGCTCTTCTTTGATCCATCCACCATTCCCATTATCGGGAAAGTAAGGATCTCCTGGTAGGTGAAATCCATCCATGTCGATTGTGCAATGATAAAGGTATCATAGTCACATAATGAGTCCAGGTGTATGGTTCTATAGTATCATAAAATACACCCATTGTATTTTAAAATTTATGTTTGGTTCTAGAGTTTCTTTGTATGGGGTGTTGGTAGTTTTAGACTTGTTGTTCACCACGACTATTCCCAAGCACATGTTACTCATATCTCAGACAAATATAGTTGATCAAGCTCTATCTATCCTAGATCAGATTACATAAATACCTAGGTCTATTCGTAGTGTTCAACTTATCTTTTTACTCTTGTATTGTTCTTGTTTTGATACCATTCCAGTATGTATGTATGTACTTATACTTTGTAAAAATATCATCATACTTTAAAAGTACACTTGTATGAAATATTTTAGTAAGAGAGTTTTAGTCCCATTGTATTTATAGTTTTATATCTTACGTGGTTTGATATACTTAGTTCAATATAAATAATGCTCTGATACCAATCCGTCACACCCCCAAACCAGGATGGCGGAAACATCTACGGATGAATGACTTCATGAACAGTATCACAACATAATGTACAATAGTGATCAAAGAAAACACAACCATCATAAATATATTCAAAAATGTTACATTGTTTCCAAGTGTTGTATGTTTCAAAACCAATTACATTATGATGACAAAATGAATAGTACGACGTTGTAGCGTCCCATCTTCAAAAGCCTTGTGACTACCTGTTTAATGGTTTCTAGAGAATACAAGTAGTTTTGAAAAGTGTCAACAATTAAGTTGGTGAGTTCATTAGAGTTTTGTATGGGAAAAATCTATAATTCATTCCTTGTAAAATGATAGTGTTTGTGCCTAAAAAATCCAATACTTCCTTAAAAATGAGTTGTAGTCTTAAAAATCCTAAGAGCAAAAATGTATAAGTATTTCTATATTTAAAATAGTATTACGTAGTTTTATTCTTATATAAAACCATTTGAAAGCATGTTAACCTGTAAAATAAATGTATCGTTGATTTCCTATGTGAGTTATTACAACCATGCTAAAACCAAAGTTGGCCTACTGCGACGTTTTTCAGGCATCTGAATGTTAGACATTTGTCACCCCAGACTTTCCGGTCTAGCTGTAGCTAGCAGCTTTGGTGCAGGATTTTCAGTCCAATATAGATCTATACACAAGTATCACGCTCTCTTACCAAGATTCTAGTTATAATTCAGGACTTTAGTGTTTACTCTAAAAGGTACGAAGAAGATTTTGTCTCACATAATTGTTTCAACATGTTTATGTTTTGTTGTAATGAAAACCCTTATATGTGTGATTATGACTTTTCCATGGTATTAATATCGTGTATAATAAGTATATACTTTTATATAATTATTCGTCTTGTCCCAAAATGTTATAATTGTGTTAATGACCCATAAGCTCTACCTTCAATAGTTTATTATAAATATTTTGTTGTACTTATACACACACACACACACACACATATATATATATATATATATATATATATATATATATATATACATATACATATATATATATATATATATATATATATATATATATATATGTTAACATATTTAGATGTTCATAAGTAACATATATTATACATCTAACACAAGTATATGAACTTTTAGTATGATAAAGTCAGTTTTCTAGTTTTTTACTTTCTTTACGTCACCAAACTGTAAATATTGAATTATAAATTTGTAAAATTTGTTTTTACCTTTTTGTGACGTTTAAGTCAAGTTCACCTTATGTGTTTAAAACAACATACTTTAGGCCACATCTCACAAAAATTATACCATAACCTGATAGTGTCCATTTTTGTTACAAAACCCTAATTTTTACATAACGTGATAGATTTCTAGGTTTTCTTTTTGTAAAACCAAATCCGTGGTATTTGTAACTAGTTTCATAACATATGTTCAAAATAACATATTTTGATTTATATCCCACAAAAATCGTGTAACAACTTGGTTATATTGGTTATAACCATTTTTGCTAGAAAAGTCATATTATGTTCATAAAAATCATAGTTTTTGTAGTTTTGTTTTTTATGACTTTTTCTTAAGAACATATAGCATGTTTATACTCATTTTTCATAAATTCATATATTAAACAACATACCACACATAAATTTTCGTAATGAGGGGTATGAACTCACCTTGAGGGTGTTTCTTGGTGGATAAAGAGGCGAAGAATGAAATATTTCAAGTTAAGAACACTTGATGATTGGAAGATCCTATGGATATTAACACATATTAAAGTGTGTAATTGTAATAAAACTAGTGTATATATATGTATAGAATCACTAGATTAGTAAGGAAAAACCTACCAAGAGATCAAGAACCAACTTTGTAACGACCCGTTCCTGGTACGTATTTATTTTGATTAAATGCTCTTTTAGGAAGAGCTACTCGGCGAGTTGTAGCCCTAACTCGTTGAGTAGATGTCGAGTTGGATACGGGTTTTAAGTGATCTACTCGGCGAGTCCACGCATGGACTCGGCGAGTAGGCCAATCAGGAAGAGACCCTAATTCTTAGGGTTTGCAACCTATTTAAACGTCCTTATAGCCCCCATTTCGGCCTCCATCACCCTCAGAGCATTCCTTATCAAACCCTAGTTGTTTCTGTGTGTGTGTGTGTGTGCATGTTTATTGCTTGTGAAGGCATCTTTGGAGTAAGAAGGAGAAGGAGAAAGTTGGAGAGTTCAAGGAAGAGGAAGTAGATCCAGAATACACACTCTATTGGCCATCTTTTCTGCTATTAAATTCTATACCTTTCTTATTAATCATATAGATCTATGTTGTTCCTAAATTGTGGTTCCTAAACCCTAAAAACCCCAATTTCCCTTGTGATTAGGCCTTGTGGCCGGGTTATACCTCAGATCTGGACACTCATGGCATGCTAGAAGTATAAAGTTTTGGTTGTGGTTGTGATTAAAGTCCCCATTGAGCCTAGAACCTCATTAAGAGCTTTTTTTGGTCATATGAAGCCTTTAAAGCCATGCATACACGTAAAGTTAGCAAGTTTACGTGAAAAACATGCCCTAGAAGTCTAGATCCATGATTTGTAGCAGCTGCATGGCTCAGATCGGACCTGTATGGAAAAAGGGCTGAATGAACTCGGCAAGTTATATAAAGTTAGTCGTCGACTCGACGAGTTGGAAGAACAGCTCAGCGAGTCCGATGAAGTTTGCCTTAGAACTCGACGAGTTGTATGAGCAACTCGGCGAGTCGGATGAGTTTTCCCCAGTAAAGTTGTGTTTGAGTAGGATGGCTTCATTCCTTCGTAGGTACACTTAAAGTTAGCAATTTTACGTGTTCAGATGATTCCAAGATTTCAGATCTGCGAGTTAGAAACCATAGAGCGGATTCGAATGTAGTTGTATGGAATCTGCTCGACAGAACTCGGGGAGTAGTTCCTCAGACTCGGTGAGTAGTTCCTCAGACTCGGCGAGTAGTTCCTCAGACTCGGCGAGTCCGGTCAACTGGAGGTTGACTTTGATCAGGAGGTTGACTTTGACCAGGGGTAAAATAGTCATTTTACCCTCAATACAGTTATCAGTAATTAATTGAGTGTATTTATGAAAATTCTAACCGGGGAGATACCGGAGCAGCAGCATTCAGTTTCCAGAGTAGTTCTTTTAGCAACCAGTGTACGAGGTGAGTTTTCCTTCCAGTAGGAACGGGTCAAAGGCCACAATGCTGGCCCGTTTAATTAGTAGTAGTTTCCGGACCTCGGTCCGGTGCAGTAGTTAGAATGTTTGATGCCTTCATGGCTCAGACAGTGTTTATGTGTTATGTGTTCCGGCCTACGACCCGATGCAGTATGCAGTTTATGTGTTCATGCTAGTTGATATGTTTATGCTATACTATGCTCTGCTCAGTTAGTTTCCAGACTTTGGTCCGATGCCGTTAGTTCCGGACTACGGTCCGATGCAGGGGACAAGGTCCCAGTCAGCTCAGGACTTTGGTCCGATGCAATTAGCTCTGGACTTCGGTCCGATGCAGAGGACAAGGTCCCAATCAGTTCCGGACTTCGGTCCAATGCAGTTTCCGGAATTCGGTCCGATGCAGTGGGCAAGGCCCAATATGTGTTTATATGTTATTGAATGGTATGTGGTAGCTTGGGGGAGCTCACTAAGCTTTGTGCTTACAGTTTCAGTTTTGGTTTCAGGTACTTCCGTAAGTAAAGGGAAGAGCTCGGGTTGATGGCATCGCACACACCACAGCTTCAATTTATCCTGGGAGTTGTTTTAGCTTGTTATAGATATGATTTGATACAGTCTTCATACAGTTTTCTCGTAATACTTTGCTATGGTTTTGAGATATTGACGTACGAGTTTTATTTTATGATATTGACATGATGTTTTTAGTAATTATTAAACAAAAATTTTTGGGTTGTATTTTGGGATGTTACAAACTTATAAAAATTAGTCTAGAGAAAGGGAGCTTGTTCTTGAGGAAGGAGATGAACAAAAATGAAGAAGATGGGATGGGGTGGGGTTTCGACTGAAATAAAGAAAGAGAGGGAGGGAGGGTGATGAGGGGGTGGCGGGAGGGGTGGGGTGGGTATGGAGGCATGGAGTGGTTTCTTGAGTTTAATATTCAAGCTTGTCTCACTTAATTAAACAATAATACTTTAATAAAGGTGTAATGATCATATAAGACAAATGTGGTCTTTTTAGTTTACTCTTATAAAAAAAATGGGTAATTTTTTATAAGAGTTGGTGATTTTTATTAAAAAAAAAAAAAAAAAAAAAAAAAAAAAAAAAAAAAAAAAAAAAAAAAAGTGGTAAAAATGATGTACAATTACTTAATTTGAATCATATAAATTCAAATTATTATGAAAATCAGTATGATCAAACAAAATAATACATTACACGAAATTTAGGATGATTCTTAATCATTTTCGTTAAAGTTTGAGTGTTTAAGCCGGGTAAGGAATTTGTCGCATTTGGTGACGAAATCACCAAAAATCTTAATATGTAACCTTTGTTATAAATTTGTCAAGTAGTATAAAGTTTATGAACTCAACTACATTGTGTTATGAATATTTTTTATACCTAAATAATATATAATTAAATTATCAAAATTTTACGTTACTAACCCTAATTAGGGTTTATATTCAATAATTGGTAACAAGAGAGGTATTTTGCATTATAACTTGCCAATAGTACATTAGAAACATCAATATCACCTTTCTCCTAAAATTCTAATATAAGTTAAGTTGACCTGGTTGACTTTTTTTGACTTTGTTTGAACAAAGTTGATGATTGTCACATTAGTCGGACTCGATTTGATATGACCACTAAGGTCGGAATAATAATCGTCTTCTAGTCATTACCGAAATGATGGTAACGACATACTTGAACAGAACATAATCGATTACTAGCTTCTTCATAACCTTCTGACTTTCCCTGATACAAGTGCGAGTCATATGCTTCCGGCAGTATAAGCCTCTACTACCATTCACACATACTCATACTCTTCCAAGTATTGTCTCGCAGTTCTACAAGTTATTTTCACAAAAACAAATTTAACACATACAAATGTGTCCAAACAATCATAAAATTTTCCCTAGACTCTACTAGGTCTTCTTACATGCATATCTTCAATCATCGATTCTGCTTCAAGTCGGTTGGTGGAGGAAATGTCAGCCGATGAGACAACTTTATGGATTATACCAAAAATTCTTTCTTTCTACCAATCGAAAGTGTACTTCTACCGTACTAGACATATTATCTTTTTAGATGTATTCTAAAGGCAAGATACCTCTCTTACGGTATCTTTCGATAGGTATCATTCACTATCATCGACTTTCTGATTTCCTCTATTTGCTCAGTCTGATACGAGTCCTTATCATGACGTTCCATACATCGTAATAGTTGTTCAAGACGAGAAATTTAAGATAGAGTAGGTTTAGACGTGTAATCCTCCATATTACTCCGAAAAGTTATATGCCAGTTCTAATACCTTAATTAAATGTTTAGAAAACTAAACACATAAAGTTTCTAGATCCGGTCGGCAATAGACCATGGATCCGATCAAATAATGGCATCATAAAGCATCACAAATTATTTAGCACATAAAAGATTTTTAGGCATCTTCCTTAAATAATCTAGTGCTTGTGTTTATTCAGTTGTACTACCTAAAATATATTAGACACACTCCTCACGATCATCGCTTAGCATTCTAAGTTTAAGTTTAGAAATCCTACAAATTCATATTTCGCTTAAACTAATGCTCTGAAAGACTGATACCAATTGTGACATCCCCAAACTCACGGTCATTTTAAAAATTTTATTTATGCTTATTTAAAAATTAGAGTATCCTTTTTAAAGAATAATATTGCGGAATTTGTTTACAGAAAAACATGATAAATATATTATCAAAGAATTTCCGAAGAAATGTATTTTGTTTATATTAAAACTTTGGGATATCATCGTCAATACATAAACATAAGCATAAACAGACCTTACATTCCTTTACACGAGTGATTTATATCTCCTTTAATCTCTTAGTGTAATGTGGATTCGTATTGATACCTGTGATACAAATAAATTGAGTGGGTCATGTTGGGAAACCTGGTGAGTACATAGGGTTTTCAACTCACAATAATAAATCTATTATGTTTCATCATCAAACAATTATCCCAATTATTTATCCTCATTATCTTCTTTATTTTTTAAGGATCTACCCTAAGAATCATCTATCATTCACTCATTCATTCCTAAAGATTGTTCTAAGAAATAGGCACGAAGTCCATTGTTGCTAATGGCACAACTGCCAGTGTTATCTATTAGGCACATATGCCAATATTATCATTTCGGCGCAGCTGCCAGGATTATGACGTTCTCTATTAGGCTCAGCTGTCGATATTATCATTTAGGCTCAACTGCCAGCATTATGATGTTCTCTATTAGGTGCAGCTGCCGATATTATCATTTAGGTGCAGCTGCTAGGATGTTTAGAGTACATCGTAGTTTAAAAACATCTACAGGTTGTGGTGCAGCTGCCAATGTTCATCTATAGGCCACTAAGTCCATAGTTGCCAATGTTCATCTATATGACCTTTCATCCCTCATCATTCATCTACCCATCTTTACCTAATATTTTTATAGGTATAAAATACATATATAGTATACATCAAATAAAATATGTATATTTGGTTCATCCAACATATATATGAAGAACACAGATAATATGTACACGTAGCACGTAATTTATATTAAATACTTCATATCTATGTATCAGATGAAAGTAACTATGCACTCACTTGTTAAAGTGATGATTTCAAACTCGGAGAGCGCTTCGCTTCTAACAATTCTATTTTCCTTCAATGAAACTTAGTAGGAGGTTTGGCTAGGAACCGGGATCTGCGGGGGTATAACTTCCGAGCCGAAAGCTCTTCTTCTCGGAGCCTTCTGGTGCTCCGGGACTCGCCTCTAACGTTTGGGAAGTGCTAGGGAAAATCCTTGAGTGTTTGGGGGTGTTTGGGAGAGAAGTGGTGAGAAATGTGTGAGAAATGAAGTAATTTGCACATTTATTTATAGGATGAGTTCAGTGCGAGCGCAGGGCATTACCTTGTTGAACGTTGAGCGTTCCCATGCCATGTGCCACCAAATGGTGGCAAGGCATGGAGAAGAAACAGTGGCTTAGATCGTGTTGTGTGTCGCTTGTAGATTACTCCAAAAAATAATTATCTTCTAAAATCCACAACTTTTGCATACAAACTCCGTTTTTGACGTTCTTTATATCCAGGCGTAGGGATCAACGGGACTACAACTTTCCTTTAGACTTCGTTGGCTAATTTTGACTTTATTTTTAAAGTTATATTTTAACAGACTTAGATAGTTAAAATCCGTTAAAAAATAGTACCTTTTAATACCTTTTTCATTTGACGTCCAATTTCGACTGTCATTATATCATTGAGCTTCTATTAATGAGATCTTCAATTCTCATTTAGGTAGTATCAGCTAAAAATTGATCGATCTAAAATTCAATTTCCGGGTTGTGCACTGCTATGTTAAATCTTAGAAAAATTATAATTTTCTTAACCAAAGTCAGATTTGGACGTTATTTTTTTTTTTTTTTGTACGCTTTCGGTTTAACATATACTATGACTTTTATTTAGATCGCAAAGGCTAAAAAGTATTTTATCATAAACTCACTTCTTACAATTCCCGGTATCGTGCCGGTTTTGCCGTAAAACTTCGACAGGTCATAAATTCTTCATTATAACTCGGATTTTAGCGTTCTTTATATACACGGAACCCTTGTGATATATAGTACAACTTAGTTAAGATTATTTATTCTAAATAATCTTTTATCAAAAAGTCGCTTTTGAGTATTATTGTCTCTAAAATGACTAGCCCGAATATACGGGTGTTACAGTTTTGAAGTAAAGCGTGGAAGTAGAGAGAAGATTAATGGTATGAACGGAAGAAAGGAGAGAGAAAGTTGAGAAGAGATTGATTGTTGTATTCGCGACCATTATCACATTGAAAAGATTAGATATCACATTTGAATTGATTTTTGACATACGAGTGAAAGTTGCAAAAAATAAAGAAAACATCATATTTTAAGCGTAACGAAAACACTCACAAAAATCTTCTAAAAGCAAGATATAATATTTGAAGCCACTTATACTCAAAACAGGAGATGTCCACAAGTTAGAATGCACTAATTCAAACACACGAGAAGTTTTCGAAACTGACTTAGGAAACTTAAGACGACAATGTTTACCTAGTTGACAAGCATGAAAAATAGGTAATTTATTATTACTACTAGAAATAAAATGATGACTACGCAAAAATTGAAGAACCATAGATCCTATATGGCCAATCTGCGATGTTAAGTGGGTAGCGTGACAACAGCAAACGAGACAACAGGTAGGGTACAAACGGTATAAGGAGCGATGCCAGTTCTATCGGACCGGTGCAAAAGTTCATCCGAGTCAAGATCCTTCATCGAAAAAACCAAACAAGTCAAAAGAATTGGAAACACGATTATCAGTTGCAAATTTCCGAACAGAGCAAATATCTTTTACCAATTGAGGTGACACTAAGACTTCTTTTAACATAAACTTATTGTTAGAAAACGGTAGTGTGGTGTGACCTGTAAAATTCGACGGTATGATAGCACCATTTCTAACCATGAAAGACTTAAGTCGGTAAATTAAGGTGGGTTTGCTGGAACTTGACCACCATAGAAGGCGGCTGAAAGCATCAACATTTTTCTTCACGAGCTTCATGTAGTAACAACATATTCTTGGCGTCAAGAAAGGATGGGAATGGATCCTTGTGAGTGATGACACTAACGATGCTGTGATAAGATGCCAAGAATTGTCTCAAAATTTGCATAACAAGTTCAGTTTCTGAGATTTCAGAGTCCACATCTGATAGTGAAGCAACAATGTTTTTCAATGTAGTGAAAAAATATGTAATTGAAGAAGCACCTTTCTTTGTGTTGCAGAACTGATATTGGAGATGCAGCATGCGAGACATTTTGTTGTCGAGGAAAAATTAATCCAACTTAACCCATAAATCTTTAGTCTTATAGTTATCACTAGATATAATTTTCAGAAGATTTGAGTCACACGTGGAAGAAAACCAAGATTTGACTTTTAAATCCAAGTTTGGCATTCGATAATTAGTTTATCAACCACAAATTTACAAAATTACATATTAAAATACAACGTTATCTCCTTCTTTCCTTCGGGTTAATTAATCATAAAACTAAAAAGAACTATCGAGGACCCAAATGAGCAATTACAAATTCTACATTTGCAAAACCTTAAAGACTTTGAAAACTGATAAAACAATTTGGAAGTCAAAATTACCTCAAAGTCTCAGAGATGAGAGTCGTGGTCCTAATAATTTTTATTATCTAAGTTTCGATTTTTCTGAATTTTTTATTTGATAATTGTTTGTCAGATCTTCCACCATATCTCAAAAAATGTTGATTTTTCATTGTCATCCAATCAAACACCGGGAACCCATTCAAAGTTTATGACGAAAATGACATAGCACGAGAAATCAAATTAAACATAAACTTAACAAAAGTCCAAGTTATCGACATAAAAAACAATGGGGTCCTTTTTCGCTTTTATCAACATCCAATCTTTATCTTTTGTATAGTGATGACAAAGGGAAAGTATTTGACCAAATTACCCTCGACACAAAGCAGTCACCTATCACAAACATTTTGCCTTTGTGACAAAGTGTAATGATATATTATGGTTCCTCTTCTATGTATCATAAACAAAATAACATATGCTTCATGTAACGCCATATGGGCTTAACCCTAACCCGTGTGCATTATCTTACAAAAAAGCTGACCAAGGTGGCCCAGTATCCAGCCAACTGCATGAACCAAGAAACTCGGTTAACCATGTTTTACGAGCCGAGTGGCTAAACAGCTAAACCACTATGAGCTCACCTGAGCCAAAATGCCGTTTCCACTTTGACCTTCGAGGACTAAGCCTGTGGTTAGGCCAATCATAGCCCATGCTCCATTTATGGCTTCTATTTGACGTCTCCTCTGCAACATCGTTTTATCAGAACACCACTGTGTACTGTGTACTGTGTACTGTGTATAATAATTACAAAAAACGTACTTGAAAACTTTGTTTTGCTTTAATGGTTTCCATTTGTTTAGCGGCTAAGCGTTTTGCTTCAACCGGATCAACCATGATCACTTCTTTCCTTGCCCTTCCACTTGCTATTGTAACCTACATTATTAAAAAAAACAACTATTTTTCTAAAATCAAATTTGTATAAAAATCTATATTAATCTCCAAAAATTAGAAATTATCTTACCGTGTTCAAGATTAATGATTACGGAGTTATGTTCAATTATGGATTATGTATTTGTTGATTAAAAACTAATATAGACAACAAATTACATGAATCTAATCATTGTGTGTTTTTTTTTTCTATGATGGTTTATAGTTTTTAATGACATACATTAGGATTAGCTACACGAAATGCTTCATCTTTGGTTCTACGAATGGCAGGTCCCAAATCAATCTCTTTTCTGAAACCCCATCTGGAAAAAATCAAAAGAAAAAAAGATAGAATTCGTAAATTTTAATATAAAGATCCCACTTTAACCGATTTACTTTTCTAGGGTTTGAGCCATTTTCTATGTATCTTTCTTCCTGCAGATTTCTTAATATGAGTTCTTAAAATATGTGATGTTTTAGGTCAATTTTCTTTCAAAATCAGGAACTAATAAACTTGTCTTATAAGATGAAGCTTAGTGAGATGATTACATATATGATTTCTGAACTGGAAACTAATCAATTGAGCATAATTTTTGAAATGTGATATAAAATTTTGAACAGGAAACTAATCAATTGAGTATAAATTTTTCATGGGCTAAGAAAAGTATCACATTTCAAGAATACCCGATTGTGTTCTGAACTCTTTTCTTGAAATTAACAATACAGAGTCAAGAAAACTTAAGCGACTATTAAAGCAACAAAATTCGAGGAAATTGGAGACTGGAAATTGTGGAATTTACCTGTTTGGTGTTGCAGAGTGTCGATAGTTGGAGAAAGATGAACAGGATTGTTGTTGGAGAAGAAGATTGCCATTTGCGGACCACAGTGAAGATGAAGAAGAAACCATATTTTCGGTTCTTTCTCAGAACCACAGAAGGGGGGTTTTGTAATAAATTGCTATTTTTTCATCATCGGATAATGAACTAAGGAGATGTGGAGGTTAGGAGTTGTAGCGTATATTTACATTTTGATTCCTGTACTTCAGAAACATCCATTTTGACTCCCTGGAGTTTGTGAAAGAGAGATGATCTGTTATTTATTTATTTATTTTTTTTTTTCATGCCATTGAGGATCGTGTGTATTCTTGTTCCTTTCGTCCATCATTCGTGAGTTCCTTTCCTCCATCATTCGTTGATAAACACTACGTTCTTGAGTTTAAAATTAAGAAAGGAAAGAAAAATGTATGATGCAAAAAAAAAAATTCAACTAGGTGTGTTTTCGAGTTAGAAATATATTAAGCAAACTAAGAATAAAATGTAGGTTTATCCTTCAATAAAAATAACTATACAAACATGTTTTTCCTTTTAATTAATCTCTCATAATCCTCTTATTTCATTCGACAAAAAATAAGGGTTTTTGTCATAGAGATCCAGCTATATTTTATATAGCGTTTTAAAAGACCATTCTTATTTTATTTGGCCTTTCTAGACACTCAAACTCGAAAATTACATATTTAATAAGCCAATACATAAAATGTGACCTACGATTACCAGTTATCTACAATTGACATGGTAGAGGTGGACAATGTTGTCCATGTAGATACACAGTTGGCAGGTGACTCATCAGCTTCATTAGTAAGCTAGTATGCATACCCTAAATGAAAACATCGTCAAGATCATTTCCCATTTATAACATTTCTTTGTATGCTCTTAAACCCTTAAAAATCGATTAATCTTCGATGACATACTCATCCGGATCACAAAGCTGTGAGAACCAAACTATTGTAACTATTAGGAAGCGTGATGACAACTTGTGTGATTGTCGTCATCCAAAGCTTAGCATAGAAAAAATGTTAATGTCTTATAAGAATCTAAGTCACAGATTTCGCAACTGTGTTGAGTCTTTGGTAAGTATCATCTTCTTTAGTTGTGTTGTCGACAATGTGGAATTAGGGGTTATGAAACAATGGCGATAATGTTGAGTTTAGGGTTCACTGTTGTCGATAAAGACATTTTTTCACCCAAAATTAATTATCTTTATCGATAATGGAAATGAGGTTGTTGTGCTCCATGTAATTGGATATTTGTTTGGTATGTTTGTTTGTAGGTGGAGATTGTAACGCTCGTAGATCCGGGCTGGTCAATTTAGAGATAATAGGGGTCGAAAATGAATTTTCGATAAAGATTATTTAGAATAAATAATCTTAACCAAGTTGTAGAATATGTCTCAAGGGTTCTGTACATATAAAGAGCACCGAAATTCGAGTTATAATGAAGAAGTTATGACCCGTCGAAGTTTCGCGATGGAACCAACACGGCACTGGGAAGACGAAAATAGTGAATTTATGATAGATCGATTTTAGCCTTAGTGATCTAAATGAAAGTCATATTATATGTTAACCTGAGAGCGTCCATAAAAAGAACGCCCAAATCTGACTTCGTATGAGGAAGTTATGATTTTTCTAAGATTTGGCTTAGCAGTGCACGACCCGAAACTCGAATTTTAGTTCGAGCGGTTTTTAACTTATGCGACCTAAATGAGAGTTGAATATCTCATTAATAGGAACTCAACGGTAAAAAGACAGACGAAAACGAAGTCCGTATGAAGGAGTTACGAATTTTTCGCGGCCATTTAACAGTCTAATCTCCTCCCACTGTTAAATTTAAGATCGGTCGAGAATTAGCAGACAAAGTCAAAATGAAAATAGTAGATCTTATTTTTACCTACGCGTGGACATAAAGAACATCGAAAACGGAGCTCGTAAGCGAAAGTTATGAATTTTTGAAAATCGGATGATTTCCACCCTATGTGCAATGCCACGTGTCAGCACTAGGATGTACCTGGTTGTACCCAGCTGGCCACAACGTGGGAGCCTCTTCAGCCTCCTATAAATAGAGACACCCCTCTCCTTCATTCCTCACACCTTAACCCTTCATTCCTCTTTCTACTCTCTCTCTCTCTCTCTCTCTCTCTCTCTCTTTAAGCCCTAAACCCCCCCCCCCTCGAGAAGCGTACGGAACCCCCTAGCACGAGGTGGAAACCCCGGAGCGCCTGACGGCTCCGAAATGAAGAGCCTCTGGCTCAGAAACTCTGCTCCGGCGGAGCCCGATTTCTAAGGAAACCCGTTGTAAGTGAGTTATACCTTCCCTATCTTTAGTATAGCTTATGTTTTAATATACTAACGTTATTAGGAACTTAAAATAATTATTTAGGCTATTATTATGTGTTATATGATGCCGTTATAATATCTTTTTAACCACTCGCGGTACCGGGGTTCCGGTTTGGAAGGTCTCTTGGGTTGCTGGATTCTGAAGTGCTTATATGCCAAAATGATCCTGCCCACTGGTGTTCCATGTCTGACCTCGTCTGTATATAGTGGGTGAAAAGTATTGTGTCATGCTTATATAATAGTAATAATAGCTAGACTATTAATTAGTCTCAGTGAATATTATAATAAACTCTAGTGGTAATGATACTCGGTTTTGTCCGATGGAAATTGTTTTGAGATAACGAAGCGCTGTCCGAGTACATAGTCACCACCTAACTAGGTGAGTGCATGGTCCCTTTCATCTTACACATAGATATGAAGTATTTAATATAAATTACGTGCTGTAAGTACATAGTTATTTTCATCTTACACAAAAATATGAAGTATTTAATATAAATTATGTGTTGTGAGTGCATAGTTACTTTCATCTTACACATAGATATGAAGTATTTTATATAAATTACATGCCATGTGTGCATATTATCTGGATACTTGTTGTCTATGCTGGATGAATGATTTTATACATGTTTTAAAAGATTTAAACTATATATTTATTTTATATCTACAAATATGTTGGGATAAAACATTGGTAGATGAAATAGTTGATGTGTAATGAAATAAAACGACGAGAGATAGGGGATGATAGGAAGGTGATGATAATTAGGTGAGGATAGATAAATGATGATGAATCGATGATGTAGGATTAAATATACTATAACCTTGTCCGGCAATTTGGAGATGTAGTCATCTACCAGAGTATAGATGGCGACCACGGACTATTATAGACAACCCCGTGGAAACACCAGCAAGCTCATAACCTATAGGTGATGAATTACGAGTTCATGCAATGTTGTATCTACGTATTCATGCGATGATACTCTAACCCCTTACTATGAATTACGAGTTCAGGCGATGTTGTAACTAATGGGTTTTAGCCATAAGAACAATCATACGTGCTCATACAAACCCTAATGCTTGGATCTAGGTTTCTCTATTGTACATGCTTTGAATCCAAGACTAACAAACTTAGATCTAACATATTATAAACTGAATTAGGGTTTATAGAATTACCTTTGATTGTTATATAGCAATAACAATCAATTCCTTGCTTGGATTGGCTTCAAAAGCTTAGTGCATCAAGTGCTGCACCTCTAATGGAGTCACAAAAACCATATGCAACTTGGATGAAGAGGAGAAGAAAGGAGGCTGCCCAAAAATGACTAGAAACCCTAGAGAATCAGTTGTACACGTTTTTGGGGCCTAAGGGGTCCTTTATATACTTGTGTAGGCTGCTAGGGTTTTAGTCAAAACCCTAATGGATAGCTTAAACTCTAAGCAGCCCATGGAACCTTCTGGATAAGGCCATGGATGAAAATATGATGGGCTCCCATCATAATTTCGTTCACCCCTTGTTGCTTTAGCATTCCTTAGCCCAACAACTCAATTATCCAATAATTGCAGTCCAGTCCCCTGAATTTAATTAATCTCTTTCAGCCACAAAAATTAATTCTTAGTTAACTCTTGACTAATATTAATTAAACATTATGATTTCTCCTTTAATATATTATTCTCATAATATATTAATAAATCATATTTAAACCTCTCTGTCCTTAATTCATCCTACATATTGCTATGGTGAAGGCAACCCAAAAGAACCATGCTCATAATCGGGTCAAGTACATACCAAAATAGTTATGGACTTAGACACTAATCCAACAGTCTCCCACTTGGATAAGTCTAATAACTATTTTCCGTATGACTTCAGAACCCGATCAGCAATCGTAGCTTTGAAAATCCGCTGTCAACTCTGATCTTATCAGATAGCATGTCCTTTAGATAAGGGATTAGATATTCCTCCATTCTCAAGATATCGTATAGACAAAAGACATGAATTTCAATCATTCTCTCTATACTGTTTCCCGACTTCCGATTTATGATGACAAACAACAGACTATAATTGAACACATCAACTTAGTCCCGGCTTGGCCAAGCGCTTAGGTGTCATCACTAAATCATCGAGAGGCCCACAGATATCGCTTTTATCCCACTTTGGGTAAAAGGAATGGATAAACTTCGACTCAAATGCTCGCTTGCATTTACTGATCGAATCATACACAACAATAAGTTTTGTAACACCAAGTTACTAGTGCGTTTACTTATTATGAATGTGCAACCAACCAACAAATGACAACTCACATGTCTCGATTTCAAGAATATACAATATTATCGTCTCTCTAATCACTCGTGATAAAACCATGAAGTGATCCAAGTGAGCGTGGGTTTAATCCAATACTCTAATCTTATCAAAGTATTCATGAATTCTACAGCAAACTTGTGCCATGTCTAAACACTTCGGACAATCTACAGACAGATTCATGATAGTCTTTATTCATACCTACTCCCAATGTATGACCGATTGTGGATGTTTAAATAACCTAGTTATTCTAGAAGTCAAAACATGCAAACTGAAACATAACAATAATACTTAATCCTATATGGCCCCAAACTTGTGAGAGTAAATAAAACACTTCTATTTATCCACCATATTGATTACTCATTATTTATCATTTAATGTTTCGGATAATCAACTTATTACTTGAATTACAACAACAATTGTCCCATGCTCTAAACATGCACACTTTGTTTCCTATGGTCCATGGCTTGTGCCATGTCTAAACACTTCAGACAATCTACAAACAGATTCATGACAGTCTTTATTCATACCTACTCCCAACGTATGACCGACTGTGGATGTTTAAATAACCTAGTTATTCTAGAAGTCAAAACATGCAAACTGAAACATAACAATAATACTTAATCCTATATGGCCCCAAACTTGTGAGAGTAAATAAAACACTTCTATTTATCCACCATATTGATTACTCATTATTTATCATTTAATGTTTCGGATAATCAACTTATTACTTGAATTACAACAACAATTGTCCCATGCTCTAAACATGCACACTTTGTTTCCTATGGTCCATGGTTTGTGAAATAGATCACCTGAAAACTTTTTCAATGATGCTCATTTCACAATTCCTTAATCCTAATTATTAGTGTAAGAACACAAGGTTCTTGCCACTACAAGCATATGCTAGATTCTAACATTTTACGCAACGATCCTTTCGTAAAGTCATAGCACAAAATTCACCAAGACTTGGCTAATGAAATTACAAAGTACTTTCTTAGAAATTGTTACAAGACAATTCCATGGACGTGAAGTCTCATATTCAAAGTACATTCCTTTGAACATCCTTCTTGCATAAAGTTTCTAATCTAGATATAGATTCTCAATATCCAACTCCCAATACGGAAACATTTCCACATTTGCCATATGACAACTCATTCTTAATAGAATCTTATCTATTCATAATAATGTCGATATGGTTCATCCAATACCATACTCCCAACTACTCATAAGCAACCAATCCTCAGCGAAATTTGGATCGTCCTTTGATAGTTGTTTAATTATTTTAGTCAAAACCAATTCTAGTCCTTTTTACCCTCTTAATGCGCTATACATTTGGAAAAATTTCAGAATGGTAAATATTATAGCATTTGCAATCGATCCTATACCTGAAGCGTATGGAACACGATGCATAATCTCTTACATAAAGATATGATACTTTACCAATCTTTTGCCATAATATTTTATGTGTCATGTTCTCACAATTCGAACTATGAAGAGGGATGTCGTAATCATAATCGAATTTTAAGAACACACAATGTATCCTTTGACTGAAAATATTAAAATTTCTCAATCTAAGCTTTAGATTTTGAAACGAAGTATAATATTCTCTGCCTTAATTATAGAAAAAACAAATTTTCAACCCATGCAACTTTGCAAATTGAATCTTTGTTTTTCTATAATTAATATTGCTAACTTGCAATACTTGCCATAATAATCATAGAATCATAACACTTATGCTCCCACTATCATGATGATTATTATCATACAAGCATAACACTTATGCTCCCACTAGCTTTGACATGTATTCAGAAAACAAATGAGCTTCCAGAAAAACAATGCCTATTGAATTTCTGAAATTCATATTTTTAATACCAGATGCTTCGATAAGCCTTTATCTAAGCTTCTTAAACTTATACACCTTTGCCTTAGATAGCTCATATGTGTGCTTAAATAATTTAGAACTTATGTTACTAAGTTCCAAATGTTCAAACTAATTGCCAAATCTCACAATTCGAACTATGGAAAGGGATGCCGTAACCATAACCGAATTTGAGAATACAATTTTCACAATTGCTATCTTCTTAAGATCTCTCTTAGTGAAAGCATTTCCTCACAGTCATTTTCATGAAGGAGGGAATCTTATGACACTTAGATTTTATGGTGTACGAGTTCCTATACATGTGAATTTACTAAACCAAGGTTTGCGACAAATCCAAACTTATATGGACTGAACTTTCTTAATCTTGATTTCTTGCCTTATGGTAACACGAGTGCCCACCATGTCTTCCAAGTAGTTTAGTAACTTTTCCTTTCATATCAATGTACTTTCCATCGACTAAGGCGCTAGTATGCATTCAAATGAGAACTCATAGAACTCACATACACAATTAACTCAATTGGAATGGCACAGAAACAAAATAATGTCAGCACGATAGGTTTTAAACCTCAAGTCGTGTGCTAGTGATGATCGATAAGGTTTATTCTTGATTTGTTCTTGAAACCTTTCAAGACCATTAAGACTCCCACTGACTCCTTGACATATAAGATTCTCTTGTCAAGAAACATTTCTTGACAAAGCAAATATTCAAGAGTTAGTGTAGTTCTTATCAAGACAAAACACTTCACAAATTGGTCCTAGTTGGTCTTTGTCTTATCCAAGACATCACAACTTACCAGTTTCTAATGTGCAAGAATAAGAAAACTTTTCCAAATTCCATATTTGTTAAGTGTTATAAACCTACTAAAGACTTTTTCACTCAATGTCACAATCTTGACTCTAAGACTTGATATTGGAACGAAGTATGATTGACTTCTTGATTTAACCATTTCTACCATTCTCGATTCCTCTTCTTAGACATGCAATTGCACTAAGACTCACTTATAGGATCAATTGAGACATGGTTCTTAATCATTAAGAATTATCATAAAACACAATAAAAGGTACTCTCCCTTCTTCTTAGAATAGAGAAACTTTTATCTTTCTGCCTACTTGATTCTTCTTTATTCGTTCTACTATTCATTGAAACTCTTTCAATCAACTCAGAATTACACTTAATCTTATAAGTATAATCATATTTACTAAACTTTAGTAAATCGTGACGAATATCTTTGTCACTCTTGTGGTGGACTTGATCAACGCACAACCTAGTGTACTTGATCTCCTAGTCCTTCAATTGACACTTTGTCAAAGAATTAGTCTAAGTTTCCCAAATGTGAAAGTTTTTCATTCATCATACAATACACATTGCATGATTCCAAGTTTTGTCCAATTGAAACTTGGGCGATGAGAAACTCTCCCTATTTGGTAGACTTTTGACATTTCCACAAATAACATAATTAAGAATCAAATCCATTGTTGCTAATAATAGAAACATTCAAACATCAATTTTTTCATACATGCCATCGCAAGGATAAATAAGATAAAAACAAAATTCATTTTATTGCGGAAAAAATTTGTCCTTACAATGCAATTCAATTGAAAAACTATGTTATTACATATTTCTTAATAATCTATTCTAACTCCAAGTAGTAGCTCAAGAATCCATTCTTCAAGTAATGCGATCGAAATCCATTTCTTCATGATTAGATTCAGCTCACTTCTTCCTTCAAGCTTCCTCTCTTTTCTTTGATCCTACAAAACATCAAAATGTAATCTTATCACATCATGTATTAAGAATCTAGAATAGGAACTTAAAAGAGTTAGATAATGGATTTTACCTGAAGTAGAGCCATACGTATTGACTCTCCCATCTCTTAGATCTCTTAGGTAGTTAGGGCAGCTTCGTCTCCAATGCCCCTTCTCTTGGCAATAAAAGCAAATGGACTTCTTTGGCACAGCACATCGGACAATCACAGAATTAGCTCTTTCTGGACTTCCAATGTTGCCAGTGTCCATTAAATTTTGGGAGTTTGATTCACCAGACAAATTTGCTTGACCAGCACGCCAAATCATTGCTGATTCAGCAGCTATAAGCAAATAGGTGAGATTAATGAGGGTCACGTCGTGATCCATCATAAAGTACTCTCTAACGAACTCACTATATGATTCAGGAAGTGACTGAAGAACCAAGTCAGCAGCCAACTCGCTTGAAATCTCGACACCCAACATGCTTAACCTATCAATGTGTGACTTCATCCCTAAGACGTGTGCACACACAGGTTTCCCATCTTCGTGTTTACTTGCCAAAGGGCTTGAATGAGCTTGAACTTTTCAAGACTTTGACCTTGTGGGATAGGGAGAACAATTAGAGGAGGTGGAGGAAGTAAAGCATGACTCTCATTTCCATGATCGTATCTCGGAACGTCATCTTCATTTGGAAAGCTTGTTCCAAAGGATTTAGAAAGACCATTTTAAGATTCAGACATCTACAAAATGGGAGAAAATTCAAGTTAGGTTGATTAGAATTCTTGATGTAACACCCAAATGAAACATCAAGCTAGGATCCAACACAATACTCTACAACCTAGAAGAGGGATGGTGTAATCTAGTTGCAGAATATTTGAAGGTAGGTAAATGACGATTTACTAATTTCCACCATGAAAAACGAAAAGGAAGTTTAAGTTTTAAATGAATTGAAACTCCTAGATCTTTAGAGATTCATTGAACTTTTCAATGGCATGTTTAATCTCGATTATGCCCTACTATTTGTGACTGGGATGCCGAGGATCACAAAGGTGTGAATAACCATACGAATCACGTGGTGCACCCAATGCTACTATCACCTAATCAATGTACCGGTTAGCCACACATGCTCCATTGATCTATGATAAGCATAGAGCCACCCTTCGCCACTAATGTCATCCCCAAATTAGTGTGCCGGTTAGCCACACACGCTCCACTAACGTTTGACAAGGGTACGAAGTGTAATTCCATGGGTTAGCATACAATTTCACATTTTGCCTAAAGTAACTATGATTTGGGAATTTGAAAAAGCATTTAGTTACTTTGAACTTCATTATACTTATAATGGAAGGTTTTTGTCCTATCCTACCCGTTCGGCTAACGACCCTCCACTAGTCAAAAGTGCGGTGGGTAAGAGTGGATATCCATTCAATCGCCATTTTATAGGAAATTTCCTTAAACACCCCTTATAGACCAGCTTTGTGAATGAGGCCTACTAACGGTAAGACTGACTGTTTACTCATACATATACAATATTAGACTTTTAATGTTATATATAGTATAGGGTGTATTTTACACTTTTAAAATACTAGGTGGTTTAATTAGTAAAATTATACCTTTTAATTTAATTAAATGTAAACCAAAACTTTATGGGCCTATTAAATCACTTTTAATTATACACTGTAATTAATTAATAAAACCATAAGGGTGTAATTTGAACTTTTCAAATTACTAGGGTTTTAGAATTTAACATTTCAAAATTAAACTTTTAATCAACTTTTAAATTCCAAAACTTGAGGGCAAATTTTGAAACATTTCAAAACATTAGGGATCAAACAACAAATAATTCAAATTAAACAATTAATTTCATAATTATCTATATTTGACCTAATCTTATTTTAGTCATTAGATAATTACCAAATAAATTTAAATAATCCATATTTATCACATAAACAACCAATATTTAAAAGATTTGAAATTATCTATTGTTTTGGCAAGGATAAACATATAATTAAGATAAAATTCGGATTTTAACTTCATAAAACAATTTAAGCATCAAATCCAAGTCAAAACAGCAGCTAAATCCCGAAATACCCTCTACCTGACGCACTGACTCGCCGAGTTAGACCTGGACTCGCCGAGTAGGGCCAACTCGCCGAGTCCAGATACTGACTCGCCGAGTTGAGTTGGGCAGAGGCAAAAAACTCGTTTTTCAGCAAACAAAACAGTAAGCATCACATACAACTGAAACCAATCAAGGCTCTGATACCACTAATGGGTTTTAGGCATAAGAACAATCCTATGTGGTCATACAAACCCTAATGCTTGGATCTAGGTTTCTCTATTGTACGTGCTTTGAATCCAAGACTAAAAAACTTAGATCTAACATATTATAAACTGAATTAGGGTTTATAGAATTACCTTTGATTATTATATATCAATAACAATCAATTCCTTTCTTGGATTGGCTTCAAAAGCTTAGTGCCTCAAGTGCTGCACCTTTAATGGAGTCACAAAAACCATATGCAACTTGGATGAAAAGGAGAAGAAAGGAGGCTGCCCAAAAACGACTAGAAACCCTAGAGAATCAGTTGTACACGTTTTTGGGGCCTAAGGGGTCCTTTATATACTTGTGTAGGCTGCTAGGGTTTCAGTCAAAACCCTAATGGACAGCTTAAACTCTAAGCAGCCCATGGAACCTTCTGGATAAGGCCATGGACGAAAATATGATGGGCTCCCATCATAATTTCGTTCACCCCTTGTTCCTTTAGCATTCCTTAGCTCAACAACTCAATTATCCTATAATTGCAGTCCAGTCCCCTAAATTTAATTAATCTCTTTTAGCCACAAAAATTAATTCTTAATTAACTCTTGACTAATCTTAATTAAACATTATGATTTCTCCTTTAATATATTATTCTCATAATATATTAATAAATCATATTTAAACCTCTCTATCCTTAATTCATCCTACATATTGCTATGGTGAAGGCAACCCAAAAGGACCACGCTCATAATCGGATCAAGTACATACCAAAATAGTTATGGACTTAGACACCCAACAGTAACTACGTTTTCACGCGATGATGCCCTAACCCTTGTTGGGTAAGTATTGAGGGAGTAATCCTTGAATCAATATTGTCTATTCGATGTAGGCGATGATCCTTAGGGAGAGTCCTTAGGAACAAACATATAAGGAAATGCGATGTAAGGAGATGAAAGGTAAATATGATGTAGGAGACGACCCTTAGGATAAATCCTTAGGGAAGGTACTTGGGAATAAAGAAGATAATAGGGATGGGTAATTGGATTAATTGTTTGATGATTAAACATAATAATTATATTATTGTGGGTTGAAAATCCTATGTACTCACCAGGTTTCCCAACCTAACCCACTCAGGTTACTTGTATCACAGGTGACGATGTGAAGTTACATTACACTGAGAGATTAAGGAGATATAGACCACTAGTGTAAATGGATATAAGTTTTGTTTATGCTTATGTTTTTGTATTGACGATAACATCCCAAATGTTTCAAAATGAATAAAAATACATTTCTTCGGAAATGCTTTTATAATGAAATTATCATGTTTTTTTTTCTAGGAACAAATTCCGCAATGTTTCTATTAAAAGTGATACTCTGATTTTTATAAAGCATAAATAAAATCGATCTTTTCAGGCCGTGAAAATGGGGATGTCACAGAGATGGCAACTAAAAAAGTATAAATACTTCAAGTGGATCGATGGTGAGCTGAAACCCCACTACTAAAATGCCTTTAACAATCTCAAGTATGATTTGCAACTAATGAAAGACACCAGTTACCCTAGAAGACTAAAGAGAAGGATAGTTATGCTGGAGAACCTGAATGTTGAAACTAGTGCTGGTAAAGTTATTGTTCATGTTGATTTTTCCATGGTAGTTCAAGAAAACAAACAATTGAGGGGGTGAATTGAAGGTGGTGAGGATAAAGTTAAGGGTTGCTATGATGTTTTCTATGCTTCTTGTTGTTGTGTTGACGATGCAGAAAACTAAGTGATGGGGGTGGTTCTTGGTAGTTTGTGGTTTTTGGTGGTTTAGATGCTCTCCTTTTTTGTAAACATGGGTTGGGGATAGAGATGATTGATGTTGTTTTGGTAGTTTGGATACTGGTTAGTATTTTTAGGGATGTAAATGCCCCTGTATGGTAAATTCCCCTGTATTTTAACCTACTTTTGTATGCCCATGTACTTTTGTATTTAATGGAAACAAGCATCTTTTTGTTACTATAATTTTGTTCCACTACATTGTCTTGTTAAGTGCATAGATACCTTTTACATATTCCAATGGGTAACTATATTCCAATTGACATGGGCACACTAGACAAACATAAAATTCATTGATTATTGTATTCAATTGTGGATCATATAAAAAAACTAGATATAAGGGATCCACCATATGTCCGAATTGAAAGTGATTGACAGTAGTGTACAATAATGAACATTGACCAAAACAATTGAATACTACTAAAATAAAGTACCATTTAAGGTTCTTAGAACAAGAAGTCATAAAACCAAAATATAAATTTTGTATCCATGCGAATAATCAAAGGTCTAAAAGACACAAATGTTCCCCATGCAGCAACAACATAAACTTGTACATAATATAAAGGTTCAAAAGACAACACATGTGCCCATTCAATCACCTAATCTAAATCCATTGCATTTGTTGTTGAGCTCCCTTCACCATTTTTCCATACATTGCTTTTGCAAGTTTAGTCTTTAAAGTTCTCTCAGAAGGCTTTCTTGTTCTAACAATACCACCCATTCCCTTGATGGGTTTTAAGCACAACAGACAATCTTACGTGTGCATGCAACTCTAAATTTGATCTACATTTTCTCTATTTGAACATACAATGTGAACAACAATGCAGAAACCCTAGAACACCAGTATATAATAAAAAAACACAATTAGGGTTATAAAACATACCTTTAAAAGTTATATAGCAATAACAATCCAAATCCTTAGTGTTGTCAAGACTTTGAGAACAAGTGTCACAATTGTCACGCCTCTAGTGAGTCACACCCAACACTAGCAATGGAAGAAGATTGTGAGGGAGGCTTCAAATTTTCGGCTAGAGCAGGCGGGGGCTATTGTAGCGGGTGAGGCTCGAGGTAGTGGGCGAGGCCCTGTATTTGCAGTATGCAGTTATGTGTATGGTGTGTGGTAGGTTAGGGAACTCACTAAGCTTCGTGCTTATAGTTTGCAGCTTTGGTTTCAGGTACTTCCGATGGTGGAGGGAAGAGCTCGGCGTGATCGCATGTCATACACCATAGTTAGTTAGCTTGGAATGTTTACTTTGATAATGAGAACATGCTTTGAATTGATACTCCGAATTTATGATATGACTTATGTTATGGTTTTATAAATATGGTTTTAGTAATGTTTTAAAGGAAATTTTTAGTTGTCATTTTTGGGTCGTTACAAGTTGGTATCAGAGCCTTGGTTTGAGGGATTCAGACATACTTTCGGGTGTGTCTGTACTCAAACTGAGGAATTGGTATAGGAATTTTCAAAAGAAAAATCAATTTTCATAAGGATGAATTTTTGTGAAAAAGAAAAAGAGTTTTAGAAAAAGAGAAAGGAATTTTAGAAAGAAAAGAACTTTGAAAAGAGAAAATGGTGTGGTGCATGCAATCAGCCGAGCTCAAGTAAGTTCCCCCAAAATACCCATACAAGTGATGTTATGATTATCAGTTAGTAGAACGACATGCTAGATTAGGACTAAGGATCTAGAGAGGATGCCTTATGTGCCTGTTATATGTGCTTTTGAGCTGCATGATAGTATTGGTTAGACAATAGTAGGATAGCCTGTTTAGGTTATGCTTGAGTATATGAGCTTATGTCGCATGCTAGTACAGATTCTTGATATGTGAATATGACTGCTTGATTATGTTATGATTAGGCTTTCCTTTGTCTGAATGCTGCTTGCTCTGTGCTTTGTGGGATTCTGAGTGATGGGAGTTAGTTGTTAATGTGAATATGTTAAGTCACATGTAATAAGGGTTGAATAATCTTAGAGTATTGGATTTGACCCTATTACGCATCTCTCGTATGAGTCTAACCGTTGTAGGGATGAGTCCCTTACTCGAAGGATTATTTGAGCCTCGTTACATATGATAGTATTCAGGTGATAGCTAATTGGCATCACGAGGAGACCTTCAGCGGCTGATGACTGGTTGGGTTGGAGATTTCCCTGGGGTAATCCTAAGATGAGAGTAGTGTTGGGAGCAGTGTTAGTAGCAGTGAAAGGGACTTGGTGTAGTCGAAGAAATTCTTGAGGAAAGTACGGATAGATGTGGAAGGTAGTAGGGGACCATACTACTGAAAGTAGAGGATCCATACTTGATTCAAGAAGGGCCGAGATGAAACTGGGAAACTTGTAGTGTGTGTATGTGTGATCCCGCAGCAGTGATGTGTATCTTGATAATTATTATGATATTTTTGCAGCATGGTGACATTACGCAAGAGGCCAGTATAGCAGGGATGTAATACTACAAGGTGGTTGTAGCAGTTGATGACTGAGGGCAGGTTTTAGAAATCTGGTTGAAGGATCGCTAGCAGGACACAAGTGAGTCAGGATGCCCTCAGAATAATAGTCAGTGGTAGAGACAACATGGAGGGTGTGGTAGGACTGTGGGATAGTTGCAACACTCCCCAGTAGTGAGTCAGTAAGGGAAGTGATGTAAGATTACGGGTAAGCCATAACATTCATTAGCAGTGTAGTTAGCAGAGTGTGGGCAGAGGCATGCATCTACTAGTTCGCGGAGTGTGGGCGGAGGCCCGTATCTCCTAGTTAGCAAGGTATGGATCAGGAAAGGTTGATGCGTTGAGTTTTAGTATGGAGTTGGCATGTATAACCCTAGATAGGTAAGACCTTGGGAGAGACCACTCCAAGATTCAATTGGGTGAGACCCGTGGGCTAGGCCCGTATGTTAGTAGTAGTATAGATGAGACCTGGGAGCAGGATTGCTCAGTAGTATAGTCATGTAAGACCCATGGACGAGGCCCGTGAGATTATATCAGCACAGGTAGGACCTGGTAGGGACCTTAGGGTCAAGATAAGGGATCGGGGATCCCATGACTGGTAGCGCTAGAGTGGCAGAGTAGATGGAACAGTTATAGATAGCCAAAGTATCCTCAGAAGACGCTGGGAGCGACTAAGAGATTATGCTGGGTGTAGTAACCGGTGGGAGTTCGGTAACCCAGTTAACAGCTGACTAGCTGGGACCAGGGTGGTCTCGGTTTATCCAGAAGGTGGATAAAAAGTAAGCATGGTTCTCAGTCAGAGGGAGTAATGATAAGAAGAGAGTGGTGCGAGACAGCTACTTGACCAAGGAGTGCTACACCTATCAGAGCAAGGTTAAACAATATCAGAGGGAAGGGTTTGGCCCTGTTCCGCAGCTCTTGTATGAGTCTAACCGATACTGGGATGAATCTTTTACTTGAAGGATTACCTGATCCATTCGTTGGGTTGGGTGCTCAGCACTAAGTTATAGTAGCAAGAAGTATTCAGTGTATATCGGCAGTAGTGACTAGCACTAGGAGTGGCTAGAGTAATGGATATCGTGAAGGATATTTCCTTCACAGTAGTGGAGGAGGTGGTTAGTAGTGGAATGTTTCCTTGGGAAGGCCAGTAAACGCACAAGGAAAAAGGGGGAGAACCCCTAGGATGTCCATCATAAGTACTCGGGGAGTATCGGAAGGATTGTCAGTTAAGTAAGTTGTGTGCTCAGGATTAATGAGATTAGATTACACTTAAGGATTATTATCTACAAGGACTAGTTATATTCTTAGTGACTGGGCGGAAGGTCAATGGAAGTGGTCGGTTGGAGTTGTATTCATCAGGAAAGGGTGATGCGAGCAGATTGCAGGATAGTTGGTCGTAGCGGACTTCAAGGACAAAGTCTAGTTTAAGTGGGGGAGAGTTGTAACACCCAGAATCAGAAAGACCAAGAAAGGAAAGGAAACCCTAAGTCAAAAGGGGTCAACTCGTCGAGTCTAGTAAAGAAATCGATGCAGGATAGTTGGTCGTAGCGAACTTCAAGGACAAAGTCTAGTTTAAGTGGGGGAGAGTTGTAACACCCAGAATCAGAAAGACCAAGAAAGGAAAGGAAACCCGAAGTCAAAAGGGGTCCACTCGTCGAGTCTAGTGAAGAAATCGATGAGTCGGAGCGGGCTCTGTGTCACAGAATAAGTGGCCGACTCGGCGAGTCTGTTCTGGGTTGGGAAAGACCTAATTCCAGGACTTGGTACCCTATTTAAGCATCTTATTCTCTTCCCTAGGGTTCATTGCAGCCTCTCCTGTCCAGAACCCTAAAACCCTAGCCACCCAACTTCATTCTTGAGCTTTTGGAGAAGATTAAGGTCCATTGGAGTGGATTTTGAAGGCTTGGAAGAAAGGAGCAAGGAAGGAAGAATAGATCCAGCCTCCATATCGACTCGGCAACTGTTAGGAGGTAAACAGTCTGGACCTTGAGCTTTCAATTGATAGATCCCCTTTCTAGATTGCCTTTATGTCACATTTGGATCATTTCCAAGGTTAATCCGAGTATTTAACCCTTGAGGATGGATTTGGACAACATATCTGGATACTCTTGAGCTTTAGAAGCTCAAAGTTGTTGGCTTTATCCAGCTGAGAACCCATTTCATGACCTAGACCTTCTTTCTAGCTTGGATTAAGAGTTTTGGCTTCATAACACCTTGCATGCACGTAAAGTTAGCAACTTAACGTGTAATGCTACCATAAGGAGTCCAGATCTATGAGTTTGAGGTGTTGGAATGGACTAGAATTGACAAAATAGAGTTGTCATAAGATGGACTTAGCGAGTCAGTTCATGGACTCAACGAGTCAGGTTGCAAACCCAAACCCTTCTTTTATGAGTCGAATCAGTGTGTGGGGTTAGAGAAGGACTCAGCCAGTCTGTTTCCGTAATGGACATGAAGATCATGGTACTTGACGAGTTCAAGGAGGAACTCGGCAAGTCCAAGGCAATCTCCTTAGCTTATGAAGATGGACTCGACGAGTTGTAGAACAACTCGGCAAGTCGGTTGAAGATGGTCCTGAATGTTTAGTTCAAAGGAGAGCCCGTCGAGTTGTCTCTAGACTCGACGAATAGAGTTGAGGTTGTTTTGGGATTTGAGGAGTATGGACTCGACAAGTTGGTAGAACAACTCGGCGAGTCGATTCAACTAGAAGTTAACTCTGACCTTGAGAAGGACCTTGACTAGAGTTGACTTAGTTGGCTTCTTGAGGACAGTTAGGCTAAGTGTTGTTATTGCCATTGGTAGCTCGGGGAGCTGGAGAAGCAGTAGTTCGGGGAGTTGTCGGATAGTAGCCAGAGGGTTATCAGCAGAGTTCAACAGTGCATGTGAGTTTCCCTTTGTGTGAATAGGTCTACGGCCACAATGTCTGCCCATGTAGTTATGAGTAGGAAGACCCGGGGGTTAGCCCTAGGCACTATTTGCTAGTATGATATTCGGGACCAAGGTCCAATGCCGGGCGGGTGCCCAAAGGAATCGTTTTCATGATAAAGTATACTTGTTGTTTGTGTGATACTTGTATGTGCCTGGTAGGGGGTAAGTGTGGGTGAGTCCCGTATCTCACCATTAGTATAGTATGGATGGGGTTCAATATCTCATCAATAGTCGAGCAGGGGCGAGACCCAAGTCAGGAAAGGAGTGAGTGTGGGCTGGGCCTGTATCTTACTATCAGCAGGAGTGTGGATGGGGTTCCATGACTCATCAGTAGCAGGACAAGGACGGGGCCCAAGACAGGCGAGGCCTTAGTACATGAATGTAGTAGAGTAGTTATGGTTTATGTGTTATGCGATATGTTATATGTTTGTATATGTTTAGCGGGCGGGGCCCAGAGACAGGAGGAGCCTAAGAGAAACAGATATGTATACCGAGCGGGGCTCGAAGCTAGGTGGGGCCTGTTTTAGCGGGCGAGGCCCGAGGTAGTGGGTGGGGCCCAATATTTGTAGTATGTAGTTATGTGTATGGTATGTGGTAGGTTGGGGAACTCACTAAGCTTTGTGCTTACAGTTTGCAGTTTTGGTTTCAGGTACTTCTGATGGCGGAGGGAAGAGCTCGGGGTGATCGCATGAAACACACCATAGTTAGTTAGCTTGGGATGCTTACTCTGATAATGTGAACATGTTTTGAATTGATACTCCGAATTTATGATATGACTTATGTTATGGTTTTATAAATATGGTTTTAGTAATGTTTTAAAGAAAATTTTTAGTTGTGATTTTTGGATCGTTACCAAAATCATCAAGTCAAGTTGCTAATCTTGAGGGCAACCCAAAAAGAACGTGTTGCTATCATAATAGACAAAAATTACCATATTTTCATTCCATTCAAATATTACTTAAATTTTTGATAATGTAGGGTGTAGAATATACCCTTTTCTTATGAACACCATGAACTTCAGCACCTTGACCACCATTCACTACATTCATTCCTCCTTCAGCAATTGGAACATCATGCATTCCACCGCCATCCACTGCTCCATGCACTCCTCATGTACCTTTTTTCACTCCCCCTTCGCATAAACATTCATGTACAAGAGCACATGTGAATGGCCATTCTCCAATGTAGCACAAGCCCTGCCTACCTAATAAAATGTTCTCGACCTTGTCTTTGGATCCTTTTCCATCAAATAGTTATGGCCTTCTGGGCTTAATTTTTTCTTTTCTTTCTTGAACACATTGAAAGAGTGTGGTGTTGTTGCATTGTAAGCCTTCCAAAATAGGTTCTCAAGAATTGCCCCTGAAAACCTCTTCTTAAGGTTTGCAACAATGTGCCTTGTATATTGTATATGCTCAGCACAAGGAAGCACCTCCTTGACTCCCTCCATAAGACCCTTATGTTGGTCATACATTAAGATGAACCCAGTTCCCATACCCAGTTCAAGATCATCTCTTAGAAACTCCAAAAATCACATCCAATTATCCTTATTCTCAACACACACTATTGCCCATGCAACTGGAAAGATATGGTTGTTAGCATCTCTTCCCATAGCACATAATAACTCTCTTGTACATAAACTTTTAAGGAAACACCCATCTATCCCTAACATATATTTACACCCTTCTAACCAACCAATTTTATCAGTAGCAAAACATACATAGAACCTAATGAAGTAATTCAAGCCATCAGGCATGCATTAGACATCCATTTTAATTATTGAACCTGGATTGCTTCTTCTAATTCCCTCCCTATAAGACCATAAATTTGCATAATTCTTAGTAAGGGTCCACTCAATAACACTCATGGAATATGCATTTGCCCTTCTATATTGACTTAAACTTATCTATATTCCAAACTTCATGGTGACCTCCAATCTCAATTGTCTAATAGTTAACTTCTGCCTGTGCAAAATTTCCTTAGTATAATGTTCACATATCCATGAGTATTTGACAATTGAACCTAGTTTCTAGTTTCCAGCACAATTATGGTCAACCTTCAATGACTTGATTTGAAATGACACCACCTGCTTCATCCACATAGCTCATGGTCTGAATAGGCAATCTTTTTTGAAACACACCACCGACAACCTTTTACTGTCATTCTTCTTGAAACATAGTTGGTATCTACTTTCCATAACATAACTACATATATATATATATATATATATATATATATATATATATATATATATATTTCAACTGCATTGGACTTTCAAACTTCATCCCAAGAACAAGTACTTGCTTCTTCCATTGCAAATCAGGGTTGAAATGGAAGGAATTTCTATATCTTCTTTTTCAACTTCATTGTCACCGGTATCTCCATCAAGAGGACTAAATTAGTAAGAAACTCATCCCCACTGGTTCAAGGGTGTATTTTCATGGTCAATGACTTCATCTTCAAGACCTATATTGGGATGAGTTCCATTAGAGGCATGGTTTCCTTCATTTCTAGCTCCACCCTCAACTTCAAAGCCAGATTCTGTTGGATTAGTGTCTAAGTCCATAACTATTTTGGTATGTACTTGACCCGATGGTGCATGGTCCTTTCGGGTTGCCTTCATTAAAACAACTTGATTGGAGAAATAAATAAAGAGAGAAAGGTTATTATGATTTATTAGTATGTTATAAGAATAATATATTAAAGGAGAAATCATATTTGTTTAATTACTATTGGTTAATAATTAATTAGGAATTAATTTTGTGATCAAGTGTAATTAATTAAACTAGAGGGGCTGATTTGTAATTATGTGATAGTTACAAAATAAGGTAAGGATTATCTTAAATATAGGGTGAACGAATTTGAGGTGATAAGGCCTTAGAATTCGACTATGATAAGGATTCGAGGATTATCTTATGGATTGCTTTGTGGATAAGCAACTAGATAAGGATAATGACTGAAACCCTATCTCTACACCTATATAAACACCCAAGGCTCATCAATTCGTGTATCCCTTCCCAAGAAGTCCTAAGGACGAATTCTAACCTCTCTCCTCTCGCTTTATACCTTCTCCATTTGCTCTTGGTGTTTGTAAGCCATTAGAGGAGTGACACTTGTGACTCTAAGCATTCCAAAGTCAATTCAAGGAGGAATTAGGATTGTTATTACTACATAACAATCAAGGTAATATCTTAAACCTAATTATATGTTAATATTGATTTCCATATGCTATAATTAGGGTTCATAGTCTTGGATTCAACGCATGTACAATAGAGAAACCTAGATCCAAGCATTAGGGTTTGTATGAGCACATAGGATGTCTTATGACCAAAACCCATCAGTGGTATCAGAGACTAGATTGGTTTCAATTGTACTGATGCATTGTATATCTGAAAAAATTCAATTTTTGGTGTTCTAGAGGCTGGACTCGCCGAGTCCATAGCTGAACTCGCCGAGTCCACGGTGACTCGACGAGTCCAGGCTTGACTCGACGAGTCAACTCGTCAGATAGTGCTTATCTCGGGATTTCTTGCTGTTTGTGCATATGGATAGTTACCTTATCATGTTAGATCAATATAAATCCGATTTTATGATATATATGACTATATCCTTGATTAAATTAAAGATAATTATCGATTAATAAAATATTTGTTTCCTTATATGATAATTGATTGATTATTTTGATTAAATTGATAAATTGTTTGCAAGTAATCATTAAATAAATCAAATATAGATAATTATGTGATTAAATGTTAATTTGGATTATTTGTTATTTGATCCTTGTTGTTATGAAAAGTTTCATATTTTACCCTTTAGGTTTTATAGTTTAAATTTGAACCCAAAAGTTTTGTTGTTTTGAAATTTAAATAGTTAAAACCCTAATGGTTTGAAAAAAGGTTTCAAAACTTGCCCTCAAGTTTTGGAATTTAAAAGTTGATTAAAAGTTAATTAGGAATGTTAAACTCTAAAACCCTAGAAATGTTTTGAAAAGTTCAAATACACCCTTATGGTTTTATTAATTAATTAAGGAGTATAATTAAAAGAGATTTAATAAATCCATAAAAGTTTAGGTTAACCATTTAATTGAATTAAAAGTGTAATTGTTAAAGTTAACCACATAGTATTTTAAAAGTATAAAATGCACCATATACTATATATATATATATATATATATATATATATATATATATATATATATATATATATATATATATATAACATTAAAGGTCTAACATTATATATATATATATATATATATATATATATATATATATATATATGTATGTATGTATGAGTAAAAGTCAGTCTTACCGTTAGTAGGCCTCATTCACGAAGCTGGTCTATAAGGGGTGTTTAAGGAAATTGCCTATAAAATGGTGATTGAATGGGTATCCACTCTTACCCACCGCACTCTTGACTAGTGGAGGGTCGTTAGCCGAACGGGTAGGATAGGACGAAACCTTCCATTATAAGTATAATGAAATACAAAGTAACTAAACGTTTTTCAAATTCCCAATCTTAGTTACTTAGGAAAAAGTGAATTGATGCAATTCCATGAAATTACACTTTGTGCCCTTACGAAGACGTTAGTGGAGCGTGTGTGGTTTACCGGCACACTAAATGGTTCTAAGAAAAGGTAGGAAAGAATGACTCAATGTTTGTCATAGTTCGGTGGAGCGTGTGTGGTTTACCGGCACATCGAATAGGTGACTGTAACATGTGAGGGCACCGTGTAAGTTTGCATGGTTATTCACACCCGCTTTGTGATCCTCGACATCCCAGTCACAAACAAGAGGGGCATATCGAGATTTAAACATGCCATTGAAAGTTCAATGAATCTCAAAGGATCTAGGAGTTTTCATAGATTTAAAAGTTAAATTTGTTTTTCGTTTTTCATGGTGGAAATTAGTGAATCGTCATTCATTTACCTTCAAATATTCTGTAACTAGATTACGGCATCCCTTTTCTAGGTTGTAGCGTATTGTGTTGGGTTCTCGCCTTAGTATCTCATTTGGGTGATTTACTAAGGACTCAATCAATCAACTAACTTGAATTTGTTTTCTCCCGTTTTGTAGATGTCAGAGTTCGACAACTATGGTCTTCCCATATCCCGTGGAACAAGCATTCCACATGAAGATGATATTCCACGATTTGATCAAGGAACAAGAAATCATGCTTCACTTCCTTCTCCTCCACCAATTATTCTCCCTAACCCACACGATTGTAAAATTGAAAGGTTCAATATCACTCAAGCCCTTTTGGCAAGTAAACATAAAGAAGGAAAGTTGGTGTGTGCACACGTCTTAGGGATGAAGTCACATATTGATAGGTTAAGAATGATGGGATCCGTTGTCGGTGAAGAGATGGCTCTTGATTGGGTTCTTCAGTCACTTCCTAACTCGTATAGTGAGTTCGTAAGAGAGTACTATATGATGAACCACGACGTGACCCATATTGATCTCACCTATATGCTTATTGCTGCTGAATCAGCAATGGTTTGGCGCAATAGAAAAGCAAAGTTGATTGGTTAATCTGCCTTCAAGACCTCTATGGATATAAACAATGGCAATGAAAGACATGCAATGATCGAAAAGTTTGATCACAAGAGAAAGGCGATGTCTGAAGTAGTTCCATGTGTTGTTCCGAAAGAGTCAATTTGCTTTTATTGCCAAGAGAAGGGGCATTGGAGACGAAGTTACCCTATTTACCTAAGAGATCTAAGAGATGGGAGAGTCAAAAGTATGACTACGCTTCAGGTAAAATCCACTATCTAACTCCGCTAAGTTCCTATTCATTGATTCTTAATACATGATGTGATAAGATTGTATTTGAATGTTTTGCAGGATCGGTGAAAAGAAAGGAAGTTTGATAAGAGAGCAAGATGAATCTAATCACAAGAGATGGATCTCGATCGCATGGACTTGAAGATTGGATTTTGAGCTTAGATAGTTATGATAGAGTTGTTAGAAATTTTCCTTTTACATAGTTTTCAATAGATTTTGCATTGTAAGGACAAATGTTTTTCCGCTGCTTTTATAAATAAAATAAATTTTGTTTGACTTATTTATTTATTTGTTTACTTCCTTGCAATGAAATTGTTATGAAAATTGATGTTTGCATAATTCTACAACGAATGGATATGATTCTTAGTTATGCTATTTATGGAAATGTCGAGAATTTACCAAATAGGGAGAGTTTCTCATCGCCCAAAGTTTCAATTGGACAGAAATTTGGAATCATGCGACTTGGTTGCATGATGAATGAGAAATTTCATATTTGGAAATTAGAAAAATTAGTTGACAAAGTGTCAAGTGAAGGACTAGGAGATCGAGGAAACAAAGTTGTGTGTTGATCAAGTTCACCATAAGAGTAACAAAGATATTCGTCATGATTTACTAAAGGCTTAGTAAATATGATTACACTTACAAGATTAAGTGTAATTCTGAATTGATTAAAGGGTTTAGATCAATAGTAGAACGAATAAGAAGAATCAAGTAGGCAGAAAGATAAAAGTTTCTCCATTCTAAGAAGAAGGGAGAGTAGCTTTTATGCTTTATGATAGATCTTAATGATTAAGAACCATATCTCAATTGATCCTCTAAGTGAGTTTTAGTACAATTGTATGTTTAAGAAGAGGAATCAAGGATTGAAGAAATGGTTACATCAAGAAGTCTATCATACTTCGTTCCAATAACAAGTCTTAAAGTTAAGATTGTGACAATGAGTGAAAATTATTAAAGGTTTATAACATTCATCAAATGTGGAAAGTTGTGATGTCTTGAATAAGACAAAGACCGACTAGGACCAATTTATGAAGTGTTTTGATAAAAACTACACTAACTCTTGAATATTTGTTTGTCAAGAAATGGTTATTGACAAAAGAATCTTATATGTCAAGGAGTCAGTGGGAGTCTTAATGGTGTTGAAAGGTTTCAAGAACAAATCAAATAAACCTTAACGATCATCACTAGCATACGAGTTGAGTTTTACAACCTATCGTGTTGACGATATTTTGATTCTGTGCTGTTCCAGTTGAGTTAATTATGCATGTGAGTCCTATGAGTACTCATTTTGAACGCATAAAAGGAAAAGCACCTTGATCAATGTAAGGTACATTGATAGGAAAAAAGTGAGATGCTTAACTACTTGGAAGACGTGGTGGGCAGCTGTGCTACCATAAGGCAAGAAATCAAGATTAAAAAAGGCTCGGTCCATATGAGTTTGAATTTGCCGTAAACTTTGGTTTTAACAAATTCACATGGATAGGAACAAATACACCATTTAAATCTAAGTGTCATAAGATTTCCTCCTTCATGAAAATGATTGTGAGGAAATGCTTTCACTAAGAAGATTTTAAGAAGATAGTGATTGTAAAATTGCATTCTCGAATTCGATCATGGTTACGGTATCCCTTTCCATAATTTGAATTGTGAGGTTTGGCAATTAGTCTTAATTGTTAAGACACACATATGAACTACCTAAGGCAAAGGTGTATAAGTTCAAGAAGCCTTGATAAAAGATTATCAAAGCACTAAGTATTAGAAACATGGACTTAAGAAATTCAATAACTATTGTCTTTCTGAAAGTTAAGATGTTTATGAATACATGTCGAAGCTAGTGGGAGCATAAGTGTTATGTTTTATAGTAATCATCATGATAGTGGGAGCATAAAAGTTATGATTGTATGATTATTATGGAAAGTATTGCAAGTCGGCAATATTAATTATAGGAAAACAAGAGTTATACCTTGCAAAGTCGTAAGGGTTGTAAAGTTGTTTTGCTATAATTAAGGGAGAGAATATTATGCTTCATTTCAAATCTAAAGGATTAGGTTGTGAAACGTTAATAGATTTAGTCAAAGGTACATAGTGTGTTCTTAAAATTTCGATTATGATTACGACATTCCTCTTCACAATTCGAATTTTGAGAACATAGCAAATAAAACATTATGCATCGTGTCCCATACGCTTCGGATATAGGATCGATTGCAAATGTTTTAATGTTTGATCATTCTTAAATTTTCCAAATGTCTAGCGCATTTAGAGGGAAAGGGGACTAGAATCGGTTTTGACTAAAATAATTAAACAACTATCAAAGGACAATCCAAAGTTCGACGATGATTGGTTGCTTGTGAGTAGTTGGAAGCATGGTATTGGATGGACCATATTGACATTATTATGAATAGATAAGATTCTATTAAGAATAAGTTGTCATATGGAAAATATGGAAGCATGTCCATATTGGGAATTGAATATTGAAAATCTATGTCTAGATTAGAAACTTTTTATGCAAAAGGATGTTCAAAGGAATGTACTTTGAGTGAGAGACATCATATCTAAGGAATTGTCGTGTAACAATCTCCAATAGAAGACTTTGTAATATCATTGGCAATAGTCTTTGTGACTTTGGTACAATGATATTACGAAAGAATCATTGCATAGAATGTTAGAATCTAGCATATTCTATAAGTGGCAAGAATTTGATATTCTTAAACTTATGAAAAACGGATTTGCAGTTGTGAAATGAGAATGATTGGAAATGTGTCCAATATGATCTATTTCACAAAGTAAGAACCATAGGTAAACATTGTGTGCATTATAGGAGCATGGGACAAGTGTAATAATTCAAGTAAGAAGTTGATTACCCGAAACGACAAATAATGAGTAATCGGTATGGTGATAAATAAAAGGAGTTTCATTTATACTCAAAGGTTTGAGGCCATATGGGATTAGTATTATTCTTGTGTTTCACCTTGCATGTTTTGACTTCCAGAATAATTGAGTTTATTAAGAATAATCGAATTATTCGAACGGGCCACAGTCGCTCATATGTTGGAAGTAGATATGAATGAAGACTGTCGTGAAATGGTGTGTGGATTGTCTAGAAAAGTATTAGACATAAGCAAATGTTTGCTACAACGTTCATGAGTGCTTACGAATATGATTTGAGCATTGGATTAAACCCACGCTCACTTGGATCACTCCATGAATTGTATCACGAGTGATTAGTGAGACGATAACATCTTATATTCTTGAAACCGAGATGTGTGAGTTGTATCTTGCGAATCGGTTGCACATTGATAATATGTAAATGCACTAGTAACTTGGTGTTATAAAACATATTGTTGTGTGTGATTTGGTTAGTAAGTGCAAGCAAGCATTGTATCAAAGTTTACCCGTTCCTTTTATTCATAGGATAAAAGCGATATCTTTGGGCCCCTCGATGGTTTAGTGATGATAAACGTAAATGCTCGGCCGGGCTAGGGCTAATTTGATTTGTTCAATTAGTCAGTTGTCATAAATCAGAAATCGAGATATAGTACAAAGAGAATGATTAAAAATCATATCTCAGACGATATCTAGAATGGAGGAATATATGATCCCTTATCTAAGGACACTCGTATTTGATAGGATCAGATTTGACAGCGGCTTTGGAAAGCTACGATTGCAGATCAGGATCTGAAGACATACGCAGAATAGTTGTTAGACTTATCCAAGTGGGAGACTGTTGGATTAGTGTCTAAGTCCATAACTATTTTGGTATGTACTTGACCCGATGGTGCATGGTCCTTTCGGGTTGCCTTCACTAAAGCAACTTGATTGGAGAAATAAATAAAGAGAGAAAGGTTATTATGATTTATTAATATGTTATAAAAATAATATATTAAAGAATAAATCATATTTGTTTAATTAATATTGGTCAATAATTAATTAGGAATTAATTTTGTGATCAAGTGTAATTAATTAAACTAGAGGGGCTGATTTGTAATTATGTGATAGTTACAAAATAAGGTAAGGATTATCTTAAATATAGGGTGAACGAATTTGAGGTGATAAGGCCTTAGAATTCGACTATGATAAGGATTCGAGGATTATCTTATGGGTTGCTTTGTGGATAAGCAACTAGATAAAGATAATGACTGAAACCCTATCTCTACACCTATATAAACACCCAAGGCTCATCAATTCGTGTATCCCTTCCCAAGAAGTCCTAAGGACGAATTCTAACCTCTCTCCTCTCGCTTTATACCTTCTCCATTTGCTCTTGGTGTTTGTAAGCCATTAGAGGAGTGACACTTGTGACTCTAAGCATTCCAAAGTCAATTCAAGGAGGAATTAGGATTGTTATTACTACATAACAATCAAGGTAATATCTTAAACCTAATTATATGTTAATATTGATTTCCATATGCTAGAATTAGGGTTTATAGTCTTGGATTCAAAGCATGTACAATAGAGAAACCTAGATCCAAGCTTTAGGGTTTGTATGAGCACATAGGATGTCTTATGACCAAAACCCATCACATTCATCATCTTCACTAACAACTAGATTCATGTCATCATCCTACCATTCCTCCAACCATTCCTATCACGATCAACATAAAGTGAAAATTCTCCATATTCAAACCCGATATCTATAGATTCGGCATAATCCAAGTCATCTACTATGGGACAAATTCCTTTAGATAAAGCAATGTAAGGTATGCAGTAGTAGAGGTTTTGAAACTCCTCCCCTATTACTCTTTCAAGAAAACCAAAACAATCTCTTTCATCTATACCTGCCCAATCAACAACAGTAAATAGGAAAGTAAATATGAAGTGATTCCCATCAACATATCCAGAAGGATGTCGCACAAATACACCATTGTAGTGTAGATGAACTCTCAGATATACAGCTTTTTATCGTTCTCAGCCATGTAACAGTAAAACAAAAAGTAGAATACCTTGGAGAGCAGTTGTGTAATCTTAATAGTGGCATAAATGGTTAAAAACCCTAGTTCGAGGTCTTCCTTCTCTTCTTATAGAACATACGAACAGGTAAGAAAAATGGATATAAATATTTACACTCTGGAATAACACACGTTGATTTTTTTAAAGTTGACTAACTAAGTCAAAGGCCACATCACCTATTTTAGTGGCTAACTTAATGAAAAAGATGAATAATGGCAAGGGTGTCATGTAGGGGGTCTATAAAGGCCAAATAAAAAAATGGTCTTTTAAAACCTTATGTAAAAGGTATTTGGGTCTCTATGACAAAAACCCAATTAAAGAAGAGGGTTAAAGAGCATGATGTGAAGATAACAAGTCAAGGAGCGAGCATTAATGACACATGAGAATGTAGTCCATTTTATAAAAACATTTTAATGGACCAACAGGAAAAAAAAATTGATTCTTTAGTTATTCAGTGAAAAATCATATTAGGTGGTTTTATGTCGAAAGAACAATAAACTACTTGCACAGTTTTGAATCTAAGAAAATGACAAACATATCTCTACGAACATATAAACTCGAATTCCCGTGTATTCTTAATCTTACGAAAGGGAATAACAATAAACTACTTGCACAGTTTTGATTTATTTTTCACTGTGGAAACTTTATAATAAATTCAATGTTACCACCTAATAAAACTCGATAATGGTTTCCTAATATATGGTTTCCTTATTCATCGTTTTTTAGTTTAAAATTTGTCAAGGCTTCTGTCATCTTTTAATTCCAAAATGTCTGTTTGTATGATACGACTTGAAATTAATCAAGGCACACAACACACTCATCATACAAACAAAATTATCTTTACAATTATTTCGAAAGTGGAAAATAAGTCGGATGAAGAAACATGTGGTCTTCCTACCAAGACAAGATTAATTACTTTAGAACGAGATCATGTAATGGCATGAATGCTTAAGCTGAGTAAATACATGAAGCATGTCCTTTTAGAAAGCATATCTTTCAAGCTTAGAGCTTTGTGGTGTAAGCATAAGCTCCATACTAGAAGAGATCATAGCTTCTTTGAAGAACAAAACGATGCAGCAGGAGCACTGCAGGAGTAACAAATTTTCAACCAGAAGTTCACGCATATCTCTATGGTGTGATAATCGAAAAGAGACTTCTTCCATCAAACATCTGAAAGCAAATTCGAACTGGAATATCGTGAGGATTACTACAAGAAGAACCAACCCCAACGGATTCTAATTTTTAGTTATTTTTTTGATGGTTTGACTTTGAACCTTAAATAGTGTGCTCAAAACGATCAGTCGGGGCTGGAGAATGAGCGATTCTTCGTTTGCTTGCTTTTCCATTAATGTTCAGTTTCTAGTTTTGTTTGTTGCTTTCTTTTTGAAAGGTTTTGATTTATATATAGAGATAATCTTGATCCTCAACATTGGTAATACTAGAAGCAAGTTGTATCTAGGAGTTGCTTTCTATAAAGGTATGATTATTACAATGCTTTAGGTTAAGAACTTCTTGGTGCACATTGACTTGGTCCTAGGGGACAACAGGACAAGTTGTTATCAACACATGATTCCCATTTTCTCCATCAACAAGTAAAGCTTATTGTGTGTCTGTGTCCTTACTTCGATCAATGAAAGACTTAAGATAATGACCCCAGACTGGTTTCAGCTTAGTGATCTGATCAGTTGTTTCAAGGAGTACGTAAAAACATGAATCACCTCACGATCAATGCAATCTCTAAATTCGTCTAAAGGAGGTGGTGATTCTAGATTAAGAGATTACTAAGTTTAGACTTATGTTGCTCTAAGATTTACAGTTTGTTGTTTGTATGCATGCGTTTTACATTTTCACTTAGCTTCAGTTAACATGCTTGTAAGATTAAATGACGCCTTTACGAATACATTGAAAGAATGTTGATTATTCCAATGGTGGATAGGTCAAAAACAACCCGTGGATTTTAGCTTAGTGTGGCTTTTGAGTTGAGAGTTGAGACTCGAGACTGCTATCAGTATTTCTTAGATTCGGCCGCCCTACATCTTTTTAATTTGTCCAAGTTTTTAAGATTAAAACACTATTTTGTTATTTGCTGATGTACAATAGATCGACAAACTTACAATTGATACAATGTAATGGATTATCTAGGAAACGTCCTCCAAATAGTATATGCACCTCTAGATGCTTATATCTGTGTTTAAGTTTTGAAAATAAAATTCATGAGGATAGTGATGTCGAAACCAATATACTCCAGTTTTAACAAAACAACCTTTGATGTATCTGAATGAGCATCCCAATTAGAACTCCATGAAAGAATTAAATATGACTTTGTTTAAAGGGATAATCGCAATTACAAATGCGAGTTCAATCTTTTTATAACCAACTTAGCCATTCGCAAAAATGACAACAATTTTTGAAATTAGAATACTTCAGATTTGTTTTGGACTAACTTTATATTCCATCAATCATCAAAATATCCGGAAAAAACCCTTCATACGAAAAAACAGTTCCAATATTTTATGAACATATCCAAAATTATGAGAAAATCCTTCATTTTTTTCTAAAATAACAAAAAGTTAAAAGAAACATAATGAAAACTAAGTAGATTTAATTTTCTAAAAGTTAGCATATAAATAGTATAGTATATTTTTGGATTTTAGACTTGGTAATCATTTCATGACAAGTTTGGCCCTATTTGTTCCTTTACAAAAAAAAAAAAAAAAAAAAAAGTTCATTGTGTAATTTTTTTTTTTTTAGGTTTGAGTTTTAGACTTCAACCATAATATTTTTGTATGTTAGCAAGTTTAATTTTTATGTAGAAAACAAATTACAAAAACTCTCCATGTAATTTATAGAATAGGTCTTTATGCATTTTTTTTTTACAGAAGTTGTCTACATGTTTAAATAGTATACTCTTTGATCCTTTAAAAAAATTATAAAATGGTCATTGCTAATAAAAAATTTATAGATTATATCCCCACAAAACGGACATGTAGATTTACCTCCTCCACAAAATAGGAAAGAGACAATTTCTAGTTTAAAATATTTATAAAGTTGTGACGTATTCTAGCTAATTTGTTACTTTTTTTAATAGGATTAATATTATAAAAGCTATAAATTTAACGATAAATTGGAAAAAACTTAAAAAATTTTTATTGTTATGACCACAATTTTCTCGTAGAATTATCACTCTAGCCCACTTAACGAGTTTAATGGTTAACTTAGTTATTTTTTTTGCAAAATCGGTCCTAAAAAGTTCAAATTTGGTCCCTAAGGTTTGCAAAAAATTACACCACATGGTTTTTTAACTTTTTTTTTTGTTTTTTGTATACTTTATTTATTTTCGGTTTTTTTTTAATAAATATGTATACATTTTTTATTTTCTTTTTTTTATATACTTTATTTATTTTTATTTTTTAACTTTATTTTTCAACAATTTGATTTTTTTTTTTAACTTTTTGCTTTTTGTTTTCTATTTTTTTTTCCATTTTAGTTATTTATGGTTTTTGTAATGTTTTTATTTAATTTGATAATATAAATTAATATAACAGGTTTTTTTTTATAGAGACAGTTTATTATTATTGTTTTTTGTTTTTTCTTTTAGTCTGTTATCAAATTGAAAAATATTAACTTGAATTTAAACTATTGATATCACATATAGAAGTATGATTTAATTTGCAAGTTATATAACACACTGAAACATGAATTCTCAACAAACAAGCTATTTTTTTTTCATTTTTTCGTAACATAAGTATAATAACACTAAAGAAATAAAACAAATAAGAAAATAAGTTGGATCGAAATTACAAATATAAACATAACTATTTTATTTATTTGAATAAAAAAATTATAAAAGCTATAAATTATCAAAATTCTAGTATACTCTAATATAATAATACATTTAACATTTTTTTTTGAAAAAGTTCAATAAAAAATTAAAATAAACAAAAAAAAAAACAAATAATTGGAAAACAAATAAGAAAAGAAATTAAAATAAATAAAAAGATGAAAAAAATTAAAACTTAATACGAAACGAAATATGAAAAAAAAAAAAAAAAAAAAAAACTTATATACTCTATATATGCACTAAAAAATAGGGAAAATGTAAAAAGGTAAAAAAAATCAAATTGTTGAAAAATAAAGTTAAAAAAATGAAAATAAATAAAGTATATAAAAAAAGAAAATAAAAAATGTATATATATTTATAAAAAACCGAAAATAAATAAAGTATTAAAAAATGAAAAATAAAGTTAAAAAACAATGTGGTGTAATTTTTCGCAAACCTCGTGGACCAAATTTGAACATTTTAGGACTGATTTTACAAAAAAAAAAATTAACTATAAAACTTGTTAAGTGGACATAGTTCTATGAGAAAGTTATGGCCATAAAAATAATAATAAATTATTAGAACTTTTTCCAAATACACGTTAAGAATTTAGGACTTTATAATATTAGTCCTTTCTAATAATAGAAACCATAATTCTAATAAGAGAATTAAGATATGGAAATGGAAAGACAAAACTGCAAAAATGGTGCATGTGGTATGCATTTTTTTGGGGTTTTAATCAAAACCATGATTTTTTTGGCTTCGTGGTATTTTTGACATAGTTTCATTGTGTTTTTGGTCCATCTGAATTGTGAAATGACTGTAATACCCTTGGGGTATTTATTTTCCATTTTTATTTCATTTCTTTTTAAATATAATACTATTTTATTTATTTTAATAATTAAAAAATAAGAATGGGACCCACCTCTCTCTCTCTCTCTCTCTCTCTCTCTCTCTCTCTCTCTCTCTTTCCACCGAGACTACTCCCAAGCTCCAAGTTCTTCTACATGAACAAGATCTGAGTTATGAATAATACCTAATTACTTCCTTATCATAACCCATAAAAAGATTTTCCATCTCTAACAAAACCTAGAAACTAACTTCATGTTCAAATTCAACACACACATGCATACACTTGTATACATGGAACCTATATCGATGGTGATCGTGGTGACTTGCGATGTTTCAGTTTTTCATCTTCCCCATCTCCAGATTTCAGTTCCTATTTCAGCATCCCCATATGAGAGCCAGTCTAATTTTAATTTTGATTTCAACGACAAGGAGGTGGTGTAGGGCTCTCGAAAAAAAAATGAAGGCCCCTAAATCGAAGACGATGTATTTGATTTCTTACCACTACCGCAATTAATTGACCTTAAATCGATCTTAAACTTTCATCATTTGTTCAACCTCAATGTGGATTCAGCCAATACGATACCAACGGAGGAGAAGTCAGGGACAAGTTTGAATCTATAGCCAAGTCCATCTTGTTTCTTGAACAAGGATTAGAAACCTAGAAATCCTTTCAAAAACCTAGAAATTCTATTAACCAAATACAAATAAATGATGTGTGTATTCGATTTCAAAAAATAAGAAGCAAACACTAGATAAATAAAGGAACAAAGCTTGCTCCAGTGGTGGCTGAGAAATCTCGAGGAAGAGAGGGGCAACCGATCTCTAGCGAGCCGTCCTTGGTTCTTTTGCTTTGGCGCTAGTAGCAACACACGAAGGGGGAGGAGACGATCTTTAAGGGTGTTTGGGTGGTGTTGCTCGGCCGGAGGATGAAGGAGAAGGAACCTCCGGTGGCCGACAACCTCTTCCTCGGTGGTGAAAAAAATGAGAAGGCATGACTGAAGGAAGGAAGAGAGACAGAGAGAGAGAGAGAGAGAGAAAGAGAGAGAGAGAGAGAGATAGAAAAAGAGAGAGAGAGAAAAAAAAAGAGAAGACAGGTGGGTCCCATTTGATTTGATTTAACATTTATATTTAAATAAAAGAAAAAAATAATTAAGTAAATGAAAATAACAAATTAAAAGGGCAAAGTCATCTTTTCAAGTTTATCAGGGACCAGTTTTACAATGAAACTAACCCAAAAGGATCACGAATCCAAAAAGCCTGTGGCTTGGACCAAAACCCCAAAAAAAATGCATACCACAGGGACCATTTTTACAATTTTGTCAAATGGAAATGTATAAGTTAGATACTCAAACATAAAGTCATAAATAAGACATGTATAATAAAAAAAAGAGTTAAATTAAAAATGATATTATTATTATTATTATTATTATTATTATTATTATTATTATTATTATTATTATTATTATTGTTATTATTGTTATTATTATTATTATTATTATTATTATTATTATTATTATTATTATTATTATTATTATTATTAGACAAAATTGCAAAAATTGTTCATGTGGTATTCATTTTTTTTTTTGGGGGGTTTTAGTCCAAACTCCGACTTTTTTGAATTAGTGGTCCTTTTGAGCTAATTTCATTGTGGATTTGGTCCCTCGGTAAACTTAAATGACTGTAATGCCCTTCTGATTTATTTTTTATGTTTTTTTATTTAATTCAAATGAAAAATTAATTAATTAATTAATTTGGACCCACATCTCGCTCTCTCCCCCCTCTCTCTCTCTCTCTCTCTCTCTCCAGTTAAGAAAAAACCCATGTATCTTCTTCTCCCTACCTCACCTATAACTCAAAGCCATTAAAAATCATATTAGCAAAAAGGATGATACGAAAGTAACGAAATTGGTGGTGCGTTGGGGTTTATCAAAAAAAAAATGTTTTGGGACTCGATTTGGTTTTTTTATTGATAGAGCTAAAGGGGGAGATGGAGGATCTGTTTGATCTGTAGGTGACGAATGAAAGTACAGAGGGTTCTTGATGGGTGATTTCAGAAGGAGGAGGTGAGAGGGGAAATAGGTCCAAGATGAGGAACGGGATTACGACATCAGAGAGGGTCGTTGATTTGGACCTAGAAGACGAGAAAGATACGAGAGGAGTGGGTAGAAGACAATAAAAACCATCACTCCTCCATTACTAGCAATCGCTTCATCTTCATCCAGTGGCAACCTCTCCGGTGAGATCTTCAAAGGTATTTTGATGATCTGCTCCGATTGATTCAGGGGTAAAAGGATAAATCGAGATGCGCATTCTATGTGTTCAAGAACTAATCATAACCTAAATCAAAAATCAAAGTTGCAGGTAGTTGAGGAAGATGATGATGGACCACGAAAAGAACCAAACCCACCAGAGCCTTGTGAAACCGGAGCCAGAGCCTTGTGAAGGGTTTCTGCAACAAGAGAATTTCTCAATGGAGAACGATGAGTATCAAATTGGAGATGAGTGGTTCAAATTCTTCTGTTAAATTAGACTCCAGAGCTTAAGTCTGGATCTATTATGAAATGAATAGACAGGATGAGATTCTGTATTTTCGGATAGGTTTCATTTTGAAAGGTAATGGGCTCCATCTGATGTCTTAGACCTAAGTGGGTCAGTTCGCTGGTTTGGGATAGACCACGAGACGCATGGAACTAGTGAGTGGTAGACAACAGAGTTCGAAGGTGAAGCGACTTCATATGGGGTTGTAATATTCGCTTGAGGTAAAGAGAACTTCGTGATTGGTGTGTCATATTCTGGGCAAATATAGCTATTGTGTCACACCCCCAAACCAAGGATGGCGGAAACGTCCGGGGGTGGAGGACTTCATGTAGAGTATCACAACAATGAGTATAATAGTGCTCAAAGTAAATACAACCAACACAAATATAATTGAAAACGTTACATCAAAGCACATGTTTACATGATTCACATCAATTACATTATAATACAAAATGAACTGTTTGACGATTTATCGTCCCATCCTCAAAACGTTGTTGATTTCCTGTTTTCACTGAATTCCTGATAATACAAGTAGTTTTGAAAAGTGTCAACACAAAGGTTGGTGAGTTCATAAGAGATTTCGTTGGAAAAGTAAATCGTTTTCCTTGTAAAAGCGTTAGAATATGTATCCAGAAAATCCGATATTTTCTTTAAAATCTGCTTAATGTAGTCTTATGACTGAAGACCAAAATGTATAAGTAACCTTTCTTATTAATAGAAACTGTTATGTACTTAAATGGACATGGACGCGTTTGAATTAAATGAAATTTTTGTATGTTCTTATGTTCGTTAATACTTTATATATATGTAGTCCTAAATTAGAGGACCGAGAAATAACAAGTATTGACCATACTTAAAAGTATAAATGTGGTTTCAAATGATGTGTAGTCGTAACTACCAAAACCAAAAGTGTACAATAATATCTGTACTCATAGAGATAAAAAAAGTGATTTTAAATCGACATAAAACTCATTTAGGTTTTAAAAATAAAATCCCGTAAACTTATGGATTGTTATATCCCTATGTGAGTCGCTATAATCATACTATGACTATTTGAACCTGCCACGACGTTCTCAAGCGTCGCGAAAAATAAAATGACATTTGTCACCCGTAGACCTGCAGGTCCCACTGTAGCTAGCAGCAAGGTGTGGGGTGTCAAACCCAATATAGATCTATATACAAGTATCACGTTCTCCCTCAAGGAGATTCTGATTATAACTACCAGGAATTATATCCCGCACTCGGACGTACGGGGAGAAAGAGAGAGAGTCTCACAATATAGGTTAACAAGTTTACGTGAAATGTGTGTGAATATAAATCTTTCTTGTATGAATGTATCCTTTTTGTACGAGTGTGTTGAGTGATGTATCATAAACTATACCTATTATAGTTTATCTAAAATGTATGTAATATGTATAAACTCTTTTATGGAAATGTATTTGTATTATGAATTTATCAAACTATAGGTTAACAAATTTACGTGAAATGTGTGTGAATATAAATCTTTCTTGTATGAATGTACCCTTTTTGTACGAGTGTGTTGAGTGATGTATCATAAACTATACCTATTATAATTTATCTAAAATGTATGTAATATGTATGAACTCTTTTATGGAAATGTATTAGTGTTATGAATTTATCAAACTATACTTTTTATAGTTTGATATACGTGTTCTAAAATGAATGAATAATATTTATTATGAATGACTTAGTTTCAGTTCATGATGATAAACTAACAAAGAAACACATTCAATAATTAGAACTTATGATTATACACTTTGCTCAACATATTACAAAGTGTTATGATATTTACATGTTGTTGGCTAAATTTAGTCATTCTGCCCTGTTTTGGAAAAATCATACGAAGTCGAAAACTAGATCCGTAAATTCTGAAAGTTCACAAAATGTGTCTAGTTTACTCATAATTTTTATCACGATTTTTAATGACCTCCAACTTGGGTGAAAAAGTCCAAAATCACAGACTGGTCCGGATTGTTGTTTGAAATGATAGGCAGTTTTGTAAAAATCACCATAAATTGTAGAAAAATCGTATGGAGATGTGCAAGTAGTCATTTTAAAGCTAAAAACTTGAACTCTTTGCACCAGGTACAGTTTTGAAAACAAAAATGTTTAAGATGCCCAAAACAGTCCGTGAATGGAGTTGAACTTTTCTGATGAAGGCTGTTAGAAAAATTTAGTTATGTTCTTAGTATTTTAACTTGTATTCCCCCCCTGAAAACTTGAGAAAACATGAAAATGTAGGGGTATGAACTCACCTTGAGTGATTTCAGTAGATAAGTGTTGAAGAAGAGAAGTGTTCAAGCCAATAACACTTGAAGAATCACTTGAAGATTCGAAGCTCTAACACAAATATGATGGAGTTTGTGTAAGATATCCATGATTTGAGTGGAAATAAGTGAGATAATTACAAGGAGAATAGATTATGCTTACCAAATGTGGAAGAACACTTGATAATCAGCCTTGAATCTCGAGTTTGGTGGAGAAAAAGTTTGAGAGAAAAGTGGTGTTTGATACTTAGTGAAATGAGAGAAAATAAGAGAAATGAGGAGAGAGGATGTTTGTTCCAGATCTAAAAACATGGGAATGAGTGTAAATTGAGTATAAGGGACATTGAAGTGACCTAGGTAAGGTGGGGAGGTATGGCTGGTCATAGAGTGGGTGTGGGGTGGTTGCTTGTGACATTGGATAAGGCAAAGTCAACACTCCACCTTTAATAATTCACCCATTTGATTTTTCTTATTTAAATAATGATTTTCATCAAAATATGTTTAAATTATGAATATTTAGAGTTTATTATGTTAAAATATAATTTCTGGAGAAAATCCCGCTTTAAAATCACGAAAAACGGGCTTAAAATGTTAAAAATATCAAAAATTGGCTAAAAGTGACAAATTTCCGAATTCTGGCCGAGGTTCGGCCTTCTGATGTTGAAACCGAGAGGAGGGAGGGTAGAAATCGAGAGGAGAGAAGGGAGAGGGTAGGAACCGAGAGGGGAGAAAGGAGAGAGAGGGAACCGAGAGAGGAGAAGAAAGACCGAGAGAAGAGAAGAGATAGAGAGGAGAGAAGGAGTAGAGACCGAGAGGAAGGAAGAGAGAGCAGAGACCGAGAGGCGGGTACAGACAGAGAGTGATGAAACGACAGAGAGGAGAGGAAGCGACAGAGAGGCGGAAGGCGAACAGGGAGTGCGAGAAGCGAACAGAGGCAGAGGCTCGGTCCTCGCGTGCCATAGCCAACAGAGGCTCGGTCCTCGCGTGCCACAGCCAACAGAGGCTCGGTCTTCCGGATTTAGGCAACAGAGGCTCGGTCCTCGTCTGGGGTACTTTCGGCCTTAAGGAGCTTCGGCTCCTTAAGAGGGGTTTCGGTTCCTAAGGTCCCGTTTTCTCGTTTTTACCCCGTTTTAAGCCGTTTTTGACCCGGTTAAGGGTTGGAATGACCCGAATGATTCCAAAAAGTTACGGGAAACTTTTGAGAGAGATTTGGGAGAGATTTCTCACACTTGGAGAGATTTGGGAGAGATTTGACATTCTTGGAGAGATTTCTTATACAGAGAGATATTTGAGAGAGATTTCACATACTTAGAGGGATTTGGGAGAGATTTGACATTCTTGGAGAGATTTCTCATACAGAGAGATAATTGAGAGAGATTTCACATACTTAGAGGGATTTGGGAGAGATTCGACATTCTTGGAGAGATTTCTAATACAGAGAGATATTTGAGAGAAATTTCACATACTTAGAGGGATTTGGGAGAGATTCGACATTCTTGGAGAGATTTATAATACAGAGAGATATTTGAGAGAGATTTCACATACTTGGAGAGATTTGGGAGAGATTTGACATAGAGAGAGACAGAGTGAAAACGATTGAGAGAGGTTCCATGTGTGACAATTGTGAGTGTCCGACATCGCAATGCATGGTTCGTAAACCCTTTTAAGCCTTGTTTAAGGATCTTACACACTCCCGATGAGTATGCATCATTGTTTTATCGGTTTGGCTCGCCACGTACCACAATTTTAGGTTAAGGAGATCTAGATGTTTGCACTTTTTGCTTTATGATTTCTCATTAGAATATGGAGTTATGTAGAAGTTTCATAGTGTAAATTTTAGTACCCAAGGGCAAATTGAGTCAAACGGTTTGACTTGCTGACTTTAGTTGACTTTGACTTGACCGAAATTTGACGGTTGTCACATCTTGAATCATGTAAACATGTGCTTTGATGTAACGTTTTCAATTATATTTGTGTTGGTTGTATTTACTTTGAGCACTATTATACTCATTGTTGTGATACTCTACATGAAGTCCTCCACCCCCGGACATTTCTGCCATCCTTGGTTTGGGGGCGTGACAGATTGGTATCAGAGCATTGTTTATAGTGAACTCAGTATATCAAACCACATAAGATATACAAACTATAAATGCATTGGGACTAAGTCTCTGATTTAAAGTTTCAAAACAACTATACTTTTAGAAATAAATAGTTTCTTATTAAAGGTATACATGCATACATACATATTAAGGTCAACACCACTCTAGAACAAAACAAAAGTAATGATTGTTGAATATCACAGGTAAGCTCGGGGATGTATGGTCAGTCTTGGGAGTGGCATAGCCTGATCAACTATGCTGGTCCGAGGAGTGATTAGCACATGCCCAAGAATAGTTGTGATATGGCAACAAGTCTAAAAACTTACCAACACTATCACAATGAGAACATTAGAACAGAACATGAGTTTAAAATACTATAGGAGTATTTTGTAATATCATAACTTATATGAAAACTAAATAGATCCTTATTAATAGGTCTATAGTCCCTAAGTGGATACTTTAAGGTTATATATAACTTAGAAATTATAGACTTAGAATTTGTGGTCATTACTTTACTTCCTTTTCCTTGTTTGGATGTGGACCTAGAGTGGGATCACTTATTCAAAGGTCTATCGTATCTTGTTATACGTAATTAGTATGCACTATGTCATTATAGAAGTAACTAATAAGGATTACCCCTATAAGTAATTGATAATAGAGTTAGACGCATAGTACTTATCTCCTCCACTTCTATTCTCGCAAATACGGCATAGCAAAATCCTACTTACCAGACGACCCTTACTTTCCTAATCCGAACTCGAGGAATGGTGAATGATTATGAGAAGAATCATAAGCGAGACCGGAGGTAATCAATCCTCCATGCATAGCAAGGGTTCCGTGAACCGTTTCGACTATAACGAACCCGTGAACCGTTGGGCAATCGTGATCGAGGGTTGAATGTCGACAACAATGAAAACAACCACCATGTGGAGACCAACGAGGGTGCTATGACCTCAACCACGGGGGACTGACGGACAGAGCCCTCCCGGCAAGGACCCGGCGGATCGCGATCATCGGGGATCAAAACAGGAAGACTACAATCTGAGTTCAGAAAACTGCGCGCTACTATAAACCCCACCATCTCATGTACCGGTGACTCAGAATTATACTACTATTCCCGAGACCAACTCTCTTTTTAGGACCTTATCGCCACTCGTGAAGAGGAAAGAGAGTAACAGGGTAGGACACACAACATTCAAAGAAAGGATGATTGTAGCCAAGCGTTGATTAGCAAAGCTACAAAAATTGCATCGACCTTGCCCCAGGCATCACAAGGGATGGATCATCGTAAGTAGAGTTCATGCCGCTCACCAGACCTGGTAAATCAGCTTCATAAGTATGCGTTGGTGCTACTCTATTGTAAGTAAAATCACGACACTACAAACTAAATGGTCATACTAATCGAGAAAGCTATCTACTATCAAAACACGCCCATGCACAAATGTGAAGTAGACCTACATCGAGGTCGAAATTTTCACTGAAACCATGATTTCTAGAGTCATATTAACAAGATGGGCTTAGGGTGTACCTATCAGACTCGAAGGACTATCTAGCCTTAATTATATAACTAAGCATACATCAATAGGCCGTGATAAGGACTTAGCTTGGGTCAAGTATAAGGTTTCAATTGGATACAGAACTACTAAAATACATGAGTTTATTATACAAAGAATCTCGTTATAAATTATTTTCAGAACACCCTAAACAACCGAACTTTGATACAAATCGATATGAGATAAACTTAGTTAGAAAACTCGCGACATATAGCCATTCTAAAAACTCATTATCGTCTCACCTTTAAACATTTGTTGAGAAGTTTCTTCTTCATAGACCTATGGGGTGCGAACATTCCAGCACTAATACACCGGATCCCATCAAAATTCCTCAACCAAGTGGGTTCGGACAAACATGATTATAAGAAGAGTAAAGCTCACGTCCATATGAAACCTACTCCTACCTACTGCCATAACTCCATCTCGGGAGCGTTAGCAGAAACACTAAGAATAGTACAGTAATGTGCAAAAATTTATATGCGTAAATATAAATTGTAAGGATGCACTTAAGACAATCATTTCCACTAACGAAGTCGTTTTTCGTCATGAAACAGAGCTATGTCTTCACCAAGAGGCAAGAAACCGACTAGCAAGGCGCCAACACTGCAGATAGACGCTGCTACTTTTCAGGCTGCAGTCACGGCAGCCGTGGCAGCCGTCATGGTGCATTTCAATACTAACAACGTCAACAGTGGTGGAAGCGGTACTAACAATACAAATTGTGGTAACAATCAAGGACACCAATGGGTACCTACCAACAAAAATACCTCAGGCCACGAACCTACGAACAAGAAGAGAAAGTTTTGGGACATGAAAGAGCGCCACCAATCTAAAGGATACACTAAAAGACAACAACCTAGGGCCGCCCCTACCATTACAACAGCAGTCATGACACATGCCTCGACACTAGCCTCGAGGTCTGCCACCCAAATGCCTACCAGACCATATGAGGGATCACTCCCAAAGTGCAACAAATGTGGCTTGCCGGGAGATGCACTGTAAAAACTGCAACAGGAAAGGGCATACCGTTCGTTTCTGTGGGGCCTCGGCCCATCACCTCCCTTCAATCAACTGCACCAAGGTAGGCCCATTATGCTACCTATGTGGTGAAATGGGACACTTCAAGAGAGAATGTCCAACTGAGAAGAATGACGAAGGAACAGGAGGAATGTGATGAACACACCAACAGGAGCAGCAAGGGAACCATGTTAGGACTTTTGTAATGTTCCCAACGACAAAACGTTTAAGTACTATATGTTTGTAATGAATTTGGTACGCTTATTAAAGTAACCTTCCTTCTAAAAAGTAGCTAAAATATTTTCTCTCTCATACAAATCAAACCAAAGACATTCATATGTGACCTTAGGAGCATTACCTGTAAGTTGTGATGACCTTGTCCATACATCGGGGTTAATTTAAAAATCAAAATACTAAAGTCTTGAAACAGATAATTCCATCCTAACTCCGATCCCATGTCTAGTATTAGGGGTTGAGTGGGGTCACCTACTCGACGATTGCACGATATCAATTTACATACGACGATCATATACTGCTCGATCATGAGGAGACCTGTCAGGAATCATGATATCAAGTATCATTACTGGCTATCGAAAACACACCCACTACCAGTGCTAGACACTGTGGTATGAATCATCTGCAATAATCATAACATTTAACAAAACGGAACACAAAAAAAAAAAAGAAATACAGGACACTCTATCACTCTAGTGATCTCTTCCTTCGAATACAACTTATCTCATGTTATCTAAAAAGATATTGTTGTCGTTATCTAATTTTGATTGATATAGCCCTCGTCTTCCCGATTTAACGACTACAAAAGGGCCCTTCGCCTAACCCCCCGAATATCGAAACTATCGTCTCTCATAAACATCCAGCACGGACCTTTGGGTCATCTCTCGCTATGGAACTCTAAAACACGCACCAGAGGAGTGTTATACTTACTGAAGCCTTATCACATGTATATACAGGAGACCTTCGGGAATGTCGCGCATGTAGCAGACAAGATTCAAGCATAGAAGCTTGGGATAGATATGGTACGAGTCCTGCCATGAACTTCAGGCCAAGGTTGCCCAGAAGGACGAGTGAATGTCCTACCATCCAAAAAGGCCTAGTCGCATAAACCAAACCCACATACTTCCTATCGAGCTACAAGAGCTGTCAGGTCAAACCTGTCGAACTACTCAACAATGAAATTGAAGAACCAAGCTTCTCACCCTAGAAAACTCTGGTCTTATTCGTCAATAGAAAAGCAAATTGCTCATAATTCCATCGATTTCAAAGGCCCCGACAACATCTCCAATAGAAACCTTTACTATCTGCCTCGCATTGACGAATAGGCCGACCAACCTCAAGGAACGAGGTACCCTTCAGGAATTGGACCTGAGATCTGAATATCACCAGTCATGAGTATTGAAGAAGGATGTCCGAGAACAATCCTCCAATTTCGATGAAGATGTTGAAAGTTCGTAGTGATAACCCTCAGATAGGACCAGACCCACTCGTTGGATTCATGAACGTAATAAAAAGGATATACCATTCTTGCTAGGATCAGTTCATCATCATCATTACAAATGACTCACTTATCTACCCTCGTAGTAAGAAGGAAACCAAGGAGAACAGCTACAACAAACCACGGAAGCAATACGATCAGAGAAGTATTACCCGAAGTTCTCTAGATACGAGTTTTGGAATTGAGGAGTTCAATTCTCAAGACACATCGTTACCAAGGTGAAAATTCATAAGGACCCTTTCAATTGATCAAAACCATTGAGAAACAGTCAGCACCGAAGGCGTTAGCAGAAATACGCCAAAATTCTGGGTCTCGCTGACCTACCGTCTTAATTCCTTCGGAACTTCTCGAAAAAAAAAATACGAACCCCCTCCCAACTTTGACCCTAAAGGGAGCAACCCTTGACAGGAAGAGAAACAAGAAGAAGAAACCTTTAGAACTCCGGTATAACCGACCAAATTCCTCTAGAAACACTCACTCTGGGAAGGCTTAGTACGCTTCGGAAAGCGTGGAAAGCCAATACCCCAAATAATTGTGTCTTTCGAGATTCTTGTCAGAATCAGCCCTGTAACTCGCTACTTCAATCTACTCCCGCGAGCTTGGTAAAGTACACTCTACCCAACACGTCCCAAATTTACAAGAAGAATCTATCCGATGAGACTCTTGCAATTCCCCTCGACGAGATCGAGTTCCACAAGAGCCTCACCTTCTTAGAAGAACCATGGTGACCATGGATTGAGGTCAAGCGGATGAAACAACGCCACTTCCCATTAGTGAAAGTTCGTTGGAATACTAACCAAGGACCTAGAGTCACATGGGAGCGCGTGAGTCAGTTGATTAGGAAGTATCCTCACTTCTCGGCTTGATTATTCATGCCTACTCCTTGCCTAAATTCACATTTCGGGACGAAATTTCCTCTAACGGGGGGATGATGTGACAACCGTCAAATTTCGGTCAAGTCAAAGTCAACTAAAGTCAGCAAGTCAAATCGTTTGACTCAATTTGCCCTTGGGTACTAAAATTTACACTATGAAACTTCTACATAACTCCCTATTCTAATGAGAAATCATAAAGCAAAAAGTGCGAACATCTAGATCTCCTTAACCTAAAACTGTGGTATGTGGCGAGCCAAACCGATAAAACAATGATGCATACTCATCGGGAGTGTGTAAGATCCTTAAACAAGGCTTAAAAGGTTTTACGAACCATGCATTGCGATGTCGGACACTCACAATTGTCACACATGGAACCTCTCTCAATCGTTTTCACTCTATCTCTCTCTATGTCAAATCTCTCCCAAATCTCTCCAAGTATGTGAAATCTCTCTCAAATATCTCTCTGTATTAGAAATCTCTCCAAGAATGTCGAATCTCTCCCAAATCCCTCTAAGTATGTGAAATCTCTCTCAAATATCTCTCTGTATTAGAAATCTCTCCAAGAATGTTGAATCTCTCCCAAATCCCTCTAAGTATGTGAAATCTCTCTCAAACATCTCTCTGTATGAGAAATCTCTCCAAGAATGTCAAATCTCTCCTAAATCCCTCTAAGTATGTGAAATATCTCTCAAATATCTCTCTGTATGAGAAATCTCTCCAAGAATGTCAAATCTCTCCCAAATCTCTCCAAGTGTGAGAAATCTCTCCCAAATCTCTCTCAAAAGTTTCCCGTAACTTTTTGGAATCATTCGGGTCATTCCGACCCTTAACCGGGTCAAAAACGGCTTAAAACGGGGTAAAAACGAGAAAACGGGACCTTAGGAACCGAAACCCCTCTTAAGGAGCCGAAGCTCCTTAAGGCCGAAAGTACCCCAGACGAGGACCGAGCCTCTGTTGGCTGAATCCGGAAAACCGAGCCTCTGTTGGCTGTGGCACGCGAGGACCGAGCCTCTGTTGGCTGTGGCACGCGAGGACCGAGCCTCTGCCTCTGTTCGCTTCTCGCACTCCCTGTTCGCCTTCCGCCTCTCTGTCGCTTCCTCTCCTCTCTATCGTTTCTTCACTCTCTGTCTGTACCCACCTCTCGGTCTCTGCTCTCTCTTCCTTCCTCTCGTTCTCTGCTCCTTCTCTCCTCTCTGTCTCTTCTCTTCTCTCGGTCTTTCTTCTCCTCTCTCGGTTCCCTCTCTCTCCTTTCTCCCCTCTCGGTTCCTACCCTCTCCCTTCTCTCCTCTCGGTTTCTACCCTCCCTCCTCTTGGTTTCAACATCAGAAGGCCGAACCTCGGCCAGAATTCGGAAATTTGTCACTTTTAGCCCATTTTTTATATTTTTAACATTTTAAGCCCGTTTTTCGTGATTTTAAAGCGGGATTTTCTCCAGAAATTATATTTTAACATAATAAACTCTAAATATTCATAATTTAAACATATTTTGATGAAAATCATTATTTAAATAATAAAAATCAAATGGGTGAATTATTAAAGGTGGAGTGTTGACTTTGCCTTATCCAATGTCACAAGCAAACACCCCATACCCACTCTATGACCAGCCATACCTCCCCACCATACCTAGGTCACTTCAATGTCCCTTACACTCAATTTACACTCATTCCCACGTTTTTAGATCTCGAACAAACATCCTCTCTCCTCATTTCTCTCATTTTCTCTCATTTCACTAAGTATCAAACACCACTTTTCTCTCAAACTTTTTCTCCACCAAACTCGAGATTCAAGGCTGATTATCAAGTGTTCTTCCACATTTGGTAAGCATAATCCATTCTCCTTATAATTATGTCACTTATTTCCACTCAAATCATGGATATCTTACACAAACTCCATCATATTTGTGTTAGAGCTTCGAATCTTCAAGTGATTCTTCAAGTGTTCTTGGCTTGAACACTTCTCTTCTTCAACACTTATCTACTGAAATCAATCAAGGTGAGTTCATACCCCTACATTTTCATGTTTTCTCAAGTTTTCAGGGGGGAATACAAGTTAAAACACTAAGAACATAACTAAATTTTTCTAACAGCCTTCATCAGAAAAGTTCAACTCCATTCACGGACTGTTTTGGGCATCTTAAACATTTTTGTTTTCAAAACTGTACAAGGTGCAAAGAGTTCAAGTTTTTAGCTTTAAAATGACTACTTGCACATCTCCATACGATTTTTCTACAATTTATGGTGATTTTTACAAAACTGCCTATCATTTCAAACAATAATCCGGACCAGTCTGTGATTTTGGACTTTTTCACCCAAGTTTGAGGTCATTAAAAATCATGATAAAAATTATGAGTAAACTAGACACATTTTGTGAACTCTCAGAATTTACGGATCTGGTTTTCGACTTCGTATGATTTTTCTATGATTTTTCCAAAACAGGGCAGAATGGCTAAATTTAGCCAACAACATGTAAATATCATAACACTTTGTAATATGTTGAACAAAGTGTATAATCATAAGTTCTAATTATTGAGTGTGTTTTTTTGTTAGTTTATCATCATGAATTGAAACTAAGTCATTCATAATAAATATTATTCATTCATTTTAGAACACGTATATTAAACTATAAAAAATATAGTTTGATAAATTCATAACAATAATACATTTCCATAAAAGAGCTCACACATATTACATACATTTTAGATAAATTATAATAGGTATAGTTTACGATACATCACTCAACACACTCGTACAAAAATGGTACATTCATACAAGAAAGATTTATATTCACACACATTTCACGTAAATTTGTTAACCTATAGTTTGATAAATTCATAATACAAATACATTTCCATAAAAGAGTTCATACATATTACACACATTTTAGATAAACTATAATAGGTATAGTTTATGATACATCACTCAACACACTCGTACAAAAGGGGTACATTCATACAAGAAAGATTTATATTCACACACATTTCACGTAAACTTGTTAACCTATATTGTGAGACTCTCTCTCTCTCTCTCCCCGTACGTCCGAGTGCGGGATATAATTCCTGGTAGTTATAATCAGAATCTCCTTGAGGGAGAACGTGATACTTGTATATAGATCTATATTGGGTTTGACACCCCACACCTTGCTGCTAGCTACAGTGGGACCTGCAGGTCTACGGGTGACAAATGTCATTTTATTTTTCGCGACGCCTGAGAACGTCGTGGCAGGTTCACATAGTCATAGTATGATTATAGCGACTCACATAGGGATATAACAATCCATAAGTTTACGGGATTTTATTTTTAAAACCTAAATGAGTTTTATGTCGATTTAAAATCACTTTTTTTATCTCTATGAGTACAGATATTACTGTACACTTTTGGTTTTGGTAGTTACGACTACACATCATTTGAAACCACATTTATACTTTTAAGTATGGTCAATACTTGTTATTTCTCGGTCCTCTAATTTAGGACTACATATATATATAAAGTATTAACGAACATGATAACATACAGAAATTTCATTTAATTCAAACGCGTCCATGTCCATTTAAGTACATAACATTTTCTATTAATAAGAAAGGTTACTTATACATTTTGGTCTTCAGTCATAAGACTACATTAAGCAGATTTTAAAGAAAATATCGGATTTTCTGGATACATATTCTAACGCTTTTACAAGGAAAACGATTTACTTTTCCAACGAAATCTCTTATGAACTCACCAACCTTTGTGTTGATACTTTTCAAAACTACTTGTATTCTCAGGAATTCAGTGAAAACAGGAAATCAACAACGTTTTGAGGATGGGACGATAAATCGTCAAACAGTTCATTTTGTATTATAATGTAATTGATGTGAATCATGTAAACATGTGCTTTGATGTAACGTTTTCAATTATATTTGTGTTGGTTGTATTTACTTTGAGCACTATTATACTCATTGTTGTGATACTCTACATGAAGTCCTCCACCCCCGGACGTTTCCGCCATCCTTGGTTTGGGGGTGTGACATATTGTGAGAAGGAAGTCTGTAAAGTCGATTTATTGGGTGCAATGGGTAGCATTTGGAGGTTCCACAATTGGGTCGGGGGCTGAACTTGTGCACAGCATGGAGGGGTGGGGATATTTGAGAGGAAGCTGGGGCTTATGAGTATTGATGTCAGAGGATAGTTCGGAGTGTGCATGATACATTTATTGTGTCTGAGGACAGAGTATTTAGGTTCATTTTTAGATGGGTTCTAATAGCAGTACATGTGGTGGGTTCCTGGGGAGATGTGACCCTCTCGTTCCTTTTAAGCTACGATATGGATCAACCGGTACATCTGACATGAGTGATTGGTAGCCAATTATTGATCAATGACTTGTTTCCATCAGTTGCAACAAGAAAATCAAAGTTGACCATGTGTTATTGAGGTCTGTTATTTGATTAGCGAGTAACATGATGATATCTTGCATGGGCAGTCTAGCAAGGAGACAGATCGCTAGAGTTTCCAGATTATGGAGACTTAGAACTGGTATCGCAACGGCAGAGGGGTCCGACCTTCTTCGGAATTGGGAGTTCTTGATTAGGTTTGGGTGTCTTGGAAGGGAGATTCTTGTATGATATGAGATTTTTGGTGGTGCCTCTTGGGTTGCTGGGTTTGATCAATGTTTTTTCAAGGAGCAATTTCGAGGGCAAAATCTAATTCAAGTAGGGGGAGAATTGTAACATCCCGAATCCTGGATGAGAAATTTAAGAGTTATAATGCAGTTTGGAGGACCTACTCAACAATTTGGTTGGTCTTGACTTGTCGTGTAGGAGCTGAGTTGGCCACGTAGACTATGAAGCCTACTCGTCGAGTCGAAGGGTGGACTCAAGGAGTTGAGTCTGTGAAGTGAAACTATAATTTCTCAGGGTTGTATCCTATTTAAAGGACCTTAAGCCCTCATTTCCACCTCGCCAGCCAACACTCCCATGTGTGAAGCCCTAATCGATCAGATTGATTTGTGTGTGTGTGTGTGTGTGTGTGTGAGAGAGAGAGACTAAATTGAGTGGTTTTGTGCACCTTTGGAAGGAGATTTGGAGAGCTTGGTGAGTTTGATCAATGAGGGGTTGTAGATATAGAGTTCTTCAGTGATTAGCTTCAGTGTAAAGGTAAAAAGCTTCTATCTTTACCTTTCCTTTGTAAGATCTTGGTTTATGGAGGTTTTTAGGGTTTTATCCCATCCATTTTTTGTCAATGAGTTATTTGAGCATATCATGAGGTTTAAACCTCAGATATGGACTGTAGGAGGACTTGTGAGCCCAAAGATCCGAGCTTTATTGAGTTAGAGGCAAGATTTTGTGCATTCAACCCTAAATGGAACTTGTTATGGCATTTCAAGCCCTAAGTGCCATATATGACGTAAATATTGTAACTTTATGTGGTATCTCAGCCTTGAGAGGCTAGATCTAGAGTTGGGGTTATAGATCTGCCTTAAAATGTTTGAATGAAAACATAGATTGAATGGACTCGCCGAGTCAATGAGCTGAATCGACGAGTCGGCTAAGGTTTTCCTTGATGTGTCTGGACATGAGTAACTCGGCGAGTTGATGAGACAACTCGAAGAGTTAAGTAGGATCTTCGCGACATTTCTGAGGAAATGAGAGGACTCGACGAGTCACATAGATGCACTCGACGAGTCGGATCAACATGGACTGTTGACTCGAGTGTTGACTTCTGTTGACTTTAGGGTTTGTTCAAGACATGGATTATGATGACCATGGAGGTGTAAAATAGTCTTTTACTCATCCCAAAAGTTAAAGAGAGAAAAATAATTTAGTTTATTTAGAGTCATGATTTAAGTGTTAATTATAGATATTTATCATATGTGTTAGCGAAGGCTAGTTTCAGTGGTTTCATTTACGATGTTTATTTGCTTGATTACGAGGTGAGTCTTCTCACTATACATACCTAAGTGGTACTACTGAGTGACCGGAGGGTCTTATTTGAGTTACGTGATATTATGCATTTTGTCTTTGTGATATATGTTATATTGTTTTGTGCTTTACCGAGTAGGACTCGAGGGTCCAAACTGAGTTGTGAGACCGGAGGGTCATCACTGAGACACGTGACCGGAGGGTCCATACCTAGCCGTGAGACCGAAGGGTCCTCACCGAGACGCATGACCGGAGGGTCCATGCCAAGCTATAGCCATGGAGACTTATTATTTGTGTATGTGGTATTTTGGGAAACTCACTAAGTTTCATGCGTACCGTGTTATGTGATATGTGTTTCAGGTACTTTTCAATATCACGACAAGGCGCCGACTTGATTGTACACACCAGTTAGAGACTATGATTTCGAGGATTCTGGGATTTTATCAAATTTTATTGACTTGTGTTTTGACAACTTATACCTTTTGTGGTTTTGGAGAAATGTGATTATGAGTTTATGTGTTCTTAAAAATGAAAATTTTATTTGTAAATTTACGGTGTTACAAAAAGTGACGCGGAAGAATATTTTGAAAAATTCGGAGCGTATGATGATATCCCGAGAGAAAGCATTTAGGTATTTCCAAATAGACGAACATAAAAGGGCTTCGGAGGCAAACAAGATAGTTCATCCACAACAAAAATACTTAAACCGTGGGGGACAAGTTTGTACAATAGTTATTGTTAAAAAAAAAGATAAGTTACATGATATGTAATCATTTATTTAAAATATAATCTAATTTTTAATAATAAACAAAACAAGTGTAGAGTAAATGTATTCTATAATGCTTACAACGATAAGAACAAGGTATTTGACAATTTTTTAGCCGATGAGCATTATGTAAGTATTTAATTATAATTATATCATATAAGTGTTTATTTATACTATAATGTTAATTATTTTTGGAAAATACAACCTGAGTTAGTATGGGAGCTCAAAGATAACGTTCTTAGAAGATTAAGCCTTGAGTTTTTTCTTTGAGCTCCGTTAAAACTTTGTTTCGTTGTTAATACTAGTGCCGTCACTAATGCATGTTAGGCATGTTACACACATTATTAGCAGCGATACTAGTATTAATGGCAACACGCAATAATGATGACGATAACTCAAAGCTTAACCTACACACCGTTAATAGTGTTTGTCGCTGTTAATACCACTATCACTACCCATAAAGTAGATCCAAATGATATTCACTATGACAGATTGAAGTTCACCAACACATTTTTAGATGCATATCATATCATGTGTCCTTTATTTGAATATCAAAACTCATTTATTTTCTATTTAAATATATGGTATTCTTGATGTTTGAATAGAAAATATGAAATATTGTTGAAATTTTGGTCTCCAAATTAACATATGAGGCTTGTACAACATTCGAGGAAATGGAAACATTTTCCAACTTACTTTATTAAATAGATTAATTAATGGGTTAAAGGGTTAAATACATTTGTTTAGTTTGTGGTGTACTAGTCATATATGGCTATGTGGCTAGAAGAAGGCTTGAATTTAATATATATTAACGGTCAACATAGGGCTTCTGCCTTTCTTAATTAAATAATATATATTTTTATTATAAATTTAAAATTTATTTTTATTTATTAAATTCTGTTAATTTAAGAATTAATTGTTTGATGGTTTTTAACAATTATTTTCGGTTGGTGTTTTGCAACCACCATCAAATCCTATAAATGAAGATTGACATAATTTAAGGGCCAAGAAACACATACATTCTCTTCAAAATTGTTTTTAATACAAATAGGAGCATGATGATTTTCGATAAATTCAAGACTTTTTTTAAAAATTGATTGTTATATTTTCTAGATAGATCCATACCATATAAATTTTTGTTTTAGAACACTACAATTCGTAGACATCAATCGATATATTTTTGTGTGTTCACTCACTATAGATCTACACGTATGTTTTTTGATATGCGACTATTTCATAAATATATATGCAATTTCGATATTAGTTTGTTTTTGTTTGTTAATTTCGAGTTTGAATATTTTTATCATAACATTTATATATTAATTTCGAGTTTGAATATTTTTATCATAACATTTATATATTAAAGTATGACCAAACTATGGGTTAGTTCAAAATCAAATACAAATTAGGATTTTCTTGGTTGGATTGAACTTTTAGAAATCATGTAGGAAGGTTGCTCCAATCGGTTGTATAGTGGGTTATACATCTTTACCTGGCCAAATCATCTTCACTCCCTTGAAACTAGGAGTGTGGATAATAAATTGTCACCAAGTTTGTGAATCATCTTTGGTATAAACATACAATCATTAAGAATAAAATGAAAAAGAAAATACTTTGATTACTTTTTATTTGGAGATATTCACAAAATTGACTACAAGTTTATATAATATAACCAAGATTATAGCATTTATAAAATATGTTGTTCATCCAATCTAAAACACAAAAACGACAATACATACATATATACATAGATATAAACATACATCAAGCTACTAATATAAAAGTTGATATGGCCGAGTTGGTCTAAGGCGCCAGATTAAGGTTCTGGTCCGAAAGGGCGTGGGTTCAAATCCCACTGTCAACAATTGCTTTTTATTTTTTGGAGCTTAGTCAAGGGCGTGGGTTAGAATTCCACAGCCAACATTTCTTTTTCTTCTTTTATTTTTGGATCTTAGTTAATCACTTTTGCAATATAAAATAGTAATGAAGCCATATAAGCAAGGGAATTATCCGATATAGACATTTTATGAGGTTGAATTTCAAAATATAGATATAAAAATTGGATTTTCAGGTATAGACATTGATTATGCGGAAGTGAGCTTCGAAGGCTCCGCGTAATCCACTATAGCTCTATGGAATGACAAAATCGTAATTAAATCAAATATATTTATGAAAAAAAAAATTGATGAACGGTTCCATGGAGGTGCCTCTGCGGACCTTGTTAGCAGCTTCGCGGAACTGTTCATCGAGTTTTTTTTTTTTTTTTTTTTTTTTTTTTTTTTTTTTTTTTTTTTTTTCATAAATATCCGTGATTTAATTATGATTTTACCATTCCGCGGAGCCTTAGGAGTCCCTCTGTGGAAAGCGAGTATGTAAGTCTATATTTGGCAATTTCCTTATAAGTAACTTGTATTTATAGGGAAATAAATTTTGTCACAAAAGATCGTTAACAATCAATTTTGTCACAGAAGATCGTAAGCAAGAGTAATAAATGTACATTAGAAAGTCACTTTCAACCATTGAAAACCCAACTTTTATCGCAACGGATGCCACAAATATACTATTTTAACAAGATCTTAATAACCAAAATCAAAATTCAGTGCACAACTTGTAAAACACATGAACATCATAACAAGTGTAGGTTGCAACTTTCATTGTAATCAAAACTCAGTTTACCACATTATATAATATATTAAAAGAGAACTCCCCTTGTGAATAGTTTTTCACTATGATTGGTGGGTTGCAACTTTCATTGTAATTAAAACTCAGTTTACCACATTATATAATATATTAAAAGAGAACTCTGCTTGTGCACAACTTGTTAAACACATAAACATCATAGCAAGTGTAGGTTGCAACTTTCATTGTAATCAAAACTCACTTTACCACATTATATAATATATTAAAAAATAACTCCCCTTGTGAATAGTTTTCACTGTGATTGGTGAGTATTTTCTTTTTTGTTTTCCTTTTTTCTTTCTTGGTATACTTTTCATTCCTTTTTCCCCTCTTTTGTGTTGTTTGAGATAGTGGGTTACACGTGCATTGTGCATTCAGGTCCCGGTTTACAATCTACGTGGTAGTGTTCTTTGCGTTTCTCAATGGTTTCTACGTGCTCATGACATGTCTTATGTTCCACCGTTCACTGGTCTGATACCACCGCCCTATGCTTCCGATCAAACACATAGAACATATACTCCACCACCTTAATATCTTCTCCACCACCTTATCTCATTTGTTTCGTTTTTTCTCTCACCGCCTCCATCAGATAATCGCACCGATAATCGTCGTTGTTTTCTACAAGATCGGAGCTCTCTTCCACCACTGATACTTTTAATGGCTTCTCCATTTTTACGAGTTTCGCATCCAACACCTCATCTTCCACATGGGTGTCCACCCACCGCCATCATCTACTTCTAATCTCCACCCATCAATAAACCTAGGTTTCTTCTTTTTCTTCTCCCTTTCTTCCTTACTGATCATCACCTCCTTCTTCCTTACTTCGAATGTCGATTTCACATCTCTTTTGCCATCGATCGTAGCATTCACCTCCCTTCCCACTCCACCAATGTTGTGGCTTGCTGGAAATCCTCACCGGTCTACATCGATGTCGTTGCTATCCATTGAGGAAGACATCGACTTCTTATGTGTTGGAGATGACCGACTTCTTATGTGTTGGAAATGTTCCAATCAAAGCATCTTAGGTTAGTATATATTCTTTTTTTGTCGGGTGTTCTTATGCTTTAAACAATTTCTAATCATGTTATAGCAGTTCTTACTTGCTTCCGTCTGACATTAAGAAGACCTAATTTGGGTTTTTTTCAATGTTTGTCAACTATGCTTAACTGTCACTTCATGGTGTTGTCGGGTTAATACTACCGGTTTAGAGCTGTTCTATCCTTTTTGGTTCTCCGTCTACCCCGCCGGATACTCACCACCTTTAAGTCATTGATTTCCCCGATGCTTCTTAAGTCGTCGGACCAGTCAATACCACCTACATCTTTCTATCTAGGGTTCGTCCATGCATTGGCAAACTACAGACGGCGGTCGGATAGAGAAACAAAAATATACAAATTTCAAGATTTTTCTCTTTGCTATCTTCTTCCCAACTGTTAGATGTTTTTTCTCGACAACATAATTTTTCATGTAATTGTTGATTCCGTTCTTCATCTACTTATTTCCTTCACTTCTTTTTTTATTTAGTTAGTAGTAATGTGAATGTGGTGTTCATGTGTAGGATATGAAGGATATGTATGGTGCAAGGGTAGGGGACGAGAACGATGGGGTGGAGGAATGTCAGTCAAAATGTTTCATGCCTTATGTTTGGTGGTTAATGATGTGAAGAAGGTGGTCTGGACTGGGGAAGATTGGTTTCGATTTTATTGTTGATCAGGTGCGATGGTGTCACCAAACCCGTACTTCATGTATTCGATGAAAAGCCCAGTTGAAGTAGAAAATGTTTAAAAACAACATTTTAACATTTTCACCTTTAGGTGATTGCTTCTGTTCTCTTCTCTCCAAACCCAAATTCAATTTATCTTAAAGTTCATTCATTTTCGCTCTTTTGGACATCTCAATTATATATTTATGATCCAAATAATAAAGATTAGTTATTCCATCTTATATTTATTTGATGACTGTTTTCTCATTCAACTTTAATATCCTTAAATTTAAGGCCTACAAGACCAAAACACCAATTTATGTTATTTTTATTGTTCGGAAATTGCAATTTGTTTTTGAGAATTGATAGAGTATGGTGTGATTTAGAAAGTACCCTAAAGGTGTTTGCTTCCTATGGTGATGATAATGAAAGATATATTGGTAAGCAAATAGTGAATAAAAATCACAACCGAAGGTTTTAGTGAAGATAGATAACAAAAATGGGGTTCCATTGAGAGTCTTATATTACTCAAAGGATAAAAAATTGATTTTTTTATAACCACATTCCTGTTGGTAGCTTTTGTATAACCACATTCCTGTTGGTAACATCTTTCACACTAAATTTTCAATTATTTATTCATTTTTTATTGATTTATTTCACAAAAATATATACAACTATGTAATCCTTCATCAAATAACGACTGCATCAAATCCAAGTATGTTGGACTTACTTTTGTTAGTGGATATGTGGCTGGTTTTGTCTACTATTGTGGCCATGGAAGACAAATTGTAATAAATTTAAGCTATAATAAAAGATGTATCAAGACAAATATGTAGTTTGGAAGGTGGGTATGGACCGAAATCTAGGTAAAACATGTTTTGTATAGCTAGATGAATGACTTAAATGTGATTTTTTTGGTGTAAATGTTATAGCTGGTTTTGGCAGTAAAAGTTCCAGAAAAAAAAACGTTTTTGGTTTGGTTAAATAGATTACTGGATTAATGAATTTTGATGAGTATAAGTTATAGTAGTATTGGTTCAAAATTTTTAATCAAAAAGAGTTTACTTTAATTATTTTCTTTTCCGTTTTAAATCAATTTGTTTTGAAGCCTACATCATAGCATACTTTTTTAGTAGTTGAACAGTGGTTTACTTTGGTGTCTTAGAGAATGAGGAAAACCGAAGAAGAATACCATATTGTGAGGGAGCGAACACAATGCTACCATGAAAAAAACAAGGAAGAGGTACACACATACAAACACAGGTTGTGTTTATTTAATAATGTTATCTAGATAAAATGATGTATTATTTCATGTTTTGTGTTCAAATAGATTATCAAGAATAGTCCTTTAAGGACCATCTGAAAGTAAAGATGCTAGGAATGCAAGTGAATGGAAGTTTGATAAACTGCAGAAGGAGGAGCGCCTGAGGGTTGAGCAAACTTATTCTATGGTGGATCCTCAGAAGAGGTATTAAGATCAACATTCTGGTGTTTCTTTGTTTCTTTCATTGGGTAGTTTTATCAAAGTAGAAAAAGAAAGCAAATGTAATCTAATGTAATGTTATAGTATGTAAGGATGAAAAGCTTGAAGCAATGAAGGAATCTGAGGACATAAAAATCATAATTTTTACTGACATGTTACTAACACAAGGTTTAAAAAAGCACCAAACAATATGCAAAACAACCCCAAAAAGACTAAGCATCTGGAGGTTGATTTGCATTAGGGGTTGGCAATCAAAGAATATGAAGCTATCCGTAGAATTAATGTATTGAAGATTGAAGTACCATTTAACTATTTAACTGTGTTGGATTCTTTAGGTATTTCGACTTATGTTTTTTTAGTGAATGCATTTTCCTATGAAATATGAATCAGAATATATCATTCCTCATTGATATATTTTTTTATCAAATATAAATCTGAATCTATCATTTTTTCATTCAATTTTTACTTTTTTTTTAATGGTATTTGGATCCGACTCAACCAATCAGTCGGACCAACTTGCGATTAATCTTCATTTTTTATGTCATGAATTTTTCATATAAATGTGTCAGACCAATTCGAATTCAGGACAATTATATATGCTTCTCTTTTTTTACTATGTTTTCGATCATTGTTTTTTTTTTTTCAGTTGTAATAAATAAATGTAATCTAAAGAGGTAAATATGTCTTGATTTTCCTTGACAAGAAATGGAATGGAATTTAATTCCATTCCATTGATATTTTGTCTTTAGTTTGGAAATTGGTCGATGGAATTGGATCGGTAATTATGATAAATAGTTAAATTACCCTTTATTGATTTTTTTCTCTGTCTTTTGTAGGGTGTTCTTACTCATGTGTAAATGCAACATGTCATGCTTGATTATTTGTAATGTTGTTTAAAAGTTCACCAATATTGAACCCTTCCCTCTGTATTGTATGCAATTTGCATTAGCCATCTCCTTGAATAATGTACAACCAAAAAATTACATTGAAGTATATGCTATAACATTGTACTTTGCTTCCTTTCAGAAATAGTAGAATTCAAATCCAACCCTGCAAAGCGGTGATACTTCACTAGTTGATAAATCTATACCATCTTATAATGCATTCATATTTGTGGGACCCAACAAAATTAAGACAATGTCTTAAAAAACAATGAAGATCAAATTTGTATGGTGTGGATTAAATGGATGGCAATCCAAGTGAAATGCTTAGAACCAATCCATGTCAATGTAATTAGACCAATCAAAATGAAGAATGAAAATGTACAAGCTTTGAAAGACAATATACAATTATTAATGCTTAAAGAAATAAAAATACATCCGAAACATGATGCCCATACAAAAAAATTATACCTATATAACACTCAACTACTTCCGTTTCCCTCGATTAACACACAGAAAATCTAGACACTTTGTTACCTTCAAAAAAAACCCGAATGCTTATGTCGCCAACTCTTACATCCACTGTGAGCTGCCCATTTCTGCCGCCATCACACCACCTCCGCAGAATATAGACACCATCACTGCTCACACTAGCAGCCACCGACTCCACCATCCCTCAACGTCGTCATTAGCACACGCCATCATTGAACCACCACCATCAACATCCGACATCACCATATGTTGTCTTCAATCTAGAAATCCGATACATCCACCTCTTTTTGTAAACTTTTGTGTCTGTATGTTTAGCTTTGTGTGCGTGTGTCTTTAACTATATATGTGTTTTTGTTGGTTCAGATTCACCACCACACTTATTTTTATGTTTTTCCATGCAACCAGGTTACACCTACGAAGATTGTTGACATCTTTTCTGTTTCTTATTTTTATAGTTGGATTAGTTGGATAAAAAATTAGATTTTTTATTTGTATGAAAAATGAGTATTCAGAATCAGATTTGTCGGTGACCTCTCTCTTTCTCTCATATGTATATGAAAAACAAATCTATAATGTGTATTGAAGGTGTACAAGGAATACTTATTACCTAGATTTTTTTTTGTAAGTGTTTAGATCTTGAAATGTACATTGCTACTTTTAATAGATTATTTAGTCTAATTTTGTCTCTGAGTTTTCAAATCTGATGATATTAATAGGGAGTTAAATACTTTCATTTATGTATTTCAAGAATAAGAAGTGAAGATGAATAGTGAATCAACTTTGTGACGTTTGTCGTTTGTATTTTATTTTTAATTTTTTGCATAGAAAATGTTTATTACTAACGTTTTCAATAAAAATAGAGGCAAAATATTTTTTTTTTTTAGGATTTCATGCGCTAAACCAACATTTATTAAAATGAAACATGTAATAGAATGATAAGTTATTATCTAAAAGTCATAAATGTCAAATTTCTATAGTTTGTTAAATTGTAAATTGTAAATTTATTAAAATATCTATCAAAGTTTTACAAAAAAAAAAAACCATTACCTGAACTAAATATGAATGATATATTTTGTAAGTACAAAAAACCAAAAAGAACATGTTCGCAATAGATTTTATTTAAAAAGAATGTTTAAAATATATTTACTTACCAGAAAGAGATGAATTCTTAGATCCAATTTAGTTTTATATTATATTACTTTGTTTTTGTTGTATATCAAATCCGAAAACAACCGTTAACCACACTCTGCCATTCTTGAACCTCTCCAACCACAGAGACCTCCACTAAGACAATCGAAGCAACGGTGTAACTCATTTTTAGTTTTGTTTAATTAGGCTGAATTTTGTTAGCCAAGGATTATAGTGGGCTGAAAATTTGATTGGACTAAATTTGTATTGTTGGGCCAACAAATGATTGATCTTGTTTATTGATATTCATTAATATTTTGTGATATTCAATATAATTTTAAATATTATCCATGTTTATGCATAAACATAGTATCCATAGTATCTATTTTGAATATAAGATTTGTCTAAAAAAAAGATGATCCTAAAAAAAACTATTGACTACCATTGATTTTACTGGAAGATATTTACTGATAATTATGGACTTTAACTACAATACACTTTTTATTTAATATTATTACGATAACATATTTTGAAAAATTAATCAAATTATAATGCTTATACCACAACATCAGTATCCACACCATCGACATCTTCCATAATACAATTGTAATATATAAATTATAAATATCTATAATGAGTTAATGTTAATGTCAAACCGCTCAAACTAATATAACATACTTTCATATTTAACCTATAATAGCAACATATTATTATTTGTAACTAAATTAACATAATAATATATTTAAACTAAAATAATACAATAGTTGTATAATTTTTAGGCTAAACTACAAAGTTTTAATAGCATATCAAAAGAAAATATTATTCGTTAAATGAAGCAAATCGTCATCCGTTGCCCGATAAAGAGTAATAGAAAGTAATTACTATTTGTTGGCCATCTAGAGACAACTGTTCGCCAAAAGAAACAAACCGTCAGAATGAAACAAATCGAAATGAAACGATTTGATGACTGCCGAAATGACACTAACTTTCTTTCGGAAACTAATCGCCGTAATGAAACAAATCGTCGCCGTTGCATTGCGCGGATACGCTACTAGTACTTTATAATGTGAATGTTATGTTAGTAAGGTCTTGGTCGGCCGCCAGATCCATCAAATAGGAGGATCCAAACCGGAGTTTCAAGCTTGAAATGTGCCAATTCGCTTTATTCTACAGTTTTGTCTTCTAAACATATCTTGTGACGTGCTGAACTTTTAAAGAGCCTTCAAACATCCCTGAAAAACGAATAAAAAAAATGAAAAATGAATGAAGAATACATACCTACTATAAAACAAATATCTCCCATAGGAATAAGAACAAGATCGTTTGGGAACTTCACGTTGAAGATCTACGAGACACAATCACAATAAAACCTCGATCCTCTAATAGTTCTTTCATCGACCATCTCCACCACTAGAGAGTTCTCCAATGCTCCTAGATCAAAATTAAAACTCTTGTTGAACGCAAGGGACACAAGCCACATTTTCTATGAAAACTGAAGTAGGACAACTGCTATGTCGATAATTAAATACATATTTAATGCTTATTTCTAATACTTTTAGCTAGAACTATGATTAATATGAAAAAAAGATACTTGTTATGTTTACAATATGTTTTTTAGCGGCCATGACTTGCTCGGGACAAAAAAGAAGCATACGAGGAGTTGGAAGTAGGAAACGGGAGCTAAAATAAATGAAAAAAAGTAGACTGGAGACCATACCGTGTTGTACTTCAAAATAATGTGGCGATTGGAATGTTCACGACCATTAGGCTGACTTGACAGACACGAGATTTACTCGAAGATCACGTCGTCGTGGCGATCAATCACAACTCGGTGATCAGATTTTAACAATTATAAAAAACCCGGACATTAGGTCAAAATAGGAGGCATGCATTCGGTTTTTTGCTGTTAATTGTGATTAAAAACCCTTAGAAATCCAGAAGAAGATCGAAATTGAAGTAAATATCAAGAATTGAAGAAGATTTAGAAGAATTCAACATTAATCTAGTTGGTTTGCTTGTTATACTCATGTCTAGCTTATTTTACTTAGATCTATTGTGTTTTTTTTTGCTACAATGAGAGACTAAACACCTTTTACTTCTGTTTTGTGAAGATGAACTTGATTCACGTGAGTTGATTTCGATATTTGAATGATTGTATTAGATTTTACTTGTGGTTGATGTCTATAACCACTAGCATGTTTAACTTTTAGTTTACATTGCTTATAAATAATATTTTGTGAGTTAATTGATCATATTAATTGCATGAATCTACCCCCTAAGTGTTTATGATCATTAGATAATTCGAGCTAAGATTAATCATGTCTTCAGATTGCTTATATGTCACGAATTTGTTCCGGTCATATTTTTTAGTAATTAGTGCATGATAAAGAACATGGATTTTTGCAAGATTTTTGAGATTTCCTAGATGTGGCTTGATGTAATTCGTATACTATTTCTGTCTGAAGTTCTGTAAAAGGATACCAAGAGTATTCATCACAGACTGTTTTCCAATTTTAGTAACTTCAAAAAAGCACTAAAATGAAAGATAATAATATGTTAGTAATAAAGGATTTGTAATTATAATATGGGATGCAATTAATAATAGAGAAAAAATCATTTACTTTAATCTCTTCCCATAGTTTCTCCTTCCCTTCTAGGGTTACTTTCTTCCAACCAAATACACTTAATCCCACCTTCTTGCGGACAAGATCTCCCAAATAGGTAACAAACAATGCATTAGGGTTACCTGAAAACTTACCCAATACATCAAACTTTACATGTTTTTTTTCTACCACCAGAATTGACATACTCAGTCTTCAGTTTTGGCAATCGAGTCATGCCCCTCTTTCTATTTGACATTGTAGGAACTGGGTTTTGGATTTTTTTTCATCAGAATCAGAATTGCTATTGTAGTCAATGTTGTGTCCTTCCCCATCTTCGGTTTCTAAATCATACACTTGTGTTCCATCATCTTGTTCATATTATAGATCATACACGGGTATATCCTCATGTTGTTGGTTGTTCACCTCTATTATTCTTTGGTTGACATGAAACATAGGATACAAGTTTGATTAGTGATATGTTAAACGAAAAGGTATGAGTAGCCTATATTATAGACAAAAGTTTCAGAAACACATTTCATTGAACACTTGGTGTGAAACAAGCATAGTAATATGAAGAATGAAATTTTTTTTTTATGTATAATCCATCAATAAATACAATTAAGATGTAACACCCTGTTCCGAATCGATTCCTAATGTGGAGTGGTGACCCGCAGACCGAGTATCATCAGGCTTAGGGACTTTGAGGAAAAGAGATTTATACCCATTTGTGTGTGGGTAATGTAATTTGGATGATCTGGGAGTTTGGTTTGTGTTTTGGAGCTAAGGGGTATATCGGTAAAGTCTTAATTCGAGCTTTTATGGAAATTGGAATTTTGTTTTGGATGTCTTGAGGCAAGTATGAGTTGAAAGAAGTGTAGAGGTTCTCGTTACCTCTGTATGGATTAAGGATTGTCAGAAACGAACTAGTAACGAAGAACTTATGGCCTTCAGAAGATCCATGGTTTTAGGGTTAAATCGAGCACGCGGGGGGTACACATGAGTATGCATGGTGTACACATATTGACGCCAGTACATGGGGCGTACATTGGTGTACGTTGGGAGTAATAACCAAGTTGATCACACATGTCTTATGTAATACGTTGGGCATACTCCAGTCAGACCCAAACCCTAATTTAGGGTCTTGGATCCTATTTAATCTCCTTAACTCACCACCAAACCCTATTATCTTCAGCATCTAGCCCCTAAACCCTAGAAATGAAACCCTAGCCCCCATTTTAGTGGTGTTTGAGATTTTGGTGGTATTTAATGGTTTTTGGTGTTCATAACAGAAGAAGGAACTTCTTGGAGAAGTGTGGGATTGCTTGAAGCTTTTGGATCCAGGCATGTTGCATCTTGATATACCCTTTTGAGGTATAAGGTTTCTATCTTGATGACTATAGGTGTTAGATCTAGTTTAAGGTATATATTGGGTTCATTTTGGTCCTTAGAGTTATCCTTGTGAGTATGAGCTAATCCAAGAGCTTAGAATGATGGATGTTGGCCTTTGGGAGGTCCCTGGGTGATAAAAATGTCATCTTGGTGAGTTATCTCGGACCATGTATGAGTTGAATGTTAATTATGGATGTTAATAAGGATTTTGGTCCCATTAAGCCATGCAAAGTAGTAAAGTTGCCAACTTTACATGTTAAGAAATCTCATTAGGGTCATATCTGAGTTTGGAAGTCATTAGCTTAACCATTAAGAGCTTAATATGGATTTTTGGTCCCTGATGAGTATGCTTGGCGTATGTATGAAGTACGCTCAGCGTAATGAAGATTTTGTGCATCATCCATTTGTAATTTGTGCTTCGTGGGTAAGTACACTGGGCATACCATTCTAGTACGCGAGGCGTACTCCCTAGTTTGCCATTTTGGGATTTTTGAGACTTGCATCTTGTTGGGCCAATTGACTTTGGACATTGGGTCATGGATGGACTTAGGGTTTTCTTAGAAGTAGGTCCGTAATGGTTTAGGGGTCCAATCAGGTTATTGGGCCACAATGGGCTTTTGTTGCTTTTTATTTGGGCTTTGCATTGCCATTTTGGGTCTTGGGATTTTTATGAATTTTGGGCTAGGCCTTGGTTATGGAACAAGTTAGAAAAGGGTAAAATGATCTTTTAACCTTTAGGAAGTTAGATTATGGAGTGGGCCTCGAATTTTAGGTTATCGGGTTAATTAATGATTAAGATTGCATTTATTCATAGTTGACACGAGGTAATCCAGTTCAGTGGCCTGAGCAGTTATTTGATTATCAACGAATTAAGGTAAGTTTTTCATCAGTATACTTACGGGTCGAAGGCACCAAGGTTGATGCATTAGATTAGGTGTCCTGATATGTGAGAGTATACTACTGTGATGTGGTGATCTACTACATCGATATCCCAGTTTATAGGATAATGTTATGATTAGTGATCAGTAGATTTTCTTGTTATCCGTTTTCTGGATATATGTTTATCTGTTGTATATGTCCATGTAATATGAGTGGGTTAAGAATATACTCCTTTGTGTTGCCAGTTAATAAACCCGATAATGTTTATATCAATATGTTTTTATGGTTTACTAGGTTCATATGTTTATCGGTTATGTATATGTTGACATGTTGAGTGTGGTTGGGTTGAGGCGGACCAGAGTAGACTGAAGGCCTAGAGACCTAGGGCGTCCCAGTTAGATTGCAGGCCTAAGAGGCATACCAGTCAAGATGAAGGCCTAAAGAATGTTCCAGATAGGTTGAAGGCTCGGTGAGGCATTCCAGTCATGCTAAAGGTTCTTTGAGCGTTCCAGATAGTCTGTAGGCGAGAGAGGCGTTGTAGTCATGCTGAAGGCTTTGTGACCATCCCAGATAGTCTGTAGGCTGGTTCAGTGTTCAATTCAGGCTGAAGGCTCTATATGCATGCTGTTTGTTATTATGGTGGTACTTTGGGGGAACTCACTAAGCTTTGTGCTTACAGTTTCAGTTTATTGTTTCAAGTGCTCCTGATGATTAAGGCAAGGCGATGGTCGGACCATACACATCCTTGGTTTTACTATTGATTAGATCTTGGGAGAATCTGATTATAAATCATGTTTTGGAAACAATGGTTTTCTAATCACTTTTATTAGTATCGTGTTGTTTTGAAAAGTTTAAATTTGTTAAATTTTTGGGATGTTTTAAGTTGGTATCAAAGCCTTGTTTTGAGTGAATTGGAGGAACACCCGTGTGAATCCAGTCTCAAACTACGGAAATGAAAAGGTTTGAAAAATTATTTTCAAAATAATCAACAAAGGATGTGATGTGTATGATCAGCCGGAGCCAGTAAGTAGACCCTAAATTAGCACACTATTATTTAATACTGTGATATGTTAGAACAACATGCTAGTGATAGACTAATGATCTTCAAGAATTGCATGACAAAATTGCTTGATTATATGATATCTAATAGCCTAGGTTTCTTTCTTAAATGAAATTGGCATCATTACTATAGTTGCTTGGTGTATGCATCATAGTTGTACATAACTAAAATTCTATAGCCTGAGAATGTTCAATTTAACCTTATTTCCTGTTCTTGTTTGTTGAATGGCTTAGGGTAGAATCGAGTATTCAATTGTCTATAGGATCTAATGTTATGTATGATTGGCATACACAAGTGCTATAGGGTTGGTGGAAGTTTCATTAGTAGGTGCAGTGCATGGAGGGTTGGGGTGAATGTGTATACAAGATTATAGGAGATAGAGATCAAGAACTTTTTATGAGCAACTGCGTAATTTTATTGTTTCTTAATACCAGTTGACACCTTTGCAATAATGTTGCTTGCTTTGTTCTTTGTGGGATCCATATTGATATAAGTTAACCATCAAATGAATACATTAAATTACATGTTATAAAGGTTAAATAATCTTAGAATGAAGGACTTAGACCTATTACGTAGCTCTTGTATGAGTCCAACCATTGTAGGGTTGAGTCCTTTAGTCGAAAAATTATTTAAGCTTTGTTGCATGTAATTGTATTCATGAAGTGGTTAGCTGAAATTAGTAGGGGTTCTTCAGCAACTAATGACAGGGGAGGTGGGGGAGGGGGAGGGGGAATCCTAAGAGAGTCTAGGAAGTATCTTAGTGTGGTTTTTTCGCAGTTGATCAGGTTTTGGGAGTATTATTATGAGTAGGCCTTAGAAGGTCCGAGATGATTCTTGAGAGAAGTATGGATATGTTTGGAAGGTAGTATTGGGCCCTTACTACTAGAATCACAAAATCTATACTCGAATCAAGGAGAGTTTCGGGAATTCAAAGGGTTGGTCGGGGAAGATAACATAGTTTGGTTCTATGATTTGTGGCAGTGGCTTCGTATATGTTGATCTTTTAGGTTATGGTTGCTTAGGCATAAGGATGGATTTGGTAATTGTTTTGGGCCCCAGTGGTGATATCATTTTGGGTTGAATGGCGCATACCTGGATGAGTTTGTTGGTTTTGAAGTCCTGAGGGTTTTTCTCGAGGCCGTGCATTGAATCGTGGGACACAAGAAGGAAACGATGTTATGATCGGCTGGGTGATTGCAGCAGGAAGTTGAGTGGTTGATTGGATTGTCGCTATCTGTGGCAAGGATTATGCCCTTTTCAATTTCCGAGTTTGAAGAAGGAGTGAGCAGGCTTGTAACTGTCAGAGTTAGGATGTGAACCCTGCATGGGGTCTGTTGGTCGTGGTGTTTGGCGACATTATATCAGCATGGAAATGCGCAGGAGGATTGATGTAGTATGGATGTTTTGTGTTGCGATCAAGAGTCTGTTTCCTTGGATATAGGAAAGACAGGTACTAGATTCACGGTTGGGATTGCACGCAAGGAGTGTATGTTTTGGATCGTAAGTTGGTGTTTGCATATGCATTTGCATGAAATCTTAAATGCTAAAGTGGTTAAGACTAGGAATTTCTGTGGTCTAAAGTTGAAATCCAAAATTCTTTTAGGATTTGATTGGTATTTATCTGGAAGATCATCCTGAGTGTGTTATGCATTCCAAGAGTTGGGGATGGTTCGTGCCGTTTGAACAGGTTTGAGAAATGGTTAGCTTCAACACCCGTGGGTGGTAGTTCAAACCTTAAGTAGGGGAGAACCGGTTATTCTTCTTGGAGGATCATTGATCAGTTCGAGTCCATAATGTTGGAAGAATGGCTCATAGTGTCACACCCCCAAACTAGAACGGCGGAATCGTTTGAGGGCGGATAACTTCATGTAGTATCGCAACAATTGAATACATAGTAAAGAAAGTAATACAACCACCATATATATAATTTAAAAGTTTACATTGTTGAAAGGAACTTTTTTCAAAAAGAAATTACAATATGATGTCAAAATGAAACTAAACTAACGACGCAACGTTCCTTCTTCAAAAGTTGTAGTTTACCTGTATTACTGAATCCCTGAGAAACACAGGTGGTTTTGAAAGAGTTCATAAGTATTTAGTGATAATGTTTATATGAAATAGAATGAAAATGGTTTGTACATATTTAAAAGTTCCTAGAAAATCCCATATTTTCTACTATAGAAGATTGTAGTTTAGTCGTTCCAAAACTGTGATGCAACAGTACTTTTTATGCTTAAAATAGTAGGTTTATGTATAAATCGTTAAGGCATTTGAAAACCCCCGTAAATCAATGTGTTTTTAATACTCCATGTGAGTCTTATAACCATACTATTTGACCACAATGCCTATAACAACATTCTTCAGGCATTGGAAAGTTATGACGTTTGTCACCCCAGGCCTGCCGGCCTAACTGTAGCTAACAACTTAGGTGTGAGATTTTTAATCCCGTATAGATCTATACACAAGTATCATGTTCCCCCTACAAGGGATTATGGTATATAATATAGGAATTAAAATTCATACTCGAAAGTATGTGAAATGTCTCACAAAACTTAGTATAAAACAGATTTACATATGAAAATGTCCATTTGTTCTTGTGTATGAAAAAATCTCTTTGATATAGTGTTTCTAGTATGTAAATGTTCATGATTTTCTCGTAAACTATACCTATTATAGTTTTTCAAAGCGTGTGTTTCGTTCGTATAGTAATCCCTAGTGTAATATTCACTTATTATGTATAGTATAAATAAAGTGTTTGATTCGTATATATATATATATATATATATATATATATATATATATATACATATATATATATATATATATATATATATATATATATATATATATATATATATATATATAAACATGTTTTATTTCCAAAAGACAAGATGTTATCGAGAATATATATTGCATACGAAAGTTCTCATGTAGTAGTTATGAATCATATATGATTATTAGATAAAAAGTTTATATAGTGAAACTTTAGGTTACACACGATAATAACCGTGTGTTTACTTGCATTCCCCCCCTTAAAAGTGTATAAAAAACATTTATCAAACATTTAAAAGTGTAGTTTATAGGGGTATGAACTCACTTGATAGATCGAAGAAGGTGAGACGAAAACCGAGCAGAACTTTGACTTGAGAAAGTGGATTTTCTCGGGATTCTCGGGAAGCTCGGTAGCGTAAACTTCCTTTGGGGCTTGGGTATGGAAACCGGGGCTTCGGGATATCACTTGCACGCAAAACGAGGTAAAAACACAAGAAAGAGGAGAGAAAATGAGCAATTTACCCGGAACCCTCGCATCCCTTTTATAGGGGCTGGGAACCGCCTCGGTATGCTGGGCGTACGCGGTTACGCTGGGCGTACGTGTATGTCATGCATGACCGCATCCTTGGCTGCCAAAGTTCAGATGGGACGGGACATAGCGACGTAGAGGGTCGATGTGGACGTTCCGAGGCCCACCACTCGAGTACGCTGGGCGTAACTCGGATTGGCCCGGTGACTCCTCCTTCGGATAATACCGAAATTTTATTTAAATTTATACTTTAATTACTTAGTAAACTTCAAAAATTCATATCTTCTTCATACAAACTCCGTTTTCGATTTTCTTTATATCCATGCATAGGTGAGACTACGCTCTACAATTTTCGTTTAGACTCCGTCGACAAATTTTGAAATTATTTTTATTATTTATTTTTAAAAGGTCAGGGTAGGAAAAGTTCGTTGGAAATCCATAACTTCTTTATCCGATGTCTGTTTTTGCCAGACTTATATCCGATGTCTGTTTTTGCCAGACTTATTACCGTTGAAATACCATTTTTGAGACCTTCGATTCTCATTTAGGTCATTCCGGCCAAAAGTCGCTCGCTCTCCGTTTCGAGTTTTTAGCTGTCTACCGCTATACCGAACTTGGAAAAATCATAACTTCCTCATACGAAGTCATATTTGGACGTTCTTCTTATGTACGCTCATGGTTTAATGATATCTAACATAGTAGGTAACTAAATAGAGACTTTTGTACATTTTATTTTCAAAGTTAATTTCATTATTTTCAAAGTGGTTACGATACTTGTCTTTTTAAGTCATTACATAGAATCAAAATTGTAAGGTCGAACCTTATAATATGATGATGTTTGAAACTGATCCTTCAGCATCAGCATGTAATCCAACATCAACATCAGCGTTAGAATACAAGTTGTTCAGTATATATATCTTTTTAATGTAACAGATTTAGTCTTTATCTTGTTTCCATAGTTATCATTATTAGTTAGCTGGAATATCCCTGATTTGTAGGGATTGTCTATAATAGTTCTATATAGTCTTTTGTACGGGTTTGTGAAGAGGTTGTCTTTCACAAACCCTAATAGCCGCTTTGTGCGAACAATAATCTCTTTGTGAGATTATCATCCTTAGTGAAAGTTCTTTGTGATACTTCATTGTTCTGTTCTTATTAGCAGTCATTGTTTGATAAATCGATTGATCTTAGGTTCTTTCAATTGGTATCAGAGCAGGTTTCTTTTATCAAACAAATGGCTTCATCCTCTTCCTCTTGAAACTCATCAAATCACCCTTCTGCTAAAATTCCTCCGTTTGATGAAACCAATTTTGCTATGTGGAAAATAAAGGCTCTTTATGCATTAGAATCTGTAGATGAAGACATGTTGGACATCATCGAAAAAGGTCCATATGTTCCGATGTATCAGCCCTTGAAAAACAATGTTCCTGATGGTGCCATGAAGAAAACACCTAGAGAAAACTGGACAACAGATGACAAAAGAAAGAATGGTCTCGATGTTCGTGCTCGGGCTACAATCAGCTATGCTTTGCCATACAATATCTTTGGGCTGGTTCAGAATTGCATCTCAGCAAAAGAGATGATGGACACGCTGGCTGTATCTTTTGAAGGCACTGAAGAAGTCAAGGCTACTCAAATAAATGATCTAAACAGAAGGTATGAACATTTTTTTGCAAAGAAAGGTGAAACCCTGACTCAAACCTTTAACAGGTTTAATACTCTTGTTAATGATCTGCGGAGACTAGATCAGTTGAAGCATCGAACTGTTCTAGCGCAGAAGTTTTTGGATTCTCTTGGTGCAGGTTGGGAGAATCATGTTGATGTGCTGAAAAATAGTGAGAAGATCAACACTATGGACTTACAAAGTCTCTATGGAAACCTTCGATACTATGAGGAATCTAAGCTTCAGAGAAAGGAGCTGATGAAGGATTCTCAGTGTGAGTCATCAGTAGCATTATTCTCAAACAAAAAGCAAGTGTCAGAGTCAGACACTGAAAACCATTCAGAAACTGATTCTTCTAAAAGTGAGACTGATGATCTTGAAAAGGTTGTTGCTAGTGCGGCCTTGATTGTGAAGACTTTTGAGAAATCAGGCCGAAATTTCTCAAAGTTTCAGAAGAAGATGAGTGGGAAATCTTCAAAAAGATCAGATGCTGACAAGAAGCATACTACTGAAAGGAAAGGGGAAGCTCAGTGCTTTAACTGTGGTAGCACTGATCACTTTCCAAAAGAATGCAAGCAAAGAACCCAAAGCTCGGATGAATACTGGAAGCAGAAGTACAAGAAGTTGGTTGAGAAACTGAAAGCCGAGAACTTGGAACATAAAGTTCTTGTCGCTGAGGAAGAAAATTGGAAGACTGATGAGGAGTCATCAGATGATGAAGTTAAATGTCTGATGACCAAGATAGAAGACGCTGATGAATGTAAAGTCAGCAATAGTTCGTTTGATGCTGATATGTCTGATGCAGTTGAAAGCTCCAGGAAGCACAACACTGACTCTCCTTCAATGTATCAGGTTCAAAACTTTGTTTCCTATTCAATGAATGAAAAAATCAAAATGTTTGAGTATTTGGGTGTTCTTAATTCTAAGAAGAATCAAATCATAAGAGATATGCAGAATCAAATTGATCTTCTTAAAACTGAACTATCCTTAAACAATAACATTATTGACACTACTCAGGAAAATCTAAGAGTTACTAGTTTATCAAATTCCTCACTATCTGTTGAAATTGATAAAGTTAAAGACCTCTTGAACAAAGAACAAAATCTTTTAAAACTTTGGTCTAAATCTCACAAAAATGCTAATTATGTTATTTCTGCTCAAATACCTCATTCATGTGAGAAAATCCTTGGGGGAAATTTTGCTGAAGCTGAAAAGGTTTTTAAATCTCAAGAAAAGGAATCTGAATTTTATTCCATGAATGAATTAAAAGATAGTTTCAAAAACAAATTTATCAGCAACACCTTTATTACCGGAATTGATCCTACTTCTTACCCTGCACATCTTGTGAGACCAACTCCTCTCACTGAAAATATTATCGCATTTCGTATCTCAAACGGAGTGTTTCATGCTGTTCATGAACAACTTAAACAATATCCTGATTGCAGTGTTTCAATACATAAGTCTAAATCTGATACTGATGTTAGCTCCTCATCCATCACTGATTGTAATTCTTCTAACACTGAATTCTTTACTAATTCAATGTCAAATAAAAGGACTCAAATTTCACTTGGCGAATCTCTCAAATATAAATGTGTTAAATCTAGAAATGTGCTTACCAAGAAAAACTTTGGTACTAGAATTTGCTACAGATGTGGTGACACGACTCACAAAATCAGTGAATGCAAGTTTGATAAAACATCATTAAGAGCTGATAACATCAAAGTTAGAAATGAAAGATGGACTCTTAAATCAAATTCTTTAAACTGTCTTCCTAAAGAGTGCTATAATATATTGTCAAATAACTTTGTGAATGACCCATCTTACAATAGGCCAATGTGTTCTAACTAGTTTCTCCGCACTGCAGGGTCAGGAGCATCTTTGGTACTTAGATAGCGGTTGCTCAAGACATATGACAGGATCCAAGTCTCTCTTGGAAGACTATGTAGAGAAAACTGGTCCTGCAGTAACATACGGAGACAATGGAAAGGGGTTTACTAAAGGATATGGAAACATCAAGTGCAATGATGTGGTGTTTCAGAATGTTTCATATGTAAAGGGTCTCAAACACAATCTCATCTCAATCAGCCAATTATGTGATGCTGATTATGAAGTTCATTTTACAAAGAAGGAAGGAAGAGTTGTTAACGCTGACAAGAACATTGTACTCTCAGCAAGTAGAAAAGATGATATATATGTTCTTGACATGTTCTCAAGTGACAAGGCGCTGATACAATGTTTCTTTACAAAGTCTCAAACCAATCTCAGCTGGATTTGGCACAAAAGGTTCTCTCATTTGAACTTTAAGAATCTATCCAAAATATCCAATCAAGATCTAGTTAGAGGTCTCCCAAAACTCAGCTTTTTCAAAGACAAGATGTGCTCAGCGTGTGAACAAGGAAAACAAACCAAGTCGTCATTCAAACCCAAGTCATGTTCTAGCATATCTGTTCTTCTTCATTTACTACACATGGACTTGTTTGGACCTATTCCTATTCGTTCCCAAGGAGGAAACAAGTATACTCTAGTGGTTGTGGATGAGTTTACTCGATTTACATGGGTGGTTTTCTTGAAGAAGAAAAGTCATGCTGCATAGGAAATTATCTCGCTGATTCGTCAAAACGAGACACTGACTGGTCTCAAAGTTAAGCAGCTAAGGAGTGATCATGGCACTGAGTTCCAGAATTCAACTCTTGAATAATTTTGTGATTATAAAGGCATTGGGCAGAACTTTTCAGCTCCTCGCACAACTCAACAAAATGGAGTTGCTGAACGAAGAAATCGAACACTGATTGAGGCAGGAAGGACCTTAATGATTCATGCTGGTCTTCCTATGTGATTTTGGGCTGAAGCTGTTAATACAACATGTTTTACTCAGAATCGATCTCTAATTCACAGGGTTCACAAGAAGACACCATATGAGATGCTGAAAGGTCGAAAGCCGAACGTATCCTTCTTTCACGTGTTTGGATGCATTTGTTATATTCTCAATCAGCATGATCCAAGATCAAAATTTGAGCCTAAGGCTGAAAAAGGTATTTTTGTTGGATACTCGTATATTTCAAAAGCTTTTCGTGTTTTTCATGTGAATAGGAAGTGCATTGAAGAATCCATTCATGTGAAGTTTGATGAGGAATCATACACTGATGAAAAAGTAGCTCATTCTTCCTCTATTTCTCAAGAGCTTCTCTCTTGCCCATATGATGAAGTTTCTCATACTGAAGACGAAGCTACTATTCCTGATCCTATCGTTCCAGATCCAAATTCCTTGAATCAAGATACTGCGGTCAGCTCGACAACTCATTTGTCCGATGCTGATGAAACCCTTGAGAATAAAGATTCTCCTGCAACTGATGTTCCCTTCAGCAATAACACTTCAGTGTCAAATCCAGTGGAATCAGCTTCTGGACATCGAGATCACCCTATTGATCAAATTATTGGGAATCTTCATGATGGTGTCCGAACTAGATATCGTGTATCTAATAATTTTTGCATGTATGTTAATTTCGTTTCAATGATTTTACCTAACAAGATACACTCAACTCTTCAAGATGCTGACTGGATTAAAGCCATGCAAGACGAGCTGAACGAGTTCGAAAGGCACAAGGTTTGGACCCTTGTTCCCAGACCATCAGGAAAGACCATCACCGGAACACGTTGGGTCTACCGCAACAAGGTTGATAAAGATGGTATTATTACTCGCAACAAAGCAAGGCTTGTTGCTCAGGGGTTCACTCAAATTGAATCCATCGACTACGGGGAGACTTTTGCTCCAGTTGCCCGCATTGAAGCAATCAGACTGTTTCTCGCATACGCTTCATACATGAACTTCATTGTCTACCAAATGGATGTCAAAACGGCATTTCTTCATGGTGAGTTACAAGAAGAAGTATTTCTCAAACAGCCCCCAGGCTTTGAAGACAAAGAGCACCCTGACTATGTGTACCGACCAGATAAAGCTGTAAATGGACTGAAGCAAGCTCCCAAGGCATGGTATGAGACACTGACATCATATCTTCTTGAAAATGGCTACAGAAGAGGAGCAATTGACAATACTCTATTCATCAAACAGAAAGGATCAGAAATGATTCTTTTTCAAATCTATGTCGATGACATCATCTTTGGATCTCCAAATGAGAAGCTGAGCAAAGAATTCGCTGAGATCATGTCTCAAAGGTTTGAAATGAGCATGATGGGGAAGATGACTTTCTTCTTAGGCCTTGAGGTTCAACAACAAAAATCAGGTATTTCAATTTTTCAAAGTAAATATATTGTTGACATGCTAGTTAAGTACTCTCTCAGCGACTGCAAACTAGCTTCTACTCCGGTGTCTAAGACTGATAAGCTACACGCTGATCCCACCGGCACTGATATTAATCACTCTCTTTATCGAGGAATGATTGGATCTCTTCTTTACCTCACTGCAAGCCGCCCTGATATCATGTTTGGAACCATTCTCTGTGCTAGATTCCAAGCTAATCCCAAGGAGTCTCATCTCATTGCAGTCAAACGCATCTTTCAATACTTAAAGGCCACACAGAACTTGGCATTGTGGTACCCTCATGACTCAATGCTTGAACTCTTTGGATACACTGATTCCGACTATGCAGGATGCAACTTAGACAAGAAGAGCACGTCAGGTGGATGTCATTTCCTTGGAAATCGACTAATCAGTTGGTCCAGCAAGAAGCAAACCTCAGTAGCTATCTCCACTGCAGAAGCTGAGTATGTTGCAGCTGGGAGATGTTGTGCTCAAATCTTATGGATTCAAAATCAACTTTTAGACTATGGGCTTAAATTCACAAAGACTCCTATATACTGTGATAACACCAGTTCCATTCAGATCACACAGAATCTTGTTCAGCATTCAAAGACAAAGCATATAGAGATCAGACATCACTTCATCAGAGACAATGTTGAGAAGGGCAAGGTTGTTTTAACACATGTCAAGACTTCCGATCAACTAGCTGACATTTTCACCAAGGCCCTGGATACTCAAACTAATGCTCACATCATTGGTGAACTTGGAATGATCACTCTCGATTGAAAAATGTTTTACTAATGTTTGCTATTGTCTTATAAACTAATGTTTTTTTTCTGATGATGATGCGCTGATGATGTTTAACATGCTGAGTACATTGTATGATTTCTTATCTCTATCTCTTCTACAAATCTTCTAAACTAAAGTTGAATGATTCACTGTATTAAACCATACACTGATAACAACTTGCAACTCTTTGCCGATGGTTAGACAAAACACCAAGTTCTATCACACGCAACTATCCTCTCTTACCAATCTTACACTGATTCTGTGATTCAATGTGACAAAACACATGCTGATGAGAATCTAACAGTCTTTGCCGATGGTTAGACCAAAACACCAAGGTCTATCACACACAACTATCCTCTCTTACCAATTTTACACTGATTCTGTGATTCAGTGTGCCAAAACACATGCTAATGAGAATCTAACAGTCTTTGCCGATGGTTAGACCAAAACACCAAGGTCTATCACACGCAACAAACCTGTCTTCACCTTCTTTTCACTTAGTGTCTAATGATTCAGTAAGAAATACCACTCACTGATAAAGACTCGACACTCTGTGTCGATGGTTAGATAATTAAACCAATATTTATCACATGCACCAATCACCTTGCTAACCCTGAACAAGCAAGTTGTACCTTGAATTGACAACAAACTATCTTTCAGCATGTAATTTTTCGAGACACTGATATCAGTGCTTCCGCAGACAGTGATTGTAGTTTCCTCTTCAGCACAATGACTCTTTTTACCCAACGACTATTTTTTTTTGATTTGACAGTCTGTCAAGATATGCAGTTATTTTCGATAACGATAATCATTACCTTTTTTTAACCATTTCATCCCCTATTTAAACCTTTTCACCTTCCTCCAAACTTCTTTCTCTTTTTAAAAAAAAGGGAAAACCCTAGAATCCTAAACTTCTTCAATGGCGGCATCACTATTCACCTTCTCCTCCACTTCTAGAAGAGTCGTCCTAGCTCCAAACTCTCCTCCTCTTCCCATATACATCAAAGCCATAAAACTCGTCTTCAACCCTGATATACCAGATGTTCATCGAGGTCTTGGACTTGATGATTTTGTCAATTTCTTAGTCTCCTGCCGACTTCGATACACAATCAGTGACGTTCCATCAGAGTTCTTTCTCGAACAAGTATGTGAGTTCTACTACACTGCAATGGTTAATGATGAAAACAACGTCATCTCCGGGACTATTGGCCGTGGCAGACACTCGGTCTTTATCACCGCTGACCTCCTCAATGCTGCGCTCAGGTTACCAATCTTTGAACCATTCTGTAAGCTTCCAACTATTGAACGCTGTCGACGCCTCTTTGATCAACTGGGCTATGATCACTCAAAGGCTGGTGCTCGATCAGCTCTCATTCTGCGTCAATGTATGACTCCAGGATGGAAGTTCGACTATTGGCCGTGGCAGACACTCAGTCTTTATCACCGCTGACCTCCTCAATGCTGCGCTCAGGTTACCAATCTTTGAACCATTCTGTAAGCTTCCAACTATTGAACGCTGTCGATGTCTCTTTGATCAACTGGGCTATGATCACTCAAAGGCTGGTGCTCGATCAGCTCTCATTCTGCGTCAATGTATGACTCCAGGATGGAAGTTCTTCACCGGGGCTCTGTGTAAATGTGTGGGTCATAAATCTCGCAGTGGTGATCAACTGAGCACTTATGAGCAACAAGTTGTCTGTTCCCTTCTTCTCAACAAACGTCTTGATTATGGGGCTTTCTTCTTTGATCAGCTTGTCCAACTTCTTCGTGCAAATGTACGCGCTGATCATGTCCCCTTTCCACGCTGGATTGCTCTTGTCCTGGATAAATTTTTCGTTGAAGCCTACTACTCCCACTCTAGAAACCCCATTCAATGCCCACGCATGTTAGTGCGTATGTATCAGGATGATCCAATGGAAACTGATATTGGCATCTCTGATCAAATGAGAGAATGGATCGCAAATCCATATACTGTTCCTTCACTAACCGCTAATACTGATGAAGGAGCTGATGATAACAACGAAGATCATGCTGATCAACAAGATAAAACGTAGGACGATGGTCATATCTCCCCTCAACTTTCTCATCATACTCTTTTTGTCACTGAGAGGGTTCACTCAACTCAAGGGGAGCAACCATCTCACGGGGAGCAACGATCTCAGGTGGAGCACCCATCCCAGGGGGCGCAACCTTCTCCGGGGGAGCAACCTCGCTCACACGAAGTTCCAGGTACTCAATTCCTTCATATATCGGCCTCAGCATTTAATGAGCTTCTTACACTGACTCGGGACATGAGTCAACGTCTTCTACGAATTGAGGCCGATGTCCACCAACTGAAGGGAGTTCTTTTGCCAACTCCTTCCCCTGGCCCACAACATGATGATGATCAAAAAGGGGGAGAAACTGATGATGACAAACAAGGGGGAGAAATTGATGATGATCAAAAGGAGGGAGACATTGAATCTGTTGAGCTCGGATCTGAGGATAACATTTTAAACTAGACCAAGCCACCACAGCCTGTGCACGAGTCTGATAGACCAGCAAATACTGAAAAGTTTGCTGAAAATAGTGAGCATGATGATGAGGATGAATGTCAAATGCTGGACATGAACTTCATTGATCCTCATGTTCTAGTTCAAGAAGAAGCTTCAGATGATAATGAAGATGAACATGATGATGAATGTCAAATGCTAGATATGAAATTCATTGATCCCATTGTGCCAGTTTAAGGAGAAGATTCAGATGTAGCTAGTGAGGATATTCAACCTCTATCTCGCAAGCGCAAGGTAGCAGATACTGAATTGGCTGTTTCACACATTGATACTTCTCTTCCTAGCAAGAAATCTAAGTCCATCGTCAGCATATCCAACTTGGCAACTGAATGGAACATGTCTCCTGATCAAGTTAAGCAAATTCTTGATGAAGCCAATCAAGCTCAGCTTCTAAAGAATATTGCTCAAGCTGATGAATCTCTCATTCAGCATAAACTTCAGGCCAAAGGATCCTTTGAAGCTCAGATGCAAAAGTTCTTAGAATATCATTCCAAATCCAAATCTTCACAGCCTCCTCCTAGTAGAAGCAAGTCAAGGACTAAAAATGTTCTCGACAGGATTGATCGCAAGAGGTTCCAAGATGTTCTTAAACAACGAGTGAGAAATGATAAGATCATCAAAGTTAAAGCTTCTAAACCTTGTAACGAGAAAATTCTTCCTTTGCTGATCACTCGTCAAGGTCCTCAACATCCATACACTGAAGTTGTCAAGAGGGATGAGCTGATCAGATACGGATATTCTGAATGGATGGAATTGCTCGAATTAGCATCCAATCAAACTTCGGCTCTCTCTTCAGAACTGACATGTGCTATCCATTTATTGATCAAGAAAGTTCAGCGTCTAGGTCTTGTTCCTACACCACATCCTCAACAGCAAGACCAAAGTTCCTCAGTTCCAAGAATCAGAAGAACTAGATTTCAAGTTGATAGTGAAGATGTATTGGTTCTGAATTTTGGTGCTGAAGGAATAAACAACTCTCTTCCTATCGGTGTTGAGCCGGTTCAACATAAGTTCATATCTGTTCCTGAACATGGAATGTTTTATCTTGATAAAAACAGAAGAATGTGTTTTCAGCGCACCACAAAAATTCCAAGAGCTCCAACAGCACATCTTGTTGGCTTAAGACAAATGTGCATGAGTCATCAAGATCTATCTGGAGAGTTTCACATACTGATTGCTATGGAGTTACTGAATAGAAGATAGGAGATGCTGGATAGTCCTTACTGGCCTGTGAAAATAGAAGCTGAAGCTGAGTATGAAGAATTTTTATCCAGAGGTGTTCTAGTATAGCTGTTGTTTTGAACATCATCATATTGGGGGAGATTGTAAGGTCGAACCTTATAATATGATGATGTTTGAAACTGATCCTTCAGCATCAACATGTAATCCAGCATCAGCATCAGCGTTAGAATACAAGTTGTTAAGTATATATATCTTTTTAATGTAACAGATTTAGTCTTTATCTTGTTTCCATAGTTATCATTATTAGTTAGCTGGAATATCCCTGATTTGTAGGGATTGTCTATAATAGTTCTATATAGTCTTTTGTACGGGTTTGTGAAGAGGTTGTCTTTCACAACCCTAATAGCCTCTTTGTGTGAACAATAATCTCTTTGTGAGATTATCATGCTTAGTGAAAGTTCTTTGTGATACATCATTGTTCTGTTCTTATTAACAGTCATTGTTGGATAAATCGATTGATCTTAGGTTCTTTCAGAAATATTGGGTTATCACATCATCCCCCCGTTAGAGGGAATTTTATCCTGAAATTTAATGCAAGAAAAACACTTGTGGATTAGGGAAAAAGATGTGGGTACTTGTGTTTCATCTGATCTTCACATTCACAGGTGTATTCAAGTCGTCGCTTTGGATTCCAGCAGACCTTCACGATGGGTATGCGACTTTGTTTTGTTCTTTTAATTTCCCTATCCATGATTTCAATTGGTTCTTTTATAAAGTGAAGACTCTTGTTGATTTCGATTTCATCTAGAGGGACGATGAGGGTCTCATCGGACAAACATTTCTTCAAGTTTGACACATGAAAGGTAGGGTGTACGTTATTGAGTTCCTGCGGTAGACAAAGTTTGTAGGCTACCGGGTCGATCCTCGCAAGGATCTCGAATGGTCCGATATACCTTGGGTTTAGTTTCCCGCATCTTCTGAAACGTGTCAGCCCTTTCCAGGGCGAGACCTTTAATAGCACTCGATCCCAACCTGAAATTCTAAGGGCTTCCGTCTTTTGTCCGCATAACTCTTTTTTCTGTCTCTTGAAGTCTTTAGTCCTTCTGAATTTGTACAATCTTCTCGGTTGTCTCTCTTATGATTTCCGGGCCAGTGAGAGTGTTGTCGGGTACTTGTCCCTTGGCTAGTTGTGTGTCACCTACTTCAGTCCAGCATAGTGGTGATCTGCACTTCCGTTCGTAGAGGGCTTCAAATGGAGCAACTTTAATGCTGGAGTTAGGGGTGTGCAATAAACCGCACAAACCGCATAAACCGCCCGCACCGCACCAAACCGCACCACATAATGCGGTTTTGGACACTCGTGGTGCGGTTTGTAGTTTTCGTAAACCGCACTATGCGGTGCGGTTTATAGTTATCAAACCGCGGTTCAAACCGCACTGCAACATACCATATATATATATATATATATATATAACATGCTAGATGTTTACCACTTTTAATACCCTTACCCTTAATAATGTTTATGAGATTTCGATTGATAAACATGAGTCAAAATGGGAAACCAACAATATAAAAAATATGTGTTTACAGTACCATAAGTTCATATTATAATTTTAAAATATTGTAACATATTTTGATGTTATGCATAAAGAAGATGCTTATACAGACAATTAATCTTTTCTTCATAGAACATAAAGCACCACACACTTATTATCTTTAAAACTAAATTTAATATTTATGTTTATGAAACCGCATAAACCGCACAAAAACCGCAAAACCGCCTGCACAAAACCGCAACGCATAACGTGGTTTATTACCTTTGCGGTGCGGTCTGCGGTTCCCGAAATAACAAACCACATATGCGGTGCGGTTTGCGGTTTTGAGGATAAACCGCACCAAACCGCACCGCAAACACCCCTAGCCTGGAGTGATAGCTATTGTTGTATGAAAATTCGACTAGTGGTAAATGGGTATCCCACAGTTTACCATAATCGATTACACAAGCTCTTAGCATATCTTCCAAGGTTTGTATGGTCCTCTCACTTTGACTGTCGGTTTGTGGGTGGTAAGCAGTACTCATGTCGAGCCTCGTTCCTATAGATTTTTGTAACGATTTGCAGAATCGCGAGGTGAACCTACTATCTCTATCGGAGAGATATTGGTACACCATGTAGTCGCACAATCTCTCAGGTGTAGGTTCGAGCTAGCTTCTCCATCTTGTCGGTTTCTTTTATTGGCAAGAAGTGTGCGGATTTTGTTAATCTATCTACGATTACTCAAATGGTGTCTAGCCCACCTGCTGTCTTGGGTAATTTGGTTATGAAGTCCATCGTTTCTTGAGGTCACCAATATAGTTTCTTGTCGGTTTCTTTCATGTTCGGCCACCAATATAATTTCTTGAGGTCCAGATACATATTGTTCGAACCTGGATGCACAGAGTATCGAGTCTTATGAACCTCGTTCATGACCACGTCTCTGAATCCACCAAACTTCGGTGTCCAGATCCGATCCATGAAGTAACAAACTCTGTCACCTTTGACTTCAAGATTCTTGTCAATTCCTCTTAGGGCTTCACATGCCACGTTTTCTGTTTTCAAGGCTTCCCTCTGAGCTTCCTTGATTTGCGTGGATAGGTGTGAATGGATCGTCATGGTTAAGGATTTCACTCGGCGACCCGAGTATTCCTTTCGACTAAGAGCATCAGCTACTACATTCACTTTTCCTGGGTGATAGCAAATTTCACATTCGTAGTCATTTAGTAGTTCAACCAATCATCTCTACCTCATGTTGAGTTCTTTTTGGTTAAGGATGTGTTGAAGGCTCTTGTGATCGGTGAAGATCGTGCATTTCGTGCCATAAAGATAGTGTCTCCAGATCTTTAGCACGAAAATGACTACTCCTAGTTCAAGATCGTGGGTAGTGTAGTTGACTTCGTGCGTCTTGAGTTGTCTTGAGGCGTAAGCGATGACCTTACCTCGTTGCATTAGTACGCATCCAAGACATTGATTAGGTGCATTACAGTAGACCACGAAGTATTCTGTTCCTTCTGGCAAGGACAATATAGGTGCGATGCATAGTGCTTGCTTTAGTGTTTGGAATACAGCGTCTTGTCTTTCTTCCCAATTGAAAGTAACACCCTTTTGGGTCAGGGTGGTAAGTGGTTTCACATTCTTTGAGAAGTTCTGTATAAACCTACGGTAATAGCCAGCAAGGCCCAAGAATTGTCGAATTTCCGTTGGGGTTCTTGGAGCTGACCAGTTCTCGATTGCTTTGATTTTGGAAGGGTCCACGTGTATTCCATCTTTGCTAACCATGTGACCTAGGAAATCCACCTTCCGAATCCAAAATTCTCACGTGGAGAATTTTGCGTATAGTATCTCTTTTCTTAGCGTTTCCAAGACTTGTCGGAGGAGTTGACTATGATCTTCTTTATTCTTTGAATAAATGAGTATATCTTCTATGAACACGATCACAAATTTGTCCAAGAATGAACGACACACTTGGTTCATTAAGTCCATGAACACCGCCGGTGCGTTTGTTAATCCAAAGGGCATCACTACAAACTCGTAGTGACCATAATGAGTTCGAAAAGCTGTTTTGGGAATATCTCCTTTCAAGACTCGTAGTTGGTGATACCCGGATCTTAAGTCTACCTTTGAGAAATAACTCGCTCCTTAGAGTTGGTTGGACAAGTCGTCAATGCGTGGTAGCGGGTGTCGGTTCTTGATAGTAAGCTTGTTAAGTTCTCGGTAATCAATGCACATGCGGAAAGATCCATCCTTCTTCTTTACGAACAAGACCGGTGCTCCCCAAGGTGAGAAGCTTGGCGTGATGAATACTTTGTTGAGCAGTTCGTTTAATTGGTTGGATAATTCTTGCATCTCATCGAGCGTCGGACGATACGACGACTTAGCTATTGGGGTAGCTCTGGGAATTAAATCGATTCTGAACTCAACTTGTCGTTCTGGTGGGACTCCTGGGAGATCTTCAGGGAAGATATCGGGAAAATCGCAGACATCTGGAATGTCTTTGATGCTCTGCGTATCTTTTTCCTTATCTACCACGTGGGCTAAGAAGGCATAGTACTCCTTATGCAGGTATTTCTAAGCTTTGACGCAAGAGATGATTTGTAAATTGGTACCGAGTTTGTCACCAAAAATGATAAGAGTTTTGCCGCTTGGCAGGTTTAGGCGAATGACCCTTTTGTGACAAAGAATTTCGACATGGTGTAGGCTTAACCAATCCATACCGATGATGGCATCAAAGTTCTTTATAGTGATCGGCATTAGATCAATTTGAAATGAATGCTCGTTTAGAGCTAGTGTGCAACCTATGTACATATCATTCGTGCTTTCTGTTCTATTGTTTTCCATTTCTACTATGAATATCTTATTGAGTGATTTAGGGTTCTGTTTTAGTATATGCTTGAATTTATGACTCACGAAACTCCTCTCGGCATCACAATCAAAGAGTATGCATGCATAAGCGTTATTAAGGAGAAATGTACCCGTAACCACCGTGGGATCAGCTATTGCTTTGTTCTACCCTATTGCCAACACTCTTCCTATTCCGCCAGCGTTCCTTGCCTTAGGGCAGTCTCTCTTGTAATGTCCAGCCTCACCGTATCTGAAAGACCCCAACTTTCGTATATTTGAAAGACCCAAACTTTCATATTTCACATTATCATTACTCCAAAACATGCTATTTGCATATTCATAAAAGCAATGTTTTACATTGATATATAGGATTTACAAACTATTGGATACAAACCTTCTATTACAAAGTGTTATATATATATATATATATATATATATATATATATATATATATATATATATATATATATATATATATATATATATATATTACATAACTACCCAGGATATTGTAATTTATACAAACATAAAATGTAGTACAAAAGTACTATTACAAACTATTCTACATCTTTCAATAGTATGTAAACATACTATTTATTTATCACCTGCAATTGTTAAACATTAATAGGGTAAGCGGTGACGCTTAGTGAGTTCAAAAATAGATACAATATAACGTTATGCCATATATATACTTCAATGTGGCAAGGCAAAGAGGAACAACAAGATGTATGTGAGATCATGTAATAAGCGTTCATATCAATCAAAGACATTATTCAAAGATATTCTTTTCAATTCTTGATATACATCAATAAAGCTTTGGCCCAATTGGCATAGAAGACATGCAATTTCTGATTAACATCTTGTTAGATTTCAGGCTTATAGTCCTGTCTAACCATATGCCAATGCCATAGAATAGAAGTCATTCTCTTACGGAGACATGCTCTACATGGCCAGAGGCTACATACCAGTACCAATGTGAATCTAAGTCCTTTCACTGATCACATGGTCAAAGGTATTACAATTGCTATAAACATAGCGAATAACACGAGAAAATAACTCAGAATGATAATACTGAAAAGCACATAGCACATATAACACATAACATACAATTGTTCCTATATATTGAACTCACCTCAAGTTAACCGGGGGTTAAAATAGTAATTTGGACAGCACTTCGGCTTTAAATATGCCTTTCTATGTTGAAAACCGGGAGCTTGTTTGAAAACCGGGCTCTGCGAAGGTAGGGTTTCAAAACTGAAAAGATAAAATTTTCCGGGCTTCTTGGGGGTCTCGGGACGTGTTTCGGGCTTTAAAAATGATATCGGGGCTTTGGGAAAAGTCAAAATAGTGAATATATAGATTTAGGGGTGAAAAATGGAAATTTTCTCATTTTAGGTGGGAGGGTTCGCAGGCCCCTTTATATAGGGCCGAGGTTTGGATGTCGGCTTAAGAAGCGAAGCTCGGTGGCAGCAGCAGGGTGAAGCAGGTGGCGCGAGAAGGAGGCTGGGATGCGAGGCTCGGCTGCGAAGCTGGTAGGCGCGACGTGGAGGTGCGAGATTCGGACACGAGGGCGAGGCGCATCGGAAGCCAATTGGCTCGCACTTCGGTCGAATCACTGAGTGGCACGCATCACTTCTCTGATTGGGCCATGACCTCGGTGATGCAGCACTTCGTGCGAAGTGACGTGGCAGCGACGAGGACTCCGGTGGCTGGTACTGTTCATGCGAAAATCTCGGAAATTGAGCCTCGAACTTCTAAAAGCCATAACTTTCACATACGAGCTCCGTTTTGATGTTCTTTATATGCACGCGTAGCTAAAATTACGCTCTACAACTTTCGTTTAGACTTCGTCAGCTAATTTTGACTTTAATTTTAATATTATTATTTTTAACAGACCGGGATAGGAAAATCCGTTAAAAATTCATAACTTCTTCATCCGACATCCGTTTTCGTCAGACTTTTTACCGTTGTACTACATATGACGAGACCTTCGATTCTCGTTTAGGATGTATTGGTAACATATCGCTCAGTCTAAAATTCGAGTTTTTAGCTGTCTACTGCTAAGTTGAAACTTCGAAAAATCATAACTTCCACATACGAAGTCAGATTTTGGCGTTCTTTTTATCGAATTTCTCGGTTTAACGAATACTATGTCTTTCATTTAGATTACTAAGGCTAAAAAGTAGTTTATCAAAAACTCACTTTTTACGTCATTCGGCGCAGTGCTGGTTTTGTCGCGGATCTTCGGTTGGTCATAACTTCTTCATTATAACTCGAATTTTGATGAGGTTTTCTCCTACAAATTTCTAACGAGATTCTCTACAACATCAAATAATAAAATTTACTTATTTAAAATTTCGTATTTTCGCTAAATTTCACTATTTGGTTTTTAATTGGAATCTCATAAGACTTCCAATATTTTCTGAGTGATTCTAAACATAGTTTTACTTCATTTCTAGTAAAAACCATCTGTTAGAACTCAACACTCAATTTTACATAATATTTCACAATTTTATTCATTACAAAACACGATTTTAAAACGCGTATGTTACAGTATCCGTAACATGCCTGGCCCACACCGACTCCTTGGACTTGGGTGATCGGTTGTGCTGGTGCCCTACAAAAACGGGCTGTATGCCCTTTCTTGTTGCAATTGCTACAGTGCATCTCCCGGTAATTTCCTTTGTGATGGAAATTGCATTTGCTGCATTTCGGAAGGTTTCCAGCATATGGCTTTGCTGGTGTAGTGGTAATTGGAGCAGCAGTGGGGGCAGTAGCGGTATGGACTGCTACAATATGTTGTTTCTTGGAAGGTTCATGTGAAGGTTGACTCTTCCTTTTGTTCCAGAACCTCTTGTTGTTGTTGTTGTTGGTATTGTTGTTGTTGTTTTTGCTTCCTCTGGGTTGCTCCGGTGCGATAGTTGCAAAGTCTTGGTAGACCCCATGGTCTACGAGAGCTTGTGCCAACTGTTTGGCACTATCGAAAGTGATTGGTTTGGAAGCCAGAACACTTCCTTGTATCTGGGGTGACAGACCCCAGATGTATCTTTCGATCTTGTTGCTCTCTAGAGCAACTATCCCTGAGCAACAGATTGCCAAATCACTGAACCTGTTGGTATAGGTCGTGATGTATGAGCCTACCATGGTAAGGCCCCAAAGGTCCTGTTCGAGCTTTTTCAATTCGCCCCGTGGACAGTACTCTTGCGGTAATATTTGTTTTAGGTTCTCCCATCCCATAGAGTTAGCCACTACTAGCGTTAGTGACTTGACATGGCCATTCCACCATGTCCGAGCTCTCTTAGAGAAAGTACAGGCAACGAACTTCACTTTGTTCCCTTCCGGACAAGAACAAATCTTGAATACCGCTTCAGTTTTCTCTATCCACTGTGATAGAGCCATTATCCCTCCGACCCCATTAAAAGTAATGGGATTGCTATTCATGAAATCCTTGTATGTACAATCCCCTGAATGACCTTGACATTGGCCATTCGTAGAACTATTTACTCCCCTACCATAACCATTGTTACTCATTTGAGCGATTGCCGTTGTTAGTGCAGCCGTTACAATAGCTATCAATGTAGCATTTTCCGTCATGGGAGGGGGTAGTGGTGGAGGTGGTGCGTTGTTGACACGGCGTGTAGATCTACGGGGCGGCATTGTGCTGATAAAGAAATAGAATGAAGAACATAAGTTTTTAGAGTGTTAATAAAATTTTCATTTTTATCAATTTATAAATTCGACTGACTTACCCATGGTTTAGAGTTTGACTCATAATAAATGTTTGCATGGTGTTAGATAAACTTATGAATCTGAGTGGTAGTCAAAGAATTTACACACAACTTAATTTCTTCATATATATTAAACACATGTCAAGTTACATTTGGAGTTAGGAAAATTTCGACCCTTCTAAGGATCTCAAATACAAAAGTTAAAGAAAAGTAAGACTTTTAGTTGAGTTCCTATTCTATAATTTTTTTTGGGATTTAGCAAGCACTACTTGCGACGTAGGTTGCGCTTGGAGCTTGACTCCGTGTCGGATTGCTTTGCTTCCATAAGACGCCTATTGAAGGCAACTTGATGTTCCCTCATCTCAGAGAGGGCTGCAATCATTTGTGCTTGGAATGCGTCGGCATGGAGTTGGGTGTCATCCTGCAACCTATCTAGTTGATGGATGTCGGAAGTGTGAACTTGTACTTCCACGTTGACTTCGCGAAGTCGGTTTGCTTGGATCCTGGATTGATAGGACTGGTTGGCTAGTTTACCCACCATGACCGGGAGTGCTCGGTCAGCTGAACCTCCATCCCTGATGTCATAGAAGTCCCGACACATACCGTAGGGAGGACGTATCCCTTGTTGTTGGCTCCAATGGTGAAGGTGACTTCCCCAAACGGGAGTTGGTCCCTAAAAGTTCTTCCTAACAACAGGAGGTTGAGCGGCTGGAGAGTCGATTACTTCTGGTTCTGAGTCTGTCCTAGAGTCATCCCCTTCCTCCAACTCGATAGGTTCTTCATCGTATTCGGGATCCTCCTCTACCCATCCTACATTGCCCTGATTCGGGTAGTAGGGGTCCCCTGGTGGGTGGAATCCAGCCATTTGACTATACAAGAATAGGGTTATAAGAATTGAACAAAATTTGAAAACATGTAACACTAAACATGTCAATTAAACTATTTCACGCACCAAATACTCCTATAGTATTTAAATTTGTATGTTTGATACTAGTGTTTATTTTGGTAAGTTTTGACTTGTTGCTCACTATGACCATCCCTCGACATACGTTAGTCCAATATCGGATAAATATAGTTGATGAGGCTATATTCGTCCCAAATTCGATTACATATTTCGAGGCCTAATCGTAGTGTCTAGCTTGTCTTAATACTTCTTGTATAGTTCTAACCATGAAAATTCATTGTTATATGCATGTATCTGTACTTTTACGACCCAAAATAATCTAAATTAAATGAAACGAGGTTTTAGGTGTAAAAACGTTTCGTCAGAGACCTTGAGTCCTTATGCCTTTATAGTTTTTATATCTTATGTGGTTCGATATACTTAGTTCACTATAAACAATGCTCTGATACCAATCTGTCACACCCCCAAACCAGAACGACGGAATCGTTCGAGGGCGGATGACTTCATGTAGTATCGCAACAATTGAATACATAGTAAAGAAAGTAATACAACCATCATATATATAATTTAAAATTTTACATTGTTGAAAGGTACTTGTTTCAAAAACAAATTACAATATGATGTCAAAATGAAATTAAACTAACGTCATAACGTCCCTTCTTCAAAAGCTGTTGTTTACCTGTATTACTGAATCCCTGAGAAATACAAGTGGTTTTGAAAGAGTAGGTCAGCATTTAAGCTGGTGAGTTCATAAGTATTTAGTGACAATGTTTATATGAAATAGAATGAAAATGGTTTGTACATATTTAAAAGTTCCTGGAAAATCCCATATTTTCTACTATAAAAGATGCTAGTTTAGTCGTTCCAAAGCTCTGATGCAATAGCACTTTTCATGCTTAAAATAGTAGGTTTATGTATAAATCGTTAAGGCATTTGAGAAACCCCGCAAATCAATGTGTTTTTAATACTCCATGTGAGTCTTATAACCATACTATTTGACCAGGATGCCTATAACAACGTTCTCCAGGCATTGGAAAGTAATGATGTTTGTCACCCCAGGCCTACCGACCTAACTGTAGCTAACAACCTAAGTGTGAGATTGTCAATCCCGTATAGATCTATACATAAGTATCATGCTCCCCCTACAAGGGATTATGGTATGTAATATAGGAATTAAAATGCATACTCGAAAGTACGTGAAATGTCTCACAAAACTTAGTATAAAACAGATTCACATATGAAAATGTCCATTTGTTCTTGTGTATGAAAAAATCTCTTTGATATAGTGTTTCTAGAATGTAAATGTTCATGATTTTCTCATAAACTATACCTATTATAGTTTTTCAAAGCGTGTGTTTTGTTCGTATAGTAATCCCTAGTGTAATATTCACTTGTTATGTAAAGTATAAATAAAGTGTTTGATTCGTATATATATATATATATATATATATATATATATATATATATATATATATATATATATATATATATATATATATATATATATATATATATATATATAAACATGTTTTATTTCCAAAAGACAAGATGTTATCGAGAATATATATTGCATACGAAAGTTCTCAAGTAGTAGTTATGGATCATATATGATTACTAGATAAAAAGTTTATATAGTGAAACTTTAGGTTACACATGATAATAACCATGTGTTTACTTGCATCCCCCCCCCCCCCCCCCCCTCTAAAAGTGTATAACAAGAATTTATCAAACATTTAAAAGCGTAGTTTATAGGGGTATGAACTCACTTGATAGATCGAAGAAGGTGAGATGAAAACCGAGCAGAACTTTGACTTAAGAAAGCGGATTTTATTGGGATTATCGGGAATCTCGGGAGCGTAAACTTCCTTCGGGGCTTGGGTATGAAAACCGGGGCTTCGGGATATCACTTGCATGCAAAACGAGTTAAAAATGCAAAAAAGAGGAGAGAAAATGAGCAATTTACCTGGAACCCTCGCATCCCTTTTATAGGGGGTGGGAACCGCCTTGGTATGTTGGGCGTACGCGGTTACGCTGGGTGTACGCGTACATCATGCATGATTGCATCCTCGGCTGCCGGAGTTCGGATGAGAAGGGACATAGCGACGCAGAGGGGCGACGTGGACGTTCTGAGGCCTATCACTCGAGTACGCTGGGCGTAACTCGGATTGGCCTGGTGACTCCTCCTTCGGATAATACCGAAATTTTATTTAAATATATATTTTAATTATTTGGTAAACTTCAAAAATTCATATCTTCTTCATACGAACTCCGTTTTCGACGTTCTTTATATCCAAGTGTAGGTGAGACTACGCTCTACGACTTTTGTTTAGACTCCGTCGGCAAATTTTGAAATTATTTTTATTATTTATTTTTAAAAGGTCGGGGTAGGAAAAGTTCGTTAGAAATCCATAACTTCTTTATCCGATGTCTGTTTTTGCGAGACTTTTTACCGTTGAAATACAATTGTCGAGACCTTCGATGCTCATTTAGGTCTTTCCGGCCAAAAGTCACTCGCTCTCTGTTTCGAGTTTTTAGCTATCTACCGCTATACCGAACTTGGAAAAATCATAACTTCCTCATACGACGTCAGATTTGGACGTTGTTCTTATGTACGCTCACGGTTTAATGATATCTAACATAGTAGGTAACTAAATAGAGACTTTTGTACATTTTATTTTCAAAGTTAATTTCATTATTTTCAAAAGTGGTTACAATACTTGGCTTTTTAAGTCAGTACATAGAATCGAAATATCGGGTTGTCACACATAGGGATCTGCGGTGCAGGTATATGGAATCTCGGTTCAGGATTTGGTCAGGGCAGGGGTATATAGTAGGTGGCGACCAGGAAATCAGTTTCAAAATTAGGAACGTTCAGCTCCACATAGGTTTTGGCTCCTTATATCTAATGTTAATGCGTCCTCGATCATTGATCGTTTTGTTCATCATTCAACAGGGGTTCTTCGAAGGTTTCAAGTTGTGAAAGTTGAATTCCAATGGATGTGTCAAGCTCTCATCAAGTTTAGTGTTCTTTATGTTCCTTTGGTCTCTGGGTATGTTTATCCTCAATCATGGTGGTGTGGAATTTTGGCTCATAACTGGCTTAGATTTTAGTAGCATTCAGGATCACCTTGGAAGTCTTCTTAAGCTAGTTTCATATTGGTGGAATCTATTTAGTCTCAATCAAGGTATGGGGTCTTGTTCCAATCTTTCATGAGGATGTCTCCTGTTAATGATTGAGGTTTGTCGTTTTGATAGAATTCTGGTATTTTATCCCTTTTTGGATGAGGTTATAGGTTCCCTAAGGATGTGAACTGTGGTAAACTCATTATATTACATACAGGGATATGTATAGGCTTGTCAAGATATCAACAGAGCACTTGGTTTGAATTATATGCATGGTTCTATTTAGGTTATAGCCTTTGAATTGGATCAAGAGTACGACTGTCTATCCTATTCTAGGATCGTATGCGACCATGATTTTGTCGGGTTTTGCATTTGTAGCAGCATTTTCTTTGAAAGGATTTGTGTGTGGTAAAACCATGGGCGGCGACCATGGTGGGCTAGATGTGTCGTAATACTACGGGGTGGCTATAGAGCTCACTAGGTTGGTAGATAGTATGGTAGTGTTGTAAGTCTGTGATGGGATTGCAACATTCACCAGGTTGAGGTAGACCATTGTTGTGGTAGTCGTAGGTATAAAGGAGGATCAGCTTGTACCTTAGGCAAGGAGGTCTATTGGGGGTCTGAGGCGAGGTTGGGCCTGTGTAGCTCTCGATGGGGTGAGACCCGTGGTCGAGGCCCGTGTGATTATGGCAATGTAGGTGAGATCTAGTGGAGACCAGCAGGGTCAAGGAATTGGATTATGGTTTCCATAGGATAATTATGTGGCTAGATAGTAGCATAGTGGGGTGCATATGTTAGGATAGCCTTATCAGTTAGACTCTCAGGAACCTGGTGGTTGGACTAGTTGTGAGGCTAGTAGTCTCGATGGTGGATTGCAGATTTTATATCCCAGTTTTGTGAATAGATGTAGTGAATCAGAAGGTTTTAGGTGAAATGCAAGTGGAAATCCTTGGATCTCAGGTTATGAGTTATGCACTGAGCTGGCTTTCGGTCGGGACTCGCGTTGGGAATTGTTAGTGTGTTTACGCAAGATCTTTACTTCAGCAAGTTATGGATTAAGGAATATGTATGGCGGGTTATCCGTTGGAAGGTTCAGGGTTAAAAGGATGTTTTCAGTTCTGATGGTAGGAGGAGAGCTGTGTGGCTTTGTTTCGGTCTGGTTCTACCTGTGTGGAGGTTAGAAAAGTTATGGGGCTTCAGAATTATAGAAGTAGCCTTTTGGATCAACAAGTGTGAGTTCAATGATTTGTTCAACACTAAAAGGTTTTGTTCGGAACGTTGGTTCTCAAGAGGGTGGTAAGGAGTGATTTCGAGGATGCAATCTAATTTAAGTGAGGGGGGGGGGGGGGAGTTGTAACGCCCTATTCCAAATCATTTCCTAATGCGGAGTGGTGACCCGAAAACCAAGTATCATCAGGCTTGGGGCCTTTGAGGAAAGTAGATTTAGACTCATTTGGGTGTGTGTAATGTAATTTGGATGATCTGGGAGTTGGGTTTGTGTTTTGGATCCAAGGGGTATTTTGGTAAAGTGTTAGTTTGGGCTTTTATGGAAATTGGATTTTTGTTCGGGAAGTCTTAAGGAAAGTATGAGTTTGTAGCAGTGTAGAGCTTCTCGTTACATATTCATGGATATAAGGATTGTCGAAACGGACTTATAACGAAGAAGTTATGGCCTTCAGAAGATTCATGATTTTAGGGTTAAATCGAGTCCGTGGGGCGTACATTGGTGTATGTTGGGCGTACTAAGAAAGTTGATCATTAATGTCTTATGGAGTACACTGGGCATACTCCCGTCAGACCCAAACCCTCATTTACGGTCTTGGACCCTATTTAATCTCCTTAACTCACCACCAAACCCTATTATCTTTAGCCTCCAGCCCTCCAAACCCTAGAAACGAAATCCTAGCCCCCATTTGAGTGGTTTTTGAGCTTTTGGTGGTACTTCATGGTTTTTGGTGATCACAAAAGAAGAAGAAACTTCTTGGATAAGTGTGCGATTGCTTGAAGCTTTTGGATCCAGGCTTGTTGCATCTTGCTATACCCTTTTAAGGTATAAGTTTCTATCTTGATGACTCTAGGTGTTAGATCAAGTTTAAGGAGTATTTTGGGTTCATTTTGGTGTTTAGCGTCATCATTGTGAGTGTGAGCTACTCCAAGAGCTTAGAATGATGGATCCTAGCCTTTGGGAGGTCCCTTTTTTTTTATAAAAATGGCATCTTGGACCATGCATGAGTTGGATGTTTATTATGGATGTTATTAAGGATTTTGGTCCCATTAAGCCATGCAAAGGAGTAAAGTTGCCAACTTAACATGTTAAGACATCTCATTAGGGTCATATATGAGTTTGGAAGTCATTGGCTTAACGATTAAGAGCTTAATATGGATTTTTCGGTCTATTATGCATCCACCCACCAGAGCTGCTATTACCAAATTTTGTTTCTTTTTCAAAACAATATGTATCAAAGAAATCAAAGTGAACAAGCACAATAAGTTGCAAGAAGAGTTATGTGTGACCTTATGCCTTCTTGAGAAACAATTGTCACCATCATTTTTTGATGTGATAATTCACTTAACCATTCACCTTACTATGGAAGTAAAATTATGTGGTCCAATATTCTTTATATAGATGTACCTGTTCGAAAGGTGTATGAAAGGTTATTAAGGGGCACATACGAAACAAAATAGACAGAAGGCTGCAGTGTAGAAGAGAATGTTGTAGAAGAGATAATTGAGTTTTTCAATGAATTCATAAAAAACATGGATACTATTGGTCTTCCACCTGATAGTCATAACACAAGTAGTGGAATTCAGAAAGGTGAAGATAGTAGTTCTACTGCAGATGACACTCCTCTATCAACTGCTAAACCAGTAGAAGTTTCTCCACCGCTCTTCAGCAAATCACATTTCTTTGTATTGCAAAATACACCTGAAGTACTCCCGTATATAAAGTATGGTTTTTACATGTATGTATTTTTTGTTATTGCATACTATTGTGTTCTTTTAATAATAACATTTACATATGTACAATCAAAACATGGATTTTTTGCAACAAAAACACCCGACTAAATGAAAAGCAAAGCTAGAGCAACAACACAATAATACATTTGGTCATTGGTTATGACAGGAGGTATATTATTTTCATATATGTTGTTTTTTTTCCTTTAATTTATTAGGAATGAGCATAACCATTCCTAAGTGGCATGTTAGCCTCTTGAGTGGCTGTTATAGCAATGTACTATGACATGTACTTTCCAATAAACTCTTGTTAATCATTATGTATTTCTTTATATCTTAAATTCATATTATAATACTATTAAGGTAGAGAGAGATAGAGAGAGAGAGTGAGAGTGAGAGATAGGGGTCTGCAGAAAAAGTGTAATAGAGACAATGAGATGGATTTCACATGGACCAAACAAAAACATTATTAAATACGATGTATATGCTATTAATGGTTATACTTTTCGTACAAAAGCTTGTGAAAGGAAAATTAACCAAGACAATGTGGTTAGTGTTGTTGCAACTAACACACACATTAGTAAAGAAGTTGTAACGTATGTCAAAAACACATATTACGATGTTTTACAAGAGATATGGGATACTAGATTATCATTTTAAACAAATTCCAGTTTTCATGTGTGATTGGGTTGACAATAAAAATAGGGTCAAGAAGGATAGATTAGGGCAGACACTAGTTGAGCTAAATAGATTAGGCCATAAAGTTGATCCCTTCATATTTCCCTCACATGCACGACAAGTATTTTATGTGATAGACGCACTCGATTAAAAAATGTCTATTGTCATCTACACATCTCCTAAAAATTATAGAGATGCATATGTGATGTCGATGAATAATTTAGTAATGTAGTATCTCCTTATAATGATAATATACTACCACGTGTTGACCCAATTGACATGCAGATAGGGATGAGTGTGGGACGAAACAAGTACCAACCCGTACTGTTCCCAAATTTCCGAAAATCGAATTTTATCAAAGTCAATCCTCAGTAATGAACCGAATTACCATAATCGGTACCGGCACCGGGAACAATACCGATTTTCGGTACTAGTACCGGTACCGGTGGTACTGAATCCCGAATTTTATGTATTTAGAGTACCAAGTACCGTCCCATTATTTCAAATTCGATACGGTTTGGTACCGGTTCTGGTACAGTACGGGTACGGGATCAGGATTTGGGACAAACTGTTCATCCTTACTTCAGAAGGAATATGATGACTTTCGGACTGCTTGTCAGAGTATTGTTATATGTACGCTATGTGTTTCTTAATATCCTAATATTTACATATATTTCATATCAACCTTGAGTATACCGTGCTTTAAATTTGTAGCAATATTATTATTCCATCTTTTAACATATTATAATATGTACTTTTGTTTGTAGAAGGTAAAGGCCAAACCTTGATCCTGGTGTTTTGTCGTGAAAGGATTCTAAGTAGTATCTTGTTTGAAGGTAATTTCAACCCACAAACATATAACCTCCTTCACAATTATGGTCATTTTAAAGTATTATGTTTTACTTGTTTAGTATGTTTAAGGTAAACATAAAACATTTCGATTTAGGTCTTGACAGATGCATTCAATACTATGTGTTTGGCTCTTGAGTGTTCAAAAAAGGATAGTTACTTCCATAAAAGATAAGAAAATGTTGCTTGGAAGTTTGCTTCAGTATGCATGCTAGTAACTACTCTTATGGTGTTTCGACTAGGGATGAAAGTGGGTCCAAACCCGGACCCGATGGACCCGAACCCGGAAAACCCGGAACCGTTTAACGATATTTTTAAGAACCGGAAACCGGACCGGTATATAGGAACCGGGTCCGGTTCGGTTCCGGGTTCGGTTCCGGGTAAAGTGGGTCTAGAACCGAAAAACCCGGAAATAGGAAAGTGGGTAAAGTAGAACCGGGTCAAATGGGTTCAGAACCGGAAAACCCGGATTTTTTTTATTACCCATAATCTTTCAACCGTTATAAAAAAATGAACAAACAAAAAATTACATTTAAATTATTAGGTTATTGACGACATTGATTTATTTAAAAATAAATAAATAAATAGATATAACAATATTGGTTTAAAAAAAATTGACATTTAGATCATATCAGAGTTACCTTAGGTAACTTACCTATGTGCCTTAGTAAACAATCTCAAGATAGTATAATATTATTGACGACAAATCGTATAATATGATTATGTATAATTTAATTGTACCATATAGCCAAATCGTATAATATGATTATGTATAATTTAATTTTCATAGTACCTAATGTCAGTGGATTATTGATGCAGCCTTACTGCCTTATTTGATAAGTTGAGTAGCTGACCCATTTTTTTTTTTATCACTGTACGTTGATCTTCTTCTTTTTTTTTTTTTAAAGAAATTATATCTTTGACTATTGGATAATTTATTTTGGATTGTGTGTTTTAATTTAAGATATGTTGAAATTCTAAATTGTTAGTTATTTATTTATTTGCAACCTTACTAACTTGTTTTTTTGCATCTTTGACCTTGAAGGCTTCAACTTTGAAAATATGAACATAAAAGCAATAGACAATTTTTTTGACATTAGCAATCTTTTAATTTTCATGTTTTGTCAACATCTCACAACTTCTCATTATAAATAGGCCCTTCCACCTCTACATTTTCATTTAACTTATTATTCTCTAAGTTGAAGGTTTTGAGTTGTTTTTTCTTTTCAAGAACATTCATGGAAGCTAACCTCCCAATTCAAGTATGTTTCTTTTTAATTTTATACAAATATGCATTTAAAGTAATTGACTAATTTACGTCTTTATACTTCAATTAGGTTCCGTTTTTAATCTATTAGTTTTATAACTTTGATACTTCATTTTTTACATGCTTTAAATCTACCTAGATTTTTTTTTACTTAATTTGTTTAGCATTTGAATTTGAAGGAGAGGTCCACATGTTGGCAACATTTTAATATGTTGTGGGTAGTAGAAAATGATGGGGTTGAACGAAGGCAAGCAAGGTGTAAGTATTGTTTCGCTACACTTAAAGCCGATCCATCAAGACACGGTACAAGTAGTCTTAATAAACATTGTCATACGTGTGCCAAAAATCCGAATAATATAGCTAGGTAATAAGTTTTGTGCTTTTAATTTATTTGGTAACATTTTTTTTAATACTAAATATGTTTATTTTTGTTTTATGTATAGAGATTGAAGATGCGTTAACTCGACAAGATGGTCAAGGAATAAGTGTTGTTTTGTTCTTAATTGTTTAAGAATTTTGATTTGAATTGTTTTGAATATTAGACTTTGATTTTGAATTGTTCAATAGGTACCATGAACTTGGACCCAAACATTGTCCCCTTCTTCGCTTGTGTTATGTTCTTTTCATTGTTATTTTACCACAACATGGATAAAAAGAAACCTTCATTAAAATGATTATTAAAAATGACGAAAGTCATTGATTAAAATAAAAGTAATAAAAAAATAATAAAGTGGAATGTGGATGTGCATGCATTGATTAAAATATCATTCATTTATACTTGTTTACACCCACATGCACAATTGCACACTACCAAACAAGTAAATTTGATTCAAGTTCAAAAACATTAATCAACAAAAACAAACACTTACAAACCAATAATCATTTATCAACAAAAAAAAAAAACAAAAATAGTATAACTACTCATTAATATCTATCGGCCTTTTTCCATTTCCATTTTGGGTGCGTATGGCGTCTTCCAACTCTAATACATATCATAAAAAAAATTAATATGAAAGTTAGCATATAACCAATGTTTTGTTATTAGATAATAAAATGAATTTGTTTGCTACCTTTAGCTATATCATCATCTTTAAGAATATCATCGATGTTGTCAACAATTGGCTTCTTTGATTTCCTCACCCAATCTTGGGTGCAAACCAAAGCCTCTATTATAGGTGCGGACAAGTTTGCTCGGTAACTATCAATTATGCGACCGCTTGTACTAAAAGCGGACTCGGAAGCCACGGTAGATATTTGAATGCCCAAAAGATCTAATAACATAAACATATAATGTTAAATTATACTACATTATAATAAAAAAAATATAAGTAATTAAAATTATACCTTTTGCCATCCGCGAGAGAATTGGGTAACGAGATGCGTTATTTTTCCACCAAACCAATATATCAAAGTCCTTAACGCCTTGGGTTTGTCCTTCGTTCAAGTATCGTGTTAATTCCGTTTCCTTTGAAGCCGATGAATTCACCGATTGAGCAAAATAGTCACCCACAAAGTCGTCATCATCATCAATATGCACAGCATCTTGACTACCACCGGTTTCAAATGGTACATTAGAGTTGGTATTGTAACAATTAAAAAAGTTCTCAAATCTCGATTCAATATCCTTGATTAAAGACTTAGTCTTCGCAGTAATATCTAATTCGGAAAGGGATTTATTTTCCGGGATCTTGTACTTGATCAATGTTTCAAAAGCATGTCTAAGAAATTCTGTCTTCATTCGCGGATCCAAGATAGTCGCAAAGTACATGTAGTCATTCAAATTTTCAAAATCTCCCCAATACTTCTCATATTTGTCTATCATATCCTTCCCAATTGAATAAAATCGTTTGTTTTTTGACCAAACCCGTATATGTTTGTAAATGCCACATACTTCTCCAAAAAACCGATTTGCCAATGGTTTTGAAGTCGTCGACACCAATTCTGTTTTCACCTTGAACTTCTCAAGAAAGGAGACCATTGCTCGACAAGTTACAAAATCTTCACTCACGGGGGTTACCACATCTCGTGCAAAGGAACGATCTATCAAAAAAATGTTACAAAAGAAAAATTAATATATCATTTTGGAGGGCTGTAACTTACTCAAAACACATGCAAATTAGGTGTTTCCAAAGTCTATAGCTATTGCCAAACAATGAACTATAATTTAAAAAAAAAAAATCAGCCCAAACGGACTCATAACAAAGTAGATATGACAGCTTAAAGTTAACGAAAAATTCTAAAATAATGCTGTTAACATATTTAAAACAGCTTTGATATATCATTTTTGGAGGGCTGTAACTTACTCAAAACACATGCAAATTAGGTGTTTCCAAAGTCTATAACTATTGCCCAACAATGAACTATAATTTAAAAAAAAAATCAGCCCAAACGGACTCATAACGAAGTAGATATGACAGCTTAAAGTTAACGAAAAATTCTAAAATAATGCTGTTAACATATTCAAAACAGCTTTGATATATCATTTTTGGAGGGCTGTAACTTACTCAAAACACATGCAAATTAGGTGTTTCCAAAGTCTATAACTATTGCCCAACAATGAACTATAATTTAAAAAAAATCAGCCTAAACGGACTCATAACGAAGTAGATATGACAGCTTAAAGTTAACGAAAAATTCTAAAATAATGCTGTTAACATATTCAAAACAGCTTTGATATATCATTTTTGGAGGGCTGTAACTTACTCAAAACACATGCAAATTAGGTGTTTCCAAAGTCTATAACTATTGCCAAACAATGAACTATAATTTAAAAAAAAATCAGCCCAAACGGACTCATAACGAAGTAGATATGACAGCTTAAAGTTAACGAAAAATTCTAAAATAATGCTGTTAACATATTCAAAACAGCTTTGATATATCATTTTTGGAGGGCTGTAACTTACTCAAAACACATGCAAATTAGGTGTTTCCAAAGTCTATAACTATTGCCAAACAATGAACTATAATTTAAAAAAAAAATCAGCCCAAACGGACTCATAAGGAAGTAGATATGACAATTTAAATAGAGCTAAAAATTCAGCAAGAATGCAGAAAAAAAAAATTACCTTCCATTTCATACTCATAGAAAGCTTTTTCTAAATCCACCGCGATCTTCAATAAGTTGTAAGTTGAGTTCCAACGAGTGGGACAATCGTTGCACAAAAATTTGGTTGATTCCACCCCGACGGCTTTCATGCACTTTTTAAATAGAGCAATCCGTTGTGTGGACTTTCTAATATATCTTACGGCGTCTTGCAAACATTTAACACTCTCGTCATTTTTATTCATCCCGTCTCTCACAATTAGATTGATAATGTGTTCCATACACCTAATGTGAAAGTGTTTTCCTTCATTGTACAAGTTTGGTAATTTGTTTTTTAGAAACTCTATTGCTTTGTCATTAGAACTTGCATTATCAACCGTACAAGTCATGACATTTTTAATACCCCACCCTTGAATACATTTCAACACTTCTTTTCCGATATCTTCCCCCCGTTGACTATCTAATTCTTTAAAGTTGATTATCCTTTTGTGCATCTCCCAATTATCATCAATAAAGTGTGCGGTAATGACAATATAATGCACCCTTTTACTCGGACTTGTCCAACAACCGGTGGTCAAATGAATCGTGTTAAGTGGATTACATAAGAATGTTACCAACTTATTTCTTTCTTCTTGATAATAAAGTGACACTTTTTTTGAAATTGTTGTTCGACAAGGTACAATCACCTTCCCGTTTAGTGCATTTGTGTATTCAATAAAGGCCTCATTTTCTACAAATTTAAAAGGTAGACCACCCACTACAAATAAATTCAACATAGCCTTTTTAATTCGTTTGTCGTCATGTTTCCAAGTGCTAACACTACCCTCCCCGGTTGGTTCTTTTTTAAATTGTAATGTTTGTTGGTTTTTCAAATTCTCGGGGTTTTTTTTACAATTCTTTGCATGCTTATTCAAGCTAGACGTACCGGTATTATTCCCGTCGGCTTTGAGAGCCCTCTCGCACCATTTGCACTTTCCATGCCGAACTCCATCAATAAAAATCTTCTCAAATGATTTCCAACAATCGGACCTTGTTTTGCCTACTCTTTTTCTCTTTTGTGTTGGTTCCTCATTGATTTCTTGTTGAGTGTTGTCAACAAACACCTCGTCATCATCAAACTACAATAAATAACAATAAAAACACAATTAAAATACAATAACACAACTTAATAACAATAACACAAAAAGTAAGAGTGATCAATTTATGAAAATATTTATTTATGATTGTTTATGGATGTGTTAGTCAAAAAGATATGGAGAGACTTCACTTGGCCAAAACGTGAACACGATTTTGAAGACACCTCACATACCATTAAAAATTCAAACTACTTGAATAGACACCTTGACCATCTGCACTTTGTGTAATAATATATTTGAGTGCCTAATTATTTTAATTATGCAAATAAACATAAAACAAAATCGGTTTTTTAAACTTAAAAAAAACATGCTACATATTATTTTAAAGGCTGCTGGCCTGCTGCTTTGTAATTAAAAAAACAAACCTAAATCTAATTTTCGATTGGAGTTTTTCAATTTACTACATATTATTGGAGTTTTTGAAACCCAATACCCGGACCGTTTAAGCATTTTCCAGTTATACCGGTTCCAGTTCCGGTTCCGGTCCGGTTTTTCGGTTCCAAAACTCATCCCTAGTAAACATACGAAGGCAAGCAATTATTAGGTTAATTTAATTAGATCAACTGATTTGAATTGAAATCAATGGGATATATAGGTCTGCGTACGGGGGGATTTAGCAGGGAAGGAAGAAGCAGATACAAGAGGAGGAAGATATAGAAAGGTATTTCAGGTGCACAGAGTCACTTTCTGGCACGGCCGCGCGTGGTATCCCGGCCACCCAAAAGCAACCAGAAAGGCGGCCGAAGCCTCATCTTAACATCCATCATCCATCCATGGTGATTCGTGATGCATTCTGTCTTTGACTAAATTCCTTCATTTTTTTTTTTTGTAATTCACTATTTTATTATTTTATCATTATTATAGTTACTTAGCCTTAAAAAAAAAAGGTTATATCGAATAAGAATTGAAGGGGGTTCAATCTCGACCAATTCAAAGTCTATTATGCAGTCTCTGACTTTGATTCACGCACCAAAAACCATATAAAGTCACTATCATTATCTTAGAAAAGTAATTTACTGCTTTGTAATCAGTTTTTAAACTTAATAACGTCAATAACCCATTCAATTTCAAACAACATATCATATCTGATGAGATACTTTGATCTAGGTCTTCAAGAATATATAAAGTTATCAAGATTATGATCTCAAATCCAGTATGCATTGTAATTTGACAACTTACTTGTGTAGCTTCATTGTTATCTACCCAATTGTCCACCATTGGCCTTTAATTGATTGTAGGAGATTGATTTGAAGTTCAATTGGGAATGATTGTAGGAAATTGATTTGATGATTGTCGACTTGAATGATGAACTGATGAATAGTATCAGCTTTTTTAACTGAGGCTTGGGCGATAAACAATCGATTGAAGAACTGAAATACTGAAGGATGCGAGTGGATGAAAATCGATTGAAGAACTCGATGAAAATCGATTGAAGAACTGGATGAAAATCGATGACTTTAGCTAACGATCTTCTGTGAGCGATAAATCGTGAACTCGATGACTTTTTTTTTTGATTTGCTTCCGACGTTTACGAACTTGGAGGGCACGGGGGAAAAAACTAATCACATTCCGGTTCCAAATATATACCGGGTCTACATCTTAATTGGTTCTTTGGCCCACTAAACCCGGACCCGGTCCATTTAACCCGGTTCCGGTTTTTTTAACAAATCCGGTTAAAAAACCCGGAATAACCGGACCCGTTAGACCCATACCCGAAATACCTGGAACCCGGATAAGAGTAATTTTGAAACCCAATACCCGGACCGTTTAAGCATTTTCCGGTTATACCGGTTCCGGTTCCGGTTCCGGTCCCGGTCCGGTTTTTCGGTTCCAAAACTCATCCCTAGTTTCGACCCCATATTGACAATATTACCCTCATTATTTTTTGTAGTTTAAAAAATTGGTGTTTAGATGTAATTAAGAGATTTTAGTATATGTTTCTGTCATTTTACTTGTAATGTTTCTAACACATTGCTGCCAATTCATATTTAATACCATTTATCTACTTCGTCATTCAATTTTTCATTGTTTTGTTAATTGTGTTATCAGAAGTCGAAAACTAGCATTTTAAAGGTGAATGCTATCGTTGGTTGTTAGGTGCATTTTGTGCACCTTTTTGCACAACTTTTAGCCCTTTTTTTATGTATTTCCTTAGCATAATTTCGTCGCTTTTATTGCATTTTAGCATATCTAGGTTAATTTCTTGAACAACCTTATTTGCACTCTTTCATGTCCTTTTCAGGTGAACCGGAGGTTGGAGCGTGCTTTTGGAGGTGCTAGGGAGCGTTGGTGAAGATTTCGGGACGATCGGGCGAAGAGCGAAAAAGTTGGAAAAATAAAGTTTGGAATTGGAGTCAGAGAGGTACACAGGTCGTGTTGAATTTACACTGAAAAGTGGGCACGGGGTGTGTTTGACCAAAATGGGAGTTGTTGACCATGCTGAACACGGGGCGTGTCAGTCTAGTGCAAATCAACATGGGGCGTGTTGTTGAACACGACCCGTGTCAGTTTAGCCTATTTTAACACGGGTCGTGTTCGACCCAGAAACCAACTTTTGGCAGTTTTTCCTATCTTTCATATTACGTGTTAAGGGCCATTTTTTAGAGGGGGAGAACATATCAGAGCACCATTAGAGAGGAGAATTCGAATGTTTTTGCGAGGGTTTGTCCGTTAATCATTTGGAAACATTAATTCTAGTATTTATAAGTTGCAATTGCACTTTAATTCCATCTTTTATTCTTGTGATCATTTATAGCCATGTGTGGCTAGAACCCTAATTTCTCCAATTTCATGTTTTGACTTCTTGGTAGTGACATCAATCATATGACATGATGTTTGTTCTTAATTTCTATCTAATGAATTTGATTTTGATTCAATTGAATGTTTGATTCTTATTGGCCATTTGAAATAGGGTTAGGTCATTCAAGTTATCTCTTTTACAAAATCCGTAATTGTTTTGTGAAATTGAACAAGTAACAAGCATTAAATTGATTTCTATTGAATGAACTTAGTGTAAATCTTATTCATACACTTTTACACTCCCGAACTTATGAGGAGTATTGGGTGTTGTTGGGAACATTCACATAAAACTTCATGCAATTTTATAATCTAATTCTAAGAGCTTGTATAGATTAGGTTAATAAGGTTAGGGTTAATCAAAGAGCTTGTTTTGGTTAATTAATATGGTGAATGGTAAGTGTTAGAGCTTATTAGAACTTTCAAGTATCAACTTAGATAGAATTGAACGAATATTGTGTCATCTTTGAGTCACATTGTTAAATTGTCACACATGGAGTTGGAGTCCTTACAAAATCTGAACTTAATTCATTAGTTTAGTTGTCTACTAGTGTTTTAAATTTGTTTGTTTAGTCATTGCGTTCTAAACCCCCCTTATGACTGTTGGTGACCATAGTACTTTGTGCAAAGACGTACAGACTAATTATCCCGTGTCTCTGTCGATCGACCCTGCTTGTCTTGTACTACCTTTTAGTGCAATATAGTGGGATTATTTTGGAGTATATCGTACCCTATTATTTGTTGGGTTTGACACGCCTAAGAAATTGGCGCCGTTGTCGGGGACACGGTGTTACTAATTGTTTATGCCTAGATCTTTTTGTACAGGTACGCCATTGCCAATTGATTCGGAGATAGAGAAGACTGTAAAGAAGTTAAGGAAGCTAGCCAAGCTTCGTAAGAGGCAACCGGTTTCTGGTACTTCTTCATCATCTAATCCCCCGGTCATCAACATGTGGGTGGACATACCCCTCTCAAGTGTATCCGTATCAGAAACAGAAAGCCCATCACTCTCTCCACAACTAGCCTCACCCATAAATATCACTCCACCCTCTTCACCTATTCATAATATCCTAAACAGTTCACCTACAGGAACATCACCCAATTCTCAAGCCATGGCAGATAACCCTCGAGGGAATCAAGGTCCTCCAAACCCACCACCCGAACAAACTCTCCAGCAATGGTCAAGACAAGAGGTGACTCAACAACCTCTTTGTATCACATACCCAACTGCCACCAATTTGGAACTAAAATCTGTGCTTATCCACTTACTCCCAACTTTTAGAGGTTTGGAGAATGAAGATCCTCACAAGTTCCTCACTGAGTTCCATGTAGTATGTGTGAGTATGAAACCACACAATGTCACAGATGACCAAATCAAGCTTAGGGCATTCTCCTTTGCGGTGCAAGACGCGGCCAAAGATTGGCTTTATGACCTCCCACCGGGGACGGTGACTACTTGGGTAGACCTTGCAAGATTGTTCTTGGACAAGTATTTTCCCGAGATGAAAGCTTCCGCCCTACGGAGAGAAATCATTGGAATCAAGCAGCACAAGAGAGAAGCTTTTCACACATATTGGGATCGATTCAAGAAACTTTATGCTTGATACCCAAAGCATGGAATTACCGAATACCAGCTCCTCCAATATTTCATTGAAGGAATGACTCCAATGGAAAGAATGCTTCTTAATGCCTCCAGTGGCAGATCTTTACCCGACAAGACTCCTACTGAAATCCACAATCTAATCAAGAACATGGCTGAAGATTCAAAACATTCAAGCCATGATGAAGAATAGTACACGGATGCACCCCGAGGTGTAAAAGAAGTTCAAACTCCTCAGATTGAAGCTCAATTCTCCGAGCTCACGAAAGTATTCATGATGTTCGCCACAGACAAAGGTGTGCAGCCCACACACCGCGCATGCGGTATTTGCACCCAAGTGGGCCATACAACCGATATGTGCCCACAACTCCAAGAGGAAGATTATGAAGAAGCAAAAGTCATGGGAGGCTATTCTGGGGCAAATTAGAGAGGTTACGAGCAACCAAGAGGTGATCCGCGATGGAACAATAATCAAGGGTAGGGAGGCAATCAACAAGAGAATTATCAACAAAATCAATCGCATCAATATCAACCAAGACCACCATTCCCTCAAAATCAATAACGGCCACCCTTCCAACTTCAAAATTACCAACCAAGGCACCCACAACAACCCCCTCCACAAGCGAGTTCTTCAAGTATGTCCTTAGAGGACATAGTGAAAAGCCTTGCCACAAGCACTCAAAGCTTTCAACAAGAAACCAAGGAAAGCATAAAAAGCTTGGAGCAACAAGTATCACAACTTGCTCAATTCTTGAGTAAGATGGAGTCGCAAGGCAAGCTACCCTCTCAAACGGAGAAGAACCCAAAACACAATGCATGTGCGATTACTCTAAGAGGTGGGAAAAGCTATGAAAGTCCAAGGATGCCGGATGAAGAAGAAGAAGAGAAAGAGATTGAGGTGGAAGAAGCTGTCAAAGAAAAGGAAAAAAAGAGTACTCCAAAGTCTAGGAAGCTAATAGAATCCAAAGTGAAAGTCACACCAGCTCCATTTCCTTCAAGGCTGGCAAGCACCAAAAGAGAAACGGAAGATGACGAAATCATGGCCATGTTTTGAAAGGTTGAAATCAATATCCCTCTTTTAGATGCCATTACACATATTCGTAGATATGCTAAGTTCCTTAAGGAACTTTGCACATCTAAGAAAAAGCTTAAAGGAAATCAAACTGTGAAGGTTGGTGAAAATGTCTCAGCCGTGTTACAAAAGTGGCTACCAAAAAAATGCAAGGACCCGGGTGTTTTCACGGTTCCTTGCAAGCTGGGTAACCTTTTTGTACCACGTGACATGCTTGATCTGGGAGCATCAATTAATGTCTTACCCTATTCAAGTTATAAGTCAATGGGAATTGGACCTTGATAAAAAACCGGAGTCATCATTCAACTTGCTGACCGGTCTTTGGTACACCCGAAAGGTGTATTGGACGACGTGTTAGTGCAAGTTAATAAGCTTGTTTTTCCCGCTAACTTTTATGTTTTAGACATGGATGATGAAAACACCCCCACAATCGAGCTCCATCCTTTTGGGGAGACCCTTTATGAGTACCAAAAAAACAAAAATAGACGTAGCCAATGGTACTTTGTCAATGGAGTTCGATGGTGAGGTGATCAACTTTAATATCTTTGAAGCCATGTGTTATCCTAGCGATATTCATTCTTTAAACTTCATACATGTTATTGATTCATGTACTAATGATTGCTTTGAGATGTCAAGCTAAGATGTGCTAACCACCATCTTGAGCAAACACTTTGATGAGACAGAGATTAAGGAGTTGGCTGACAAGTACACATTGGAAGATGAATTGATTGAAGTAATTGATTCCTTGGAGAAAGCACAACCCATGAGAGTTGAACCACCCCGCATGAAGCTAAAAAGTTCTAATCAGAAACTTCTCCCATCCATAGTACAACCACCGACTCTTGAGTTGAAGGCTCATCCCGACCATCTTAAGCATGCCTATCTTGGAGAGGAATATACATTACCAGTGATAATTTCGACCAAGCTGGCACGAGAAGAAGAAAAAGAGTTAGTTGGAATTTTAAAGAAATACAAGGAGGCTATTGGTTGGACCATTGCGGATATAAAAGGGTGGAGCCCATCGTTATGCATGCACAAAATACTGATGGAAGAGGACTTCAAGCCATCCCATGAAGCCCAAAGGAGGTTGAATCCACCTATGATGGAGGTGGTTAAAAAGGAGATCATGAAGCTCTTGGATGCAGGTGTAATCTACCCTATTTCTAATAGTAAGTGGGTAAGTCCTGTGCAAGTAGTCCCGAAAGAAGTCAGAGTCACCGTTGTCAAAAACTTCGAGGGGGAATTGGTACCCACCCATGTGCAAAACGGGTGGAGAGTTTGTATCGATTATAGGAAGTTGAATTCTTCCACCCGCAAACACCAGTTCCCTTTTCCATTCATAGATCAGATGTTAGAACGATTGGATGGGAAATCCTACTATTGCTTCCTTGATGGTTTCTCTAGTTTTCATCAAATTCCGGTTTCCCCGGAAGACCAAGAGGAAACCACATTCACATGTCCCTTCGGCACCTTTACGTATAGACGCATGCCCTTCGGCTTGTGCAATGCACCCGCGACCTTCCAAAGATGTATGGTGAGCATATTTTCAGAATATGTCGAAAATATCATGAGGTTTTCATGGATGATTTTACTGTTTATGGAAATTATTTTAATGAATGTTTGCAAAATCTCACCAAAATTCTACAAAGGCGCATTGACACGAACTTAGTCCTTAACTATGAAAAATGCCATTTTATGGTTGACAAGGGCTTGATACTTGGACATCTGGTGTCCCAAAAAGGTTTAGAAGTTGACAAGGCCAAAACAGATGTTATTAAGAGCTTACCATACCCAACAAATGTTCGGGAAGTACGTTCTTTTCTTGGCCATGCAGGTTTTTATCAGCGGTTTATAAAGGATTTTTCCAAGATTACGGTGCCGATGTGTCAACTTCTACAAAAGGAGGCTGATTTTGAGTTTGGTGATGAATGTAAGAAGGCATTCGATCTTTTGAAAGAATTGTTGAAATCCACCCCCATTATTCAACCGCCAAATTGGGATCTTCCATTCGAGATCATGTGCGATGCTAGCAATACTGCGGTTGGGGCGGTTTTGTGACAAAAGGTTGACCGAGCACATCATGTCATATACTATGCATCAAAGACCCTTGATAGTGCACAAGGCAACTACACCACAACGGAGAAAGAGTTGCTTGCTATTGTCTTTGCTCTAGAGAAGTTCCGACAATACCTCCTTGGAACAAAGGTGATCATATATTTGGACCATGCAGCCATAAAGCACTTGCTTACAAAGAAAGATTTAAAGCCGAAGTTAATACGGTGGATGATGCTTTTGCAAGAGTTCGATGTTGATATCAAAGACAAGAGTGGAAAAGAAAATCTGGTTGCAGATCATCTAAGTCGCATTGTACCGCCCGAAGATGGTATACCAATCTGTGACACATTTCCAGATGAACATCTATTTGCAGCCAAAGAAGCACCATGGTATGCAGATATCGTCAATTACTTGGTCAAAAATCAATTTCCCCCAGATTCATCATGTTGGCAAAGAGACAAAATCAAGAAGGAAGCCAAACGATAAATATGGGACGAGCCTTACCTTTGAAAGTACTGTGCGAACCAACTAATTCGCAAGTGTGTGGAGCAAAAAGAGGTACAATCTATCCTTAACTTTTGCCATTCGTATGCTTGTGGTGGTCACTTTGGACCCCAAAGGACAGCTAGAAAAGTTTTAGATAGCAGATTCTTTTGGTCTTCTATTTTCCATGATTCCTATGTGCATTGTGCACATTGTGAAAAGTGCCAAAAATCCAGATCTTTAAGCTCCAGGAATCAAATGCCCCTTACCCCTATTCTAGTATGTGAGATTTTTGATGTATGGGGTATTGACTTTATGGGACCATTTATGCCCTCTTTTGGTTGTTCTTATATTTTGTTAGCGGTGGACTATGTGTCCAAATGGGTGAAGGCTAAGGCGACCCATACTAATAATTCCAAAGTTGTTATCGATTTCCTTAAGGTACAAATTTTCTTAAGGTTTGGCACACCAAAGGGTCTCAGAAGTGACCGTAGGACCCATTTCTGCAATTGGATGCTAGAAGTTGTTTTGAAGAGATATGGAGTGACACAAAAAGTCGCAACAACTTATCATCCCCAAATCAATGGACAAGCAGAGGTCTCAAACACGCAAATCAAAAGCATCTTGGAGAAAACGATCAACCCAAACCGCAAGGATTGGAGCTTAAGGCTAGATGATGCCTTATGGGCATACTGTACCACCTTTAAAACTCCTATTGGTATGTCCCCATATACGCTTGTGTTTTGGTAAAGCATGCAATCTTCTAGTTGAGCTTGAGCATAAAGCTTTTTGGGTGGTAAAGAAATTCAAAATGAGTGAAGATGAGGTGGGAAATAAAAGGAAACTTGATATCCAAGAGCTAGAGGAGATTCAGAATGATGCATACGAAAGCAACATGATCTATAAGGAGAAAACAAAAGCATACCATGACAGGGCAATCTCCCGAAAGACTTTTATACAAGGACAAAAGGTGTTGCTTTACCACTCAAGATTCAAGCTAATTTCAGGAAAGTTGCGATCGAGATGGGTTGGTCCTTTCGTGGTTACAAGGGTGTTTGACCATGGTGCGGTGGAAATCACGAGCAAGCAAATGGGTAAAACATTCAAAGTCAATGGTCACAGGCTGAAGCTGTTTTATGAAGGATTTGAGGTGAAGAATGAAGAGGTTGACGAGTTGGAGAACCCCACATACCAAGACTGAAGCATATGCGGGGGCAAAGTCGAGCCAACGACTTGAAACAAGGGCGGCTAACCGGGAGGCAACCCGGGGGTATTTCTATCTTTTATTTAAAAACAATTTCCATTTCTTTGAGTTTTTGGTTTTCAATGTTCCAAATGCATTTAATCATGATTTAAAATCACCAAACGGACCTAGGAATGCAAAAGTATTTCATTTCAAAGAGAGGAAAAATTTCAAGTTCAAAAAGTAGGGATTAGCATCCATAGACCAACACGGGTCGAGTCCCTCTTAGCCTTAATGGAATATGGGTCGTGTTCATGAAAAAAAGTCCCAAATCCTTCCAGAGACCAACACGGGTCGTGTTGGTTTTGGCCTATAATGGACACGGGTCGTGTTCGTGCAAAAAAGTCCCAAATTCTTCTAGAGAGAAACACGGGTTGTGTTTGTTTTGGCCTTGACCCAACACGGGTCGTGTTCATCCTTAACTCAGCATAAAAGCCCCCCAACACCGGGCGTGTCAGTTTGGCCTGGGGCGACACGGGTCATTTCCGCGCAGCAGTTCAAGCCCTTTTTAAAGAAAAATCAGGACCTGACCTCATTTATCCACACTTTCACTTCCTAACAGCCCCTGTCTCCCAACAAAAACCTTAGGTCCGATTTTCATCAAAAACCATTCAATTTCTTCAAGATTTTGGCTTTCGTCTACAAAAAGGTATGATTTTCATCATCTACACTTCATCTTCTCCGTCTTAAACACCATTTTCTTGCATTTTAATGGTGGATTTGGGGGTTTTTGACAAACCCTATATCTGAAAATCTCATGTGATTTTGGTGTTTTAGTGTCTTAATCTTAAAGAGGGCAAGCGTGGGGGGGGGGGGGGGGGGTTAAGGAAGATCTTTTCTATCAAGAACGACACAATCCCACACACGATTCGTTAAATTCCTTCCAACTCTTAACTTTTGGATTTTGTGTTCTTGAGTCAAATTACTTGAAATTGAGGTCTATTTGTACTTGATTCTTAGTAGAAATCTTTGAAAAGCAAATTTCTCGCGAAATTTTGGTGGCCAAATTCGAAGTTGACTGGACCCGTTAACAGTTGACTTTTGACATTTTGACCTATTGACTTTTAATTTGTCCCAAACTTGACTATGGAAGCTGCATCTTCCAAAAGACCAAGACAAACCAAACCATTCACCCGCCGTCGGAAGCCTAGGACTCCATCACCTCCATCTAGATCCCCATCACCTCCATCTAGGTCCCCAACACCCTCATCCGACCCGTCTCATTGTGGTGTTGTATGTCTTAGCCCAATTCAACAGGGCAAACTTGAGTCATTCCTTAAACAGGGTCATGTCATCCAAAAATTCGCGCATTTTCCATCCTTAAAAGAGTTGCATGTTTACAATCAAGTCAAAACCCTGTTTCGCAACATAGGGTGGCACGGCTTGTTGAGGGTCCATGAATTGAGCTATAAAGTCCCAATAACTGAGTTTCTATCCTCAGTTTATTTAGACCATGGGATCCTCTACTTCCGTCTAATGAATCAAGACTATGAGATCTCTATGGATCAAATCAATGCCATTGTGAGGGCCCCAACGGAAAACACATTTGGCCCCACTGACCCAATTCAAGGATACTTTGACATAACATGGTGACCCGACTCACCCAATTACACCTATATGTCTCTAGCGCTGCTAAAGCCTCATCACTTATCCATCCTATGATAAAGGTATCCCATAGAATCATTGCTTCGCTTGTCGCCCCTAGAGAGGAGCGAAGCACCATGAGCGCGCTAGAACTCAAAATCCTCTATGCAATGACCCATCCCGAGAATAACCTCATTCCTCATTATGGTCGGTTTCTGTGCCACATGCTCATCCGCTTGAGCACATCCCGATCGGGAAAGATTGTTTGCGGGGGTATTGTCAGCATGCTCGCCAAGAGCGCCCAAATCCGAGCCCCATACCCCGGTCCCCATCAGCCACTGCCGGGTGAGCCTTATCTCACCACTACTATCCTTGAGTCCATGCGACTCTTCCGTTCGACAGGCGATTGCACACACCATTAAACCGTGGGTCAAAATCATGATCCAAAGCTCCTCATCACACCAGAAAATAAAGGCATTCTTGATTTCTAAAATCCCATTCACATGACCGATTGGCAAATCATTCCATACATCTTCCCCCACTCATACTCTACCGAGGTAGATGAGCAAAGTGAAGAAAACGAGGAAGATGGTGATGATGATGAAGAGGAGGAGGAGCCCCACCATGCTTCTCCCACCGATGGTGCCAACTCATCCCATTTTATTGCACCCCCGCCTTATCATCAACAGTATATGGATGAATTCCAGTCAATCCATACCCGCCTCGACACCTACCAGCAGGATATTACCAGCCTGACCCATAATTTTTCCACCTTCACCACCCAGTACGCTCGGGATCAAGAGCGTCAACGCAAACATGAGGAGGACTTCTAGGCTTGGACCCGAAACCCCAACTACTATCCGCCTCCTTCACCGCTGTTTTAGGTTGTTCCTCCCTCTCCAAGCATCGGGGATGATGCTTATCTTTAAGCTTGGGGAGGGGTAGACTTGTATATTAGGTTCACTCATACTCATGCATTTTCTTATTTTCAAAAAAAATTATTTCATTTTTTCAAAAAAAAATTTATTTTATTCTCTCTTATTTTCTCTTTTCTATTTTATTTTCTTATTTTCATTTTCCTTGCATTCTATATTTGTTTTTCAAAAAAAAAGTGTACGACATGATGACACTCTTTACATACAATTGCTCCATGAAATGAAAGAATACCGAGGCGACCGGATAGTTACCGGAAGCGTAGAATCAACTATCATAAGAAGGGAACCCAAACACCGTAATCCGAGACCCTAGCCTTAGATAATAAAAAGAATTTATATTGAAACCTTTTTTGGGCGGTAATAACACTTTAGGATGATTTGCTTTTGAATTTTTAAAAAGAATCTTTATCGGCAACTCTGAACCCACAGAACACGGACCTATTTGTTGACACGCGTTACCCTCGCAGTAGCAGAGAGCTTAAGTATCACATCCACACAGTCAAGAAAGAAGGAAGGGTACAACTGTCATGTCTAGTACCCTAATCAGATTTTCAAAAGCGAAAACGAAGAAATCCAAAGAAATTCCAAAAATGAAGATTGAAGAATCCAAATTCAAAACGAAGTACAAATCAAAGTTCAATCAAATCAAAAGCCAATTCAAGTCAAATATGGCGAATGAAGAATTGTGTGATATGATACTTGTGGCTCTCGAAAAAAGTGAAAGCATAGGAGCTGGGCCCCTTCGGGTGGGCTCATTGTTTCAGTGAAAGCTAATTCGTCGTGACGGGTTCTTAAGGATGCATCGATTCTGATTCTTAGCCATCTAGTCTTAAGAACATGAAATCCTGACTATGTTATTTTCTCCCATAAAGCTTAGTAAGGTATAAAGATCAAATAAAACTTTGGTTGGATTATTGGGTTACACCGTTTCGGGTCTTCCTCACATTGAGAGTCTGTGATATGTGGAAGGAAACAGGATGGTTGCCAAGGTATCAATGATCGGAGCCCTATTGATGTAAAGTCTGATCGTACCTTTATTTAGATACAAAAGTACATATTTTGTGTTTGTTCTTAATCTTCTTTTCTTTTGCTTCATTTTGTTTCTCAAGTGCATTTTGTACATACCTTAAATTTTCATGGCATTACATTGCATGCATTCATTCTTAACCTTTAGGATCCTTCATCCCCTTTTCGTTCTAAGTTTCTTTTTGCCATCTAGAAATCGTCCTATTTGTCCAGTTCTTGTTCGTTCTTGAGGACAAGAAAGGTCTAAGCTTGGGGAGATCTGTTAGGTGTATTTTGTGCACCTTTTTGCACAACTTTTAGCCCTTTTTATGTATGTCCTTAGCATAATTTGTTGCTTTTATTTCATTTTAGCATATCTAGGTCAATTTCTTGAACAACCTTATTTGCACTTTTTCATGCCCTTTTCAGGTGAACCGGAGGTTGGAGCGCGCTTTTGGAGGTGCTAGGGAGCGTTGGTGAAGATTTCGGGACGATCGGGCGAAGAGCGAAAAAGTTGGAAAAATAAAGTTTGGAATTGGAGTCAGAGAGGTACACGGGTCGTGTTGAATTTACACTGAAAAGTAGGCATGGGTCGTGTTTGACCAAAATGGGAGCTGTTGACCATGCTGAAAACGGGGCGTGTCAGTCTAGTGCAAATCAACACAGGGCGTGTTCTTCAACACGACCCGTGTCAGTTTAGCCTATTTTAACATGGGCTGTGTTCGACCCAGAAACCAACTTTTGCCAGTTTTTCCTATCTTTCATATTACGGGTTAAGGGCCATTTTTTAAAGGGGGAGAACATATCAGAGCACCATTAGAGAGGAGAATTCGAAGGTTTTTGCGAGGGTTTGTCCGTTAATCATTTGGAAACATTATTTCTAGTATTTATAAGTTGTAATTGCACTTTAATTCCATCTTTTATTCTTGTGATCTTGTTATAGCCATGTGTGGCTAGAACCCTAATTTCTCCAATTTCATGTTTTGACTTCTTGGTAGTTACTTCAATCATATGACATGATGTTTGTTCTTAATTTCTATCTAATGAATTTGATTTTGCTTCAATCGAATGTTTGATTCTAATTGTGATTCTTATTGGCCATTTGAAATAGGGTTAGGTCATTCAAGTTATCTCTTTTACAAAATCCGTAATTGTTTTGTGAAATTGAACAAGTAACAAGCATTAAATTGATCTCTATTGAATGAATTTAGTGTAAATCTTATTCATACACTTTTACACTCCCGAGCTTATGAGGAGTATTGGGTGTTGTTGGGAACATTCACATAAAACTTCATGCAATTTTATAATCTAATTCTAAGAGCTTGTATAGATTAGGTTAATAAGGTTAGGGTTAATCAAAGAGCTTGTTTTGGTTAATTAATATGGTGAATGGTAAGTGTTAGAGCTTATTAGCACTTTCAAGTATCAACTTAGATAGAATTGAACGAATATTGTGTCATCTTTGAGTCACATTGCTAAATTGTCATACATGGAGTTGGAGCCCTTACAAAATCTGAACTTAATTCATTCGTTTAGTTGTCTACTCGTGTTTTAAATTTGTTTGTTTAGTCATTGCATTCTAAACCCCCCCTTATGATTATTGGTGACCATAGTACCTTGCGCAAAGAGGTACAGACTAATTATCCCGTGTCTCTGTAGATCGATCCTGCTTGCCTTGTACTAGCTTTTAGTGCAATATAGTGGGATTATTTTGGAGTATATCGTACCCTATTATTTGTTGGGTTTGACACGCCTAACATTGGTATTTTCTATGGGAAACTGTTTTGGTTTGGATTTTCAGCTCTAAAATTGAATATAATAAGAAAACTATGATAATTTACTGCAAAAGGGCAATATGGTCTTTTTTTTATGGGGTTCTAGATGCAAAAATTGGTACAGATTGTAGAAACAATTTATGTCCCATTCTAGAGGGTATTTTGGCCGAGTTAAAAGAGCCCTTCAGATGCAACTCTAACCATTTGTTTTGTACATGTTGACATCACTCTAAATGTTATATGACCAAAATAGGTCTCAGAAGTCAAACATATTTATAACCAAAATCTGTTTGATGTAGGTAATTCCAACAGTCTTCAAATGAAAATCATTACATTTTTATTTATTTATTTATTTGCAAAAACTATCCCAAACTCTAATAATAAGTTATGTGGTTTGGGTTTGAGTCAATGGCTCTATGTAAGTCAAATGGTTGACTATTCAACAAAGGGTATTTTGATGAAGACTATTCTTTAAATTTATACACAAACTAGTACAAAAAGAATGATAATTACATAATTATAGTCACACATTCAATAACTATACTATAATTATACTAATCAAACATTATATGTCTTCTAACTAGATTTACTTATAAACACACATAATAATTGTACACATAACTAAATGCAACTTACACTCATAATATTTGTTTTTTTTTCAAAGCCAATTCATCATATTTTGACACACATAATAAAAGATACATAACCATAAACCACTAAAATTAACTTGTTTTCTTGCTTTTACCTAGTCACTACTAAATGCCACCCTATGGACACACATATATTTAATGTGGCCATATGTATCTACTATTAGCTACATTGGATTTTAAATAGCACCATGATACTAGAACATATACAATTGCCTCATGTCACCAAATATCTATGTATTGTCTCTTATATAAAGATATTATAATGTTAATCTATAAATATGGTTGATAGTGAAATCTGGCCACAATCTTCGAGTGTGGGTAACAATTATCACATTTGGTATAATTAAATGTGGTTAAAGTTTTGATTATCTATACAATTGACACACAAACTAATTTAAATGTATCCAAAAACAATCTCTAAATTTTTTTAGTGATATTTTTAATAAAAAGTGTGACAGATCATTTTTCGAAAAGTATGAGCGTAGGTTATTTTTGCACTAGTGTAGATAAATAAGAGTTAATAACCTAGGAGGATTATAAGGCTTTAATTTTGTTAATATTAGGTCCTTAAGATATTTTTTGTACATATTACACCAACATGGTTGTTACAACCGTTTAAATGACGTGCCTTTAAACGTTAAAGGCACAACATTTAAACATTTATAACAACCATGTTGGTATGATATGTACAAAAATAGAACTTAAGGACCTAATGTGGACCAATTTGAAACAGTTTTACCCTCCTAGGTCATTAATCATTCTAAAAGAGATTAGAGATACAAGATTTGTCGGGGATACCCTTTTACTTGTTGGGGATACCAATTTCCTTTGACCTTGACTCCGTCTATCTGAAATTTATATAACGACATAAAAGAGCATTTAAAGAAATATGTTTGAAATTTATATAATGACGTAAAAGGCATTTAAAAAAAATATGCTTTCAAAAATTTATTCAGGGGTATATTTGGAAATATAACATTTCAATTGAAACCGTTGTAAAAATGGGAAAAAATTATTATGTAACATTTCAATTGAAACCGTTGGTTGTGGTTAATAGACGATTAAAATGAGAAGATGAAATGATGAATTTATCTAACAAAATACTAATATAAAATATAAAAAAGTTAGATGAAATGATAAAAATATTAAAAATGATATTTAAGTCGGTACAAGCAACGATGCAACTGGAAGTTGGAACCACAAGACTATCTATTTTAAAAAAAACTAAATACTAAGTTTCTGATTTTTTTGTAAATTGTAAGATCCATTTATGTAATTATTCTAAAAGCTTCTAAGGATTAATGATATAGGAGAGTAATAATGTTTTGTCCATTTTAGGTCTCTAGTGTTTTTTTTGTACATATTACACAAAACTATTGTTATAATCATTTAAATTTCGTCATTTTAAATGGTAAGAAGAACGACATTTTAATGGTTATAAAAATCATGTTAGTGTAATATGTCAAAAAAAAATCATTAATGTTTTTGTATTTTGACCATATTATGGCTTTCCTGATGCCAACAAAATTAAAATATTATGGCTTTCCTAGATCATTAACCCGATAAATAATTGTGGTTTTTGTATTTTGACCATATATGTTAATGTAACTATGCAAAAAGTTTCCGCCGTACATTAGAATTTTTCTATATCTATTTTGTCTTTTTGTAGGTCTATTATTAAAATACAGATTTTAGTGGAACAATTGCATACAGAAAGGTTGATTATTGATGCGGCAAAAAACACATTTTATAATAAATTTGACAGTGAAGAAAAATAGAATAAGATTTGAAAGAGAATTGATAGGGACTTCGAAAATTGACTTAATTCCTGGTCGTTTCTAAGAAATTTTAGCCTATATAATTATATATATATTTCCATTCATGATCTTGAACAGCTCGACATTAAAAATTGATGTTTGAATAATTGATCGATTCATGACATACATTTTGAACAAGGCCGTCTTTTTCATTTTGGGGTTCTATACGAAAAATAAAAATAAGCCCTTAAATAATTTTTTATATAAGCAAATTTTTATTAATACTATGATAAATCGATGGTTTTTGTAAAAACAATCAAAATAATAATAATAATAATAATACAAAATAAAATCTTACATAGTTATATCTCTCATAGTATTTTTATAAACAAATTGTTATCAACTCTTAATAATCAATACTCATTTCAATAGATATTATTGTTAATTCATTAAGTGTTTTTTGTGACACTGTGAACTATAATTATGAGGTTAAAAAAATCTGTTTTTGAGAAACTTATTTTATAGACGCCCTACGCAACTACTTAGGCTAGCCGAACTAAATATATTTTATGCAAATATTTGACTAAGATTAAATATATCCGATAATAACTGTAGATAACTTGGATAAAAATATAGTGTTTGATTTTTCTAGAGAAATTGATTTTATGGAGGAAATATCAATTCCTTTATTCATAGGCGTGATCATATGTAAGTCATTAATTATCTTGCCAACTTTTAGTTACTGGGATGCATAAGCGCCTGAAAAGGCATTGCATATTCAATTGGGAATAGAATCCTCATAGAAATTGTACTTTCTAATGTGATAAAGTTATGCTAGTCAGTTTTCATCTCGGACATTTTATACCCGCTTACCTTGTATTCATTTATCATAAACATTGTCATTTTATATAACTAACAAAGCTAGAATACTTCAATACACGATCACAACAGACGATTATGTGGTCTGGAAACATACAACACATCAGTAAATTTTATAGTAGTTCTTCACCAAGAGGTACTCTTGGTATTTTACTATATTCAACGCTCCCATGCAGTTCAATCTCTTCACCATGATTCATCTTGCACTCGAAGTATAAAACTGTGTATGCCTGAAACGTGAACATGGTTATCGAACACATAAAACCCACAAGAAAAAAAACCAAGATCGCCTGAGTCAACGGTTGTTTAACCATCATCATCTTCGATAAGAAATGAAAGATAACATATGATAGAAGATTCAACAGAAGGTTCAGAAGAAACCCTTGTAACTTCATGCCTTTAACAAGCCTCCCAGCTCTTCCTAACGCCTCAATTCCAGAACACTCTTCTAGCACGGAAACCACCATGGATAGAACCCAAACAACTGAAAAATATAGATACATGCTCACAACAAGAACCACGAGCGTCCATAGTATCAGTTTTGATACAATCTTGTTCCCAGAAGTCATTGTCATAAGAACGATTACGAAAAAGAAACCAATGTAGAGAAAGCCGATTCTGAGAAGTGTTACATGAAAAGAAGTGATGAACGTTCTTTTTAATGGTTGTGGCATCCTTAAGATCAGATCTATATGAGATATTTTCTCGTCCTTGTGAGCAGCTCCAATTAGCAAAATAATTGCATTTTGGGCAATAAGAGACGTGATGAATAGGCCTACAATGAAAGCTAGTTCGATGCCTAAGAATATTTTGAACTCTTTCTGTATCGTATTTTGAACGTGTGCAAAAACAAGGCCTTGTGGATCTTGAGAAGGTAGCATCATAGATTTTGTGACGATATCAAATATGATTGGTTTGGCTGTAGAGATGTTCAAGACGGAGAAAAGAGACGCGATGATGATGTAGATCGAGGTTACAATGGCCATAAGTTTGCCATTTTTCGACATAATCATGATCCATTTCTTCAAGAATTCAAGGAACTGAAGAAAAATCATTTTGGGTTCCATTAGCAGTCTAAAGAGTTTTCAGTGACAAAAGATCAGGCAAGTCTATCAACTTTATAGAGAGAAAAAGACGCGTTTCAAGATTTAGTAAAAGAAATAACGGGAAACTAACATTTCACAGTTTGTGATGGTTTGATTCAGGAAGGAATTATATATAACTGCTGAAAAGTTATCCTCTTAATATGAGCCGGTGGCCTTCCTCGATGGCACTATATTGTCTATTATGCAATAAAAAGTGGAACATATAAAGGCTTTGGTATTTAGTCATTGTTTAAATTTCAACTGCATTATTCAATTATATGGGCCAAGGTTTCGGTTAATATCTGAATTTGTCAATCGGGAAATGTTTACGACTTGGCTTTATTAATATTAACAATTCAGAAGATTATTCTTCACATAAAATTCAACTCTTTAGGAAGGGTTCAAATGAGCCACGCAATACCTGGAAAAAGAAACTGATATTTGACAAATTTCACATAAAATTCAAGGGCATAGGTTATTCTTATTTGAAAGAAAGGATTGACATTTAACAATAATCTTCTCCATGTTATAACACATACCCACGCACAACGCTGTCACGTCATCATCTTCTCTTCGTAACATCTCCATGCATGACATCTAAAGGGGATGGTGTTGAGGGGAAGGAAGAAAAAAAAAACGGGCGTTGACCCGTCGTCGTTACAACGAAGCTTAACATAACAGGAGTGGGGGTGGTGTTGCAACTTTTATGACCGCATTATGGGTGACCCACATCGGCTCTAACACCCCTAAACGGCCCGTACTAAGTAGTCGAAAGGAAATGACTAAAATAGAGAAAACATCAATCACATGTTTTATATTTGATTTCCGAGAACTCAAATATTCTTCTACTTTTTTTTTATCTATTATCTTTGTACACAACTAAGATTGTGATATTTGTCATATTTAAAAAAATAAATGAATTTTTATTATAACTTTATCATCATCTAAAAGTGATAGAAAGATAAATATACAGAAAAAATAGAAGGATATTTAATTTCTTTTGATTTCTAGTCATGAGTGTTGGAGTTATAATCTAAACATATAAAGGTTACAAGAACATTTATGTAGGAGGAGTTAGGATCATATTAACCATCAGATATTGTATGAATGTAACACAAATTCTAGACCAATCATTATATAGTGATATAATAATAATTTTAACATTGAATAATTATTGTAAATGAATGAATCAATTAATAAACCATTAAAATAAGCATATTTGGATGAAACGTTACAAAAAATAAATAAATATATAGTGTAGAAGGGAAATAGTTAAAAATATACAAATTCTTATGACAACATATAACCATTTATGAACTATAAGTTGGCCACTTAGGGACAAAGGTAAAAAATCTATATCATACATACTTATAAAGTTAGCATTTTTTTTTGAATCTCATGCAGTTGAAACCTCATTTTTTAACTTTCTCAAACCACATTCATTTGAAACCTCATTTTTTAACTAATGCAACTCAAAACTTTTCTTAATTATGATTTAACACTCAAAAGTTTTATAATTTATATTATGTTTAATTATCATTTAGTGAAAAGTTTACTATAAAAACATCAATCTTTTGGGAAGACATGCACACAAATCATATACAAATTTCAGGAAAAAAAAAACAAACAAACATTAAAGGTTTTTGTGTTGGATTGAGGTCTTATGACCACTTTTGGAGATATGCTATTATATTAGAGCTTTTAATTTGTAAGTTTGTTATACTAATTTGTTTTATATATGTTGTTTGTTTTGGATTATTGTAATACAGTCGTTGTATATTGTGATTTAATCGTTAATATATTGATCATATGTTATATAGGGTGATGTCGAAAATATTTAATTAAATATTTTAAATATATTTTTTTGTTTTGTAATTGTATCGTTTCAAAAAGATAATTAATTAAAACTCATACATATGTTATACTTGATGGGTTTGAGCCAAAAGAACATCCTATGTGCTCATGCAACCCTAATGCTTGGATCTAGGTTTCTCTATTATACATGCAATTCATCTAAGGCTCAAGAACCCTAATTTAGCATATGCATTTCGAAATTATCACATAAGAGCAAATCTAGATGAGTATCTTTTGATAATGGCTTGAATCTTCAAGTCTTGGAGCTTAGAGTCACAAGTGTCACTCCTCTAATGGCTTACAAACACTAAGAGCAAGATAATGACTTATGAGAAAGAGGAGGATCACCAAAAACATCCTAGGGTTCTTCCAAAAGAGTTCAACACGTTTTTGGGGCCATATGGGTATTTATATAGTGAGACTCTTAGGGTTTTCATCTAGGAAACCCTAATTTGACTATTTAGGCCCTAAGTAGCCTATGGACTCCCTTTCGGACGAATTCCTTATGGGCTTCCCATAGAATTCGTCCAACCTATGCTCCAAGATGATACATATCCCAATTACAACTATCTTATAATTACAATTCCAGTCCCCTAAAGTTTAATTAATGTCTTTTAGTTACAAAACTAATTCTTAATTAATTCTTGACTAATATTAAACAATATGATTTCTCCTTTAATATATTACTCATATAATATATTAATAAATCATAATTAATCCTCTTTCTCCATAAATCATCCTATCAAGTTGCTTTAGTAAAGACAACCCAAAATGACCATGCACAACCGGGTCAAATACATACCAAATATAGTTAGAGGCTTAGACACTAATCCACCAATACTTTCCATCTCTCTCTCTCTCTCTCTCTCTCTCTATATATATATATATATATATATATATATATATATATATATATAGAGAGAGAGAGAGAGAAAGGTCAAAACACTTCAACCAAAATATTTTCTCTTGGACCTCATGTATTTGAAACTCCGAAAACTATTCAACTTATATATTTTAATTTATGATTAATTGAAATGTTGTGATTTGTAACTTCCAAAACTCTTTAAATCATAGTATTTAATTGATAAGTTAAATTAAATATTTAGCCTATATAATAACATTGTAGCTTTTATATTGCATGTATGTCAACACAAAATGATAGATTATATTGGTAGAGTTTGAAGAGTTATACGATTGGTTCCATGGATGTAAGAGAACAATTGCAACTTTTCTAAATTTAAATGCAAGTAAATGCAAACTTGGTGCATGTAAAGTTTTATATAACCACAAGCTTCAAATTTAAGTATGTGTGTAAAGGTATACTTGAGACAATTTTTTTTAATTTTATATGTTATGGATCTTTTATAATCATAACATGATGAAATGGGGCTAATAATTATTTCTCATGAGCTTCTGATAAATCAATATTCATGTTATTTATTAGTTAAAACAATTAACTTTGTTAATATGTATGTATCTGTATGTCGTCTTTTTCTTTTATGTTAAGACAATCTATTTTTCTGTCCAATAGAGTATTTTTCAACATGTATTTTATGCTATTAGTTATATATATCATGTTAGTTTCTATCGTTTATTTTGGTGTAAATAACATCGATGGAACTTTTGATAATTGATTTTGATAAAAAAAAAAAAAGAGTTTACAATTATTATTCCAAATTGTTAGTGATAGTGATGAATTAGAACGAATGATTTTAAATATGATATGAATTTATTGTTGAAAAGCAAGGATTATTATGTGTTATAAAATACATTCATTATGTTCTTGCGAAATTTAATAAAAATAAGTAGTCTATTATATCTTATTACATTAGTTAATTTCTTTTTTCCTATTCGTTCTTCACCTTAAGACCAATCATCCTCCATAATCACTCATCACCACCCACCACATCACTCTCATTCATTACCTACCACCCACTTACCACCGCTCACTACTCACCACCCACACGTCACCACTACCCCCACGCCCATACCTCTGTACCTATAGCTACCACCATGACCATCACTACCACCAACACCACCCACCACCCACCATTACCACTAACCTCCACCCACAATTACGCATCACAACCTACCATATACACCACCACTCATTAACACACCTCATCACCACCACCCCTCACCATTTCCTTTTCCACCCACCCACCAGCACACCCATCACTCTCACCACCTACCACCCACCATCCCCAATACCAATCACAACCCACCAACCACCACCACTACAAGTTATCATCACCCATCACCAAACCTATAACCCCTAGCACTTACCACCCATTCAGCACTTACCAGTGACCATACCTATCACGACTCGATACCAACACCCACCATCCATCACAACCACCACCTACCACCCATACCATTACCACCACCCACCACCACTTACCCCTACCACCAACCACTTATCACCCACGAACTCCATCACCCACCACCTATAACCACCACCACCACCACCACATGTGATTTAATGTATATAATCACATAAATCATATGTGATTAAATACATATAATCACATGTGGTTATATGTATTTAATCACATATGATTTATATAGACAACATTCATGTTCATATTTTCGATTCAATAAATTTCCTCATGTATTTCATCATATATTATTATATGTATCTAATCACATATGATTTATATGGACAATATTATTCGTTTTTGTTCATATAAATCATATTTGATTAGATACATATAATAAATGTTACTAAATACAAAAAAAAATATTGAATCGAGAAAGTGAAAATGAATTTTTTTTCCATATAAGTCATATGTGATTATATGTATTTAATCATATATGAATTATATGGACCGTGTATATTTTTGTGTTTTTGATTCGATGGTTGGTCTTCTATATTTAATCACATATGATTATATACATTTAATCAAATAAAATTTATGTGGAAACAAATAGTTTTTGCATTCTTGATTCAATAGTTGTATGACATCCCGAAATTTAGGTCTAAAACTGTAAACAGTCAATCCACCATGAACTTCTTTGTAATCTGACCTATTAAGCTTTAATGTATTTTTATGAAAAATAAGTAGCGTCATTACAATTAAAATAAGATATCAGATGGTATCTGAGTTCCAATGGTGGAAAATCTCAAACAAAACATGCAACACAAATAGTAACCCAAGCTAACACGTGTAGATAACTGAAATTTCGTATTAAGCATTTGGGAGCTAAGCAAACAATCTAGTCTCGTAATACATGTTCACTTAAGTCTGGAAATATAAAGAACATCCAAAACGGATTTTGTATGCAAAAGATATGACTGTTATAGGAAACCAAACTGGTATAATACTAATTTTCTTTAAACTGCATAAACCGTTACGATCCATTGAGGCACTTGTACACCTTATATGGAAATAACCAGACCATTTTTGGACTCAGATTATGGTCTATTATTTAATTCCATACTCAAAATATTTTTAGTAAAAATATTTGTAAAATTCGAAAAATCAGATGTTTCAGGTCAATTAAACGCGAAACTTTAAATGTGATTTATCGGAGTTCTACAACTCGAAAAATTAATCCGTTCGGGTTTTTGGAATCCTTGTACTTGGCTCTATAATTCACCACTTTCAAAAAAATATTAGATGTCAGGATTTTTGCATGCAAATCTAGGAGTGTTTTATGGACCTTTTGTGATTAATGACATCACCATGACCACCTTACTTGCATGAAGGACTCAAAAATCAACCTTACCCTTTCATCCATGTCGTAATCACATCCAGCATCACCACCTTAATCCATCATTTCCAAGGTACAAGTGTGGTTTCCCTTTGTGTGTTTGACTAGCATTTAAAAAATGGTGCTTGCATGGCCTTGTTTATGGTTAAGTGGTTACTTGTATGTTTCCTATCAACAATATTTATGCTTCTATATTGTTTAATATTGGCACCGATAGAAGCTCTATTTCCCATAAGTTTAGAATCATGATAAACCATAAACTACAAGGACTTAATAAAGCTTAAACAATAGAAGTAGCAAACGACTAGATAGAAATCACTTTAGAAATATTCACCAATTGCCTTCTAACCCTGAATAACCACGTCTTTCACATCGACCTAATGTCTATAACCATTGGAAGTTTTGATGTAATCATCAGAATAGATTGGTTATCGCCTCATTGAGCGGAGATTTTATGTTACGAAAATGCCATTCGACTACCTCTACCTAACAACGAAGCCCTCGTGATTTACAGAGATAAATCAAGAAAGAATCTAAGAGTCATATCTTTCATGAAGGAGAGAAAGTGTTTACAGAATAGATGCTCCACTTTCTTGGCCCACGTGTTAGATATGCAAGGAAATGGTATGGAAATCAAAGACATTATGTAAGTGTGCAACTACCCGAAAGTATTTCCATAGGATCTACCTTGAGTACCTCCAGTCAAACATGTCAAATTCTGAATCGACCTAATCTTGGGTGCAGAACCAGTGGTAAATCTCCTTATTATCTGCATCCATTGGAAATGCAAGAACTTTCTAGTCAACTCCAAGAACTTCTTGACAAAGGCTTTATCCGGCCAAGCTTCTCTCCATGGGGAGCTTCAGTATTATTTTTCAAAAATAAGGATGGATCTTTCAGGATGTACATCGACATTCTAGAGTTGAAAAAAATCACTATCAAAAACCAATATCCACTCCTGAGGATCGATGACATGTTCGATCAGCTACAAGGATCCTGCTACTACTAAAATATCGATATGAGATATGGTTATCATGAACTCAGAGTTCAAGAAGCATACATTAAAAAGATGGCATTCAGGACTCGATATGGTCACTACAGGCTCTTGGTTACGCCCTTCAGATTAACCAACACACCAACCATATTCATGGACCTTATGCATCGGATGTATAAACCCTATTTGGATAAATTTGTGATTGTGTGTATCGTTGACATACTAATATATTCATGAACCAAGGAAGAAAATGGCCCACACTTGCAATTAATTATGGAATTGTTAAGGAAGGAGAAACTTTATGCAAAGTTCTCTAAATGTGAGTTATGGATGAACGAAGTGCATTTCCTCGACCGTATGGTCAGTAACACAGGGATTCATGTCGATCCCGCGAAGATCGGAGCAATTAGGGATTGGAAGGCACCAACAATACCAGCTGAAGCATGCCAATTCCTAGGGATTATAGGTTGTTAGTGGAGATTCTTCAAGAACTTCTCCAAAATAGCCAAGCCTCTCACCGCTCTAACCCAGAAAGACAAGAGGTTCGATTGGGAAGACATACAAGAGTCTGCCTTCTAAAAAATGAAGCAATTGTTGTGCACTGCACCAATTTTGTCTCTTCCAAAGGGAACATAAGACTTCCTATTATTTTGTGGCGCCTCTCACCAAGGTTTAGGATGCATAATGATGCAAATGAATAAAGTCATTGCATACACATCCATACAACTTAAGCCAAACGAGACCAACTACACTACCCACGACTTAGAATTGGGAGTTGTAGTGTTTACTTAAAAAGTTTGGAAATACTAACCATACGGAACAAAGTATGTCATGTTCACCGACCACAAAAGCCTTCAACACATCTTCGAGCAAAAGGAACTCATGTGACATTCCATTTAATATAAAATGAATTAAATGATAATAAAAATAAAATATATAAAATAAAATAAGTAAATAAATAAATAATAAGCCCTAAAGCCTCGATATGTAATTTATATTTTATTTTATTTTAGCCCTAAGTCTCTAGTAATTTATCATTGTTATCCACAAGGAGTTCAATGATATAATTTCTAGAATTTGGGGTCTATATTGTAAAATTAGGACTTGAGATGTAAAGGATTTGGTAGAGTTGGGCTGTAGTGTAAATATTGGACCTTATCTGAATTAATTTCTGGAGGCAGAGACTAAAATAGTAAAAATGTATCCAAGTTTTATTAAGAACGAGACTTGAACCTGACTCATTTCCACTCCCTTCTCTCATCCCTTATATTCCCTAAAACCATAACCCTATTTTCTAAAGGGCAGATGTCGTATGTTCATTAGCCGCCACTACCCCTTCCTTTCTTAATATTCTGGTTAGCCAAGATCACCGGTGAACCTTTGTTGCCAAAGGTATTGAGGATCGATGAGAACCCCGGGACAACGTCACATCGGTTTAGAGATCAGAAGAGGAAAATCGTCGTTGTGGTTGCTGCTGGTGTCATTCTCGGGCGTGTCTCTACTTCTCCGTATCTTCTGTTGCTCTATCTCAATCTACGTCCGCCACCGCTCCATGCGTTATCTTGTTGCTATCGCCTCCAACCATCATTTGTCGCCGAGAAGGTGGCTTCATTTGCGTTTTTACTATGTGTGTGTATGTTCTGTTGTTACTAGTTGGCGCATGTCGTGTGTGTGTTTTGTTGGCCGGAAAACTTGAAAAACCACCATGGTGGTTGCCATCCGTGTTTCCATTTCTGCCGCCACCAGCCACTATGTGGTGACTGAGTGTAATATGTGTCTTTTAATGTTGTAAAGTGGTATGAATGAATATTGGCGGGATTATGTGATAATTTAATTATTTGTAATATTTGATTTGTATTTATCTTACCAAATTAATTGGATTAGGTCAATGATAAGGATAAAATTATATGAATAATTTATAAGTATTAAGCTTTTAATATTATAATAGTGGGTTGTATTTTAAACTTTTAAAAAACTAGGATTTTAGAATTTAATATTTCAAAATTAAAACTTTTTAATCAAATTCTAAATTCCAAAACTTGAGGGAAAGTTATGAAACTTTTCAAAACTTTCTAGATCAAATTTAAAACAATTAAATTATTCATATAATTTTATCCTTATCTTTGACCTAATCCAATTAATTTAGTAAGATAAATACAAATCAAATATTACAAATAATTAAATTATCACATAATCTTGTAATTATCTTAAAATATGACCATTATCTTTTAATTAGATGAGAATAATCATTACCATAATAGAAAAATCTAATTTTATTAGACAAAACAGTTTTTGGTAATAATCATTACCCGCTATATATATATATATATATATATATATATATATATATATATATATATATATATATATATATATATATATATATATATATATATATATATATATATAAGATGAGTCAGTCTTATTGTTAATTCACGAAGGTGGTCTATAAGGGGTGTTTAAGAAAGCATCCTATAAAATGATCGTCATTGGGTATCCACTTTACCCACCGCACTCTTGACTAGTGGAGAGTCGTTAGCCAAACGGGTAGGATAAGATATCAATCCTTTATTAATAAGTATAATGATTATTATAAAGTAACTAAATGTTTTTATAAATTCTCAATCTTAGTTACTTTAGGAAAAATGTGAAAATGAGGCTATTCCATGAAATTGCACTTTACACCTTGTCAAAGTCGTTAGTGGAGCGTGTGTGGTCAACCGGCACACTAACTTGGACTAACAAGGGTGGCAAAGGGTAGCTTGAGAATTATCGTAGAACACTGGAGTGTGTGTGGTTAACCGACACATTGATTAGGTGGTAAATGACTCGAGACTACCAAACTAATTTGCATGGTTATTCACACCTTGTTTGTGATCCTCGGTATCCCAGTCACAAACTTGAATGGCACAATCGAGATTAAACATGCCGTTGAAAAGTTCAATGAATCCCAAAAGAATCTAGGAATTTCAATTCATTTAAAACCTAAGAGTTCATTTCGTTTTTCGTTGTGGAAATTGGTAAATCGTCATTTACCGACCTTCATATAGTTTTCAATTGGATTATAACATCCCTCTTCTGAAAAAAAATTATAGTGTTGCGTCCTAGCCTTAATATTTCATTTGGGTATTATGTTAAAGATTCTTATCTAATCTAAACTTTGTCTCTTTTCTTTTTCAGATGTCTAGCTCAAACAATGCTTCAAGCTCGAACCCCTCAAGCTCCTTTTCTCTTATGAACATTTGTGGGAGCACTACAAGAAAAACGTGATTTTGCTAGGGAAGATCCCTATGGAACATATTTTCATTGTTAATCTGCAATGCATCGTGCTATTTAATGTCGTTCCATAGCAATGTTGCGACCACATTGTCTACGGATTTTATTTCTGGTAACGAGAGTGGGAGTTGCTAGGTAAAATGCTACCGACTCCATATCCATTGGTATTATGTTATCGATAGTTCTATAGAACAAAAATTCGTAGCAATTTTCCAATGATATTTGTTGCCAAATCACTTTCCGTCGTACTGCTGCTATGGAATTCATCATCGTGGTTACTATGCAACGGAGTTTGTGACGGAAACCAATTCCATAGTTGAATTGCTATGGAAATACCATTCGTAGGTATTTTCTAGGGAATTCTGCTATGAAATATCATTTCGTTTGGTTGTTTTGCTATGGAACAGAATGTGTAGCTAATTTGTGATGGTATTTGTTGGGATGTTGTATGCTTAATTAATTTTGTTATACTATGGATGAATTATTATTATGATCATTGGAATTTGTAAGATATGGTTTGAATGAAATGTTTTTGGATTGGTAATATGTGGCATAAACTAATGGCTAAAAAAATGTAAAAATGAATTATAAAGTAGATATTGCTGGGAAGAAGACTCGAACTTAAGCTTATGCTAGAAAAGGGCGCGGTTAAGTTAGTTGTGCTAATCAAGTCGTGTATAATTTCTTGAAAACATAGTATATAATGAATAACTAACAACGAATTCATTACAATGTTATTTTTAATTACATTAACCGAGCATGTTAAAGTATATATAATCTATGTAGATTATTTTTCTTAATCACGAATTCATTACAAACTTATTTTTAATTACATTAACTATACTTCATCACAAAAATAACATGGGTTTTATGTATACTTCATCCTACTCAAACAACATAGCAAGCAAAAATGACTAAAATGCCCTTTTAACAGAACGATGTACACACAAAACCAAAATAAAATTATAGTAGTACTCTACAACTTCATATACAATACAATAAGAACACTATTATTCAATGTCCATTCTATTATCAACCATTAATATTTTTAAGAAATATACAAAACCTACCATACTCTACATACCAACGACAAACCGTGCAATATCTTTGTCGATCCTTATCCTCTTCATGGCCTATTGCCAATGCACCTTTAACAAATGACGTGGGTCTTCACATTGGAATGTGATGTTATTCGTTGTAAGTCTATGAACAACATCAACAACCCGCAACAACACTTTGGGACTATCAACAACACCCGTGTACTCACTATAATCCATAACTGCCCAGTCAAAATAGGCATCAAGTAATTGTAAACCTACACATTAAAATATCCATCAATTAATCTAATGTAACCTTTTCAATAAAACAGTAAATATTATACAACACAACACAACTAAATACTAATCCCAAACTACAAACATATCATTAAGCATATATATATAATTTAATTTACATATATACATACCTTCATCACATTGATGAGGCCCTCTTGAAATGTAGATCATTCCAAGCAAATAAACTGCCTCAAGATGATCTTCATCTGCTGCTTGTCTCAACAAAGTCATTTCTAAATCAAAAAATTGCCATAATAAAAGTACTCATTATGTTGACAGAATACCAATATCAATTGTAAGTCCCGAAAGAATGAATCAAACAATAATCAGACAAGCACCAAGCAATCAAGTAAGAATGTAGTAGAAGAACAGAATCAATCCAAGCATGCACACGTTTTATAAATCGAATAAACGTCTGATACACCTTGGGAACCGTAAACTATAGAGACTCAATGATTTGTCAACAACCTGACACGATTCTGAAACACCCTATATACATGGGTAGATTGGCCGCAAACAGGTTTACAGCCGTAAACCTATTTACGACCGTACACACAACATGGACCATAAACACGAAAAAAATAGCTACATCCGACCAAGAACCTAACACGACTTATACAAATGATTCCCTAGCCCAAACCACAAAATAATGTCCTTTCAATCTCCCTCTTGGTTTGAGGCTAGCATAAGCTCAGTCATTTTCAACAACCAGCACATCTGATCTTCCCATTGCACCCAGCCACATACTCTTGCCAATTATCTCAGAGATCATGTTTGTGAATTCTTTAGCATATGGATCCAGAACTTCTTGCTCACAGATGATTTGATGATCTGATAGCGTGTAAATGTCCCTCTCACCAAATTGCAAAAGATCCCTCTTATCAATCAGATAGAATGAACCACTTTTAAACTTGATGACTGCTGAGGCCGTTGCTTCGTCATATACCTAGTATAGCATGTTTTGCAAAGATCCATCGCATAAATTTTTAATGATAGGAATCTTTGTCAACTACTTCGTAAAAGGCCACATGATGTTTTTGATGGCGTTCTTGATGATTGGGTCAATCACATGTTTAGCAGTCTTCAGAAATGATTTAGCACTCTTCATACTATCAAAGCCTCTCCTCACCTGATTTTCCAGGAAGTGTTTGAAAGCCGTTTCCTGAGGATTATTGGAGGGATTGTAGAACAGAGCAGCAGACAACTCTGTCAGATCCACCTTGGTGAGCGAAGAGAAGTCATTTTGATGTTTGTAGTACTCTACTGTGTTGCTCTTTCTCTTAACCAGTCAGCAATTGATTATATCGTGATAACCCCACATACGGACTCCTGACCTATCTCCATACTTATGCTGGAACTTTTTATTCTCAAGTTCGGTCAGAGTTAGTAGACGATGATCACCACGAACGTTATGATCAGTATTTTTCATAAAAAGCAATCCTCCCCTTTTTTGAGATGTAACCGTTCTCCCTCCTCGCTTGATAGTGATTCGGGGTGGAGTTTGCACCGGTTCCTTCTCAAAACGGTCAATGACCGTTGTGGTTCTAACTGGCATGTTGTCGGTCTGTTCAAAGGTTGGAGAAGTGGTGGGATCAGTTATAGCAACTTGAGAAACACTTGGGCCTTTAGCTACGGACTGAAACTTATCTCCAAATTCAGTGATAAGTCTATTCTTCATATCAAAGTAGCCGGCTGAAAAGAGCACCAAGGTTGATTTCAAGATCAGAAATTTGTTTGCACTTTTGAGCATTTTCTTGCTAAAGTGCAGAAATTTGATCATTCTTCAAGGAACTTTCAGCTTCAATCATGGAGAGATGAGCATCAAGGTCCTCAATTTGAAGATCCTTTTCGATTATATGATGTTTGAGTACAGAAATCTCATTCCTGAGCTTTGAATTTGATGAATCACCCCCCTTCAAGTTGCCTTCTTCTATTGATATACCTTTACCGTGAGAAGGAAGACCTGCTTCATTTTCAGACAAGAACCTGGCAAGCCTTATAGAGGCAATATCATGCTCAAGCCTTGTAGGGGATACAAGCTCAAGAGTTGAAGAGCTCCAAGCTTCAAAAGTTGTTTTAGGTTGATCACGATCAGGTTTAGCAGTAGTTGTTGGATTTGTAGTTCAGGTGGTCAGTACATGTTTAATAGGTTGGACCAAATCCTGACTCAGTACCCCTGGCCTTGGATCTAATCTTCTTCTTTTAAACGAAGGCACAGAGATATGAGTCTCAAGCAGATCACTTGCAGACACCACAGTTGTAAGGATTTCAACATTTAGGGGAAGAAGCCTTGAAGCTGTATCCATAGGATTTGAAGAACCGACAGTCTGATTAAGCACTAGAGCCATTGTTTCTTGAACTTCATCACCAAAAATTTTAAAGAATGATTCCATATCTTCATGAGACGGGCACAAAATATAAAAAAAACTCATATCAAGCTCGACATCATCATGTGGAGACAAATTACCCCCAAAAAGAGAATCAGCATCTTCAGGATCTTCATCATCATTATCAGCATTCTCACTTTTGCTATAATCACTCTGAAACATGTACTGATGTCAACTCATGTTCCTTAGACACAATTGCAGCCGGAGGAACCCTGCTCTATTCATGATCTGGCAGCGTTATCACATCATCATCAACAGTCATACGGTCAGATGACTTATGAGAAGCAGAGGCTTCACTAGATTCTGCGAACATGCCAAATTTTAACAGAGGGTATTTGCCTATAAAGGTATATTTACCCTTGCGGTTCTATTTGATTAACCCAATGGTATTTGGACCAAGAGACGTTATGACTAATGTTTCACCATCTTTAGGGATCTCCATAAATTGCTCGTTGATGATGATTTGAAGAAACCTTAGATAGATTAAAATTTTGTGTCTTGTCGTTCCCTTAATGTTCACAACCAGCTCATTCAGAATAAACTTTGAGAAATTAAAGTCAATTCCAGCATCAAGAGCAGCAATAACTCCTGTATTTCTTAATGAAATCTCATCAGCACCTGATCTTCTCCCTGAAATGCAGCTCACAAAAACATGAGCTAGAAACCTCCAATAAGTTGGTAATAGTTTGTTTAAGGTAGGAGGAAATATGCCCTCATAACCCATTCTACTTAGGAGCTCTTGAGTTTGATCCACTTCTATTTCTGTAGGAAAGTTGTATTGATCGTCAATCTTTAGAACATCTCTTATTATCTGCTCTGTGATAATAATCTTGCATCCTTTTACGAGAGTTTCAATGAGGACAGAATCATTATCTCCTTTCTTAACTGTTGCAGATTTCGAGAATTCTTTTATTAAACCTTGATAGATATCTGGATTCAGAATCAAAGCTGTAGCCAAGCAACATTCCTTTAAGCCATGAATCATGGACTTGAATTCACTGTGGGCAACAGGAGGTTCAACCAATAGGATTTCCAGATTATGACTTTCAGCAAATTTGGGTTCTATCATATTAACCTGCATGAACTGAGTCAAGTGAGAAAGCAACAATAATACATATGTTTTCATACAAAGAAAAGTAATTTTGACATTAATTTTATCCCAAAAATGAGTTTTCAGCTGGAAATGGAGTTTACGGCTGTAAACGGGTTTACGGTCGTAAGCCCTTATTAGACTGTAAACGCCGAAAAACTTAATTTTGCGATTTCAAACTCAATCCAAAGTCGTTTTCTTGTAATAACACCTTTGCGAGGGTCGGAATACGCATACCTATATGATTGAACTGAAAATTTAAGATTAATCACGAAATTTGTTGAGGTCGGTGAACAGTGATTTGAGAGCAATTTGAGAGTTTACGGCTATAAAAAGAATGAGTTGCAGAAAAAGAGTTTAGAGTCGTATGTAAGTGTATATATACTTGATCCAGGTCTCATAGGTTGCTCATTTTTTATTCCAAGTCTAATACCACCAAAATTTTTAAAAATTACACTTTGAGGATTTAAAAAAATAAAATCAAATAATATAAAACAAAATAAAATAAAAAAATTTTAAACTAAATTAAAAATAAAATAAGTTTTAATTTTAACTAATTATTTTTTAATTTTTAGCAAAATAAAAATAAAAATAAAAATAAATAAAAATCAAATAAATGAATTAACACTAATTTCTTTTACCATAACTGATAGAACATTGAGTTTTGGGATCAAAGTTATTAGACAACCTGAATCCATTTATTAGTACCTTCTTCTTAATGAACAGATATGATGAATCGTTGATATTGTGATCAACTTAAACAAAAAAAAATTGTGATAAAATTAGGACATACTGCAAGTGACTGGACATTTTGACTTTGCAATTCTAACCAAATTCCTAATGACCAAGGATATTGTTGTCCACCTAAGCTAAGCAGTGAGATCTACAGACAACCTATTTATAGATTGATTTTAGAAGTATTAGAACATGTTTCGAGCTTCCTGATATACCCCAACAATCAAGAACTTCCAATGCACTCCTTACTTTAGGTGAGCAAACAATTATTATGTGAGATGATAGATTTAGAGTGCATATGTTGTACACCCGGGTCGGATATTCCGATCACGCAAAGGATGAAACATATGTCTAACCAGAATCAGAGAGATTGAGAAGTAGAATGGTGCATATGTTGTATACCAAGTCGGATTATCAGTCACGTAGAGGAGACAACATATGGCTAACAGATAGAAAGAATAGCATAGAGAGATATGCATAGAGACAGAGTTGCATATGTTGCAGTCCAGGTCGGATCTGCCGATCACGCAGAGGAGGCAACATATGTCCAACAGAAAGAAAGAAAGAAAGAAAATAATCTTCTGCTAACCTATTTTATCGGAATTTCCCCGGCTATCTCGTCAATATTGGAATTAAGGACAAAGTCCATACATTGAGGAAAAGTTAAGCCACGATTCTAGATACCGATTATTTAATTTAATCCGTAGATTCCTATGTATATCTCCCTGCTTAACCTATCTAAACATCATATTGTCAGGCTAAGTGGATCTGTCTAGGTCAAGATCTGTCAAGTCATTTGATCTTAATTTCATCTATGCCTAGTCAAGTCCAAATTGAAACTTTCGTGCCTACCAATGCATCGAACACAGAGCCTAGACAATTTAACCTTGACACCTTACATAGATTTAGACTACCTTTTATCACAAGGATAATATCAGTTCCCAACACAACATCAAAAAGCAAGGAAGAAACACAATATTTTTGGGTTTTTCAAGTTTTTCTGAAAAAAAAATAAAAAAAAAAAAAAAAAACTTTTGGATTTTTGATAATTTTTTTTTTTTGGCTTTTGTTTATTTCTCCCCCTAAATTTGTGCATGGGAGAGAATGAAAACTAAATGCGCAAATTTAAAATGACCTAAAAACAAAAATTAGTCCTCAGAACATATCATTTTCAAAAATCCAACAAGCACATCGAATTGAGCTTTATTAAAAGGTTTTGTGAACAAATCCGCCACATTATCAGCAGTGGGAACTTGTTTCAACCGGATGAGCAAGCGCTCATAACAATCTTTGTAAAGCGAACTTTGATGTCAATGTGCTTGGTTTTTCAGTGTTGGACAGCATTTTTAGCAATTTGAATAGCAGCCTCATTGTCACCGAAAATAGGGGTTTCTAGAAAATTCAAATCGTAATCCGAGAGCTGATGCTGAATCCAAATAACTTGAGAAAAACAAGCTGAAGCAGCTATGTATTCCACCTCTGGTGTTGAGGTGGAGACGCTATGTTGTTTCTTACATTGCCATGACACCAGTCGATCACCAAGATATTGACATCCTCCAGACGTTGATTTCCTGTCAAGCTCACAGCCTCCATAGTTACTATCAGCAAAAGCATATAAATCAAATTCAAAAATTTTCGGATACCAAAGACCCAATTTTGGGCTGCCTTTGAGGTACCAAAAGATTCTTTTGACAGCAATAAGATGAGAAAGTTTTGGATTAGCCTGATATCATGCACATTGAAAACTCGCGAACATGATGTCTGGCCTACTTGCGGTTAAATACATTAGCAATCCGAAGATTAATATGTAGTCAGTTTGATCTACAGATTTGCCTTTAATATATGGAGTCAGCAGAGGTCTATCAACCATTGGTTTCAGTGCAGGATTTATATTTCGAAACCCAAACTTCTCTAGCATATCTTCAACATTCTTTGCCTAATGTAACAGGATCCTGGTTGATTCTTGTTTGACCTGAAGCCTCAAAAAAATGGTCATCTCCCCCAAGGAACTCATCTCAAACCTCTTCTTCATAACGCTTTCAAACTCTTTGCACAGTTTTGAACTCGTCGACCTAAAGATGATATCATCGACATAGATTTGAATAAGAATTTGATCAGAACCAACATGCTTAATGAACAAGTTTTGATCAATTGTCCCCCCGCGAATAGCCATGTTCAAGCAAATGATTTGTAAGAGTAGCATACCATGCCCTTGGAGCTTGGTGTAACCCATATAAAGCTTTGTCCAACTTGTAAACGTGATTTGGAAATTTTGAATTGACAAACTCAGAAGGTTGATCAATGTAGATCTCTTCTTTCACAGCACCATACAAGAAGGCAGTCTTAACATCTATCTGGTAAATCGTGAAGTTCTTGAAGGAAGCATATGCAAGGAAGATACGAATAGCCTCCAAGTGAGCTACTGGAGCAAAAACTTTGGTGTATTCAAGACCCTCAATCTGAAGAAATCCACGAACAACTAATCGGGCTTTATTCCGCACAATAACACCTGAATCATCTTGCTTGTTGTGATATGCCCAACGCGTGTCGAGAGACTTCTTGCTCTTAGATAATACAACCAACTTCCAAACCCCAAGCTTCTCAAATTGATTTAATTCTTCATGCATAGCATCCACCCAGTTGGGCTCATTCAAAGCCATTTGAATGTTCTTTATCTCTATTTTAGATATGAAGCCGGAGTAGAGACATGTATTTGCATCTCTGCTCCGACTTCGCGTTCTTACACCATCACCCAGCTGGCTAATGATGTTTTCAATTGGATGATCTCGTTGAATTCTTGAGGGTAGCTCGTAGCTGATGTCATTGATTGAGACAGGAAGATTGTGAATATTGACAAATCCATCATCTGCTGATTGATCCACCTCAGAAGGTCTAAGATCATAAGAGGAAGTCACCACAAACTCGTTAGCAATCGAATCGGGAAAGAGAAGTTTCATAAACATTTGAGTATCAGAGAAAGCATCTATATACATAGCCTTTCTTTCATCAAGAGTAAGGGGAGTAGAATCAACATCTGGATTATCTTCTTTATTTTGTGAATAAGACGAATTACTAGGAACAGGTGAATCCACTAAAGGAGTTTTAGAAGACACCACTGGTAGTTTGTAAATAACTTCTTCGTCCTCATCTTTAATCACAGTCTTTGAGCCAGAACAGGAACCATATAGATTATTTGAAAAAAAAAACATAGGATGATTTGAACAGAGATGTATAATCAAACAGCCAATCTGGACCTACTCTAGCATCCATCTCATTCTCCTCTAACCAGCACATGCCAAAGGATTCCACATCTTTGTCTTCATGTTGTAGACCCTATACGCAGTGCCAACAGCATACCCCAAGAAATAACAGTCATCAGCTTTGGCATTAAATTTGGGGTTGGAATCAAGATGAAGGAGGGTGCAAGGACAACCAAATACACGAAAATGACTAACAGATGGTTTGTGACCATATAGAATTTCGTACAGCGTCTTCATCTGAGCTTTGTTGATTAGTACATGATTTTGGACATAGCATGTCGTATTAATCGCCTCGGCCAAAAAGAAAACTGGAAATTTGGAGTCAGATAACATGGTCCTTACAACATCTTTTAACTTTCGATTTCACCGCTCAACAACACCATTTTGTTGTGGTGTGTGAGCAGCACTGAATTGACACACAATCCATTTTTCCGCACAAAAATGATCAAGAACAACATTGTTGAACTCTGTCCCGTTGTCAGTTCTGTGCGCCTTCCCCGTTGGTTGGTTTGGTTCTCTATCATTACAATAAACTTTTGAATCAAATCAACGACCCCAACTTTGTTGGATAGAAAGAAAACCCATGTGAATCACGAGAAGTCACCGATCACAACCAGACAATAAGAATTTATGTTGACCGGAAGAAATAAGTCCATGTGAAACAAATGGAGCACCTGGCTGATTGAATTAATCTGTTTGGTTAGATGTGGCTTTTTGTGATGTTTTCCTTGAGCGCATGTCATGCATTTTTCGAATGTGATGAAGTCTTTGACAGGAAGCTCACACACTATTTCATTCTTAGCAAGTTGATTCCAGTTCTTTGCATTGGCATGTCCGAGTCTACGATGCCACTGTTGGGTTTTAGTATACTACAACATCCTATGGTGCACATACAACCCTAAATACCTTGGATCTATGTTTTCTCTATTATACATGAAAATATGAAGTTTCCAAGGTATTACCCTATACTAGCATACAAATATCATATACTACACAAGAACCTAGTTAGGATAACATACCTTATAGTGGAGCTTGAAGTCTTGATGTATCTAGCCTTAAGAGCTTAGCCCCAATAGTGTGGAAGCCTCAAGTGGAATCATAACACACCATGAACAAAGGATGAACTTGAGAGAGAATCTCAATGCACCCAAAAACACCCATGAACTCCAAGAACTTCATGTGTAACCTCAAGTGGCGTTTTTAGGTCATGATGCATGTATTTATATGTGTGGTATTTCAAGAGTCATTGGTATAACCCAAATCCATACCCATGGGTTTTATGATCCATGGTTCATGTGGCCCAACTCTTTATGTATCCATACATAAACTTGGTCCAACATGGATCATAAGTCCAACACATATAAATATAACTAATTAACATAATTAGTCCCCATAAATTTAATTAGTCTCTTTTGGTTACCAAATCATTTCCAAATTAATTCTTGATCAATACTAGTTAACTCATATGATTTCATATTAATATATTATTACTTATAATATATTAATAAACCATAAATTACCTTCTCTCAAAAGTCCATCCTAACAAATTGTCCTGATGATCTGCAACCCAAATGGACCATGCTACACTCGGGTCGAGTACATACCAATAATAGTTATAGGCTTAGACATCTAATCCAATAGTCTCCCACTTGGATAAGCCTAAAACTATTATTGCAAGTACGAATTCATAACCCAACTAGCAATCGTAGCTCTTAAAGCCATTGTCGAAGTCTGAACAAATCAATAATGCGTCCATTAGATAAGGAATCATATATTCCTCCATTCTAGATATCATATGGACTGAGACATGGATTATAATCATTCTATATGTCCATTTGTTGTTTCCCGATTTCCGATTTATGACGATTGACTAATTGAACAAACCAAAATCAGTCCAGGCTTGGCCAAGCACTTAGGGGTATCATCACTAAATCATCGAGGGGCCCACAGATATCACTTTTATCCTTATGAGGTAAAAGGAATGGATAAACTTTGACTCATATTCTTGTACTAACTACTTGTTGAATCATACACAAAGGAACATTTTATAACATCAAGTTACTGATGTGTTTTCGTACAATCAATGTACAACCAAATCATAGTCAACAACTCATATCTCTAGGTTTGAAGAATATAAGATATTATCGTCTCATGATTCACTCGTGATAAAATCCATGAAGTGATTCAAATGAGTGTGGGTTTAATCCAATACTCAGAACTTATGATCACTTATGAATGTTATAGCAACCATTGCTATGTCTAATGAACCTTAGACAAATCTTACAAGCCAGATTCATGATAGTCTTGATTCATATCTACTTCCAACATATGACCGATTGTTGATGGTTTGAACAACTTAGTCATTCAGGAAGAATGACCTAGTTATTCTGGAAGTCAAAACATGCAAAGTGAAACACAAGAATAATACTAATCCTATATGGCCCCAACACTTTGAGAGTAAATAAAAACACCTTTTATCTAAACACCATATTGATTACTCATTATTCAATGTTACGATTTTATCAACTTAATACTTGAATAAAATAATAGGCATGCCATGCACCAAGCATGCACACTATGTTTACCTATGTTCCTTTCTCTTGTGAAATAGATCAATTAAACAGACTCCAATGATGCTCATTTCACAATCCAAATCCTTTTTGTAAATGTAAGAATACCAAACTCTTGTCATTTACTGTAATCTGTTAAATTCTAAACTTATATGCAATGATTCTCTTGTAATGACTATGCACAAAAATCACAAAGACTTGAAGTCTCAAATTCAAAGTTTATTCCTTTGAACGTCCTTCTTGCATTAAGCTTTCTAATCTTACACAGATTCAATGAATAACTTCCGCCTATTGAAACAATTCCATACTACAATTTTGACTATCACTTCTGAACAATAGTTGCCTCATTTTCAGAATATGTCAATATGGTCCTTTCCAAATTTACATTATACTTCCAATTGTCCACGAGCAACCAATCTTTGGTAAACCTCAGATTGTCCTCGACAATTGCTTAATCATTTTAGTCATATCCATTTCTATTCCTTTTTCCCTCTTAATGCCCTAAGCATTTGGAAAATTTAGAATGGATGTAATCGATCCTATACCCAAAGCATATGGGACACGATTCATGCTATCAAAATTTTTATTTGCCATGTTCTCAAAATTCAAACTATGAAAAAGGATGTCGTAGTCATAAACGAATTTTGAGAATACAACATATATAGAATTTCCTTATGTTGAACCATTCCAGCATAACATTCATATATACATATTCTTGACTAAACTTGATTAAAATCTCAATCTAAGCTTATAGAATTGAAATGATGTATAAAATCTTCTCCCTTAATTATAGCAAAACAACTTTTCAAAGCGAATTGAAACTCTCTTTTCTATAATTAACATTGCTAACTTGCAACACTTAACATGATAATCATGCTCCCAGAGCATAATGATTATTATCTTACTAGCATAACTCTTATGCTCCCACTAGCTTTGACATGTACCCAGAATTCAACTGAACTTCTAGACTTACTTACTAAAATTCAGATTTCTGATACGAGATGCTTTGATAAAACCTTTATCAAAATCATACACCTTTCCTTAGATAGAACACATGTGTGTCCAAACAATTCTAGAACTATGAAACGGATGACGTAATCATAGTCTTAATTGTTTAGACCTTTGCCATTCCTCACAAATCTATGTTAGTGTGCCGGTTAACCACATGCGCTCCACTAATGACTTTGAGAATGCAAATATCATAATTGCTATCTACTTAAAATCTACTTAGTGAAAGCGTTTCATCACCATCATTTTCATGAATCGGAGAGAAACCTTATGACACTTAGATTTTTATGGTGTATGTGCTCCTATCCATGTAATTTGTCATAACCTTAATCACAAGACAAGGTTAGTGCCAAATCTAAACTCGTGGACAAGTGATTAACAATACTCTTGATTAGTTGTTAAAACTATCTCAAGGACTTTTAAGACTCCCACTGATCTCTTGACATATAAGACACTCTTTATCAAGAACCATTCCTTGACATAACAAATATTCAAGAGTTAGTGCGGATTCTTATTAAGATAAACACTTCACACAATTGGTTTTTAGTTGGTCTTTGTTTTATTCAAAACATCACAACTTACCAATTTCAAATGCACAAGAGTGAGAAAGCATTTTACTCTATATTTGACAAGTGTTACAAACCTTCCTTAAGATTATATCACTTAAGTTACAATCTTGGAGTACAACTCTAAGATTTGACTTTGGAACGAAGTATGATTTATTTTTTTTATTTAACCATTTCAGCAATTCACGATTCCTCTCTTTATGATTTTAGCAATGGGTTTCCCTTGATGGTTATACTTTTTATTTGTTATTGAAGATTCTGTTATGGTATTTGAAGCAGCCATTTCATACTGAACATTTTATGAGAAAGGTTTCTATCTATTCTCTCTCAACTTTGCGAATACCAAAGCCTTTGTTTTCAATTTGAGCTGTATGTGTTATTTTCAGCTAAATTAGGGTTCTTAGAGTATGGTTTCTACCATTTTTTTTTACCACAAAACCTTTCGGATTAGGATCTTAGAGTATGGTTTCTACCATGGATTTTTCTATCTTTTAGTTTACTTTAGAGTAAATTACACGAATGGTCCCTATGGTTTGGGGTAATTTGTGCGTTTGGTCCCTAACTTATTTTTTTAACTCGGAAGGTCCCTACTGTTTGTTTTTGTTACGCGCTTGGTCCCTACTGTTTGTTTTTCTTACGCGTTTGGTCCATGTCTTACATAAAAAGACTATTATTTAAATAAGGAAAAATGACGGGGTATGTAAGGTAAGGTGAGAGGAGTGGGTTTGAGGGTGTGTTTATTTAAATAAATTAAAAAACAAAGGTCAAAATAGTCCTTTTAGGAAAGACAGGGACCAAATGCATAACAAAAACAAACTATAGGGACCTTCCGAGTTAAAAAAATAAGTTAGGGACCAAACACGCAAATTACCCTAAACCATAAGGACCATTCGTGTAGTTTACTCTTTACTTTATTTTGGATTTCGTTCACCCTTTTCACAATTTACATTAATAACCTATGATGGATATATGTCTTGAATATTTTCTACGCCAATTTCTGAAACATGATAATGGACATTTTGATTATCTGTTTCTATGATGATATAGTATCATGTTTTGCTTTCTTCATGTATTTCCCATTATATATTTGTATGTGATAAATCTAAATCCACTCAGTGCATAGAAGATAGGGTAAAAAAACTTATCTATGCAAAAAAAATAAAAAAAAAATTACACTTTTCCACCAATTCATACGACAAACCGTGTTTCTTACTAATTTATGTAACAATGTTCCAAATTACTACTAGTTTAAGCATTATTTTTCCAATCATGACTGCATAAATAGCTAAGAACTCCACTCCATTGCATAAATAAGCAAATTTGCAGTAGAAGATGAGTCTCATTTTCTTATCAATCAAATGGGCATTTTATTCCCCAAATTCCATCAGATTTGGCTGGAATCTATTCTTAAAATCATTAAAGGAAGAAAATAGCAATTGACATGCAAGAATCTATTCTTAGGCTAAAGGGAGTGGCCTCCCCACTCCCTCACTAAGCTTATGTGGCATCCTCGCTACTACACCCTAACAGTTCGCTAAACCCATTTGTTAAATCATGTGCGCCATACCCTTGACGAGAAGAAAGAGAACAGGTTGAGGAAAAAAAGTGGTCTCATCTCACATTTTCATTATTCCAGCTTTAGATGCATGTACTTCCAGCTTAGCAACTTGTATTCTATTTTAAAGTTTATGTTATTTAAATATTTAAATAAACATTTATTTAATTAAAGAAAAAAAGAAATTACCTTTTATATCATCATATTATATTATATAATATGCTTACCACTCCATATCATCATAATATATTATGATTAGTGTCCAAAATAAATATGACTTGGCAATCTGTTAGCGTATACTATCAAATACTATCAAATGCTATCACTCCCTTTAGCATTAAAATCATTAAAGCAAATCATTAAAGCAGTGGAAACAAGAAGAGCCATACCACTCCCTTTAGTCTTAAAATCATTAAAGCAAATCATTAAAGCCATGGAAACAAGAAGAGCCAATCAAATGCATGGCTTAGGTGCTGTTTGTTTTTTGAAAAAAACCTCTTCAAACCTCTTACTGCTGCGCGGCGCAGCACACGCGCAGCACTTTTAATCTCGCAGCTGTTTGTTTTTTAGAAGCCTTCTGAGTCAAAAACCTCTGCACGTGCTCTGTTTGGCGCAGCACTTGTACTGCTTCTTCCAACCTCTTCTTCTTCTTATTTTATTGCTGAAATTTTGATTATATGTTATTAAAATTTTATTTCATATTTTTTTCCCTTTTTTTTCATTTATTCTTATTGAATTTATTTTTCATTTTTTTATATTCAATAATAATAATTTCTTGATGAAATATCATTATTTTTTTACTGAAAATATCTTTATTTTTTGTTGAAATATCATTTTTTTTTACTGAAATATCATTAATTTTTACCGAAATGTTATACATTATTAAATTTTACGTATTAAAAAGCTATTTTCGGTTTATAAAATTAGTTTATTTTAATTTTTTAATATCTGCAGCAGTATGCAGCTGTTAAAAAAACAAACACGCTTTTAATTATAGTCTGCAGCCGTTTGGTCCACCTCTTCTACTGCAGAGGGTTGCAGAGGTGGTCCGCAGACTTCATGAATTTTTGCTTCAGAAAATCAAACAGCACCTTACTCTCAGGTTATTACCCATTTTAAATCTTTAAAAAATTTTCACCATTATAATTGATGTTTAGGAATTAGGATATGATTTGATTGAAAATGGGAAGGTGTTTTTTTTAACATCATTTATTGCAAAATTTATGTCATCTCTTGAAATATAAAAACAGTTTGCAGTTTTTTAAAATATTTTTTCTACTAGGGACTACTAAAATAAAGAAATTTTGTGAAATAGATGATCATTTTGTGATATTATATTTCCTACTTTTGGTTATGTTTGTGATTTGCCTCATTTCTTGGATTTAAAATATTTATACAAATTCCTTCATTTAGAGCTGTTAATTCAATTTTTTTGGTTTTTATTTTTTATTTTTTTAATTGGTTTCAAAAAAACTATTATGTTTTGGCCAATTTTATGTTTTTAACCACTTATACTTTATTTTTCAGATGTTTGTTTTTTGGCAACTACTAACATCTAACATAACATGTTATGCTTAATGCTTCTTATCAAAATGCAATATAAAATCAGAATATCGTGTTCTGCAAAAATCAAAAAATGGTTCTTTTTTTTTTTTTTTTTTTTTTGCTAAATTTGCTTATTTTGTGGAACAACTCACATTAGCAACTTTCTAATTAATTAAGATGGTCAAATTAATTTCTCCCGTATAAAACTTTTTTTAAATATTTAACCCAATATTAGAAATTATGTGTTAAGTTGGTTGTAATTGTCACGTATCTTTCCGTGAATAATTAAAAAAAAAAAAAAAAAAAGACAGCCATGCATCATTTTATTTATTTATTATCAAGCTGCTGAAAGCATCAATTAATTACACACGAGATTTTTCATGGATGCACATGATATCTCTCCATCTACCTATTTATTATGATTTCGGGAAATACTCCCATCTCAAAGCCATAAAGCTAGACTAGAGATGCGAACGACACACATTTATTCCACGATAACATAAGATAATAAACCTAGATCTCTACCTTAGAAGTTAGGTTTCAACATCGCTTCACTTGTAGTTTGCATTGGTTCCACAGATTTTGAACAATCTGCTTCAAGTCTTGGGTCTTCGGCTGTGGCTTTCCACCTTGTTGTTGTTGGCTCCATTGTTGCTGTTGCTTCTGAGCTTGGCTGTATACCTCCTTCATGGCCTCGCACTGGCATTCTTCCTCGACATTTTGAAGTTCGTTGCAGCATTGTTCCAGCCCCTGTCCCGGAGGATCCTTATCGCATATAAAACAGATGGGAAGGTTACAGCACCTGCATGTTTATGTATTTCATAAATATAGATGCTAAATAAGGAATATATATATAATATTGTGTTTTTTTTTTCTACTTTTGAGATAATTAATATATAATTGCTCAAAATCCGGTCTAAAAAACCACTAATCGACACACCAATTTCCGTCCTCCTTGGTGCTGATGACGTAACTTAGACACTGGTTGAATCTTTGTCGCCGGAGCTGTTGGCTGCACTGTTGCTTCGGGACTGAGACTGAGCTTCCCTCCTCGGCGATGGTACTGCTGTCGTGGGCGGAGGCAAAGGCTACAAGGGCCGTGAAGGCGAGTGTTAGTACAATGAGCTTTGCCATTAACGTGAAATGGTTGTGTGAATTGGTGGTCGCGGTATTTATATATGGTGCATGCGTGCATGTGGGTGCACACGTGGAGAGGTTGTTGTAATACGTGGTGCATGTTGGGCAACACGTACGAGTTTTTTCATCTAAAATGTAAACAAATGGAACTACTAGAAAAATGCGTTCTTCCATCGGCATTCTTTGTCAGTTGACTACGTTTACGACTGATAATTTGTGACAAATTAGCGACGGGTGTTTCCATAACAACAATGGGAACGGATTACCGATGGAATTAACCTTGAATAGGTTTGAACACTATTGCCGATTAATCATTTTTTACGTTCTTTGACTATAGTTTACCACATCACCCGTGGATTACCGATGAACATATTTATTGACAGTAGATTCCGTGGAAATTATGTCCCTAGAGTGTCATTTTTTAACCAGTTTTTTCCATCATAATAAATTTGAGAGAAAAATAACTTCTATATTTCTTAAACTCAAAGCCAATTACATTAGGGTATATAGTAAAACACAAAGTATAAGACTTATGTATTACATGAGTTAATTAAAAAAAGTTAAATATAAAGATCTAATTATTTAAGAACTTTGAATTTTTAAGAAAATAAGAAAAATAATAAATTATTCAAATTGATTTTTTTATCTTTTAAATTTAAATAAATAAACAAAATAAACTAATGAGCTTTATTTTGTGAATTTTGAAAAAAGAAAGTAAGTCTATTAATAAAACGGATATTCATTTATTACTACATTTATTGTAATTATTATATTAAAGTATTATATGAAATTATTTAAAATACAAAAATCATAAAATTGAATGTGGAAAAAAAAATCAAATCAAAATAACCACAAAATAACGTTAAAAATTAAATGAGAATTTAACATGTGATAAAAAAACATTCATTTATTAGAATAGATAATGACTATAATTCTTGTATAACAGCAAGGAAACGATAATGATAATGATAGGGAAATTAATAATAAGGAAACTATAACAATCTAAAACATAATTAAAATGATTTTTTTGTTATAAATATTAAGAATTAAAGAAAATATCTATTTTTGCCAAAAGATATATATATATATATATATATATATATATATATATATATATATATATATATATATATATATATATATATATCTTTACTATCTTATAAAAAAAATCTAACTATTTCTAAAAATAGATTGATTATAATAATATTATATTTTTAAGACGTCCAAATGATGAAGCTGATAGTACAAGTAACCATTAATAAAATAATATTAAATTTTAACCACATTTTGAATTCAAATATTTATCATCAAATCTCCTTATATTTCTCAACAATTTGATATGGTTCCCTCAAATCCCGGATTCATTCAAATTTTGAACCCTTTTAGATATCCTTAAATTTTGCATGTGCATTCAAATATCCCTCCAATCGCATATACCTCTTTGTTCCCTCCTCTGCTATAAAGCCCACCGTCCAGGAACAAAAAATGACTTCATCTCCCAAATAACACCATAGTTTGATTATTTTGTCTTCGACATGTACTTTCTTTTGTAAAATAACATTTTTGTAGAGGAAACATATCACCGAAAGAATTTACACGCCCCGCCGCTTTGCGCGGGTACACTGCTAGTGTATATATATATATATATATATATATATATATATATATATATATATATATATATATATATATATATATATATATATATATATATACAAAAAATACTTATACATTAAACCAATAGTAAAACACAACTAAGTGAGAACTATAATAGAAAGTGTCAAACACAATACCATCTGGTGTCGAATACATTACAAAAAATGTGAAATATAATTACCAAAATATTTTATAAACATAAACATTATGAACTATTTGGTGGATTACATGTCGAATTACTGGATGGATTGTTTTGGTTGAAAAGGGTTGTCATTTGTGGTTCAAGCATTACTTCCTTTGTTGCATATCAAATTGCAATCATGCTTGGATTTCTCTTATCATAGCAACTTAATTATGCAACCTTTGTACCAGAAAACGGCAAGACAAACATATATAGTTAGTAAATCTACTTACTTCATTATGCGACCTTTATACTAGAAAAAGGCAAGACAAACATATATAGTTAGTAAATCTACTTAACTTTTAAACCATTATAGCTATGTACTTCACTTTATTAGAATAACATGTTTTCATTTAATATTTAATAACAACATACTATATTTTTTTGTCCATTATAGCAATTTATTCATAATAACAACATACTTTGAGTTTTTTGTATCCATTATAACAATATACTTTACCTTATATTATAAGTCATGTTATCAATTTAAAATTTAATAGCATATTATACTTTTTGGAATGCACTTCCCGATAATATCGCTTCTACAATTCAACAACAATATATGTTTACATGAACACGTCTACCTAAAAGGGCTCTTTAACCATCATTTATATCTACCTAAACGAAACATCAATTATATTTATGTAGTTAGTCTTAAAAGAAAACTAGAATACTAAAATTTGTGAATATAATTACTTACCAATGGATCGATGGTTGGCATTCCAAATGCTCCCTTGCATATGTCTGATTATCACATTATTAGAATCGATAGTGTTTTATTTTTTTTTTCTTTGCACGTTCGGTACTTTTTATTCCACTTGTATGTGTTCCAACATTATACTATATATATATATATATATATATATATATATATATATATATATATATATATATATATATATATATATATATATATATATATATATATATATATATATATATATATATATAGGTTTAGTTTCTATAGAAAACAAAAAACCCTAAAAAAAACCTGAAAATCATAAAAATAGATAAAAAAAAATACTTTGAGATCACAAATATATATATATATATATATATATATATATATATATATATATATATATATATATATATATATATATATATATATTTGTGATCTCAAAGTATTTTTTTTATCCATTTTTATGATTTTTAGTGTTTTTTTGTTTTCGATATAATCATTCCATATATATATATATATATATATATATAGTTTCAGGTTTATTTGAAACCATACTAATTTTGTGAGACCGTGAGACCAAATCTAAAAATAATTTTAAAATGCAAAATAAAAGTAAATATCCAAAAATTCATTTTTTAATTATTATTTTTGGAACTTTATTTACCTAAAAAAAAAAAAAAAAATTACCGTTTTTTTTTAAAACACATGAAATATTCTAATAGAATATTACACTGTACATATTCTAATGTAATTTTTAGATTGTTAGAATATTCTACTAGATTTGTCAGATATGTAAAATATTATAATATTCTACTAGAATATGTAAAAAAAATGTAGTTTTTTTATTTGTTTTTATTGTTTTCGTATTTTTTTATTTTTTTTGGAAAATATATATTTCGAAAATAATATTGGAAAAAAAAATTTGAAAATTTTCAATGATTTTGCATTTTTAAAATGTTTTTGTTTTTTCTTCTAAATGAGTAGCTAGAATTGTTTCTCACGGTTTCACAAAATTAGGTCATCTCATATGAACCTAACTATATATATATATATATATATATATATATATATATATATATATATATATATATATATATATATATATATATATATATATATATATATATATATTGAAGGATATTGCTCATTTCTTGAAATTTAATAGGTCCTACACCTACTGCATAATATACAATAAATTTATTCATACCTTTTAATACTCCTATCACATTTCCGTTTTACAAATTAATTGCATTAAATATTCACATTTTCGTTTGGCAAATTAATGGCATTAACATTGACATTTCATAAATTAAATAAAAAAAAGTAAACATACTATTTTTCTCATCTGTCCTCTACACTCGCATTTTTGCTCAAACAAATAGCAAAAACCCTATTTTGAATAGCCGACATCGCACCTCATCCGCCTAACTCATCGTCATCATCACCATCGGTAGTGAACCACCCACTCTCCAACCTCGCACCACTCACTGTATCTGTATCTGATCGTCGTCGCTGCCACCTACTGTGCTCTGAGCAACACTTTTTCGGTGATAGGAAGCTAGCATGCTCTCTCTTTCCTGAATCATTTTCGTCTTCAATAGATGTTGGTTAACCTCCTGTTTCATCTTTTCCTCTTCGTATGCAATCAATTTAAATATAAAATGTATTCTTGGCAGCTATGTGAATGAAGTATTGGTGATTTTTATTATTAGCTTTATATTTCAACTTTTTTGTTAAATAACATCAGGAAACTTGAAGCATATTTTATATCAAATGATATAAGGGGGCCTTGGTGGTGAATATGAAATCCCTCACTGTGAAAAAAATGCTAGCTTGTAACATGCTTCATATCTAACGCAACGGTAAGAATTCTTTGGTACCGTATACTCCTGTTTTTTATAATATATATATACTCAAGTAGTTATGTTTTGTAGTGTAGGTACACTGGTAACCCAACTACCAACATGTTAGCATCATATCTTTTTTTTTTTTTTTTTTTTTTTTTTTTTTTTTTTTTTTTTTGTCAAGAAGCCATATACACAACATGTATTTTTTGAAATTATGTGTCAAATTCAGAAATTTGTTTAGTTCTTTAATTTTAGCTCAAGTTTTATGTTTATACTTATGATATAATTCATAATATGTTTCATAATATAATTTGTTTGCCTCTTTAAGTTTAACACTTATGCTCAATGACATCTCTATATTGCATTGAAATAACACATACAGTGAAATAACACCTGAAGGTCCCTAGATTGCAAATCTTGATTATATTTTCTTTAATAGAAAGAACATAATTATTGTAAGTATCATGCTTCTTGGTTAAATCTTTTTTACGTGATTAGGATTATATATTTTGTCTAACAATTCTTATTAATCAACTCTTGTTTTGGTTGAATTGAAGAAGCCTGAACAAGAAACTCGCATCCTGGAGGTTTAATCTTTAATGTTTTTATGTATTCTTACACAAAATTTCTATTTTTATTGGTTATTTTACTAATTTTCTATATCTATGGTTGAATTGAAGAAGCTTGAACACTAGGTGTAGATCATTTGGTGTGCAAAAATGAGTCAACAGAATAGATGAGGGAAACGAGGTAGCCGAAACAAAGAAAAGAATTTGCGAAAAGGAAGTTTCTATAAGTAGTTTTAAGGATATAGTATAAAGGAACAAGATTATGCATATTACCAAAATCAATTATTATTTATTTATTTTTATTAATCTTCTTTTACTTCAGGTCATTTGCTTCACTAGAAAAAAAAAAAGTAGATAGTTTTCACTGTTAATGTATTTTTTGGTGTTTTCTGTTTATGTGGGTCTCAAATTACTGGAATAGGAGGTTGTTAAATCCATTTTGTTCTTCATTGAGAAAGATGATTACATAATCCACTTTGATTTTATAAACTGAGAGCTTAATTCATGCTTTTAAAAGTTGTTATTTAAATGGCAGACTTCTGACCCATTGAGGAGCTTTATCATAAGACATAGCTGCTACACAGGTAAGGGTAAAATGACCGAAATACCGTTTATAAAATGTGTGTATAGAAGTTTCGTGAAGAATATACTAAGTAAAGTATAATTTTAATACAAAAAAATAATTAATACATGGTGAAGATCTGGTTATTATAATCATATCAGGTCACTGTAGATGGGTCTGGGAATAAGCAAATTAAAGGTAAAAAGAGAGGGATTCATGTTAATCACACCAGGTTAGCCCTCTGTTAAATCCTATATTTCTTATCCTTTTGAATTCTCTTACAAACAATTTCCTTGCAATGTACTTTTTTTTTAATTTCCATTCATCTGGTACGATAGTGTTGTAAATAGCAACTAACTTTCATTGATTTGAGCATCACACTTTTGTTTAGGGTGTTGATTTTGCCACTGGAAATTTTAATTCTTCCACTGAAAATTTAATATAATGACAATTATACCCTTTATCTAAATTTATAGATATTGAAAGAGAGAGAAAGATCCTAAGGAATCTAGGATACGTTACCAAACGAGCAACGTTCCATCTTCTTCCTTCCTCCTTCGCGCATGAGGTCGATTGACGTTCACAATATTTACACTCTTGGTAAGTTATTCACCATTGATATATGTAATCAAGAAAAAATAATTATAGTGAGGATGCATATTTTATTTCATGGCCTATTCGTTATGTGCAAACAAATAATTAACATGAGGGAAAGAGTCGTCGCCTTGTAGGGATACTCTGACACTAAAGAAGGATGGATGACTGTAGAAAGCAAGCAGAGTTTTTGAGATGTGGTTTGAGATTAGTTGACTGCTTGTTGTAAAGGTAACCCGTAAATCAATAGTTGGAGCTGTGACTTGCTCAATGACATTTCATACTATGAGGTGAGTTTTTCCTCATTGTACTTGTGTGTCAAAGGCACCAATGCCAGCCTAGTGGATAAAGCATCCTGGTATATTGGATTGATGTTGTGTTTGGTATACGATAGACTGGTAGATATATATATATATATATATATATATATATATATATATATATATATATATATATATATACCTGCATTCACTAAGTCTGTTTTAGATTGGTAGACCAGTCCAGTTATATGTTCTTGTTGGTTATTGATTGTTATTGTGTTGGCCGACATATTATGGTTTGTTGGTTTAAGGCAGTCCTACTTTTTTTTGAAGGAAAAAAATACTTGGGGCGATCCGAATAGGTTGAAGGCTCGAGAGATGGACCAGTTAGGCCAAGGGCCTGGAGAGTGGTCCAGATAGGATGTAGACCCTGCGAGGCAGACCAGGTAGGTTGAAGGCTCATATTTGCATGTTGTTATATGTTTGGTTGTGTGTGGAACTTTGGAGGAACTCACTAACTTTTGGCTTACAGTTGAAGTTTTATGTATTAGGTACTTCAGATGATCGGGGCAAGGTGAAGGGTTAATCGTGCACATCCTTCAGTTTTATGAGATTTGATTTTGAGATACTCTGATTTGTGATTTTAACTTTTCGGAACTAAGTTTTGTAAATATTTATGGTTTGTGGTTTGGTTTTGAAAAATGAAATTTTTACATTGACTTTTGGGATGTTAGAGTCATTATTTCCTATAGATGATATATATGTTGTCGCTATTGCTAAGATATCGTTACTATGTATCATCCTTAATGGTGTTGTTGCTATTACTACTGAGCTTCTACTAATATTTCGCGGGTGTTGCTAATCACACCCGGATTACACAAAGTCAAAACCATTTTACAAAAAGCAAAACCACTTTGACTTAAAACCCAAGTTGAGATGACATCTCCCCTCCCCTCCTCAACCTTTCCTTCCCACGCCTTTTCTTTTTTAATTATAATGTTTCTATTTTCTTCAACTAGTGAAAAAGTTACAATGTTTAATAATAATTGATAGGCACATATAAAATTATCGAGAACAAAAAAGAGTAACTAAAAAAAATAGACACAAGTAATATAGAAATAAAGTATCACATTAGCTTTAAATTTATGTTTAATAATTTTCTAATTATTATTTTTGTATTTATTTCTAAACACTATTATATTTAATAAAACATAAATTAGAATATCAAAGCATAATGTTTGAGAGTTTATGACCAAGCAACGATAAATTGTTATTCTCAATGTTTTAAAAAATAGTTTGAATCGGTCCATTGATAGGGAAACTGGTAAGTGAGCGATTCAACTAACGGTTTTATGCATATTTTTGGATCGGAATGAACCGGTTGATTTATACAAATATATATATATATATATATATATATATATATATATATATATATATATATATATATATATATATATATATATATATATATATATTAAATCAATTAAATTGAGCCGGTTCAACCGATTAAGTTGAATAAAAACACACGAAGATAAAGTATTTTGCAAAACCAATTTAGGTGGTCTTTTCATATTTACTAGGTGTGAAACCCGTATATTACACGAGTTGATTTAAAAAAAATTAAACATTAAAGTGTAAACATAAATTTTTTTTAATGTATAATTTTAAAATAAAGAAGATACATATTTATTGCAATTTAATATCATATATATCATATTTAATACTTTACATATATAATTATATGACTTTAATTTTAAAAAATTGAAATAAACCAAAAATTAACAAGTGGATAATATTTATTTCAAAAATACCACAAAATGACAAGTGTCAAAATTAATGAGAGGTTGACATGTGGCAAAAAAACCTTCATTTATTAAGGAGGATTTAGACTTCTTTTAAATTGAATAAAATCATATGATAAATGTTATGAAGCGTATATATTCTGTTAAAACTATACTTTGATTCAATACTATATTTTTTTTACGTATGTCAATTGATGTAAAACTTATGATTATATATTTTTTTAATGTATTTGGTGTGATCTACAACTTGTTTTAATGTGTATTTTACTGTTTGGACTTGTTTTTCTGTGTATTGTAATGTTTGAAATTGTGTGTTTATGTATGCAGGAAATTAAAGAAAAACAAGAAAAATTTAGATATCCGGTTGAATTGACGGTCAAACCGTTAAACCAATTGAAACGGGAACCGGTCACCATACCAATTTTGTAATGCCTCGACTCCCAGGTATTTGAATTTTGCATAAAAAATATCTTTTTTGACTTGAAACTCGTCGAGTTAATGGCCTCAACATGACGTGTAGGGAATTCTCTACTCGACAAGTTGAGATGGAAAACTCGACGAGTAGGAGCAGGAAAATGAAACCCTAAGTTGAGATTCGTCGAATACATGATTTCTCATTGCTAATAAGTATGGTGTAATCACCTATTTTTAGACAAATAAAATTCTTCAACCTGTTATCTGCTTTGGCATGGTCCGCAAGAAATCTCACATCATAGATCTATTGTTCTCGTCTTCATTCATAATGTCTATTACGTAAAAGTTGATTTACAAGAATCACATCCAATACCTACAGTTTTGTCACTTTGACATCACAACATATCACAACGTTCTGTTGGATGAGAAATATTATATAATACTCGACTTAATGCATATATATTCCACCGAATGCACCACGTAATAGCTGTAATATTCATGTAGTTGATGTTGTTGATAATTAATAAAATTAGAATATGATAGTGTTTGACAAAACAGTGATATATAAAAAATATAATTTTATTAATTATAGTTGTGAAAAATATCATATTATGTTTTTTATTGTTCGTTATATTTACTTACAATTTAAGGTTAAATGAACAAATATGAACAAATTTACATTAATGTTCGTTATGTACATTTTGCAGCCCGATTAATATCGTTAATATTAAATTTTAAATCAAAATTTAAATTGAAATATTATATGAAAATCCCTATAATAAAATTGATTATGTAATTATGCAAAATAAAATTGATTGTGTAATTATACATAGGTATACAAGATGAAATTGAGGTATTATATGTTAACGCGGTTTTTAAGCCCGTGCGTTGCGGCGGGAGTTTCGACAATAGTTGTGATATAATATGTTCTTTTGAACTTTAAGCTTCACACAATTTGTCACATATCTATCTTTTTAATATGGAATGCTATAATACCCAATAAATAAAAGTACATTGTTATTTTTTACATAAATATGACACTAAACCTTTGAACTTTAAAAGAAAAGAAACCAAAGATATTATGGAAGCATTCTATCATCATTAAAACATTTTTTAATGTTTTGTCCTAGTTTGGTTCACCACATTTATGGACCGCAACAAACATTTCCTTAACCTCAACAGCACAACAGGTCTAACGATTAGTTTTCCATAATGTATGTTCATAATCACTTTGTGTTCTTTTCATGTGAGGTGGAAAATTCTCACTCACTCCTGTTATTCATGTAAGAAAAAAAAATTAAACTAAATTAAAAAATTACAATATTATGTTCAGAAAAAAAAAATGAAATCAAAACAAACAAAAGTAATTATATGAAAGTATGTTATCATTTCACGCATTTAGCCCCCTGTTTAATGGAATATAGTTTGAAAAAGCAGCCAAATAAGAGAAATTTTTAAAGTACAATGATGTAATGGGAAAAATAAAAATACATTAAATGTTTAGATATTTCTTTAAGAATTTGATCATTTTAGAACAAAAATCATAGAAAATATCTCCATTGTAAGAAGTTGAGAAACAAAAGCAATGTACATATAAATTGAAAATACCTCCATTTTATATACCTTCATACCAGACCAACTATTGATAAAATCTTTGTTTAACTAAAAAAATGAAAAAAGTTATCACAAAGAAACCAAAGAACTCTGCCACATGTTGCAATGAGAAACAAATATATAAAAGGAATAAAAGTTCAAAAAATAAAATAAAAGATGACAAATATTTTGTTTTCTTATTATTTTAACAAAATGTAAAGAGCTAAAAAGCTTCTTTAACATTGGTTTAAAAGAGATTCTTTAGCAATGGTTCTCTAATAATGGTTTCATAAAATATAAAATTAGTTGGTTGGGTAACGATTGTAAAAATGGTAAATTACACAAATGATCCCTATGGTTTGGGGTAATTTGCAAATTTGGTCTCTAACTAATTTTTTTAATTTGAAAGGTCTCTATAGTTTGTTTTTGTTGCGTGCTTTATCCCTTTTACCTAAAAAAATCTATTTTGTCCTTGATTTTTTTTAATTTATTTAAATAAAATGAGATAGATAAGTTAAGGTAAAATGAGGTGGAAGTAGGGCCGATGTGAAAGCCAAGCACATGGTACCAATCCACAGGAGCAATACAATCCCTGAAAACCAGCAAACACTTTTGTTCTTTCCACTCTCCTCTTCCTATTCATTACTAAATCAAGAGTGCTTAAAGTACAATTCCACACCTTTAAAAAAAATAGATCAAGTAAAGCATACAACCACTTAAGCACTTATCCTTACAACAAATTTGTTTAATGCTTCACTTATTAAAGATAGATTGATAGAAACAAAGACTAATATGAACCATTCCCATTTTGATCTCATTAGGACAGCACATTTTCCCTAACACCTATAAAATTTAATTTATAAAAGACAATAATGTCCTTTGATTAACAAGATATTCCATATCTTCTATCATGCTTCAACTCTCGAAAGTGCTGCAGCAAAATTCCAAGCTGGTTAATGATATTAGAGTAAATTACACGAATGGTCCCTATGGTTTAGGGTAATTTGCATGCTTGGTCCTTAACTTATTTTTTTAACTCGGAAGATCCGTATGGTTTGTTTTTGTTACGCATTTGGTCCCTACTGTTTATTTTTATTACACGTTAGGTCCTTATCTTATCTAAAAATACTATTATTTAAAGAGGAAAAAATGATCGGGTAGGTGAGGTAAGGTGAAGGGGTGAGATTAGGGGTGTGTTTATTTAGATAAATTAAAAAAATCAAGGGCATAATAGTCTTTTTAGGTAAGATAGGGACCAACCGCGTAACAAAAACAAACAGTAGAGACCTTCTGAGTTAAAAAAATAAATTAAGAAACCAATATGTAAATTACCCTAAACCATAGGGACCATTCGTATAATTTACTCATGATATTAATTAATGCCTCTCTTTGATAACTTCAAACCATCCTATAAAATAATACAAGCTAATAGAAGCTTTAATAATCAAAAGAACTCATTTAGCATTCACCATGCCATCTTCTATATAAGCACCAAACCAAACATATGTTACACCTGGATGCCATCACATTTTCATTGCTGCCCCTGATCGCTTCACCTCCATGTTGTCACATTTCTATGTTCCTATAAAAAATAAAGAGAAGCTACAAAACCTTTAAACAAAATTCAAATATCAAGATTCCAATACAACACAATCCATATAATTTCCAAATCTTTACAATCTCTAAAAGATCAAAGTCACGAAAGTTAAATCGTTTATATCTCAAAAGCATCTACCTAAATAAATCAAATTCATATAGTAAAATTAATGGTTAAAATTTTAATTTTGGAAAAAAGATTGCAGTAATCATATATTATGTATGTAATATATTAAACAATTGGCTCCCTGAAACTGAAAAATTAATTAACAAAAATCGAGAAATACATAAAGGGAGGTGATACTTCCACGGATCTTTTTGATACATCCACTGAATTTTAAATGAAATTGATAATTATGCCCCTAATATGTATTTAGAATATAATTAATTATTCAAAGGAAAAGGATAATTTGTATCAAAAAAATTAAAGTATAATACGTCTATGCTGGTCCTTCTCCAACGTTGCAATCTTCACCACAATCTACCCCAAATTTCTGATTCTTTTTTACGGCAATCTTTAGCTTGCAATTCCTTCCAACTCTACTCAACTTGCTGATTGTCCCCTTGAACCACAATCTCCGACATAGTCCCGTATTCCGCCACCATCATTCTCACTGAATACCCTCCGCTGTTCCAATTCCTCATTTCAGATTGTTCGTACAGAAAAAGGAAGATAGTTAGGAAGAGCCGAAGAGGGAAAGAAAACTTACACCGATGGGCTGAAAACGATGAGGGGGAACTGGTTATTGCCGATGTATGGAACGGTGATGGTAAGCAGTAAGCACGAGGCCTACACTTGTGAGGCTGATACAAGTGCAAAACATGAGCAGTGCATTTGCCCTCTGCTCGGATTCAAATTCAAATCTGTTGCAAATTACATCAAATCGAAGATACAATAAAAAGAAAACCATCATAAACTCGAAGAAATTCATATTCTGGTGATGAATTATATGATTATTTTTTCTTTAGCCAACACTAAGAAATTGTTGCGAGCGAAAAAGGAAAGAATTTCTCCGACGATCTGTTTAGGCGCATTTTCTTTCCTTCCTTTTGTTCCTCTATGAATGTATATTGCACCACCTAAAAAAATTTCTCCGGCTACTGTTGCAGTCTCATGAAGTGGCGTAATATAGACGGCGACGGCATACACAAGCATAAACAAAGGGTTGTAAACGACAATTGTTTGCAACCTCATAAGGCGATGAGTAGATCTGAAGAGGATACTGTCACCTCTTCTACACCCCGTGGCTGATAATAGAGATTGGGAGCTTTCTCGTGTTTTTCAATTTGGATGGGAGATTGAGAGATTTGATAAAAGAATTGTTTCCTTTTTTTAATAAGTGGTCTCCGAGTATTGAGAGACGGTTGATTAACCTTTTTAAACAATTAATTACATTCTAAAGGGCATAGTTATCATTTTCCTTGTAATTCCGTGGATGTATCAAAAAGTGTCTTGGGAATATCAGCACCCATACATAAAAAGATATATAGTGTCTCTATTCACGCCCTAACCTAATTCCCCCTAAATTTCAGAAAATAATAATAATAATAATAATCAAATTTCAACATACCCATTAACCCAATCGGGCAAATGAATGAACCGGTGGAAAGAGGAAAAGGAGGCGATTTACCTGGCTAAATGAAATCGAAAGATAAAAATGAGAACAGAATGAACCTCAGCTACAAAAATTGACGCTCAAAAATGGTTTATATCTGTTTGAAAACAGAGCAATCGTAAAATCTAAAAACCCTATATCTGTGTGAGCACAAAAAGTAAAGTCCTCCATGGCTGCAAAAACTGATAGATGCAAGCGAGAAAAAAAAAAAAACTACCTAAAGTAGCCGTGAAGGTGAAGGATGAGGAGTCATGGAGGTTGTGTAAACTCGTTAAAACCCTACCTATAACAGAAGACGTAAGATGAAAACTGGGTTTGGGGAAGGTATAAGGCTGGAGGGTGTCGTGCCACGGAAAACGTCACGTCATTTTTACCATAAAATTGCGGTTCCTTACCACACCTTAGGAGTGGTGCCACACTTTATTTAAAAAAAAATAAATAAAAACTTTAATTTCTCCTCACCCAATCACAAAATAGTCAAATTACCCACATCCAATCACAAATCGCGGCCATTTTTTACCGCACTGCTGTTTGAACCGCACCAAACCGCACCCAGGGGCGGTGTTCGCTGCTTATGTGGCGAAACCGCACTCCCTGGAACCGCACCACACCCTCAAGCCTAATGTCTGGTATGTGAGTGAGTCCTAAAGAAGACGTGTGGAGAAAGAAGCACAGTATGATAAAGCATGTTCAAGCACAGTGTAAGAGCATTGTAGCGTGATGTGTGATGTGCTCTTATCTTCAGTCAAATAACATTTGATAAATGTTAGAGTTTATAATTCCTAGTATAAAATATTTAGTTTAAACTTATAAATTTAGTATATGTCAGACGGCTATAAATGAAAATGAAAGTTTTAATAAATTGGTATAACAACACCGTGTCTCAAAGGACCAACGATCTAACGGTAAGGAGAGATCCTCTCATAGGAGAGGTCATGGGTTAAAGTTTCGGTGGAATCATAAGTGGTTCTTATCAAATTGAGTTACTCAAAGTCAAAGTAGGTTTTTTGACCTTTAAAATGGTTTTTGATTTTAAAATCGGATGTATTTAAAATCCCCCATATTTCGCCTCTAATATTGTTGCATATAAAATCCCCATATTTCGCCTCTAATATTGTTGCATATATTGTTTTGTCGCTCCTAATATGTCACATCTAACAATTGCACATATATTGCTTAGTGTCATCCTCTTATTACTATCACCACTATTGTTATTTTTAATATCAAAACGAAAAATGAATAAAAATAGCCGGTAAATACAGAAACTTTGTAGTTAGTGCATAAACAAGAATTATATAAAAACGTATAAAATTCATAATGTATGTTAAAGTTATTTGTTACACAAAGACATCTACCGAATACAAATTAAAACAAAAAACTACTCATATGCATCATCATCGTTGTCCTCTTCATTCTTGCCCATTAATACATATATGGGAAAATGATACATTATACCTACTATATATTATGAATTTGCCCAATTATTTCCTTTAGCTATTTTCAATCATTTTGAGGGAACAAAGTTATTAGTTGCCTGTTTTTTAGACCCTCTACCTTGAGTAGTTAGTTTCATGTGTCCAGGTGGCTTTTTAGTTAACTAAAATAAATAAATTAAATCCACTTCACCTCTTTACTCTCTCTCTCTCTCTCTCTCTCTCTCTCTCTCTCTCTCTAAATTCTTCGTCTGTCTCGCAACTTTGAAGCTTGCTTCACATTGTCAACTATGAACAATCATCGCTGCCTATTGTTGTCGGTGCTTGTTGCGTTTCAAAACCCAAAATGTGGATAACCCATCTTCTTCTTCCTTTCATCTTCATCACCTTCATTGACAAAAATAAGTTGTGTTCATAACAAGATCAAAACTTTGAAGAAAACTCTACGATTTAACCTAGTACTGTTCTTGATAAGGATCAGAGCTCAATAGCCTCACCATCGGTAATACTTGCCAAAATTTTGAAAATTCGAATTAAGGAAGGTTATTAAAAATATAATTTGGAGAAAAATGATAGTTTTAAAATATTAAATTCATCTATATAAATTGATTTACATGTTCTCAAACAAGACATTGATAATAATAATTTACATCAAATGTATAAACAGATAATATAAATATAACTTCTAAACATAAATATTTTAAATAAAAATGAGAGCTTTTTTCATTACATAATAACTAATAATAATTTTCTCGTAAGAAAATTATATGCGAAAAGAGTTCTTTATCATTGCAAGAATGGTTCCTGTGGTTAGATGGAAATTGCCACTTTTGGCCAAAAAGGTTTGGGTTAGCATTGATGGTCCATAGGTTTGCATTTTGTTGCCACTTTGGTCCAAAACCTTAACTGCTGTCACTTTTCCCCCGTTACCATCCATTTGACTTGTCAAATGGAGGGTATTTTCATCATTTAATTAATAAATTCCTTTTAACGTATCCATCCCTTACCGCCATACGGATAAAAGCGTCGATCATGCTCACATTTATAGTCTTAATTACATAGATAGTTGTTTCCACTTCAATTTTCATTAACTGAGGATCAAGAACCCTAATCCTATTTCCATCTTGTGCGCTTCGATCAAGTGAGTTGATCAGTTAATGCAAGTTCCAATGTGGAATGTAAGGTTGTATGAGAAACCATTCAACGCAAGGGTGGTTTATGGTATGTATTTTTTATTTTGCTCACTAACTTGCCTTTTTATGTGAAATCCTCTCATCTGAAACTTCTTTTTTGTTCTTGTTTTGAAGATTGATACCCTACTCTGTTTACCATCAAGCTACATCATGGGGGAGAGTTCACAAAGTTTCTAGATGTGAACTACATTGATAGAACTGTGACATACGTTGACACGGTCGATATAGAAGAGTTTTTTGTTCATGAAATAGATGCCATCATGAAAGGGTTAGTACTCAGTTCCTCCAGTTATTTATTATCATTTTCGGTTGCCCAAACGAGACATGCATTTTGGACTACGTGCCCTAGGAAACAATGATGATGTTCGTAATCTTGCCCAATATGTGAAAGAGCATAAAGTCATAAGGGTGTACACTGAACACGGTTTTACAAAATTGCTTACTTACTTTATGGATCCTAAACCTGTTAAAAAGGTCACTATTGAGCAATTAGATGAAATTGAGGAACATGAAACCACCACAACTGATAACCAAGCTAGTGATAGGAAAAGGAGTTGGACCAAGGACAAATCTTTATCATTATCCCTTGTTTTACATAATGATGGTGCTTTGTCATTATCCCCTGTTTTACATAATGAAGGTGCTTTCTCATTATCCCCTTATTATAATAGGAAAAGGAGTTGGACCAAGTACAAAGCTTTGTCATCATACAGTAAGAAATTGGCCATGGGAGATGTTGGTGAAGCTAATGTAGATGGGGATAAGAATCATGCACCTAATGATTTTGATGAGGAAGCTAATGAATTTGATCTTGGATTGTACCAATAGATTTTAGAATCTAATTATGAATTTGATAATGTATTCAATGAAGAGAAGGAAAGGGAGGAGGTAGTTAATGAAGTTAGTGCTAATGTAGATATGAGGAATTATGAGAAGGATGCTAGAGTTAAAGATGATGTAGATATAGGGGCTTATCAGATGGATGTTGGAATTGAAGATGAAGTTACACATAATGTAGCTGAGGTTGAAAGAAGTGATGGAGAGGAGGATAGTGGTGAAAGAAGTGATGGGGAGGAGGATAGTGATGAAAGAAGTGATGGGGAGGAGGATAGTGATGACATTGACTTTTGGGTAGATGAGGATAACATAATTCCTGAAGTAGAGGTAGATATGAAGGATTTTTACATGAGTGTTGATTTGGAAGCTGAATTTATGGAAAAGAGAGTAACAAATCCCTTGCATAATGATAGTGATGAAGACCCTAAAGACCCTAAAGATTTAGATGTAATTGATAATGACCAATGTGATTTAATGGATGAGGGTTCTGATATGGAAAGGAAAAGGAGAATTTTATTAAAAGAATTAGGAAAGGAGACAAGGTGCTCTTAAGGGGAGATACATAAAGTTACTTTTAGGATAGGACAAAAATATAAAAGTAAAAAGGAGTTAAAGGAAAAAAATACAATTTTATGCATTGGAAACTAGGAGGAATATATTCTTCAAGAAAAACGACAAAAAAAGGTTAAGAGCTTTATGCAAAGGGACTGTAGTCTTTAATGAGGGTGATGTTGGTGAACCTACCCCTTGTCTTTGGGTGATACAAGGTTCTAGATCAAATAAAGATGGTAGTTGGATGATTAAAACATATAGCCACGAACACAAATGCTTTCATACAAGAAAAGTGAGATCTACAACTACAAAGTTCATTAGGAAGCAAATAATAGATCAGGTTGAATTAAACCCAATAATCCCTGTGAAAGCTTTATAAGAGCAACTACAAAAGGAATATCAAGTGGGTTTCTCTATACATCAGATTTTCAGGGCTAAATCTAATGCAAAAAAAAAAAAAAAAAAAAAAAAGTGCAAGGGGATTACAGAAAACAGTATGAGGTTCTCAGAGATTATATCTTAGAGTTACAGTCTACCAATCCAGATAAAACTGTGAAGTTAGAATTTGAGTCTGAACCCAACTCCAATGCCACCTCAAGAAGATTTAAAAGAATTTATGTGTGTCTGGGTGGAATGAAGAAAGGGTTTAGAGCTTGCTTGAGGGATTTTATTGGTTTTGATGGGGCATTTATGAAGGGACCTTTCCCAGGACAGATATTGACTGCAGTTAGGGTAGACTCAAACAATGGAATATCCCCCTTGGCTTATGCCATTGTTGAGTCTGAGAATACTCAAAGTTGGAAATGGTTTCTTGAGATTTTAGGAGATGACCTTGACCAATATGTAAACTCAAACTTCACATTTATAAGTGATAGAAAAAAGGTATGTAATTGGTATTAAATTTACTACATTTTCATGAAATATACTAACTATGTTTTATTTCCATTACAGGGTTTACAGGCAGCCATTGCTCAGTTGTTTCCATGTGCTGAGCACAGATATTGTCTCAGGCATATACATGATAATATGAAGAGAACATGGAGATCCAATGAACACAAAGAACACTTGTGGAATTGTGCCACAACAACAACAGTCCAAGAGTTCAACCACTTAATGAATGAATTCAACTTATTTGACAAGGATGCATATAATTGGTTGAAGCAGATCCCCCCCACAACACTGGGCAAGAAGCCACTTCACAGATAATTTCCAAATTTGCCCCTGAGGTGTATTACTTTGTTAGTATACTGTCTTGCTTACTATTTAATTTGTTTTTGACAACATTTCAGGGAGAGAAATACCAGATATGCTTTTGAACAATCTTTGTGAAGTTTTCAATAGAAAATTTGTTGAAGGAATGGATAAGCCACTAATAACTTACTTGGAGTACATCAGGGAATACATGATGAAAAGAATTTGTAATGTCATCAAGGTGCAAAATAAGTGTGTAGGGCCTCTAACTCCTTCTGCAACAAAGATTATGGAAAAAAAATGTTTATTTGGCATATCAGTACACAACTAGGTGGAATGGTTCAGACAAATACCCAGTGAAAGGTACATAGCAGGATCTACAAGTTGTTAACATGATAGAAAGGGTATGCTGCTGCAGGAAGTGGGAATTAATTGGCCTCCCTTGTAAACATGTCATAGTTGTCCTAAATGACAAAGCAGATAATGGTGAGAAGATTGGAGAGTTACACACTTATGTCCACATGGTGCATTGGCTAGAAACTTGGAAAGCAGCTTATGTTCATAAGGTAGAGCCTATTAAAGGGAGAGCAATATGGCATATAAGTGATTGCCCAATTAAAATCACCCCTCCTTTGCACCATAATCAGCCTTGGAGATCCAAGAAAAATATAAGGCAATATGTAGGGGAGAGAAGCCAGAAGAAGGGAGAGAATGGTAATGGTGCTAGTGGGAGTCAAACTGATGGGGCTAGTAGGAATCAAACTCATGCTGCAAGTGGGAGTGGGAAGTTGACAAGGAAGTTTATTAGTGTGACTTGCAGCAAGTGTAAAAATAAAGGGCACAATGCTAGAACTTGCAAGGGCCAAGTAGTAAATTGAAGGGGTTTGAAGCTAGTTTGATGTCTTTTGGATTTTACATGTCAACTGCTTATGTTTATTGTATGTTATGTACTTGATGTCTTTTGTTGTGGAATATACATTGATGTTCTTTTGGTACTTAATAGTATGTTACTAAAAACTATATGTCTTTTGATTTATGGGAAAAACATATCAAAAATTTAATGGTATTGTTTATGGTATATTTAATTTGATGTTACTTGCATAATTTATAATGTTTAAGTCATACAATTGGATGTTATGGTTTATGGTATGTTTAATTTGTTGTTAATTTCATACACAAATGGAATGGTCAACATATAGATACCAAATATAACTTCCATTGACATTTTGTTGCAAAACATGTCTTACATTGATTACATTGCTTACATCTTGAACAAAATACTACTTCCATACAATTTACCAAAAGATTACACTGCTTACTGCTCACAGCTTACATCTTCAACAAAAAACTACATACCCAAACTATTACATTCCCAAGCTACTTGTAAAATATGTAACATACACAAATAAAATCCAACTGCATAACATGTAAATTTTGAATCTTGTGGTCTGAGCCTTCACTTTGTTTATTGTCCTTAGCAATCCAGGTATGATGGCTTTTGAACGTTCACACATTGGACCATCATACCACCCAATAAAGCGACACTTCGATCCTTTCAAAATTAAAAAAAAAAAAAAAAAAAGATAACACGGGTTCTTAACATGCAATGCAACAACAATGATGCAAATACAAAATCCGTTTGCTTACCTCAGTCGGGCATCCCTAGAAACGGTGACCTGGGTTTTTGTCGGTCCATGAAGTGCGAACAATAGCCATTTTACCATAGAAACACAACACCATTGTTAATTTCTTCAGTGGGAAAATGTGAATAGTGATGTGTTAGGGCTTGTGAAGAAGACAGGAACGAGGGGATTAAAGCTTGAGGACAGCGGTATCATCGATCTTATAGGAGGATGATTTTATTAATTAAATATAGGGAATAAAATAGGGAATGATGAAAATACCCTCTATTTGACAAGTCAAATGGATGGTAACGGGGGAAAAGTGATGGCAGTTAAGGTTTTGGACCAAAGTGGCAACAAAATGCAAACCTATGGACCATCAATGCTAGCCCAAACCTTTTTGGCCTAAAGTGGCAATTTCCACATCCATTCTTGCAATTTTGTCTCGCTGTTTTATGCGGACGCACATCTATATAGAATTAGGATCAAATGAGAACACCAAAAATGTTGAGAACGCGAGAACATGTATATTCATTTGTGATTTCATGTATTCATTTGTGGAGAAATAATATATTTTTACGCCTTTAATTTCAATTGAAGAGAAAAAGCACATTTATTTTGATAATGTGTCAAAATTTATCATTTCTCCATAAATGAATACATGGAATCACAAATGAATATACATGTTCTCACGTTCTCAACCTTTTAGGTGTTCTTATATATATATATATATATATATATATATATATATATATATATATATATATATATATATATATATATATATTGTTTGTGGGGATTTATTTAAATAAAACGGTCATTTCAGATCATCATCACTTTTCACATCTGATTTTATCATCACCACTGAAGTTCCATCAGTCGAATAAGTGTTAGAAAATGAGAAGATGCGGATGGGGAAGTGTGGGCAACTGAATATAATATTGTATAAACTACATAAACTTGTATCACAAAGATTAATGTTATAAGTACATCATTATTTTCCAATTCCATCCTGATTTGATTTTTTTGTCTTTTGTTGTTTTTTTCTATTTTGTTTTTTTTTTAATTCTTTATTATTATTATTATTATTATTATTATTATTATAAATTTCGATAACCATATAAAATTCAGAAGACGTTATAAAATTCGGACGGGCTATATAAAATGTAACCAAAGCAAAGTTTGTCTTTTATCACAGATATTAATTAATTCGGTATTACATTTGCATGATTCGTTATGCGGATTGAAAGCATTTAGTTGAGCAATTGTATACCAATGTTATCGAATATTCTAATTTGTATGTACGGAGAAGTCTAGACAAAACATCAAATATTGGATATGCTCCCTCTAATCAACCATTACATAATGGTTATGGTGAATTGTAATTTATCAATAGAAGATAATGGTATCTATTTGTTTCTAAAATAAAGACAAATTTTGCTTTTGTTTCATTTTATATAATCGTTCGAATTTTATAATATTGTCCGATTTTATAATGTTTTTCGAATTTTAAAATGTCATCCGAACTTTAAAATGTTGTCCGAATTTTATATGGTTATCGAAATTCATAATAATAATAATAATAATAATAATAATAATAATAATAATAATAATAATAATATAAAAGAAAAGAAAAGAAAAAACAAGAAAAAAAATGAAAGAAACAAAAAAATGATGTCAAATCAAAAATAAATGATTGATTAGATTGATGTTTGTGGGGGAGAGTAAAATTGATTAATGGGGTACTTATAGCACAACTCATCCAAAAATAGAATTCAGCTTTTACTTAGTGGCCTTGAGAAATTATATTTAAAATTCCAATCTTCATGTTTCAAAATAACTTGGACTATATTGACCTAAATTATTACAAGTGTGTCATTTGATAGGAAACTTTTTTTTTAACGGCGGATGCATTAAAAAAGACTAGCAGGACTCATCCAAAAATAGAATTCAACTTTTACTTAGTGGCCTTGAGAAATTATAATTAAAATTCCAATCTTCATGTTTCAAAATAACTTGGACTATATTGACCTAAATTATTACAAGTGTGTCAGTTGATAGGAAACTTTTTTTTTTTAACGGCGGATGCATTAAAAAAGACTAGCAGGACGCTAGATAAAATTACACGGGACAAGCATTACAAGGGGAGATACACCAAACGAACCAACAAATGAAATTATAATAAAATCTATACTTAATCTAATTAAATGTAACCAGTTGAATCTCATCTGCCGTTTGTAAAGGGGAGCTTCTCCTTTTGTTGAACGTAAAGGAATTACGGGCCTTCCAAATTAACCAAACCACCGAATAGATTAAGGCAAGTTTAAGCTTTTTCTTCTTCTTACCTTGAACAGGTTCATCTAGCTCTTTGATAACTTCATTCCACTTCCGGGGCAATTCATCAAACCACCGAATAGATTAAGGAAACTTTCTTAATATTGGACCCTTCCTGCTTTTGTTTATTCTTCAAAATTAATTACCTATTAGTTTCATGGTAAATCAGTTTACGAATTAACCAGCTGTTAAGTTTTAAATATTGTTGGGTACCAATGCAAGAGCTCAAAGTTTTAAATGACCTTTTTGAGAAAAATAAACTTGAAAGTTGAAATGCAGAAGGGAGTATAAGAATTACATAAAGCAAAAGCAAACTGTATAAAAAATAAATTGTGTTGATCTCTTTTATAATATAAATTGCCTAAGTAAAAATATCTATCAATTACATCATTTTTTATTCTCCTTGTCAAACTGTTCTTAGGTTTGTTTATTTACTTCGGTAAAATTGAATGAAAATTGTGTAATTGCTATGATTGTTATACTACTAGTGTGGAGTTAATAGATATTTTTGTTTTTATAAGTACTTCCAAAAAAAAAAAAAAAAAAAAAAAGGGCACAATTGTGAATGGAGACTTAGACGTTCATACTCCAAAAGGGTCAAGTTGAAGGAATGGTTGACAATGGGAATAGACAGAATAAAGTTATGTGTGGAGTTTTTACCATTGACTTGATGACTCGGGGAGAATTAAGTAATTAATATTCGTACATATTTATTTCATCACATATCAAATGTTTTCCATGCAAAGCTAAGCAAAACCGAACGTAACAGAAAGTTTAATATTGTGAGCGTCTACAAAGCCACCATCAGCTACTAAAATGGAGTGTTGGGTTTGTAGTAAGTTTAAACAAGTGTTATATTGGTCGTTGGTTTTGATGATGATGCATATTCTTATGGTCAGGCAAACACAAGGGTATTGTATTGAAGAGGAGAGAAATGCACGACTGGAAATCAAAGCCTCACATATGAAGTCATATGATTCCATTTTCTCCCTACTTGGGTTGATTATGGCAGTAATACCCCTAGAAATGGTGGTAGCAACTGTTGTGATTGGGAGAGGGTCAACTGAACACAACCACCGGACATGTCACAGAGCTTTCTTTGTACAATTTGAGAGGGGCGATAAACCTTACATAGAGTCTCGAAACGAGTTTTGGCCATTGAATTTTTCCTTGTTTCTTTATTTTAGAGTTAAAAAGTCTCAATCTATCATGATTTTCTTGATAAAGAGGTTGTGAAGACAGGTACAACATGATTAGTTGCATGCTTTAGACTTTAGTATTTTGGTTCCAACAAATTTTTTCTAGTAAATCGACTCTCTTCAAATTCATGAACACAACATCCAACTAATGTATGCTCTGAAAGACGCTTTCTAGGTAGGTAACTTGATAGTTGGATAATATTTTTCTATATGTAAAAGACCAAAGTCCAAACTTAAGTCTTTATGTGTAAATCAAATCATGCAATTCATGCTACATACAACTTTTTAGTATTTTCTTTACCGATTGTGCTCAAAAAGTTAAGTTGCCCTTTTCAATATCAAAAGACCAGGATGCCTTTGTTAAAGAATTTTCTCTTTTGCAGGACTTGAAAGATTGTCGAGTTTGAAGAAGTTGGAGGTGCTAGACCTTAGTTGGAATGATGATATTGACAACCGCATCCTTCCAGCATTGAAGACACTTTCTTCACTCAATTTTTTGGTTCTTGGGAGCACTAACTTGAATGGAAACTTCCCCATCAGTGGCACGTTTTTCTCTTTTCATTTCTTCTTTAAGTTATCATGCAAAAATGTCTGTTTTAAAGATTCAAATGAATTGTAGAATTTGCTGCCTTAGAGAAATTGGAGATGTTGGATCTAAGCATCTGTCGCTTCAATGGTACCTTCGAGATTCAAGGTAATTAATAAAATTAATATCATCATAAAACCATCACGCAATTGCCAATATAGTGAGTCTCCTTGGATTCTTACAAAAATGAAAATCCCCCGTGTGTAGTGTTGGGTTAATCTTGATGGTTCGGGTAGAATACAGGTCAAGTCGGTTATGGATTTGAATGGGTCAGTCCAGATTCTTTATCCACAAGTTTAATAGTTAAGACTTAGTCCAAAGAAGGACCTGGTTTGGTGGAGTTTTAGTATCGTGGACTTAGTAAGTCCTATCTTTGAGGTTTTTAGCTAATAGTTTTCCTTCTTTTTAGCATGTTAATTAAATAGTATAAGTAGAGTAGGGTTTATCTTCGATTTTGTATTGGGACGTGTATGTATTTTCTGTTTTCCATGAATGAAAATTGTCCTACCTTGAGATTGAGATTGCATGTGTTTCTTTTGTTGTGAATATTATTGCATGTTTGATCTTGTGCAGAGCATGTTACAACACTTGGTATCAGAGCACCCAGGTTCACACCTGGTTCTCAGCAAGAAAGAGAGGATGAAAGCAAGAAGTTTGGTGAGAGAAGGATCGAATGATCTGTAGCAAGAAAGTAAGAAGCAAGCATGAAGATTAGCAACAAGATTGATCATGGTTGTTGATCAGAGAAAGATGCAGCATCAGAAACTTGTTCTATTTTAGCAAGAATCAGTAAGCAAGAAGAAGGAAGAATGAAGAAAGAAGAATCAAGAAAGACAGAAAGTCAGAAAAAAGAAATAAGCAATAAGAAAGAAAGAAACATAGAAAGGAGGATCAAATCAGGGTGGTTCTTGGCTGTGGTGTGTTCCGGCTCTGCTGTGGAGTTAATGGCTTACAGTGGTGTTGACAGTCCGGCTGTGATGGTGTGATCCCGAAGATACCTAGCATTTGTACACCAATTTATAAAACCATGATGGTAGTAATCTTCTTAACTGGTTACCATTTTATTTTTGTGTTTCAAAAAAAAAACACTCCAGGTCATCATAAATGCACCACCACCTCCTTGGGCCACTACAAACTAATTTGAGGCTTGGAGAGAAATTAAAAATAAGACCCTTTCCAATAATAAAAAATTGGTAAAGAAAACCGGCCCATGGGACATTAATAGTCACATTCATGTCATTTCATTCTCATTGGTACAATTAACATTAGAAGTATCAATTTTTTTTGGTAAATTTATCCTCATATCATTTTAGAGATAGTATTAGTTTTTTGGGTTTTTTTATTCTTTCTAGCTGACTAAGCGACCACCATAAGGAAAAACGAGGACAAATGTGAGATTTCAGAGTAAGAGATCGAGAGCCGATAAGGTATAGAATTGAAAATAAAAAATTTAGTATTCCCAATGATCTTGGCTCCAATTAGTTCCATTTTTTATGCTTTTTGCTTCTAATCTAGTCTATTGCAATAGCACATAAGGCAAAAAAAAATATAACTCTATAATTTGTAATTATGGGATGTATAAAAAATGAGGCCCTAAAAAATTGGAGGCCCTGAGCCATCATCATGTAATCGTACATGTTACCCCACCCATTAGAAAGAGAAATCGTCTATGCTGCCCCACTTATTGGCATGACCATGTTTGAATGTCTCTTTCCTGAACACCAGATCCACATCCATAAGTCCATAACCCAATAAGATTTGGGTTTTTGATTAGTGTGGAAGTTGGTGATGATTTGGTTAAGGGATTTGAATTTTAATTGTGGCTTTGTTTCTCAAAGAGAATTGGCATATATTTTTTGGACCGATGTTAAACTCTAAATAAGGCTACCTAATTTAGCTATATTGATGTAGAAAGAGTAATAAGCATATAATGCTCCAAACCAAACTAGCTTCAAAGTTTACATCTGCAAATAGCATGCATAATATATGATGCATGATTTTTCTTTCGTGTGACAGAATTATCACATATGATTAACCTGAAAGAGTTGGATTTAAGTGATACCCAGTTCAATGACACACCGAATATCCAAGGTAAATGAATACTTTTCTTCTTTTAGGCTTGTTAACTTGTGAATAGTTCAAAAGATAAAGACTCTATTTGGTACGACATAAATAGCTAATAAGCTTGCTTATTTTTCAAACTTAATGAGTTAATTTATTTTTCAAGCTTTTTTAAATTGTTATGTTTAGCATGTCAAAGATAGATTGTAAGCTAGGTTTTTAAAAAGTTGCTTGGCCTAGTTTTTCAGAAGCTCTTATTTTTTCCGAATATACCCTTAACTAATTATGAAAAACATATTTTTAAAAATGTCATTTTATGTTATTTTTTATCTTCCAGTTAGGTTTTACCAAATATCATTTTTTATCAGCTAACAACTATTTTTTCAGTTATCGGCTAGCAACTAGCTTTTCATTTAATACACCAAACATAGCCAAAGTAGTTGAACTCCAATCGATCGGTATCATAAATCTTTCATAATTACAAACTTTATAAGACGACGGTTTGTCCAAAGAAATGATTCTCTTTTCTCTACCACATGTATGAGCTTATCCTAGCCATTGTAACTTGTGAATAATGGATAAGGTTCTCGAATGCTAATGAAGCCTAAATTCTTCAATGTTCACAAACTTTACAAGACAATGCTTGGTTTCTCTATGAAGAGCCTTCCTTTTTTCAGCTTGTAGGACCATATCGAGATTGAAAAGGATGGAGAGTATAAATCTTTCACGCACGAGATTCACAAGAGCATCATCTCATGCCTTAGTGTCCTTCCATCCCTCAAGTTTCTTGATCTTACAAGTTCTTTTTTATGGAGAAGCTCGTTTCATATCCAAGGCATGTTTATCTTAAAAAAATCACCAATAAAGAAATTAAATACAAATATTATTTATTAATTTCTATTTTTGCTAATCAGTTTTATGAAAATGATTTATTTAATTCAGTATTCTTTAATTTGTCTAGTTTGGAAGTCCCCCTATTGAGCAATACTGGTTTCAGTGGAACACTACCAATGGAAGGTAACCTTCTTTCGTCATTACTTAATATTATAAGAACGTGTTATTATTCTCTAAATTAAGAACTCATCGACACCCTATCTAGCTTCAACCATCAATAAATAAATACATGACTTGTAACAAATTCTTTTTTCAGGGTTTTTGTTTAGTAAACCTCTTTTAATTTGTTGTCATCCAGCTTTTGCCTCTTTTCACAATCTGGATGTCTTAGATTTGAGCAACAACCATTTTACTGGGAGTGTCCCTTTAGCAATACATGCATTATCTTCCCGAAAATCTCTCTCATTCGCGAACAATGAGCTCAATGGCTCAATACTTGATCACGGTATTGTTGTGATTATTTTCTAACATTACCTTTCCTTGATGAGTTTTTGGGTAATCTTTTTGAAGCCAAATGCAAGTCATATTAATCTTTTGTAACTTACCTTTCTGATAGGGTTGCGTGAGTTGAAGAACCTCCATGAGTTGGATCTTAGTAACAACATGCTCCATGGAAGTCTGCCTCAGTGTTTGAAAAATCTATCATCTCTTTAGTTGTTAGATATTTCTTCAAATCGATTCACAAGGATAATTGTGTTGAAGACTAATTTAAAGTCAATGAAATGAAGTGAAATAAGTGCTCTCGTGTCTATCTTCATAACAATTAAAGTCTTTCATATTTCCTACTTTTACTTAAGTCTTTTCATGTTTCCAGCATTTACTTTTTCAGTTGTAAGTTCTACTATATATTGCAGCCTTCTGTTCTTTGTTTAACATAGAAAAATACATGAGAGCTTTTCTGCATTTTGCATTGTTCATTTGTTTTGAACCAACATTGTGGTATCATATCTTAGGTTGCATTCCTAAGTCTCTTTGGTTTGTTTTGATGGCATAAATCCTCAACAATATTAGCATGTCTCACCCTCAAATTCCAATCTTTAAGGGAGACTCCTACGATTTTTCGAGTACCAAAATGAAGACTTTGTTCAAGTCACAAGATTTGTGGGATCTTGTTGAAAATGGGTATGCGGAAGCAAGCACGGATGAGACACATCAAAGAGAAAATCAAAAGAAAGATGCAAAAGCCTTGTTTTTCATCCAACAAGCTATTGATGAAACAATCTTTCCCAGAATCGCTACAGCAGTCACATCACGAGATGCCTAGAACATTCTCAAAACTAAATATCAAGGATCAGCAAATGTGATCACAGTTAAACTCCAGTCCCTAAGAAGAAAGTTTGAGACCTTAATATGAAACCAAGTGAAACTGTTCAAGAGTACCTAGCAAAAGCATCTTCGATTGTGATTCAGATGCATGCTTATGGAGATAATAAAATCTCTGATAAAGTTGTTGTTGCAAAATTACTGAGGAGGCTACCTTCTAAATTCGACCATGTTGTGGTGGCTATTGAGTCAAAGGATCTTGCAACATTTTCCTTTGATGAACTAATGGGCTCATTACAAGAACATGAAGCTATAATCAAAAGATCTCAGACTCAAGATGAAGAACATGAATTTCAAATCCAATGAGAACAAGGTAGATATTCCTTTGGTCGAGGAAGAGGCAGAGCATCATCTTGTGGTCGTGGTCAAGGGAGATCACAAGGGTCACTAGTTCAATGTGATCATTGTAAGAAGTTTGGTCATAAAGAAGAAGATTGTTGGACAAATCAAAACCAAGCAAAGTACACTGAAGAGGAATTTGAAGAGAATGAAGATTACTTATTCATGACCCACATTCATTTGGTTGATGTCACAAAGGAGATATGGTATATAGATAGTTCATGCTCTAATCATATAACCAGTGTACGTGACAAGTTCAAATCCTAAACAAGATAGGAAAATCATGTGTTCGTCTCAACAATGATTAACCAATTGCGATAAAAGGAATAGGAGTTGTGACGGTTTGCATCGAAGGAAAGGATAAACTCATCAATGATGTTCATTTTACACCAGGTCTGCCCACAATCTGATAAGTGTAGGCCAGTTAATTGAAAATGGATTGAAGGTAGAATTTGAAAATGATGGTTTTGTAGTAAAGAAACAAAATGGTGAATTTCTATTATACTCAAAAATGATGGAAATAGGATGTTTCCAGTAGATTTTTCACGAAGAGAAGGATATATGAAGATGTGTATCAAGGATGATGAGTCAAGATTATGGCACTATCGATATGGTCATTTGTATGTAAAAGGTCTACAACTATTAACAAGAAAATAGATGGTAAACGCGCTGCCAACCATAAGAGATTCCACGCATGTGTGTGAAGGGTGTGTCTTAGGTAAGCAAACACGAAGATCCTTTCCGAAGCGGTAAGCAAGACGAGCAACACTAGAGCTAGTATGTGCAGATATTTGTGGTCCAATAAGGACATAATCACACTTAGGGAGTAAGTACTTCTTGCTTTTTATTGATGATTTCACTCGTATGTGCTGGGTCTACTTCACCAAAGCGAAATTTGAAGCCTTCGAGCACTTCAAAAAATTCAAATACCTTGTCAAAAACAAGGAAATGTTGTAATCAAGATTTTAAGAAATGACAGAGGCGGTGAATTCATCTCAAAGGAAGTCACCACATTATGTGAAGAAGAAGGAATAAGAAGAGAATTGACAGCTCCTTACACACCTAAGCAAAACGGAATCACAGAGAGTAAAAATAGGACTATTGTGGAGATGGCTCGATCAATGCTAAAAAAAATTAAGTTGTCTGACTCCTTTTGGGCAGAAGATGTAGCCACAGTTGTGTATCTCCTTAATCTATCTCCCAACAAAGCAGTATGGAATAAAACACCTTTCGAGTTCAAGCACACTGTTGATCATTTGTGCATTTTTGGTTGTTTATGCTATGCATTGGTCACCACAAATTGGCACAAGCTAGAAGAGAAGTACAAGAAATACATCTTTGTGGGGTATTGTACAATGTCAAAGGCCTACAGGTTATTTGATCTATAAATAAGTATATTATTATCAATCATGATGTGATTTTTGAAGAATATTCAAGTTATGTGGATACATCTGCTCACACAAACTTAATGCCATAGCCAAATTCATTTGAAAATGTAAAAGATGAAGTGCATGATCATCTGATCAATACACCCATGTCTCCTCTATCAAGTCTGACACCAAGCTCTACTCATGATGAATCATCTTCTGCTACGCCCTCGAGGACCACATTTGGCTCTTCTGATGTGTTGTCTCTAGAAACTCCACCACTCATATATAGGAACTTGAATGGAATTTATGATAGCACTATTGCCCTATTCATTGGTGATCCAGTCTCAACAGATGTGGCACTTCAAGATGATAACTAGAAGAAAGAAATTGAGGAAGAAATTATGGAGATCGAAAAGAATGAGACATGGGATCTGGTGAAACCTGAAACTGGAAAGCATTCAATTCCTTTAAAATGGGTTTTTAAAACAAAGTTCAATGCCGATGGTAGTCTCCAAAAGCATAAAGAAAGATTAGTTGCTCGTTGTTTTAGACATGAACAAGGTGTAGATTTCAATGAAACATTCTCATCGGTGGCAAGAATTGAGACAATAAGGTTAATTTTTGCATTAGCTGCACAACAACAATGGGAAGTTTACCAGTTTGATGTTAAGTTAGCATTCTTAAATGGGGACCTCAAAGATGAAGTTTTTGTTCAACAACCCGAAGGATTTATTGTTCCCGGGCAAGAAGGGAAGACATATAGGTTGAAGAAGGCATTATATGGTCTTAAACAAGCTCCGCGTGCATGGTACAACAAGATTGACAACTTATTTCGCTTCAACGGTTTTCAGAAATGTCCAAGTGAACCTACCATGTATTATAAGAAGCAAGGTGATGCAGGGATCATGTTAGTCAGTCTCTATGTTGATGACATGATCTATATAGGGTCGTCTAAAGAGCTTATTTATCAATTTAAAATGGAGATGATGAAGACGTTTGAAATGACAGACCTTAGAAACCTACATTATTTTCTTGGGATTGAAATAAAGCAAACAAACACTGGTATTTTTATTGCTTAAGAACAATATGTATCAGACATGCTAAAGGGTCTCAACATGGAGAATATTGAATAAGTCACAACTCCTATGAAAACTAATGAAAAGCTAACATGTGAAGATAGCACAGTAATGACAGATCCTCAAAATTACAGGAGCATAGTTAGGAGGTTAATCTACCTCACTTGCAGAAGACTAGACATAAGTTTTTCATTGGGAGTAGTTTCAAGATTCATGCACAAACCCACAAAACAACACTATGGAGCTGTCAAAAGAATTATTCATTACTTAGCTGGTACCAAGCATTATGGTATCTGGTATGTGAACTTTAAAAGGTTTGTGCTAAAAGGATACAGTGACAATGATTGGGGAGGATCACAAGAAGACAGGAAAAGTAAAATAGAGAATTGCTTCAGTACTGGGTCTGGAATAATTTCATGGCAGCCAAAGAAGCAAGCAATGGTACCTTTATCATCAACTAAGGCGGAATATGTGTCAGTCATAATTACCGCGTGTCAAGCTGTGTGGTTACGAACACTTATGGGTGATCTTATGCAGGAACAAAGGGAACCAACTGTGATTTATTGTGACAGTCAATCAATAGTTGGCATGACAAGAAACCCAGTTGTGCATGGGCATACCAAGCATATCGAAATTAAGCATCACTACATTCGCGACTTGGTGGCAGCAAGTGTAAGATCGGTGGAGTTTTGTCCTACTTGAGAACAGTTGGCCGATATGTTCACTAAGGCTCTTCCCCCTACACTTTTTCAGCGTCTTCGAGCTTGTATTGGCATTGGAAGCTTTGAATCAAAGGGGGTGTTGAAGATTGGTTCAAAGTCAATGAAATAAAGTAAAATAAGTGCACTCGTGTCTGTCTTCATAACAGTTGAACTCTTTCATATTTCCTGCTTTTACTTAAGTCTTTTCATGTTTCCAGCATTTACTTTTTTAGTTGTAAGTTCTACTATATATTGCCGCCTTCTGTTCTTTGTTTAACATAGAATATTACACGAGAGCTTTTTTGCATTTTGCATTGTTCATTTGTTTTGAACCAACAAATTGTGCAATCAATCATTGCTAATCTTACATCTCTAGAGTACATCGATTTTAGTAATAACATGTTTGAAGGTTCATTACCTTTCAGCTCGTTCTCCAGTCATATAAAGCTTGAGGTGGTTCGATTCAGAAGCGACAATGATATATTTAAGGTAGAAATAGAAGAACCTTTAGGCTGGATTCCAAAGTTCTAGTTGGAAAGTCTTGAGCTATCTAACTGTAATGTGAAAATACCTAAAGGATGTGTTATTAATATTCTCAGGTTTTTAATTCACCAACACAACTTACGGGATATAGACTTGTCTCACAATTCCTTGGAAATTCTTTTAAAAAAATAACTTCAGTAGCTCTATTCCTAAGCAGTTGTGTCAATTAGGTAATGTGGTTTAATAGACTTATCAGGTAACTCGTTTTTCTAGTTCATTACCTAGATGCCTTCAAAATATTAGTGGCCCAACTGACCTTGCTTTCGAAAAAAGTATCATACTTTGGTCCCCATATACCCTTCGTCCAGCTTTGCATTATGGGAGGATTCTATGGGTGGAGCAATATATCCACTCCGCCATTGATGTATTCGAAACACAAGACCAAGTTCAGTTTACAACAAAAAGGATCGCTTTCATCTACAAGGGTGGTATCGTTGATTACATGACGGGATTGGATTTTTCCTGTAACAAGCTAACAGGTGAAATTCCATAAGAACTGGGATTCTTAACCCAACTTAGTGCTTTAAACCTATCTCATAATCACCTCACTGGACCCATTCTAGTGAGCTTCTCAAATCTTGCAAATATAAAGAACATGGACCTTTCTTCAAATGGTTTGACTGGCAAAGTTCCATCTGAATTGACTGAGCTTACCTCTCTATCTACTTTCAATGTTTCTCATAACAATCTATCAGGCAGACTCCAAGAAATGAATGCATAGTTTGGCACCTTCACAGAGGAGAGCTATGAAGGGAATCCACTTCTTTGTAGACCACCACTAGAGAAGAAATGCATGAATAATTCACATCTGACCAATTCATCGGTTGAAGAAGACAATGATCAGAAATGGTATGATATTGATATGACATGATTTTATGGAAGTTCTTATTCGACATGTGTTGTGTTCTTATTGGGATTTGTTGCAATTCTTTGCACCAATCCTCGGTGGCGTACTTTGGCTAGACTCGATTGAATTTTATATGTTTACGTTTTATTATTTCCTTGATGATTCTTTAAGGAATCTTTCCATGATCATCCATAAATAGAACCTCCTCCGCTTCACTTTCAGTACATGTTTTTCGTGTTATGTTTATGCTTTATTCTTGGTTATGTGTCGGGTTGTGCATATGGATTTTGTGTTATGTTTCTGCTTCATTTTCCGTCTCATATAATCTGCCAAATTGCAGTAACTTACATAACATATTTTCCAACATTTTGCCTGATACACCCTCCCTTAAGATATAATTGCATGAGCACCAGGTTTCTCTTATTTTTTATTGAATTTACCATCTTTGAATGAATTGGTTAATGTCACTACTTGTCTATTATTCTAAAATAGGCTAATAACATTAGTTATATTTTATTTCAATAAGTCGAACAATTCAAGAGGAGCAGTTGTAGAGATGGTAGAATCACGAAATGGAAGTTTGTGACTTTTATTAATGTTGCATGGATTATAGGAAAATTTATAAATACTTGGAATTTGTCATGGAAAACTACAATATAATGTTTTCAGTATAGAGATAGATGGATGTCCCAAGCGATGGTTCCATTCATGTGTCGAGGCTTTGATCGCAGCGTAAATAGAAGCTTTAATGATCGAGTGAAAAGTAGGAGAAGATGGTTGCCATTCATAGACGCCATGTTTAGTTGGACCTCAGAGTAGACATTTTCCCTGTGAAAGGCTCTTTTACATGAAAAAATAGGCCAAATTTTAATTAGTACTTTAATGTTTCTCATAAAAATCTGTCATGCAAACTCCCAGAAATGAAAGCATAGTTTGGCACATTCGCAGAGGCAAACTATGACGGGAATCCACATCTTTGTAGATCACCACTCGAGAAGAAATGCACAAATAACTCACATATTTCCATTCATCAATTGAAGAATACAATGATCATAAATGGTATGATATGGATATGACATGCTTCTATGGAAGTTCTTATTCGACAATCCATGTGTTGTGTTCTTATTCGGATTTGTTGAAATTCTTTGCACCAATCCTCGGTGGTGTACAAGGTGGCTAGAATTGGTTGAAGATTGTATGTTTACATGTTATTACTTCCTTTCAAGCAACTCTTCCCACCATCTTAGTATGCATCTCATGGACTCTTGTAAGACCCTAAGTTCCAAGTTTTATGGTTTGTTGTGTATAAATCTAGGTTTCTATGCCTTAATCATCATGTCCTTAATTATTGGTGGTGAGATCTCATAAAGTTTGCAACTTTATGAATCTCTAGGTCATTTTGGGCCTTTGATGCTTTGGATCTGGAGTAATATTCAGTTTTAGCATCATGCATGGAACATTTGGTCAAAAAAACTCATTTTGACCTAATAGATTCCAAGACATGCATTGGTCATGATGTGACAATCGTCAATCTTGAGTCAAGTCAAGTCATCAGGTCAAGCCGGTCAACTCGATTAAACCTTATGTATTAGGGTTTGTGTTATGTTCTTACTGTATAACTTGCTATATTAATGGGAAAACATCACTTGAGAAAAGTCTCGTGTTAAAAATTTCCTAAGCCCTAGTGCTAATCAATGAACTAAACTGATAAAAACCATGTTGCATACTCATTGGGAGTGTGTGGGATCCTTAACCATGACTTAACGGGGCTCAAGAGACTTGCATTGCGGAGCCAAACACTCACAAATGCCACACTTGAAATCTCTCTCAAATATCTCTCTGTATGAGAAATCTCTCCAAGAATGTCAAATCTCTCCCAAATCTCTCCAAGTATGCGAAATCTCTCTCAAATATCTCTTTGTATGAGAAATCTCTCCAAGAATGTCAAATCTCTCCCAAATCTCTCCAAGTATGAGAAATCTCTCCCAAATCTCCCTCAAATAGTTCCCGTAACTTTTTAGAATCATTCGGGTCATTCCGGCCCTTAACCGGGTCAAAAACGGCTTAAAACGGGGCGAAAACGAGAAAAATAGGCTTTAGGAACCGAAACCAAGAAGAGAGGCTTCTTAGGCAAGGACCGAGCCTCTGTTGGCTGTGGCATGCGAGGACCGAGCCTCTGTTGGCTAAAGAATGCGAGGACCGAGCCTCTGTTGGCTGTGGCATGCGAGGACCGAGCCTCTGTTGGCTAAAGAATGCGAGGACCGAGCCTCTGTTGGCTAAATGCACGCGAGGACCGAGCCTCGGTTCTCTGTCGCCTCATCTGCTCCCTTCTTCTCGCTCTGTCTCTACCCGCCTCTCTGTCTCTTCCCTACTCTCGATCTCTACTCCGCCCCTCTGTCTCTTCGCACCCTCTGTTCTCTCCTCCCCCCTCTCGGTTCCTTCCCTCTCTCTTCTCCCCTCTCGGTTCCTTCCCTCTCTCTTCTCCCCTCTCGGTTTCTACCCTCCCTCCTCTCGGTTTCAGCATCAGAAGGCCGAACCTCGGCCAGACTTCGGGAATTTGTCACTTTTAGCCCATTTTTGATATTTTTAACATTTTAAGCCCGTTTTTCGTGATTTTAAAGCGGGATTTTCTCCAGAAATTATATTTTAACATAATAAACCCTAAATATTCATAATTTAAACATATTTTTATGAAAATCATTATCTAAATAATAAAGATCTAATGGGGGATTTATTTAAGGTGGAGTGTTGACTTTGCCTTAACTTATGACACAAGCAACCACCCCACACCCACTCTATGACCAGCCATACCTCCCCACCTTACCTATGTCACTTCAATGTCCCCTTACACTCAAATTTCACTCACTCCCACGTTTTTTTTGAGCTGGAACAAACAACCACACTCCTCATTTTCTCTCATTTCTCTCATTCCACTAAGTAACAAACACCACTTTTCTCTCAAACTTTTTCTACACAAATTTTCGAGATTCAAGGCTGATTTCAAGTGTTCTTCCACTCTTAGTAAGTAAAAATTCATCCTCCCTATTATTATTTCACTTCCTTCTACTCAAATCTTTGATTGCTTACACAAACTCCATAACCATAATGTTAGATTCTCGAAAACCTTCAAGGCATCTCCAAGTGTTCTTGAATTAAACACTTCCATTCTTCAACAATCATCTACTGAAATCACTTAAGGTGAGTTCATACCCCTACATTTTCATGTTTTCTCAAGTTTTTAGGGGGGAATACAAGTTAAAACACCAAGAACATAACTAAAATTTTCTAACAGCCTTCATCAGAAAAGTTCAACTCCATTCACGGACTGTTTTGGGCATCTTGAACATTTTTGTTTTCAAAACTGTACAAGGTTCAAATAGTTCATGTTTTTAGCTTTAAAATGACTACTTGCACATATCCATACGATTTTTCTACAATTTATGGTGATTTTTACAAAACTGCCTATCATTTCAAACAACAATCCGGACCAGTCTGTGATTATGGACTTTTTCACACAAGTTGAAGGTCATTAAAAATCGTGATAAAAATTATGAGTAAACTAGACACATTTTGTGAACTCTCAGAGTTTACGGATCTAGTTTTCGACTTCGTATGATTTTTCTATGATTTTTCCAAAACAGGGCAGAATGGCTAAAGTTAGCCAACAACATGTAAATATCATAACACTTTGTATTATGTTGAGCAAAGTGTATAATCATAAGCTCTAATATTTGAATGTGTTTCCTTGTTAGTTTATCATTATGAACTGAAACTAAGTCATTCATACTAAATATTATTCATTCATTTTGGAACACGTATTATTTAACTATAAAAAGTATAGTTTGATAAATTCACAACACTAATACATTTCCATAAAAGAATTCATACATATTACACACATTTTAGATAAACTATAATAGGTATAGTTTATGATACATCACTCAACACACTCGTACAAAAAGGGTACATTCATACAAGAAAGATTTATATTCACACACATTTCACGTAAACTTGTTAACCTATGTTGTGAGACTCTCTCTCTCCCCGTACGTCCGAGTGTGGGATATAATTCCTGGTAGTTATAATCAGAATCTCCTTGAGGGAGAACGTGATACTTGTATATAGATCTATATTGGGTTTGACACCCCACACCTTGCTGCTAGCTATAGTGGGACCTGCAGGTCTACGGGTGACAAATGTCATTTCATTTTCGCGACGCCTGAGAAACGTTGTGGCAGGTTCACATAGTCACAGTATGATTATAGCGACTCACCTAGGGAGTTAACAATTCATAAAGTTTACGGGATTTCATAAAACCGAAGTTGGTTTTAGGTTGATTAAAAATTTACTTTCCATATCATTTTAAACTCACGACATTTCTACTAAGTAATGATGATTTCTTATACATTTTGGTCTTTGGTTATAAGGCAACATTTTACGGATTTCAAGGAAAATATCGGATTTTTCTGAAACAAACGCGACATTTACATGTGAAAGACTTCTACTAAGATTATTAATAAAAGCTTATGAACTCACCAACCTTTGTGTTGACACTTTTCAAACAACTTGTATTCTCAGGAAAACACTAAACAGGTAATCAAGTGCTTTTGAGGATGGGACGTTAAGGCGTCAAACTTTTCATATTTTGACAACATATTGTAATTGATTTTGAAACATGTAATTCATACAAGTGATGTAACTTTTTCAATTATATATATGTTGGTTGTGTTTGCTTAAATTACTATTGAAATTGTGGTTATGATACTATACATGAAGTCCTCCACCCCCAGACGTTTACGCCATCCTTGGTTTGGGGGTGTGATAGATTGGTATCAGAGCACGGTTTATAGTGAATTAAGTATGTCAATCCACATAAGATATACAAACTATAAACACATTTGGGACTAAAAGTCTCTGATTCTTAAAATGCTTTAACGAGTTGTACTTTTAGAAAACAAATAATTTCTTGTTTTAAAGTATACTTACATGCATTCTATACCAGCATGGTGTCATAACTTAGGAGAACATAAATTGAAAGAGGAGGAGTCGAACATTATTAATACGCCTTAGCATGTGTAATCAGTTCTGGGAGGGATATAGCCTGATCAACTATATCCGTCCAAGAAGTAAATTACGCACACTAAGGAATAGTCGTAATGAGCGACAAATCTGATAACCTAATTACACTCCATAAAGAACACGCTAAGAACCAAATATAAACATTTAAAAATACTATAGGATTATTTGTACGTTTCTATAGCGCCAGATTATTATTTTCCGATATGTGCTTCTTAACCCCGTTTCTCGTGCAGACGACATGGCAGGATTTCATATACCCGGGGACCCCTATTTTCCCAATCAGGGAAACGCGGGAGGGATCCCGAAGAGGATCCCGAGGAGGATCCCAAAGAGGATCCCGAGGAGGAAGACGAACAAGAAGAAGAAGAGGAAGACGACCAAGAAGAAGAGGAAGACGAAGAGGAAGAAGAGGAAGGTGATGAGATAGTCATGTTTGGGAACGAAGCGGAGGAACCACCAGAAGTATTCAACCCCCCCTACATCGCGAGGGTACCCGCGCACCGTTTTGGATACAACGGACCTGAACCCCCTTAGGTAACAACGATCGAAAGATGGAGCCGACAACAACGCCAGCGGTCACCATATGGCTACCAACGAGGTTACTATGATCTCACTCATGGTGGACTGGCTGATAGAGCTCTCCCCGTCATGATACAAAGAATAGCAAGTATGGATGATCGTGGTAGGACGACGACCGATTAAGTCTGGGAGTTAAGTGCCATCGTACAGTCTACTACTGATCACACCAGAGACCTGGAACGAGACTCCCACCACAGAGACCAACTCATTCAAGACCTTCTCGCAGCCCAAGCAGAAACAAGAGAGTATCGGGAAAGATACATGGCACTCGAAGAGAGAATGGTTGCAGCCGAACGCAGATTGGCGGAACTACAGGGCGCATCGACATCATCGCAGCCTCCGTCAAATAAGGGTCGCAGTGATTAGAACTCGTTACTATTCCCACGTCTTAGCAGTAAAATTTTATGAGTACGCGTTGGTGCTACTCTTTGTATGTAGGTTGACCCTGCGACTATGTGATTACACTATTCAAAGGGCTTTTGTAATACCAAAACTACCTTTTGTAACGATGTAATGTAGACCCTTATGAAGTCAAACTTTTCCCTCTAAACGTTATGTACTAAAAGTTATCAATGAAATTTGGCATGTGTTTTATTTATTGAATGTTTGGCACTATACATCATAACCTGATCACACAAACAGTTTACGAATAATAAAGTTATGATAAAATACAAGAGGGATGAAACCAGTAACACTCGACTCATTATCACTATTGAAGTCTTACCGACTAGTCATTTTTTTTATGATAGAACCATGCCACCAAGGAAAAGACCAAGGCCTTACAACAACACAGTGCCACCTCCACCACCACCTCCGCAGTTTGATCCTGCAATGTTCCAGGCTGCAGTAACGGCAGCCGTGGCGGCAGCAATGTCGCAAATGGGAACCAATGGTTCTGGCGGTTCTGGATCCGGAGCTACCAATTCCATTCATGGGGACAGCACGGGGCGTACGAGGGAGTGCTCTTACAAAGACTTCACGAATGGCAAACCCGACCCTTTCAATGGAAGCGGGGGCGTTATCACACTGGTGCAATGGTTCGAAAGGACCGAGGCAGTTTTTGAAATCTGCGCTTGTCCTGAAGCGAGCAAGGTCAAGTATGCGGCATTCACTTTCACTGGAAAAGCACTTACTTGGTGGAATGGCCGAGTTAAATCACTTACTCCTGTAGTAGCTAACGCAATCAGCTGGGAGGATTTGAAAGCCCTAATGTTAAAGGAATACTGCCCGAGGGGCGAAATACAAAAACTTGAAGAACTTTGGAACCTCAGAATGACAGGCACTGATCTTGAAACTTATACTGCCCGTTTCAACGACCTAGCACTCCTCTGTCCAACAATGGTCACTCCAGAAGAGAAGAAGGTGGAACGATATCTCTGGGGGCTGTCATCCCAGATTCAAGATAGTGTATTGGCCTCGAAACCCACTACCTTTGAGAGTGCCAAGGAATTGGCACAACAACTCATAGATCACAGGGCTAGCCGTGGTACCATGATAACCACCACCGACCGAACAAAAGGAGGGAACAACAAGAGGAAGTTCTGGGGCAATAGAAAGAAACAACCAATTCAGGACCCCGCCAAAAAGCAACAGATTGTTGCTGTTCGTGCCGCCACTACTGTTGCCGCTCCAGCGCCACCGAAACAGTATACAGGAACTCTTCCAAAGTGCAACAAGTGTAACTACCACCATAACGGTGCTTGTCGAGAGTTACACTGCAATAACTGTAACAAAAAAGGGCACACTGCACGATTCTGTAGAGCGACTACCCAACCCGCCGCACAAGTCGCTACGACCGCCAACACCGGAGCAAGCCAAACCTGCTATGGATGTGGTGAAACGGGACACTTCAGGAGGAACTGCCCCAAGGCACGAACCCCTAATGTTGGGGGTGTAGGGAGAGTCCTAACTTTAGGGCAGGGAGAAGCAGTCAAGGATCCCTCTGTGGTTACTGGTACGTTCCTCCTCAATAACTCTTATGCATGCGTACTTTTCGATAGTGGGGCAGAAAGAAGTTTCATAAGTCACCAATTCAAACATATACTTAAGCAAAATTCTCAACCACTAGAAGATTCTTACATCGTAGAAATGGCAAATGGAAAGGTTGAGCGCGCTAATGATATTTACATAGGGTGTACTCTCACTCTAGACAACCATTTGTTCAAAATTGACCTTATGCCGGTCACCATAAAAAGCTTCGATATAATCATTGGTATGGATTGGTTAAGCCTTCATCGTGCCGACATTCTATGTTACGAAAGGGCCGTCTGCCTCAATCTGCCGAATGGCAACGTTCTCACCGTTTATGGCAATAAACCTAGTGCGAACCTACAAATCATCTCTTGTGTTAAAACCCAAAAGTACCTCCGAAAGCAATACCATGCTTTCTTAGCCCACATCGTAGACAAGAAACAGGAGGTGAAGGACATCAAAGAAATTCCAGAAGTATGCAACTTCCCTGATGTTTTCCCAGACGATCTGCCAGGTGTACCACTCGCACGACAAGTCGAATTTCGGATCGACTTAATCCCAGGAGCTACCCCCGTCGCCAAGGCTCCATATCGCTTAGCACCGGTAGAAATGCAAGAACTATCCAGCCAGTTGAATGAACTATTGAGCAAATGGTTCATCAGGCCAAGCTTCTCGCCCTGGGGAGCACCAGTCTTATTTGTAAAGAAGAAGGATGGGTCTTTTCGCATGTGCATAGATTATCGAGAACTAAACAAACTCACTATCAAGAACCGTTATCCCCTACCCCGAATCGATGACCTCTTCGACCAGCTCCAAGGAGCCAGCTACTTTTCAAAAATTGACCTGAGGTCAGGCTATCATCAACTACGAGTTCAGGAAGAGTATATCCCCAAGACGGCATTCAGAACTCGTTATGGGCACTATGAGTTTGTAGTGATGCCATTCAGGTTAACTAACGCGCCTGCGGTGTTCATGGATTTGATGAATCGAGTGTGTCGACCCTTCTTGGATAAATTCGTCATCGTATTCATCGACGATATCTTGGTCTATTCGAGGAGCGAAGAAGAGCACAGACAACACCTACGACTAGTTCTGGAGATTTTAAGAACCGAGAAGCTTTACGCCAAATTCTCAATGTGTGAATTTTGGCTCCGTGAAGTAGGATTCCTTGGCCACGTAGTAAGCAAGGAAGGAATACATGTAGACCCCTCAAAGATCAAAGCAATCAAAGATTGGTCAACACCTACAACGCCAACAGAAATCCGATAGTTTTTGGGACTCGCAGGCTACTATCGAAGATTCATACAAAACTTCTCCAAGATCGCTAAGCCTCTTACCACCTTGACTCAGAAAGGTGTAGTGTTCGAATGGGAAGATAAACAAGAAGCCGCCTTCCAGACACTAAAGCAAGCCCTATGCAGCGCACCTGTCTTGTCTCTTCCAGAAGGAACCGATGATTTTGTGGTGTATTGCGATGCTTCGAATCAAGGCCTCGGCTGTGTGCTCATGCAAAGGGGAAAAGTCATCGCTTATGCATCAAGGCAACTGAAGACACATGAAGTTAACTATACAACCTACGACCTTGAACTGGGAGCGGTGGTGTTCGCCCTGAATATCTGGAGGCACTACCTCTACGGCACCAAGTGCACCATCTTCACTGATCACAAAAGTCTTCAGCACATTCTCAATCAGAAAGAACTTAACATGCGCCAAAGAAGATGGGTGGAATTACTGAATGACTACGAATGTGAAATTCGCTACCACCCGGGCAAGGCCAATATAGTAGCCGATGCCTTAAGAAGGAAAGAATACACGGGTCGCCGAGTAAAATCCCTAGCCATGACCATCCACTCCCAACTGGCCACCCAGATCAAGGATGCCCAATTTGAAGCCTTGAAACCAGAAAACGTGGCAAGCGAAGCACTAAGGGGGATGGATAAGAACTTGGAAGTCAAAGGGGATGGAACTCGTTATCTCATGAATCGAATCTGGACACCGAAGTTCGGTGGGTACCGAGACGTTGTAATGAACGAGGCCCACAAGACTCGATACTCCATTCACCCTGGGTCAGATAAGATGTATCTCGACCTCAAAAGGTTATACTGGTGGCCAAACATGAAGGCTGAAATTGCTACTTATGTGAGCAAGTGCCTCACTTGCGCCAAGGTCAAGGTGGAATATCAGAAGCCATCAGGACTACTTCAACAACCGGATATACCCGAGTGGAAGTGGGAGCAAATAACCATGGACTTCATAACCAAACTGCCTAAGACATCAGGTGGGATGGATACCATATGGGTGGTTGTGGACAGATTGACCAAGTCCGCGCACTTCCTGCCAATAAAGGAAACAGACAAGATGAAGAAGTTAACCAGGTCGTACATTAAAGAGATCTTGCAACTACATGGTGTACCAACATCCATTATCTCTGATCGAGATAGTAGATTCATCTCGCGTTTCTGGCAGTCCCTACAGAAGTCTCTGGGAACCAGGCTAGACATGAGTACGGCCTACCATCCACAAACTGACGGACAAAGCGAGAGAACCATCCAGACATTGGAAGACATGCTGAGAGCCTGTGTGATAGATTTTGGTAAGGCATGGGATACCCATCTACCGCTTATCGAATTCTCTTATAATAACAGCTATCACACTAGCATTGGAGTCGCTCCATTCGAAGCTCTCTACGGTCGCAAGTGTAGATCACCACTGTGTTGGACCGAAGTAGGAGATACTCAGCTAGCCAGAGGGCACGTCCCTGATAGCACCCTTACTGGGCCTGAAATCATAAGGGAAACCACAGAAAAGATCATTCAAATTCGGGAAAGACTAAAAGCGTCTCGTGATCGACAAAAGATTTACGCGGATAAGCGACGCAAACCTTTAGAATTCCAGGTCGGAGACCGGGTACTACTAAAAGTTTCCCCCTGGAAGGGGATGATACGTTTCGGTAAACGGGGGAAACTAAACCCAAGGTACATCGGTCCGTTCGAAATCCTTGCTAGGATTGGTCCTGTGGCGTACAAACTCCGACTACCACAAGAACTTAGTAATGTACACCCTACCTTCCACGTATCCAACTTAAAGAAGTGTCTGTCTGATGAGACACTCGTAATACCACTCGAAGAAATCGAAGTTAATGAAAATCTCCACTTTGTGGAGGGACCCGTCGAAATCATGGATCGAGAGATCAAGAGAACAAAACAAAGTCGCATTCCCATAGTGAAGGTTCGTTGGAACGCGAAACGAGGGCCTGAGTTTACCTGGGAACGTGAAGATCAAATGAAGCAAAAGTATCCACCTCTTTTCCCAAACCTTTGAAGTTCCCAGCCGAATTTAAATTTCGGGACAAAATTCCCTCTAACGGGGGGATGATGTGACAATCGTCAATCTTGAGTCAAGTCAAGTCATCAGGTCAAGCCGGTCAACTCGATTAAATCTTGTGTATTAGGGTTTGTGTTATGTTCGTACTGTATAACTTGCTATATTAATGGGAAAACATCACTTGAGAAAAGTCTCGTGTTAAAAATTTCCTAAGCCCTAGTGCTAATCAATGAACTAAACTGATAAAAACCATGTTGCATACTCATTGGGAGTGTGTGGGATCCTTAACCATGACTTAACGGGGCTCAAGAGACTTGCATTGCGGAGCCAAACACTCACAAATGCCACACTTGAAATCTCTCTCAAATATCTCTCTGTATGAGAAATCTCTCCAAGAATGTCAAATCTCTCCCAAATCTCTCCAAGTATGTGAAATCTCTCTCAAATATCTCTTTGTACGAGAAATCTCTCAAAGAATGTCAAATCTCTCCCAAATCTCTCCAAGTATGCGAAATCTCTCTCAAATATCTCTTTGTATGAGAAATCTCTCCAAGAATGTCAAATCTCTCCCAAATCTCTCCAAGTATGAGAAATCTCTCCCAAATCTCCCTCAAATAGTTACCGTAACTTTTTAGAATCATTCGGGTCATTCCGGCCCTTAACCGGGTCAAAAACGGCTTAAAACGGGGCGAAAACGAGAAAAATAGGCTTTAGGAACCGAAACCAAGAAGAGAGGCTTCTTAGGCGAGGACCGAGCCTCTGTTGGCTGTGGCATGCGAGGACCGAGCCTCTGTTGGCTAAAGAATGCGAGGACCGAGCCTCTGTTGGCTGTGGCATGCGAGGACCGAGCCTCTGTTGGCTAAAGAATGCGAGGACCGAGCCTCTGTTGGCTAAATGCACGCGAGGACCGAGCCTCGGTTCTCTGTCGCCTCATCTGCTCCCTTCTTCTCGCTCTGTCTCTACCCGCCTCTCTGTCTCTTCCCTACTCTCGATCTCTACTCCGCCCCTCTGTCTATTCGCACCCTCTGTTCTCTCCTCCCCCCTCTCGGTTCCTTCCCTCTCTCTTCTCCCCTCTCGGTTCCTTCCCTCTCTCTTCTCCCCTCTCGGTTTATACCCTCCCTCCTCTCGGTTTCAGCATCAGAAGGCCGAACCTCGGCCAGACTTCGGGAATTTGTCACTTTTAGCCCATTTTTGATATTTTTAACATTTTAAGCCCGTTTTTCGTGATTTTAAAGCGGGATTTTCTCCAGAAATTATATTTTAACATAATAAACCCTAAATATTCATAATTTAAACATATTTTTATGAAAATCATTATCTAAATAATAAAGATCTAATGGGGGATTTATTTAAGGTGGAGTGTTGACTTTGCCTTAACTTATGACACAAGCAACCACCCCACACCCACTCTATGACCAGCCATACCTCCCCACCTTACCTATGTCACTTCAATGTCCCCTTACACTCAAATTTCACTCACTCCCACGTTTTTTTTGAGCTGGAACAAACAACCACACTCCTCATTTTCTCTCATTTCTCTCATTCCACTAAGTAACAAACACCACTTTTCTCTCAAACTTTTTCTACACAAATTTTCGAGATTCAAGGCTGATTTCAAGTGTTCTTCCACTCTTAGTAAGTAAAAATTCATCCTCCCTATTATTATTTCACTTCCTTCTACTCAAATCTTTGATTGCTTACACAAACTCCATAACCATAATGTTAGATTCTCGAAAACCTTCAAGGCATCTCCAAGTGTTCTTGAATTAAAAACTTCCATTCTTCAACAATCATCTACTGAAATCACTTAAGGTGAGTTCATACCCCTACATTTTCATGTTTTCTCAAGTTTTCAGGGGGGAATACAAGTTAAAACACCAAGAACATAACTAAATTTTTCTAACAGCCTTCATCAGAAAAGTTCAACTCCATTCACGGACTGTTTTGGGCATCTTGAACATTTTTGTTTTCAAAACTGTACAAGGTTCAAATAGTTCATGTTTTTATCTTTAAAATGACTACTTGCACATATCCATACGATTTTTCTACAATTTATGGTGATTTTTACAAAACTGCCTATCATTTCAAACAACAATCCGGACCAGTCTGTGATTATGGACTTTTTCACACAAGTTGAAGGTCATTAAAAATCGTGATAAAAATTATGAGTAAACTAGACACATTTTGTGAACTCTCAGAGTTTACGGATCTAGTTTTCGACTTCGTATGATTTTTCTATGATTTTTCCAAAACAGGGCAGAATGGCTAAAGTTAGCCAACAGCATGTAAATATCATAACACTTTGTATTATGTTGAGCAAAGTGTATAATCATAAGCTCTAATATTTGAATGTGTTTCCTTGTTAGTTTATCATTATGAACTGAAACTAAGTCATTCATACTAAATATTATTCATTCATTTTGGAACACGTATTATTTAACTATAAAAAGTATAGTTTGATAAATTCACAACACTAATACATTTCCATAAAAGAATTCATACATATTACACACATTTTAGATAAACTATAATAGGTATAGTTTATGATACATCACTCAACACACTCGTACAAAAAGGGTACATTCATACAAGAAAGATTTATATTCACACACATTTCACGTAAACTTGTTAACCTATGTTGTGAGACTCTCTCTCTCCCCGTACGTCCGAGTGTGGGATATAATTCCTGGTAGTTATAATCAGAATCTCCTTGAGGGAGAACGTGATACTTGTATATAGATCTATATTGGGTTTGACACCCCACACCTTGCTGCTAGCTATAGTGGGACCTGCAGGTCTACGGGTGACAAATGTCATTTCATTTTCGCGACGCCTGAGAAACGTTGTGGCAGGTTCACATAGTCACAGTATGATTATAGCGACTCACCTAGGGAGTTAACAATTCATAAAGTTTACGGGATTTCATAAAACCGAAGTTGGTTTTAGGTTGATTAAAAATTTACTTTCCATATCATTTTAAACTCACGACATTTCTACTAAGTAATGATGATTTCTTATACATTTTGGTCTTTGGTTATAAGGCAACATTTTACGGATTTCAAGGAAAATATCGGATTTTTCTGAAACAAACGCGACATTTACATGTGAAAGACTTCTACTAAGATTATTAATAAAAGCTTATGAACTCACCAACCTTTGTGTTGACACTTTTCAAACAACTTGTATTCTCAGGAAAACACTAAACAGGTAATCAAGTGCTTTTGAGGATGGGACGTTAAGGCGTCAAACTTTTCATATTTTGACAACATATTGTAATTGATTTTGAAACATGTAATTCATACAAGTGATGTAACTTTTTCAATTATATATATGTTGGTTGTGTTTGCTTAAATTACTATTGAAATTGTGGTTATGATACTATACATGAAGTCCTCCACCCCCAGACGTTTCCGCCATCCTTGGTTTGGGGGTGTGACACATGCATGTCTTGAAAGTAATGATTGATGTTGTTATTTGATGCTAGAAACATTCTGGATATAAGGATCTAGTAATCTTCAAGAGAAAGTGCTTAATGGGCTAAGCCAAGTTATGTTTTTGCCCTATTTAGATTTAGAAATGGGATCTTTATCCCTTAGAGTGTCTAAAGGGATAAATTTGGAAACTTTATCCACTTGGATCTTAGAATGGACCAGATATGGGCTTTGGACCTGTAAGATCAAGGAAATTGACTTAATCCACTAAGTTGTTGGGAGCCTAATGCCCACGGCATGGCCTAGGTCTCTATGGTGTGGCGGTTAGGCTGAGACTCGCCTTTTTTGTCATTTAGTGGCCATGGCGTCGCCAAGGATGGCCACGATATGGTAACCTACTGTAGTTCACTTTAACCTTGATCATTAACTTTGATAAAGTTTGACCCAAGGGTATTTTGGGTATTTTGAGTTGTAGTTGAGATTGGTTACTATTTGATGAATAAGTGATAGGTAGAGATGAAATCCGAAGCAAAGACCTATTTAACTATTTTTTTAGAATGAGATGTGAGTTTTTCTCACTATAATTGTGGGTCGAAGGCACCAATGTCGGCCAACTAGGCTATGTATCCTAGTATATAGGATGATGTTATGCTATTTATATGATAGATTAGTAAATCTGTATGATTACCTATATTTTTTGGATATGTGTTTATGTTTATCTGTTATATATATGTCGACGTATTATGAATGGGTAGAGGCGGTCCCACTTTGTGTTGAATGCCAAGATACCCTGGGCGGTACAGATAGGTTGTAGCCCTACGAGGTGGTCTAGTCAAGTCGAAGGCCCGAAGAGCAGTCCAGATAGGATGTAGGCCTTGTGAGACGGTCCGATCAGGCTGAAGGCTCATATTTGCATGTTATTGTTTGTTGTGTTGTGTTATGGTACTTTGGTGGAACTCACTAAGCTTTGGCTTACAGTTTCGGTTTATTGTTTCAGGTACTTACGAGGATCATGGGAAAGTGAAGGCATGATCATGCACATCTTCCTGTTTTTATGATATTGGATCTTGGTTCGTTAATGGGTTGTTTTTGAAACATTTAAATTTCTATAATTTTTCAGATGTTACAATTAGTGATTTGGAAGATATGATTGTACCTCTTATTAGTTAGGTTTGAAACCCATATATATATATATATATATATATATATATATATATATATATATATATATATATATATATATATATATATATATATATATATATATATATATATATATATATATATATATATATATTGTATAAATACTTTGAGGGTCTTACAACTAACAAGATATTTCTAAATTATTCACCCGTTCAAAATAAATCATAAAAAAGATCTTCCATAAAGAGGAGCTTACATCATTTATTCAAGCGTCTGAAAAAATCATTCCTCACCATAAAAGATATGTTTTCGCGATACATAATGAGAGCAAGATACACATGTACATGTGTTGCAAAATTGTGTATTAAGTTTGTCTGATCTTTATGTTGTAAAGAAGGGGGAGGGGGATATGGTTATTTTGATGGATATGTAGGAATGCATTGCTTTCAAAAGTTAAAAACTTGTTAAATTCGATTGTAGGATGTGATTTGCATCTCATAATTAAAGGAAAATTGACTGATCAATGTAATTACCTTTTCGTTTCTTCACATCTAGCTAACTTTTTTTTGTACACGTCTATGTAACAAACGTCTGAAGTGTTCACATATGACCATTATGATCGGATGTAGCAAGTTACAGCTGGTCATAATGGTCATATATGAACACTTTCAACAAGTTCATTACCCATATGTGTTTAAAAAAAATTACCGGATGTGATCAAAACATAAAAGTAATTACATTGATAAGGCATTTTCTCTTCTTATTAACACAGTCGATCAATATATTTGCAATATTAATATATTCAATTAAATTTCCTTAAAATGATATTAATGTTATTGGTCTTCATCTGTAGTATTTTTAGTCTATAGTAAATTTTAAATTTTATATTTAATATCTTAAACAATAAAATTCTATAAAATGGTGATGTATTTTTTCGCTGTCAAATCTGGAGTTTTTTTTTTTTTTTACGATAGTAGTATATTTTAAAAAGATATTTACCAAAATGGCGTAATTTTAAACATATTTACTATTTAAGTTAAATGTTTTACCAAATCAATTAAATGGTAAAATAAAAAAGAAGGGGAATTGAATTATCATGATAATTACATTTTCATTTTGTTTACATTTGGGTAGCTTTATCATGTTTAAGTAATGAACTTGTTGGAAATGTTTATATATGACCATTGTAACCGGCTATAACTTGTTACAGTTGATCATAATGGTCATATGTGAACACTTCCAACATGTTCGTTACCTAGATACGTACAAAAAATACCCAGATGTGAAAAAATTAACGAAAATAAGTCAATTTTTTTACTATTATTAAATTCATTTTACTTTGTGATATCGATTCCCTAACATATGAGAAAGGGATAAATACAAATTTTCCCTTAATTACCTAAGAGAGGTATATACAAATCTTTATTTCATAATACCTACGATTACACCTGGATATTCCATCGCCTAGTACACCTCTTCCCCTTCGGGGTTGTTATTCCATCGGCGCTTCTCGTCATTCGATTCTTCTTCAGCTAACACCATTGGTACAAAAAGAGTAGCCATAAGTTGACGATGTCTATGGCTTGCAGCAGATTCTTTCAACGAGTTTGACACCCTCATTGATTGGAATCTTTAAGGCTGTTGGATGTGGTATGATCCTTTAGATCAGTTGTTGTATATAGATTGCTATGTGATTATTTGTTATATATATGTGCGCATATTTGTTTGGCGGTTGAGGCTTATCTGCTTTGTGCGAAAACCAATAGACCTAGGCATTCCATCCCGTTGGTTGTGGGTCGTGAGTATTCCATCCCGAGGATGATTGGACTCATAGTATGTGGGCATTCCAACCTGTTGGTTGCGGGCCTGTGGTATTCCATCCCGAGGATGATTGGACCCATAAGTATGTTGGCATTCCAACCTGTTGGTTATGGGCCTGGGGTATTCCAACCTGATGGTTGACTGGACATGTAATATATTTTTTATCATTATATGTGTAATGTTGTGGGTATGGGTATTTTGGGGGAACTCACTAAGCTTTTGGGCTTACAGTTTCAGTTTATTGTTTGAGGTACACCAGGGGATCGCGGCAAGGCAAAGGCGTGATTGTACAGCTCCTCACATTTTTTTATGGATCCTGGAAAAACTCTGATATAAACTATTTTGGAAACAAAGTTGTAATAACTATTATTTAAAGTGTTTTTGAAAAGTTTAAATTTGGCTTGAATTTTATGGGTGTTACAATTTGGTATCAGAGCCTTGATTTAAGTGAATTTTGAGGAACACTCATGTGAATCCAGTCTCAAATCAAGGAGGGATTTTCAAACTAATTTCTAAATGGTTTTCAAAATAAGTAAAGGAGGATGCAGAGTGTACAATCAGCTGGAGCCAATAAGTAAGCCCGAAAATACCATACAGTTAATTGATTATATAATATGTTAAGACAGCATGCTAGTACTAGGCAAGGGATCTTCAAGAATTGCATGATAGAATTGTCTGATTACATGATGCCTGCTAACCTAGGGTTTTCCTTATATGACATTGACAGCATTACTATAGTTACTTGTCTATGCACACAGTTGTAAGGTCCAGCATGATGTATGGCCATCATATATTAATGCTACAGGGTTGGTGGAAATTTCATGGATGGGCGGGTTGTGTGGGGCTAGTAGGTCAGTTATGAGATGTTTAACCTCCCTCTAGGAGTGAAGATCGGGCACTAGCTATGTTTATGTATATTGTAGGGTGTTTTTGTGATACTTGAGACAAATATGGGTAGGTGTGGAAGGTAGTATGAGCCCATATTACTGAAAGCACAGGACTCATACGCGTAGCAAGGAAGTCATGACCCCTAGGGTTTAGGTCGGGAGTTAGTTCCCATTTATTTGTGTGGATTATCTGATATCTTTCGGTTACATTTTCAGTATGGTGGTTACGAGGCGTGTTGTGTCGAGATCCAGATCGGGATCAGGAGGCTCCTGTAGCCCCTGGGGTTATCAGCCAGGATGAGACAGTATTGGCAGAGGATGCGTTAGGGAGACCATCCGCGATGAGGTGGTTGAGATTGTTCGGAGTCAGATTCTGGAGTTGTTTGGGACTATTAAGTCCGCCATGATGGAGTACTTTGATGACAGATACGCAACCCTTGCGGAGACGGCGGCCGCTGCGGCTACATCAGCTGTAACAGTGGTAGGAGGTGGAGTGGGAGCCGATCGGGGCTTCCAGTACAGGGACTTCGACAACACGAAGCCACCTACTTTTGATGGGACCCAGGACCCCATCAAGGCTATGCGGTGGGTTTCCGATGTGGAGGGATGCTTCTTTACATGTTTATATCCTTCTGACCAGAAGATCAGATGTACCCTGAACCTGCTCAGGCTCGGGGCCAAGGACTGGTGGAGGCTGACGACTGGGTCGTACTCTAATGAGCAGAGAGTTGTTGTTACTTGGGAGCAGTTTCGGGATATGTTTTGCGCCCGATACATTCCGCGGGTTGAGCGGGAATGATTGGCTCAGGATTTTTTGAGTTTGAGACAGGATGGGAGTCGGTGACGGAGATCACCCATATGTTCACTGAGAGAGAGATGTTTTGCCTAGAGTTTGCTTCTGAGCAGGCTCAGATAACTCGTTATCTGAGCATGCTCAAGACTGATATCCGACAGTTTGTGTCTACCCAGTGATGTGATACTCTTTTGGAGTTACAGGAGGCCGCAAGGCGGCGTGAGTTGGAGATTGAGCTGCAGTTGAGGGAGCAGCGGCAGGCCCCGACACAGTCGCAGTCGATGCAGAAGCGGTCCAAGACCACCGATACCAGGGTTGGGGGACAGCCAGGATGGACTTGTGGAAAGTACGGAAAGGCTCATTCAGGGACGTGCCAATCAGGGAATGGGTGCCACCGGTGTGGCAAGAAGGGCCATTTGGCCAGGGATTACAGGCAGCAGACTCCGACTTTCGGAGTCAGACTTTGTTATCACTATGAGCAGGTGGGCCATATGAAGGCCCAATGTCCTCTTCTAGCCACTAAGTCGGCGCAGGCTTCAGCGCCAGCTACTCTGAGGATTACAGATGGAAAGCCAATTAAGGAATAGCCTCGGAAGGCTTAGTGTCGTGCCTTCCATCTTACGGTCGAGGAGGCCAGGGCAGCACCGGATGTGGTTGTTGGTATGTTTCTATCCTTTACCTCATTTATTATATATGTATTATGCTTATCCGTTGTACTTATGTTTATGTGCGTTTTTAGTAAACTCATTTCCCGCTTTGGTCCTATTTGACTCGGGGGCGAGTCAGTCCTTCGTATCTCAGGCATTTGGTACGGAGTTCAGTGCGCCAGTAGGTGAGCTAGAGTTTCTGTTGCGAGTCTCTATCGCCAACGAACATGGAGTTTCTGCTTCTTAGGATTACCGAGGATGTGAGTTGGAAATCTTCGGTGTGTCCTTTTCGATTGACTTGATTCCGATTCCCATGGGGGAAGTATGCGTGATTGTGGGGATGGACTGGCTTAGTCGATTTAGTGCCATGATAGATTGCGAGAGCCGGCGAGTGGTAATTCGAACCCCAAGTGGGGGAGAACTGATTGTTTATGGCGAAGACACCAGAATGGGATCAGGGTTCTGTTCAGCGGCCATGGCTCGGCAGTATATTCAGCACGGGTGTGCAGGTTTTATGGCGTATGTAGTGGATACGCGAGCCAGGGGTTAGATTTCAATTTCCAAGGTTCCTGTGGTCAGTGAGTTTGCAGACGTGTTTCCGGAGGAGTTTCCAAGGATACCTCCGGAGAGGTAGGTCGAGTTTCAGATCGACCTGGTGGCTAGTGCGGTCCCTATCACCAAGGTGAGGTACCGATTGGCATTGCCAGAGATGCAGGAGTTGTCATTACAGCTACAGGGACTATTGGATCGCAGTTCATTCGACCTAGCAGTTCTCCATGGGGAGCACCGATCTTCTTCGTCAGGAAGAAGGACGGATCGCACCGTATGTGCATTGACTATAGGGAGTTGAACAAGTTTACAGTGAAGAACCGTTATCCACTCCTGATGATAGATGATCTCTTTGATCGGTTACAGTGTGCGTCTTGGTTCTCCAAGATTGATTTGAGGTCGGGGTATCATCAGGTCTGGGTTAAAGAGGAGGACGTGGAGAAGACTGTGTTTCAGACCCATTATGCACACTATGAGTTCGTGGTGATGCTGTTCGGGCTCACCAACGTGCTGACAGTATTCATGGACCTGATGAATCGGGTCTGCAGACTGATGCTTGATCGCTCGGTCACTGTGTTCATAGATGATATCTTGGTGTATTCCATGACTCGAGAGCAGCACGAGGAACACCTCAAGGAATTGTTAGGAGTTCTGAGATGAGAATGGTTGTATGTCAAGTTCTTGAAGTGCGAGTTTTGGTTACGAGAGGTCCAGTTCCTCGTATATATTGTTAACTAGGAGGGGATTTTGGTCGACCCGGCCAAGATCAAGGTAGTCATGCAGTGGGAGGTGCTAAGATCTTCCTCAGACATCATGAGTTTTCTGGGATTGGTAGGGTACTATCGGAGATTCATTCAAGATATCTCCAAAATTGCAGTACCCCTCACTCGTCTGACGAGGAAGGGGGTGGACTTCCGATGGGGCCCTGAGCAACAAAGGGCGTTCGAGACCCTCCGTTAGCGGTTGTGTGAGGCCCCAGTTTTGACACTCCCAGAGGGATTGGAGGATTTTTTTGTGTTTTGTGATGCATCCATCATGGGTTTGGGGCAGTCCTCATGCAGAGGGGATGGGTGATAGCCTACGTGTAGCGGCAATTAAAGCCGCATGAGATGAGATATCCAACTCGTGATTTAGAGCTAGGAGCGGTGGTGTTCTCTCTCAAGATATGGAGACATTACCTGTATAGGGTCCGTTGTACCATTTATATGGACCACAAGAGCTTGAGGCATATCATGGATCAGCCAAACCTGAATATGAGGCAGCGCAGGTAGCTGGATGTAGTCAAGGACTACGATTGCGGATGCCTTGAGCCGGAAGTCAGCTAGGTCTTCCACCCCCAGCAACATGTATGAGGATAACGGTGGATTCTCCGCTTGTGAGTTTGATCAAAGATGTCCAGGTTGAGGGCATGCGACCGGAGATCTAGAAGATGGAGAGGATCAAGGGCGAGAACTCCCGATTTGTGCAGGATAGTCAGGGATTATTGACCTAATGTGGTCGTGTTTAGGTTCCGATGTCTGGTGGGGTCAGACAGGCAGTCATGGAGGAGGCTCATAAGTCTCAATTATTTATTCACCTTGGGGCCACCAAGATGTACATGGATTTGAGTTTCAGTTACTGGTGGCTGACCTGTAGGATGGTCAAGGCCGAGCGTCAGAGGCTGCATGGTATGTTATAGCCCCTGGAGATTCCCATGTGGAAATGGGAGTAGATCACAATGGATTTCATTACCAAACTATTAAGGACGACGAAGGGGCTTGATGTCATATGGTTCATCGTTGATCGATTGACCAAGGGTGCTTATTTCTTGGCTATACGGGAGAGCTCTTCGGCCGAGAAGCTGGCCGACATGTACGTTCGCGAGGTCGTTGCTCGCCATGGGGTTCCAGTATCCATTGTATCTAATCGAGATGCTAGATTTACCTCCCATTTCTGGCAAAAGTTCCACGAGGAACTGGGCACATGGTTACATTTCAGTATAGCATTTCATCCGCAGACTGATGGTTAGAGTGGGCGAACCATCCAGACCCTCGAGGATATGTTGAAGGTGTGCGTCATTGACTTCGGTCAGAGTTGGGATTCCGACCTACCTTTTGCGGAGTTCGCCTACAACAACAGTTATCATTCTAGCATTGGCGCCCCGCCTTTCGAGTTGTTGTATGGGCGGAGATATCGCACCCCATTTTTTTGGGGTGAGGTCGGAGACAGGGTGATGGGACAAACAGAGGTAGTTCTGCAGACTACCGAGAAGATTCAGCAAATTAGGCAGCTATTGCAGACAGCTCAGAGTCGGCAGAAGAGTTACGCCGACAGACGCCGATCTGATTTAGAATTTTAGGTGGGTGATATGGTACTCCTGAAGGTCTCACCCTATAAGGGTGTGATCCACTTCAGGAAGATAGTGAAATTGGGTCCTCGTTTCATCGGTACATTCAGGATCATTTCCAGAGTCGGCAAGGTGGCATATAGGCTAGAGCTACCGGAGGAGCTTAGCCGAATTCACAACACTTTCCATGTTTCGTAGTTGCGAAGGTGCATTATGGATCGGGAGGCGGTAGTGTCATTGGATGATATTCAAGTCGATGAGTGCCAGAATTACGTGGAGAGGCCTGTGGCCATTCTAGAAAGGAAGATGAAAATTTTGCAGAACAAGGAAATACCTTTGGTAAAGGTGCAGTGGGAGCATCGGAGGGGATCCGAGTGGACATGGGAGCCGGAGGCAGAGATACGAGAGTACTACCTGACGTTCTTCACCTAAGTGGACTTCGAGAACAAAGTCTAGTTCAAGTGGGGGAGAATTGTAACGCCCCGATTCATAGGTATTAATAATATAAGAATTCCTCTTGATTTCAAGGCCTACTCGACGAGTTGGTTTCCCTAACTCGTCGAGTAGTAGCGGGTTGGTCCGCGTGTTTAAGTAACCTACTCGTCGAGTCCAAGAAAGGACTCGAAGAGTAGGAGCTGGAGGATGAAACCCTAATTTTCGGGATTTTGCACCCTATTTAAGGACCAATTATCCCCCTTAGCCTCTCTTACTGCCTCCCTTGAGTTCAGAAACCCTAATTAGTGTTTGCTCTCTATACTTGTGTGCTTCTTAGCTTGGAAAAGGGATTTTTGGAGTAAAAAGCTTGAAGTTCAAGAAGTTTGGAACATGGGCTATTGTAGATCCGGATTCTCCTCTATCTTGGCATCATTTTGGAGGTAACAAGTTGTTACCTTGGCTCTCTTTTAGTTAGATCTCTTCATTTATAGGTTTGGGGCCCTTTTTAGGGTCTTGTGTGGTGGTTCTCTGTCACAACTGGAAATTTTGTGTTATGTAATCTATACACTCAAGTTAATGTGAATCCAAAAATTAAGAACATGATTGACACCTACTATTATGACATCAAAAACTCCAATCAAAGGCATCATACAAGTACTACAAATAGTCATCAAACAATTGGAGACCCTAGAAGTCCTTGTTTAAGTCCATTTTGGACTAGGACTTCCTTATTGAATCCAAATGGACCAATAAGCTTCCAATTAGACTATCATGGGTTAGAACCCTAATTGGGCTCTAATTGGACCCACACTAATTTATTTCAACATTTTGGGCCATGTTGGGCCTAGAATGAAATGAATTAAAAGCCTTGATACATGAATAACCTAAACTAGTCCAATAAAAATATAAAAATCCTACCACATTCTTTTAGACTTAAAACATACCCAAATTAACTCTAACATTGGGCTTAGAAGTAAGGGCCCAAAATTTTCCTTTTCCCTTCTAAATTCTCGGCCCAAGGCCCAAGCCCAAGAAGAAATGAAGAGAGTTGACTTGTAATTGACACCTCATTATTGTCTTTTGGATCTCCATGCAACCCATTCCATGTATCCATGCATATCACTTCATGTCTATTTCTCCCTCACTCTTCTTGTTTCAGCCGTGAGCAACACACACACACACAAATCACTCACAAACTCTCTCTAGATCACTCAAGACTTCTCTCTTCCTCTCCATCTAAAATCTTGAAATTGGCTTGTGTTTCAAGAGGATTCTTCAAGATTATCATCATCCTTTGGTAAGTTTTTCCATGTCTAAGCTTCAAAACTTCCCCCTCACATGAGATCTCTTATTCTAAACAAGTTTCTTTGGTGATCATACTCCTAGAAAACTCCATAAACCCGAGATCTTCATCAAGGGGTGCTAGGGCCGAAAAATCACTTCATTTCTTCCATCCTTTCTTCAAAAACCGAATCAACACCCAAGGTGAGCTTCATACCCCCTATTTTCTGTTTTTATGAGTTTTTTTTTTTTTTTTGGGGTGGGGGGGGGGGGGGGGGGGGAGGGAATACAAGTGAAAGTGTAGATCTATATGTGTTTTGTATGCTTTGTATGATTTCCATGTTTATATGTGTGCTTTTGTGAGTTATAATGTTGGATTTAGCCATAAAACCCCTCAAAACCGAGATATACCTTATGTTAAATGATTTTAGCCTCTACTATATTTCTACATACTAAGTGTTTCTAGAAAAATAGCTAAGTGGTTTAGTAATAATTTCTTTGGGCTAAAAACACAATTTTTGGACCTAAAATGTGAAAAATACAAAATTAAGGGACCAAATTGACATATCACGAATTCTGATGGATAAGGTGTGTCAAAACAGTTTCAATAAAACCATTTCTGGAAATATACTCATTTAGAGAATTAAAAACATAAATTTCAAGCTTAATGGGCTAAAAATGACATTTTCGGCCCAATGAGGCCCATTATGCGAAATTTTCTGTTTTGGAGGGCCAAAACTGTGTTTTTCTGTAAAAAAGTGGACTATAAGTGTTCCAAGTCCTTTTCAAAGGTTTAAAATGCTTTTTAAATTTAAAAAGGACCAAAGTTGCAAAATTTTACAATTTGGGCCAAAATTGTCAAAATTGCGAAAAAGAAGGGTTATAACCGAGAAAACTGAAATTTCAGGGACTTAAGCTGTTTTCTATGAAAAATATGCTGAAAAATATTAATTTCAATAATTTTTGGTGTTAAAATGTCAAGAAAATTGATTTAAGGACCAAACCGGAAAGTATTTAAATAAAGGGTTGAAAAAGTAAATTTTACAAACAATGAGGGGCTGAAAACAGAAAACTTTCAAGGCTAATTCAATACATGCAATTTGACCAAATGATGGCACCGCGACTATCGATGAAATACAATACATTACAACACCAAAAGTCGTTGTTAAACGAATTGGTTCGGTCTCGAACCAATAAAAATCCGAAACTACTAACACGACGACACTATGACACTACGACACTACGATTCATACTAATAACGTTTGGGAATTCAATATACATGCGAGTGTGCACAGACGTCTACGCACCATCTTTGGGCCCCAAAAGTGTAAAATCTTGTTTGTTGAGCCTAGCTAGCCCAATGACCTGATCTTAAGGCCCGAAGACCTCTATCTTACGAAGTGTTGGGTTTTACCGATCCGACACAACGTAAAAGGACTTTCAATGGCTTGTATACTACTGGTCCCCAAGGGTCCTTTGGTATTGCTAGTAGAGTCTACCTTGTTATGCGAGGCGGGTCTAGGACCCCTCGTACCTTTTTATCCCCAACCGGCTAATGGAGTCATCGAGGCCTTCGTGTCCTCTTTCTCTTCGGATGTGGGACTACACGTAGTCAGAGCGGTTGGATAACGTGATTAGTACGGATGACGCCTACGGGATCGTTAGTATTGCTATAGACTAGTCGTTTGTGTAACGCGTGTTTGTAGCAAATAATCATGCTCAAAAATAATCCAACGTCGCCTGGTATTGATAACTTCACGCGTTGCAATGGTTTCAATATAAATTCATGTAATTCAAAGAATTAGGAAAACATCGAGTTTTCCTAGGGTTTTTCAATACATACGGATTCGGAATGCATACAATTTTAATGAACAATTTTTACAAGTATAGAAACAAACAAGCATACCTATGGATCTTCACACCTTTTTTACTATACTATTTTCAGAAAATATCGGATTTTCTGGTGGTTTTCAAACAATACAAAACATTGTATTTCAAACACTACTTATGAACTCACCAACATTTCATATGTTGACGTTTTTCAAAATACTTGTATTCTCAGGGAACCAGTGAATCAAAGGAAATCATATTCAATGATGGCTTGCAGTTTATTTATGTACGAAACGAACAATTTATTTTTGGGAATGTAATGTTTAAACAATGTACTTCATGTAAACTTTACTGGTTGTACTATATTAATGCATGGTGACGAATGTTGTTATGTTTCATGTATATTCATTGTGATGGTATTCAATTGAGTCACAACAGCCCCCGGACGTTTCCGCCGTCTGGTTCAGGGGTGTGACAGGTTGGTATCAGAGCTTTGTTTATAGTGAACTAGCATATCTAGCCACACATTGATATGCAACTATAAACCAAAAAGAGGGACTAACATAACTCTGAACAAAACACGTAAATAAAACACCCTTGCTTGCATTAGGAATAGGAACATAACGTCGAACCAAACAAAAATAATACTAGTGTCTCGGTTAAATTCAGGGTTGTTCTTAGTGGTACCAAGGAGTGGATGTAGCCTGATCAACTACACTCTCTCCAAAGTATAACTAACACACGTCCTGATGAGATCAGGATAGCTAGGGAACCTAAAACTATACCCCTACTACCGAAAAGAGAACGTCTGTTTAGCTTGTGCCATAGCGGTAGAGTCATAGGAAAGTGATAGCTTATTCGTATACTTTCTCCCAGTCTTCATGGAGGGAGAACATCAGGGCGTTCAGTTTCACCAAGCCCTAGGGGCACACGAGGTACTCGAAGACGAACCAGAGGGGAATCAAGAGGGAGTCCACGACGTTGAACCTGACGAATACATGGACACCGACTACGAGTTCGAGGAGACCGACGATGACATGGAGGAGGATCAGGCCCCGGACATGGGTCACGTCGCATCTCCTGTTGGCGAAGTGCAACAGGATCCCCACGTCCCACCAGTGAATCCCGCGAGGGAGAATCGCTCCCCAGAAGCCGAGATTGCCGACTTGCGGCAACAACTGTTCGCCATGGAAGCACGTGTCGTGCAATCAGAGCATGAGAGGGATGAGGTCATTGTAGACATGACTGAGATGGCTCAGCTGTTGGCTCAGCACTTCGGCATATGATTTCACCGTTATAGTAGGTCGCAGCTCATCGCGGTTAGGGATAGACTTATCTTATTAGGTCGTTAGGAAATATGCTATGTACTCCGACTCTATGTTTAAGTGACTACGCTACTCATAGAGTCGTTATGCTGTCGAACTAGTATCACTCATGTATGCCCTTACGAGCAAAATTTTCATGTATCAAATGCGGATAATATTAATAAATTTTTACGTGTTTTGTTGCGATATTACAAATTGCGAGGTGTTGAGAAATTATGATTGATTGGTCAATGGTAGTAGTGTTTAAGTTCGTACCATGCACCTAGTCAGTAGGATCACGACCTCACAGAAACAACATACCCTCAACATCTTTCCGTTTTGTGACAGAAAGATGCCTCCCCGACCTACTCGCGGAAACCCAGGACCAACCCCACCTGAAGTTGACTCAGCCGCATTCCAGGCAGCTGTATCCACAGCAGTCACTGCAGCGATTGCGCAAATTCATCAAGGGAACAATGGAGGAGTCAACGGGCAAGGAGCCGGAAGTTCGAACAACGGAATGAATCAAGGACCCACCAAGACATGTACCTACAAGGACTTCACAAACGCCAAACCACGAACTTTTAATGGCACTGGAGGGGTGAACACTCTGAAGCGATGGATCGAAAAGGTGGAGTCGGTATTCGAGATATGCGACTGCCCTGAGCACATGAAGGTGAAGTTCGCGGCCTGCACTTTTGTGGATCAAGCGCTCACCTGGTGGAACGGACATGTAGAATCCATGACGCTCCCTGTAGCCAACTCTATGCCGTGGACAGAGATGAAAGAAATATTAATGGCTGAGTACTGCCCACGAGGCAAAATACAGAAGATGGAGCAAGAGCTATGGAACCTCACTGTGCAGAACGCGAATATCGATGCCTACATATCGAGATTTAGCGAACTATCTCTGCTGTGCCCAGGTATGATCACCTCGGAAGGAAAGAAGATTGAGCGATTCATCTGGGGACTCACATCACCAATTCAAGGGAATGTGATAGCTGCAAACCCCGAAACATTTGACAGTGCGAAAAGATTAGCAAAAAGGTTGTATGACCATAACAACAAGAAGGGAGAGAAGCCAGTGGAGGCTGAGAAGAAAAAGGAGGGTGATGGCAGGAGAGGGAAGAACCACAAGAGGAAGGGGCATCAGGGCCCCGAGACCTCTAAAAAGCAGCAAACAGTGGCAGTTAACGCTATCACTGCATCGGTTCCAGCCACACCACATGCTCCAGCCTCAGCTGCTTCAAATGTTTCAAGACCCTACTCCGGTAATCTTCCCAAATGCAATAAGTGCGGCCTCCACCATCACGGCGAATACAGGGAACTCCATTGCACCAGTTGCAACCGAAGGGGACACACTGCAAGGTTCTGCAGGACATACCCTCCTTAGAACCAGAGTCAGGGAAACAACCAGAACAATAACAACAATAACAACAACAACTACCGCAATAACAACAACACCAATGCCGGCGGCAATAATGCAGGGCCTAGCCACACCTGCTTCGGGTGTGGAAGGACGGGGCATTTCCGCCGAGATTGCCCTAACAACAACTCAGGAAACAGAGGAGCAGGAAGAATGCTGACTATGGGTCAGAGTGATGCAGTTCAGGACCCCACAGTTGTGACCGGTACGTTCCTCTTAAACCACACTTATGCATGCATCTTATTTGACACCGGAGCGGAGCGAAGTTTCGTAAGCAATAAGTTTAAGCCTTTATTAAAACAACTGCCCTAAAAGCTAAATGAAACCTATACGGTGGAAATGGCCAATGGGAAAACTGAATCCACTGGGGAAATCTACACCGGATGTACCCTAACTCTTAATCAACACGTCTTTCGAATAGATATAATGCTAGTGTCAATTAGGAGTTTCGATGTGATCATCGGCATGGACTGGTTAAGCCCCCACCATGCCGAAATTATGTGCCATGAGAAGGCCGTTCGTCTTCGTCTTCCAAATCACGAAACCCTAGTAATTTACGGAGACAAATCTAGCATGAACCTTCACCTCGTTTCGTGCATCAAGGCACAAAAATATCTACGAAGGAACAATCTGGCGTTCCTGGCTCACGTGGTGGATAAAACCAAGGAGGAGATTAACGTTCGAGACATTCCCGTAGCGTGTGAATTTCCGGACGTGTTTCCTGAAGATCTTCCGGGAGTACCCCCAGAGAGACAGGTTGAGTTTCGAATCGACCTCATTCCAGGAGCAACTCCTCTCGCTAAATCACCCTACCGGCTAGCTCCTGCCGAGATGCAGGAATTATCCAGCCAACTCAGCGAACTTTTGGACAAGGGATTTATTCGACCTAGTTACTCGCCATGGGGAGCTCCGGTGCTCTTTGTCAAAAAGAAGGACGGATCTTTTAGAATGTGCATCGATTACAGAGAGTTAAATAAACTCACAATCAAGAACCGCTACCCACTCCCACGAATCGATGACCTATTTGACCAGCTCCAAGGAGCTAGTTATTTTTCTAAAATAGATCTACGGTCCGGATACCACCAACTCAAAGTCCGGGAAGAGGATATTCCAAAAACCTCTTTCCGAACTCGTTACGGACATTATGAATTTGTCGTAATGCCCTTCGGTCTAACGAATGCCCCTGCCTCATTTATGGACCTAATGAATCGAATCTGCCGACCGCTCCTTGACAACTTTGTCATTGTTTTTATCGATGACATCCTCGTCTATTCTCGAAGCAAGGAAGAGCATGGCCAACATCTTCGACAAGTCTTAGAAACTCTGCAATCAGAAAAACTTTATGCCAAACTCTCTAAGTGTGAGTTCTGGCTGCGAAGTGTGAACTTCCTAGGTCATGTAGTCAGCCAAGATGGAATCCATGTGGATCCCTCTAAGGTCAAAGCTGTGGAAGGATGGGCAACTCCGACTACGCCCACAGAAATTTGTCAGTTCTTAGGCCTAGCAGGCTACTATAGGAGATTCATCCAAAACTTCTCTAAGATCGCCAAGCCGCTTACCTTGCTTACGCAAAAGGGCGTGCCATTCAAGTGGACAGACCTACAAGAGATCGCGTTTCGAACCTTGAAGCAAGCTCTCTGTAGCGCTCCTGTACTATCTCTACCTGAAGGAACGGAAGATTTTATAGTCTACTGTGACGCGTCGAATCAGGGCTTAGGTTGCGTTCTCATGCAACGTGGAAGAGTGATAGCATATGCGTCCCGCCAACTAAAGACGCACGAAGTAAATTACACGACCCATGACCTAGAACTGGGAGCCGTGGTCTTTGCTCTACAAATTTGGAGGCACTACCTGTACGGTACAAAGTGCACCATCTTCACGGACCACAAGAGCCTCCAGCACATCTTGAATCAGAAGGAGCTGAACATGAGACAACGAAGATGGGTGGAATTGCTAAACAACTACGAATGCGAGATCAAGTACCATCCAGGTAAGGCCAACGTGGTAGCTGATGCATTAAGTCGGAAGGAGTACACTAATCGCCATACGAAAACGCACTCGATAACCATTCAATCTCATCTGGCCACTCAAATCGCATCAGTCCAGTCGGAGGCTATGAAAACGGAAAATAGAATTAGCGAGGCATTGCGCGGGATGGAAAAGAACCTAGAAGCAAGAGAGAATGGGGTATACTACTTCATGAACCGTATTTGGGTCCCAAAAATCGGAGGATTTAGGGAGACCGTTATGAAGGAAGCCCACAAGACACGATACTCCATTCATCCCGGTTCGGACAAGATGTATTTGGACATTAAACAACACTATTGGTGGCCTAACATGAAGGCGGAAATCGCGACCTATGTGGGTAAGTGCCTTACGTGCGCCAAAGTAAAGGTGGAGTACCAGAAACCTTCAGGATTGTTACAGCAACCGACAATCCCTGAGTGGAAATGGGAGGGGATTTCTATGGATTTCGTGACCAAGCTGCCCAAGACGTCGGACGGACTGGACACCATATGGGTAATAATCGACCGACTGACGAAATCTGCCCATTTCCTACCAATCAAAGAATCCTACAAGATGGAGAGACTGACGCGTTTGTACCTACGAGAAATTGTAAGACTCCATGGAGTGCCAAAATCTATCATCTCGGATAGGGACAGTAGGTTCACATCGCGCTTTTGGCAATCACTCCACAAGGCAATGGGAACTCATCTCGATATGAGCACCGCATATCACCCACAAACAGACGGTCAAAGTGAACGAACCATTCAAACGCTTGAAGACATGCTTCGTGCATGTGTGATAGACTTTGGAAAGTCTTGGGATACCCACCTACCGTTGATCGAGTTTTCATATAACAATAGTTACCATTCGAGCATCAAGGTGGCTCCTTTCAAAGCACTGTACGGGCGTAAATGTAGATCACCGTTATGTTGGGCTGAAGTAGGTGACACCCAGCTAGCAAAAACGCATACGTCGGACAGGGCACTAACAGGACCGGAGATCATTCGTGAAACCACAGAAAAGATCGTTCAGATCAGAGCTCGATTACAAGCATCGCGTGACCGACAAAAGAGCTACGCCGATAGACGGCGAAAGCCCTTAGAATTCCAGGTCGGTGATCGAGTATTGTTGAAAGTCTCACCCTGGAAAGGGGTTATACGTTTCGGAAAACAGGGAAAGCTGAACCCGCGATATATTGGACCTTTCGAAATCGTCGCCCAAATAGGTCCGGTAGCCTACAGACTACAACTACCCGCAGAGTTAAACGGTGTACACCCCGTGTTTCATGTCTCTAACCTAAAGAAGTGCTTATCAGAAGAAACCCTTGTCATTCCTCTTGACGAAATCGAAATCAATGAGAATCTCCTCTTCGTTGAGGAACCAATTGAAATCATGGACAGGGAGGTGAAGCGTACTAAGCAAAGTCGCATCCCGATCGTGAAAGTACGGTGGAACGCAAAGCGTGGGCCAGAATTCACGTGGGAACGCGAAGACCAAATGAAGCAAAAGTACCCTCACCTATTCTAGCATTCTCAAATCTAGCTTTCAAACAGAATTTCGGGACGAAATTCCCTCTAACGGGGGGATGATGTCACAACTAGAAATTTTGTGTTATGTAATCTATACACTCAAGTTAATGTGAATCCAAAACTTAAGAACATGATTGACACCTACTATTATGACATCAAAAACTCCAATCAAAGGCATCATACAAGTACTACAAATAGTCATCAAACAATTGGAGACCCTAGAAGTCCTTGTTTAAGTCCATTTTGGACTAGGACTTCCTTATTGAATCCAAATGGACCAATAAGCTTCCAATTAGACTATCATGGGCTTAGAACCCTAATTGGGCTCTAATTGGACCCACACTAATTTATTTCAACATTTTGGGCCATGTTGGGCCTAGAATGAAATGAATTAAAAGCCTTGATACATGAATAACCTAAACTAGTCCAATAAAAATATAAAAATCCTACCACATTCTTTTAGACTTAAAACATACCCAAATTAACTCTAACATTGGGCTTAGAAGCAAGGGCCCAAAATTTTCCTTTTCCCTTCCAAATTCTCGGCCCAAGGCCCAAGCCCAAGAAGAAATGAAGAGAGTTGACTTGTAATTGACACCTCATTATTGTCTTTTGGATCTCCATGCAACCCATTCCATGTATCCATGCATATCACTTCATGTCTATTTCTCCCTCTCTCTTCTTGTTTCGGCCGTGAGCAACACACACACACACACAAATCTCTCACAAACTCTCTCTAGATCACTCAAGACTTCTCTCTTCCTCTCCATCTAAAATCTCGAAATTGGCTTGTGTTTCAAGAGGATTCTTCAAGATTATCATCATCCTTTGGTAAGTTTTTCCATGTCTAAGCTTCAAAACTTCCCCCTCACATGAGATCTCTTATTCTAAACAAGTTTCTTTGGTGATCATACTCCTAGAAAACTCCATAAACCCGAGATCTTCATCAAGGGGTGCTAGGGCCGAAAAATCACTTCATTTCTTCCATCCTTTCTTCAAAAACCGAATCAACACCCAAGGTGAGCTTCATACCCCCTATTTTCTGTTTTTATGAGTTTTTTTTTGGGGGGGGGGGGGGGGAATACAAGTGAAAGTGTAGATCTATATGTGTTTTGTATGCTTTGTATGATTTCCATGCTTATATGTGTGCTTTTGTGAGTTATAATGTTGGATTTAGCCATGAAACCCCTCAAAACCGAGGTATACCTTATGTTAAATGATTTTAGCCTCTACTATATTTCTACATACTAAGTGTTTCTAGAAAAATAGCTAAGTGGTTTAGTAATAATTTCTTTGGGCTAAAAACACAATTTTTGGACCTAAAATGTGAAAAATACAAAATTAAGGGCCCAAATTGACATATCACGAATTCTGATGGATAAGGTGTGTCAAAACAGTTTCAATAAAACCATTTCTGGAAATATACTCATTTAGAGAATTAAAAACATAAATTTCAAGCTTAATGGGCTAAAAATGACATTTTCGGCCCAATGAGGCCCATTATGCGAAATTTTCTGTTTTGGAGGGCCAAAACTGTGTTTTTCTGTAAAAAAGTGGACTATAAGTGTTCCAAGTCCTTTTCAAAGGTTTAAAATGCTTTTTAAATTTAAAAAGGACCAAAGTTGCAAAATTTTACAATTTGGGCCAAAATTGTCAAAATTGCGAAAAAGAAGGGTTATAACCGAGAAAACTGAAATTTTAGGGACTTAAGCTGTTTTCTATGAAAAATATGCTGAAAAATATTAATTTCAATAATTTTTGGTGTTAAAATGTCAAGAAAATTGATTTAAGGACCAAACCGGAAAGTATTTAAATAAAGGGTTGAAAAAGTAAATTTTACAAACAATGAGGGGCTGAAAACAGAAAACTTTCAAGGCTAATTCAATACATGCAATTTGACCAAATGATGGCACCGCGACTATCGATGAAATACAATACATTACAACACCAAAAGTCGTTGTTAAACGAATTGGTTCGGTCTCGAACCAATAAAAATCCGAAACTACTAACACGACGACACTATGACACTACGACACTACGATTCATACTAATAACGTTTGGGAATTCAATATACATGCGAGTGTGCACAGACGTCTACGCACCATCTTTGGGCCCCAAAAGTGTAAAATCTTGTTTGTTGAGCCTAGCTAGCCCAATGACCTGATCTTAAGGCCCGAAGACCTCTATCTTACGAAGTGTTGGGTTTTACCGATCCGACACAACGTAAAAGGACTTTCAATGGCTTGTATACTACTGGTTCCCAAGGGTCCTTTGGTATTGCTAGTAGAGTCTACCTTTTTATGCGAGGCGGGTCTAGGACCCCTCGTACCTTTTTATCCCCAACCGGCTAATGGAGTCATCGAGGCCTTCGTGTCCTCTTTCTCTTCGGATGTGGGACTACACGTAGTCAGGGCGGTTGGATAACGTGATTAGTATGGACGACACCTACAGGATCGTTAGTATTGCTATAGACTAGTCGTTTGTGTAACGCGCGTTTGTATCAAATAATCATGCTCAAAAATAATCCAACGTCGCCTGGTATTGATAACTTCACGCGTTGCAATGGTTTCAATGTAAATTCATGTAATTCAAAGAATTAGGAAAACATCGGGTTTTCCTAGGGTTTTTCAATACATACGGATTCGGAATGCATACAATTTTAATGAACAATTTTTACAAGTATAGAAACAAACAAGCATACCTATGGATCTTCACACCTTTTTGACTATACTATTTTCAGAAAATATCGGATTTTCTGGTGGTTTTCAAACAATACAAAACATTGGATTTCAAACACTACTTATGAACTCACCAACATTTCATATGTTGACGTTTTTCAAAATACTTGTATTCTCAGGGAACCAGTGAATCAAAGGAAATCATATTCAGTGATGGCTTGCAGTTTATTTATGTACGAAACGAACAATTTATTTTTGGGAATGTAATGTTTAAACAATGTACTTCATGTAAACTTTACTGGTTGTACTATATTAATGCATGGTGACGAATGTTGTTATGTTTCATGTATATTCATTGTGATGGTATTCAATTGAGTCACAACAGCCCCCGGACGTTTCCGCCGTCTGGTTTGGGGGTGTGACATTCTCTGATTTGGGTCAAGATCTGAGGTTGCAACCTCAGATCTGGACTCCTTTAGCCCCTCTTTGTCATAAAGTTTCAGTCTTTGTCAAGCTATGATCTTTCCCTTACCTTGAGCCACTTCTTTAGCTTGTTTTTGGCCATTATCATCTTGTATGCACTTAAAGTTTGCGACTTTATGTGATAAACATGCCCTAGGAGCTTATATCTGCAGTATTGAGCCTTTGCATGGCTTAAAAAGCATCTGTAGGCATGAAGGATTGAAGGGAGTCGACGAGTCGCATGGTCGACTCGGCTAGTCATATGAAGATGGTCCTAAACTCGACGAATTGGATGAATAAGTTGGGGAGTCCGATGAAGATTGTCGTAGACTCGGCGAGTCAGTAGAGTGACTCGGCAAGTCAGTTAGGGTTTTTCCAAACCGTTGGATGCGTGTAAACTTGTCGGGTTGCAAGTGGAAAAACTCGATGAGAGTGGCCAAAGAGCTTCGACCGCGAGCTTTAGGAACTCGACGAATCACTCTGGTGACTCGGCAAGTGGGCGAGTTATGCAAGGAACTCGGCGATTGGCTGGTCTCACTCGACGAGTTCAGGTCAACATGGACTGTTACCCTGACAGTTGACTTTGATTTTGACCTAGGGTTGACCTGTGGACTTCTTGGGGTATCTGGGATTTATGGACCTTGTGATACGTTGGATATAGGTGGTGGAGTTCGTGGCGGTGATTCGAGAGTTGAGCCTTCTATTTCCTGTCAGCAGTTGCAAGGTGAGTTATCCTCACTATACTTAAGGGTCTAAGGTACCAAGGTCGGCCTTTGGATTGTTACCTGGTTATGTTATGCTTGTATGATTTGTTAGATCGGTATCCTAGAGGGTTGGATAATATTAAGTAGTATGTGGTATAATGTGTTAGTTCGGTATCCTGTTAGATAGGATGGTATTATGTGTTATGTGGTATGATCCGTTAGATCAGTTGTTGTCTATAGACTGTTATGTGATTATCTGTTTTATATATATATATATATATATATATATATATATATATATATATATATATATATATATGTGTGTGTGTGTGTGTGCATATATTTGTTTGGCGGTTAAGGCTTATCTGCTTTGTGCGAAAGCTAATAGACCTAGGCATTCCAACCGGTTGGTTGTGGGCCATGAGTATTCCATCCCGAGGATGATTGAACTCATAGTATGTAGGCATTCCAACCTGCTGGTTGTGGGCTTGGGGTATTCCATTCCGATGATGATTGGACCCATAGTATGTTGGTATTCCAACCTGTTGGTTGTGGGCCTGGGGTATTCCAACCCGGTGGTTGACTGGACCCATAATATGTTGTTTGTGTATTTTGGGGGAACTCACTAAGCTTTCAGGCTTATAGTTTCAATTTATTGTTTCAGGTACATCGGGGGATCACGACAAGGCAAATGCGTGATCGTACAGCTCCTCACATTTTTGTTATGGTTTTTGGGAAAACTCTGATATATATACTATTTTGGAAACAAAGTTATAATAACTATTCATTTAGTGTTTATTTAAATTTTAAATTTGGCTTGAATTTTATGGGTGTTACAAAACATATCATTAAAAAAATTACAACAAATGTCAAAAACATTTAAAAACCTAAAAAACAATAAAAGATGAGAAAAAATACAATTTTTTCCTAAATTATTCATCTTCAGTACCATCATAGATATGATATGTCAAGTCTTCTCAAAGTTGCTTGTGTTTTCGTTGGTCTTGAATATCAACGACTTTACGTAAGTATTCCGTTGTCCCTAGTTAAAATTGAATGTGTTTAGGTTCCGTAGGCGAATACTCCGCAATATTTCGTCATTTATTTTCAATCACCATGTTATGCATTATGATACATGCATACATAATATCTCGTAAAGTGTCCAAGTGATATGGTCGCGTTGCATGTTCAACTATGTGTCATTTTGATTTCAGAACTTTGAAAGCATGTTCCACGTCCTTACGTGCTCCTTCTTGTCGTCTGTTGAAAATTTTATCTTTTGGTTTTAAAGGGTGTCGAAACACATTCACAAACGTGGAATATGGTGGATATATTCCATCGGTGAGGTAATACCCAAACTTATATTCATTTCCATTCACTATGAAATGGGTATCTGATGCCTTTCCTTTCAAAAGATCCTCAAATATTGGTGACTGATCAAGAACGTTCACATCATTGTTGGAACCCGCAACTCCAGAAAAAACATGTTAAATCCATAAGTCTTGTGAAGCAATAGCCTCTAATACCAACGTATGTGATCCAAGATGACCACTTGTGTATTGTCCTTTCCACACTGCAGGTTAATTTCTCCATATCCACTTTGTGCGATCAATGCTTCCAAGCGTACCCAGAAAACCATATCGTTGTTCATACGTCGTATATAGTTGTTGCATATCATTCAATGAATGTTTGCTCCAGTATTTGTTATCGAAGGTTTCAACACCACCTCTCGCCAATCTATATAAACTTTCTCGTGCAGTTCGCTCCAACATTCTCATATAGTCGTCAATAGAATCGGACGACTCCCCCATAACTATAAACTTGATTGCAGCAATAAACTTCTGCAACCCTATGAAACCTCGCTTACCTCTCAAATCATATATCATTTGGAAAATTCATACCTAAATATTTATTTAATTGATAAAAAAATGATTATCTAAAAACTGTATAAAAACGCATATATTTAAGTGTATTTATTCTATCTAAAAACGATTATCTAAAAACTCTATTTACGATACCTGTTTTCCATTGCATTGACTATCCATTGAACGTATATTTTCGCATACGAAGTCTTCTTTTAAAATCGCAAGGTTGGTAGACACAGTTATCGGCAAAATAATCATTGACTAGATGTCTATGTCATTCTTTACGATCTCTGTTTAACGCAACACGTCTCATGAGTAGTAGAGTTGGTTTTGGTTGTAGCAGTACGTCCATAGAATATTGGTACATCGTACTCACAAATATACGTTATCGTTGAATTGACGGAACGGATCAAAATAATCCGTTTTTTGTTTTGAGAGAGAAATATATGTATATATAGTATATAAAAATGGGAAATTCTTTTTTTTTTTTGGTTTGTGACCATTTAAGAACAGTCGAAAATATAATTGTTTTCATCGAAAAAACCAACCCAAACCCCGTTGCTTCCCAATGCCACACTAACACGTTTTAACATGACACCTAATAAAGCTTGACTAGGGCGGTGTTCAAGGCGTTATGGCACCGTTATTAGCGTGCCAACTCTAATTAACATGCATGTATTAACATTGCCCATACCGGATGGTCTAATTAACAGAGCCATGGTGCATGGGTGGTGGTGGATCTTTGTTTTTCAGCAGTGAAGACACAATCTCACAAGAACCACGATTGGTTGCTTGGCTATTAGTCCATGATGTGAATACAAAGATGTTTCCAAAGATAATTATGATCATTGCATATGGAGCGTTGTAAGGACCTGGTGTGCAATTTTTTGAAACGAAAATGTGGTTGCTACCTTTTAGGTAGGGGCATATTTGTCAATCTATATGTTTAAGTAGGGGCATATTTGTCAATCTATACTTTGAATCTCTCATTATCGCAAATTTGGTCGTAGCCAATTTGCTCAATAAATGAGAACAGATGAATTAACAAGTCAAATTTATGAACTCCGATGTTCCTCAGGTGAAACCCATCTGGCAATTGATTTGAAGAATATAAATCTTAAATTAAACTAGATTCATTGAATATATCAAAAACTATCTATCTATTGAATCTGTAACAGATTTTATCACACCTAATTACATGAAAATTACAACACAATTATTAAAACAACTAGATTTAATTTCATTGAGATGCACCAAGAAACTTGAATCCTTGAGATCTAACAACACAGAGTTAAAATGGAGGAAACCCCAAAAAACAAGTGCACAACGATTTGATTTGACCTTACCAATTCGAACTACTGCCTCCATTTCTACCTAGCTACGCCGATTGCCCATAAAAATTTAGTTTCATCTTCACTGATCATGGAATCGGAGGGCCCAACGCCGTCTAATCGGACCCGGGTCCTGCAAATCGGGCAATTGGGTACTTTCGTTAACCATTTATCGACACATCTCGCATGGAAGACATGATCACACACCGGAAGTACACGGCAGATCTCTCCTTCGTTGAAATACTCCAAGCAAATCGAGCAATCGTCGGAGGCCGCGGTTGTGGATTTGTCCGCGGAAGGGTATTGGAAGGGTGGGAGGTGGTTCTGTATGTCGTGGAGAGAGAAGGAGGAGGAGGTGCGAGGTGGGGGTGAGCGGAGGCGGAGGCGTTGGCGACGGCGGTGGAGAAATGAGCCGGCAAGGAGGAGAAGGATGGCGGCAAGACCAAGGAAGAGGAGGAATAGGGATAGAATAAGGAACATGACAATGACTTTAAGGAATATAGAAAGGAGTTTAGGGCTGGGTTTGGGTGGTGATGGTGATGGGGTGTTGCTGTTGGCATGGTCATGGCGGTGGTGGGTTTCAAGATTGTGGTGGCGATTGGGGTTTGGCATGTCAATTGTGGATTACAGGAGGCGGAGATCGATCTAGGGGTGGAGTTTTTTAGAGGAAAAGAAAAGGATAAGGGTGGGTTGTTTGTATATTTAGAGAGAGAAAGTGGTGATGGTTTGAGGAGAGAGAGCGGCGGAGTAGGGGGCGGAGGTGGGGCATTATTGAGGAGGGCTTGAATTCCGGGGGCATATTCGTGTTGGTTTTTATGTGTGTAATTTGTGAAGGGGAATAATGCTCCGTAAAACAATTTTTTTTTGCCTTTGCAATAAAATTACTATACTAATGAATGTAATAATTAATAAATTGAGAGATTTGCAAATTTAACTAAAAATATTAGATATTTTGTGTAAAATAACAAAAAAAAAAAAATCAAAATTGTATTTTTAGCTATCAATTTCGAAGATAGATTGTCTATGTCTGCAAATAGACTATTACATTTGTAAACGTACAAGCCGCTAAAGCATAGCCTGTACTTTAGCGATTTGTATGTTTGTAGATGGACTAGTCTATCTGCAAACATATCAGTCCATCTGTAAAAATAAACCTAACCTACTATAAAAACTTAATTATTTTTGGTTCATTTTTCACTTTTTTTTGTTGGAAAACTCTTTCTAGGAAGCGATTTTCTTACCCCATTTACGATTATGCATGATTTCATGAACAACCCTAATAATATGGTAACAACTAAATTGATAGTTTTTTGGAGGGCTTTTAAACAAATTTTCCAAAGAAATAACAAATAAATTGATAACTTTTTGCAAAAATTTATATATAATAAGGTTGTTTCGTAGTCAAACCCTATCAATTTCGTAGTAAAAAAAAATTAAAAAAAAAATTAAAAAAAAATAATAAAAAACACACACACACAAAATCGCAGTTGAAAAGGAGAGGAAATCGCAGATGACCTTAGTTCATCTGCAATTTTAAGGGGGAAATGAAGTTTTTATACAGCGTGAAAAAAAAACATCTGCAAACGTACAAGTGGTTAAAACACGTCTGCGTTTTAGCTACTTGTATGTTCGCAGATGACTTGCCAAAATTGCAGATGAACTTAATCCATCTACGATTTTGGTGGCTAAAAATGCAATTTTTGTTTTTTTTTTGCTATTTTTTGCAAAGTAATTAATATTTTTGGCTAAATTTACAATTTTCTATTAATAAAAGAGGGGATAATCAAAATAAATATTAGTGTAAACTGAACACAGGGTTTGTAAAAAATTGTGAATTCAGTCTAACATAATTTCAGTTTGTATTGCTAGTACAAGTCAATATATATTATGTTAAATAAACGAGGAATTAGGGTTTATGTTGGAGATTTGGATACCCGTTGGATCGTGTGAACACTTTCCGAACTTATATTTCTACCATATGCCTTGTTTGCAAGAAATTCAGTTTAGGATAATCCAAAATGACACTTACAAATCTAGGCACAGAAATCATAAGACAATTTGCTAGAAGGATTCTATGTTCATCTGAAGAAAAGAGAGTTAATGATTGCTTATATCTTCTCAAATAGAAGAGTCTTTCATATATTAAACGACATTTAGGTTTTACCGTCATGGGTAGCTTTGCCCCATGAACCCCGCTAGGGGGGGGGGGGGGTTGCCCTAGACTCCGCTAAAGGGGAGTTGCCCCTTTGGAAACCCCGGACCTAAGGGCGCTTCCCCCGGACCCCCGACTTATTGTCGAACCGACTTCTAATTCGATCTTATACATGCGTGCACTCTGCACATACCGTATATATATTAGAGTATAAATTATGAAGCCCTTAGCTCACATGTTAGTTCTAATTACATAAAATGACATAGTGACTCTAAAATCACCAACAATCATCTCTCCTATTTTAGTGTAACCTTTGAACAAACATAACCTTATCAAAACAAAACCAAACTAGTACATAATGAAAATATCGAAACAATTAAATTTCCACTTAGTATCATGCACTTGCAAATACTCGAGAATCAAGGTGTCTAACGCCCGTGTTTCTAGGCTACAAGCATTAATAATGTTGTAATAGTCTAGGGGGCTGTTTGATGAACCTTCTGACTGGGTTCAATTCTTGGACTCGGTCAGAAATCTTCAGTCCGTGCGTTTGTTTTTCTACTGCAGTCTTGGACTCGGTCCAAAATGCTAATTCGGTCCTTGTTTTTTTGCTGATTCAGTCCAAATGAAAAACATGGCTGACTGGGGCATATTGATGAAAAAGACGCACTTTACCCTCTACCGGTGTTGCTCTTTCAACCCCCACCTTGTTCCTTCCAGTTTCCCACATCGCTCCTCCTCCAGAAGTGGTATGATTTTTCCCGTTTTGACCTAATCGTCAGGTTAGCAATTCTTGTCTCTTTGTAAAATTGATTATTTGAAATCAATTTTTTTCATATGCTTGAAATCGATACATCAATTCTCTGAAATCGATTTTCCAATGTACTGAAACTAGAAACTAAAGGCCCAACTTTTGTTTTTCTTTATGAATCAAGATTTGATGATGTGAATTGGCGATGAACAAAAACAAAAAGAAAAATAGAGATGCAGTTCTTTAAGTAATTTGAAGCACAACATCAATGGTGATTTCGAGTAGAATCAATGATTTGGGGATAAGGAAACAATAAGGATAAAGGTAGATATTTGGGTTTTTGGTCTCCTAAATCAAAGAGATGGTTTTGCTGTGTGTGTCAAGTCTTTGAGCTGTTGCTTTTTTAGCACTTTAATTATTATATAGGGATAATGACTTCAGAGGGTAACATACTTTTGATTTTGATCACATTTGGTCACTGAACTTTTTTTCGTGCTCTATTAACCCTTTAACTTGTTGCTTTGTGCAAATTTTCCCCTTCCGACTGGTTTTTGCCGGTTTCAATGAATTTATTGATCCTACGTGTCAGTTTTGATCCTAACTGGCATCTAGGGTTCTTGTTATTAAAGGAGGGGCATTTGTTGTTCATTTATTGTGCTCTAATACCCCGTTGCCCTAATACCCGATGGCTTCCTCCTACAGCATCTCATCCTCCCTCAATCGATCAAGCAAGAAATCCACAGTGAATGATCCAAAAACTTGTGATTGTGGGTTCCCTGCACGTATTCTAACATCAACAACACCAAAGAATCCAGGGAGGCATTTCATGGTGTGCAATGAGGTAAGCAATTTCACTTAAATTTCCCCTCTTTTCTGATTCATTTATTCCAGATTTGAAATCTCACTTTGAAATTTTATTGTGGAAGGGTAAATGCAAATATTGGAAATGGTTGGATGTAGAACTTGTACAGATGCCTCTGATGGAAGTGGTGGAGGGAATGAAAGCTGAATTAGTAGCATTGAAGACCGAAGTAGAGAAGGTGAAGGAAGACATGGAACAGATGAAGAAGGAAAAGTACTCTGATGCCATTGCAATGAAGGAGAAAATATATAAGTTTACCATTGGATTTCTTTTTCTGATCATCGTGTATATGATGAAATGAAGTCACATGATGTATTGAAAGATGTTGTTTGAATAGAATAGAGTTGTTATCTTAACTTCTTGTTGGAATGGAATGAAGTAACATTGATTGTAATGGAAAATTTAATTATAAAGAAGCATACATATTAACTGCATACATATTAACTTTGATTGGAATGGAATCACAAAGAATGGAATGAAGTAACTTTGACTGGAATGGAATCACCAAGAAATTTTTTTGACTGGAATGGAATCATAAGGAAGCATACATATAACAATGAATACATATTTGATTTTGACTGGAATAGAATCACAAAGTAGCATGCATATAAAGAATTAGTTTTGACTGGAATGGAATCACAAAGTAGCATGCATATGAAGAATTAGTTTTGACTGGAATGGAATCACAAAGTAGCATACATATAACAAATACATATAATAAAAAAAGTAAGTGAATGTGGTGGTTGGATTCATTGTAATACGCCATTAATATTCTACAGTTATATAAGTTTTTGTCTGCATACACAAAAGTAGTTTCTAGGTAACACAAAAGATTCCTGCATAGACAAAAGAAGGGCCACCATGTGCCCATACACCTACTTGATAGTACCATAGAAAAGCATAATAAAAAGACTACTACTTTGTCTTTACATCACAACTGCCTTACAAAAGATATTCCTACCCACCCACTATTATCCCCTAAATTAATCAATAACTGAAGGGTTATCTGCATTGCTCCCAACCCCAGGTATCTGCCTCCTTAATGCTTGTTTGATAATCCGTTCAGAATATTTCCTCCTTCCACTTCTACTAACTGGGACCCTTCTTCTTGGCATGGGGGCTGCAGGTGGTGGTGGAGGAGGTTGTTGGGCTGCAGGTGGTGGTGGAGGAGGTGGTGGTCCTTCATTGCCCCTAGATAAACTTGGGTCTGCTCCACTGCCCCTGGATGAACTTGGTACTGCAAACAAAAATTAAAATGTCAATTCTTTGTTCAAATGATGTAATTTTTTAAAAAATATTCACCTGATGTATTGCTTTGTTGGTTAGATGGACACTTTTTCTTGTTGTGACCTGGTTCCTTACAAATACCACACTTTATTATGCTACCCCTTCTTGAGACAGTTTGTCTACTTGATCCACTCAACTCTCGTTCAATTGCATCCCTCTTCCTTTTCACAGATGGCCTACCAGGTAATCTTCTTCTTTTGGGAGGCAAAGGCTTATGGTATGGAACATCTGGCCACATTTCACTACTATTGAGAGGATTAATGCTATATTTGTAGCATTTTAGGTAAGCCTCAGTAGTGTATGATTGGGACACATATGCCTCAGCATCATGATTTAAGTAAGATATTGCTGCCACTCCATGTAAGCATGGTATCCCTGTAAGTTGCCATATTCTACAGGCACACTTCTTTGCAATTAGATCCACTCCATATGCAACATCAGTGAATCTAACCTCATACTTTTGATAACCACAAGGAGTAACTCCCCACAATCTGTTTAAGCATATTAACATCAGTGAATCAATAACACATCCTCATAATTAACATAAGCATATTAAAGTAAAATAATTACCTCTGTTTAACCTTTAGATGTTCTATACGCTTCCTAATAGTTGGACATATAAGCAAATCCCATTCCATTCCTTCAACTCTTTGAGTGTATATCCTTTCCATCACAAATAACCTAATCTCCTCCAGCATAGTGATTATAGGTCTCCTTCTAGCATGCCTAATAGCAGAATTGAAACTCTCACTGACCCCATTCTCCACTGCATCACAGTCTCTTCCTTCTTGAAAGAATGCCTTAGACCAGGTAGTAGGATCTCTGTCTATAAGGTAATCATAAGCATGAGTATCAATAGATTTGATGTTCTCCATTACACCTCTGAAATTCTCCACAGTACTAGCCCTTACAGCCCTCCAAAATAACTTTATGTATTGTTGACCAGTCAACCTTTTATTAAAATTGGCCAGAATGTGTCTAGCACATTGTCTATGTTCAGCTTCTGGACATCATTCCTTAACTGCTTGTAATAACCCCTACAAATCACAACATCATTATGAGTGAAAAAGCATAAAAATGAAGCATAAAAATGACCTAGTACTAACCTTGTGTCCATCAGAAAGAAGGGTAATGCCTGCACCAAGACCACCATTAATGTCATCCATAAGCAAATCTATGAACCACTTCCATGTTTCTTTATTCTCAACACATACCACAGCCCATGCTAAAGGGTAGATGTGGTTGTTTGCATCTCTCCCAACAGCTGAAATAACTTCTCCTCTAACTATACCCTTTAAAAAGCAACCATCAAGCCCAATTACTGGCCTGCACCCTTCTAACCAACCATCCCTTACAGCTTTGAAACACACATAAAACTTAGAAAACAAAGTTGTGGAATCTGGCATGATGTCTACATCCAATCTCACAGTAGACCCAAGATTTGACCTGATAATTTCCTCACCATATGACCACAATCTCCCATAATGTTCAATTAAACTTCCTTCAATCTCTTGTAATGCAAATTTCTTTGCATTTCTGCATTGCCCCACACTCACATTTATGTTGAATGTTGTTGACACTTTAGCTTTCATCTTCCTTGCACTCATTTTGGGGTTCTCTATAATTTGACTCATAAAATGTTTCCCTATCCATCTATAAGTTACAATTGACCCAAACTTAAACACCCTACAACAATTATGTTCATTCACTAGAGATTTGATCTGAAAAGTCTTTTCTTTACCCATCCAGGAGGCCCATAGTCTGAAAGGGCAAGATGGTGACTTATTCTTTTTGCAACATTTCACTAACAATCTATCAGAGTCATTTTTTTCAAACCATAGATCATACCCATTAGCAACTGCATAATTGCTTAACATATGTTTAAGCTCAGTAGGGTTAGAAAATCGCATACCTATAATTGGTTTCATCTGATCCCATGGCTGTCTCTCATCATACACAGGGTACTGGGGTGGCACGTATTCATCATCTTGATCTTCACTCTCTATAGGTTCACAAAGGATGTTTAAAAATCTATCACGTGCAGTTTTGTTTGCTGGAAATGGATAGGTAGCATCATCTTCTTCATGATCAACAGAATATGAATCTTGAATAACTGAATCCCCATCTTCATCTAAGTCTTCGTTTTCACTTTCACTTTCCTCAGCCTCAATCCAGTCGAAGATAGGTTCATTATGGTGATCCACATATACATTCATTCTCTTGTCATTAGCATACGCCAAATCCAAAAATTCCTTGTAATCACCGTTGTTCACCAGTGTATGAATTCCAAGACCTAAAGACTCTTGTGGAAGGCAGAAATAGATGTCTTTGCTTCTCGAGTTGGTGAGCTTGTGAAGGAATTCCATGAATTGCTCATACCCAAACCCATTAAAGTCAACATCTCGCACTGATGCTCTGTTGGGATCAAAGTAAACTAAGGGATTGGGTGCAAACTGACCATTGTAGTGGAAATCCACTACAATGAAGTTCTGATCAGTAGGATTTGGAGATGATGCCATAGAACGGTTGAAGGAGATGAATGATCGATGGAGAATTTCGTGACCTAGTCGAGTTTAAGGACCAAATGAGACTTCGGGGTGTGGTTTAATGAGACGGAGATGAAAAATCGGGCCCTACATGCCACCTCTTTCGCCACGTAAGATAAAAAAATACACGTAGGATCAATAAACCGTTTGAAACCGGCTAAACCCGGTCGGAAGGGGAAAATTTGCACAAATCAACAAGTTAAAGGGTTAATAGAGCACGAAAAAAAGTTCAGTGACCAAATGTGATCAAAATCAAAAGTATGTTACCCTCTGAAGTCATTATCCCTTATTATATACCTTTTAGATTTTAGACTATTAATATGGAATTTACGTTAGGTTTAATTGGTTGCTGTCAAATTATTTAATAGTTATATTTCTTAATAACACGTCATCTAATAAAATGATATTTGTAATTTATTTTAATATATTTGATCTTTTACTAACAAATGGATTACTATAAAAAATATTGTTTGGAGGTAATATAGTCATTTTACATAGTCAGTTGGATTAAAAATCAAACAACAAGTTTCAGTCAGAAGATAACGAGTTAGAGCTTCTAACCCAGTCAACTTTTAACTCAGTCAGCTCTAACCGAGTTAGCGACTATCAAACGATCCCTAGGTCAACCTTTGTAACTCATTTTGAAATAATAAAGAAGAATTATGTGAATATCATATGAATTATATGCTTATTTACTTAATTATTATGATTTAATTAATTAATAATGAAAATAAGCATTGAAAATAAATATTTGAAAAAGCCGATATCTTTTAAGAAAGTTGTAGTGGTCAAAACAAGGATTCCGGAGATATAAAGAACTCTGAAATCCGAGTTATAACGAAGAAGTTATGACATGTCGAAGTTTCGCGATGGAACCGACACGGCACCGGGAAACGTAAAAAGTGAATTTACGATAAATTGCTTTTTAGCCTTAACAATCTAAACAAAAGTCATAGTATTCGTTAAGCCGGGAATTTTGATAAAAAAAAACGTCCAAATCTGACTTCGTATGAGGAAGTTATGATTTTTCTAAGTTTTAGCAGAGCAGTAAACAGCTAAATACTCGAATTTAAGATCGAGCGATATTTAGCCGACACAACCTAAACGAGAATCGAAGGTCTCGTCAACAGTAGTACAACAGTAAAAAGACTGACGAAAACGGACGTCGGATGAAGAAGTTATGAATTTTTAACGGATTTTCTTGTCTCGACCTGTTAAAAATAATAATTTTAAAATTAAAGCCAAAATTAGCCGACGAAGTCTAAACGAAAGTTGTAGAATATATTCCCGCCTACACGTGCATATAAATAACGTCAAAAACGGAGCCCGTATGCGAAAGTTATAAATTTTAAAAGTTTTGGGTGCAATTTTCGAAAAATTCGCATGGATGAAAAGCAGCCACGTCACCCTCGCCTCACGTACCGGAGCTGCTGCGTTACCGAGTCGTGGCCAAATCCGAGACCGACACATGCCTTCTTCGTGTCAGCTTCTGATAGGCCCGAAGCTGAGGTCCAATAGAAGAGTGACGCACCTCGCATCGGTGGTCCTTCCCAGCCTCGCTGGCCTTCGCTGCATCTGACGCGTGTTCGCTTCTCAACCTCTCACGTAGCTCGCCTCCGTGTCTCGCCCTCGCTGCTGCCACACGCTTCGCCCCTTCGCAGCCACGTCTTCCCTTCGTGTCCAAGCCTCACAGCCACTACGTGGAGCCTTCTCAGCCGATCAGCCCTCGGTCTCGCATGCCATAAATAAGGGGGTTGCGAGATCTCCCAGGTACTTTTGGAAAATTGACATTTTTCACCCCTAAACTTATATTTTGACTATTTTGACTTCCCCCGTAGCCCCGGTATCATTTTTAAAGCCCGGAATATGTCCCGAAGTGCCCGAAGACCCGGAAAATTTTATCTTTTCAATTTTGAAACTCCAACCCTCGCAGAGCCCGGTTTCTCAATAAAACTCCCGGTTTTATCATAGACGATCATTTTAAGGAACGAATTGCTGTCCGATTATCATGAAATCAAGTGAGTGTATAGTCACTTTCATCTTACACATAGATATGAAGTATTTTCTATAAAATACGTGTTATGTGTAATTATATTGATTGTTTATTTGAGATGACTGTTGAATAAATGTTTTATACAAGTTATAAACTGTATATGTATTTTTATCTACAAATATGTTGGGTAAAACATGGGTAGACGAAATAGTTGATGTGTGTTAAAATGATGAGAGGCCTCGATGTTGTTATTGTTCCAGTCATCTAGCAGAGTATGGATGACGACCACGGACTCTTCTAGACAGTCTAGTGGAACGCTAGCAGGCTCGCAACCTGTAGGTGTTTGTGGGCTTGATGTTCACCGGTGTACTCCATCCCCCTCATGGTTGCCTTACGGACACATATGGTTGAGGAATCCCCTTAGCAGTAAAGTCCATCCCAATGATAAAATCCTTAGACTAGGTCCCTTGTATAGGTGTTTAGGGACATAAAGTGAGGATAACGAGAATGGGTAATCAGGGTTATTGTTGGTTTGATAAAATTAATAAATTTATTGTTGATCGATGAAATTAATAAATTTATTATTATTTGTGGGTTGAAAACCCTATATATTCACCAGGCTCCCAAGCCTGACCCACTCAGCTTTCTGTTTTACAAGTAGTGGACCCAGAGCATAATTTGGATGATGATGAGGGATTTTTGGATTATAGGCCAGTAGTTGTAAATAACTATTGTAAGGCTTATAATGTACTATTTATGTTTTTGATCTGTATCAAATATGACATCCCGAGTCTTTTTAATGAAATACATTTCTACGGAAATGCTTTGATAAATCTTTATCATATTTTGATTTTGGGAACAAATTCCGCAACACTTTTATGTAAAATATTACTCTGATTTTCAAACAAGCATAAACAAAATCGGTCTTTTCTGGCCGTGAAATTGGGGATGTCACAAGGTGTTCTAAGAATTAAACCAATTAACCCATTTGAATACCATAAAGTAAAATACATAGCATATGCTTGGTGTACATGCCTGATCCACAAACCCTAATTTTTAGGGTTTACACCCTATATAAACATCATTAACTCTCTAATGCTCACTCCCTCACCAGCCTCCAACCCTTATTTCGTCCCATTGCAACCCTTATCTCTTGTGTGTGTTCCTTTGAGCTTGAAAGTGTGTGTTTGTGGTGCCTTTGAAGTAAGGAGAAGATAGAAGCACCAACTTAAAAGATCAAGACCTCATAGATCCAGGAACACCTCACCTCCAAGCTTCATTTTGAGGTATAAAGTTTTGAACTTGATGATCATATCACTAGATCTTGTTTATGTAGAAGTTTAAGCGTACTATCCCCATATTCTTGGTTCTTTTAGGTATGAGCTACCCTGGACCCAATGATTTGTCCTCCTGGAAGTTTTAGGGTAGTTTGACTGATAAAAATATGATCATGGCTCTTAGTTCTTCCCCATGTGTGAGTTTGGTTGTCTTAATTGCTTAAGATATTTGGTGGTTTTTAGTATTAAGCACTTAATGGCCATGTAAGGCCATAAAGTTGGAAACTTTATGGTCAAGGACAACATTTAGGACTTGGATCCGTAATTTGGACGTAAGGGTTAATGAGTTGGGAAAGCATCCAACTGCGTACGTTGGGTGTACCAAGTGGTACGTCGCGCGTACACGCTCAAATCTTAGATTTTGGTCGATGATTGAGTATGATCCACGTACGAGGCTAGGTTGACTTGGCTGGTTTGTTGAGTTTGAATAATTTTAACCAAAGGTTATTTTGGATAATTTGATATTAATTTTAAGTTGGGCAATAATTTGAATAATAGGTGTCCAATAGAGTCGGTTTTCGGAGTAGAGATTTATTTATATTTTGTTCGGACTGAGAGGTGAGTTTTCCTCACTATACCCATGGGTGATAGGCACCAATGTCGACCCATTATATTATGTATTTTTGTTATAGGATAGTATTATACTAATACATGACAGATTAGATCTGTATGATTCTTTATATTTACTGGTTCTATGTTTATGTTCAGCTGTTATATATTTCAACATATTATGGTTGAGTTGAGGCGGTCCTGCTTTGTGTTGAATGCCAAGACACCTAGGGATGTTCGAATAGGATGTAAGCCCTACGAGGCGGGCCAGTCAGGTAGAAGGCCCGTAGAGCAGTCCAGATATGTTGTAGGCCCTGCAAGGCTGTCTAGTCAGGTTGAAGGCTCATATTTGCATGCTTTGATTGTTATGTTATGTGATGATACATTAGGGAAACTCACTAAGCTCACTAAGTTTTGGCTTACAGTTTTAGTTTATTGTTTCAGGTACTTTAGAGGAACGTGGGAAAGCAAATGCTTGATCGTACACATCCTCCTATTTTCATGATATTCACTTTTAGGACACTTTGACATGATTTTACTTTTGAAATAATGATTCTTTTGTAAACAATGATGGTTAATGGTTGCTTTTGAAAAGTTTTAAATTTTTATGATTTTAGGATATTACATATCTAAATTTTAGAAAACCAAATTACCATTTATGAAGTGGTCTTTTTTATAAGGATGGTCATAAAACATGGGTCATAGTCTTCAAATTTTGACTTAAATTTTTTATTTTTGTCAACATCTTGACCCAAATCCATCCAACTTTCTTTTTACAATTTTGACTTAAATTTTAATTTTTTTTTACGAATTTAGTCTAGTTAAATTATTTAATAAGTTTTTCCTATTTATTTTCACGATTTTTTTTATATGTTTTAACTAGATGTTTTTTTGTACAAATCTACTTTTTATATTTTTTACAAATTTTTGACAATTACAATAAAATTCCCTTTCCAACAACTTTTTCTACTATGTTTTTAGAAAAATTTCTCTTTTTCACAAATCCACTTTTTTACGGTAATTTTATGATTTTAACAATAAAACCCCTTTCTAAAAATGCAATAAATTTTGAAAAACTATTTTTATATTTGGAAATTTGATTTATTAAGGTAACTAAGTATTTCGTTTGTTCACATATGGATAATATTGTTTTTTTACTCATTACCCAACTAATTTGTTACAGCCATTCACAAATAACCAAACTGTCTATTACCTGTATTAGGTGATGTGGCATCTACATCGCTTTTACATTGTAATACTCCTCGCCTACGTGACATTGAGAAGTGTTTACATTATGAGAATGGTGAGATACGATTGCTTATTAATTAAAATCCAAGATCGATCGATGGCATTTTCTTCCTCATATTTTTCTTCCAAACGACAAGACGAATTGCAACCGAATCACCCATGTGATTGTGACTTGCCATCTCGTGTGAAGACATCAAGAACCTCAGACAATCGTGGAAGGAAATTCAGAGTTTGTCAAAACTCACTAGTAAATCATTTTTTTTTACTTCTTCTTCTTCATCCTTCAATTTAACATGTTTTTTATAAAAAAAATTTAAGAATGGAAAAGGGCCAAGCTGTAAATTTTGAAAATGGTTGGATGTGGATGAAGAGAGGAAAGGTGGAAGAAGGCATTACAAGGTGAAACCAAAAGAAAGTTGCAATCTTACCTTGAAATTTTGTACCTTGGAGAATGAAATCAACATTTGCAGGATGAAGATTGAACAAGAGAAGAACAACCATAAACAAGAAGTGGACAAAGTTAATTGGAAATTGTTTACTCATAGACTTGCATTGATTGTGTGTTTCTCTTGTATGTCAAAATGTTGTTTTAAATTATGTAGTTTATTATGATGTAGTATGACTAAGTTATGTATGCTGTTGTGATGTTTTGAATGAAAAAGGTTACATTGGATCATCGGAATGGAATTGTACATTATAATGGAATTGTTATTACACTTGGTATTATAGAAGATGGTAATAAACATTGTAATATTGGAATGGAATTGTACATTGTAATGGAATTGTTATTACACTTGGTATTATAGAAGATGGTAATAATCATTGTAATGGAATTGAATCATTGGAATGGAAATGTACAAACATTGTAATGGAATTGTGACTTATTGGAATGGAATTGTACAAACAATGTAATGGAATTGTGAATCGTTGTAATGGAATTGTGAAACATTGTAATAGAATTGTGATTACACTTGGTATTCTAAAAGATGGTAATAAATTATAAACAATACAAAGTATAAACATTCTATGGAATTAGAAAGATGTGCAAAAGATAATAATAAATTATAAACATTCCAGGGAACAATGATTTCAAAAGATGTGTCAAAAGTTTTACATAATATTGTTAAACATTCATTACACCCAAAAGATGTGCAATAAGTTAAACACTACACACTTAAACATACATTTAAGCTATTCCAACTAGATTTCAAAAGATGTGCCAAAAGATTCCAAAGTTAAAAGATGTCAGTCAAAGATGCCAAAACATTAATAACAGTCCAAGAAGCTAAAAGTTATTCCAACTCATACAGATTGTCATCACCGCTTCCCTGTTTTCCCTCCCACTTCTTTCTTATCTTAAGTTTTGTAATTCTTTCTGAAGTTTTCCTTGTCCTCAGAAGGTTTTCATGCACACAAGGGTAACATGTTAATTGCCAAGTTCTGCAGGAACATGTCCTGCTACCAATATCCACAAAATATGCATCACACCCAAGTCTGACTTCATACTGTTGATAACCAGATGGTATAACTTTCCAAAACCTATCCACATACACATAATGAAGGACAAATATATATATATATATATATATATATATATATATATATATATATATATATATATATATATGAGTAAATTACTAAAATCATCCCTATGGTTTGGTAAAAATTGCATGCATGGTCCCTAACATTATTTTTGCACTCGGATCGTCTTTGTGGTTTGATTTTATTGTGTTTTTCGTCCCTTACATACATAAAGGTAGGGACCAAAAGTGCAATTTTGATCAAACCATGGGGATGAAAAACGCAACAAAATCGAACCACATGGACGATCCGAGTGCAAAAAAAAGATTAGGGACCAAACGTGTAATTTTGATCAAACCATAGGGACGGTTTCAGTAATTTACTCTATATATATATATATATATATATATATATATATATATATATATATATATATATATATATATATATAAGGACAAACATGTTAAAATATAAACATATATAAGGATAAACATTTTTAAGCACTTAACTTTGAAGATCCTTAAGCTTGGATAACTTTAGTCTAATGGAAGGACATATACTTAAATCCCAACATTGCCCCTTAATATTTTGTCTATAAAGCCTCTCCATCACATAAATTCGAATTTCTTCTAACATGGTGATTAGCGGTCTCTTCCTGGCAACTTCAATCACTGAGTTAAAACTTTCAGATATACCATTTTCATATGCATCACAAGCCTCTCAGTCTGAAAAATGCTTTACTCCAAGTTTTAGCATCCCTTTCCATCAAATGACCATAAGCTAGTGGTTCTAATTTCTTGATTTCATTTATATGTTGCTCAAATTTTGCAGGGGTAGTAGATGCAACAGCATACTAGAAAAGCTTTTTAAACAGTTGGCCCATAAACCTTTTCATGAAGTTAGCACATATGTGCCTAGCACATTGCCTATGCTCTGCTGTTGGAACCCTTTCCTTCACAGCCTCAAGTAATCACTGTTAGCAATAGACACAAAACGTAAACAACAAAAACAAAATATAAGCTCAAATAAAGATGGAAAAAATAGAAATTGATTACTTTGTGTTGGTTTGATATTAAGGTTAGTCCATACCTAACTCCCATTCCAAGGTCTTCAATTAGAAGGTCAATAAACCACTTCCATGTTTCTTTACTTTTCACTGATACAACAGCCCAATCAATAGGATATATATGGTTGTTTGCATCTCTACCTATAGCAGAAAGCAACTGACCTCTGCATATGCTCTTTAGGAAGCAACCATCTAGTCCAATTACCCTCCTACAACCTTCAATCGATCCATCCTTCAATCCCTTGAAACATACATAAAACTTTGAGAAATAAGTGGTTCCATTAGGCATGACATATACATCCATCTTCACTGTTGATCCAGGGTTAGTCCTTTTTATCTCTTCTCCATAGCCCTATGATTTTGCATAATGTTCTTTTAAAGAAGCCTCTATCTCCTAAAATGCATACTTCCTTGCATTTCTACATTATCCAACACTTGAAATCAAATTAAATTTCTTACTGACTTTAGCTTTCAACTTCCTTATACTCATCTTTGGTTTCTAACGTATCTGATTTAGGAAATGATTTGCTATCCATTAATAGGTAATAATGGACCCAATTTTGAAGACTCTTGCATAAATATGTCTATCATTCAAAGATTTAATCTGGAATGATTTTTCATTGGTCATCCAGGTTGCCCACAACCTAAAGGGACAACCATTATCCTTCTTATTTGTCTTACCTTTACAACATTTTACCAATAACCTTTGATAATCACTTTTTTCATACCATAAATCATATCCATTTTTTACTTCATAGTTGGTAATACACAACTATGTATTCCAATATGTTAGAAAACTTCATGCCCAAAACCGGCACCATTTGCTCCCATTCTTGATTCTCATTATGGACAGGGAACACAACATCCTTATATTTTCCATTGTTTGCTTCCTCTTCATCATCATCACTTATATGCCCTGAAAGTTTGTGCAAGAATAGGTCTCCAACAGTTTTATCAAAAGTATGGACCTCTTCATCACATTCATGTTCATATCTCATTATCTCTGAAAGTTCAAAATCCTTGTCATCCTCTTCATCCAACTCGTCCGACTCATACCCTTTACCATCTGCTAACATCTTGTTATTAGCCCAATCAGGAGTTGGTTCATTTCGATGGTCAATGTACACATCTAACTCACTCTCAAGACTATAAACAGTTTCCACAAACTCCTAATAATCAGCATCACTTTCGATTCTTCTAATACCCTCACACAAGCTTACCTTTCTAATACAGTAGTAGACATTATCACAGGATCCTTTAGTTAATTTCAAAAGCCACAAAAGAAACTCTTAATTACGTAAATCCCCTAATCCACATCACGTACACTTGTTTTTACGTGGTCTAAGTACACCAATGGGTATGGCAAAAAGAATCCATTGTAATGAAAATCTACATATATATACATACCTGTAGATGAGGATGCCATGCTAGCAGTCAACTTTAACTCGTACCTTCAATTCCAAACCATAATCGTCGATTTGCTATATCGATTGATTTCTCACAAAAGAAGGTAATCAGGGTGTGTTTTTGGAGCTTGTGCCAAGCTGACGATGAAGAACCCTAATTAGATGAGAAAGGAGTGTAATGGTCATGTAAGATTCAACGTAATGTTTTTAACGGGGCTAAATCAATTTTACCGGCTAAAACAAGTAATAGCCGGTAATATTGGTTATTTGTGAACAACTGGAAAAAGTTAGTTGGGTAAATGAGTAAAAAAAAAACAATATTACCCATATGTAAACATAAGAAATACTTAGTTACCTTAATAAGTCAAATTCCCTTGGTATTTCTATTAACAAATCATGAATGCATCCTTTTGTGTAATTAAAGTTAAGGAAAATGATAGAGTTCCCCTATGATATTTTGTATAATTTTCCATTTAGTCCCTTAAGTTATTTTCATACATTTTAAGGAAACAAAGTTATTAGTAACCTATCTTTTTAGATCATCTAACTTTAGTAGTCAGTTTCATGTTCTAGGTGGCTTTTTATTAATTAAAAATTTAAATTAAATCCACCTCATCATTATCTCTCTCTTCCTCTCTCTCTCTCTCTCTCTCTCTCTCTCTCTCTCTCTCTCATAAATCACTACCATTGTCCTTTTTCTTTGAAAACACCATGACTTCTTCCTCATATACCTTCACATGCAATTCCATCATAAAATTACTTTTGAAATCCATAGATTGTAAAGGAAGATAGTATTAATATAAGGTTTGCTAGAAAGACTTATTATTCGAACAACAATAGCTGTAGCACCCGGTTCCTGGTACGTAAATGTTATTGAGTATTTCCCTTCTTTTTGCCTTGGACTCGGCGAGTCATAGGTCCGACTCGCCGAGTGGATGCGGGACCCGGGACACGTTTAAGTTGGTGACTCGGCGAGTCCATATCCTGGACTCGGCGAGTCACAGCTGTTGGATGAAACCCTAAGTTTCAGGGGTTTGCACCCTATTTAAAGGACTTATCAGCCCCAAGCCGGCCCCCATTGACCCTTAAAGCCCTGTATCTCTCGTTCTAAGCTATTTCTTTGAGAGTTTGAGGTTAGTGGGTGTGTTTTTGAAGGCTTTGAAAGAGGAAGGAAGTAGATCCAGAAGAAGGGAAGCCATCCAAGCATTATTTGTGTCCTTCCAGCAGTTCCTTTGAGGTATAACCCGTTTTCCCCTTGATTCTATGCTTAAAACTTCATTTGGGTCCTTCTTGGTCAATTCCCCAAGTTTGTATGTGCATTATATGTCGTAATAAGGCGTTTGGCCTTTGGATCTATGCAAGATTGAGCTCCAGGAGCTCAGATCTGTTAGCTTTTTGGCCCCATGAGGCTTGTTAGCCCTAGATCTACCCTTTTGAGACATTTTGAGCCCTATAATCCATATTGGTGAATATCCACACGTAAAGTTGGAAACTTTGCGTGTGATTCGTGTCCTAGAAGTTCAGATCTATGAATGGCATGGACTGGAATCGAGCAAATTGGTATATTTAAGGAGTGCATGGCAACGACTCGGCGAGTCTGCTCGCGAGTCTTCGAGTTTGTCCCTTCTTCATGTGTCGAGTTGAGCCATGAGTCACAGGGGGGTGACTCGGTGAGTTGGGAGCTGAACTCACCCATGTTAGGACTCGGCGAGTCAATGCCCTGACTCGGCGAGTCCAAGGCAATCTTCATAGATCAAGAACAGACTCGGCGAGTTGTTCGTACAACTCGGCGAGTCTTAGCATAAAGTGTTCATCGGATGAAGATGAACTCGACGAGTTGTTCATGCAACTCGGCGAGTAGGATGAAGGAGTTGAACGACAGTTGGAAGGTGAACTCGTCGAGTCATAGCCCGACTCGACGAGTAGAACCAGGGACCCAGGGCAATGGTTTGCTAGGGACTCGGCGAGTGGTGATCCACTCGGCGAGTCGGGTCAACTGAAAGTTGACCCTAGCATTGGCTTAGAGCTAAACCAGGGGTAAAATGGTCATTTTACCTAAAGGATAGCTAGCAGTGTTTGATTGAGTATGTTGTGGGAATTGCAGCCGGAGGACTCCCGGAGCAGCAGCAGTCAGTTAGTTCCCGATCAGTTCAGCAGCTACTTTGAGGTGAGTTACCATCCAGTAGCAGTGGGTCTAAGGCCACAATGCCGACCCACCAGTAGGAGATGTACGATAGATGATTGTCTTTGTGATATCATCTAAGTTTGCTACTACCTGATATGTTATATGCTAGCTTGATATGTTGTATGTGATAGTAGTAGAGTTTGGTTGTTAGGACCAAAGGGTAGTCAGACACCCCAGATACGTCTGACAGTACGTGATGACATGTTTGCATGCTGGCTTGTTATGTTATATGTGATCGTAGTAGTAGGGGGGTGAAATAGTCCCCGAGGATCGGTTGTTAGGACCGATGGGTAGTCAGCACCCCAGAATGGCTTGACATGGGTAGTCAGCACCCCAGAATGGCTTGACACGGGTAAGATGGCACCCCAGAATGGCCGTATGGGTAGGTCGGCACCCCAGAATGGCCGTACCGGGTAGTCAGGCACCCCAGAATAGCCTGGCAGTACGTATGTTATGTGTTTGTATGGTATGTGGTACGTTGGGGGAACTCACTAAGCTTTGTGCTTACGTTTACAGTTTTGTTTTCAGGTACCTCTGCATCGAAGGGGAAGGAGTCGGCGCGGTAGCGGCACGTCATACACACACTCTTTGGTTTCCGCATTTATGAGATTTACTGGGATTGTACTCTGATATTTTGATGGGATGTATGGTTTGACTTTTTAGAACATGGTTGCAATGTGTTATGGTGTGAACAAACAATGTTTTTATTTATTAATGTTTTCTAAAGTAATACCTTAAAAATGAAATTTTCGGACGTAAAAATTGGGTCGTTACAAGTTGGTATCAGAGCCCTGGTTTGAGGGATTCGGACACACCTTCGGGGGTGTCTGAACTCAAATCGAGGGATTGAAAGATTTTCCAAAAGAAATTGTTCTTTAAAACCCGGAAAAGATTCATAAGAAAGAGCAAAGTGTGTGACGTGCGCGACCGGCCGAGCTCAAGTAAGTATTCCCCATAGTACCCATACAAGTTTATGTTATGTTTATCAGCTTTATGAATATTGCATGCTAGAATTGAGTAGACAGCAGTAGGATAGCCTGTTTAGGTTATGCCTGATAGTGTGAGCTTAGCATCCTATGTTACGTGTCGTTTCTTGTTCTAAGAACAGTTTTGGCTTGAGTCTGTTTTTCTTTATCCGAATGCTGCTTGCTTCGTGCTTGGTGGGATTCTGAGTAATGGGAGTGAGCCACTAGGTAAACACGTCACACCACATGTAATCAGGGTTGAATAATCCCAAAGTGTTGGAACTGGCCCTATTGCGCAGCTCTTGTTTGAGTCCAACCGTTGTAGGGACGGATCTCTTACTTGAAGGATTATCTAATCCTCATCACATGTGATGGTGTTTAGGTGGTGGCTAACTGGCATTATGAGGAGACCTACAGCAGCTGAGGACCAGTTGTGTTGAACTTGGGTTTTCCCTAGGGCAAGCCTAGGATGAGAATAACAGAGAGTAGCAGTAGTAAAGGGGAGCTGGTGGAGTCGAGGAATTCCTCGGAGAAGGTACGGATAGATGTGGAAGGTAGTATGGGCCCGTACTACTGAAAGCAGAGGATCCGTACCCGAGCCGAGGAAGGCCAAGACGAGACCAAGGAACCTGTAAGTAGTTGAGATCCCTCAGAAAGTAGCAGTACCACTAATGATTATTATGATGTTTTGCAGAATGGTGGTACTTCGACCGAGACCGACAGATGGCGGGTCAGGAGAGGGGTCAGGTTCGGGATCTGGCACCGAGCCGATTGAGGAGAGGCTACGTGAGTTCATCACGTCGGAGATCACTAGGGGCATCCTTGAGTCGACCCCCATCATCTTTGGGTCGATCAAGGAAGGGATCGTGGAGTTGATGGAGGATCGCCTACGGGCATTCAGGAGCGACTTGGCCTCTAGCCAGTCGGGATCTCGCACACTGTCCTTTAAGGACTTCAGAGGCAGTGGTGCGCCGGATTTCCATGGGGTGAAGGACCCCATTGTCGCCAGGAGGTGGATTGCGGATATCGAGTCCGCCCAGTTGACCAGCTTCTGCCCCGAGGGGTCGAAGGTGAGGTACGCAGCGGGGTGTTTACGGGACCGGGCCCGAGATTGGTGGGAGTCAGTGGGTGACTCGTTGGGAGCCTCGGCTATCGAGGCAATGACCTGGTCGGACTTTGTGGCTAGGTTCAGGGCGGAGTTTGCGCCAGCGGTCGAGCTTCAGCAGCTGGCCAGGGAGTTTTTAGACATGAGGCAGACGACAGAGACCGTGGCGGAAATCACCGCCAAGTTTCGGGAGAGGGCTTTATTGGTGCCCCAGTATGCAGGTGACGAGGATATGAGGAGGACTCGTTACCATGATATGCTACGAGCTGACATTCGGAAGCATGTTAGCTTTTCGGCTTGCCCTACCCTGGACTCCATGATTGCCAGGGCTAGAGAGAGAGAGATAGATTTGGAGCACATCCGGAAACGGAAACTTGAGGATGGTCAGGCATCAGGGGCTTCGGGGAAGAATCCCAAGGGATCAGATGGGAGGCCAAAAGGCCAGTCGGGACCGAGCCGCTGCAGGAGGTGCGGCAGGCCGCACGAGGGGGCGTGCTGGATGGGATCGTCAGGCTGCTACAAGTGCGGCAAGTTTGGGCATATCAGCAGGGATTACACTGCTCCTGCGACAGTTATTCAGACATCGGAGCTGTTGTGTTTCCACTGCAACCAGAGGGGCCACAAGAAGGCCAATTGCCCCATGTTGACAGTTTCAGTGCCAGTGAAGGCGCCAGCTCCAGCGACCCTGCGGATCACGGATGGCCGTCAGGGCAAGGCAGAGGCTCCAGTGGTGAGGAGTCGGGCATTTCAGTTGACTGCTGAGGAGGCACGCGCCACGCCCGATGTGGTGACGGGTATGATTCCTTCCTTCTATCTTTTATTTTACGTTGTTATGATATTGATATGTGCTCCGTGTGTATACATGTGTATTAGGATCGTTCCATGTGAACGGCATCCCGGTTCAGGTATTGTTCGACTCGGGTGCATCCCGATCGTTCGTTTCTCTTGCTCTTAGCAAGAGATTTCATGAGACTTCAGGCGAGTTAGATTGCCCGTTAGAGGTAGAGATTGCTGACGATCGATCGGTGCGAGCATCGATGGTGTTTTGTGATTGTGTTCTGCGACTGTTTGAGGAGCGTTACCTGGTAGACTTGGTCCCCATTCCATTGCGTGGGAACAAGGTGATTATTGGTATGGATTGGTTGAGCCCTAATGGGGCAGTGATAGATTGCGCACAGCAGCTAGTGCGAGTCAGGACCCCAAGCGGGGGAGAGTTAGTGATTCATGGAGAGCGGCCGCAGTGTGGACCCACTGTATGTTCAGCAGCGAGGGCTAGGCGCTACCTTCAGCAGGGATGCGCGGGTTATGTCGCGTATGTGACGAATACCCAAAAGGCGGGTAATGCATCGATGAGCGAGGTTCCGGTGGTTCGGGACTTTGTAGACGTCTTCCCAGAGGAGCTTCCTGGGATACCTCCGGAGCGACAGGTGGAGTTCAGGATCGACCTTGTTCCTGGTGCGGCTCCGATAGCCAAGGCGTCGTATCGGTTGGCTCCTCCCGAGATGCAGGAGTTGTCTACGCAGCTGCAGGAGCTGCTAGACAAGGGGTTCATTCGTCCGAGCAGTTAGCCCTGGGGAGCCCCGATTCTGTTTGTGAAGAAGAAGGATGGGTCGCATCGGATGTGTATAGATTATCGGGAGCTGAACAAGGTAACGGTGAAGAACCGTTACCCACTTCCGAGGATTGATGACCTTTTTGACCAGCTTCAGGGCGCATCTTGGTTCTCCAAGATTGATTTGCGTTCGGGTTATCATCAGATGAGGGTCAGGGAGGAGGAAATGCAGAAGACCGCGTTCCGGACGCGCTATGGCCATTACGAGTTCGTGGTGATGCCGTTTGGGCTCACCAATGCTCCTGCCGCGTTCATGGACCTCATGAACCGTGTATGCAGACCGATGCTGGACCGGTCTGTGATAGTCTTTATCGATGATATCTTGGTTTATTCCAAGACCCGGGAGGAACATGAGGCAGCGTCGGTGGTTGGATGTGGTGAAGGATTATGATTGCGAGATCCTTTACCATCCGGGGAAGGCCAATGTGGTGGCCGATGCGCTTAGCCGCAAGGCGGCGCCGATCAGGGACGTTTGCATGCGGATGACCGTGGTGACTCCCCTGTTGGAGCAGATTTGGGAGGCTCAACAGGAGGCTATCAAGGAGGAGCATCGGAAGAGCGAGCGTGTAGTAGGTCAGGTTTCCTCCTTCGATTATGATAGCCGAGGGTTATTGACACTACACCATAGGGTGTGGGTGCCATATCACGGAGGCGTGCGCCAGATTTTGATGGAGGAGGCGCACAAGTCCCGATTCTCTATTCATCCCGGGGCGACGAAGATGTATAGGGATCTTCGTCTAGACTATTGGTGGCCCTACATGAAGCGGGATGTGGCATGGTATGTCAAGCGATGTTTGACCTGCAGGAAGGTCAAGGCCGAACATCAGAGACCGCATGGCAAGATGCAGCCGTTGGATATTCCACTGTGGAAATGGGAAGATATCACGATGGATTTTATCACGAAGCTTCCCAGGACCGCACGTGGAGTGGATTCGATTTGGGTCATCGTGGATAGATTGACCAAGAGTGCTCACTTTATTCCGATTCAGGAGAGCATATCGGCCGAGAAATTGGCCGACATCTATATCAGGGAGATTGTGGCACGGCATGGGGTGCCGGTATCGGTGATCTCGGACAGGGATGTGCGTTTTACTTCCAGGTTTTAGAAGAGATTCCATGACGAGTTAGGCACTCGTCTGCATTTCAGCACCGCCTTTCACCCGCAGACAGATGGTCAGAGTGAGCGGACCATCCAGACTTTGGAGGACATGTTGCGGGCGTGTGTTCTGGATTTCGGTGGTAGCTGGGATACCTATCTTCCTTTGGCTGAGTTCTCCTACAACAACAGCTATCACGCGAGTATCGACCGCCCTCCCTTCGAGATGTTGTACGGACGGAGGTGTAGGACCCCGATATGCTGGGGTGAGGTTGGCCAGAGAGTCATGGGAAGCACCGAAGTGGTGCTCAAGACGACTGAGAGGATCCAGCAGGTCCGGAGCAGGCTTCAGACTGCTCAGAGTCGGCAGAAAAGTTATGCCGACAAGCGTCGATCCGATTTAGAGTTCCAGGTCGGGGATATGGTCCTCCTGAAGGTGTCGCCGTGGAAAGGCGTCATCCGATTCAGGAAGCGGGGCAAGTTGGGCCCGCGATTCATCGGACCGTTCAGGGTCTTAGCCCGGGTGGGCAAGGTAGCATATAGGCTGGATCTGCCAGCCGAGCTTAGCCAGATCCACAGCACTTTCCATGTTTCGCAGTTGCGGAAGTGCCTAGTGGACGATTCTGCAGTAGTACCTTTGGAGGATATTCAGGTTGATGACAGCCTGAACTCGCCCAGTCGCAATCCTCGACAGGAAGTCGAAGGATTTAAGGAACAAGAGGGTGGAGCTAGTGAAGGTGCAATGGCAGCACCGCAAGGGTTCAGAGTGGACTTGGGAGCCGGTAGACGAGATAATGGAGCATTATCCCGAGCTGTTTCAGGATCGAGCAATAGACTTCGAGGACGAAGTCTAAAATAAGTGGGGGAGATTTGTAGCACCCGGTTCCTGGTACGTAAATGTTATTGAGTATTTCCCTTCTTTTTGCCTTGGACTCGGCGAGTCATAGGTCCGACTCGCCGAGTGGATGCGGGACCCGGGACACGTTTAAGTTGGTGACTCGGCGAGTCCATATCCTGGACTCGGCGAGTCACAGCTGTTGGATGAAACCCTAAGTTTCAGGGGTTTGCACCCTATTTAAAGGACTTATCAGCCCCAAGCCGGCCCCCATTGACCCTTAAAGCCCTGTATCTCTCGTTCTAAGCTATTTCTTTGAGAGTTTGAGGTTAGTGGGTGTGTTTTTGAAGGCTTTGAAAGAGGAAGGAAGTAGATCCAGAAGAAGGGAAGCCATCCAAGCATTATTTGTGTCCTTCCAGCAGTTCCTTTGAGGTATAACCCGTTTTCCCCTTGATTCTATGCTTAAAACTTCATTTGGGTCCTTCTTGGTCAATTCCCCAAGTTTGTATGTGCATTATATGTCGTAATAAGGCGTTTGGCCTTTGGATCTATGCAAGATTGAGCTCCAGGAGCTCAGATCTGCTAGCTTTTTGGCCCCATGAGGCTTGTTAGCCCTAGATCTACCCTTTTGAGACATTTTGAGCCCTATAATCCATATTGGTGAATATCCACACGTAAAGTTGGAAACTTTACGTGTGATTCGTGTCCTAGAAGTTCAGATCTATGAATGGCATGGACTGGAATCGAGCAAATTGGTATATTTAAGGATTGCATGGCAACGACTCGGCGAGTCGTTCATGTGACTCGGCGAGTCTGCTCGCGAGTCTTCGAGTTTGTCCCTTCTTCATGTGTCGAGTTGAGCCATGAGTCACAGGGGGGTGACTCGGTGAGTTGGGAGCTGAACTCACCCATGTTAGGACTCGGCGAGTCAATGCCCTGACTCGGCGAGTCCAAGGCAATCTTCATAGATCAAGAACAGACTCGGCGAGTTGTTCGTACAACTCGGCGAGTCTTAGCATAAAGTGTTCATCGGATGAAGATGAACTCGACGAGTTGTTCATGCAACTCGGCGAGTAGGATGAAGGAGTTGAACGACAGTTGGAAGGTGAACTCGTCGAGTCATAGCCCGACTCGACGAGTAGAACCAGGGACCCAGGGCAATGGTTTGCTAGGGACTCGGCGAGTGGTGATCCACTCGGCGAGTCGGGTCAACTGAAAGTTGACCCTAGCATTGGCTTAGAGCTAAACCAGGGGTAAAATGGTCATTTTACCTAAAGGACAGCTAGCAGTGTTTGATTGAGTATGTTGTGGGAATTGCAGCCGGAGGACTCCCGGAGCAGCAGCAGTCAGTTAGTTCCCGATCAGTTCAGCAGCTACTTTGAGGTGAGTTACCATCCAGTAGCAGTGGGTCTAAGGCCACAATGCCGACCCACCAGTAGGAGATGCACGATAGATGATTGTCTTTGTGATATCATCTAAGTTTGCTACTACCTGATATGTTATATGCTAGCTTGATATGTTGTATGTGATAGTAGTAGAGTTTGGTTGTTAGGACCAAAGGGTAGTCAGACACCCCAGATACGTCTGACAGTACGTGATGACATGTTTGCATGCTGGCTTGTTATGTTATATGTGATCGTAGTAATAGGGGGTGAAATAGTCCCCGAGGATCGGTTGTTAGGACCGATGGGTAGTCAGCACCCCAGAATGGCTTGACATGGGTAGTCAGCACCCCAGAATGGCTTGACACGGGTAAGACGGCACCCCAGAATGGCCGTATGGGTAGGTCGGCACCCCAGAATGGCCGTACCGGGTAGTCAGGCACCCCAGAATAGCCTGGCAGTACGTATGTTATGTGTTTGTATGGTATGTGGTACGTTGGGGGAACTCACTAAGCTTTGTGCTTACGTTTACAGTTTTGTTTTCAGGTACCTCTGCATCGAAGGGGAAGGAGCCGGCGCGGTAGCGGCACGTCATACACACACTCTTTGGTTTCCGCATTTATGAGATTTACTGGGATTGTACTCTGATATTTTGATGGGATGTATGGTTTGACTTTTTAGAACATGGTTGCAATGTGTTATGGTGTGAACAAACAATGTTTTTATTTATTAATGTTTTCTAAAGTAATACCTTAAAAATGAAATTTTCGGACGTAAAAATTGGGTCGTTAGAATAGCAATGGCAGGAAAGACAATCATGGCCAGTAGAGGTTCTTCGTAAGCAAACGGCGCATAAGGTTCTACAATGGTGACGTTGTCATCGATTAGGGTTTCATCGTCTACATTTTCCTTCATCCCAAATTCAATCAAATGGTTCATTTATTATGATTATTTTTTGATAATGATAAAACTTGAGAGATTGATTCAGAGAGAGCACGAAATCGAACGATATCAAAAGCAGAAAATTGAACCGATTGGCATTAAGAAGCATGACTAGTTCAACGATGTTATTTTAGACGTATGAGTAAGGGTTTTCAATAGCGTATCTAACTCTAGCATGTACAACCAAATGTATTACGTGTGTCAACAATGGGTTGTAATAGTCATTCATTATCTTCTACAAATCAAAGGAGGAAACTGAGAAGATGAGGTTGGTCGTAAACTGTTGTGTTTGTTTCTGTGAGTACATGGTGTAACACCCTATTCCTGGTATGTATTTAATTCATTAAAGTATTCATTTTATTGGAGCTAATTGACGAGTTGGTAGCCCTAACTCGTCGAGTATATGCCATAAAATTTGCGGTTTTAACGAGGCTACTCGGCGAGTAGGCCAGGCTGGATGAAATCCTAATCTTTAGGGTTTGCAACCTATTTAAGCATCATTATGGGTCTCCACCCCATCCCCCATCACCTCCATAACTCACTCACGAAACCCTACTTAGTCTTGTGTAATATTGAACAAGTTCTTTCCATTTCTATGATCTAAAGCTTGAAGAAGGAAGCAAAAGCTTGGAGTTCCATAAGGAAGGTTAGAGATCAAGAGATAAGGGCTCAGTTCTGTCTTCTTAAAGGTATAAAGCTCATACCTTGGCTGTTAATCATTTAGATCTATTTCCTAGCTTGATTGTTGTGATCTTTGGGTCATTTCTAAGACATTTCGGGTTTAGAGTTTAATGTAGAGTAAGGGCTTAAGATCTGGAACCTTGGAGGGTTCTCATGGCATAAAGGTGCTAAATTTATGGCCATGAGAACCCCATGCATGTTGCAGACCTTATTTTTGGGTCTTTTGAGCTTAAAAACCCATGTATGGACGTAAACTTCATGACTTTACGTGTTATATCGACCTTAGGAGGTCAGATCTACCCTTTGGATGAGATGAGCTCAACAGAAATCGATTTTATGGACATGGACTTTAGGGGACTCGACGAGTCGTTCTTGAGACTCAACGAGTCAGGTATTGGTTCCCCAACATTTTCTGTTTCAGAGGAATACGGTTGAGTGCAAAAAGGGGGACTCATAAAATGGACGTAGTTATGGACCTGGAAACCATGGGACTCGGCAAGTATATGAACAAACTCGGCGAGTCCAAGGCAATCTCCCAACCCATGAAGACAGACTCGATGAGTTGTTCATATAACTCAGTGAGTCATAGACTGGACACATTCATATGATGAAGATGGAATGGGTCTAAGGCACCAATATCGGCCCCGTTTATATAATTGTAGTATGTCATGGTAAGCCCGATGTTGGGGTTAGCCCGATGCAATTTATATGTTTACGGACTTTGTTCCGATGTCGGGGTGGTCCCGGGAAGTAGTTATTTATGCTTGATGTCTTTATGATTCATGCATGTTATGTTATGTGTTATATGTTCCGGACCCGGTCCGATGTTGGGCAAGCCTAATGCAGTTTATGTGAATATGTTATATGGTTATGTTTATGTTATGATTCAGTCTATTCCGAACTTCGATCCGATGCCGGGCTGGGCCCAAGTTATTTCGAACTTCGGTCCAATGCCAGGCGGGACCCAATGCAGTGGGCGGGACCCAAGTTATTCCGAACTTCGGTCCGACGCCGGGTGGGGCCCGATGCAGTGGGCAAGGCCTAGTTTGTGATATATATGTGTTATTTTATGGTATATGGTAGTTTGGGGGAGCTCACTAAGTTTCATGCTTACAGTTTTCAGTTTTGGTTTCAGGTACTTCCGGTAGCAAGGGGAAGAGCTCGGGGTGATCGCATGGCACACACCACAGTATTCAGTCTGAGATTTGTTTGTGACTCTGATTTTATATCATTTGTTTTTGAGACAGTATTTTCATGAGATTTTGAAATGCATGACATTTGGTTTTCCTATTAATTAAGGATGATTATAGTTTTTATATTATTTTCAAAACGAAATTTTTTGACTTGTATTTTTGGGATGTTTCACATGGTGCCTCCTTTCATTAAATCGAATGAGAGATGTTGCGAGGGTTTGATGAGATTTGTTTTTTGTGGGTTTACATGGATGATGGATGTTGGTATTTTGGGATTTAGGAGTTGAGTAAAACATGGAGATCTAGGGAGTTTGGTGAGGGTTTTCGATGTATCTGATGATGAATTTTGCAATGTGGATTTAAAGTCAATTGTGTTGTGTGATTTTTTTTCCTTTTGAGAGAGAGAGAGAGAGAGAGAGAGAGAGAGAGAGAGAGAGAGAGAGAGAGAGAGAGAGAGAGAGAGAGAGAGAGGAATAAGATTTTATTAAATGACATGGCAATGGGTAAGTGGGTTGCTCCTTCAAATCATACAAAATAGTGGAATAGACCCAACAAAATGTAATTTTCTCTTAATGTTAAGAGTGCTATAAATACTTTTATTTATTTATTTATTTTTGCACATACACAAGATTTCCCGCTATATCAAATAGGGTGCAATTCCTAGTTACCATACATAACGAGCATGAGGACAAGCATGTTTTACTGCACAAGAATTATAATTATAAATACTTATATAACAAATCAGAATATGAAGTTTTATTTTCCAACTTGAACACCTTGTCCATGAAACAAGACAAATACAACATTTATCCTTTCACTGTGACACTGTCGCTTATCGAACCATGAAAGCTTATTCTTCATTTCTTCGTAATCTTACTTTCATATCCTGAAAATCAAAGAAAAACCAACAACAAAAATTAAAAAAAAAAAAGAAAAAGTCAAAAAAAGTGTTTCAGAATCAAGAAATATAACGCATTATTACTCAGTATAATCAATGTTGATTCTTCCCACACTAGGATCAGCAATAACTGAGAATGCCTCTAGCGAAAGGTCAAATCCATTTGCTGGACATCCTGGGCAAAGATCGACAATTGTAACGTCAACACTTCCGCCTTTGCATGATGATGGACCGGTGCATGTTATCCTATACCTCCTTCCACATGCAGCCTTATTACTGAATATCGCACTATTCGCTGCTGCAATCATCGTACCTTGGTCTACGGGACCAAAACACGCAGAAGCTATTCCATACATAATATAGAGACTTAATTCAGTATATCAAACATAACTTGCATGCTTTCTAAATACTAGGAGCATCAACAACATGAGAGCTTTTTTGTTGAGATTTGTCATTACAAATTTTAAATTGATAGCTCATTATATATCATCATGAGATTAATTTAGCTTTTCAATTTGTTTATTTATGTGTTGTTTGTATAAACGTGAAAACTACAGTTAGAAAATTAATTAAATTTTCTAAGTAAAAACTCAAAACTATTAATTAATAATTTTAAATAATTTATTAATTAAAAGATATTTTTTAGTTATATATAAAATTATAATCGTTGATTCAAATAAATACGTAAAATAAATTATATTATAATTTGTATATATTTTATTTTATTATAATATGTATAAATTTTATTTTAATGTTATTAATTTAATGTAATTAAAATGTGATTTAAATTTTGAAATTTGAAATTTAAAATGGAGAATCAATAGATTGACAAGTGTGCTGATATTAATTACAATGCAAAACATGATGACACATAGCAAAAAAACTACTCTTTTATTAGTATAAGGAGATTTTTCTTAAAACCTATGAGAGTACTCGCTACAATCATTAATAAAACTCGTTGGCAAAAGTTTGTATATTTACAAGCTCTAAAAAACTTTGGTTTGGAAAAAAAATGCTTCAATAGTTATTTTATTTTATTTTATTTTAAAGAGTTTTGATTTGAAACAACTTCTAAAAAAGTCATATTATGGAATATGGATGGATAGCATGCATTCTGTTTAAAACAAATTAAACGAAGGAACTTACGAGTATACACAGTGTAATAAGTGGCTTGACCAGCAATGGCGTGGGCAACAGAGGTGATACATGCAACCATGCCAATCAAAAGCAGAGCTCGAATGACGAAACCCATTTTCGAATTGTAATTGCTAAGAAAATAAAAGGAAATTGTTAAAAAAAAATATTATCAAATTGGTTTATGAATTAAAACGCATTATGGCTTCCCTTTTATAGGATAAATTGAGGCTTACTTGACGTATCTGTATTTAACTTTTACGTTTCAACGGTTCCAGTCTCGTCTACATTGGAGGCTAATTATTTTTAAAAAGAAATTAAATTGGTTCCTACTTTTTATGCCTACAAATGTTCTTACCCAATAAAATTATGACAAGTGTCATCATTCCATATTTTTTTAACTAACTCATTAAAGCTATATTAAGAATATATCAATTACAATTAAATTGAATGATGATTTGTCATAATTTTAATGGGTAGGATTAATTATAGACATAAAAGGTAGGAGGTAATTTAATTTCTTTTTTTAAATTATCAATTGTTGATTATTAGTTATTGCTTGAATTCTGAATGTATTTTTTTATTAGACCTTTAGTAGGCTTAGGGCTGTTAATCGGATTTCGGGTTAAACGGTTCGGGTTAGTCGGGTTTTCTAGAAAAAATATTCACCCGAAACCCGACCCTAATAAGGTACGAATTAGTTGGGTTCAGATTAATAGGGTCGGGTTAGTCGGGTTAAGGTTAAAATGTAAGATGAATTTACGTTGTGCTATTTTAATACATAATCCACGTATATAGGGATTTAAAATAGAGTAAATTACACGAATGGTCCCTATGGTTTGGGGTAATTTGCACGTTTGGTCCCTAACTTATTTTTTTAACTCGGAAGGTCCCTACTGTTTGTTATTGCTACACATTTGGTCCCTATTGTTTGTTTTAGTTACGCGTTTGGTCCCTATCTTACGTAAAAAGACAATTATTTAAATAGAGAAAAATGATATAGTAGGTAAGGTAAGGAGAGAGGATGAGATTGAGGGTGTGTTTATTTAAATAAATTAAAAAATCAAGGGAAAAATAGACTTTTTATGTAAGACAGGGACCAAGCGTGTAACAAAAACAAACAGTAGGGACCTTCCGAGTAAGAAATAAAGTTAGGGACCAAACGCGCAAGTTACCCTAAACCATAGGGATCATTCGTGTAATTTACCCATTTAAAATATAAAGTTGGTATACGATATGAATTTTTGGAGTTTCTTTTATCATATTAGTGAATAAAATTCATAAAACTGTTACAACACAACCGTACTGCATTAAGAAGAGAGAAAAATTATGTCATTTTATATATTTCTATACATAGTAAATTTACTATCTGGTTTGTTTAAATTTGAAATATGTATTAGTTGTAAAATCTCATGGGATCTTGAATTCATGTCATTCAACCCGGTAAAAAAAGTTTTTGTAATAAATTCTTAATCGAGTTATTCGGGTTGACCCGAAACCCGAAATATTTTGAAAAAATCAACCTTAAACCCGACCCTAATAATAATTCGGGTTAACCCGAATAACCCGATTAAGAGTTCTGACCCTATTAAACCCGATCCTAATTACCTTATTCGGGTTTGGGTTGGGTCCAATTAATCGGGTTCGGATTTTTTTGACACCCCTAAGTAGGCTTCATAACTTACTCTGACACCTATCTTATATATAGTTACATGGTTGTTTTAATAAACACTTTGAATCTCACTATATTTTTCTATATTAAATTTCAACATGGAGACCTATAGGTAGTTAGTAAAAATATTATTTTATACACTTTATGGTGTAAAATTATACTTATAATACTTCATAAAAATATAAACAAAATCTAGCATAAGCTCTAATACAGGATGCAAAAAAGATGGTAGAGGGATTCAATTGCATTTTATTAAAACTATATAGTTTTTTATGGTTCTATACTATTTTATTAAGTTCAAAACAGTCATATATTCCCAAAGCCATATATATATATATATATATATATATATATATATATATATATATATATATATATATATATATATATATATATATATATAGTCTTATGTTATTCTATTCAAACTAATTATTATGTTATTGTATGCATCAATGTGAGCCAATCAAATTTACTTATTTTAAGAAAATGATTAATATATATTATTGAATTAAATATAATTGAAAATATCATCTTAATTAATTACAAGGGTAATTTAGTCAATTAATTTAGATTTAATAAAGGAAAATTGTATTTTTTTAAGGGATCATAGATTCTATTAATTTTAAAAATCCGATTTTATAAATTATAATTCTTTTAATTCGGACATTCTGACAGCATATGTTTATGAGTATATTCAAAAATATTCTTGAACCTATTTCTTGATCATGAATTTAAAAACTTCTAATAGAATAACAAATTTTTGAACAATCAATTGAAGTATAAAAACAAAAAATATATTATTTCTTGTGGAATACAGGTAACAATTGTTAAGAATTACATTTATTGTTAAAGAATAAAACTAAAAAACAATCAAAATGGGAAAGAAAACATTAAAATCTAACAACGACTAATACATTCTAAAAGAATAATGTGGTCTATTTCAATTTTGTGGTCTGTTCTTCAAGCATCAACTTCTGTGATTCCAACAGAATTGGAATCAATCATTACATTACAACAGAATTAGAATTCGTGATTCCATTCCAATATAATTGGAATATCACCAATATCATCCATTGAATCATCTACATAAACATACTTGATACCTTTTCAGAATTCAACCTTGTCAAGATCCTGCACTGTCCACATTAATGAAGTGTTAAATTAGGAAAAAAAAAATTCGAATGAAAAGCAGATTAATCATTTCCTGTCAAAAGAATCAGGAAAAAAAAAAAAGACAAGCTATGTAGATGATCAAACCTTTACAAATTAAGGGTCCATACAATAGGAAGAAGCTAAATCAGATAGGAAAAGGCTAAATTTGATAAGAAGAAGCTAAATCATAATTTTATAAGTGATTCCATGGTTGTTATTGATGACAAAAACTTTGTTCTTGAGCAATTAAGTAAACGCAGAACAATAAAAAAAAATCTTGGCTCTAAAAGATTGGATTCTGCTACTGTGAAATTAGTACTTCAAGATTCTTCTTCAACTTTTGGGGATGAAATAAAAAAGGGAAAGTTTAGGGGTTTAGTTCCAATCAAGTTAGAGGAGAAATTCAGAGAATCTGTTTCTGATTCCAATTCAGATTCTGATTCCAACTCTCAAATTCCATTGAATTGGCGTTCAAAATCAATGAGATCAGAGAAAATACCAGATGAAACTTTCCATTTTACAAAACCTTCTGTTGGGATTCTTGACTTAAGATCACAATCAATGAGAGTTTCCACGCCAACCCAGATGAAGAATTCTGCATATAACAAAGAATCGAAAGGAGAAACATCATTCACAAAATATAAACCTCGAGAATTTAGCTTTGATTCTTCTTCTGAAATGAAATCATAAAAACACAAATTTCTCTTCATTTTATCAGAATATCAACATCAAAATAAAAAATTCGAAATAATGCAACACCCGAAACAACAGATTCCGATCGGAAGACATTGATAAATAAAGGAAGAAATAGAGGTGGATCTGGAGGGAATACCTTGGACGCAATGATATGCATGTGTGTTTGCGCAACAATTGGGGAAGCAACGATTGAGACAAGCGACTGATTGGAAGTAGAGAATGGCCACAATGATCGGAAGTATTAGGGAGGGAAGGCTGGCTCGATTGTGAATGGAGGGATGAAGACGATTTGTGAAAGACGATGAAGACGATGACCTGTTGTATATAAAAAAAGAAATTAGGTTACAAGTGAATGTTAGCATGATTACATGGACTATTTGTGGAAGCTATTTATCAAATTACTAAAATACCCTTGTTTATTTATTTAATTATTAAAAAATTTATTTTATTATGATTGGCCCATATTTATGTATACAATAACACAATAATTAGTTTAAACATTTGAACCTACCCCTCTCTCTCTCTCTCTCTCTCTCTCTATATATATATATATATATATATATATATATATATATATATATATATATATATATAACCATAGAACCATTTTATAATATCAATTTTTAGGAAAAAAAATATGGTAATACGCATTGTCTTAAACGTAAGAAAAAAAATGTTTGCTAACAATATTGAAACGGCAACATCAATCAAAGTAACTGGGAAAATTGTTACATTGTTCATCTAGTTGAAGTTGGAAGATTTTATGAGTAAATCATTGATAATTCACTTCTGAACATCAAGAAACATCTATTCATTCGTCGATCATCAATGGAAACACAAGAAATTGAAATTGGTATTATTGGCTCGTCAATAGGGACAATATCAGCATCTTCATCCTCATCTTGTAGCGATGTTCCAGGTTCTTATCGATTTCATAACTTAGTTTTTTACTTTAATAATGTTCTTGTTGATTTCATAGCTTATCACTTATGAACATCTACTTAGTATATATGGTTGAATTGTTGATTGAATGTTCATTCACGAGCAATCAAATGGATTCATAGGCACGGCCATAACCCTTCGTATATTCCTTCAAATGTTTATTTTCAATCAGATTAATATACACGACCATAACACTTTGATTCTTCTCCTCTGTGTGTGTGTGTGTGTGTGTGTGTATATATATATATATATATATATGTAAGTTACATATACATATACACTTACGCATAGAGATAAACATACAAATATACATCTATACATGTGTATATATATATAGTAACATCCAGATTCCCAGGTATATTATTTTATTCTTTTATTTTGGAGTTTGTGGAGGGACT